>NC_080843.1:9377476-10627476 GCF_030435755.1 Ochotona princeps | reverse complement strand
TCGAAGCTTGTTTGGGACTTGGGAGTTTTTGTCGTGTTTTCTCTGCTTGGTAGAACCTCCCCTATTTCTTCACTTGTCTCATCTTTCAGCTCAGACATCACTATCCCTCAGAAGACTATGTTCCCTAGCAGCACTCCAAGCACACTCGTCTTTTCTGAGCTCCTCATCCATTTTCCACTGATCACTGCATGCAATTATCTTCCTGGCTTCTTTGATTAGTGTCTCACTTCTTTCAAAAGATGTAAGGTCATGAAGATGGGAATCCTATCAGCAAGCTCACCACCGAATCCCAGAGCCCAGCAGGACTCCCAGCCACATGAATGAATGAAAGGTTCACTAAATAGATACATGTGCAGTCAAGCGCAGCAGAAAGAAGTACTACACATAGGAGAGGAGGCATTACAAGATACCGACCTCCGTAAAGTCCTTTTCATTTCCTTCTCAGTAACAGTTAGTATAGTCTTTCTCAACATCTGTGCTGCCAGTAGCTATGAATTTTTTAAAAGATTTATTTTTATTTTTATTACAAAGTCAGATATACAGAGAGGAGGAAAGACAGAGAGGAAGATCTTCCATCCTATGATCCACTCCCCAAGTGAGCACAACGGCCAGTGCTGAGCCAATACGAAGCCAGGAGCCAGGAACTTCCTTCCGGGTCTCCCACACGGGTGCAGGGTCCCAAGGCTTTGGGCCGTCCTCGACTGCTTTCCCAGGCCACAAGCACGGAGCTGGATGGGAAGTGGAGCTTCCGGGATTAGAACCAGCGCCCGTATGGGATCCCAGCGCTTTTAAGGTGAGAACTTTAGCTGCTAGGCCACTGTGCCAGGCCTGTAGCTATGAATTTGAGATGGGGACTGATGTTACAATTAATACTGTACTGAGTATGTCAACTTCATGCATGAGGAAAAATGTAGATGCCATATTTATAAATAGCAAAAAGGTGAAAAGAAAGACACATAGGCTCAATTGTATTTGAATATTCCTATTTCTTTTCTCTCTCATTATTGGCCCCATAGGGGCCAGCACCATGGCTCAATAAGCTAATCCTCCACCTGCAAGTGCCTGCACCCCCATATGAATACCAGTTCAAATCCAGGCTACTCCACTTCCCATCCAGGTCCCTGCTTGTGGCCTGGGAAGGCAGTGGGCCGCTACACTCATGTGGGAGACCCAGATAAAGCTCCTGGCTCCTGGCTCCTGGCTTTGGATCAGCTCAGCTCTGGTTGTTGCAGCCATTTTAGGAGTGAACCAGTGGATGGAATATATTTTCCTTGTTCTCCTTCTCTTCATATATTGGTCTTTCTTCTTTTAAAGACTTTTTTTTAAATTGGAAAGCCAGATATACAGAGAGGAGGAGAGATAGAGAGGAAGGGAGATCTTCCATCTGATGATTCGCTCTCCAAGCGGCCACTACAGCTGGAGCCCAGGAACTTCCTCCAGGTCTCCCATGTGGGTACAGGGTCCCAAGGCTTTGGATCGTCCTCAGCTGCATTTCCAGGCCACAAGCAGGGAACTGGATGGGAAGCGGAGCAACCAAGATTAGAACTGGCAGACATATGGGATCCCATGGCATGCAAGGCAAGGACTTTAGCAGCTAGGCTACTGCACTGGGCCCATAATTGATCTTTCAAATAAAAATAAATCTTTTAAAAATGCAGGTCATGAATATCATCCATATATTCTGAAATCAGATAAAAACATTGTGAATATAGAAAAACTCAGTCACTAAGGTCTGGTTCAACTTGCTCCATATCTCTAACAAAAAAAATATTTTTAATGACCACTTTATTTTAGAAAAATCACTCTATTGACACCACTTACATACCATAACATTCAACCTTTTGAAGTGTACAATTTGTAATTTAACACCCACAACCTGTATCACAATCAAGAATAGTTTCTTCACCAAAAAGATAAAATCCATATTGGAGCTAGGGTTGTAGCACAGCAGATTGGGACACCCACATTACAAATACAGCTTTTTTATTATTGTTATTATTATTATTGTTTTTGATACAATTTAGTTGGCAGTGGCTCTCCCCTCCTTCTCCCCCAAACTCCCCCCCCACTCTGTTCTCCCCTCTAGGTTCATAACGTGTGTCTATCATGAATTTTCCAAAGTCCATCATGCTTCCTCTGGAGCCATGTAGGAGAATAACTTTTCCTTGTAGGTTAATTTTGTATCCTGAGGCCCTAATGTAGGTACAGTGAGGATTAGGTCTTCGTTGTTTATGGGCTGTACCAATAATAGTGATAAAGGGGACATTGACTATCTCAGGTGATTATAAACAATCAACCTCTTATGGATGGTTGATTAATGAATTACATCACAAGATCTTGTTACAGAAGGTACAGGTAAGTATGAAGTGACATAGAGTAAGATTCATATATAATATCTCTAGATTTGACATTATATTATCTTGTATCTGACCTTTTGGGGTTGGCTCATTTCCCTCAGCATAATGATCTCTAGCTTGGCCATTTTGGCCACAAAGTAATGCATCTCATTTTTTTAATCGCCAAGTAGTATAGTGTAGATGAACCACAGTTTCTTTATCCAGTCCTCTGTTGATGGTCATTTAGGTTGCTTCCATGTTCCTGCGATTGTTGATTGTGCTGCAACAAGCATTGGGGTGCATGTTGGTTTGTCATGTAACAAGTCTTTTGGATATATTCCTAGAAGTAGTTTTGCTGGGTCATATGG
Source organism: Ochotona princeps (assembly GCF_030435755.1). Classification (NCBI taxonomy): domain Eukaryota; kingdom Metazoa; phylum Chordata; class Mammalia; order Lagomorpha; family Ochotonidae; genus Ochotona; species Ochotona princeps. The sequence goes on along the minus strand of NC_080843.1, from coordinate 10,624,772 downwards.
TAGGTGGATTTTCAGTTGCCTAAGCATTCTCTGTACTGACTTCCATAGTAGCTGCACTAGCCTGCATTCCCACCAGCAATAGAGCTCTAACTTGAGTCCATGCTACTGACCCAGCTTCCTGCTAAGGCTTCCTGAGAGACAGCATCAGGTAGTTCAAGAACTTGGCTCCCTGACACCCACACTGGAGACCCAGGAGTTCCTGGTTCCTGGTTTTGTCCTGGTCCAACCCTGATTAGTGAGGGCAATGAGGGAGTGAACCAGCAAGTGGAAAATACCTCTTTCTCTCTGTTGCTCTTTTCAAGTAGAACAAATAATAATAAGCATTAAAAGGAAAAGAAGAAAAAGAGTGAAAGACATTCCATATCCATTAGCAGTTACTCATTCCCTCCCTGCTCTCCCCTACCCCACTACAGCCCCACAATGACAACCACAATCCTACATCCTGTCTCAGGAGGCTTGGTTATGCTAGACATTTTATATAAAATAGAATCCCCTCAAATGTATTTTGTGTGTTTTATTTCTTTAGTATAATGATTTTAAGGTTCATCCACATTATGCCATGTATCTGTTATTCCATTTTTCATTGAAAAATAATATTCCATTGAATAGTTTTATTCCATTTTGTTTCTCAATTCACCAGTTGATGGAAGCTTGCATTGCTTCTACTATTTTGCTGTCCTGAGTATGTTACTATGAATATTCACCAGTTTTTGTGTAAACATGTTCCTGCTTCTCCAGGAAATATACTTAAGAGTAGAACTGCTAAATGGGAAGGTCTCTTCAATAAATGCTGTTGGGACAACTGGCTGATAGCCTGCAGAAACAAGAGGATAGACCCACATCTTTCACCATACACTAAGATTAAATCTAAATGGATAAAAGACTTAACCTACACCCAGAAACCTTCAAACTTTTAGAAGAAAATGTTGGAAACACCCTGCAAGAGCTAGGTGTCGGCCCTGACTTCCTAAAAAGGACACCAAAAGCACTAGCAATCAAGGCCAAAATAAACAAATGGGACTTTATCAAACTAAGAAGCTTCTGCACAGCAAGGGAAACAATCCAGAAAGTAAAAAAGCAACCCACAGAATGGGAGATCTTTGCACATTACATAGGTGATAGGGGGCTAATCCCCAGAATATACAAAGATCTCCAGAACAACCTAAACACCAAAACACACAAACCACTGAAGAAGTGGGCACGGGAAATGGGCAGACGTTTCACAAAGGAACAAACCCAAATGGCAAACAAACATGAAAAAATGCTCAAGTTCCTTGGCAATAAGGGAAATCCAAATTAAGACAACAATGAGGTACCACCTAATGCCAGTAAGAATGGCACACATATAAAAAACCACCAACAACACTTGCTGGCGAGGATGTGGGGAAAAGGGAACCATACTCCATTGCTGGTGGGACTGCAGACTTGTACAGCCTCTATGGAAATCAGTATGGAGAACACGCAAACAACTGAAAATCAGCATACCATATGATCCAGCAATAGCACTCCTAGGAATATATCCAAAACACCTGTTACACGAGAAACCTACATGCACCCCCATGTTCATAGCAGCACAATCAATAATCACAAAAACTTGGAAGTAACCGAAATGCCCATCAACAGAAGACTGGATAAGAAAGCTATGGTTCATTGACTCCATGGAATATTACTCAGCTATTTAAAAAAATGAAATGCAGTTTTTTGTGGCCAAATGGGCCCAACTGGAAACCATTATGGTAAGGGAAATGAGCCAATCCCGAAAAGTTAAATACCACATGTTTGCCCTAATATAAGATGAAATTGTGTCAATCCAGAAAATAGTACCTGTACATTGTAATACTATTTCAACCTCAAACAGCCTGTATCTAATGCAATAAGATAATGTGATGTAACCTATAAATCAACAATCAATGTGAGTCAGACTGCTTATGTTCTACATCAAAGAACTGTAAAACCTAACATACTTTTAATACCCTATGTTGTTCCATAATGAGGAGGGAGAGCAGAAAAATCTTTCATCACCCTAGAAGGTGTGAGGAAGACAGGAAGTATAACCTATCAGGATCATAACTGGTAACTCATAGACAACAGACTCGAATCAGCATTAGACAATAGTAAAACTACAAAGGCATATGGCAGGAATCAGGAGCGATCCTTAACAGGCTCCTTAACAACCTCTTAACAGGAGGTCATAAGCACAGAGCAGGGGGGACCCCAGAGTGGAGCAGGCAGGCAGAAGGAGGCTTGTATCCCAACCCTGAAGACTCCCAGATCCTCACCAAGGACTATCAGGACTACATCCCAACTGCCAAGGAGACCATGGGGAATTGGAGTGCCTTCGGAGTGCCAAGAACTCTGAGGTTACCCACCCCCATTTGGATCTACCACATGGGATGGAAGAAACCCAAATCCTGCCTTGCAGGATCCAAGGTCATTGGAACGACAACCAGGAGCACTGAGTAGTCCGCAGAAACAGAAGAACAATAAACTTCCTTAGGGACTAGGGAGAGGAGCTTTCTCTGGTCCTTGCCTGGTTCCGACTCTGGGTCCCCATCCTCTCTCCTAATGACCATCAGGATCGCTCCAGAAACCCCTCAAAACAAACAAATTAACAAAAAAACTAGAATAGAGAACAACAAGGAAAGCTTAGAAACAGACAGGAAACAGCAGGGATGCACTTATAACTCACTGGGTGGGACACAAAGATTAGTTACTCCTCACTGGGGTATTGAAGATTTCTCTGCACACCCCTCCTAAAACTGTTCACCTAAACTGCTGACATATGTCTTGTTAGAGTTACAGAGTTAGACTACCCGAAAAACAGCCAGGTTCAGCAAAATCATGCTTCAACACAATAAACTGCTAAATACTAAAATTAAAATAGACATGAGACAGCTGAATAGTAATCTATAGCCATTTTAAGGTGTATAGAACCCGGTTGTATATAAACTAATAATTGAAATATCAATGTACCCGACTAAGCAAGGCTATAACACCTGTGCGCTGCATGTGGACTAGATCAGGGCCGCAGCATCAGCTGGCAGAAGCTGGCACTGGGGACTAATTCTGTAGAGTCAAATCACAGGACCACCTAAAGAGTGCATAAACCGGAACTGAGAGACCTGGGAGGGAAAAAGTGGGTTCCCCCTTCCTGGATCACTATTCCTGTGGGAGGGCATGAAAACTAGGACGGGGGCTGGGATGGCTAGATAGAGAGGCACTCAACAACATCTGTGAGGGCTGGATGGTTGAGTTGATTAGATAGAACTAAGCTTTAATACCCATTGACAAGTACCAGAGCCAAATGGGATGGGGGACAGACTGGTCTTCTGCTACACATACTGGCAAACCAGGGTAGGGGGCAGGCTTGGTGGGGGTTATTGTGGGTCGCCCCGACTAGGCTGCAGCTCCCACTGGTTGATGTAAGGGCCGAACCAGACTGGACTGCAACACCCATTGGTTCCAGTGCAACTCGGGACTGAAAACAGAACCAACCCAGCAATTGCAACCACCAGCCGATCGGGGTGATGGACTGTGCCGGGCCCTGTGCTTGCTAGAACATACAAAAAACTAATCTGGGAATACCTCAAAGTATCTTTGGAGATTTCCCCAATCGAACTGCTGGACTCAGAACTCTAACCAAGAAAAGACAGAAGACAGAACGGGTCATTCATCTCAGCTATATGTTGGCAGCAAATTATGGGGCAAACGGAGACTTTATGATGGACCATGTCAATCAGTGGACGACCTCATCGAGCGAAACTGGCAGCGATTCATAACTGGAGAACTATTAACACCACTTGGGCACATATCTCAGAGCATGCCCCACATCCGGGACTCGGGGTGGGCGGGAAACCGGGTGGGGCTTCTCCCTCAATGTCCCCCTTTACCTCAGATGCATGATGGAAACAATATGGACATAATGGCATTACCCACTTTCCTATCCCCCTGAACCTTTTTTTCTTTTTTTTTTTCTTTTCTTTTTTTTCTTTTCTTTTCTTCTTTTTTCCTTTAACTGTAATTAACTATGTAGATTGTCAACAATACAATAAAAAGAAAAAAAATCTAAAAAAAAAAAAGAAGAGAAAAGAAATATCAATGTAGAAGTCACAGGATGTGGTTCAGAACTTATATTCTTTTTTTTCTTTTTCTCTTTTAACATATTGGTTACTCAATACCATGTCAACTAATTCCATAACGTTATAAATTGTTACCGATGTTATGTCGGGGCTTTTAATTGATCGGGATGATACTCTGCGGGCTCTACCTTCAGACCAGAGATGGTCTCCCCAAGAAACCGTTGAACTTATCTGGACAATAAGATGCTGGACTGTATGCTTGGTTGATGCTTGCAATGAAAGAATCTCAACTGAATTTGAACTGTGGTAATGCAACAAGGTGGAGGAATCCACCATGGGGGGGGCGGGTTGCGGAGGGGTAGGGGGAATCCCAGTGCCTATAAAATTGTGTCACATAATGCAATGTAATCAATAATAATAATAAAAAAAAGAGTAGAACTGCTAAGTCATATGGCGACTGTGTTCAACCTTTTGAGGAACTGTCAGACTGTTTCCAAAATTGGCTACACATTTTACATTCCCATCAGTGAAGCAGGAAGCTTCTAGAATGACAGGCCGAATATCTCCACACTCTTGCCAGTATTGGTTACTGCCTTTTTATTAAAGTCGTTCTAGTAGATATGAAGTGATCTCATCCTGATTCTGATATGTAGTTCCCAAATAATTAATGATGGCCATCTGCACATTTGGTTTGGAGAAATGTCCATTCAAATGTCCATTTTTCATTGGGTTGTCTTTGTCATTGTGTAAGAATCCTCCATAGATTCTGGGTAAAAGTCTCTAGTATGATACACCACTTGCATATGCGTTTTTCCATCCTGCGAGCTGTCTTCTCACTTTGTTGACGCTGTCCTTAGGCATACAAATGGTTTTGATTTTGTGAAGTCCAGTTTTTCTTTTCTTTTTTTTTTTTTTTTTTGTCTGTTTTGATTTTGGTTTCATTTCTTTAAGAAAGTTGCCTAATCCAAGGTAATGAAGATATTTAATCCTATATGGGGGGTTTAGGGAGGAGTGGAGGGAATCCCAGTGCCTATAAAACTATGTCACATAATGCAATGTAATCAATAAAATAAATAAATAAATAAATAAATAAATAAATAATAGATCAATGGAAAAAAATCCTATATGTTTCCTTCTAAGAACTTTGGCAGTTTATCACATTTTAGGCCCATGGTCCATTTTGAAGTTTGTACACATGTTATGAGGTAGGTGGGTCTACCTTCATTCTTCTGCATATGGATATTTAGTTGTTCCAGAAACATTTGTAGAAAACAGTCGTTTTTCCAAATCAAATGATCTTGACGGCTGTATTTATTAAAGTTTTCTAGAAAAACAGAACTTTTACACATAAAACACACACACACATACTTAAACATGTTTGCAGAAAATTCAATGAAATAATTTATTTAGCGGCGTAAGTATTTGCAATGAAGCAGGTTAATCTGCTATCTTGAATGCCTTCATTCCGCATCAGAGCATGTTGGTTTGAATCCTGGCTACTCCAGGTTTCTGATCTAACTTCCTCTTTGTGTGCCTGGGAGGCATGGAAGACAGCCCACGCACCTGAGTTCCTAACTCTCACGCGGGAGAGCAGGATGGATTTCCTGGCACCTGGCTTATTCCTGGCTGTTGCAGAATCCGGACAATGAATCAGCAGATGAAACATCACTCTCTAACACTTTCCATCACTCTGCCTTTCATGCAAATAGATACTTTTTTACAGTACATTTTTAAATACATGCATAGTTTTTCACAACATGGATTTTCTATGATTTTTTGAGGATTCCTTCTGTGTTATACAAATTTCTTAAAACACAGTAAACTTGCACAACACTGTCAAGTCCAGAACCTGCTGGAAGATAACATGCTTTGCCTAAAGTCAACTGATTACAAATGTTAAATCACATCTACAAATACCTTCACAGTAACATCTGGACTAGTCTTTGACCAATGAATTCGGTATCATAGCTAAGCCAAGTTGAAGCACAAAAGCCATCATCATAACTGCCAAAGTCAACTGACAACCAAGGAAGTTTTATCTCTAGACTATCCATTGCATTCCCTCGATCGATATGTCTGTCATTAAGCTAGTACCACAGGTTCTTGTTTGCTGTTTTCTTATAGCGATTTCTGTATTCCAGAAGTGTGAGTCTTCCAACTCACACTTTGTTGTGTGGTGTTTTTGTTGTTGTTTTGTCTTGTTTTCTTAATTGTTTCGGCTACCCTGAGTCTGGCAATTTCATATAAATTTTAGCATTGACTTTTCTGTTACTAAAGACATGTTTAGAACTTTGATAGGAATTGCCTTGTGTGTACTGACCTATCGAAGAGAATATTCCCAGATCAATCACATTAAATCTTCTAAGACATGAGTACAGAACATGCTCCCATCTATTTAGATCTTTCATTTCTTCCAACCATGTGTTCTAATTTCTAAAGTATTAGATTTCTTCTGTGAAATTTTTTTTCTGAGCATTTTATTAATTTTTTAAGCTTCACTTTATCTATTTGCTAATCAGAGAGAGAGAGAAACGGAGAAAGAGTTTACATCAATGATTTACTCCCTAGATGGCTGCAATGGTCAGGGATGGGACAGGCTGAAACCAGGAGCAACAATTTTAACTGGGTCTCCTACTGGGTACCAGAGGCCCAACCACTTGGGTCAGCAACCACTACTTTCCCAGGCCATTAGCTGGAAGCTGGATAACAAATGGAGGATCCAGGACATGACTGGCACCCACATGGAAGACCAATGACACAGGCAGAGATTTTACCCACTATACCAACAATTCTGACCACCTTTTTAAATGTTATTGCGAATCAAATTGCTTCCCTAATTCATTTTAGCTTATTGCCAACTGAATTTATTTCTATTGGAAATACAATTGATTTTGTATATTGATCTTGATTCCTGCAACGTTGCTGTATCTTATTTGATCTGTTTTTTTGTGTGTGTATGCTTAATATTTTCTATGTAAAAAATCATGCTGCTTATTAATAAAGACGGAAACCCCTGTACAATGTTGAAAAAAAATGGTGAGGATGGCCATTCTCATATTTTTTATCTCAGGGAGAAAGCATTATTTTTCTCCATGGATTATGCTAGTCATTGACAGCTTTTCTGAGGTGGTGGAAGTTCGTCTTGATTCTTAATTTGCTACGTATTTTTATCATGAAAAGGTATTAAATATTGTGAAAAGCTTTTTGTGTTGAGATGATTATACAGACTTTATACTTTGTTCTAGTTTGTGATAGATTTATTTATTTGAAAGGTAGAGTGACAGACAGATAAGAAAGAGAGAGATCTTTCATCTGTTGGTTCATTTCCCAAATGTCCATAACGGCTGAGTCTAAGCCAGGAACAAAGAACTCCTACCTGGCCTCGCACATCAGTGGCAAGGCCATCTTCCACTGGCCATCCAGGAATGTTTGCAGGAAGCTGGACAGGAAGCAGAACAGCCAGGACTTGAACTGCTGCTGCTCACATGGGATGCCAGCACCATACACAATGGTTTCATGTGCTGTGCCACCACACTGACCCTTTTAGAGAATTTTTCTATCGATATTCCTGAAAGACACTGATCTACAATTTTCTTGCCTGGGTTCGTTATCTGAACCACACTGACCTCATAGGATGATTTAGTCTGTGTTCACCCCACTTCTATCTGTTACTAGAATTTGAGAAGACTGGTGCTAATCCTTCTCATGTTTGAAAAAATTCACCAGTGAAACCCATCTCCTCCTGGATTTGTTTGAAAGAATTCACCAGTGAAACCCATCTCCTCCTGGATTTTGGTGGTGGTGAAGTCTTTAGACCATTAATTTTATCTCTTGTTACAGGTATATTCAGATTTCCTATTCTCTCTTAACAGTGCTGAAAACTTGTCATTTAGAAATTTATCCATTTTATTTATTCTATCTAATTTGTTGGAATACACTTATTATACATTTTTTTAAATTTCTAAAGGCTTGGTAGTTATGTCCTCACTTTCATCCCCCACTCTAGTATTGGGATATGTTCTTCCTTTCTTTCTTTTTTTCTTGGTCAATATAGTCAAAGGTCTGTCAATTTTGTTGATATTTTCAGAGAAACAATTTCACCTGTTTTTTTCCCATTTTCTTCATTATATTTCACCTCTCCATTTCCATCTCTTTTATTTCCACTGCAGTCTTTATTGAAAATCTGACTTTTCTCTTCATTTCTCATTTTCTGGGAAACTAGCTTAGGAGATCAGTTGGTCATCTTATCTCTCTCATAAGTCCCTTTCTTAGAATTTTGTAACTACATTTCCCTATCAGCACTGCTATCATCGTACCCATTACATTTTGCATTTTACAGCTCTTTTCTTGTTCTTCTCAAAGTATTTTCTAGTTTCTCTCGTGATTATTTGGTTCACTTGTTATTTAGAGGAGTGTTTGTTTATTCTCCCACATCCATGTGAATTTCTCTAATATCCATTGGCTCTTGATTTCTAATTTCATTCTATTGTGGTTGGAGAGTATGTCTGGGATGGTTTTAAGGTCTAACACATGGTCCATCCTGGAGTATCTCCCTCTGTATCTGAGAAGAATGTGTGTTCAGCTCTTGCTGGGTAGTCTTACATCTCTCAGGTGTGTTACGGCTTTTATAGTTCTTCATGTCTTCCATGTGTCATTGATTTACCCAGTGTTCCTAGCAGTTATTGAATGTAGGAACTGAAATGTCTAATTTTGCTGACTTGTCTATTCCCTTAATTCTATCCGGTTATGCTTAATGTATTTTGAGGTTCTACCATGAGGTATATGCAAATAATAAAACTACTTTATAATCCTTATGTTAATCCATTGTAAAGATCTCCTCCTTTGTCTCTAATAACACACATAATTATTTTGTTTGATATGAATATAACAATATCAATTCTCATTTGCATGATGTATCTTTTTTTGTTCTCTTGCTTTCAACCTATTTCATTCATATTTTCATTTTTTATTTTTCATGATGTGGTTCCATAGGCACAGGGATTTCCCCTCCCACTTCTTCATTCCCCATCACTGTTTTCTCCCAGAGTTTACAATAATATAGTCCTTCAGCAACAGTCACAAGTCCATAATTCTGCTATTTAAGTGTATACTCACACTGAGGTACAGACAATAGTAGAAAGTCCAGTATCCTATAGCCAAGATATATTTAACAGTTTCACCTGAAGTCCTCCTTTTAGTTTGGAGTAGAGATGCATACTGCAAAGTATCTTCATTTCCCAGTAAGTGAAAATTATATACTTCATCTAAGTGAATATATGTATGTATGTGTTTACTTATCTTGTATTTTGCATGAAAGTTTGCTTTTATCAGAGAGAACATATGATACTGTCCTTTTGGGATTGGCTTGTTTCACTGAGCATAATAGTCTCAAGATGGGATCATTTTGTTAAAAATGGAACCATTTTATTATTTTTTAAAAATATTAGTCGTATTCCCTGGAGTAGATGTATCACAGTTTGTTTATTCATTCCTCTTTTGGCAAGCACCTGAGTTGTTCCCATGTCTTTGTGATTATTGATTGTGCTGCTGTAAACACAGGATTGCAGGTCCTTGATTTAATGTATAAGCATTTATTCCACAAGATAAAATCTAGAGTCATAAAGGTACACAATTGTGTTTCTATCACACCAGCAGGGAAGGAAATTCCCAGGCAAGGAACACTGCTCAAAAAGTACTGTACCATGTCTCTACATCCCTGAGGGTCAAGTTGAAAAACTGGAAGCCACGGAAACTGTAAGGTGAGTGATTTCTCTGGGTGCAAAGTCCCTTCCCTCCATGTAAATGTGCAAAGGATGTGGGACCCCCTGTAGAGCTGGGTGGCTGTCCTTCTCTAGGAAAGCACTGTCCAATACAACACAATGTGATCTACATATGTAAATCAGATATCATTTTTAAAGTTTCTAGTAGCCATATGCTAGCAAGTAAAATAAAGGGAATAATATATCTTAATAATAGAGTATGTTATAAATAAAATTAATATAAATCAAATGATCTAACATCTAGTATCACGTGATTAATAAAAAATTGGTAACAATTTCCTATTTAGTTTTTAAAATTTAATGCGCACTTTATACTTACACATTTCACTTTGAACTAGTTGTATTTCAAGTGGTTAATGGCTACCATATTGGAGTGCAAGTATAAGTAGTTTTCAAGATAGAAGTGGCCTAAACATGTCCCCTGAAAAATAAAAATTAATTTTCTGTAATTATATATTTCTATAATAAAGGTAATAGAAGCACAAACAAAACAGAAATATAAAAATCCAACAGGTCAACATGCAATCAGATTTATGTTTACAAACTTTAGAAATTTAAGTCTACATTAGTAAAATCGGCTAACCCTTATTAAGCCTTTGCCCCATGCCAAAGTTGAATAAGTGGTCAAAAATGATTCTAATATCTCTGTTTCCCAGAAATGGAAACTGAGGTTGAGCAAGGTCAGTTTGCTTGGACAAGGTCACACAGTATGTAAATCGTGCACCCATTATTTGAACTCTCAGCCTGGGGTGACTCTGGAGCCTCTATCCTTAGCCTCCAAGCTTTCCTGCCCCCCTAAAATAAATTCAGCCACCCGCAGATATTCAGTGAACCCCAAATATAAAGCCAGAATACGGAGAGTAAAAGGGTGCACCTGAGTCCCAATGGCTCCTGCTTGTTCAATTCAGCAGCTGGCTGAGGGCCCACTGTGTGAGATATTAGGGTTCAGGAATGGCAGGGTCCCACTTGCCCAAGGCTGCTCTGCTCTCCCTGGGACGGAGGACTTCAAAGCAGGAGTTTGGAAGGTTTGATAAGAATCAGCTTAAAAATGTGAAGAGTTAGGAATGTTTATTTTCAGTTAAAAAAAACTTCACTAACACTTCCTTTTTATTCTTTTTTTTTTTTTACTGGCGGGAGATGACGTCAACCTTAGACTTAGCAGTCACAACATATTCCACAAAACATTTTCTCTGCAGATTAGAAAACTAAAAGAAAAGATAGAAATATACTTTATACACACTTAAATGTGAGGCACACAACTACCCTATCATGTGTAGGTTTAGGAGGACTTAAGATTTTCCTCTTATCTAACTCCTAGATTCACCTAATTACAGCTGATAACATTAACTGCTTTGCACCACACTATGTGAATTCACATGGATTCTCCACAATCTTACAACACCCTGTGAAGAACTATTCCTTCCACTTCACAGATGACAAAACAAAGGCAATGTTCTCTGTCCATGTACCAGGTCAAATCCAAGAAGCTGTAAATAATACCACAGCCTCACATTGTGAACAGCTTCAGCTTACGACTTTCATTTATATTACACCAACTCAGGAACTGCGATATGTAGGAGCTCCTGTCTCTGATTCAGCCCAGACCTGGCTGTTTCGGGAATTCGGGGAAGTGAACCAGCAGATGGAAAATCTATCCTTCCCTGCCATTCTGCCTTTCAAATGACTAAATCTTTGTTTAAAAAAATAATCCTCAACCACCTGATGACATGAACCGACCGAGAGAACTGCCAGTCTCCCTTTTCCCAGCCTCACACTTCTTGCAAGGTGACCTAAGCAAGCATGGCGACAGCCTGTAGCCGAGGTCCTGCCAGGCCCCACAGGCATGCGGGGAAGTTATTTTGAGCTGGCCGTTCCCTTCATCTCCCAACAGCAATGGCAGCTGGTGAGGAGCCAGGGAGACTCGAGTTTTCCAGCCTTGAATTCCACGCCCAATTCTACCCTAATATTGGAATGTCTGTGGGTAATAATATTATGGTGTTTCTTATCAATCCCACTTTAGAGATGAAAAATTTGAAGTTTGATGAAATTTTAAAAATTGATACATCGATTCCTATGGGCTACCTTTAGATAACACTTGAGCTGTTTTCTTAGAGGAAGGTATACTCTTACCAAACAGACAGGATTCTGTCCATGGAAAATGGGCTTCTCAGTGGAGTGATTTCCCTAAAACACACTCTGGAAACGTACTCCCGCACAGCCAAGTCTTCAGGGCTCTTTGGCTGATCTCCACCACCAGGACATCTGCTATCTGCCTCAAGTTTAATCTGGTTTCTCCCACTGGGCGACCTCGACCTCTTTATCATTAACCTTGAAATTCTCCAGAATGCTAACAAAGGGTTGAGGGATCCCAGGACCTAGAGGCTGATATCAGGGCCTGAGGTAACACTGTTCTGTTGCTAGCTGGATGTAATCCTAAATTTACATTCAAAAAATACCAACCCCCTATTTTGACATATCCACAAACTTCTGTCAAAATTGTATTATTTATCAAATATTAAGTGAACATAATAGACTCACGGCCAACAACAATACATACCATAGCAGGTGTTAAAAAATTTCTTCAATCTGCCTCCAGGCGATTTATTTCACTGTTAATCTGGTATTTAAAAATCACCCTTTAAATACAAGGGTTTGGTTTTTGGTAATTAAAAAGCAGAAAGAGATGACAGGAATCTCCTGCCCACTGGCTCACTCTCCAAACGTTGACAGCAGTCAGGGCTGAGTATGGACAAGGCCAGGAGCTTCATCCAGATCCCCCATGTGGGTGGCAGGGACCATCCAGGGACCATCACCTGCGGTTGCCCAGGGTGCACCTTAGCAGGCAGCCCAGTGGGTCTCTAGCCTAGACACTCCCTTGTGGGACACGGGCACTCCAGAGTCCAAGGTAACTTCTGCATTGAAATTCACCCCTCCAAAATTAACCTTCGGTAAGAAGTCAGCATCCCAGAATCCTAGGATGCTAAGCACCCCCAAAATAACTGTAACCAAATCAAACCAAAAAACAGTCCCCAATGAAAGGTCTGCTTTGGAAGAAATCTTAAGAATGAAGTGTTACATTCAAGAAAAATTCTGCAAAGAAAAGTCTGCAGGCCTCCTGTAGGGAACTCCTGAGGTCACAGTTAAAACTGAGAAAATATTCTTTATGAATCTATCGGAGTCCTTAAAAAAGAAAGTCTTGGCTGGGCATCCCGAGTGCGCGAAAGCCTCGGCCCAATTTGGACACAGTGGCCTGGGTGATTCCAAAGCACAGCCAAAGTTGAAAGTGATCTCAGGGGAAAAGCTTTAAGATGATCTTCAAAGAGCCAGAACCACATTACCATAGGCAGCCAGAAACTAAATTTCCTTAAAATAAGGACAGAGAGCTGCCAGGGCGTCAGAATCACACTGCCTCACCAGGAATCGCCTGGTGCATAGTCCAGGGCCTGGGACACAGCACGCTGACTTGGACTGCCGTCCGGCGCTTAGCCGCCGCGACGGTAAAGCAAGGAAGCTTGTTTTTTCTGTATAATGGGTCGCCGCCGACCAGGGCCCAGGGTCCCTCAGTCCCGGGGAGCGTCTGTGAACCCCGAGAGCTCAGCCGCACCAACCGGTGTGTCTCTGTATCTCAACGCTCAGCCATTAGAGACCAGGACCCCAGGGGGCGGTGGCGAGTGCGCTACGTGGCCGGCCCGGGATGACCGCGGGCGGGAGCTGAGTAACCCTTCTTCCGGACAAGCCCCGGGCCTGAGGAGGCCGGGGTCTGGGGAGGCCGGGAGTGGGCCTCCACGGAGCTTCCCTTCCCAGACGGGCGGAGGAGCCCCGGGAGCCGAGGAGGTGTGGGGCCCGCCGCTCGGGCCGGCGGCGAGGCACTCGGCCGGCCGGCCAGCCCGCGGCGCCGAAATCTCCCGCGCTGAGGAGCAGGCCCCTCCTCCGCGGCCGGCCTCACGCCCCCTCGGCTCGGCCAGCCGCGGGCCCGCCGGCCCCGCCGCCGGCCGCCGCCCCACCCCCTCACGCCGCCGCCCGGCGCGCCCGGCCAGTGACGGCGCGGCACCGGTGCGTGGCCAATCGGCGCGGCCCCCGACCGGGCCGCCCGAGCTCCGCCCCTCGCGCCCGGCCGCCGCGGCGGGGTGAGGGGTCGCGCGGCCCCGCCCCGGCCTCCCCGTTCGGCTCGGCCCCGCCCCGGCCCGCGCCGCCGCTGGTGCCGGTCGCCGCGCTGGGCCCGCCCCCGCCCCTCCCGCGGCCCGCCAGCGCGCCTCACCGCGCCCGTCTCCCCTCCCTCCTTCTCTCCTCTCTCTCTCACGCCTAGCGCAATGGCGGCGGCCGCGGCGGAGCAGCAGCAGTTCTACCTGCTCCTGGGAAACCTGCTCAGCCCCGACAATGTGGTCCGGAAACAGGCAGAGGTAACGGAGCCCGCCCTCGTCCCCGGCCCCCCGCGCCCCCCGCGCCCCCCGCGCCCTCGGCCTCCGCGGACGCCCGGCCCCGCCGGGCCTCGGCTCCCCTCGGGCGGCGGCGGCGGCGCGCCAGGCCCGGCCCCGGCGGCCCCGCAGCCCACGTGGGAGGGCGGCCGGCGGCTGGCCGGGCCCTTCCGGCTCCCGGAGCCCGTTTCCCTCTCCCCGGCCGCCTCTCGCACACGTGCGGCCGCTGCTGCCACGCTGCCGCCCCCCGGCGCGCACACACACACACACACACACACACACCCCGGCGGCGGGGACCCGGGCCCGGTCCCCCGTTCCCCCGGAGCCCGCCGGCCACCCGAGCGGCACCCCGCTCGCCTCCCACGCCCGCCGGCCCTGCCCGCCCGGCTCGGCGCTGCCCCGCTGCCGGTCCCCGCCGTGCCCCTGGCCCTCCTCTTCCCCGTCTCCCCAGCCCCCCAAAGTTGCTTTTCAGGGTTTCTTTCTAAGCAGTTTCCTTCTTAATTCTGCGGCTTCCGGAGACAGATGGTCTTTGAACTCTGTAGACTCGCGTGTCCCCCAACATACGTGGGATGTCTTGCAACTTCTGTTGTGTAACTGAGCCGGACCATTCGCTGTAGCCTCGGTCAGTGTCTGCGGTCTCTGCTCTTACCGCCTCTGGCTGCCGGCTTTCCACACGTGCAACTGGGCATCTAATTTCCAGAAAGACTATTTCCAAGCAACCTGCAGGCACTTTTACCAAGTAGCAGTTTGCGATTCAGCCCCCTACGAGATTGTTGGTGCGTTTGTCAGTGCCAGTTGTGCCCGTGGGCTGTGTGGGCACTGCCCGGGAGGGGAGCCTGTGGCAGCCACGTGAAGAGTCTTGTGACTCCCTGAAGGATGTGCGGCGAAGTGTTTGGGCAGAGCCGGGGTTGGTTGTGGGTGTGCGGCTGATGAGCCAAGGCACACGCCACTGCCACTCCGCTGCCTCAAGACCCTCGAGACTGGGTTCTGCAGGAGGAACGTTAAGCTGTTGACTCTAGGAAGTTTCCATTCTCTTAGGTGTGTAGTTAAAGGTAAAAATTGACAGTCCACTTCCTCCCAACTCCCCTCCCCGCACCTTTCATTTGTACCTGGATGGGAACACTCCCCCATGTCCTGCAGCTTTGGTTTCCAGCTCGGTGTGTGTTTCACCTGGCCACGTGAGTCTTGTTTGATGCTGGAGCGGGCTGGATGGTGTTGGGTCTCCTCGCAGTGGGCACTCCGAAGCCTGGTTCTCTACGTGGCCCTGAGTCTACCTGCTTCTGCATGCTTTGCTGGGTTTCTTTGTATCTGTGGAAGTGATAGGCAGGAGTTAGTTAGCACTTGGGATATGATGCTTTTTAAAAAATGGCTTTTGATGGCTTTCTGTTAACTCTGTAGAGAATTTTGGCCAGAAAAAAGTTATAAATCCCAGCCCGTGACAGAATGCCCGTGCTGGACAAAGCAGAAAGGAAGTGTAATTAGAAAGTTAGTGTAATTCCCCCCTTCCCTCAAGTCTCCATGGTCAAGCCTAGTGGGGAATCTCTTGACCCTAACGCCAGGGTCTGGTTCAGCCTCAGTTCCCAGATCCGGTTGGTGCCTGCTGTAAAGCCTGGTATCACTTTGGGGAGAACTAGCAGCATTCAGCAGTGTCTTATAAAGAGCAACTGGACATAGGTGCTGTTACTGTCAGTGCAAACAGTCGTCTACTATGTTCTTTCTTTAACTTGAGAATGTATTGATTTGTAAAAGAAGTCATGTGGCAGAGAATTTTCTTAATTTGACCAGAAAACACCAGAAGGAAGGCCCCTCTGCCATATATTGTAGCACTAAGTTGGTCAGTAAATACTTTCTTAGGACAGAAAAATACTTGAGAAAAGAAATGGCTGCACATAAACACAACTTAATATCCCACTCTTTCTGAGACATGAAATAAACCATATATCAGTAACCTAAAAAACATTAAGTCATTGATATACCAAGAGAATTTCTCTTTTAGCTAAAGAATTGGCAAGGACTCTGTAAATATTTTTGTAATTCACTCAGTCAAAAATAGTTGACGTATAAATACCAAACTGTTGACTGAGATAATTTCTTTTGTATTTAATATGAAATTAATACAATAAAAGACTTTCATTTGTTAAATTTGGTTAATATCATTGAAGGGTTTAATACTTTTTAAAGTTATGCAAAATCAAAATATTTCCCCTTGTATACAGCACTTGATAAACCATACTTTATTCCACTAAACATCTCCAAGAAATGTTTTTTTAGCTTTGCAGGCGGTGTTTCTCATCTTTGAATGCTCCTGTGACTCACAAGATGATGCAATGAATGTGACTGAACGACTGACATGCAGTCCAGGGATTACTGTCCATGGTGTTGGGGACTGGCGTTCAGGACTGGTTTCATTCAAGAGGCAGAACTAGAGCTCCCGGGACCGGCTCACCCCCAGTGCTGGTGGAGGCCAGGAGCTCAGGCCGCCTCTGCCAAGGGGTGCAGGGATGCCCTGACCTGAGCCGTGTGCCTCACAAGGTCTGTGAGGCGGGCAGCTGGAGTCGGGGCCTGGAGGCAGGACTAGAGCCCTGCAGGCCGGCCTAGGACCGTCAGCCCTGCTCCTGTCCCCGCACAGTCTTGTGAGACCTGAGCTCATGTATTAAGCCTGCATGGACTGTGTATTTCTTCTAGTGCTCGAACATTGATTCTGACGTAGAGCTTCATTGTTCTTTGAATTGGCAGAAGGTGATGTAAGGAAACTATCCCTGCTTGTTGAGGAGCCAGGATATTCAGGAGGGACAAGTTGCTTATCCTATTTTTTCACACGAGTTAGGTTCACCTCCGTAGAAGGTATGGAATGAGGGCAGAGTGGGGGACCGTCTTTCCGGCAGCGTGAGTTGGGATCAAGCAGGATTGCTGTGGCCGTCCCCCCACACTGGTGCTCACTGAGCCCTGCAGGACTCCGAGGGCGGGACATCTCGGCTGTACTTCATTGCGTGCTGTGTTCTTTCTGTGCAGCCATTTGTTTGTTTTTTAAGATTTATCATTTTTTTACTGGAAAGGCAAGTCAGACTTACAGAGAGAGCTTCAGTGCTCTGGCTCACTCCTCAGCGCCACGGGCAGAGCTGAGGTGATTAGGAGCCAGGAGCTTCCTCTGGATCTCCTACGTGAGTGCAGGGGCCCAAGTCCTGGGACCGTCTTCCACTGCTTTCCCAGGCGCACTAGCAGGGAGCTGGATTGGAAGTGGGGTGTTCAGGACTGCACTTGGCACCAGTAAGGGATGCCAGCGCTGCAGTCTACAGCCTAGTTTGCTGTGCAACAGTACTGGCCCCAAGAAAAAGATTTGTATTGCACTGTGAGACACTTTAAAAATAATAGTTATATTGTTCTTATTTAACTTTGGTAAAAATTGAGAATTCTGTCAAGGTACGTGATCATTTTTGGAATTGATATGTGAACATCTTTACATAAATTGTCTCATTTCTGGATGAGTAATTTCAGACTGTCTCTCAGTTGTGAACATTGTTCGGCAGTTTTCAGCACCGTTAGGATACTGTGGGATTTTTACTAGAATGGAAACGGAGAATTTGAGAGCTTCTCCTTTCCCCCTAGACCTGTTCTTCCCACACTGAGCTGTGTTTCAGAAGCACGGCTAAGTGGGGTAAAAGCCCAGCGCTCGCCTTTTGCGGGGTTTGAGTGTGATTGGCTTCTAGGGTGCTGCCTGCTGCTGCTTATTACCTGGGATCCTGGCAAGTCATTTAACATGGAAGTCTTGTTACCTTGTCTGCGGGATGGCAGGGAGCACTTAGATGGCATAAAAAGATGGAGTCAGAAGTAGCCATAGTCTTCCTCCCTTGTCGTTTTTGTCCAGGGCAGCCAGGTAGATGGCAGAATGGCAGTAATCACACAACTGCTAAGAAATTGCCGTCTGCATTGCACCCTTGGCTGGGTAGCCCAGAGTGGCCCAGGACGTGGCAAGAGGCTGCAGAGGGAAGGCGACTCCTGTGTACTTCACTTCACTCCTTTTTCGGAGCAAGGGCTGCTATTGTTGGAGTGGCACGTGGATTTATGCTTTGCCTCAGTTTAACTGTGTCAGATAGCATACAGTTAATGTTTTGGTTTTTGGCCCATTTTAATAATCTCTTGATGTCAACTTTTTGTTGCTAATTTGTCCTAATTTTACATTATTAATGGGAAAGTGAAAATATATCCTGTCACAGAAAACTTTTAGTTAAATATATGTAGACTTGATATTGCCAAATTTCTCCCCTCTGTGTTCATGTATCTGTGTATTTGCTACGGTTTTAGTATAATCCATGCTTGAAAAAAAATGTAGCTTTAAGAATTTGAATATTGTTTTTTGCTACTAAATGCACCCATATTTTATATTTTCTAGCTCAACAGCTGAAACCACATTGGGTAGTTTGTTCCTCTTGCCCTCGAGCTTTGTTGGCCAGGGTGTCTGCCTTGGGAAGGCAGGCACATGCCGACTGTGCATGTAGGAGGGATGGGCACAAAGGAACTGATAGCAAATGTCGCTGGAGCAGTCGTGGGAGAAGAGGCACCAGGCCCAGGCTGAGGGACGCATGTTCTCAGGCACCGGTCCCTTCTGCTTTTCATCTCTTCTGCTAGTTTACTATTTGAGGTTTTCTGACCAACTCTAACCTCCAGTTTCCTTTATTCTGCAGGAAACCTACGAGAATATCCCAGGCCAGTCAAAGATCACGTTCCTCTTACAAGCCATCAGAAATACAGCTGCCGCTGAGGAGGTACTGCCTGGATGCGGGGACGGTAGACGGATCGGGACAGAGACCGAGTGTGGTTTACTGCAGACATTACCAGGCTTTGCTACAAGCTGTGTGGGAATGTTCTCCATGGAAGATGATACTCCCAGAGTAGAGGAATTGAGCAGTTTTATAAATAAGCTCAAGTAATTTCTACAGCTTTAGAAATTATTTCTATTGACATAATGAGTTCTACCGGATGTTTTGAAAAAATACTTCTTGTTTGTAAAAGTTGGTGCTTGGAGCGTTCTCTGATTGAAGCGTGTGCTGGAGATATGCTTAGGAACACACACTCTAAAATTCTTTAGGAATGCATCTTAGTGACTGGTGCTAGTGGATAAAGCTGCTGCCTTTGTTGATAGCATCCCATAGAGTTCCTGACTCCTGCTAATGGCCTGGGGAAAGCAGCGGAAGATGGCCCATGTGTTTGGGCCCCTGCCACCCATGTGGGAGACCTGGCTAAAGTTCCCACCTTCCACCTGTCCAGCCCCTGTCCATTGGAGCCATTTGGAGAGTAAATAGTGGATGGAAAATGTCTGTGTCACTTTTTCAAATGAGTAAGTAAATCTTTTGAGTGGATTTTAGTGAATTGCTTCAATCATATTTGATTGAATTTTTAAGATTTTTCTTACCTTTTGATAAATTAGGTCTCTTTTTTTTTTTTGAGAGTTTCTTTTTTTTTTTTTTTTTTTTCTTAAAGATGCGTTTGTATTTTTATTTGAAAGATTTCCAGAAAGAGGAGAGACAGTCTTCCATCAGCTACCTCATTCTCCAGATGGCCACAGCAGCAGGAGCTGAGCTAGTCAGGAGCAGCTTCTAGGCCCACCGAGCGGGTACTGGGGCCCCAGCGCTGATATCATCCTTTACTGCTTTCCCAGGCACTGGCAAGTGGAGCTGGGCCTTGAACAAGTGCCCTTAAAGGTTTATTTTTTATTATTGGAAAAGCAAATTTACGGAGGAGAGACAAAGATCTTCCATTGCTGGTTCACTCCCCAAATGGCTGCAGCAGCTTGGGTCGAGCCAGGCTGAAACCAGGAGTCAGGAGTTACTTCCAGGTCTTCCGCATAGGTACAGGGGCTCAAAAACTTGGGACATCCTCTACTGCTTTCTTGGGCACATTAGCAGACAGCTGGATCAAAAGTGAAGCAGTGGGGATTTGAACCTGTGCCAAAACGGGATGCTGGCAGTCCTGGCAGCCACTTTCCCCTTTATACTGGTTCCATGTATACTTTATAAGTGAACTGGATGCAGAAGAGATGTACTAGGTAACTTCAGTAACCAAAGGTAGATGGTTAGTTTAATACTTGAAAATTAAATTTGGTACTAAATAAATATTGAGCCTATTTTGAAGATTAGCCTGTATGAAACTATTAAGTCATTGTGGCTTAATGGGTTTTAGTGTGTGTGAGAATTGCTTGTGATCATTAAACACTTTTATAATAATTTTAACCATTTTGAATTTTTTTTTTAAGATATACTTATTTTATTGGAAAGGCAGATGTACAGAGAGGAGGAGAGACAGAGAGAAAGATCTTCCATCTGATGATTCACTCCCCAAGTGGCCACAACAGTCAGTACTGCGCCAATCCAAACCCTGGAGCCAGGAACAACTTCTGGGTCTCCCATGCAGGTGCAGGGTCCCAAGGCTTTGGGCCGTCCTTGACTGCTTTCCCAGGCCACAAACAGGGAGCTGGATGGGAAGTAGAGCTGCTGGGTTTAGAACCGGCGCCCGTATGTTATCCCGGTGCGTTTAGGGCAAGGACTTTAACCACTACGCTATTGCGCTGGGCCCCATTTTGAGTTCTTCATATGGATCATACATTAGACTTCAAAAACTTTTGGCTACCTGCCTCAGAAGATTTCTCGGTGAAAAGTAATGGAGGAGTAAGATAGCGGATTTTGTTTGTAAAGCTTCACTTACTGGTCACAGTCCCAGAGCATGGTAATGCTGAGCGGCAGCAGCTGGCAAACTCCATGGGAGAGGTAGAGTTCACTCAGAGGCTAGGCCTGACAGGAAACGTTTCTAGAATTGTACTTGTCTCAGCTTCTCTTTCGGTAATTTCAAGAGATTTTACAGAGTGTCAAGCCAGTTTCTGAAAGTATTCAGATTGGTGGACACTGTTTTGGTATGGGGAACTTACCATGTTTGCATGAAAGGGTGAAGGTAGATGGATGTCATAGCCTTTTATCAAAGGTGGGCATGAAAGGACAGACCAGGCTCTGAGCCTGAGGTGAGGTGGTAAAGACGTGTCTGTTCTAAAGTGAACACTTCGCGAGTTTCCCACAGAGGCTCATTGGATGGCACTTGGCTGTACAACAGACTAAGAGTTGTATAGAGTTCACATTGTTGTGTAGAAACAGTGCTTGTGAAGATGATTTGTAAAGATAGCAGCGGTGCAGTACCTCGGTGGCACAGTGAACCCAGTTCGCTCCCGCCAGAGCTGACGTGGTCGCCGCTGTTGCCCGTTTCTAGGCTAGACAGATGGCTGCAGTCCTCCTCAGGCGCCTTCTGTCCTCTGCCTTCGACGAAGTCTACCCTGCTCTGCCTTCCGAGGTCCAGGCCGCCATCAAGAGTGAGCTCCTGCTCATCATACAGCTGGAGACGCAGTCCAGCATGAGGAAGAAGATCTGTGACATCGCTGCCGAGCTGGCCAGGAACCTGATAGGTACTCCCTGTGTCCCTTGGAGAATGCACTCATGGCGTCAAGTACCGCTCACGTCGCGGAGTGTTTTTGAGTTGTGCTTTTGATGCCAAAAATTGCAGATGTTTGTGAAATGTCATAATACTTAATTGATATTCCAAACATACATATGGAAAAATAATTTGCTTAAAAGTTACCGCTAAGTTTCCTCCTCAATCTGTAGCTTTACAAGCATGAGTTACTTAATGATACCACCTGCATCGTAACTTCAGGTTGCAAAGGGATCTGTGCACATCAAGTGCTTTTGATATTATATGTGTATATGATCAATTATATGTGACTGTTATTGCCACCATGTATAAGATGTACAAAATTATTTTTAAATAATGGCATAAAAGGAAAACATTTTAAAAACAGTTACACATCATAATCCTTCGAGTCAACTAAAAATATAATCAAATGTTCTTTGCACATTCCTTTGACAAGATCCATATGTTTAATTGTAAACCTAGTTCATTTAGGGAAATTACTAATAGTTAAAAAGGATACCTCACCAATACAAGGGGTAACTCGGGATATTCCTCAGATTTTAAGAGGCAGGTAGGAATTTTTATAGGTGACATTATTTCTCATTCAAAGTCACTTACGGGGCAGGACCCACATCCCATATTGCAGTGCCTGGCTTCCGGCCTTGACTCTGCTGATCCTCGCTGCTGATGCACCCCGGGGATAGGGGTGTTGATTCAAGTGATCCCCGGGAGGGGACTCTGCGCTGGGATTCTAGCCCGGGCCCAGCTGGTACAGGTGTTTAGAGTGGACCAGCAGATGGACACTCTCTTTCTCTCTCATTATCAAATAAACATATTTTTTAAAGAACTCACTTAATGGAAATGTTCCCGAAAGTAATTCAAAGTACTTTTATTTCCCCACCCGCTTTGGTAGATTATTTTTAAGCATTCTTTTAGCCCCCCTCAAGGCATTAGCTATATGTTGAAGAGACAGAGTAAAAGATGTTTTATTCTTTAAATGTCAGCTAAGCAGCAGAAGTATCCTTTCTTGGAAGGTTCAGTGACTACAGGGAACATTTTAATAAGAAAAACATTATAGCTTATCTCTTAATTGCTACAACGAGTTGTGACTAACCAGTGAGTCTCATAAATAGTGCCGTGGATTTTGTAGCTTCTTTAAAAACTTTACAGCCCTTTTTTTTCAGATTTATTTATTTTTTATTACAAAGTCAGATGTACAGAGAGGAGGAAAGACAGAGGAAGATCTTCCGTCCGATGATTCACTCCCCAAGTGAGGTACAACGGCCGGTGCGTGCCGATCCAAAGCCAGGAACCTGGAACCTCTTCTGGGGCTCCCACGCGGGTGCAGGGTCCCAATGCATTGGGCCGTCCTCAACTGCTTTCCCAGGCCACAAGCAGGGAGCTGGATGGGAAGTGGAGCTGCCGGGATTAGAACTGGTGCCCATATGGGATTCCCGGCGCGTTCGAGGCGAGGACTTTAGCTGCTAGGCCACGCCGCCGGGCCCTTTCCATCCTTTTTTAAGAGAGTGTCTGTAAAGTGTAAGCAGCCTCTTTGGGTCCCGGGTTTCCTGCCCCAGTTAGAAACTAACCATCATGGTGGCTTCCAGTGGCACCTTAACCTGGTTGATGAAACTTGATTACGGTAGTGTGTATCAAGGAAGCATCCAGGTGCATTTCTGTGCAGTTAAGAATGCTCCCTTTCCAGATGAGCTCACTTGTTGTGTCTGTGCTCCTGACACAGATGCACAGTTTTGTTAACTAAGTTGGGACTGAATTGTAGTTCAGAAACTTCATTTTCCCGAATGTTTTGGAACAGAGGGAAGTGACATGTTCCATTACTGCATGTTTTGAAGGAAGTTGTCTTTGCCCTTGTGAAGTTTGCCCCCTGTACCTTATGCCCAGGTTTCTTTACTTTTTAGATGAGGACGGCAACAACCAGTGGCCTGAAGGGCTGAAGTTTCTTTTCGAGTCAGTCAGCTCTCAGAATATGGGTCTGCGTGAGGCTGCCTTGCACATTTTCTGGTAAATGCAGTTAACTGAGGCTCTGCAATATGTTATGTTGAAATGGCGTTTCAGTGAATCGCTTTAGCAGAATCTTGCCTTTAGGGGTCAGTGTTTGACCTGAGACGCTTGTGTCCACATCTCGTGCCTGGGGTTCAGGTCTCTGCTACGCCACTTCTTCCCGTTTGTTGCTGATGGAGCGCTGGGAGGTGGCACATGATCGCTCCGGGGCTTGACTCTCCGCTGCTCAGATGGGAGACCACAGCTCGGTCTGGGAGGGTCCCAACAGATAGAAACTCACTCTTTCAAGTAAAAATAAGGTTTTAAATTAGTACTAAACATTTTTTAGAATGATTTCTTTTTTTTTTTTTAAAGATTTATTCAGTTTATTACAAAGTCAGATATACAGAGAGGAGGAGAGACAGAGAGGAAGATATTCCGTCCTATGATTCACTCCCCAAGTGAGCCACAACGGCCGGTGCGCGCCGATCCGAAGCCGGGAACCTGGAACCTCTTCCAGGTCTCCCACACGGGTGCAGGGTCCCAATGCATTGGACCGTCCTCAACTGCTTTCCCAGGCCACAAGCAGGGAGCTGGATGGGAAGTGGAGCTGCCGGGATTAGAACTGGCGCCCATATGGGATCCCAGGGCTTTCAAGGCGAGGACTTTAGCCACTAGGCCACGCTGCCGGGCCCTAGAATGATTTCTTGAAGTAAGGTTTATATTTGTGTTGAAAAAAATTCTGAAAGCAGTTTTTTTTTTTTTTAAGGATTTACTTATTTTATTGGAAAGGCACATATACAGAGAGGCGAGACAGAGAGGAAGATCCTCCGTCCGATGATTCACTCCCCAAGTGAACACAATAGCCGGTGCTGCACCGATCCGAAGCCAGGAACCTGGAACCTCCTCCAGGTCTCCCACGTGGGTGCAGGAACCCAAGGCTTTGGGCCGTCCTCGACTGCTTTCCCAGGCCACAAGCAGGGAGCTGGATGGGAAGTAGAGCAGCCGGGATTAGAATCGGCACCCACATGGGATCCCGGGGCGTTCAGGGCGAGGACTTAAGCCGCTAGGCCACGCCGCCGGGCCCTGAAAGCAGTTTCATACTGTGATCTTTTTTTTTGCTATGAAAGTTCTTTTTGTTACTTTTGATCTGAAAATTTTAAAAATTATTTCTTCACCCTGTGTTTGGAGATTAACACCCTGCCAATAATAGCTTTTAGAAAACCACTTTAGGGGCTTGTTTTGATGCAGCGGGGTAAGCCACTGCCTGCAACTCTAGTGTCCCGTATGGGTGCAGTTGTATATGCCTGGTGCTCTACTTCCAGGCCAGCTCCCTGCTAGTGCCCTGGGGAAAGGAGCGCAAGAGGAACCGAGCATTAGGACCCTTGGCACCCATGGAAGACCTGGGCTGCGTCCTGCCACAACCCTGGCAGTTGTGGCCTTCTGGGAAATGAACCAAATGATGGGTGATCTTTTTCTTCTTTCTCTCTTTTCTGGCTTGCAAATAAGTAAATGTTTTGTTTTAAGATGTATTTATTTGAAGAGTCACAAAGAAAGACACAAAGAGAAAGAAGTCTTTCGTTTGGTGTCACACTTCCCCTGCCCCCAGATGGCCAGAGTAGTCAGATAGCCAGGGCTGGACCAGGCTGGGC
Source organism: Ochotona princeps (assembly GCF_030435755.1). NCBI lineage: Eukaryota > Metazoa > Chordata > Mammalia > Lagomorpha > Ochotonidae > Ochotona > Ochotona princeps. The sequence goes on along the minus strand of NC_080843.1, from coordinate 10,599,396 downwards.
CAGGAGCTTTGGATGTGGCTGACAGGGACCATGTTTGCTGCCTTCTGTGCATTTGGAGGCGTTAGCTTGGGCTGGATTGGAAGTGCAGACAGCCAGAACAGGAGCCAGCACTTGAATAGGAAGCAGCTGCCTTACCTGCTGCTCTGCAGTGCCAACCCTAAGCTTTGTAATGTTTTAACAAATTCCTACATGTTTATAAACAAACTGGCTAGGTTTAGAATTAGATGACTGTTTTTGCCCCCTGCTATATTAAAATTTTCTGTGAAATTTATGTTAGGGTTGACGTTGGATTTGCTACTTTTCAAGATCATATCCGTTTTAGACATTACATGATTCTCTGCTTTAGTTGTCAGGTGTATCTTGTTTGTATCAGCCAACCATGATAGAGAGTTCATCTAGTGCACACTTACTCTGATCTAGAGCAGAACTTGGGTTCCCTGGGTCACCAGGACTAGGAGCAGATAATCAAAAAACACGGTCATTCTTGTCCTGTCCTGTACCTCCAGGTCGGTGCCCAGCAGAACTGGTGGTCAGACTAGAATGTGGGGCTGAGAATGGGCTGCCAAGGGCCTCGGTCCTGGCCGCCTTCTCCAGGGTGCTTGTTCCCTTTCGGCCAGCTCAAACACGGCCTGGTTTGGAGCCAGAGCACAGGGCAGCGATGGTCAGCCCAGGAACACTTGAGTCGGGAAGGTCTGTTGGCAGTCTGGATCTAGCTCTCGTGTTGCTAAGATGAATTGTGCTTTGCATCATTTTTAGGAACTTTCCTGGAATTTTTGGGAACCAACAGCAGCACTATTTAGACGTCATCAAGCGAATGTTAGTTCAGTGTATGCAAGATCAGGAGCATCCATCAGTAAGTAATTTGAGCCCCATTAATAATAGCACATGATTTAATCTGACTTGTGAAACCTGTAAGTGTGTTGATTGGCTTTACTTTTGAACTTTATAATACACATGCTACCTTTACTGATTTTAAAAGTATAATGTTAAGAAAATTTAACTTGTCTCCATCAAAAATATCTCATATTTTCCATTTTTTACTCTACATTTTAGATCAGGACGTTATCTGCTAGAGCTACTGCTGCGTTTATACTTGCAAATGAGCATAATGTTACTCTTTTCAAACATTTTGCAGACTTGTTACCCGGATTCTTACAGGTGAGGAAACAGTATAGAACAAATCCTACTTTTCATCCTAATTGGTATAAATTCTCATGCGAATTCTGCAATACATTTGGTCAGTAGGTGTTGTCTGTCACGTGGTGGCACTCAGGACCTGGCAGTGAACAAAGCAGGCGTAGCCCTTGTCCCCTGAGCACACATGTGTTACTTCAGAAGAACTTTGCTAATCTCTTGAAATATTTAGTTAGAACATTTCCCTTTCATACAAATGGGATAAACAGTCATGCTTATCATTGAATGAATCATGGTTTATTTTCATGAAATAAACAGCATTGTCATGAGGTTTAATACCCATTCTACATAAAGGGAAACTGACAAAGGATTGAGAACCTATCCAGGATCCCAGCTTCAGGAAGTGCTAGAATCCCAACCGGAGCTCACGTCAGGCTGCAGAGTTCTTGCCATTATGTCCTGGTTTCTAGCAGTTTGTATTATGGAGTGAATGGTTTATGGTTAATTGGCTGGTACTAATAGTTTCCCAAGATAAGTCAGTGTTTGGAAGATGCCTTCTGGCTTAACCCTTAAAGTAGTGCAGGGTTGGGCAGCTTAGAGTGGTGATTTTCAACCTTGTCAGACGTAATTTCCTTTGTGACAGATACTTACAACTTCCCACATGCCATCCTAAAATGAAATGTAAAATAATGTAACTCAGGTACCTGGAGAGGAGTAAATATGAAGAATTAAAAAGAATATCATGTTAAAAAGGGCTGCTTTTTCCACGTGTGAAAGCTGAGCCATTACTATACATAAGGCATAGTGGAGTAGGTGACTGCTGGGTGAGTCAGTGCAGCAGCTAAAACTGGACGGACAAGGGCAGTGGATAGCAGCACAGCTACTCTTGTGACGAGATTTGCTGAACGAAGCAGATTCATATACAAGTAACATTTCCTGTACGTTACTCCTATATGAATAGGAGGCCGGGGGCATCATAGCACAGTTGTCTCCCAGCATTCAAAGGAGTTTGGTTCCAGAATCCCCATGGATACCAAAATGTGAGAGTGCGCAAATCTTTTATACTAAAATGTGTAGTGTTTACATTTAAGCCTTGTGTATCATCCTGTGTGCATTCAATATTCTTTAGGTTACTTCTGATACCTAGTACATTGTAAATGCTATGTAAGTAATTGCTAAACTGTATTTTTTTAGGGAATACTGACAAGAAAAAACAAAGGTCAATATTTAATGCAGTATTTTTGTTCATATATTTTCAGCTCCCCATTATTTTACAGATAATAAGGAAGGCCAGCTGTACATTAAAACCAGACAATAAGCAATCTGTGGATTAAGTTTAAACTATTCATAAGTTTTTCCATGTTTACTGACATTGGTTATACAAAACACATGCTGATAAGATTATGTGAGTTCCTGGGAAAATGCCTGTGTGGGATGCAGGACATCTGGACCCCTTGGCCTGTGCCCACTCGGCCACGTGACAGCCAAGAGGGATTGTGAGGAGCTGGAATGGTTTCCTTGTATGATAAAAAGTTTGTCAGGATTTGGTGAATCCTCTCTCCTGCTGTCATTTTGAAAAGATAGTTTAGGTAACTGTGACATGCTGTCATTTTAGCTGTTACCAAAAATCTCAAATTATTGTTCAAATCTAACCCTACATATTTTTTCTTCCTCTAGATTTTTAGAGTGAATTAAAATGCTCAAGACTCCCTAACATGTGTTATTCTGGAGTAGACATTGGTAGTTTAAAAATGCTTCCACCTGGATCCGGGCCTGGCAGAGCAACCAGCTGGAGAGAGAGGCAGGGGGAGGCACCATGGCAGGCTAAGCCGCTGCCTATGGCTCCGCTTGCACTCCAGCCCCCTGCTAATGGCCATGATGGCAGCGGAAGATAGCCAGAGTTCTTGGTACTCACATGGGAGACCCTGAAAAAACTCCTGACTTTGACTGGCTCAACTCTTGGCCATTGTAGTCATTTGGGGAGTGAAACAGTGGATGAAAGATCTCATCCTGTTCTCCAGCTCTGTGTTTCAAATAAAAATAATCTTTAAAGGAGTGCAGCAGATGGTGGATCAGGCCACCAAGATTATTTAGTTTTTATTACAAAGTCAGATGTACAGAGAGGAGAGACAGGAACAGGAAGATCTTCCGTCCTATGATTCACTCCCCAAGTGAGCCGCAACGTCCGGTGCTGCGCCGATCCAAAGCCAGGAACCTGGAACCTCTTCCGGGTCTCCCATGCGGGTGCAGGGTCCCAATGCATTGGGCCGTCCTCAACTGCTTTCCCAGGCCACAAGCAGGGAGCTGGATGGGAAGTGGAGCTGCCGGGATTAGAACCAGCGCCCATATGGGATCCTGGGGCATTCAAGGCGAGGACTTGAACTGCTAGGCCATGCCACCAAGCCCTCAAATAAAATAAGTCCATTTTTGAAAAGGGAAAAAAAGTGAGTGATACTGCTGTGTGTGGAGACAAAAAAAGCCTACAACATAAAGACAAGGGATTCCTTGTGGTTACAACAAAGAATTCCTTGACAGCCTTAACTTTCATTGTGGGTATCAATTTTGACTTGGAATTCTGGTTTTTGTTTCTAGTTAACATTCATCAAAAGACAGTACATAAGGCTGTAGGTAGAATGTTTGCATAATGTAGATTGCTGAAGTATTGAATGAAAAAATGGACTATTGTGTCTACCTCCGAGGAATATTTTTACTATCCTAGTGTGCGTCTTACACACTTGTGTTTTTTCTGCTAGGCTGTAAATGACTCGTGCTACCAGAATGACGATTCAGTCCTCAAGTCCCTTGTGGAGATTGCAGACACCGTTCCGAAGTACCTGCGTCCTCACCTGGAAGCCACTCTGCAGCTGAGTCTGAAGGTGCGGGAAGTGCCCTGTGCAGCTCTGTTTGTGGCTTGCAGAGAATTCACACTATTAAATGCAGACAAATCTGTCTTACTTGCAGTTGTGTGGAGACACCAGCCTCAATAACATGCAACGCCAGCTCGCCCTTGAAGTCATTGTGACCCTGTCCGAGACTGCAGCTGCTATGTTAAGGAAGCACACTAATATTGTTGCACAAACTAGTAAGTCGGGGTCGTGCTGCTATGGGAATGTAGTACAACTGGCGTAAACTCAGAGAACTGTGTCATTTCCCGGATTGGTTAAGAATAGGAGTAGCCTCAGAATTGGAGCAATCAATCTCCGTGCATGGGTACATGTCCAACACTTTATGCTTTCAAAGCCTCCAAAACCTGGTGTTTAAAATGTTCTGTGGATTAAAATTGTATTCTATCATTCAGGTCAAATACTGAGCGAAGTAATTCTAAGGTACTTTATAGACATCCAGTAACAAACTGAAGACTGGGGTAAGGTAACTGGCACATAGCGGTCAGGATGGTTCCGGACACAGCTCTGCTGGACTGGGCTCACCTCGCTGGGCTTGGTGTTTTGGCTTGCTCTCTGCAGGAGAAACTCGGTGATTAGTGTGCTAGAGAAATGCTAGAAGGCTCCCTGCGGGGGTTTATCGCATAGAAAGTTGCGTGACCATGTTGTGTCCTGGCCATTTCTTTATGCATTAGCGCACATTTCAACAAAATATGTACTGTGTAGTATGTAGTGGCACCTACAACTTACACCGAGATGTGGCTAGCATTTCAGAAACTTTCCTGTTAAACTCAGGGGGCAAGAAAAATATTCCTGCTAATATCATACTGATAGTCCCACACAATACACTGAGATAAAATATGAATAAAGAGATTCGAGCAAAAATTATTCCTTATTTGTAGGCTCTGTCGTTCTCTATTAAAAAGAAAATAATCCACAGATAAATTTTTAGGGTCAAAAGCAAGTTTGTTAGCTATGAAATCATTAAAAAATAGTGTTCCTATATATCAATAATAATCAGATGGAAATTTTACCAGGGGGAAAAAAAGCTTCGCTAGGCATAGCCTGTGATGTCTGGGGATAAACCAAGCAATGTGGAAGAGCTTTATGGAAGCAGTTAAACATTACTGATTAATTAATGGAAGAACTAAGTTTCCCTCAGCTGCATAAATTCAGGGCCATTTCAGTCAAAACTCCAGCAAGGATGGCCTCATTACAGAGCTGATTGTGAAGTTCTCGACAGAACATGGGCCTGGCCTGGAGTAACTAAAGCAACTTTGGTGCACAGAGCAGAACTGTTGCCCTATAAGCTGTTAGGATAATTTGTGAAATGTTATTGAGACATTCAGTTATTTCTATGCAAAAAAAGCATGTTCCAGCCTCAGTGTCCTATTTAAAAAAACACTACTCTGTTATGAATGTATGTCACAAGTAAAGCTTAATGGCATAGAATTGTTTTAAAGACTGACTCAGAAACCATTTGGATATTGTTAAATTTGCAAAAACTAAAAATTGTCAGCCGAATATATCATAAGTGAAATTAAAAGATAAACCACAAACTGAGATAAAGTAATTACAAGATATACTATAAACAAAATTTTGGTACCTAGGAAATAGAGGCTTTGAAAAGGAAATTAACAGATGTAAAATAACTAGCAAGTGTGATTGTGGGTACAAGTTGTCAGCAACTTTGGCTGTATAAGGTGTTGGTAGGTGCTGGTGTCCAAGAAATCTGATTCTAGCTGCAGGTCACTTCACACAGTGCTGGGAACAAAGGCACTTCTTCTTAGAGTGCAGATTACTCAAGAATGGTAGGGAGCAGTTTGGGGATTTTTAAATAATCTTGAGCATACTTGCCATGATTTCATGTCCAGACTCAGGCTTGTCAAGATGTGTGATAGTTTCATCAGGCCAAATACAGGAGGGATATATTTGGCATCACTGTTGCAGGACCAAAGGGTTCCTTAGGACAGCAGCGGATAATATGTCTGTATTCTGGAATGATAGGAAGTAATTATTGGAATCTGTATGTGTTGAAAAAACTTAATTGCCAAAGGTAGAACATCATGGTTGTGTATGTGAATGCAGAAATCTATACTTGAAGGGTTAGAAGTATTTTTGGAATGATGACCATTAATTTGTGGTACTATCTGGTGAGCAAGGGAAAGAGTAGTGGGATTTGGGATTAGTTCAACGCTTTAATGTTAGGGTGTTTTGTTTTTTGTTTTAAGCAATACTAAAGCAATTATAACAAAAGGTTAAAATATGACAAACCATATTTTAGGTGCATGGGCAAATATAATCTTCCCAGGGAACCCTTAAGGATTGGTTCTAGGAAACCCCCATCAGGAAATCAAAACTCAGATGCTCAAGTCTTTGACATGAAATGACATACGGAGCATTGCATGTAACCTGTGTGCGTAGTCCACTTCAGTGTGTCTAGATTACAATGTCAGCGCTCTGTGTGTACCATTACACTGCTTGAGTGCGGGACTAAGAGAAAGGGGGAAGGTCTGCGCCTGCTGATTACATAGCTTGTTTCCCATCATGCATTTGAAATGTGAGCTGCACATACAGACAGCTGACTAATGGTTTTGTCTCTCTTTTGGAGGCAAGATGTAGCATACTGTAAAATTCTTGTTTGTGAGTGGTGATAATGACAACATCGTAAAGTCCTGGTTCTCAGGTATGAAATAATTACTTATTTTAGTTCCCCAGATGTTAGCAATGATGGTTGACCTGGAAGAAGATGAGGACTGGGCAAATGCTGATGAACTAGAAGATGACGATTTTGACAGGTAACCCCATGCCTGCTGCTGTGTGGCTGTGGTTGATGAATAGGGTGTGCCTAAGGGAGCGGAGGACGCTTCAGGGCTTCCAGGCCGGTGCTCCACCGTGGTTCCCTGAGAGCTGAACTTCCATTTGAAACATGGAACATTTTGCTTTTTGTTGTGTACATTTTTGTGAGTTAAAAAATGCATATATGTATTTATTTACTTTGAAGACAGAGTGAAAGGGAGGAGGAGAGAGATTTTCCATCCTGATGGTTCAGTCCCCAAATGAGCACAGCAGCCAGGGCTGGGCTAATCTGAAACCGTGAGCTTAGGATTCCACCAGGTCTCCCACATGCATAGCAGGAGCCCAAGCCATCATCCCATTGCCTTCCCAAGCACCTTACTAGGATGTTGGATTGGAGACAAAGCATCTGATATTGGAACCCAACATGGGATGCTGACATCACAGCAGCCAACCTGCCATGTTATGGCACCGGTATCCTTTCTGTGGCAGAGGTTTTTAACCGATTACACCAGGACATCCACCAGCCCCTGACTGTTAGAATATATATATGAAAGTGATCCTTCAGGGCGGGCATGATGGTTTAGTTGACTAATCCTTCACCTGCAAGATCTGGCATCCTCGAGAGCCACAGTTTGTTTGCGGTTTCTCTACTTCCATCCAGCTCCCTGTTTGTAACCCGGGAAAGCAGCTGAGGATGGCCAAAACCTAGGGATCCTGCACTTGCATAGGAGACCTTAAAGAAGCTCCTGGCTGTGGATCGGCTCAGCAGTAGTCATTGTGGCCATTTGTGAGGTCAACCAGCAGATGGAAGAGCTTTCCCTATGTCTTTCTGTACATCCGCCCTTCAAGATCAGGTTTTCTTTTTTCTTTTTCTGTGTAGACTGGGGTTCCCCCCAAACTCCCACCCCCCCCCCGACAGAGTTTCCCCCTGTAACTACAGTGGTATAGTCCTTCATAAGGAATCATAATTCCATCAGTCTCTTATTTAAGCGTACCCCGACATTGCTGGTACAGACCATGCAAAATCAGATTTTCAGGGCTAACAACCTGCTGCAAGATTATTTACTTCTTCACCTTTGCAGTTGTGTCCTCAAGGAGTTATAAATCGTGTCCATGGCAAATGTAATCTTCTATTTTCAAGTCAAAATAAATACACATTTTAGTTTTATTGGAAAAGCAGCTTGGGTTTACAGGGAGAAAGACCAAGAGAAAGAGTGCATGGGTGGCTTCCAGCTTCTTGCAAGTGTCCTCCTAGGACACAGCAGGTCATGGCTCAAGTCCTGGACCTGAGACCTTAGTGAGGTTCCTGGCTCCTCGTTTCAAGCTGACCTGGCTGTAGTTGTTGTAAGCATTTGGGGGAATAAACTAGTGGAGGAAAGATCTCTCCCATCTCTTGTCTGTGATTCTACTGGTTAAAAAAAAAATGAACAAATATTTGTTTTAAAGACTAAGCTTTTTCCTTGCTGCTAGTTTAGGATTTTTTTTTAAAACTCTGCGGTGTAATTTTTGGCAAATTTTAATGTATTAAATATGTTCCTTTGTTCTATGCTTAGCAACGCAGTTGCTGGTGAGAGTGCTTTAGACCGAATGGCGTGTGGACTTGGTGGGAAGCTCGTTCTGCCAATGATTAAGGAACACATTATGCAAATGCTGCAAAATCGTAAGCAACATGTCCTTCAGATCATGGGAATTTTAACATACTTAGACTGTTTGAAAAATGTCTCTGCCTTTTTCGATCAATATTTAACCAAATTCTTAGGTTGTCTTGATAAAATGCCATTAAATCATCTTTGGGACCTTTTAGTCTTAGGCCAGAAAGAATGTTCTACATTACTGCCGAAGTATACTTGATTCATATACTGTTCCTTAGTGAGGGGCCACTTTGTTTCTTTACGAATATTTTCCTAATAATGACCCTGTTGTCTGGATCAGTAGCAAAGAGTATTGCATATTTTAATTTTAATTATAAAATTAATGTGTTAATTATCCGCAAAATATAGAGGTATATAAGTCCCTTTATTCGTACTGAGAGGGATTCACTGTGAACCTGTTGCTGAGATTTTTCTCCGACCTCTTATATGCATGATAGAGACGATGTAAGCTTTTACTCAGCAGGGTATCATTTCACTGTGAGAAGCCTCACCTTTTCATATCTGGGTCTTGAATAGCCTGCACTTTTCAGGCATCTGAATAAAGCCAGATTGCAAGATCCGTAAGACCTGGAAAACCTGTTTTTGACATTCCATTTTTAAGATGGTGCTAGTGAGGCCCAGAGTCACTAGGTGATTGGAGCAGCTCAGTTAGGAGTCAGTCCCTGCACATGTTCACGCTACTCTTCAGAGGTGCTGGAAGAGGCTGTGATTTGTACTTAGAGACTTCAGCTAGTCCAGCTCACTGCAAAGCTGTTTGCGTGTGTGAGCCGCTTGTTGCTGAGCAGATGGCTTAGCAAAAGTGCTACACCTCAGTCTCCTCATTTTGAAGTAGAAAAGTGATGTGTGCCCTACCCTCAGCATGGGAGTTCAGACCCAGAAGTGTGTTCACTGTGCTTGGAGCTCTTGTATGGCGGTGAAGGGTACAGATTTGCTCTGTTGATACGTATAAATTGCATAGTCACACTTCACTCGGCTCCACTGCTTCCCCAGGGCTCCTGGCCTGCCCCTCTCTTCCGTAGTAACTGCCACTCAGAGAGCGCATGACATTAGTCTTTTTGAGACTGGCTTATTTTTCTGTAGTGATGTCATTGAGGGAAACATTTCAGCTTTTATGCCGAAAATAGTCTTGTTTCTATACGGCTGACTGCTTTTTCAGTCCAAGAAACCAAGTTTGGTTTTCTGTTTTATTTTACTATTTATTTGAAAAAGATTTTTAAAGATATTCATTTATGGGAATTATTTTCTGATATTTTTAAAAGTAAAAGCTCTTTTGACACGTCGCTACCGGAATGGCATGTTTATGGTGTCTCTCAGCTGTCCTTCATGTGTCGATGTTTGTTGTAGCTGACTGGAAGTACCGGCATGCGGGACTGATGGCGTTGTCTGCCATCGGTGAAGGCTGTCACCAGCAAATGGAAGGAATTCTAAACGAAATTGTAAATTTTGTTCTGCTTTTCCTTCAGGATCCTGTAAGTATCAGTAGATACTTGATTCACAGTTACTGCCCTAGTTTCACATGGTCACCTATGCCCTGAACTAATAAAAGGAACTCTGTTCCAGCATCCCAGAGTAAGGTATGCAGCCTGTAATGCTGTGGGACAGATGGCCACCGATTTTGCCCCTTGTTTCCAAAAGAAATTTCATGAGAAGGTAAGTGGCAAATCCCTGGGCTGGCATATCTTCATGCTGGGAAGGGATGTTTGAGCTGCAAGAGCCTCGTGTACTTGGTGTCACTTGCCAGGTGATTGCAGCCCTGCTGCAGACGATGGAAGACCAAGGCAACCAGCGGGTGCAGGCGCATGCCGCCGCGGCTCTCATCAACTTCACTGAAGACTGCCCCAAGTCGCTGCTTATTCCGTACCTAGACAACTTGGTGAAGCATCTGCATTCTATTATGGTCCTTAAGCTTCAAGAGGTGAGCCAAAAGATCTTTTCTCTCCATATTTAGAGGTTAATTTGGGCTGATTTGATAGGTGAGAACTGGAAGAAGAAGCGGTGAGCAAGGTCATACAGAATAGAAAATCCAAGAGGGACATTGCAGGATGTTTTTAGTAGAGTGATTCAGATTAGCCCCACAGCTTGAGCAAGTGCTAGAGCTGAGAAAGAGGGCAGCTATGGGTTAAATAAGATCACTGAATGAATTGCCTTGAAAACATGGCAGAGAAGTTTCTCAGTTCTGGTTTGTGTAAATGTAGAAGAACCATCCTATGCTCGCGTATACCATTCGAAATGATAAAATGGTTAAGGTAATATGCGTGGTAGCATTGTAACAGATCAACAGAAGAGGAAGCAGATTTATGGATTGCTGTCCAAGTAGCTTAGATGATGATAATGGGAATGTGGGAAAAAGATGAAATTGTAAGACATTTCACAGTAACCATTAACAATTTCTCTCTGCCAATTTGAATTTTAAACAGTGAAAAAGAAGAAGTGATCATCTAAACAAGGTGACAGAAATAGAGAGGATAGAAGGAACAGTATCTGTTTTGTTTTCCATGTTTTTTCTTTTGTTTTCTAAGATTTTTATTTTTGCTAGAAAGTCAGATTTTACAAAGATCTTTCATCCATTGGTTCACTCCCCAAGTTGTTGCAACATCCAGAGCTGGGCTGATCTGAAGTCAGGAGCTTCTTCAGGGTCTCTCACATGGGTGCAGGGTCCCAAGGTGTTGGGCCATTCTCGGCTGCTTTAATAGGCCCCAAGCAGGGAACTGGAAGGGAAGTAGAACAGCCGGGATATGAACTGGCGCCCATATGGGATCTCAGCATGTGCAAGGCGAGGACTTTAGCCACTAGACTACCATATTGGGCCCTGGATGTTGAATTTTAAAACAAGGACTAAGTAGCCAGGTAGAGGATGGTTTATAGTTAGAGTTTGCGTATTGGATGCAGCCTGGAAACAATCCAAGGATGTGAGTGCCACCGTTTGGGAGAGGTGAGGGTGAGAAAGCAAGGGTCGAAGCCTGGCTTGATGTCAGATAATGAGATGAGATCACAGACATCGCGGGAAGTGAGTTATTAAGGAACATGCACAGAAAGGGCCTCTTTGCACTGCTGTATTCAGCAGACACACCTACTGTCATTTTGTTATGATTCTTCTGTTTGACTCATTGTGGACTATAACAGTTCACAGACATAGTGACTGGTCAGAGAGTAGAGGAGAGCAAGAAATGCCAAGGAAAAAGGAGTTCCAAACAGGGGCCCAAGGGTTCGATCTCAGATTTCAGCAGAGTAAGATAAAGGAAAGTACCTGTGTCTGAAGACAGGTGACCCGTGTTCAGCCAGTTACAGTGGGAATAGATGGATCCAGCACACTCTGGGCACTGTCTGGGTGTCAAGTAAGATTTAGGAAGGAGCTGCTGAGATGGTTTGGAGGAAGGTTATGTTTGTGAGGAGGATTTGCACCAAGAAGGGTGACCTTGTGGAGGAGGAAGGACACTGCTGTGAGATCAGCAGCAAGGATGGAACCTTGACCATCCCAGGAGAGGAGTGGCTGACCAAGTGTTAGGGTGTGTGATTCACCGCCAAGAGCTCCATTGAGGAGACTAGTCGGTGTTAGGAGGAGTCCAGAGCTGTGGCTCACAGCTGGCTGTGCGTTGATAAAGCAGAAGTGAGTAGGGAGGGCTGTGTTCAAGGGAAGAAAGCCAATTCCACATAAATAGTTGAACATGGATTATTTTTTTTAAACATTTTTATTGCATTTCATTTTTTTAAATTAATCACATTGCATTACGTGATACATTTTTTTATGCACTGGGATTCCCCCTGCCCCTCCCCACACCCTCCCCCCATGGCAGATTGCTCCACATGAACATGGATTATTTTTATAGATATGTTTCTTCTGGCTTATCATCTGAAGTAATTTATTTTGTGTTTCTTCCTCCTAGTTGATTCAGAAAGGCACCAAGTTAGTTTTGGAGCAAGTTGTAACATCCATTGCATCAGTTGCAGATACTGCAGAAGAAAAATTTGTTCCCTACTACGATTTGTTTATGCCATCACTGAAGCACATTGTTGAAAATGCAGTTCAAAAGGAGCTCCGCCTTCTGAGAGGAAAGACAATCGAGTGTATCAGCCTCATCGGCCTGGCCGTTGGGAAGGAGAAAGTGAGGAGAACGGTGTTGTCGTTGCGTTGAATGCATGTTGTGGTCGTGAGAGCATTGAGGGCCCCAGACACTGAAAAGCAGACTTCCTGAAAAGCCGCTTTTTTCCTTCATCTGACTGTCCGTTCTTTCACGCTACTCCTGTTTTGTATGTAAACCAATTGTTGCCTTCATTTTTTCACTGTTAAGGTTTCTTTTAATTCAGGTATGATCTTGGTACCTCCTTTCTTTACCCCACATACAGTCTCTCTTCCATGACACATGTAGAATGCAGTATCTGTACATTTAATTCCATTTGGAAACATTCCACTTGCTTTCCTGTTGATGGAAAAGGGATTAAGTGTCCTGAGAAGGGTCTCCTGTGCTTGGTTTGCGAGCACCGCTGATCCAGAGGTGCTCCCTCATAGACCCCCCTCACGCTCTGACCCTCAGAACTACCAGGATCATTTGTTACTACCCAGGAACAAAATTTTGGTATCAGCAGATACCTTTCTGATAATGACTGTGATAATACTGGTGTTGCTTTTCCCACCTGTTTTCCTCTAGTTCATGCAGGACGCGTCGGATGTGATGCAGCTGTTGTTAAAGACTCAGACAGACTTCAACGATATGGAAGATGACGATCCTCAGGTAAGCAGTCTCAATACATTGGCCTCGATCTGTTCACATGTTGTAGGCATTACGTGGTTTCATGTACTTAAAAAATAGGGCATAGCTTTCTTGAACTATTGTCAGCTGCTGGTTTCAGAGAGCTGCTCTGGAGTTTTCCTTCTGGAGTCATTTCTCCCACTCTCCACACTGCTGGCTTCAGATGTTTCCCTTGTGCCTCTGACTTCCAGACCTCTATTGTGAATTGAGGTTTCCCTGGTTTCCTCCCCACTGAACTGTCATTTGGGCACGCTTGGGCCTGCATCCCTCTTGTCACAGACTCATGCGATTCTGCTTTCGCTGATGGATTGGTCTCAATGTTGCTTAAATATCTCTCATCCTAATACTACTGTTCACGGGGTCTGATGTAACAGTACACTCAAAGCTTACGTAAGAAAATATTTTGTAAAGAAACTTTTTCTGCTTTCTTTGGAAAATGTCATATAAATGTACACATAGCGTTGCATGTAGGGGTAACAGATAAATGATTGGGTGAATATTTGTCAAATTGCTCACTGGGGGGAGACTCAGGACTGTAAACTTAAAGAGGGCTAAGGACTGTGGCTGCAGCCTACCTTTGTATCAGCAAATACTCAAGTGCCTTGCAAACAGAAAGCGCAGTTGTGGAACCCAGCCATTTAACTCAGAAAACCCTTGCAGCTATTAGGGGTATTCTTGGTGGGTTTTCATAATGTTTAATGAATAGAGTGCCAGACATTAAGGTTAACCAAGTTATAGACACAGAAGGCAAGGCAAATTAGTGTCTCGGAGTTGACATGATGCTAGAGAAAGCTACTTGTATTTGCTTCTTGGGCAGAAATGAGCACAGCCTGGTTTGGTTTTGGGGGTGGGAGGGCATTGTTTTTGCCTCACCTGCTTTCCATTTCTTAATAGTGTTCACAGGGGATTCCTAGTTGAGTCTGAACATTTTAAGTGTATGACTGTGTATGCCATGGACATACCAGTAAAATGCTGTCTTATAAAGGGGAAGAGAGCTTTCTTTATCATGCCTTACCCATTGTTTTAAAATAATTTTCATTTTAAATTTTTCCCCAGATCTCTTACATGATCTCAGCATGGGCCAGAATGTGCAAAATCCTTGGAAAAGAATTTCAGCAGTACCTTCCTGTGGTTATGGGGCCCTTGATGAAGACCGCTTCCATTAAGCCTGAAGTAGCCCTGTTAGATAGTAGGTGTCTTTGGGAGCGTGTGCCAGTGGTGCAGTTCATCTTCGTTGGTGTAGCTCATGGATGCAATTTTCTTTTCTTCTAATAGCACAAGACATGGAGAATATGAGTGATGATGATGGTTGGGAATTTGTAAACCTTGGAGATCAGCAGAGTTTTGGTATTAAAACTGCAGGACTAGAAGAAAAATCCACTGCTTGTCAGATGTTGGTAAGAGATCATACTTTTACCAGTCATTTAGTTATGTCCTCATTTAGTTCAGTACAGTGTGTGCATGTGCGTGATATTAAAGGTAAAACGAATGGGTATAATTTTAGTTGTGCAAAAGAAAAAAAGCCCAGTGGGAAAATTTAAGTGTTGTAATTGTCAGGAGGAGTATGTGGTTTATATTCTCTTCCAGTTTTCTTTTTTTGCTGTGTACTTTAGTCACAGTGAAGTATGTTTTCGAATTAGGAAATGATGGTAATTACAAATTTATTAACTTAAGTAAAAGTTCCTTAAATTTTTTTTTGCCTTATAATGGGTTACTGTGTTTTCATTGACATTTAAAAGTGTCTTGTAATTTTTCTAATCTTGTACTCCATAAACATTTTGAATTTTTGTAGTATCTTTTTTCCTCAGCCAGAAAGCAAATAAAACGAACATTCATAGACAGTTACCTATTACTGTACTAGAAGAGAATGAAGAAGTAATTGTTGAAAAACTGCACCATCTTTTTCATTCTCAGTTGATTATTTATAAAAAACACAATACAAGTGTTGGTAGATGCACAAAAGTGATGAATACAATTAACTGAAATTTTCTTTCTTTAAATCTTAAAACTATTACATTTTATTTAAAATATTCTTATGGTGCTGAAACTTATTAAATTCTGCTACAAGCAAGAAATAAAAAACAAATCTAGCTTTTGAATGATTGTATATTATGTAGTCACTTAACACCCCTGCTCATTTGAAAAAGTTGTCTGCCTGGAGGATTAATTTGATAATCTTCTATGTACTTTAAATGGAGCTAAATTACAGTTTTATGATTTTGCTATTAAAAAGTAACATGCATCTTGCTTGTCTCCTCCCTCTCACCCCGATACTTTGTTTTCAGGTTTGCTATGCTAAGGAATTAAAGGAAGGCTTTGTGGAATATACCGAACAGGTTGTCAAGCTGATGGTCCCATTACTGAAATTCTATTTCCATGATGATATCCTGCAACTCTTACATGTTGTTGGTTTACTTGTTAGAGACAAATGCCCACAAATGGCCAGTTCTGGGCTTAAGCTGGAAGCACATTCCAGGTCTCAATTCCAAGAGAGAGGAGTGCTGCTTCCCAGGATGTGCATTCGCAGGACGCGCTCGTATGGGACGTGACCATTTGAACCACTGTGCCGAGCACTTGCCCCACCTGCAGCTGCCAAGCATAGACCTGCTCCTGGTTGTTCTTTAGGTGTTCGACTTAACTGGAGTATGTTTTACTCTCACTATAAGTGGTTCTAGTTGTGGACTGTAAACTCTGTGTGTGCCCTTTGCACCTGTGCCAGTAATACAAAGGAGTAGTGTTTCTTGTCAGCTTTCTGTCATGCCTTCAGATTTGTAAGGGTGAATGTTCTAGCAGATGTTTACAACTCTATACAGTTGCTGCTTTAACTTTCCTAGGTTATGCTTTCATGGTGAGTTGGGAACTTAACATCCTGTAGTGCAGAGATAACCCTGTGTTTCAAATATAGCACCTTTAGCAGATCAACATCTGGAGATCTTCATCTTGAAATGTCTATGGGTGCATTCTTAAGCCCTTGCAATGAACGCAACTTCATGGGTGGGCAAAATAGAGATAAGCCAGAGGAGTGAGAACCTGGAGCCAAACCTACCTGTACCTGTCTTGAAAGCTCCGCTGTCGCTGCTCCTCTATCTGTGGGCTTCCTGAAGCCAGCCCACTTTGTCCAGCAGGTACATGCCATGGTGCCACAGGCAGATCAGAGTGCTTCCTTGAGGAAATGAATCAGGCTCTTGTTTAATTGGTGTTAGAGAGAGGGATGCGACTTAATGTTCATTGAAAACCGACAAAGCTAGGCTAGGAAAAGATCAGTAGTCTCAGGAAATTCATAGCTTTGGTTGCGTTGTTTGAAACATTACCGAAAGTTTCGGGACTTGTCTTTTGAGATGTGCTCCAACATTCTGCCCTTTCACAGTTACTTTACCGTTTATTGATTGATTGATTGATTGACTGAAAAGGCAGGATGATGGAGAGATCTTCCAGCTACTCCTTCAATCCCCAAAATCTTACTGTACTCAGGTTAGGGTCAGGCAGAAGTCGGGAGCCAGAAACTCCATCCTCATCTGGTGTTCCCTGTGGGTGCCAGAACCCCAGTGTGAGGTGCTGGCACGCGAGCAGCATTTTATCCCCCACCTCCCCCCGGGCGTTCTGTGTTGGTACATGTGAGCTGCCCAACTTCCTGCTGTGTTGTAGGTGACAGGCAGGGAGTGTATTCCAGGGGAAGGAGACTTTCCACTTGGATGCCTACTTTATATTTAACAAACTCTTACCTAGCACTTCCGTTAACTTAGTGAACAAACCAGATAACAAAAAGAAAGTCTTTTGAGCCTCCCTGATGATTGCATTTCCTTAACAATCAAACGTGTTCGTGTAGCAGCCGCAGAATCCATGCCCCTTCTCCTGGAGTGTGCCCGGGTCCGGGGGCCAGAGTATCTCACACAGATGTGGCATTTCATGTGTGATGCTCTCATCAAGGCCATCGGCACAGAACCAGACTCGGATGTCCTCTCAGAAATTATGCATTCATTTGCAAAGGTAATTGGTTGCCTCTTAGAACGTAAGTGAAGAGTGTTATTTAAGAGAAGACCCTGAGCACAGGGTAAATCTGCCCGGGAAGCTGGTATTAGATAGGTGGAGGGCATGATTGGCTCTCTGCCCATCTCACTGGCTTCAGTCATCAGTCACCTGAGGTCCAGCCACCGCAGCCTAAGGCCCATCACCAGTTCAAGTCTCCCTCCTGAACTGTTATTCCCACTCCTAATACCGGTTAGCTTTTCTCCTGTCTGCTATGCAAACGTCCTCAGCACACTCTACAAATCTCTCCCTCCTCGTTGATCCTCCTTTTCCAAGCTTAAACTTGCTCTTTTTGAATCAACATTCCTTCCCAATGCCACCTGCCATCCTCATGGCACGTTGTATGGCTTGTTCCACACAGGTACAAAGGCTCTTCCCCTGCCTTCATTTGTGCTTCCTTTCACACCTAGATCATTCCCTCTACAGATTGACCCTTCAGTGCTCTGTATTTATTTATTTGCAATTATGAGTGGGAGAGAACAAATGCAGACTATCTATCTGCTGTTTCACTCCCAAATAGCTGCAGTGGCCAGGGCTGTGCCAGGCCACAACCAGGAGTCGGGAACTCCCCGTACATGTCAGAGGCCCGTCAGAAATGGAGCAGCCAGGATCGAAGACTGGCCCTGACTGGGGATACTGGTGTTGCAGAAGAAGGCAGCTTAATGCACTGGGCCACAGCTCAGTTCCCCAGTTGACACTTAATGAAGCTTGCCTTTTGGCTGTTCAAACCCCTTATAGATTGCCTTGTTTCCTCTGCCTCGTTAGTGCGTTGAAGTAATGGGAGATGGCTGCCTTAATAATGAACACTTTGAAGAACTGGGAGGAATACTGAAAGCAAAACTTGAAGAACATTTTAAAAATCAAGAATTGCGGCAAGGTATGTTCTCCATGCTTCTGTTTCTGAATGTGGTCCTGCGCCACTTTGGCAATCCTTCTAAAACGTTTCTTTGGGTACATTTTAGTGAAAAGACAAGATGAAGACTATGACGAACAGGTGGAAGAGTCACTGCAAGATGAGGTAGAGCGTTCCTTTCAGAGCTCAGTGTGTGCATCTTCAGGGCTTCCGTGTCTGAGGCATTACCAGTGATCGCTAGAAGGGTGATCTTTTTCATTTTGCATAATAAGTAACTTGAAATTAACTAGGAGGCTTTTTTTTGTTTGTTTTGGGGGGTTTTTTGTTTTGTTTTGTTTTGTTTTTAATTCTCTGCCTTTTGTTGCATTCCCTTACACCTCAGCTCGGAAGTTTACCCATTGTTTTTCTTTGCATGTTGTTTCTGGTGGTGCATTCAAAACCATCTTAAGGGTAAATCACCTTAAACCTTAGTTAAATGGTTGTCCAAAGTCTGCATGGTAGCACCCAACTCGTGTGGACTGTGTCACATAGGCACCTATGGCCTGTCCCTGGCAAGGCCAGTGCTGCCCTGGACTGGCTCCCAGATCTTGGCAGGTGCTCTCCTGCTAGGCCCAAACTGGCACCAACTGTGAGACCCCAGTCTCTCATCCAGGAGAAGGTTCTGCCGAAAACAAAAAGTAATGGTCAAATAAGAACACTTGGGTTTCAGAGAGTACAGTACTTGCCACGTGGCAGGTAGGAGGCACAATACCCAATCTTAAGGTTACTACCATCTTTAGTTTCTAATAAACCCTTAAGACAGGAATGAGAAATGTGTCTACCTCTCTTGTACTTTTCATAAATGCTGCATTGTTAATAGATTAATTTTTAATCCATATGGATTTTTTTTTAGGATGATAATGATGTCTATATTCTGACCAAAGTGTCAGATATTTTACATTCAATATTCAGTAGCTACAAGGAAAAGGTGTTACCGTGGTTTGAACAGCTGCTCCCGTTAATTGTCAACTTGATTGTAAGTGATAACTCTTTAATGGTTATTTTGGGTGGTTTACCTCCAAGTCTTCCACTGAGTATCTTAAAATGTCATCAAGGTTGCTGTGTTGCCAGTGAAAATTTTCCATGGGCCAATTATAAAGGCTTACAAGTGATCTGCATTATTTCAGATTATCTGTGCCCTGCCACATTAATAAATGTGGAAATTCACTTATGACCCTTGCTAATGAAATGGCCACAAGTCGGGAATTGTGGATAAAGGACTGTTGTGTTCTTATAGACATTATAGTTCAGTTTCAGATTAACAACCAACATGATCAGAAAATACAAAGTTTACCTACTCATTCATAATTTCCTTTAGTATCAGTAGCTTCTTCCAGAAAAGTATTTGTTTCATAATGAATAAAAGATTATACACACAGGACTTGGCATATTTCCTGCTCAGTGCTAGTATTGGAGATTAAAACAGAAATTTTTCTTTTTGTAGTGTCCACATCGGCCTTGGCCAGATAGACAGTGGGGACTGTGCATCTTTGATGATGTCATCGAGCACTGTAGTCCAGCCTCATTTAAGTATGCAGAATACTTCCTGAGGCCGATGCTGCAGTACGTGTGTGACAGCAGCCCGGAAGTCAGGCAGGCAGCTGCCTACGGCCTGGGCGTCATGGCGCAGTACGGGGGAGATAACTACCGCCCCTTCTGTACAGGTACCGGGGTGATAACCTGCGTCTCCTTCCCGCATCCTTTTTATCCCTACCTCCTCCTCTGCCACACCCAAGACATTCTCTGTCTGTTTCTGCTTTGTTCTCTTCCCCTTTTGCCAAACCCCCTTCCATAGCATTTAGAAGTTTACTGTCTTCTCATAGAAGTGGAAATAAAATGAGAGTGATTAAAAAGTAATAATAATAAAGTAAAATGAGAGTGATCAAAGCTTTGCCCTGTCCAGCCTTCCAGGTGTGTTTAATTGAAAGCTGGGGGACATACACCCCAGCCTTGGGGGTGGGGGTCAGCTGCTTTGGAAGCAGTGGGGTTTCTGAGGCAGCAGTGTAATAGTGCTGCCCATGCCTGTGACCGCTGAACGATGGTGGAGCAGGAAGGTAAAAACTTGACTCCCACTTCTTTTAATGCTGCATGTTTTCTGAAATGCTGAAATGAGATTTATTGACTGACTAAAATGAACCGCTGTGATCAGTAACTGAACAAAAAATAAAACTATCTGTGGTCATTTACATGCAACCGTAAGGTTTCAAC
Source organism: Ochotona princeps (assembly GCF_030435755.1). Classification (NCBI taxonomy): domain Eukaryota; kingdom Metazoa; phylum Chordata; class Mammalia; order Lagomorpha; family Ochotonidae; genus Ochotona; species Ochotona princeps. Next base: position 10,579,055 of record NC_080843.1, on the reverse strand, counting down.
TGACCTCATTTTCCACATGGTGTTTCAGAAGCCCTTCCACTGCTTGTAAGAGTTATTCAGTCTGCAGATTCTAAGACCAAAGAAAATGTCAATGCTACCGAGAACTGCATCTCCGCCGTGGGAAAAATCATGAAGTTCAAACCCGATTGTGTGAATGTGGAGGAAGTGCTACCGCACTGGCTGTCTTGGCTACCACTGCATGAAGACAAAGAAGAAGCTGTTCAGACTTTCAATTACCTGTGTGACCTGATTGAAAGGTAAGCAACCCCAGGCTGGCCCCATTTCCTTCCCTGGATGGAGAACAGTGCTTCCTAGCTTACCTTGGCAACCCTGGCCATCTCCTAAAATCTGATAAACTCTGCAATCTCTGTATGCCCTGTGGTTTTATGGGTTTATATTGAGGCTATCTTTATAAATCATGTGAACAGACTGTAGTTGAGGACCCAGCACAATGGCTCAGTGGCTAAATCCTCACCCTATGCTCACTGGAATCCCATATGGCACCAGCTGATGTTCCGACTACTCCACTTCCCATCCAGCTCCCTGCTTGTGGCCTAGAAAAGCAGTGGAGTATAGCCATGGAACTTAGGACCCTGCACCCAGGTGGGAGACCTGGAGGAGGCTCCTAGCTCCTGGCTTCAGAACAGCTCAGCTCATCCATTGCAGCTGCTTGGGAGTGAGCCCGCAGGCAGAAGATCTTTCTCTTTGTGTCTCTTGCCTTTCCAATGGGAGTAAATAAATCTTTAGAAAAGAAACTGTAGTTGAGAGTATGTTAACTTATAATACCTAATTTTTAGGGTTTTTATTGGAATGAAACTGGATTCTGGAGACATTATTTTGAGAAAATCTGTTTTACGGATATTGTCATGGTTCTGACAGTGCTTTGTTCCATTTGATGCATCATGTTTGTTTCATTGAGTACAGTTTTTAGGATAAGATCAGCATACACTGCTAGTGTCATCATTTAACACTAAAAAAAATTTTTGTTGTTGTTTTTCTTTGGATTCAAGAATCAGTGGGAAGAGGGAAGCGCTATGCTGGCCAGGCCATGAGGATCCAGGATTTTGTTTTCTTAAGTCCACGTTTCCCTAAATATTAGTCATAACTGGGTTCTCCTGTTGACTAGTGTTTCTACTGTTTGTAAATAAACCCAAGCTCTTGAACCTCTGGAGTTTGGGCAAGTGGCCCACAGGCATAGATGCCTTCCCATCTGTTGAAGTTCCAGTTCATGGGATGCTTGTATTTTGTGTCCTTCCATTGAGAACATCATGAAAGAACGTAACAGCCATCCCACAGGCCACACTGTCACCTGCTCCTGCATCTGAAATGGCCAGTTTTCCAGCATGCTGTTGGAGTGTCTCTTTTGGAGTTGACTGTTATGAAATTCTCTTAATGAAAAAACCAAGAACTCTACTCAGTTCACTCTTAGACTTTGTTACATTACTGCTTACTCTGGAAATGCCCATATAGTCTCTTTGAACATCAGATTTATTCTAGAGATTGTTTTGTAATAGCAAAGTTAAATTTGTAGTAAGAAATTGTTCTTGGTAAATACTGTGTTTTTATAGCACATTGCAAAACCGTTTCTCAAGTAGTTCGTTCAGTTGATTTCTTTCTACTGTAATCCAAAAAGATGAACCAGGATTTTTTTTTTCTAATTCAAATAGGAAAAAGCTGAAGAGCTTTGATTTTACTGAATACATAATCATTTGTAGAGACCTTAGAACAAAATGCACTGTGTATAAATAGAAAAACCTCAATGATTTCTCCCTACAAGTTTCACTTATGAAAGTTTTCTTTCTTTTGTCAGTAATCACCCAATCGTTCTTGGCCCAAACAATACCAATCTGCCCAAGATATTCAGTATAATTGCAGAGGGAGAAATGCACGAAGCAATTAAACATGCAGACCCTTGTGCCAAGCGCCTGGCTAATGTGGTTCGCCAAGTCCAGGTAAGCTGACTGGGAAAGTCCGAAAAAGTTATCAGCTACAAAAAGGTTACTTAAATTGTTTTTGCTTTCTAAATTCCCATGATGTGTAGGTGACTTTAAGTTACCATCTTCCAGTGAAGTTGTGTCAGTGCAGAAATGAAGGAAACTCACGTGCCAGTGAGCCAATGGAGCTTTAAGAAATCGGCAAATTTGTTGCTTTTCCTGATGTTCATCAAGCTGTTGGTTGTTGCTAGTGCCCGTGTGGGTGACGACGCCCTCCGTGGGTGATCCCCACCCTGAGTCTGTGCCCATGTTTGTGTTCTCTTGTAGACTTCTGGAGGACTGTGGGCCGAGTGCATCGCACAGCTCAGCCCCGAGCAGCAGGCCGCCATCCAGGAGCTCCTCCACTCGGCCTGAAGGGCTTGGCACCACCCACCGCGAAACTAACTCCAAATAAACGTTGACCCTTTTGTTTAGGTTTCTTTGTTTTGTTTTTGAGCAAAGGAGAGCGGTAGAGTTGTGTAGGCCATTCTTCCGGGAGCCGCAGCAGGTGGAGCAGCGCTGTGTTGCCCAGTGAGCCCGCGGATTCCTCTCACACCACTCAAGAGTTCCCTGTCAGCCCTGCAGTAGCGCTGAAGACTATTTTTCTATTGGTGTAAGCTACTCAAGTGAAGGGAAAGGGAAAGAAAATTAATTTTTCTCATTAGTTGTAAGGAATTTTAAGAAAAAACAGCTTTAAGATCAGTTGCTCAGTGCAGATGTGTGTTGAAACCAGTTGCTCTACACCTAGTGTTCATTCCATAATTGGAGAATGAGTTCTTTGGTAGGGTAGGAAGAAACCTACCCAGCAAAGCAGTAGACCCAAAAGTTGAAAGACCTAGTGACAAAGAGCAAGCATGAGGATGTCCTATTTGATGCCACTTTTCGGTTCTTTTTCCCGAAAGACTAAGCGCAGTGACTCGGTGTGGAGGCCGTTGAGCTTCCAGCCCTTGAATGTGAAGTGTCGTTGGCATGTCTGGCAGTAGTCTAATTCACTCCTCAATAAACAAAGTTGAAACACAAGAGTAATGTGTAAAAGTTCAGTACTGTCTGGCCTTGATTCATTTAATGTTTTTTCTCTAAGAATGATCTAGTATTTTTTTAAAGTAGTCCTGTGGCTCTGAATGGTCCCCTGGCCCTCTCCCCTTCCTCTCCCCCCATTTTCCTTATACAATTCAAACAAGGACATCTCGTTTTTATCATCTTCTGCTTCGGCTTAAGCTAAGTTATGATATCCCTTTCCATTTGCAGTTGATATTCTTTTTAAAGTCTGCAAATTTTCCAGCCGATACTTGTTTTTCCTGGAATTGTTTTGGTTAAATGAGAAAAACAATTTGGATTTGGAATTTTCATTGCAAATTGTAATTGCTATAGAGTCACATACAGCCTTTGAACTCTAATTTTATGATGTGTAATGGCTGGCATTATTTAAAATTTCAGTACAATCCGAGTGTTTTTATGTGTTCACCTCATAACAGTATATGACTTGCTATTGTTTTCCTTAAGTATATTTTTTTTTCCTAAGGGATCTTAACTAGATTTCTGTTGAAAATTTCAGTGTTAACATTTTTATAGTTTGTACTAAATTTAACCGTGATATAAAAATGAATTTTATGCATAGGTCAGAATTTAAAATTAAAGATTTGTTTTCTTTAAATGATTCGTATTACTTTATTAAGACTCAGTCTGAAATGTAATAGAAAGTGGAGTGGATTGTGTTGGGATGGTTCACTTGGAGCAGACACCCTTCAGTGAGATAGGCTTCAGGCAGCAGCGGCTAGTGAGTGGCGTGATAATGCAGTTCCTAGCTCCTTGGGGACGTCTGGGACCCCTGTGGTGTGTGGGGATGGTTGCAGCTGCTTTATACCTGTGTTCCTGTGGGAGGGAGGGGACTTGGAGATCCATGTGTCAGAGCAGCCCGAGCAGTCAGCAGGAGTGCTGTGGTTTTTGAAAGTACTGCAGCCCTAAGAAGAAAAATGGAAAAGTGACAAGTGTGCCTGAGTTGAGCTGTCACTGTGGTTGGAAGACTAGGGTGTTTTTGGAGAGCCCTTGTTGAAGCAAGAATTTCCCCCTACATTCACGTTTACGCACAGATGGGCTGATGAGATGTAGCAAGTCTAAGACCTTCGAAAAGAAGTACTTCGGTGTGGTCCCGGGGTCTGTGCGGACCAAGCTGACGAGCAGAGGAGTGAGAGGAACTGAGTCCAGTTCCTAGAGAGGGGAATGTCCAGGATCCCAAAGCCCAGGGCTCAGAACTAGAAGATGTTGCTCCGTGAACTGATACTCCACTGAAGTCACGCGGAGACGCATTCTCAATACCTCATTCTGTCTATGCAAGATGACACTTCATGCTGTTTTTCCTTGGCCTTTGTACCAGGTGTAGTGACCTTGCATGTCATTGGGTGATGTTGTTTATGAATCCAAGCTATTTGTGGAAGGAGAAATAAATGTGTGTGGCCCTTACACTTTCCAGAAATTTTGTAACAAGTTACACGCACAAGTGTTAGAAATTTTTAGCAAAATTCAACTTGGAGTATTTTTTTAATGCTGTTAAGTTCAAAGTAAAATTGTGTTAAGGCTGATGTGACATTTCTGTAATGAGGCCATTTTATCGTAACTCTGGAGTTGTAGTGTGACTCACAGCCATCAGTAAATCTATGAGCAAATAAATCTTGTTGATGCACTTGGTGTTGAAATAAATGGGGGGGTGCATAGATAACAGTGTTATCAACACTATTTTTTGTGAGCTGATGGCGGTGGCCCCTTACCCTGGAGGCAGGAGGACTGCAGAAGGGGTTGGAAGCTTGGCTTCGTGTGTCCTGCCTCCTGCTTTCCAGGAATCTGGCTGCCTCGGTTGTGTTTTGTAGAAATCGCTCTGCCTGTTAGTAGTGTTGGCACAAAGGAGGAAGTAGCCCAGAGCAGCTGACTCTTCCTCCTCCAGCTCTGGAAACCTGGGCAGCACTGCTGCGGAAGGTGAGTTGACCTGGAAGGAACGCGTGTCCAACACCAGTTCTGAGATGGAGTTGGGAGAGGAGGAGTGAAAAGACTTCCCCGTTTTGTGATACACAACTCTAATGAAGGATGAACAATACTTGATCTATTTTCACAAAAAAAAAATTTTGAAGCCAAGTTCAGACAAACAGGTTTGAGGCTGAATTACTCATATCAAAATCCATCCAAAAGTGGAGCAGTGTTTTGCTGCTGATCCCAAGGGTGTAGCTCACAATTGCAGCTGAGGCAGCAGAGTATCATTTGGAATGTTTTCCTCATTTGGAATGTGCTGGATCTTGTTCTCTTAACATGGGTTGTGGATCAGAATTAAGTCTTCACGACATAGTCCTAATTCCAGAACAGATGAATAGAAAATACAAAAATTGTCCTTTGCCACCTGACAGCATGGTCCTGTAGTCCCAAAGTAAGCCTTGAGCAACCTGTTTGATAAAAGGACCATTAGCACTGCAGGCTTGTCAGCCCTGGAGTCGGCAGAGCAGCTGGACTGCAGCCAGTATGGCCAGTAGGTGTGGCTGTGTCCCACTGGGATTACGCAGACCCGGCAGGCTGCTTGTTGACAGCCAGTTAAGACCATTGGCTGCTTGTGTTCACTTGGGTTTCCCTGTATTCCTTAGTCCTGTTTACACTTCACAGAAGGTTTAGGAGAGAAGCTGCTACATGGAGTGTTGGCTATCGTTAGTCCTATTACCATCCCAAAACATGGCGTAAGTAGCCTTTTGTAAGTTGCTTCAGAAGCATAACCAGCTTATGTGAACTGGTATTTGAAGATATTTGATGTTAAAATGACATTGTCCTCTAAGCACGCCAGCCTTACCTGGATCTCCGTAATCACAGGGTACTTTGGCCGTGTCGGGAGAGGACACTGAAAGCTGGTTCTGGACACAGCTCAGTGTCACTGGGTACTTTCACCCCTGTGCTGACTTGAATGTGCTATCTGTGTAGGATGAGTCACTGTCAAGGCCATCCTGAGGGTGGAAACCTTGCTCCCCGGGTGCCTTCCCTACTCGTCCCCTATTCCCTGACAAAGTTAACAGCCACCTGCATGTTTGAGAGGTTTGAGATAGCGTAGAAAGCAGGAGCGGTGCCTAGCAGAATTGCATGTAAGGGCACAAATACTTGGAAAGATAGAAGGGGCTTCATATAATATCTTCATAACAAATCAATTGTCATAAAATACAAACACCTTGGAAAATGCGGATAGTTAGCAATAGTTTGAGTCTTATAAGACCAAAACAGCCTGGCATGATCTTGCTGATAGGGGACTCAGTGAAGACTACAAGGTGAAGTAGAGGGTTCCTAGGACGTGAAATAAATCATGGCAAACCACAATAAGAAGTGGGCATCCAGCAGGCATTTGGAGTGCAGTTACCGCTTGGGACTCGGACACCATGGGGGTGCTTACATGTCAGCTCTGGTTCAGTTCCCAGCTCCAGGTTCCTGCAAGTCACTCCCTGTGGGCCTGCACACTCCTCTGTTGCTATCACTATGTCTTGAAATTGTCCATTCATTTTGTTTTTTCATCTCACACATTTTCCATAAACTTTAGAAGACTGCATTTCTAAATTTTTGACAAGCTTCTTTAAATTTTGCTTTTTGTGAACTTTCAAAGAACTCCAGTAACATCTGCCCAATTCTGTGGACAGAGTGCCTGTCCAGTAGCTTCAAGTGACGCACCATAGCAAACCACCCGAGGCAGGTGCACACCCTCCTGGTCACTGAAAGCCTTCCAAGGGGAGGTGAAGCAGCCTTGCCACCCATATTTGGGGTTGCCCTGGTAGCCCATTGAGAAAGTCGACCCCAACTTTTATTCCATCCAGACCTACAAGTGTGATTGCTGTTTGCTTTTGCCACAGCTCTAGCCACTCAATTTCACACTCCAATATTTTGGCATCAGCCAATATGTTTCCTGATGTCTTAGGAATAATTTGATTTTTCCTAGGATTATTTGAAAGCAGGGAAGACAAGAGAGGGATCTTCATCCACTGTTTCATTATCCAAATGGCCACAATAGCTGGGGGCTGAGCCAAGCCAAAACCAGGAGTCAAGAACCAGGAATCCCGCCTGGGTCTCCCACATGCATAGTAAGGATCCAAATACATCAGAGCAGCCTGAACTTGAACCCGTGTTTTGATATGGGATTCCAGTGTTTTGAACAGCTGCATAATATGCTGTGCCACAACACCAGCCCTAGGAACAAATAGAATGTTCTGAGAATAAAGTTCCAGGTCTGGTGTTAGACAGTGACATCCCGTGTGGGTGCCGGTTCAAGTCCCAGCTCCCGCGCTTCAGACCCAGCTCCCTGCTAAGCAGATGATGGCACCAGTGCCTGGGCCCCTGGTTCCTGGCTTCAGCCCACCCATGCCAGGCCATCACATCCACTGGGGGAGTGAGCCAACAGATGGAAGACCTCTGCTTCTCCCTGTCTGCAACTCTGCCTTTCAAACAAATCTTAAAAGCTTCCATTGATCAAGAAAGGGTGAAAATGGAAATACTCCATTATGGCACTTAACGCATTTTTTAGATTAAAAAAATCCTACAATCTTGTTAAAAAGATTGAAAGAGATCTGTTTAATGAGAAATACAACCTACCAAAGGAATCGTAGATGGTTTCTCATGGGAAAGGCTTTTCACTACCACAGATGATCAAAAGTCAAAAACTGTAGCCGGTGTTTCAAGAAGAGAGGAAGCGTGAAGCAGCTGCAGGATGTGGAGCTGTGGTGCTGGGCATGATGGCTGCAGCTGGTTCTGCAGGAGCGCTGGCTGTGCGAGCAGCAGCGAGGAAGGATCCTGCCCAACAACAGGCACGCAGGACACTGAAGCTCTTTCCTGTTCCACAAAAGGTAGTGCCCTGACTGCGCTGCAGGCACGTTAACCTCAGAAGACCGGGGGAGGTGGGCTTGTGGACTGTCCCCAGCACTAAGGTCGTCTGTCCAGCTAACCCGGAGGGAGTGGCAGGTGGTCCATGCTGACCTCCAGTGGTGCCACTCGTCCCACAGTCATTGTGTTCATCCAGCAATGTCCCCAACCCCAATGCAGTGGTAAATTCTGGAAAGTCATTTCCCAAGAGGCTGCAAGGCTGGGGGACTGACCGGCAAGCAGGATCCTTTGTCATTCTTTTTCCTCTTCCTCTCACAGTCCCCAGTACCCCAGGACTTGCTGCCCACCTGGTAAAGGAGCCAGCGGCTTTGGTCTGTTTGGAGGTCTTCTGCCGAAACCATCAGGTGAGAGAATCTTTTCGTTCACCTGTCCCCGAGTGTGGCCCGTGGTGTTGGGAGGGCGACTGCTTCTTCCCGGTTTCTGTTGCAGACTACCATTTCTGCAGCAGTGCAGGCCGTCTGGAAGAGGTTGCATTCCAAATAGTCTTATGTGAATACTCCAAGGCTTTTCTCTCATTTGTGTGTGGTGTGGCATGCTGGGGAGGATTCGGTGGAAGTGTGACTCAGGTACCCACGCAGTGTCTGCTCTGGCTCTGACCGTGGCTCCTGTGGTGGCTGCAGCGGAGTCCTCACTGCCAGTCCCTGTAGCCTCCGTGCTTAGAATCCCAGAGATCAATCCATATGGACAAGCCACTAGAAACCTCAGTTTCCTACTTCTGAACTCATCTAGGAAGTTTGCTGGAAATATTTGAGTTATTTACAGAAGAAAACCCTTGATGTACTTCCTCAAGTCAGATGGCAGGGGTCAGTAGAGAGCCAGTAGGCTTTCTGCTTTTAGTTAAAAGACGGTAGCTCGAGGTACACACTTTCTAAAGAGCCTTGGTTTCTTTCTTTAAGAAAAGAAAAGATTTATTTGCTTGAAAGTGTGACAGACAGAAGGGAACCCAGATGGCCACAACAGCCAGCACACCAAGTCGGGTCGAATCCAGGAGCTTCTGGGTTTTCAGTGTGGGTGCAAGGGCCCAAGCACTTGGGCCAGCTTTCACCGCATACCAAGGTGTGTTAGCAGGACATGAAGCAGCTGGGACACAAAGCAACACCCATATGGGATGCTGGCATTTCAGATAGGCACTGTAGCTCCCATGTCACAAATGCCCACCACCTTAAATTCTTTTACACAATGAGCCACCTGAACCTGGTTCAAAGCTCAGTGTTTCTAACGCATTATTACCAATAATAATACCTTCTCACGCTGCCCCTCGTTTCATGAAGGAGAAATTCCTGATAGAACCTTCTGGAAGGAGAAAGTTAGCATTCCTGATGAAATTCCTGTGTGTCTTTATGGGTCCAGATGAGAACTCTTCTGAGACTGCCCGCCTGCTTACACCAGCCACATCCATAGCCAGACACCATACACTTTATCTAGAAGTCAGTAGAGATTATCAAAGTGTTTTTTGCCTCAAAAATGTCTCTACTATGAAAGAAATCTTTGAACTTGACCTCTCCAAGATGACTCGCTGTAAATTTTAACAAACAATGAAATTGAAAAGCAGCTTATCCCAGCACCTCCCAGCAAGAAAATTCTTACACCTCTTTTGAGGGGTCTAAACTTTCCAAGTGTTTTTACTTCATGTTGGCTAAGAATTAACTTCTCAGGGCCCGGCGGCGTGGCCTAGCGGCTAAAGTCCTCGCCTTGAATGCCCCGGGATCCCATATGGACGCCGGTTCTAATCCCGGCAGCTCCACTTCCCATCCAGCTCCCTGCTTGTGGCCTGGGAAAGCAGTCGAGGACGGCCCAATGCATTGGGACCCTGCACCCATATGGGAGACCTGGAGGAAGAGGTTTCAGGTTCCCGGCTTCGGATCGGCGTGCACCGGCCGTTGCGGCTCACTTGGGGAGTGAATCATCGGACGGAAGATCTTCCTCTCTGTCTCTCCTCCTCTCTGTATATCTGACTTTGTAATAAACTGAATAAATCTTTAAAAAAAAAAAAAAGAATTAACTTCTCAGTGCTCAACCCTGTTAAAGAGAAAAAGCTAACGAAGTTTAGGCCATCTCAGTAAGCTGCTGGTGTGCTGGTGCTGCGTAATAACCAAACAGTAAAAATATGCTGATCCCAGACCTCATTTCATCCTGAACTGAACGACATCAGGCCCAGTGTTCTTGCGTGAAGAAGCATAGCATGTTCCATCCTCAGTAGGGAGCGTATGTTCCGGCCTGTATTTTTAATAAGGCGTCCTAACTCATTCCATTTTCTGAGTTGAGATTTAATAATCGAGCTTTGGCATCGACTTCTGTGGTTTCCTCCCAAGAATGGCAAGATACTGCTTTTTTGTTTATGACAGTGATTTGAAACTTTCTTTTGAAATGGTGAATTGGTGTTTGTAACAATTATGCCAGCAGAAGTGAGTCACCTTGGGGACGTAGCAACAACCATGTATAGGGCACTGACGGTTCAAGGTCATGGCATAGGCGTGCAGCACAGGAGTTCTTGAGAAGTTTTGCTTCTCCCGGGTGAGCTGAGTAACACCTACTTAGCAGAACAGGGCCCAGCCCGCTGTCCCACACCACACCTCCCCAGCCTCCTCTGTCTGCAGCCTCCCTCATTCTTTGTGCCGATCTTGGCTTCTGATGGTCTGCCTGGAACCCCATGTCAGCCTTGGGGCACTTAGGGTGGCTCAGCATGTCACGCTGGAGCGCATGGATTTTTTAAGCTACCTTCAGAGCCCCCAAGAGAAGGTGCCCACGGAGTCGTTCGACTGACAGGAGGAGTGGACAATAAAAGACTGCATCAAAGAACGCCTACATGTATTTCCCTCCAAAGGGTTCAATGGCTAAGGGAGAAAGCAAGGATTGTGAGGTCAACCAAACAGGATTTCCGCTCATAGGTTGATAGCAGACACTACACTAAGAACAAAATGGAATTTGTGCTGACTTATTTATATCACGTTTAGCTTAAAACTCAAGAACATTACAGAGGTTTAGCCACCACTTGGCATCCCATATCATAGTGTCCGGTATGAGCCCCAGCTCCTCTGCCTCCAGGCCAACTTCCTGCCAAGTTACACCCTGGGTGGCAGCAGGTGGTAAGGGCTCAGGTGCGTTGGTCTCTGCCACCTTCACTGGAGGCCTAATTGAGTTGCCAGCTCCTAGCATCCTTTTATTTCAGCACTTACTGTTATGGGCATTTGGGGTCTGCCTAGTGGGTAGGCATCTCTTCCCCCATCCCCTCCCCCGCTCCAGGAATAACTTCATAAAAATGTGGAGAAAAACAGAACCTTCAGGGGGCAGTAGAGGAGCAGCAGTGCTTACAAGGTCCAGGAACAATGACTTTTTGAATTTTGCCCTTTGGGGTAGGAGATGGGATTCCTCACCTGCGCTGATGCTGTTCCGCAAAACATGCCAGTGACCCTAGAGATCATGGGGGCCGAGGACGGTGCCCTGTGAGCACAGTGTGAGATGCCTGCCATGGCCTCCGCCAGACAGGAGGTTCTCCTCTGCCCGCCCAGCTCAGCTTGCAGAGTGAGGAGGGGCAGGGAGCCAGGTGCTCAGGCTGCTTGGAGCGCTGGGGCCAGAAACATCGCGAACACTCCTTTTGTGGCTCCTTCTGTCACTCTGCCTTCCAAATAAATGTTAAGGGGGTGGGGGTGGAGGATGGCAGGGAGAGGTACGTTTTGTGGCACAGCTGGTTAAACTGCCAGTTGGGACACGTGCATCCCATTTTGCAGTGCCCAAAATGGAGTCCCACCACCACTTCCGAGTCGGCTTGTCGCCAAGGTACACAGGGGGGCAGCAGATGATGGCCCCACTACTCAGCCCCTGCCACCCACATGGAAGACCCGGATGGAGTTCTTGGATCCTGGCTTGAGTCTGACCCTGCCCTGGCTGTTGCAGGCAGTGAGTGGAAATCTTCTCCTTCCCCACCTGTGCCTTGTTTGTTTGCTTGCTTGCCTGCTTGAAAGTTAAATACACAGAGAGGACAAGAGACAGACAGACAAATTTTCCATTCAATGATTCACGCCCCAAGCAGTCGCAACAGCTGGAGCTGAGCCAATTTCAAGCTAGGGCCAGGATTTTCTTCGGGTCTCCCATGTGGGTGCAGGGTCCCAAGGCTTTGGGCCGTCCTCGACTGCTTTCCCAGGGAAAAGCAGGGAGCTGGATGGGAAGTGGGCGCCTCCGGGATACAAACTGGTGCGTTTAAGGCAAGGACTTTAGCCACTAGGCTGCTGAGCTGGGCCCCCACCTCTACCTTTTAAATAAATATCTTTTAAAAAGAGAAACAGGGCCCAGCATGGTGGCCTAGCAGCTAAAGTCCTCACCTTGAAAGCACCGAGATCCCATATGGGCGCCGGTTCTAATCCCGGCAGCCCCACTTCTCTTCCAGTTCCCTGCTTGTGACCTGGGAAAGCAGTCGAGGACAGCTTAAAGCCTTCGGACCCTGCACCCATGTGGGAAACCTGCAAGAAGTTCCTGGATCCTAGCTTTGGATTGGCACAGCACCAGCTGTTGCGGTCACTTGGGGAGTGAATCATTGGACGGAAGATCTTCCTTTCTGCCTCTCCTCCTCTCTGTATATCTGCCTTTCCAATAAAAATAAAATAAATCTTAAAAAGTAAAAAGAAAGAAAACCAGCAAAGGATTGTCAGATGCAGCTCCGGTGGGCTAGTGAGCATGGGTTCATACCTTTTCTGATTGTCTTCCTTGTTGGCACGAATAGTTCACAGCATACAGCTGGGGACTTGAGATCTCTGCCATGGTTTATGTCAAATTAGTCTGTAAATTTTTCAAATGAGAGGATTTTTTGGAAAGACCATTTCTTCAATACTTCATAAGTGCCAACTAATATTAGTAAATGGCAGAAAATGGAGCATTTATTTGATTCCCCTGATGTTATCTTTGAGGTAGCTTGTAGATCTCACATTTGGCCCATTCCCATCCGAATTGACAGTCCCGTGCAGGAAGATCGGAATCCTTGAGGCTGAATATGAGGAAATATGAAAAACTAACCTGACCCTGAAATGCAAATGAAGCCAGCTCTGTGTCCCCGACACATTTCTGAAAGGTATGTGTGTGCCATATGGTGACTGCTTTTTGTACTGTCAGAAATTTAAACTTTGCCTGTGGAATGAAGCCACAACCTACAACTTTGACACATGCATGATAACCCCACCCTGGAATTGTTCCCTGTGTCATTAGGGGCCCATCAGAATGCATCTTCTTTTCCATAGAAAGGCGAAAGAGCGCTGCATGTGTGGCTTCCAGACGCCGTCACCTCTGGTGTGTGCTGGAAGAGCTGGTGACTTTGCCTGCATCCTGGGAAATCCTTTTCTGGGAAGATCATCAGGTGTTAACTCTGTCAGTGAGTATCACCTTGCTCCTGCTAGTAGAGACGTTGAGATTCAGCCAGCGGGTGGGCTACACTGTGCTGGCAGCTAGACCTGCCCAGTATTCCTGAATATCCTGGGTTGTCAGTTTCTACAGGTCACTCGTGGGGACTCTGAGACACCATGCTGTTGGGCCACAGCAGCAGGTGGCTTTCATCCCACTTCCTGTGTTGTATGCAAGCACTGCCCTTACTGAGTTCTGAGAACTTATGGCCACGTCTGCTGCCTTTATTTTACTTTTGAGACCCTGTGACTGGTGTTTGGTACAGCAGTGCCCCACATTGGAGGACCCAGATCCAATTCCCAGCTCTGGCTCGATTCTGATTTTCTGCTAATGCTCAGCCCAGGGAGGCAGTAGGGTAACTCATGGAATTGGATTCCTGCCGCTTGTGTGTGATACCTGGATTGATTTCCCAGCTCCCTGTGCAGGCTATGTCCAGTGGACAGATGAGAACTGTGTCCAAATGTGTATTACGGGGAAAAACACATGATTCCAATGTGGTTTTAACTTTTAAACTCCATTTTCCATGAACTTTGTGAAGTGCCCTGGTATCCACATTCATCCTAACTTCTCTCTGTTCTGCCCCACTACCACCACCTCCCTGAACCAGCACTCAGACTACCACCACCTCCCTGAACCAGCACTCAGACTACCACCACCTCCCTGAACCAGCACACAAGCTCCCCCCCCAGCACTCAGGCTACCACCACCTCCCTGAACCAGCACACAAGCTCCCCCCCCAGCACTCAGGCTGCCACCACCTCCCTGAACCAGCACACAAGCACACAGACTAACACTGTTTCTTGTGCCCTTACAATCACATGCAGACTTTAGATACAAGGATTTACTTAAACATATAAGAGCTTTTCTTTGTTTCTTCAAATATGACCATTCTGTGTATGCCTTCTCCATCTTTTCTTTTTCTCACTCAGAAATTTCTGTTGCAACCGATAAAGCACTGGTATAACTCTCCTATTGCATTTTTACTTTCTAACTGCCCACCGTGGTCTCCCAGGATCTCTCAGGGGACCCATGTGCTGGAGCTGGCCGTCACCTGCTGCCCCCAGGGTGTGTTATTAGCAGAAAGCTATAATTGAATGTGGAGCTCAAACAGATACTCTGATGTAGACAGGATCCAGGTGTCAATAGCTGGCCATAATTTGTCTTTTAGAATTGCTTTATAACAAAAGCTGATAACATGCTTTTTATTTTTATTCTATCAATTCTCTCAATTAGAAAGGCAGATTCACAGAGAGGAGAGACAAAGACCTTCCGTTTGCTGATCTACTCCCCAAGTGGCTGCGTCTGCTGGAGCTGAGTCAGTCCAAAGCCAGGAGCCTTTGGGTCTCCCATGGAGCTTTGCGTCATTCTCCACTGCTTTCCCAGATCACAAGTAGGGAGCTGGACAGGAAGTGGAGCAGCTGGGACACAAACGAGCGCCAATATGGGATGCTGGTGCATGCAAGGTGAGGACTTTAGCCACTAGACCACTGTGCTGGACCCCTATCAATTTTCTTAAAGTCCTCTAAGTTTGTCTGCAAAGGTGGCACTGGTAACCCAAGATCAGTGTGTCAGATGTTTTCAGTTGTTCTTGCAGTGGTGAGAGTGGACAGTCCCATCGGGTCTGTCTGGGAGTGACATGGGAGCAGAGGCCAGCAAGCAGAGGCCCACCGAAGCCAAGGCACAGTCTGTAACTATGTTAGGAGCAAAGACAACCTACCCACATGGGCTGGACCCCAAGCCTCAGCCTAGGGACTGTCCCACATCCAGCACTGATCATTCACTGACTAGAAAGCCACACTCTGTCTTCCATGGCCTTTGCCAGTCGGAACCGTCCCCTGAAACAAGCAAAACCAATCCAGGCTCTTTTCCTGCACTGGCCAGAATCTTCCCTCAGCTCCCTGCAGTGCAGGCCTTCACAGGAGCTGCGGGTTTTGTAGATGATGGAAGCAGGTGACGGAAGGAGTGGAAGACACCTTCCTTTACTGCTGCGCATCACCTCAGCCCGTACCGCGAGCTGCTCTCGCGGCTGCTTGGAGACAGCTGAGGCGGCCAGCAGATGCTGCCTGCAGCACGCAGGGGCACACGGGGCCGGGCCAGCACCGCAGGCCACCATCGCCTCAGCCCGAGGGGGCCTCGTTGTGACTGCACTGCGGCTGAGCCAGGGCTCTTCACTCATGGTGAGTATGTGTGCATTGCAGCCTTATTTATTTCACTTGAAGGAATTGCAGAGAGAGAGAGAGAAAGACAGATCTTCCACCCACTGGTTCAAGCCCCAAATAACTATAAAGGAAAGAACTGAGCTGGTCTGAAGCTGGGAACCAGGAGCCTCTTCCAGGTTTCCCATGCACAGGAGTCTAAGGCTTTGGGCCATCTCCTGTTGTTTTTGCAGGTCACCGGCAGGGAACTGGGTTGGAAGTGGAGCAGCCAGGACTAGAACTGGTGGCCATATATGATACCGGTGCTGCAGATGGAGGATCAGCCCACCATGCCAGTGTGCCTCCCCTCTGAGCTGGTGCACTGGGGTCCCTGAAGCTTAAGTTCCACCAGCTCATGTGTAAATCCACTCTGCTTTTGAGCATCTGCTGCATACTGGACAGGCTCACGTGTTATCTCTTAACTCTCAGTGGAGCCTCCGAGGTTGTTAACTTCACCTATACCTGCTCTCAATGATGCCTGCATCCCACCACATTCTTCTTTAAGAAAGGCAAATTTACAGAGAGAAGGAGAGACAGAGAGAAAGATCTTCGCTGCTGATTCACTCCCCAAGTATCGGCTGGGACTAAACTGGTCTGAAGCCTGGAGCCAGAAGCTTCTTTTAAATATTTTTTGTTTTATTTTTGTTCATCCAATACAGTTTTTTATTTTTGATTATGCTTATATAGTTAATCAGGGTGGGAAGGATTGAGGGTTAGGGAAAAATGGATGTGATCATCGCTTCCAAATTTTCTATTTCTTTTTTCTGTTTCTGGGAGAAGGGCAGCGATAAAGAGGGGAGCCATACTCAGCCTCTTAGCCACTCCAATACCCAGGGATGGGGAACAGCCACCCAATAGCAACCCAGGGTCCCCGTTGTGGCGCATGCTCCCAGGTTCTGCTCAGGTGGTTTCATTAGTTCTGAAATGCTGTTGAGTTCATTGCTCTGCCCAGGTGATTTTAATAGTTCTGAAATGCTGTCAGTCTCGCTGATCCAAGGATCTAGGAATCGCTTCCAATGCCCATTGGCTGACAGAGTTGACCTTAGAGTCTCCATTCCCCCAGATTTTTGCTGTCGTTGTTTGGCTGGGGTATTTGCTCTGTTCTTCCTCTGCTATGATACCGGATGTCCACTGCAGGCCCCAATGGACTACCATTTCCTCCATGTGCATCAGGGCCTGCCATCTACTGCTCCATCTTTTCCACTGAGAAGGACCAGTCCTCACAGGTGGACATAAAGATCCAGGGCAGGCAACCTGGACCCACCAATCCCCCACCCCCAGGGCTCATGGACCCAGCGCCCACCACGCAGGTGGGCTGAAGGGCCTGGGCCAGATGACCCAAGTTCCATTGGACCCTAAAAGCCAGTTGCTTCTTCCAGGTCTCCCACATGGGTGCAGGGTCCCAAGGATTTGGGCTGTCTGTGACTGCTTTCCCAGGCCACAGGTAGGGAACTGGATAGGAAGTGGGACAGCTGAGGACACAAACTGGCACCCATATGGGATCCCAGAGCATGCAAGGTGAGGACTTTAGCCACTAGGCTACTGTGCCAGGCCCACCACTTTCTTCTTTATGCTTGATATATCATTTGAATTTTATATATAGTATGTTTTCCTTAGCTTCAGCAGCAGTAAAGTCATTTTTATGCAAACAGGGGACGCGAACAGCCTTCCTGCTGCCACTCTCAGTGTGTGACAGAAAGCTGGTACTAGGAAGGTTGTTGGGAGGATTCACCCTCTAGGCAAATCCAGATTGATTCTGTTTAAAAGCCACTTTCAGGACCAGCATGTTGGCTCATCTGACTAATCCTCCACCTTCAAGTGCCACATCCCGTGTTAGTGCCAGTTCGTGTCCTGGCTGCTGTACTTCACATCCAGCTCCCTACTTGTAGCCTGGGTAAAGTAGCAGAGGATGGTCCAAACCCTTGGGAACTTATACCCATGTGGGAGTTAAGAAGAAGCTCTTGACTTCAAACTGGCTCAACTCCAGCTGTTGCAGCTATTTGGGGAGTGAATGAATCAGCGGATGGAAGATCTTCTGTTTCTGCTTCTATGTAGATCTGCCTTTTCAATGACAATCAATCTTAAAAAGAGAGACCACTTTCATCCATGCCCTAGTCGTCTCTAAAGTGCTCTATGCCAGGAGCCAGTGTTGTAGAGTAGTGGGTAAAACTTCTGGTCGGCGATGTCAGCTTCCGTCATGGACACTGGTTTGAGTCCTGGCTGCTGCACTTCCAACCCTGATCCCTGCTAATGTGCCTGGAAAAGCAGCAGGAGTTGACTCAAGAGCCAAGATGAATCTCCTAGCTCCTCGAGTCAGTCTGACCCCACGCAGGCCATTGAGACTATCCAGGGAACAACCCAACTGATGAAAAGGTTCTGTCTGTGTGTTTCTTCCCACTCCACCTCTGTCTGTCCCTCTTTCTCCATAACTCTGAGTTTCAAAATACTTTTTTTCTTAATACAGGTCTCAGTGCCTGATGTGCAAGCTCTGCTTTTAACAAAGGTGTGGTCAGTACACTGTTAGGAAAGCTATTTGCTCCCAAATTCTCAACTTGCTACCCTTCATCACTGCCACCCTCATTGCTAAAACCTTTTTTTTTTTCTGAGATTCTTGTACTACTACTTTTTTAAGTTTTTTTTTTCTTTTATTGGAAGAGTTACACAGAGATACATAAAGAAAGATTGAGAGAATAGAGAGAAATCTTCCATCTGCTGGTTGACTTCCCAAATGGCTGCAATGGCCAGAGCTGAGCTGATCTGAAGCTTAGAGCCAAGAGCATCTTCCAGGTCTCTCATGTGGGTGCAGGGGCCCAAGGCCTTGGACCATCTTCCACTGTTTTCCCAGGCCAT
The DNA here is from genome assembly GCF_030435755.1 of Ochotona princeps. Taxonomy (NCBI): domain Eukaryota; kingdom Metazoa; phylum Chordata; class Mammalia; order Lagomorpha; family Ochotonidae; genus Ochotona; species Ochotona princeps. The sequence continues at coordinate 10,560,763 of NC_080843.1, read as the reverse complement.
AAGCAGAGAGCTGGGTTGGAAGTGAAGTGAAGCTACCAGTACTAAAACCAGTGTCATATAGGATGCCAATACCACAGGTAGAGGATTAGCTTACTAAACCATGGTATTGGCCCCCAATATTCTTTTTTTTTTTTTAAAGATTTATTTTTATTACAAAGTCAGATATACTGAGAGGAGGAGAGACAGAGAGGAAGTGGAGCTGCCGGGATTAGAACCAGCGGCCATATGGGATCAAGGCGAGAACCTTAGCCACTAGGCCACGCCACCAAGCCCCCCAATATTCTTTTAATAAGAGGTGACACTGGGGGTAGGTATTTGGTGCAGTAGTTAATATGCTACTTCTGACGTCTGCATCCCATAGCAGAGCACCTGGGTTCGAATTTTGACTCTATTTCTCATCCTAACTTCCTACAGGTGCGCAGCCTGGGTGGCAGCAGGTGGTGACTCAAGTAACTGAGTCCTTGCCAACCATGTGAGGGACACAGGTGGAGTTCTGGGCTCCTGTCCCCACCTGGCCCAGCCCCTGCTCCTGCGGGAGTTCTGGGCTCCTATCCCCACCTGGGTCAGCCCCTGCTGCTGTGGGAGTTCTGGGCTCCTGTCCCCACCTGGCCCAGCCCCTGCGGGAGTTCAGGGAATGAAACAGAAGATGAAGAGTTCTCTCTGTGTCTGCCTTTCAAATAAATAAAATACAGAAGTATTTTTAAACAATTTCCAGATAAGTAACACTGTTTGTTCTCAAAATTAAAATGAAGGCTTTATAATCTTCCATGATTTGGGAAGATTATAAAGATTCCTGATGGCATCTGACTTGTAGGAATCACATTTCAGGGAGGTGGTGCTCTAAGCAGGTGCTATGGCTCTCAGATACCTGATTCCTGGAAAGGGCCACTCAACTACCCCAGGCTCAGCGCGGCCTGGCTGTGGCAGAGCGTTATCACAAGGTTTCAAGAGCTGCAGAGGAGAATCCGAGTCGAATGCAGGGGAGATTGGAATTGCTCTCCTTGGCTCCTGAGGGCAGGGCTCAGAGAAATGGGAAAGCAATGAGAGGTAAGATTTGGGGTATGGAGGACAGGCATTTAGCACGGCAGTTAAGTCACTTATTGGGATGCCGTATGCTGCTTCAGTGTGCCTGGTTTGAGTCTCGGCTCCTCTGCTTCCTATCTGGCTTTTTGCTAATACACTTGCTAGGAGATGGTAGGTAATGGCTCAAGTGCTCAGGCTTCTGTTGCCTGAAAGTGAGACCTGCATTGAACTCAGGGCTCCTGGCTTCAACCTGGCCCAGCCCTGGCTGTTGCTGGTATTATTTGAGGAGTGAACCAGCTAGTGGAAGGTCTCCCCCCCCCTCCACCTTTCAAATAAAATGAAAATAAATAAATAAATAAATAGATTTTAGAAAGAAGAACCAGATAGTGTCTATAGGAATAAAAAGTCACTGCAAGTAGATTACATTTGCAGAGGAATGGATCTCTTGGGAAGAATTGGATTTCTCATCACTACTAAAGTCCACCCAAGGTTAATCAATATAGAATGCATTTTTCTAGTCTTCAGAAAGCTGAACTAAGCCATTCACTTCTGTAGGGCTTTTGGTTCCTAAGAGTACAACTCCGTAGGACACTGGAGACCTGACCTGCTGTCCTATAGCAAATAAAGATATGCCCAAAGGACAGAAGCTCATGCAGTCACCCGGCTAGCAGCAGGTGCCTGGGGCCAGGCTGGGAAGCAGGAGCACAAGACCCAGAGTGGAAGTCCTGTGCTCAGGACCCAGAGAGCCTGAGAGCCTGTGGCACCTGAGGGCCAAGGAAGCGCCGAGCGGTGGGGCGTCCCCAGTGACGTCCAAGAATGGGCAGGGGGTCTGACAGGGAGCTGCCTGGAAACCAGGCTCACTGCTCCTGTGGATTCTCTTTAAGCACATCTCAGCTCTGCACCACACATATCCAAAACACTGTGCTGTCCCCGAGGTCACTGGTAATGTGACACATAGGAGTGACAATTACTACCAGGTCGTTTATGTGGATTTATGTCTTGTTAAAGGTTTGTTTGTTTTTAACCTAAAGGCAAAGTTAGAGAGAGAGATCTTCCATCTGCTGCTTCACTCCCCAAATGTGTGCTTTGGCCAGGGCAAAACAAGAAGCTAGGAACCCCATGCAGGTCTCCCATGTGGATCTCAGGGACCCAAGTACTTGGGCTGTGTCCTGCTGCATCTCCGGTGCAGTAGCGGGGAGCTGATAGGAAGTAGAGAGGCTGGGACACAAACTGGTGCTCATGGGGCGTGTTCGCGTTCTCTGAGGAGGCTTAACCCACAGTACCACAGTGCCAGCTCCATGAATGTGTATTATGAGCTTGCTCTGGTGCCATAACCACTTTTCCTCATGTCCTTTTCCTCAGAGCAGGAGATGCGCTGATACTGAGCTCCATTTCTGAATTGGTTTGTACTTAAGGTGTGAGGCTGAGGTCTGTTTTCCATCAGATGAACCTGTATTTTCACCAGCAAGAAATTAGAAATACAGATGTCTAGAGAGCACTGAGGAGGAAGTTTGAGTTCTGTTCTGCAGAGCCATGCAGGGTTATTACTAAATAACATTTCCGAATGGAAAAAGATGTCTTAGCATCTAATATGGTCTGAAATGTCTCTGCGAAGTAACTGCTGGTGTGACTTCGCTCTGGGAAGTAGAACTAGGAAAGCTGTGTTGAGAGGCAGAGCTTCTTCTTCAAACACTGGAAGTCAAGATGTAACTGAAACAAATGCATGAAACATCAATGGGCATGAGTCAATCATTGCCCAAAAGCCAACAGCATGAAACCACCTCTCACCGAAGAGCCTTTCCCAGTGTCCTGGAAGCCCCTCACTCCCCACCCCTCTTCCTCAAAGATACCTGCTCTCTTGACTTCTGATACCACCATCTAGGCGTCTTCAAAGAGTTCATATAATAGGTGTGTCATGAAAAGACCATGCATTTGTTCAAAAGAAATTCTGCATCAAATAAACTTGTCTTTTCATTCCATTTCCTATTGTATTGTTAAGTACGCTCGGAAATGAATGGAATCATTCCTTGTGGGTTCTTAACCTCTGATTCTCTTTCCTTTGCATCATATGAACATTGTCAAACCTGCCCATGTTGTTGTGTATAATAATAGTAGTTGCTTGTTATTGTCATATAATATTTTTGTTGAATAAATGTGCAGCAGTTTGCTTATTTCTTCAACTAACCATAAGCATTTGACCCATTTCCAGAGGGTTATGAAGAGCAACCCTGCGTTGTTCACCATAGACAATAGAGTGTCCAAGGAGGAAGATAAGGGGTCTGTCTATACCGTTGGATGTTATTACTCAGCCTTAAGAGGAAAGAAGTACTGACTGAAGCTACCACATAGCTAATCTTGAAAACATGTTTAATAGACCAGTCACAACAGGACTAATACAGTGTATATTATATGATATCATATGATCTCATAGAAGACACCTATATTCACACTCTTACAAAGAGTGATGAGGGTTTCTTGGAGCTGGAAATGAGGGCCAAATGGGGAATTATGGCTCAGTGAGTACAGAATTTCAGTTTGGAAGAAAAAGAAAATGGTTGGAGTTGAATGGTAGTGATGCTTACAAACACTATGAATGTGCTAAGGGCCCTGAATTGTTCACCTAAAATTATGTATTTTCTGTTATGTGTTATCTTGCCACAAGAAAAAACCAGAAAGAACAATTCTGCCTTATGTATTCTGGGGGGATTTTCGGTGGACGTACTGATTTCTCTCGGGATTGCTGGTTTTTAGGATGGGTGTACGTTCAACTTTGATGTCTGTTAAGGCCTGGGCTGTAAGCCTGGAAAGACCAAATGAGCTTAGACACTTCAAATCACATGCGGAAGTCTAGGCTAACTTTTTAGCTGGGACTAACCACTTCTCTAGGGAGACCTGGTTCTGTTTATTGGGGGAGGATGTCAAGCAACCAAGATCAAGTGTCAGCTGCTCCACTGTCAATCCAGTTCCCTGCCAACACACCCAGAAAGCAGTGAAGAATGGACCAAAGGCCTGGGTCCCTGCACCCCATTGGAGACCCAGAATAAGTTCCTGGTTTGTATGTCCCTTTGGGGAGTGAACCAATCAGAGTATTGAAGATTTTTTTCTTTCTGTCTCTCTCCTCTCTGTAACTCTGCCCTTCAAACAAATAAATGTATCTTTAAAAATATGTATTTATTTGAGAATCATAGAGACAGAGTGAGAAGGTGAACTATCTACTGATTCACTCCCCCAGTAGCCCATATGGCCACGGCTTGGCTAGGCCCAGAGGCAGGAACAAGGAACACAAACCAGGTCTCCCGTTTGAGTCACAGAAACCCAGTTACTTGCGCCATCTTCATCTCAGGGACTTCCCTGGCCGGAAGCACCAGGAGCCAGAGCCGAAAACAATTTCAGCGTGAGACGCCAGGGTTTTTACCGCTATCATCAGTGCCTGCCCTTAGACTTCGCCTGTAATCCCATCTCGCAGTAAGCTCGCTGAAGTAACTCTGCTGTGTTCAGCTGCTCTGCTAAGGTTGGGCATTCCGATGGTTTCTGGTGTTTTGCAATCACAAACAATGAAAAGTCTTGTGTTTATCTATTTTTCTGTTGTTGGAAATGCGACTACTGTCACATACTTGAAAGGGCAGTTGATAGCTGGGTAAAAATAGCAAACACACATACATAGTTTTGTTGGATTCTGTTGAATTTCTCTCGGTGGGACCAACTCTGTGTGTGGGTCCCAGCAGTGTATGGGAGCGTGGGTTTTCCTATAACCCGGACACCAGAATGGTACCATTTCCTCATTGTTGCCAGTCAGAAAGCTAAGAAATAGTTTATTGGTATTAAATTTTGAGTAACCTTGGACATTTCCTTTTAGCCTATATGAGGGCAATTTTGAAATAAGGTTTTTAGTGTGGGTTATCTGCACATAACCTTTCTGTTGTCATATTGTTTCCAGCCCTTTATTCCTAACGTTTTAAGTGTGATGGGTATTAGCCTCTTGCTGGGTTGATATGTTGAGGTTATTTTCTCCCAGTTTGTCAACTGACTTTATGTTTTGTTGCTGTTACTCATATTTTTTAATGTGCTATTTATTAAGTTTTATTTTTTGCCTCTGAATGGGGGTCATCATTAGAAAGTCTTTGCTTGTACAGTGTTTATAGAGGAATTTACCCTATGTTTTTTCAGATCTGGTTTCATTTTTTATTTAGATCCATTTTTATGTCTTGCTCATGAGGACTAGATATAGTTTCAGCACCATTTATCAAAAAGTTCATTTTATTCTAGTGGTTTGTTCACCACCTCTGTCAAATCCGAAGTTTCCCTCTGACACTGGGACTCATTCTGGGCTCTGTTCTTTCGCCATGAACTGTTTGCCTACTCATGTGTCAACACTACCCTGTTTCGTCACACAGACTTTATTATATGTTTTCGTGTCTAACAGGGCCAACCCACCATGATGGTGTTTATTTTTCATAGTTTGTTTTCTATAAAGATCTAGAATCACATAAGTCACATTGTTTATCAAACAGCTTGTTGAATGAGGTGGCATTTAATTTGTCAGTTAATCTGAAAGGAACCAACATCCTTAACACATTTAGTGGCCCTTCCCAAGAGGTGGGGACATATTTTGGGGGTAGAACTCTCAAAGCTACTTTCAATACTCTCAATACTATCCTAAGTATTTACAGATTTCCATTGCCTAAGCTTAGTACATATCCCTTCTGCTTACTGCCACTTCACCCTGGGCCACCCTAGACTGTGATCATTAAACACACATACCTGACTCCAGATAGCCACAAAGCATTGGTCGCCTCCACTGACAGCCCAGGAGAGGAGGCCGCACTGGACAGCACCAGGGACAGAGTGAACTGGCAGGAATGCAGGGGGCAGGCTCTGTAGTATCCAGAGGGTGGGATGTTTCTGGTTGCAGGGGGCAGAGTGTGATTGCCCTAAGTGCAAATGGGGTGCAGGGACGGCATCTCTGACAAGAGCCAGGGGACTGATGGTGAAGGCTTTGGGGGACCTAGGAGTCCCCACGATAGGAAGACAGTACATGGAATTTCAGGCTACACACGCAGATTCTTGTCACGTTCATTCCCAAGTGCAATTGCTATTGGGATAGGATGATTGCTACCAATAAGTTCTGTAACTAAGCATTTTTAAAGCTAATGCAGGCAACATTAGGATGAAGCAGCTACTGGTCAGAGCAAAGTAGAGCGCCTCAATGGTGTGACTTGAGGAGAGGGATTTATGGAGCGATTTAAGGCTAAGCAACACCCTCCCAGGTCTGCTGTGAAACCAGAGGAACTGCAATCTCCACACCAACAGAAAAGCCCATCATAAAAATCAAGCATTTCAGGCACCATTAAACTTAACAGTTTAATTTGCATTTCAGATGGAGACTCAGCGGAAAGACAACTACGTCAGAATGACTAACGAGGAAAGTTTGATGATGCAAATTATTATCTTTTGTTTTAACAGGAAAAACAACATTAATAACAAGGTACAAAGGGGAGATAAAATCAACCACATCAAGATAATGAAACCAATTGTCCCACAAAAAGGAATTGAAGCTATTTGTAAAAAATGCGCAACAGGCAAGTTTAATGTCCCATTCATTTATTTATTCAACTACCATTTCTCAAGCACCCTCTCTGAGCTGGAATCCATTCCAGAAGCTGGAAATCTGGGTACAATTCCAGAGATGTGCGTTGCAGCTTCAACCACAGCCTGCACACGCCAGGTCAAGTCCTGGCTCTCTGCTCCTAACCAAGCTCTCTGCTGATTAGCAGGGAAGGCAGCAGATGAGGCTCAAGTACTTTTGTCCCTGGGTCTCTGGCTCTAGGCTTCGACTGGAACTGGTTGCAGCCATTGTGGTAAGGAACCAAGGGTACAAGATCTCTTTATATATTATCTCCCTCCCTTTCTCTTGCTGTATTTCTCTGAAGATTCAAATATTTGAGAGGCAAGGCTGCAGAGAAACGGAGGAACAGAAAAAGACAACAAGAGACAGAGAGTTCTTCCATCCTCTGGTTCACTTACCGGGTAGCTGCAATGGCCAGAGCTGGGCCAGGCTGAAACCCGGATCCAGGAACTTCATCCTCATATCCCATGTGGGTTCAGGGGCCAAAACACTTGAGTCATCTGCTGCTGCATTCCTAGGTATATTAGCAGGGAGCTGGGTTAGGAATTGAGGCGGTCAGGACTTGGACCATTGCTTACATGGGATGCCAGCACTGCGGGTGGATGCTTAGCTTGCTATACCACAGCTCCGGTGATCACATGTTGAACTTCTTAGACGCAGAAGTGATTCTTAAACTTGTATGTGCTTAAGCGCTATAGGTTGAATGTGCTCATCCCCTACCATGTTTGTGTGTTGAAAACACAGTCCCTGAACTGGTCCCTGGCCATAGGAGATTGCACCTTTGGGAGGTCATAGGTTTAAATGAGGTCATGAGGGTATGGCCAGAGGATGGGATTAGTGGCTTTGTTACAAGAGAGACCTGAGCTAGCTACCAGCTCTCGGTATCCTCGGCCACGTGAAGCAGCAACCTGAGGGCCTGGCCCGGACACCTCTAGGACTGTGAACGGAACAAGCTTCCATTATCTGTCAGCTGCCCAACCTCAGGCTTCTGTTATAACTGCAGAACATGAACTAAGATGACAAGGGTCATCTGGCCACCTTGCTCAAATGCGGATTCCCAACCAGCTCCCTGTGGCCCCAGAGTTCAGGCTCTGGCCTGCAGGGCAGCTGCTCGTTCTCCTCCTAACAGCAGCCACGTAAGATGCAAGATACTGTGGGGGAAGGTGGGGCTGGAGTGAGGAGGGAATCAGGGCAAAGTGCAAGAGAAACAAACTATTTGTCCAGAGGTTGTCATTGCCAAGTTGGCGCAAGCAGCAACCCCACATAGTTTCCTTGCAAGGCTAGATGTGACGTCACTCAGGCCTCCCAGTACCGTAAGGGAAACGTGCTGTGGTGATCTGTGCCTGTAGCTGAGCAGTGACAGCAAGCCAGCAGGACATGGCCATTGCAGCTGACCCATGAAGAACACAGATTTCCTACATTCTGCAGGTTCCAAGAAGTCACACACACACTTCTCTCCCTCCTCCAATCCTCTCCATACTTCTCTTCCTTTCTCCCCTTTCTCCCTGTCATCAGTGTTTGGAAAGGTATAAATTTAATCCCTTCTACATACACAGACTTTACCGCTAGCTGTAATATTCAACAAGTAGAACGCAGGAAGATTGCAGTCCCACAGGAGTGTAAATATGGACCAAGCACACCAATCATGACACAAGGTGTCCAGGTCACCCTGCAGCCTGCTGGATTCTGTATTAACTGCCACATATCCAAAAAGAAATTCATGACACCTGTGTTTTTCAGACTGGTTTATTTCACTAAGCATAATGATTTTTCAGTTGCACCATTTTGTTATAAAAGGTAACATTTTGCTGATTTTTCTTTACAGCTGAGTAGTGTTCCGCAGTGTATGTGACCATGTTTTCTTTCTCCAGTCATCAGTCGACAGGCACTTGAGTTGATTCTGTGTCTAATCTATTGTGAACTGAGCTACAATAATCTTGGAGGTACGAATAACACCTTCATACACTGATTTCATTTCTTTTGGGTATATTCCCAGGAGAGGGGTGGCTGGGTCACATGGTAAATCTATTTTCAGATTTCTAACACACCTGCATGCTCTCTTTCATAGTGGCTGTACTGGTTTACATTCGCACCAGCAGCAGCTTAGGGCACCTTCCCCCATCACACACCCCCATCCTCATTGCTTGTTGCTTGATCTGTGATTGGTGGCCATTCGAACTGGGGTAAGGTGAAACCTCATTGTGGTTTTTATTTGCATTCCCTCAATTACCAGTGATCCTGAGTCTTTTTTCATGTGGCCCTTCGTTCCTGTCCTTTATCGGTTTTTAAACTGCATTGTTGATTTTGTTGTGAAGTTTCTTGAACTCCTTATAGATCCTGGCAGTTACAGATTTTGCAAATGTTTTCCCTCATTCTGACAGTTGCCTCTTCACTTTGCCGATTGTTCCTTCTGCACTGCAGAAGCTTCTTAGTTTGCTATAATTCCATTTGTCGAGTTTGCTTGTATTGCAGGTGCTTCTGGAGGTCTTTTCCAAGAAGTCTTTGCTTGGGTCAGTGTCTTGCAGAGTTTCCATCTCATTTTCTGTAGTAATTTGATGATAGCAGACCATACATAGATTTAATTTCCTGACCTGTTGTAAGTTGATTTTTGTTTAGTGTTTTAAGTAGGAGTCTGGTTTTATACTTCTGCATGTGCGGATCTAGTTTTCTCAGCACCATTGTTTGAACAGTCTGTCCTTTCTCCAGCACTTGACTTCAGCCCCTTGTCAAAATTCGTTCATTGTAGATGTGTAGGCTAATTGCTGAGATTTCTGTTGCTTTCCTTTGGCCCACCTGCCTGTTTTTGTGCTAGCACCAAGCTGCTTTGATTATAACTGTCCCATCATAGGTCTTGAAATTCGATATTGTGATGCCTCCAGCTTTGCTTTTGCCATTTAAGACTGCTTTAGCTATTGCAGGCCTCTTGTGTTTCCATGTGAATGTTAGCATTGTTTCTTATAAATCTGAAAATAATGTCACTAATACTTTCATTGGGGTTGTATTGAATCTATAATTACTTTGGGTAGTATGGATATTTTGATATTAATTCTTAATCCAGGAACATGGAAGATTTTTCCTTTTGATGTCTCCCACTTCTTTCTTTAATGTCTTTTAATTTTCATTGTAAAGATCTTCCATCTCCTTGGTTACATTTATTTCAAGGTATTTGAGGTGTTATTTTTGTTTGTTTGTTTTTGGTTTTTGGTTTTTGGTTTTTTTGGTTTTTTGTTTGTTTGTTTTAGCTATTGTAAAAGGAACTGAACTTGTAAGTCCTTTCTCAGCCACCGCAGGGTTTGTGTATGCAAAATTATTGATTTTTGTGTGTTGAATATGTAGCCTACAACTTTTCTGAACTCTGATGAGTTCTAATTGTCTCTTAGTGGAGTGTTTTTTTCTGTATAGGATCATGTCATCTGCAAGTAAGGATAATTTCACTTCCTCTTTTCCAATTTTCTTGCCTAATGACTTTGGCTAAACCTTTGAACTATATTGAATAGCAATAGTGAGAATGCTCATTCTTAACTGGTTCCAGTTCTTCATGCAAAAGCTTCTAACTTTTCACCAATTTGATGCTGGCTGTGGGTTTGTCATAGATTTTCTTGATTGTGTTGATGAATGGCACTTCTTTTTTTTTTTTTTTAAAGATTTATTTATTTTTATTACAAAGTCAGGTATACAGAGAGGAGGAGAGACAGAGGGGAAAATCTTCCATCTGATGATTCACTCCCCAAGTGACCATTATGGCCGGTGCTGTGCCAATCCAAAGCCAGGAACCTGGAACCTCTTCCAGGTCTTCCACATGGGCGCAGGGTCCCAAGGCTTTGGGCCGTCCTCAACTACTTTCCCAGGCAACAACCAGGGAGCTGGGTGGGAAGCAGAGCAGCTGGGATTAGAACCGGTGCCTATATGGGATCCTGATGCATTCAAGGCGAGGACTTTAGCCACTAGGCCACTGCGCTGGGCCTGATGAATGGCACTTCTGTACTCAATTTGCCTCAGGTTTTTATCATGAAAGCATTTGTATTTATCAAATGCTTCTGCATCTGTTAAGATATTCATAAGGTTCTTATTCTGCAATTTGCTAATGTGATGTATCACGTTCATTGATTTGCATATGTTGAACCATCCCATCATACTGTGGATAAACCCACTGGGTCCAGATGAGTGATCTTGGACTTGATTACCTAATATTTCGCTGAGAATTACTGCCTCCTTACATCATGGATACTAGTCTGTAGTTTTCTTTTTTTCTTGTGTATTTTTGTGGTTTTAGAAGTAAGGTGATGCTGGCCTCATACAGGAAGCTCTCAAGGAATCACTCAACTGCTTTGAATAGCTTCAAAGAATTGGAATTAATTCTTCTGAAAAGTCTGGTAAAATTCAACAGAAAAGTTGTCTTGTTCTCAGGTTTTCTTTGTTGGGAGAGTCTGTACCACTAATTTAATCTTTGTCTTGGTTAGCAGTCTATTTTGATTTCCTATGTTTTAGCCCAATTTTATAGATTGTGTATGTCTAGAAATCTAGCCGATTCTTCCGTATTTTTTAATATGTTGGCATATAGCTGTTGTAATTTCTCATGAGCCTTTGTATTTTTGTGAACTATATATCTCCTTTTTCATCTCTGGTTTTATTGATTTGGATCTTCCGCTTTTTGGTGTTTAGTTGGACTAATCAGTGTATCAATTTTGTTTATATTTTCAAAAGAGCAGTTCTACATGTCACTGATCTTTTGTACCTATTGTTGTCGCTGCTGTCCAGCAGTGGTGACACTAAAAATGCCGAGTGATACTCTTGGGGTCCCGGAAAAGCTGGCAACTGGACCCTTCACTGCCAAAAGCGGCTGCGTTTAAAACCTTCTCTCCGCTGCTCCTGTCCCCATTTGTCTAAGCTTTCCTACCCGTTTCTTCCGCCATGCTTCTTCCCACATTTCTTCCCATACTCTCTGCTTCATTCCCCAGTCTCCTCGTCGCCCCCCAGTCTCCTCGTAGCCCCCCCAGTCTTTCTTCGTCATCGTCTGTTCCATCTGTCCGTCCTTCTGTCCCCTGTCAGTCGTCCATCTGTCCTCCCACTAGCTTTTTTTTTTTTCTTGGTATCTTTTTTTAAAAATTATTTTGCATTATGTGACAGTTTCATAGGCTCTGGGGTTCCCCCCCAACCCCTCCCCATGCCCCTCCTTCACGGTGGACCCCCCCCACCCCATTGCAGCATTACAGTTCAAATTCAATCAAGATTCTTCCCTTGCAAACAGATGCTAAGCACATAGTCCAGCTGCTCATTGTCCAGATGGTATGTACAGCTTTTTGGGGAGACTGTTTAGCTGCGATCAACCCCTAGTGGTTTTAATATTTCTCTAGTTATGAATCACTGCCAGTCTCGGCACTCCCAGTTTGATGAGGTCGTTGTCTCCCACTAGCTTTTACCCGTTACTTTTATATAGTTCTCCACCAATCACTTCTCCCTGTGGGTCCACTTGGCGCTATGTGATAGGCCAGTAATCACCACGGGGAAACTAGCCTATCCTGTTTACCTGCTGGCGAGACCAGCTCCGCCTCCTGGCCCTGGGCCAGCTGTCATCTTGCAACGGCCCATCCCAGTCCCAGGAGCGGCTTTAGCCTCCCGCTCCCCACATATTTTGATTTTCAGTTTTATTTATTTCTTCTCTATTTTTAATTATTTCTTCCCTCCTAATTTTGGGTTTGACTTGTTCTTTTTTAAATTTTTTTTTTTTTTTTTTTTTTTTAGAGTTACAGAAAGAGAGATAAAGAGGGAGGGAGAGAGGTCTTCCTTCCACCACCTGATGGATGGGTGCAACGCCTGGGATTGGGCCAGGGAAAAACCAAGAGCCAGGGGCTTCTTCCAGGTCTCCCTTTTGGTGGCCCGAGCACTCAGCCCATCTTCCACTGCTTTTCTCAGGCACATTATAGGGAGGTAGATTGCAGGTAGAGCAGCCAGGACTCAAACCAGTGCTCACAGGGGATGCTGGTGCTGCAGCAACAGATTTACGCATTATGCCACAATGCTGCTACCTGGATTTGGTCCTTATATTTCTAGGTTCTTGAGACACATTGTTAGATCATTTATTTGATGTCGTTCCAAATTCTTGATATAGGCACAAATTACTATAAAGTTCTCTCTTAACACTGCTATCCTGTAATCCATAACTTTTGCTTTGCTGTGTTGTCATCTTCATCCATTTCTAGTTTTTACTTCCCTTTCGATTTATTCTATGGTGTTCTTTTTTTTTTAAGATTTATTTATTTTTATTACAAAGTCAGATATACAGAGAGGAGGAGAGACAGAGGGGAAAATCTTCCATCTGATGATTCACTCCCCAAGTGACCGTTATGGCTGGTGCGTGCCAATCCAAAGCCAAGAACCTGGAACCTCTTCCAGGTCTTCCACATGGGTGCAGGGTCCCAAGGCTTTGGGCCATCCTTGACTGCTTTCCCAGGCCACAAGCAGGGAGCTGGATAGGAAATGGAGCTGCCGGGATTAGAACCGGTGCCCATATGGGATCCCAGTGCGTTCAGGGCAAGGACTGGAGCTGCTAGGCCACTTGCCGGGCCTATATTCTATGGTGTTCTAATTTCAGTCGCTATCTTTGTTTTATGTTCTTTTTTTAGGTGTGTGTTTGAGTATTATTTTATGGATAGATAGAAATTTATTATGTTTAATGGGAAGTCAGATATACAGAGAGGAAGAGAGACAGAGAAGAAGATATTCCATCTGCCGATTCACTCCCCAAGTGGCCGCAATGGCCAGCGCTGAGCCTTTCTGGAGCCAGGAGCCTCTTCTGGGTCTCCCATGTGAGTGCAGGATCCCAAGACTTTAGGCTGCCCATGACTGCTTTCCCAGGCCACAAGCAGGGAGCTGGATGGGAAGTGGGACTGCTGGGATTAGAGCCAGCACTCATATGAGATCCCGGTGTGTGCAAGATGAGGACTTTAGCCACTAGGCAACCATGCCGGGACCCTTTGAGTATTATTTTCTAATGCATTCAGCCAGTCTGTATCTTTTAGTTGGAGAATTTAGACCATGTACATTCAAGGTTATTATTGATAACTATTTGGTCCTGTCATTTCCTCATAAATATTTCCATTGTTTGGTTTGAATTTCCTTATTTCTTTCACTAAGAGATGTTCAGACTTCATGTTCTAGCATACTGATGACAGTTGTTCTGTTTCTGTGTATAGCACATCCTTAATCATTTGCAGGACTGGAGGAGTGGTGACAAATGCCTCCAGCTTCTGCTTGGTTTAGATCTTTATTTTACCTTCATTTATTAGTTCCACGCTCTAAGCAACAGAGCTAACCAGCCTTGCATATTTTGCCTTCATTCATAAATGACAGCTTTACTGGCTACAGTGTTCTAGATTAGCAGGGTTTTGTTTGTTTGTTTTAGGACTTGGCTATCTCTCTCCAATCTCTGCTACCCTCCAGAATTTCTGATGAGAAATCAGCTGTTACTCTGATCAGTGATCCTCTGAAGGTAATCTGGTACTTCTCTTACACATACTGTAGAAGCTTTTTAAAATGTTTTATTGTTGAAAGTTTGACTATAATGTATCATCGTGAAGTTTTTTGTTTTTTTCATCATGTCTTAGGAGTTCTGTGTGCCTCCTGTACTTGGTTTTCTCTATATTTCTCAAAATTAGAAAAGTTTTATGCTACTATTTCACTGAATAGGCTTTCTTATCCATTATGTCTTTCCACATCTTCAGGAATTCCTAAGACGACACATATGTTTGGTTATTTGATATGATAGTATCCTGTGAATCTTGAACACTATTTTCAGTTTTACTTATTTTTTCTTCTCTCTTCTTATTTGTTTGTTTAGGTCTGTCTGAGATACTTTCAAGGATTTTTTTCTTATTGTTGTTTAGCTTAGATATTTTTTTTCTTTTACATCACCAAATCTGTTGTAAGGCTTTCCACTGTATTTTCCATTTGACATGTTGAATTCTTCATTTCCGAAATTTCAGTTTGATCTCTGTTCAACATCTCTGTCTCTTTCAAGTTTTCTCACCATGTCATGTTTGGGTTTATTGATCTTGAGTGTTTGCCTTTCTGTGTTTCTGAGTACTATTACCATCCTTGTTTGGAATTCCTTTTCTGGCATATCCTCAGTCTCGTTCTCTTCAGATTCCAATACTGAAATGTTGTGTTTCTTTGGGGAGCCTGCATTTACTTCTGGATAGTTGTGGAAACACTTGTTAGATTTCTCCCTGATGTTTTTCCTGGGTAACATCCCTGGACTGAGTGCTACAGAATCATGGCATAGCACCTTCTCCATGTGTTTTCTGATTACCTGGCATTTTGTTAAGAATTGCTTTCCAGCCTTGTTTAAAGACTTATTTATTTATTTATTTGAAAAGCAGAGTTACAGAGAGAAAGTGGGAGAAGGAGAGAGAGGGAGTGAGATCAACCTTGCACTCGCTGGTTCCTCTCCTCAGCAGCAGCATCTGGGTGAGGCTGAAACCAGGAGCCAGAAGCTTCACACACATCTCCCATGCAGGTGCAAAGGCCCAAGCAGTTGGGCTGTCTTTTGCTTTCCAGGTGCAGAAGCAGGGAGCTGGATGGGAAGCAGAGAAGCTGGGACTTGAACCGGCGCCCCATATGGGATGTTGGTGCTGCAGTCCACAGCTTAACCCCCCACACCACAGTGCAGGCCTCAAGAATGTTTGTATCTCCATTCATCAGGTATAGTGGTTTCTAGTTTGTGTGTGTGTGTGTGTGTGTGTGTGTGTGTGTGTGTATGTGTATGTATGTATGTATCCTTAGCTGGTTTTGGGATCAGGATAGTGCTTGTCTCACAGAATGGGTTTAGAAGCATTTCCTTCTTAAATGTTAGGTTTTTGTTGCAGCAACAAAATACCTGAGGCAACTAACTTTATAAATAGGAAAGCTCATAATTCTGAGGCTCACATTCAAGATCTCATGAAAGGTTTAACCTTTCTGAGTGTCACAGATGGCAGTGGTGACAATAGTATGGCTGGGCCCAAACTCAGGCCTTTACACCAACCCTCACAAGAAACACCCTACAGGCAGCGACCTAAGTTTTCCCAGCAGACCCCATGGAGCCATATGGATGACCAGGCCTTTAATATATGGGTTTTTGGGGGACATTGGAATCCAAAGTAATATGAAGATCGATGCCTTCTACCAATGGTCCCTGAAGGTTCATTTCTATCTCACGAAGTAAAATATATCCATCCTGTCCCCCAAGAACCCCAACATGTTCCTGTTTCAGCATTGCTTAAAAATGCAAGTCCAGCATCTCATCTGAGATTCTGACCGCTGTGAAGTTACTGTGAAGGTGCAAACTAGCTGTAGAGGAAGGTGTCTGGGGCCGCGCTTAGGTGCTCAGGCCACTCAGGTCTCCTATTGGAGCACCTGGGTTGGAGTCCCACCTCTGCTCTAGCTTCCTGATGGGAAGGCAGCAGGTGATGGCTGAAGTGCTTGAGTCCTTGCGCCTCACCTGGGAGCTCTGGGTGGCGTTTTAAACTGCAAGCCTCAGCTGTTAAAAGCATTTAAGCAGTGGATCACCAGATTCTCTCTTTCATGAATCAAAATAAAATGTCTTAAAGCCAAGTTATATGCATTCAAGGTACAACAGTAGGACAGGCACAGGGCATGCATTCTAATTCAAAAGGGAAAGGAAGAGGGATGAAAGTGAGGTGTGATCAGGTCAGACCAAATCTGAGGCTTTAACTACTGAGGCTCCACACGTGACATCAGGGTCACACCAGAGCAGGGGGAGCAATTGGCTCCCCACGGCTTGAGCAGCCCTGCCCTTCTGGGCTGCTGACAATCCACATGGCAGCTCCCGGGGACAACAAGGCTTCCCAAGGCTGATGTGGTGTTTTGCTGGTCACTCTGCTTCCTGGAGACTCCTCTGCAGCTCAACTCTCAGAATTCTGCAACGCAGGGCCCAATAAGGGGTTCCCTGCCTGGTCTCCTAAGCTTTCTTCTAAAATCTTGGTGTAAACTGCATGACCTCATGTGTCTGCATTCTGCACACCTGCCAACCCAGCATCATGAGAATTCGAATAGCAAGGGCTTCCGCCAGCTCAAGCTGGACCTGGACTTGTTCAAACCCTCACTGCAGCCACAGAGGGCTTTCCTAGCTGAATGACGGGAGATAAATCCCAAGGCTTTCTTGCACAAGCCAACAAAAGACACCCTGGAGTTCCAGGGAGAAATGCTGCCCCTTGACTGCCCAGGCCTTTGCAGGAGGAACAGACTGCAGACTTCTGAGAGGCGCCCAAAGCCTTTGGCTGCTGCCTGGTCTTGGCCAATAGGCACCTGGCTGCTTTTCACCTGCACTCAGGTCTTCAGCAGGTGGTTTCTCCACTGCGTTCTCCCGAGCTGAGCATGCTTCTTCGGCCACGCTGCAGATTCTCCAAATTGTCCCCTACTGCCCCTGATTCTCATTGTGAAACTGACTTAAAGCAGCCAGCAGTCACCTGGCCACAAAGTACTTCCTGGTTGGCAATCACCTCTTGTAAATAGAGGAATCCATCACCTTCAATTTTGGGCTGAGTCTTAGGGCATGGACACATGGGACAAGTTCTCTGCATACACTGATCAGCCTGTGACCCAGTTCCTAATAGA
The DNA here is from genome assembly GCF_030435755.1 of Ochotona princeps. NCBI lineage: Eukaryota > Metazoa > Chordata > Mammalia > Lagomorpha > Ochotonidae > Ochotona > Ochotona princeps. Next base: position 10,543,500 of record NC_080843.1, on the reverse strand, counting down.
ACCTTGTGGTGTTTGAGAAATTCCTCTGCATGGCTTTATTATCCATGCTTCTATCAGCTTCTCGTCTTCTGAGCTCTCAACCAGAACTGCCTGACTTACTCTACTCATAACATCCTATGATTTTTCTAGAATTTTCCAACATTTTTCCATTCACCAGTTCCAAAGGATCTTCAGCATCTTTGGGTAGAATAATAGCAGTGACACTCCGGGTGCTAGTTTTCTTGTCTAAACTTATACACATTGCTTGGTGCACTAAAAGATATTTTGTATGAAAATTTTCTGATCTTGCCCTACTCACTCGTTTGCAGTTGCCTTAACTGGTGTTCCTTATCTTCTCCTGGAAGCTTTCAACTATTTGAATCTATGTCCACAATACAGAAATGGCCTGTCCTTCTAATGCACATGACATGGATCTGACACCCACGGGGTTTGATCTGCAAGGGCTTGAGAGGCATTGTCCCCAAAGTGATATTGGGAATTAGATGAAGAGTAATGGAAGAGTTGCCAGGAAAACAAATAATTTTCTGTGTGAAATAATACCAAGCTAAGAGTCTGTCTTCTAGTCTTCTAGCGTGAGAAAAATCACTTCTAGTCTGAATGGTGACCGTGAATTCCAAAGTCTGCCAATTTCAGTTTGTTTATGTCATAGGATCACAGGAAAAGAGATGACATTTAGGGGCTGGAAGTCCACAAGAATTATGTCAAGGATTTTGCTTCTGATTTTATTTGTTTGTTTGTTTGTTTGTTTGTTTAATTAAATCCTTAAGTGTTTTTGCTAAAAGCAGAAAGTGGGTATTCAAGAGTCACAAGCAAACATCCAGAAAGGGGTGTTTTGTTTTGTTTTTTTGGTAGCAAAGATTGGGAAACTGTTGCTGTACAATTAGGTTTTTTTTTTAATATAATATCTGTTTACTTCACTGTATGCTCATATTTGAGACCCCAAAATAGTTTATTCTGGGGAATTCCAAAAAGTATAACTGTTTAAAAAGACATACTCCTTGGGGTGAGTTTCATCATTCAGCAAGCAGTTACATTGATAGAAATCACCAAATCCTGTCCTAAACTTGAGGAACTAGACAGAAAAGGGCCGTCTGTACTCCTCATCTTGCTCCTGTATCCTCACGGGTTCTCCCTACCCTCTTGCGGATAACCCTGCACTGCACTGAATTCCTTAATTGCAACCTGTTCACACTGTTCTTTTCTCCTTGTAGACCCTGACTGACACAGTAAGTTAGCCCCATCCTAATTTGTTAACCATTTATAGCTGACATGGAAAATGCTGTATTAAGGATGATCCAAGCATTATCTGGCTTAATCCTACCAATAACACTCAACGGAAATATTACCATCTTCATGTTCAGATGAGGAAATTCATGTTTGTTACCGCTCAGGTAAAATATTAGAGGTACAGCGTAGTGGGCTCAAGGCCTAATCTTGACATCAAACAATAAAGAGTTACAACTCAGGAAGCAACAAACTCCTAAGTAAGGCCCTGGCGCAAAGGCATTGACAATCGTCCCACATTAGGCGAAGATGAACACACTACATTCTTCCACAGCTGACATCACAAGGTTCCTTGGAAAATCCATAAACATCTGAAACTGCCTTCCTTGATGATTTTCAGCCAATTAACTTGCCCAAAGACAAAAATCCAGGGCAGTCTCTGACCCCTAGAGATTTGTACTTTCCTAAACTTAGCTTTGTCTTTGTTTGATGATTTGTGCAGCACGGATCTGCTTTGTATACAAGTAAGTTTTTCACTTGGCTTTTTAATTCAACTCAATGCCTCTAAATTTGCATTGACAGTTGTAACATGCACCTTGCGGATACAAGTCATCTGGCCCTGTTGAATCATGCTTGCCTTGACCTGATTTCCCTGGTGAGTGTTATGTGCCAGTTAAGTTCTTGGGTCTCAAGAGCACTGATTCTGTTTCTTAGCTGTAGTTCTACTATGCCCAAGGCCAATTGCATGTGGGGTTGTAGAGCTACTGGACAGGTTGGAAAGCGATGATTCCTCGGGGATGTGGGTTTCAGGGGAACTCCAGAGCCATTCTTTCCCCTCTGGTGGCTGGTAGGCTGCTGGCTCTCTGCCCTGTGATTCCCAGATTGTTGGCTGTCGGCCACTGCAGTTACAGAGAGAGAGGGTGGCAGCAGGGCGAATTAAAATGCCATAAAGACGCTGTTCTTGCCAATATCCAGTTGATTCTCTTGAATGAACGCTCAGTGGATTGTGGGAAGGCTTTGGTCAGTTTAAAAATTCTGAAAAGGTTGGCTTTGGCCGTTTCTGCTGACATTCTCACTGCTTTCGTGGAGTGGAGTTTTAGGGACGCTTGCCCCAGCATTCTAGAAGTGCTTGGACAACAAAGTTTAAATAAATCGTAAATCTGAGCCCTGAATTTGACTGATAGTCTTTCTGAAAAAAAAAATATATATATATATGTAAATAACAGAAAACAGCACAGAGCAACATAGCAGAACTTATCTGCACCTGCCTCCAGAGGGGCCACCTCTTGCAGGAAGAGATTTCCTCATTGTGCAAGCATGGGGAACATTTCTGAACAGTTTTTATTTCCAGCTACCTTCGGAGGAGATTAATAAATTGGACTATAAAATCTCTCAAGTTATTATACAAGCTTCTATTTTGATTGATTTATAGAAATGGATAAATACTGGCAATAACAAAATTCTCGGAGTTGCAGTTTAGCAGCTATTTAAGCTTTCCCATAGGAGCAGCATTCTTAAAGCATTTGGGGTGGAAATTTATGGCTGCCATAAGTATTCTGGAACTACATTATCTTGAACTTATATAAGCATTTATTCATCTCCATAAATTAAATAGTTGACCTTGGTTGATAAAAAGCAAGTGGAAGTTATCAAATTGAGAAAACATTCAGAAAACATCAGGGCTTGTCACCAAAGTGTGAACATTTTTAAGATTTTGCATATAAATACAGAAAAATTATATAAGGGCAAGTTCAAGTAATATCCCAAGACTATTGAAGGAATTAATTTAATTAATTAAAATGTCAAAGGAATCAATCATTAAAAAATTTGAGTATTTTAGTTTTTTATTTTAGTGAAATCTTCATTTTGACAAAACATAAGCAGAATATACTACATGATTAAAGGTCTAGATCTCTTTTCTCAGAGATCTTAATTGACCCAACCTCTTAAAATTTCATATTGTACTTTTTGTGGTCAAATATATTCTTAATAATTATCTAATGTTATAAATTATCTGTTATAATCACTGGTCTTTCAGTGGTCTTTCCAAAAATTTACTATTAAAAATTTCACAAAATGTTACAAATTACACAAATTTGGATTTATATTCACACCTCATAACATGTCAGATACATCTCTTAATGTATATTTTCTTTTTTTAATTTTTAGTTTCATTTTTAATATTGTTTACGTCGTTGAGAGGGATGCAGGCCTATGTGGGCCTCTGATTAGGGTGGGGAGGGTTGAGGTATGGGGGAAGGCAGGTGTGAGAAATGTTTCAGTTCTTTTTTTTTCTGCTAGTCCGCTGGGGGCTGGGGAGGAAGGTACTGCTCCTTGCTGTCGGTCTACATGCGCACCCAGCGATAGGGGACAGTCATTTGATGACGCCTTAGAGACCCTGAGGTGGAGAGGAGTGTTCCGAGGGTGTTACTTGAGTGGTTTGGATAGTTTTGAGACTTCCTCAGCTTTACTGCAGCAGGGCTGAGACACTTTGCAAGATCTATAGGCTGACCAAGGCTATCTCAGTGCGCATCCACAGACCCAGACACTTGTCCCAAAGCTTGGCCAGGAGAGTGGTCCAGCCTGTCCTACTTCCCATTCTCTGACGAGGTGCTCAGTATCCTCTGCTGGCCTAGATGAGCTGGCTGTCATGTCCCCCGTGTGATGGCATGCTGTCCACTGCACTGGCATCAGCCACTGAGGAGGGCCAGTCGTGACGCTTACACTCCAAGGTCAGACCACATATCTTGTGATTTCCCCCGTAGCTGTGATTTGAGTGCAGCGATCTAGTTGGGCAGTCCCCCAAGAAACGTTGCCTGTGGTGACCTCAAACTTTCATTTGTGCCAGCAAGTGTGGGGTCAGGTGCAATCTATCGCCTGCACCAGCCAGTGCGCATGGATGTAGCTCCTGGTCAGTCTGCCCCAGCCCCATCCCTCATGCAAACTGAGGTGCTGCAACCTGGTCAGGGGGTTCCTAAGTTCTACCAGGCTTGCTCCCGGCCCAAGTCCTCCTGTGTGCCGGTGGGTGTTGTGGCTCTGCTCATCATGGTGTGCCCTCAATCCTGGCCTATGCGTGTGCCAACAGGTGCTACAGCCTGGTCCAGCATGGCCTCCTCCTGGTCCCAGCTCCCATGAGTGGCAGGTGACTTCCTGTCAACTGAGTTCTGTGGTCCAGCCTGGATTGACCCATTACCACCCTCAGCTCTTGCACAAACTAGTGGGTGTTACACTCCTGCAGAGGCGAGCCCACGAGTCCTCTTCAGAACATGCCCCCAGATCCAGTTCTCTTGCTTTGCAGTGGAGGCTGAGGCTCAGCCTGACGTGACCACTCCCTAGTACAACAGTTGCAGGCAGGTACTGCAGCCTGTCCCAGCTGGGCATGCTCCTCGTCCCAGCCTTCACATGTGCCAGCAGGTGGCTGGCAATGCTGCTTAGTCCAGCCCAGGTCTCTCACATGTCCTCTGCTTTCACCTCTCAGTTCCCTTGCCTCCCTGTGAGTACAATGGCCCAGTCCATGGAAGCTCCAGATGTCTTTCCTCCTCCGCCAAACATGCTGTCAGCTGCTCCCACTCCAACACACCCTCCCCTTCCCCATTCCCTGGGAAATCTGTAGCCATCACCCACCTCCTGGGGACTGAGGTGATGTGTCCCAGCCCAGTGTTGTCCGCATTCCCCACATATCTTAAAATAATAATAATAATAGAATATAAAACTGTGATGGCACACTGGTGTGGTTAACACAAATTTGGCATTCACCAGGCCCGGAATGCCTACCAGCTATTGACTGATTTCCTCCTGGCAGTGTAACACCCGCCCAGGTACAAGGCAACCAGATAGAGTGCGTATGTTCTTGGGTGAGGCTTGTTGAGGGATCGTTTCCATGCCTTTTTCAGGTCCATGAGTTTTACCAGATGGGTAGTGTTGTGAACTACCAGGTCCTCCAGAGCGCATTCATCCCCAGATAACTCCCCACAGTCGCTGGCGACCACTGGACTGACTGTGCTGAGCTTTCCTCCAAGAGCCACACAGCTATATTTACACCAGTTGCACCCTCCAACAACTCTCCATGTAGCCTCATGCTTAGTTCGCTCCTTATCCCTAATTAGCATTGCAGTATTTTAATTACTCAATTTGTTTATTTGTATCTAGCTGCTTCTGATTTTTGGTGACTTCACGTAAGTCTATGATAAACATGTAAACTAGAGAACAAATCTTGAGCTGTTTTTTAAAATGGTTGTACTGCATGGAGTTTCTAACCAGAACACTTGAATTTCTGTTTTTATAAGATTTATTTTAATTTTTTTATTGGAAAGGCAGATATACAGAGGAAAGGAGAGACAGAGAGAAAGATCTTCCATCTGCTGGCTCACTTCCCAAGTGACCACAACAGACAGAGCTGAGCTAATCCGAAGCCAGAAGTCAAAAACTTTCTCTGGGTCTCCCACATGGGTGCAGGGTCCCAAGGCTTTGGGCCATTCTCGACTGCCTCCCCAGGCCACAGGCAGGGAGCTGGATGGGAAGTGGAGCAGCTGGGATTAGAACCAGCGCCCATGTGGGATCCCAGCAGATTCAAGGAGAAGATTTAGTCACTAGGCTGAATCATGCCAGGCCCAAACTTCTGGTTGTTTTCCAATTTCGCCAGTGCTTTATCTCTTCCTGTTTACAGCTATTTCAGTAGATGTATTAGATTCTCCCTGTGGGTTTCACTTGTATTTCTCTAATGAGCAAAGATTCCAAGCATCTTTTCGTGAGTTTGCCTCCGTGGTAAATTCTGTTGTCTTTTGCCATCTTTTCTCTTCTCCAGGTGGATGTTTGGCACACAGTTTATGTCACTGAAATGCCCAGATACCACATCAGTACCTGGTTCAATGCCTGGCTCCTCTACTTCTGATCCAGCTTCTTGCTCAAGTCCATGATGGGAAACTGCAGGCAATGACCCAGTTCTTGGGTCCCTGCTGCTCACATGGGAGATGTGGATCGGGTTCTGGATTCCTGGCTTTGGGATGGCTCAGCCCTGTCTGTTGCAGGCATTTGAGGAGTGAAGATGGATCTCTCTCTTTGCATCTTTTGAATCAAATGAAATTAGTTAATTGAATATTTATATCAAAATAATAATAGATTTACATGCAATTGTAAGAAGTGATGCAGAGAGGGACGGGCAGTTGCTTAAGATGCCCACGATCCACTCTGCAGCCTGGGCTTGATTCGTGCTTCTGCCTCCTGATGCCATCTTCCCACCAGTGTGCTCTGGGAAACAGCAGCAGTGACTCCATTGGTTGGGTTCCTCCCACCCACCCACCCGTGACTGAGCGCAAGCTCCCAGCTCTGGGCCCAGTCCAGCTGCAGCTTTTGCAGCCGTTTAGGGAGTAAACCACCAAAAAGGACCTCTGTGTGTCTCTTTCTGTCTTTTAAATAAAGTCCTTTTAAAAAATAAGAATGCAGAAGGAGCTGGTATAGCTGGTATTCAGTTTTCCCAATGGCAACATCTTACAAAACTAGTGCAATATCAAAATCAAGTAACAGGTGGTGGTTAATGTAATCAACAGAAATCATTTCTTTTCCTTTTTAAAAAAATTACTTACTTTAAAAGCAGAGCTAGAGAGACAAACAGAAGAAAGATATATTCCATCCACCTACTCACTTCTCAGACAGCCACCACATCAGGACTGGGCCAGACCCCATACCAGCTGTTTCGAGGTCTCTCACATGGGTGCAGGGGTCCAAGCACTTGGGCCATCGTCCGTTCTCAGGCACATTAGCGAGGGCTGAATCAGAAGTGGTGCTGTTGGGTCTCAAGCTGGAGCCTGCAAGGAGGCTCTCTTTGCAGCTGATGACTTAACCTGCTGGGCCCAAAAAGAGACTTTCTGTCGCACAGGATTCCCCATGTTCCCTTTTACAGCCATACCCTCTCACTTCCTCCCCTGGGGGCCACCAGTTTCTCCTTTCTGTAGTTTTTTTTAGCATTCTGTAGAATCGGGCCTGGCGCAGTGACCTAGCAGCTCAAGTCCTCATCTTAAATGTGCTGGGATCCCATATGGGCACCGGTTCTAATCCCGGCAGCTCCACTTCCCATCCAGCTCCCTGCTTGTGGCCTGGGAAAGCAGTCGAGGACGGCCCAAAGCCTTGGGACCCTGCACCCGTGTGGGAGACCCGGAGGAGGTTCCTGGTTCCCGGCTTTGGATCGGCGCAGCACCGGCCGTTGCGGTCACTTGGGGAGTGAATCATCGGACGGAAGATCTTCCTCTCTGTCTCTCCTTTCCTCTCTGCACATCTGTCTTTGTAATAAAAATAAAATAAATAAATTAAAAAATAAATTAATTTTTAAAAACATTCTGTAGAATGGTTTTAAACTCCTAGAGTCCTACTGTAGGGAACTTTGGAGTGCTTGCATGGTTTTTTTTCTTTTATGTTAATATTTTTTACATAGTTGAGAGGGATGCATGCCCAGGTGGCCTTTGATTAGGGTGGGGTTAGGTCAGGCATGGAGAAAGATGGACAGACATGTTTCTATCCTTTTTTGTTTTTTCTGCTGTGTCCAGAGGGGAAGAGAGGACAGGGCCACTCCTTGCTGTCAAACCACATCAGCACCCGGGAATGGAAGATGGTCTTTTGATGATGCCCTGGAGCCCCTGATGTGGGGAAGGATGTTACCTGCGTGGATTTGACAGTTCTGTGGCTTCACTAACTTCCTTGCTCCAGGGTTGAGAAAATGTTTCCAACGTCTGTTGGTTGACTGAGTCTACCTTACTGAGCAAGCACAGCCCCAGGGCCATGCTGCAAAGCTTGGCCAGAACCGTCCGGCCTAGTGAGGCAGTCAGCGACCCCTGCTGGCCTGGAGGAGCTGGCTGTCACATTCCCCAGGTGCAACTGGACCACTGCCGGCATTTTTTTTTTACTGAAGCATAGTTCTCTAGGGATTGATGCAGATGGTGTGTCAGTAGTTTGTTTGTATTGATGAGTGTTATTCCATGGATATACCACAGTTTGTTGATTTGTCTGTTTTAAATTAGGCTACCCACCTTCCTAATACTGACCTAGAAATAAATAATATATATATATTTTTTAAAGATTTATTTTTTTATTTTTATTGGAAAGTCAGATATACAGAGAAGAGGAGAGACAGAGAGGAAGATCTTCCGTCCAATGATTCACTCCCCAAGTGAGCCACAACGGCCGGTGCTGCGTCGATCCGAAGCCGGAAACCTGGAACCTCTTCCAGGTCTCCCATGCGGGTGCAGGGTCCCAGTGCTCTGGGCCGTCCTCGACTGCTTTCCCAGGCCACAAGCAGGGAGCTGGATGGGAAGTGGAGCTGCCGGGATTAGAACCGGCGCCCATATGGGATTCCCGGTGCGTTCAAGGCGAGGACTTGAGCCGCTAGGCCACACCGCCGGGCCCAAAATAAATAATATATTTAGGAAACAAGTCCTTCATAAGATATGTGTTCTATAAATATTTTTTCTCTCAGTTGGGATTTCCATTTTGAGCAGGGTAGGTTTGATATCTATTAGACCTAAGTTATTGGAACCCGTTTTGCCTTGGCCCCGAGTAGATAACCAGGTCCCTTCAGTCCCTGAAGTTCTAGCGGCAGCGACAGTTCTAGCCCTCAGAGTGACCCCAGGTGCTCACCTTCATCTCCACTGCCTCGGTGAAGCAGGACGCACAGAATCCATTCTCCAGCACAGGCACTTCCTGATCAGCCGCTAGTAACGCTTTAAGATCCCTGGTTCCTACATTCCTGGCCCCTAGCTAGGAATGCAGGGCTCAGGAGCCTCCCAGCCCTGTCTCACATGGACGCGTTAGAGCTCATGAAGTGCACTGCAGTTTGTGTAGTGAGAGATGAACCAGGCTGACACGGGCAGCGTTCACCTGCAAGCTGAAGTCTGGGTAACGGCTGGGAAATCAAGTCTGAAAGGATTCCAGTGATCTGTTCCTGAACCTTTCGATTGTTTTTCTGTCTTTATTGAAGTGATGTATGAACAGGAAGTCACAGTTGCAGCAACTATAAAGCTCGATATGAAAAAGAACAGTCTCCCACTCCAATTTTCACTCTCTAGAGACAATAGTTAATTGATTTGAAGTTTTATTTATATAGTGCATTTACACTGCTATTTCTTTTTAAAAATATCTTTTATTTTTACTTGAATGACAGAGTTATAGAGTACGAAGGAGACAGAAAGAGACCTTCCATCCGCTTCACTCCCCACGTGGCCCCAGTAGTCAGATCTGAGCCGAGCCATTAGCAAGGAGATGAATCAGAAGTGGAGCAGCCGGGACTTGAACCGGCATCCATTTGGGATACTTGTGCTGCACATGAGGGTTAGCCTGCTGCTCCGTGATGCTTGCCCTACGCTGCTGTTTCTAACTTTGAACTCTAAGTATTACCTGCTGACTTCCTGCTGTAGACCTCGAGATCTTGTCTTGGTCTCATCCCCCTCAAGTAGCATTGTTCTAGTTTTGATTGGCAGTACTCAGGGGTATAATACTAATAAATACCACTGACAGATGAGCTACGGGAAATACCGTGAGTCTTTTGCCTTTCTTACAGAACTGCATTTCCTCCGGGGCTAACAGTGATCTTCTGTTAATCCCTGAGATGTTCTTGGTTCTTACCAGGATTTATCCCCAAACTCTGTCAAATTGTTGTAAATCTCTCCCTGCTGCCTTGTGGACTGGGCTCTGCCTGCCTGCCTGCTTTTTCTCCTCCTTCCTTGGAGGAGAGGGAGCTGGGTGCTGCTGCTTTGAGGGCGGCCGTGCCCGCGCCGCCATCCCACTGGCATTGGATGTGCATTCTGAGCATTTCCGCATTCTTCTCTGTCACGTTGTGATTCTCCTAAGCCAACTTGCTTTATCTGTCCTTTCCAGCTTTCAAAATTATGCTAGCGTTTTCCTCTTTCTCATTCTCTTTGTCCCAATTCTTTACACCATTGTTACACACAAACACACATGCTGGGGATTTAGGAAGCCGAGCAGACCCAGACTTCTTAGCAGGCTGTTTGCTTTGCAAGTCTGAAATCTTTCCATCCTATGCCTACTGTTCTAAAACCAACAAAATATGCTTTGATTCCTCACCTGATTTCTCACTGGGGTTGCATTGTACATATAAACCAAAATGTCTGCCTCTGGAGACAAATACACCAGAAATCCTGCTCCGTGTGTCGTCGGGTCTACTCGCTAGCCGGCACTGCTAGCAGAAGTGGGGGAGCTGGGAAGCGTCCAACCCTTCCAGAAACGTTCCTGAGCCAGTAGGTGAGGATTTTTCCAAGAGTACTGCTGTTTTTACAGTGTCTGTTCTTGCGTTTTAACGAAGGAAATCACACAGTGCACGAAGGATGAGATGCCACAGGAGCAGCTGAGGGTAGCTAGAGAGAGCTAGAGCCCCTTGCACGGACCTGGAGATGCTTCCAGAGAACTCCGTCAGCACAGGGCAAGCCAGCTTGCTTATGCAGCTGTTAGGTTAGGCAGGCAACAAGTAAATGGGTTGATTGAGCAATTTGTCTCCACGTTTGCTTAAGACTGTTTTTGTAGTGCAGAATTTTTCACATTTGGCTGTTCTGCCAGCTTTGCCCTGTTGGGAATGAGTCTGATCTTAGTTCCCCAGTGCCTGCTCATGCTGGGCAAGGGTACCAAGTTAATCCTGGGGCAGTTTTCAGTGTGGCAAGGCTCACTTTGGCCATTCCTTTCACACTCATACACACTTTTCCAAGGACTCCACCTGGGAGTGCCTCTGAGGCCTTGTGGGACCACAGGATAGCAGACCAATCACTAGAACAGTCAGGGAGTGTGGGCCCTGAGACCTTTGGCACATCACACTCTCCCCGTTGCTGCACCTGAGAGAGGAGGAGGAAGATCGTTTCCGGGATGGCCAAGATCTTCCCTTCCTTTCTCCATTAGAGCAACAGTCCATGATCAGTCAAAGAGAATGAGCCTGTCTCTGTGTTAATCTGTTACAGTGGACATAGCTGAGTGGCTTAAACAAAGAAAATATTCTCACAGTCCAGAAGACAGAAATCTAAGACCCATGTGTCTGCAGGTTAGCACCTCTCTGTGTCTCCGCATGGTCTTCTCTCAATTGTCTCACTCTCATCTTCGTGTGAGGATGCTGCTCACGCCAGACTGGGACTCCCAGAAGACCTCACTTTCCCTTCATTACCTCTGTGGAGTCCTCTGCAGTCTTGATTGTTGCCTGAGGTCTTGGGGATCAAGGCTGCAGCCCAGGACAAAACTCAGGCTATCTCAGCTCCCTGAGTGAAACTATGCAGAGTCCACGGCTTGTGGCCTTATGTTGATTAACATGCATGTCTTACACCGAGTTTCCCAAGAAACAGCTCCTTAGGCAAGGGTTCATCAAAAACAAGTGCAGTCTGTTAGGGGCTAGCAGTAACTGGGGATAGGAACATGAGGCAGCGGGGGAAAGTGAGAACCAGTAAGCAGGGCTTCATTGAGCAAGTTGCTGCTGTGGGCAGCTGAGGCCCAACTCTGTGGGGCACTGCTGTGTACCTCTGGGACCCTAGATAGAAACCCCAGCCATCTGAGGGTCGGCTGCTGAGCGCCTGCCTCTCCTTGACAAGCCTTCCCAGAATGCCTTGCTGCAGGGCTGCTCCACATGTCTTACACGTGAGCAGAGAAGTGACTTCTCAGGCTTTTCTTCCTTGCTTTAGTAATGGCATCATCAGTGACCCTGTCTGACCTTAACAATAGTGGGCTGCTTTGGAGAATGACGGATGTCTATAACCATTGCATTGCACTTCGCTTTCTTCTTCCTGGTTTATAAACCAGTCACTTCCCCACAACCTCTTCTCAAAAGCAAAATAAAAGGGAAAAGTCACAGAGTGTTAACTAAATTTTCCACTCTGACATCCCATTTAATTTTTTTTATTATTTTATTTTATTTTTCACAATCTTTACATTGTTTATTAGGGTAAAAAGGTACAAGGGCTATAGGGAAGTGGGTAAGACTATTATTTACCCATTGTTTCCCACATATATCTGAGGTAAAGGGAATATTGAGGGAGAAGCCCCCACCCAGTCTACTACCCATCCCAGGTCCCCAATGTGGGGCATACTCTGAGATCCTTGCTCAAGTGGTTTTGATAGTTCACTGCCGGAGTCCAGCTCCAGCCTGGGTTTCGGAACTCGGGAAGGGTGCGTGGATGAGGCGCAGAAAGAAAGAGACGGACCACTAGGATTCCATGATGATAGTGGACACGGCAATAAAGCCGTCCGCTTTATTTATACAGTCAGTCAAACTCTGGCTCAGACTTTTTACGTCATGATCAAATGGGTGTTGCTAAAGATAATTCTGCCGTTTGTCTCACCTAAGGAAAGCTCAACCAGTAACACATACCTCTTGAATCAGCTAAGGGAGGAATGTGTCTGGAGGCAGGACCCAAAAGATCAAAGAGAGAAAGAATGGGTTTCCCCTATACCTGGGAAGTTAGCACCCTTGATTAGCATATCGTCAATGGGAGAGGAAAGGCTGTAAACAAGTCCCCACCACCTGAGGACAGAACACCTTTGATTAACATAGCAATGGTGGAGCCGTAGCAGTAGTAGGTAAAAACCTTTATGCTGGAAGCGAATATCAGTAACATCAACTTCCAAGCTCGCACAGATACCACACGTCAACTGTTAACTCCGCAGGGGCAGACAGTGCCTAGGCAGATTACTGAAAACTCAGTGGGGAAGTCCGGTGTCCGGCAATGGAAAGCAGGCTGCATTCAGCTGATCAAAACAACGTCCCACCGGAGCCCTGCTCGGCGGGGAGTTCCTTCGCGGCCCTGCCTGCAATGGAAGCAATGTTTCTCACACCTTCCTGTTTTTCTACATCCATCACACGGACCCCGGCAGTTCATCAGTTATGAATCACTGCCAATCTCACCACTCCAGGCACGATGAGGTCATTGAAGAATCCACTGATTGACATAGTGCATCGTAGAGTCTCCATTTGTCCAGTTTTTCGCTGCCAACATATAGCTGAGGTGGTTGATTGACCTGTTTTGTCTTCTGTCTTTTCTTGGTTAGGGTTCTGAGTCCGCCATTTCAATTGGGGAGATCTCCAAAAGAAACTTTGAGGTGTTCCCAGACCAGATTCTTGTATGTTCTAGCAAGCAACAGGGCCTGGCACAGTCCATCGCCACGATCAGCTGGTGGTTGCAATTGCTGGGTTGGTTTTGTTTTCTGCCCTGACTTCCACTGGAACCAATGGGTATTGCAGTCCAGCATGGTTCTGCCCAGCACACACTCGGCCCTCACATAAACCAGTGGGAGCTGCAGCCTAGTCAGAGCGACCCACAATAATCCCAACCAGGCCCGCCCCTACCCTGGTTTTCCAGTATGTGTAGCAGACTAGTCCAGTCTGTCCCACATCCCATTTGGCTCTCGTACATGTCGAAGGGTATTGAAGCTTAATTCCATTTAACCAGCTCAACTATCCAGCCCACGAATGTTGAGCGCCTCTTATCTAGCCACCCCAGGCCCTGTCCTAGTTTTTTTTTGTTGTTTGTTTGTTTTGTTTTGTGCTCTCCCATGGGAGTGGTAACCCAAGAGGGAGGAGCCCACTATTTCCCTTCCTGGTCTCTCTCACTCCCACATTATGCACTCTCCAGGTGGTTCTGTGGTTAGACTTGACAGTATTAGCCCCCAGTGCCAGCTTCTGCTGTGGCTAAGCCCAAACAACCCTTACCTACTCCAATTTTGTTTGCACCAGTAGGAATAATCCGCCCATCCTGGCTTTTCCCTGATCTGATCCACATGAGGCACACAGGTGCTGTAGCCCTGCCTAGTCTGGTCTGTCCTCATGCTCTCCAGTGGGAATAGCTGTCCAGCAAGGGAAACACCCCTTATTCCCCTGCTGGCTCTGCCCTCCCTTTCTGGTTCTCATGTGTGCTGGCTGGGTGCTGTGGTCACATCTGGCACAGGCAACCTCACCTCGGCTTTCTGTATTGTGTACTGCTTTTGTCGCAACCGAACCTGGCTTGACCCACACTCTGCTCCAGCGTTCGGATTTGCCAGTGGGTGACGTGAACTGATTCAGCCTGGTCCGCCCCCGACCCATGCCAAATGTATGCCAGTGGGACACTTTCCATGACCTTATCTGGACTGTTTCTTTCCATGCTTCTTGCGCTTACTGGCAGGGTCTGTGACATCCCATTTCTTTAAAGGGGCCGTCCATCACCATGAAGTGTTGGGGTCTTCCTGGAAGCCATGGCATTCTGTCTTGGGCATGTGCAAAGTGGCTAACTAAGAATTAAGTTCATGTGGACCACCTTCATAAGAACGATCGACTTACCGTAAGTAACAAACAACTGTGATGTCTTCCAAATTTCTGAACATTTCTTTTTTTGGTGGTGGGGGTGGGGATTGGTTTACTCTTTGCTCTGCCTCTTAAAGCCACCAGATTGTGCGTGCTTATGCGGGCAGTGTAGGGGCTGGGACCAATCTATTAGTTCCAGGTGAAAGACAGCACACAGCTTGCTCTCCTGACCTCTGTTGAACAGAACATTTGCAAAATTCTTCCCCAAAAGCTGAGTGTCTTAAAAGGCCCTAATTACCAACTACACTACTCACAATTCTGTCTAATTGGGTAAATGAGCTGTGTTATAGAATAGGTAGTAATAAACAGTTGAATTCTATTAAAACTGCTGAAAGTTGAAAATGTTATTGAAGCAAGCTAGTTTCAATTTATCAACATAATCTAATTATTTTCAAAGCGGGAATCTGACCCAGAGGTATAATTATATGGTTTTAAAAAGGGGTCCCATATCCCTTATTTGAACTTTAGAAATTTTTTGGCACCTTCAGGGAAAAATTGAGTTATATTATTTCCATGGAGGGAAAAGCAGCCAACGAATACCAGATATTAGTTCTCTGGTTCTTAGTACTGTTTGCTATTTGGAATCTTTCTTCTAGGCTTCTGGAATATTCTGGAGAGTTCAAGAACTCTCAATTAGAATCAAGACTCCATAGTATAATAGAGTAGTATTTGTCATAGAAAGGTAGGATATATTTAACTTGCTACTTTGCTCAATTCTAATGCAAGAAGTTAGCCTTGTAGAGTTTGGTCATGCGTTTATGTACTGCCTCCTGTACACCGTAAGAATGGGAATGGCTTTACTTTGAAGGCATCATGGCTACCTGATCTGGGATTTGTCCCCAGATCATAACTCCAGCTGATTCCTCTTTGCTTGTCCACACTGTTTCTCTTCTAGAACATTCTGTGTCCTTTTAGTTGTCAGGCTGATGCAACAAGGTGCCACAAGCTGGGTGACTTTAGTAACCAAGTCTTGCTCTTTCATGGTCATAGAGGCCAATGGTCTGACTGCAGTTGAGGTGTGGACATTACTGGCTCCACTGAGACGAAATCTGTCCTATGCCCGGTCCCCGCTGTTGGTGTTTGCTGCCAATCTTTGGCAGTCCCTGGCTGGTAAAAGCAGCTGCCCTGTCATGGCCTGTCTTCCCTAATGTCCTCCCAGTTTGCATGGCTCTGCCTCTCAGCCTTTCCTTGTAAGGACATGAGCCCTACTGGACTAGGCCCATGCAACTCAGTGGAGCCTCATCTTAATCTGATTATACCTGTAGAGACCCTCTTTCCAAATAAGACTATGTCTGGAGGCACTGGGAGTTAGAATTTGAACATTTGGAGACACAAGCTGACCCCACCCATCCTTACTTTTTAATGTCTTATTGAATGACTTGGTCGTGACCTTGAATATCAATGCAGAACTTCAGCTGTACACCCAGTGAGGGCTTTAGGAACCATTCTGTTTTGGGCCTTGAGGCTTGCACCTTCCAGCAGGTGCACCTGCACATCACCGGGGCTCTCAGGGGCTACAGAGCCTGGATCAGCTCTTTGTGGGAATTCTGCACCAGGGAAGTTGAACGATGAGTCACCATAGGCGTTTGTTGAGTCTTGGATCCTGTTTCTGCCTCACCTACTAGCTTGTAGTTGTAGACAGAAATGAGGAAAGAATGAACTCACAAGCCTGGCTCTGGGATTTAAGACATGGAACTCTCATGGTGCCAAAAAAAACCAAATGTCTGAAATGCGTGCATAGTTGGTTTTGGTTTTTGTTTGGTTTTTGTAGTATACGTCTTCCATGAATTCTTTGAAGATTACTAGGATGTATCAGTGGTTCTGAAGCTGCAGTATATAAGCTACCAGGAGTTCTCAATAAAACCACCACCACCTTCTTCCCATGGTCTTTAGAGTGTCTAACTAGGTAAATCTGAGGCAGGAGTCAGACATGAGGATTTTTTTTAAAGATTTATTTATTTTTATTACAAAGTCAGATATACAAAGAGGAGGAGAGACAGAGAGGAAGATCTTCTGTCCGATGACTCACTCCCCAAGTGAAACGCAACGGCCGGTGCTATGCTGATCCGAAGCCAGGAACCAGGAACCTCCTCCAGGTCTCCCACGCAGGTGCAGGGTCCCAAAGCCGTGGGCCGTCCTCGACTGCTTTCCCAGACCACAAGCAGGGAGCTGGATGGGAATTGGAGCTGCCGGGATTAGAACCGGGGCCCATATGGGATCTCGGTGTGTTCAAGGCAAGGACTTGAGCCTCTAGGCCACTGCGCCAGGCCCGAAAGGCAGGTTTTTACAGACAGAGGGAGAAACAGAGATTGGCCCTTTGCCGGTTCACTCCCCATACAGCCACACTGGCCGAGCTAGCCAGCTCGGGGCCGGGGGCAGGGAGTTTTCCAGGGCTTCCACATGGCCAGCATCCCAAGGCCACAAACACAGGGCTGGATGGGAAATGGAGCAGCCAGGACATGAAGCAGCACCTATATGTGATTCCGGTGCATATAAGGTGAAGACTTAGCCACTGAGCCCAATGTGCCACCCGGCCAACATGAGTATTTTTGAAATTTTATTTTATTTTTATTGGAAAGTCAGATATACAGAGAGGAGGAGAAACAGAGAAGATCCTCCATCCACTGATTCACTCTCCAAATGGCCTCAATGGCCAGAGCTGAGCCAATCTGAAGCCAGGAACCAGGAACTTCTTCTTCTAGGTCTCCACACAGGCGCAGGGTCCCAAGGCTTTGGGGCTGTCCTCGACTGCTTTCCCAGGCCACAGTCAGGGAGCTGGATGAGAAGCGGGGCAGCCAGGATTAGAACTGGCAGGCATACGGGATCCCGGTGCATTCAAGGTGAGGCCTTTAGCCTTCAGGCTACCGTGCTGGGCCCAGTATGAATATTTTCTTCTTTTTTTTTTGAATATTTTGAACGTATTCTCAGGGGATACAGGGAAAGCTGGTCCAGAACTTATCCTCTCAGAGCCATTGCCAGATAACATTGCCTAGAAAGGCAATACAGTCAACCCAAAGAGCTGAAAGTGGTTTTATTCTAGGAAAGTTAAAAATATACACAGCCATGAAAGCCGAGTGGCCCATGTGGACAGGCCAGTGCCATCAAAAACACGTACAGCTTACTCTTACTGAGAAGGACATCAGCCTGGGTTACGGGTCAGGGATACAGGCAGTGCGGGTGGTAGGGGCTGCAGCGAGGGACGCATGCGGGCACAAGCCTTCACGGAGGTCCGGGGAAAGGCAGGGTTGTAGACATGGAAGGAAGGATCCGCTTCTGGACTGGTAAGGCCCCCAAGAGATGTCAGAACATTTCTAGGAGGGAACAGGTGGCTAGCCCAGTGAATTAGATGCCCATGTCCCACAGCAGAGTGTCTGAGTTCATGTTCAGGCTCATCTTCCTACCAAAGCAGACCCAGGCAGGCAACAGGGTTGGCTCAAGCCAAGTGAATTCCTACCACACACTTGGGAGGTTTGTACTGAGTTACCAGTTACCTGCTTCTGTTGCAGTGCAGCACCAGCCACTGCAGGCATTTGTAGCTTGTCTGTGTCTGTCCCTCTGCCTCATGGGAAAAGAAAATTCAAATGCCATGTGATACGGGAAGAACAATCAATGCGGGGATCAAACCAGCCAGCTTCACTGGGCTGCTGGTACTTCCGCATCTTTCTCCTGCCCGTGTTGCGGGCTGCTTCCTGACTCTTCCTAGAAGCTGTTGCCTGTAGCTTTGCCCACACATGGTTAAGGATGCACAAGAGCCATTCCCCAGGAAGGAGTAAAAGCATAAATTAACAACACTCATCCTTCCCTTCAAGGCCAGAGTACAAAATCAGCCTTCTCTTTGTTTATCTGACTTTGGTGGCTCAGCACAGTGGCTCCTGGAATGTATCGGGAGCTGCTGTCCTCACGCGTGGACACTAAAAGCCTCCTACACTTGAATCCAATGTGGTCTTTCTCGCACTCCCCAACAAGAAATGCGTCTCTGTTTTTATGGCGCTCAAGGATGGCAGGTGCCACTGATGTCTTCCAAGTTCTGTGCTATCAGACAGGAACCAGCAGCTTGCTGGCCTGTGGACATATAGGCGGAGACCATCCATGTGCCAGGCACCTGCTAGGAGTGGCAGAGCAAATCAAGTCAGAAGTGGTCCTTCCCTGGGCAGTATCTCAGGATGGCTTTACCGTCCCTGAATGGGGCAGCATCATCTCAGCCTTGATGGCTTTGTCTGCTTTGCTGGAGAACCTGTCTTTCATTCCCAAGACCTTGAGGTGGCCCAAGCCTAGACACTCATTTTGCAATTCTCCCAAGCCCCATGAGACAAAAGTTAGAATGGGCCAAAATCATACCAGCCTTTAAAAGGAGCTAAATAGATATGTTTTATGATGCAGAGTTGCTCCGTTGCTAAATGTCATTCTGTTGTTAAATATTTAATATCACTCTGAGGATTAAAAACCTTGTTTGTGTTCACTGTGGCTCACTCAGGTGGTGTTTGCCCAGGGTGTGAGGCCGTGTTCTTGCTGCCTACCTTGAAACCAGATCAGAAGTGATATTCTGGGGGCCGCTTTTTCTTTGTCCAGAGCTCCTCACGCTGGCGCTGTGGACCCCTTCCAGCCTCACAGTACCTTCACCAAGGCCAGCTGCTGCAGCTGCTGGAGGGCTGTCAAGGTCTCCAGCACTGGGAGTCCTCTGTCTTTCCTCCAAGGGCATAGAGGCCACCTGCCAAACCTTCTGTCCATTCTTTTCCCAACAGTGGGTTGGGAAACGCCACCCAGAGAAGGTGGTTAGTTTTTAAGAGTAATCAGCATTTGGGGATTTCATTTTTAAGCAGAATGGAACCAAAACCAGTGTTTCTCAAGGATGCTTTTGGGTGTTTCTTTGTTAGGCTGGGGAAAGAAAACGGCCCCTAAACGCAACCCAAAGCACAGAAAAACACAATCATCACAGAGTGATCGTTTCTTTTTCATGGGCGTGAAGTAGCTGTTTTTTGAGCCTTTAAATGAAAAGCAGAAATGAACTCACAAGTCTTGTTAGAGTCTGGCTTGGTTTGAAGAGCAGCATTTATTGCTTTAAGAAAATCCTGATTTAGCATAATACTCCCATCCTCTAATTTAAGGAGAATGTTAAAATATTCTCCACTGCCTTTGAAGTGGGAGTTGAAGCTAAAAAAAAAATAGATTGTTAAAAATATTCTTCTATTTTTATATAATCTCAGCTTTAATTTTTCCTATCACATTATCTAAACTATAGATAGCAGTGATGGTTTTGAAATTAATAAGCACCCAGAATCCACTTGGCTTTTCACATGGGCAACAACAGCCGTGACTCACCCCAAATTAAACCTTTGCAATGAATGAGATTCATTGCCAGCCACACCCCTGAGTCTTCTACATTTATTAGTAACATTTGAAATTTCGTAGCGCAAACTTGGGGAAGACTCTTAGCCTCCACAAGACCCACACCCATTTCATGGTGCTGTGTTGGTTTGAGTCCCAGCTGCTCTGCTCCTGAACCAGCTTCCTGCTGATGTACGTGGAGGTGGTAGGTGGTGGCCCAAGTACTCAGGCCCCTGCCACCAGAGTGGGAGACGCAAGGAGTGCCTAGCTGCTGGCATCAGGTTAGCCCATAGCTGGTTGCTGTGACCATCTGCAAGGTAGTTACAAAGGCTGCTAAGGTTTATTGTCGTCAGTATGGTAAGACCAGCCGACCCATCGTCGCGGGGCTGGGGCCGTGTGCTACATGAGGGCCACATGCCAAAGCACAAGGCATGGTTGAGAGGCAGGGGAGCGAAGGACTGTGGGCAGGAGCTTCTGTTGCAGTGTCCTAGGGAGAGGCAGGCCAAGCAGACTTGGAATGGCTGTGTCTAAGGGGCTAATACCCGGTCATGACGCAGAACAGCAACTTCATTGTGAGAGCCCCCTGCAGGAGGCTGCTGGGTGGGAGAGCTCTGAAATGATAGTTAGCATCCTAAAGACACAGTCAGTGTGGGTTCTGGTGTTCCAGAAACTGGCTGGCCTGCAAGCGACAGTCCCTCCAGGCTCCCAAATACTAAAGCATGGAGTACAGAAACTACAGGATAACTTAATTATTCCATAAACATAATGCTGCATGGAATACCCTCCGAGGAAAGGTTAGGATGGTCTGACTTCCGAGCTCCATCCAGGTCTCCCACACAGGTGGCAGGAGCCCAAGCATTCTGGCCGTCTTCCACTGCTTTCCCGGGTACATTAACAAGGTACAGTAACAAGCTTGATCTGCAAATGGAGCCACCAGGACTTGAAACCAGCATTCATATGGGATGCCATTGAACTACCTGGTACAGCTCAGACTGTGGTGGGCACTTAAAAAGTGAAGCAGACAGTAGAAGATCTCCATTTCTACCTTTCAAATAATTAAAATGAATCAACTTTAAAAAATATCACAGCATCAGTTCCTAGAGGAGAACTCTAGACATGCAGGCTTCCCTGTACAGTACTGACCACAGTACTGACCTGCTGGCTCCCAAATCACATGAGTCAGTTCCCTGAAAATGAATGTCTCAGCAAATCTCCGGTCTCTCGAGAGCCTCCCTGCCTGCCCACATGGGCTGCATCCCTTGTCCTGTGCCCGGGATGGCTGTCCAGCCCTCACACCATCCTGGCAGATCACAGCAGTCTGTCAGTGTTTGTTGACGGCTGACCACTGACCACTGTCCCAGTGTCCCGGGCTGACTGTTGGCGCATGCGCTCTCCAGCTGCACACAGAAACGCAGCTGCTTTATTTTCTGCAATGCTCGGATCTTCTCTGAGTGTTTTGCACAGTGGTAGGAGGAAAACAACACAATCAGCAGCTGCAGTGTCACCCTCTGAATTTAAACAGCCTCTTTTGGGGAAGCAAAATAGCAGTAAATGTTCCTAGAGGCAGGAACATGATAAAAAAAAAAAACACTTAGTTTTGTTTTGTTTTGTTTGCTGTAGATGTTCCACGGTTCTGTGATTTCTAGCTATCCTGTATTTGTCTTCACTGGACATTAGCTGCATTTTTCCTAAGAAATGATTGAAACCAAATAATTTGGGGGAAATTTTGGATGCTAACTTTGGATGCTAGCTTCAAAAGATACACTTTGGAACTGACATGGTGATGCAGTATGCTAATCTCCCATGTGGCACCAGTTCAGGTCCCAGCTGCTCCACTTCCCACCCAGTGTACCTGCTTGTGGCCTGGGCAAGCAGAGGAGGAAGGCTCAAGGCCTTAGGCCTCTGCATCCACATGAGAGACCTAGAAGAAGCTCCTGGCTCCTGGTTTCGGATCAGCTCAGCTTCGGCCATTGCAGCCATTTGAGGAGTGAACCAGCGGGTGGAAGACCTTCTATTTTTCCTTCTCTCTCTGCAAAAATCTACCTTTCAAATAAAAATAATTTTAAAATGTATCCTTTAATTTGGTGGGTCTTTATTTCTTTAAATTTCATATGCTTATTAGCTATTTTTTGCTAGGACAACAACTACTGAAACCTTAAAATCCTGCCTGTGTTCTTGCATTAGATTTTTTTTTTTAAAGATTTTATTCATTTTATTACAGCCAGATATACACAGAGGAGGAGAGACAGAGAGGAAGATCTTCCGTCCGATGATTCACTCCCCAAGTGAGCTGCAACGGGCCGGTGCGTGCCGATCCAAAGCCGGGAACCTGGAACCTCCTCCGGGTCTCCCACGCGGGTGCAGTGTCCCAATGCATTGGGCCGTCCTCGACTGCTTTCCCAGGCCACAAGCAGGGAGCTGGATGGGAAGTGGAGCTGCTGGGATTAGAACCGGCGTCCATATGGGATCCTGGCGCGTTGAAGGTGAGGACTTCAGCCGCTAGGCCACGTTGCTGAGCCCTGTTTATACGACTTTCCAAGAAAAACACTAGCAAGTAACTAGGATCTTTAAAAATATCTAATGCGGGCCCGGCGGCGTGGCCTAGCGGCTAAACTCCTCGCCTTGAAAGCCCCGGGATCCCATATGGGCACCGGTTCTAATCCCGGCAGCTCCACTTCCCATCCAGCTCCCTGCTTGTGGCCTGGGAAAGCAGTCGAGGACGGCCCAAAGCTTTGGGACCCTGCACCCGCGTGGGAGACCCGGAAGAGGTTCCTGGCTCCCGGCTTTGGATTGGCGCGCATCAGCCATTGCAGCTCACTTGGGGAGTGAAACATCGGAAGGAAGATCTTCCTCTCTGTCTCTCCTCCCCTCTGTATATCTGACTTTGTAATAAAAATAAATCTTTAAAAAAAATAAACAAACGTATGTTGACAATGTTAATTTTAAAAGCATTAACAACGAAAGCTTCTACTACCATCTGTTATTTTTATTGTTTAAAGTTTTAGGAACTCACAATGCTCGAGAAAGACTATTTATGTAAAACACATTACATATCTACGTGATGAGCTGGTCTCTACTGGATGTCTGGTCCGATTTGGAAGGGTTTAAGTTCTGTCTCTTCTGGCATCTCATGTGTTACAGGGGTGGCTTAGCTTGGCCTGCCATCATGAAATAGCACGGGTTGGGTGATTGAATAAGGCAAGAATGTCTTTCTCCTGGTAAGGACCCTTTTACCTGCCTTTTCACATCAGGGTGGAGGGCACAGTGGGAGAGAGAACAAACTCAGTTTGGCCACAACAGGCTCAGCCCATTTACGGGGGCAGTGCTACATGACCCCACCACTTCATGTCAGGCTCCGTCTCACAGTATCGTTGCATCAGGATGAAGCTCACAGCACGCATACTTCGCACACACATTCAGACCATACAAAGGCCATCACAGCAGAGGAGAAACACATGACAGGCCTGGACCCCATTTAATAGCCTGCTGCCACAGCTGGCCCTTGGCTGGTGTCTGGGAACTTGGACTTCAGGGAGGGTGTCATTGTGAACTAACCAGAGTGGCTTACTCTGCCTGAGCACTTGGTACAACGTGGCTTCGGCTGACTTTACCTGGATTTCCCTACGAGAGTCTGGAAGCTGATGTGCACCAGAGCAGCCCCTAACGTCTACCCTGAACATGGAGTCGGCTGTGGGATGACAGTCCCACGTGTTACAGTCCACATTGCGCAGGGCGGTTAAAGGTGTGCTGTGGAATGTGGCTGGACAGGGCCTCTGGAAAGTAGCCCCTGGCTTCCCTTGAGTTTGACCCTCGTGCCTTCTCCCTTGGCTGTCTTGTCTTGGAACCTTTTCACCATGGGTATGGCTACAGGCTGAATCCTGTGAGTCCCAGGGCTTCAGTGAACTTCAAGGACAGAGCTCTACATCTCCTGGCCTGAGCACCTGACTGCTCTCATCGCCTCTGCGTTCAGACTCCTGAGTGCCTCTTTGCCCTGCATGCTGGGCGTAGGGTGTACCCCATCCAAAGCCTGCATTGGCAGCGCCATGCCTGCTGTCGCCCTGTTGATAGGCGGGAACTTTGAGATGTGACGAAACCATGAGGGCTCCTCCTCATGAATGTGTTAATGCTCACCATTCGAGGACTTGGGGCTGCAAGTTCAGTCTACGCCTGTGCTCTCCTGCCCCTCTGCCCTCTGCCAGGACAGGAAGCACAAGGCCCTCGTCACAGGCACCTTGAACTCCCCAGCTTCCAGATAAATCTGGTGTGCAGAACCACCCAGTCTCCAGTATTCTGCCACACAGCAGCACAAAGGGCCGACTCCACCTGCTGCCTACCTGGTGGTCCACTCCAACACATAGTATTAACCCTGGTGGCACAGCATTGTGAAACAGCACCTGACGCTTGGTCCTCTGTTTTCGCCCCCGCTTGGTTGTTCACATTAGGCCTTATTACCACCTGACCCGCCTGACTGTTAGCTCACCCAGCCATGGTGCCTGACTGTTAGCTCACCCAGCCATGGTGCCTGACTGTTAGCTCACCCAGCCATGGTTTCCTCACTCCACCTGCATCAGAACAAAAACCTGCCAGGTGGAGGGTCTTCGTTCTGTTCCCGACCTGAGCACGTGAGATAATGACAGGCAGTCAGGATTTGCCTGAAGGATGGTCCTGACCAAGGTGCTGTGCGGTGCTCAAAGCGCCAAGAACACACTTGGGGTTTCTCCAGTGCGAAATAGAGGCTTGCAGTCACGTGCTTAATCACATGATCAAGACCAGATACCACGTGATCGATCGTTGCTACTGCCGTCCTACGGAAGCTCACCCGAAGAATCCACTACAAACGTTTCCAAACAAACATGCGGAGGGCAGCACGAATTCCTCAGTGGCACCGCAGTCAGCTGTAACATTCTGTCACATCAGCTTCCTCTTCCCACCATGTTGTAATATTTGAAGGCACATTTCAGGTTTCCTATCACTTCACTCCTACTTATTTCATAATTCATCTCTAGAAACTGAGTATTTTCTTACATAACCACAGAGTCACTAATCGCACCTAAAAAAAGATTAGCAAAGGATACATGGAGCCGCCCTCATGATCACGCATGTGGCTTTTTGTATTTATTTTGCTTGAATCAGAACCTAACCAAATCCCACACATGTTCTTTTGTTCTCTCTGAAACCTTTTCAAATCTACAACAGTTTCTTGTATGCTGTTTGTTGCATAATATTTTTTAAGCTGCACATTGATTCCAGAAAACACAGATGAGAACAAACAGGAAAACCAAAATGAAAATGGCAAGCACCATGGAAATAGGGGACCAGGAGGAGGGGACAAGGATCCCCAGGTTTCTCGCAAGGAGCTTGGCTTGGGGGAGCCTGGCTGCGTCCCAGTCTGCTTCCTGCTGTACTACGGATAATGCTGGCTCTAGTTTCTGTATTTTGAAAGCAAGGCTTCCAAGGTTCTGGTTCTCTTAATGTCTGGAAGATTTAGCTCAGTTCCTGATCTCCAGGAGGCCCTCTGTGTACTGTTTCACCAACAGAACCATTTCCTGAGTGCCAGTGTGCCTCACCATGGAACACGGTCAGCAGCATTGAGTCATGGCGTGTGGTTAAGAATGAACAGAACTGACTTCCGGTCTCAGACTTGGGACTGGACCTTTCTTATCGTAATAGTTCATTGACTTAGATTTCAAGGCATAATAACAGCTGCCATGGATTTTTTTTTTTTTTTGCATGCAACATCCATTTGGACGATACACTCTGGGAAATGCCATCTTTAAGGCAGATAAAGTCATGCACAGGCCCGCTCAGACCTGGCCTGAGCAGAGGCCAGTCCAGCCCGCATCCTGG
Organism: Ochotona princeps; assembly: GCF_030435755.1. Taxonomy (NCBI): domain Eukaryota; kingdom Metazoa; phylum Chordata; class Mammalia; order Lagomorpha; family Ochotonidae; genus Ochotona; species Ochotona princeps. The sequence goes on along the minus strand of NC_080843.1, from coordinate 10,517,792 downwards.
GTTTTACAAGTTGCACCATTCTTGCACAGTCCCCTCCCTGTCTCCTCCGCATTTAGTGAAAGAAAACCAGTCAGAAAAGCTGCAGTGTGACTCCGATGTGATAAGGAACAATAATGAGCTGGAAGATGCGTAGCATGTTGATGAGAATTTTCTCGGCAATCCGGAGAGAAAGCCACTCTGACGAGCTTGTGCGATTGGGGGTTTTATTACCAGGCACTGAACACTGGCAGGCAGGACCCAGCTGAGCATTCAGGGTGGGGACTGTCTTGGTGAACAGTAGAGAATCAAAGAAACTTTGCTTTATTTGGGGATGGTATTGTGGCATAACAGGTTAAGCCTTTACCTGCAGTGCTGGCATCCCATAAGCTTGCCAGTTTGAGTCAGGGCTGCTCTACTTCTGATCCAGCTACAGGCTAATGCACCCGGAACGCAACAGACCATGACTCTGGTGCTTGGGCCCCGCACCCATGTAGGAGACCCAGAAGAAGCTCCTGGCTTCAGGCTTCAGCCTGGCCCAACCCTGGATATTTTGACCATCTGGGGAGTAAACCAGCAGGTGGAAGATTCTTTCTCATTCTCTCTCTCTCTCTCGAGCGCGCGCGCGCACGCTATCCCTTTCTCACCTCTCTCTGTATAATTCAACCTTTAATTTCAAAACAAAACAAACAGTAAATCATACTTGAACTTTTGAGTGGGGATCTCCTAGGCTGACACTCCTGGTCCTGTCTTCTGTGGGCAGCGGCGGTGAGAGCCGTGTCCAGCCATCGCCGTGGCCACCAGGGGGCGAACAATGCTCCACAGTTCCTTATGCTGCTGAGGTGGAGTCCAGGCATTTTCCACTTGTGGTATCTCCCACAAGTGGAACTGAGTTCAACTGAGACCACATTAAATGGGCATGGCTGGTGATCTTATAAGAAGAGGAGAAGACACACAGATGAGGGAAGAGACTACAGGGCTGTGTCTACAAACCAGGAGACACCAGGCCCGCCAGCAAGCTCCAGGAGCTGAGAGAAGGACGCGGAACAGGGGCTGTCCTCCAGCTTTCGGAGACAGAGAGCCCCTGCTGATACCTGGCTTTCATTTGCAAGCCTCCAGAGCTCAGAGGGAATAAATGCCTGTGGTTTTCAACCATCCCAGTCTATGGCTGATGGCAGGGCTGCTGGCAGCCCTAACTGATCTTGCTTCTGCCTCCATCTAAATACGGTGTCAACTTCGGCATCACAACTAAGTGCGCATGCTCTTGGGAAGGGACTCCTATCAAGGTTGCCTTGGGGGATCCACCTTGGGATCCAGGCAAGGCTGTCTGGTGGGGAAGCTGTGGGTCAGGTGTGCACTGGAGCCGTGCTGTTAGTCGGAGCAGGTGCCCACGTACTGGCTCAATGAGAGGCTGCAGAGCTGGCTGCAAGGACAGGGAAGACTGTGGAGCAGAAGGGGACCAGCTGGGTCATCAGTTCCTCCCATAGGACTCTGTTCTCCAGAGTCATCCACGTTTTCTTTTCGTTTTTGCAAATGCTCTATTTTTTTAAGATTTATTTATTTTTATTGCAAACTCAGATATACAGGTAGGAAGAGAGACAGGGAGGAAGATCTTCTATCCTCTGGATCACTCCCCAAGTGTCCACAACAGCTGGAGCTGAGCTAATCTGAAGCCAGGAGCCTCTTCCGGGTCTCCCACATGGGTGCAGGGTCCCAAGGCATTGGGCCGTCCTCAACTGCTTTCCCAGGCCACAAGCAGGGAGCTGGATGGGAAGCAGGACAGCCGGGATTAGAACCGGCGCCCATATGGGATCCCGGCGCATTCAAGGTGAGGACTTTAGCCACTAGGCCACCACACCGGGCCTGCTAGTGCTTTAGCTGAACAGTTTCATTTAATCTTCCCAAAAGCTATGGGAGAATGCGCTTTTCATCCCCAGAAACACAAAGAAAAAGGCAGTGAGACATTAAGGCATAAGTTCAAGGTCACCTTGATCACAGTAAGAGCTGAGACAGACCGTAGGTGCAGGAGAAGTTCCAGCTATGAGGGAGGCACTGGACAGTGCAGCCTCCATGAGCTTTGGAAGCTCTAGCAATAATGTACTTTTCTGTAATATCTTTTCAGAGATTCATTTATTTTGTACTCTGTGTACTTCAATCACTTTGCGTGTATTCCCATTTGATGTTTATGATATTTTAAGAAACGTCTTTAAAGAGAACAAATAGGAGCTGGCATTACGGCACGTCGAGTTAAGGTGCCACGTGCAAAGCCAGCCTTCTCCATGCGGCCCCAGCTGCTCCACTTCCGTTCCAGCTCCCCGCTCTCCGTCTCTCTCTCTGACTCTGCCTTTCAGATCAACACATAAATCTTTTTTTTTTGTTTTAGAAATTCTCTTGAGAAAAAGAATAGTATTCACATTCTGATCTTATAGGATCACTGGTTTAGCAAACATACACTTCAAGCGTTTCTTTTCTTTTTAATTTATGTATTTATTGTTAAAGTTGGAGTTACAGAGGTACAGGTCTTCTCTGTGCCAGTTCGGTCCCCAATGGCTGCAGTAGCCAGGACTGAGTGAGGTCAAAGCCAGGGGCTTCCCCGACACGGGAGGCGGGGCACAGACACCTGGACCGTCGCTGCTGCTTTTCCAGACCATAAGCCGGGAGCTCAGTCAGAAGTGGAGCAGCCGGGACTTGAACTGGTGTTCATAAGGGATGGCAGCAGCCCAGGCGATAGCTCTACCTGCAGTGCCACAATACTGCTCCCTTCAAGTGTTTATTGGACTCATTCTGCCGTAGGAGCTCCTGACGCTTGGCCCTTGGAGAACTCATCTGGCCTTTGGCTTCTATTCCATGAATATGCCAGGAGCTTCCGTCCGAGCTGCCTCGGCTGCTGTCACTAAACGCTCTGCACTAGGTGCTTAGGCACTGGGCATCACTCTCTCACAGTGGTGAAGGCTGTAAAAGCTATGCTCGGGCCCGGCGGCGTGGCCTAGCAGCTAAAGTCCTCGCCTTGAACTCCCCGGGATCCCATATGGGCCCCGGTTCTAATCCCGGCAGCTCCAATTCCCATCCAGCTCCCTGCTTGTGGCCTGGGAAAGCAGTCGAGGACGGCCCAAGGCTTTGGGACACTGCACCCGCGTGGGAGACCTGGAAGAGGTTCCAGGTTCCCGGCTTTGGATCGGCGCAGCACCAGCCCGTTGCGGCTCACTTGGGGAGTGAATCATTGGATGGAAGATCTTCCTCTCTGCCTCTCCTCCTCTCTGTATATCCGGCTTTCCAATAATAATAAATCTTAAAAAAAAAAAAAAAGCTATGCTCAAAGTGCTGGCAGATCTGGTTTCTGGTGCGGTCCAGTTCCTGGCTTGCTGGTAGGAGCCACCTTCTTACTGTGCACTCAGACATGTGTGATGGAAGGATGGGGAGACACAGAGAGAGAAAGAGAGAGACGGGAGGGTGGAGAGATGTGTGCTCTTCTTCAAGGTCAGTAATCCCAGGGCTCAGAGTGATGCTCTAGTGGCTAAAACCTTGCCATGCATACACCAGTATCCCATACGGGAACCAGTTCATATCCCAGCTGTTTCACTTCCCATCCAGCTCCCTGCTTGTGGCCTGGGAAACAGTCAAGGACAGCCCAAAGCCTTGGGACCCTGCACCCATGTGGGAAACCTAGAAGAAGCTGCTGGCTCCTGGCTTTGGATTGGCTCAGCTCCAGCCATTGCAGCCACTTGGGGAGTGAACCAACAGTTGGAAGATCTTTCTGTATCTCCTTCTCTCTGTAAATCTGCCTTTCAATTAAAAATAAATAAATCTTTTTAAAAAAGTTTCTGAAATTTAAGAAAAGTTACTAATCCCACCAGTAGGGCTCTACACTCTTGATCCCACCCAACCCTAGCATGTGGCAGGGCCCTCATCTCTGAACACAGTCACACTGGGGATCAGGGTGATTCTATGTGAACGTCATGGGGAAATGCGACAGTCTGTAACCACTTCTGGAATCTGAACTCCAGTCTGGACCTGTGCCCTGGGACCATGTCCAGCTGCCTCTCAGGGGCTGAACTGATAACCAAACTCACTTCCACGTTCTACCCTGAGCAGACCTGGCCTCCCAAACACTGCTTTCCCCAGCGCTTTGCTACTGAGTCATCAGCAGTTCCACTCAGCCGATTGCAAAGCACCTTGGATTCTCCTTAGGCTGCTCTCGGCCTCCTCCTACCCAATCCCTGGTCTAACTGTAGCCACCAGGCCTCCCGTCCCTGCACGGTCAGCCCACCATCACCAACTGGGTCACCCCATGCCTGACACCTGCTTCTACCTGTAGTTAGCTCTCACCATGAGGCCCTGGTGTGTCCTGGTAAAATGAATCCAATGATGCCTCTCCTCCACTTAAAACACTCTAATCACTTCCAATGCATTGAGTCAAAGCCAAAGCCCCATCATTCCCTGGAGCTCTGCCCCCTTCACCTGCGTCCCACTGTTGCTTGGCAACACCAAGCAAATGGCCACCCACCAGCACTTTCAGCGCCTCTTGCCTCCACCCAAGCCAATCCGCTTGTATTTCTTATGACTCTGGGTATTTTTTTAAAGATTTATTTTTACTGAAATGGCATTTACAGAGAGAAGGAGAGTGAGAAAGAGAAAGAGATATGTTTCAACTGTTGGTTCACTCCCCAAATGACTGAGAAGGCCAGAGCTTAGCCAGTCCAAAGCCAGGAGCCTCTCTGGATGCCCCACGTGGGTGCAGGACCTTGAGGACTTGAATCGTCCCCTGCTGCTTTTCTAGGGAGCTAGCTTGGAAGTGGAGCAGCCAGGACACGAACCGATGCTCCTATGTGATGCTGACACCTCAGTCAGAAACTTAGCCTACCAAGCCATGGCACTATAAATATTTTGTTTGGTTTATTCTGGTCTCCTCTGCTGTGTCCCCATCTCACAAGGCCTTCCTGGATACCCTGCCTGAAATCACAGCCCCTCGCTCCTTGAAACACCCTCATGTACCACCTGGCTTTGTTGCTTGTTCTGTACAGGACTCTTGATCCTCTCAGTTGATACAGATTTTGGTTATCCACGGCGACACATTTGACGATTCCAGTGGGGCCCGGTGCGGTGGCCTAGTGGTTCAAGTCCTCACCTTGAACATGCCAGGATCCCATATGGGTGCCAGTTCTGATCCTGGCAGCTCCACTTCCCATCCAGCTCCCTGCTTGTGGCCTAGGAGGACAGTCAAGGACGGCCCAAGGCCTTGGGATCCTGTACCCGCGTGGGAGACATAGAAGAGGTTCCAGGTTCCTGGCTTTGGATTGGCGCAGCACAGGCCATTGTGGTCACTTGGGGAGTGAATCATTGGATGGAAGATCTTTCTCTCTCTTTCTCCTCCTGTCTGTATATCTGACTGCAATAAAAATAACTAAATCTTAAAAAAAAGTAAAAAAATAAAATAAAAGATCCCAGTGGATTCCTCAAACCCAAGATGGCACTGAACCTCTGCACGGGCATGCTCTGTCCTTCCCATACGTAGACACTGATGATCAAGCTTATAAATCATGCACAAGAGATTAACATCAGTAACTAATCATGGAATAAGTATAACAACCTACTAAAATAAAGATTATTTAAGACAATCATTTCTGGAATCCTCCACGTGAGGTTTATTGGGTCACTGTTGACCAGAAACACCAGAGAAGGAGTCTGCTGTAGTTGGTGGGCATTCTGGCTTCCACAAGGCCAGAGCATCCTCTCCTGGAGGTGGAGAATTTTGTCTGTGTCGTCCAGTGCTGTGCCAATGCTGCAGTAACTCCTGGCACAGAATTAAGCACTCAAAAAGTACTCAGTGGATGATGGAGTCCTCTGTAGGCATAATGGGAGGCTCACCCCTTGATGCCCACCTTCTAAGCCCTGGAGCCTGTTCCCTTTCACAGAAAGAGACTTTGCAGATGTGGTTAACTGAAGGGTGTTGAGATGGCCCGGGGTGATCACACGGGAGGCAGGAGAGTCACTGAGAGGAGGTAATGGGAGGCAGGAAGCTGAAGTCCAAGTGAGGTGAGACCAGCAGCCAAGCAGTGCTGTCCTCCCGCAGACGCGGTAGAGGCAAAAGCCAAGTCTCCCCTCACAGACCTTGGTATTTTTTAGGAGTTCCAGCCTCGAGGGCTGTAGGTAACGAGGTTGGGCTGTCTTAAGCCACTCAGCTTGAGGTCTTTCACCGACAGCAGCTGTAGGAAGCCAGAACACAGACTGAACCCATGATTCGAAGTCTCATATGCCTGCAGTGGCTTCTCCGCTGACCCCATTAGAGGGGTGTTGGTCAGTCTCTTGCATCTGCCTCATCAGGGAACACGGTTATTTTGCCCCTCACTGTGGAGACGGGTGCTCCTGCATGAGGCTACACCCACTTTCAGACACTTGTTTTCACCTTGCAAGTGCCATTTTCCTGTACAGGGGCTCCTCCTTGTTCATCTGGTCTACCAGAGATGCTGACTCCCGTGTGTGTGTAGCTTTGGTTAGTTTTGCTGAAAATACTCTGGCTTTATTTTCCCAAGAAGGCATCTGTTCCTCCCTCTCCCAATACCCCCGCTTAGGTTACAGCATCATAGAACTTGTTATGCCAGTTGCAATGAGTTGTTTCATTCCCAGATCAATCTTTTGTCATTCCTTGAGAACAACAGAGAAGACTAAGTTTACCTGTCAGAAAAGCACTTAAAAAAATGGAAGTCACACCAGTTTGGGGGCCAGCTAGACCTTCTGAGCTGGAAGTCACAAGTCTCCAGATAATTTGGTCCTCTACTATTTATCAATCAAAGCACCCCCTCTCTGGATTGCGTTTGCTTTGCCTGGGACCTAAGGGGGGGAATACCATGAAAACATGAATATGGGGTCCCATGAGGAACTTCGAGGTGCCATTTACCTCTGAGGAGGCTTGGGGCCTGTAGGCACCACCCCAACCCGTACGATAAACCAGCCAGTGGGAGGGGTGCTCTCTCCTGCTGCTGCTGGGGGAGCAAGGCTGGAGCACTGCTGGAAGCCCGCCCTCTCAGTCTCTCCCCCTCACCCCTTCTTTTGGGAAATCCTCTGGCCCACTGCCCACTCATGATGAATATTTCTGTGTATGGTGACTTGTGTGTGTGTGTGTGTGTGTGTGTGTGTGTGTGTGTGCTCACTCTCATTCGGAATAAGTTTGATCATGTTGTGCACCTTACACATGTCAGCACTTAGAATGTCTGCGCATGACAAGTCTGGAGTGAAATTATTCCTTGCTCTAGCTCACATCAACACAGAACCATCAGGCTGAATAGCCAGGTGGACTTTATCACCCTGATCTCCACAAGTCAGTGCGTTCGGGATCCAGTTTCCTAGGATCTCGGTAATAAAAGGGTAAGGCAAATAGCAAAATGAGTTTTATCATGTTTCATAGTAACTACCGCCCATAAAAATATTTTTCTTTTAAAAATTGTGTTCATTTTTATTGGAAAGGCAGATTTATAGAGAGGAGAGACAGAAAGATCTTCCATACACTGGTTCAGTCCCCAGATGGCTGCAACAGCTGGAGCTGAGCTGATCTGAAGCCAGGAGCCAGGAGCCTCTTCCAGGTCTCCCACGCAAGTGCAGGGTCCCAAGGCTTTGGGCTGTCCTCAACTGCTTTCCCAGGCCACAAACAGGGAGCTGGATGGGAAGTGGAGCTGCCGGGATATGAATGCTGCAATATTGGATCCTGGCACTAGCAAGGGGAGGATTAGCCAATTGAACCATTGCCCCAGACCCCCATAAAAAGTATCCTTGTCCTTCCATCTTAGAAGAGATGGCTCTGGGCCTGGTGTGGTAGCCTAGCAGCTCAAGTCCTTGCCTCGCACACTCCAGGATCCCACATGGGCGCCAGTTCTAATCCCGGAGCCTCACTTCAGCTCCAGCCATTGCGGTCACTTGGAGAGTGACTCATCAGATGGGAGATCTTCCTCTCTGTGTCTCCTCCTCTCTGTATATCTGACTTTCCAGTAAAAATCAAATAATTAAAAAAAAAAGAAGAGATGGCTCGAAGAACAAATATGAACTGCTATACCATCAAATACTTTAGGAAGGAAATCTGTTGATTCATATTTAAAAAAAAAAAAACATTCGAAAAACTTCCATGGGACACAAAAGAGTGACCTCCCAAAATCCAGAGTCTCAACTCGGAGACACGTGGGAGCAGGTGGGCTACCTCACAATGCCATCATGTCCACAGATATTTGAGTAAAGAGTATTGAAAAGTACAATCTTGCAGTGAAAGCTGCCAGCTCCATCTTTTCCACTGCCTGCTGAGCCTGTTCTGTGTCTAAGCCCGTGGCGTCCAGCTCGGTGCTGCTTGGTCCTCTCACCTAACCTCTGGGGTCTCCAGTGCCCACCTCCGCCTTCTCACAGCTGCTGTGCCCCATTCCTGCTTCCTACGGCCCATCTGCTCCCCGAGGCAAGGACGTTCTGTCAACACGTTTGCAGCACAAAGAAGTGGATGGTGACACCTATTGAGATATTCAGGTTTTTCTTTTTCTTTTTTTTTTTTTAATTTATTCATTTTATTACAGCCAGATATACACAGAGGAGGAGAGACAGAGAGGAAGATCTTCCGTCCGATGATTCACTCCCCAAGTGAGCCGCAATGGCCAGTGCGCGCCGATCCAAAGCCAGGAACCTGGAACCTCTTCCGGGTCTCCCACGCAGGTGCAGGGTCCCAAGGCTTTGGGCCGTCCTCGACTGCTTTCCCAGGCCACAGGCAGGGAGCTGGATGGGAAGTGGAGCTGCCGGGATTAGAACCGGTGCCCATATCGGATCGCGGGGGCTTTCAAGGCGAGGACTTTAGCCGCTAGGCCATGCCGCCGGGCCCGATATTCAGGTTTTTCAAAAGCCAAAACCCCAGTGATTTTCAGTGTCCTGTGGCAGCAGGTGAGCCGCAGAGAGAACCTCGGAAGAGAACAGAGAAGAGGTTTTCTTCAAATTTCAAAGGAAAAGGGGGAGGACCGTGCAGGCAAGCCCAGGATGGTGCAGTGGCCCTGGTCGCCTGACACCTGAGACCAAGTGAATGCTGGGATCTCACTGTCCTGCAAGGTGTGGGGGTGGGACAGCTAAGCCCCCAGTGGCTGGAGCTGCTTCTGTTGCCTGATGAAGCTTAGAGTAGAATGTAAGTACTTATTCTCGCATATCTGAATTTAGAAACGTATCGATTGAAATGGGAAACAAAGAATGCTTCCACCTTGGAAAAAAATTGTGTCAGTTAATTCCACTTTAAAAAAAAGTCACAAGTTAATTACAGTGTGAGTGTGTTTTGATGACTGAGGAGAACGTGGGTGTAACCAACCTCGGGCTGTGCTCAGAGTGGCCGAGCGGGAGGTAGCAGGTGGGGCGGGATTTTGATGACTATGTCACAAACACTGACTGAGAGAATTGCTGGCAGAAGAAAATGCTTTTCCTTTTCTTTTTAAGAAAAAAAGAGTTTAAAGTGTTGTTTTTTTTTTTTTACTGGAAAGGCAGATTTACAGAGAAAAGGGAGACAGAAATATCGTTTGTCCACTTGTTCACTCCCCAAGTGCCTGCAATGGCCAGAGCTGAGCCAATTCGAAGCCAGGAGCCAGGAGCCTTCTCCAGGTCTCCCATGCGGGTGCAGGGTCCCAAGGCTTTGGGCCATCCTCAACTGCTTTCCCAGGCCACCAGCAGGGAGCTGGATGGGAAGTGGAACTGCCAGGATTAGAACTGGCGCCCATATGGGATCCTGGCACATTCAAGGCGAGAACTTTAGCCACTGAGCCATTGCAACAGGACCAGGAAATGCTTTTTCTTTAAAAAAGCCCTAAAACAGAAAAAGATGAATAATCTCTAATATGGGGTTTAGCAGTTGGACCAGATGTCATTAGCAAGTCCTTTTAATTTATGTAAAAATAATTCAGTCTAAAGGAGAAACTACACACAGAACATGCTGGAATCTGCCAGGTCCAGGAGGAATGGTAAAGGCAGATAAGGAATGCTTGTGCTTCTAGGTGGTGGGGAAAGTGCCAGATGCGGTAGAATTGTGGTGTATGGAGAAACAGTTTGCAAGAAGCTTTCCGATAATTAGCTCAGTTTGGAGTAGCTCGATACAAGGAAAATGTAGAAAGTATGAAATGGCAGCTTAATTATGACTAATGATGTTACAATTGCAGATCAATACCCATAAAATATCTAGACTGTTGGTGGGAAGATTCCTACGGCTGTGATGCGGTTTTGGACTATACATCCTCCTGCCTTTGTTCTGTTGTCTTCTGTGATGTGCTTCCCACGTCATCAGTGTTCACCGCTGCTGGAACAAATGAGACATGGTGTGCCATCTCTCCTGGGGGGTGTGAGCTGTGTGAGTTCCTTTTGGAAAGGATTTGTTCTCTCTCTCTGTCCTGGCGCTTTCTGGGGAACTGCTAACCTATTGGATCGTGTTGATCGTAGGAGAAACCACACACTCGGAGCGCAGGTACCGTCTGCTTCTGGGTGCGAGCCACAAAGGACGTGACTGAACAGAGGTACTCTGGAAGGATCTTAAACAAAGGGACAGGCGCACACGTTCCCAAAGAGGACGAAAGGGAAACCAACTAAAATACGAGGCTACTCGACACAGTCCGTGCGGAAGGTTGACAGGTGCCAAGTGACAGATGGATAGATGGTGTTCTGGGAGCGGGGCACAGAGGCAAAGCCACCACTTGCACTGCACCCGTCTCATCTTGCAGCGAGTGCCTGAGCTCCAGTCCTGCACCACTTCCTGACTCCAGCTTCCTGCCAGTGCAGACCCCGTGAGGCAGGAAGCGATGGCTCAAGTGTTTGGGTCTTATTTATTTATTTATCTATGATGATTTGTTTTATCTGAATAGCAGAGTTGCAGAGCAAGAAGGAGAGAGGAATCTTTCATCCACTGGTTCCCTTTCCAGGTGGCTGTGACAGAACGGGCTTGGACAGGCCAAAACTCGGTTACTCGTGTCACTCCCACCGCCTCCCGAGGTCTACACCGTGTCACTCCCACCGCCTCCCGAGGTCTACACCGTGTCATTCCCACCGCCTCCCGAGGTCTGCCCGTGTCACTCCCACCGCCTCCCGAGGTCTACACCGTGTCACTCCCACCGCCTCCTGAGGTCTGCGCTGCAGGAAGCCAGGGCAGGAGCTGCAGCCAAGAATGACTCCAGGTGTTTTGATGTGGGATATAAACATCCTAACCACTAAATATCCTTTCTTGTTTTTTACATTTTTAAAAAAGATTTATTTTTTTAGCTAGTTAGTTGAAAGGGAGACACACACACACGCACACACGCACACACACACACACTGTGAGAAAGAGGCACCCACCTGCTGATTCACTCTCACTGTGCTCCCAGCAGCTCAGGCCAAGGCCAGATACTTTATCTGGGTGAGCAGAACGCAAGTCCTTCAGTCATCACGTGCCCCTCCTGGAGGCAGTGGAAGGAAGCTGGATTGGAAGTGCAGGTGGAATTCAGTTCTGGGCACTCTGGTATGGGACGTAGGCTTCCCAAGGCACGTCAACCTTCTGCATAATAGCCATCCCAGTTTTTACGTTTATGATTGTAGTAAAAGCACAGAATGCAGACCATTGTACCGCTTTTACACGCACAGTCCAGCATGTGCACTAATACGCAACAGAGCTCCAGGGGTGTTTCATTTTGCAAAACTGAAATTTTGTACCCCCTGAGCAATCATTCCCCCATCACCCACCTCTCTAGTGAGCACCATTATACCTGGTTTCCATAAACTTAGACTATCTTATGAGCCTCACACAAACAGCATCACACCCCACTTACTGTTGCCAGCTTGCTCTGCTTAGACCACGGCCCCGCACTGCCGTCCGGGTCAGAGCTCCCGTCCTATTTAAAGCTGAATCGTATGCTACCGTGTGGATGCGCCACATCTTGGCCGTCCTGTCCAGGTCATTTATTTCTACCTGTTAGGAATGCTGCTACACGCATGAGGTCCCACGCACAGTGTTTTGGGTAGACATGCCCAGCCGCGAATGGTCCTGTGGTAATTCTGTCACTAGTAGACCCCACACTGACAACGCATCGCCCCAGGCACTGCTTTATCCTCTGAGAGTCACAAGGTTACATCACAGACGAGATTAGCAACCACTGCAATCCACGGCCTGCTGGTTTTCTCCTATTGAAAAGGAACTGGTAAAACCTGTATTCCCCAGTCGTTACTTATTGTCCTGTTTTATTTTCCAGCCTAAAAAAGGATTTTAGTGTCCTCCCCATGCTGCATGGACTACTGCTCGTGCACAACACAGCACGTGGCTCACAAGGCCAGCTGTCGGAGCTGACTCCCTGAGTCTGAATTTCCCTGCTTGCCATCTGCTGGCTGTGTGACCCAGTAGGTTACTGAGGCCAAGTCTCCATTTCTGCTCTATAAAAAGTGGATCATGATACAATTCCTATTTCACGTGATTGATGTATTAATTAATGCCCACTAACCTAATAGCAGTTCAATATACTTTGAATCTTCTTATAAACAGAAAAGAAAGAGTTAAGGTTAAAACTCAAAACAGGGCCCAGTGAGGTAGCCTAGCAGCTAAAGCCCTTGCCTTGCACACATTGGGATCCCATCCCGGGAGCCTCGCTTCCCATCCAGCTCTCTGCTTGCAGCGTGGGAAAACAGTTGAGGACAGTCCAAAGTCCTGGGACCCTGCACATGTGTGGGAGACCTGGAAGAGGTTCCAGGCTCCTGGCTTCGGATCAGCTCAGCCATTTGGCAAGAAGAAAGCAGGAGCCAGATCTCCTTTCTTAATGCCAATACAAACAGTACATAGATTGATGATAAACTACAAAAATAAACCCACTGAAGTGTAAAAACATATTGACTTTTTTAGCTAATTATCCCCTTTATTCCTTTATTCTTTTTTAAAATACTTTTAAGTACTTTAAATGTAATACTTTAAATTCCTGTTTTTAAATTTTATTTTTTGAGGATGTTTACATAGTTGGTTAGGGTGGGAAGGGTCGAGGCTTAGGGGAAAATGGATGAGACCATTCTTCCAAATTTTCTTTTTCTTCTTGTATCTGGAGGAAGAAAGGAGAAAATGAGAAGCCACACCCAGCCTCCCAACTGTCCCAGTACCCGGGGATGGGGAACGGCCACCCAATGCCAGCCCAGGGTCCCCGTGTGGAGCATGCTCAGAGGGTTCTGCTTGAGTGGCTTCATTAGTTCGGAAATGCTGCTGATTTTGTTGCTCTAAGGATGAGGAAATCCTTCCAAGGTCCATTGACTGACATTGTACACATGAGACTTTCTGTTCACCTAGATATTTGCTGTCAACTCCTGCCTAGGGTGGTGGACCCGTTCATTCCGCTGTCCATCCTCTACAGTAGTCCTTGCAGATGTCCTCTGCAAGACTGCCATATCCTCCATGTACATCGGGTATGCTGTCCACTGCCTGAGCCACTGACGAGGCCCAGTTCTGACACATGCATTCCACGGTCAACAAGTACAGTGGCCTTGTAAATGGACGTCCCTCGGGAGTCATTCCTCACCTGCAACCTACTCCCTCAGTGGTCCTTGCCCCGACACATTCCCTTCCCCTGCCACAGTCCCTGTGCCTGGGGAAGCACAGAGCACCCAGCACCGAACGGGATGCACAAGGGCTGGTCCGAGCCAGGCTGGGGGCCCATGGTGCCAGATCCCCCCCCGGATTTTAAGATAAAACAAAAAAATAGAATAGGCGGCTATGCTGGCACACTGGTAGAGTTAACACAAATTTGGCATTCATGAAGCCCAGGATGCCTGGTAGATATTAGCCGTTTTTCCTCCCAGGAGTGTAACACTTGCCTAGGTACAAGGCAACCTAGGCTGTTGCCTGCAGCTGGGGAATATGTTGACTTTTGAAGATATCTTGAATGGGGAAGATTTTTGAGCACGATGCCAAAACACAAATTCATACAAACACTAGTAAGTTGACCATACACACACTAAGAGCTTCAAGGATCACCAATAAGGGGCAGCGCATGGAGCCCTCAGCTGCGATGCTGGCATCCCATATGAATGCTGGTTCGAGTCTCAGCTGCTCTACTTCCCAACCAACTCCCTGCTAATATGCCTGGGAGAACAGTTGATGGCCCCAGTGCTTGGGCCCCTGGTACTCACATGGGGGTCCTGGATGAAATGCCAGGCTTCTGAAGTCAATCAGAGAGAGAGCCAGAGGACGGAAGATCTCTCCCTCTCTGCTTCTCCCTATCAGCCTCCCCTTCTCTCTCTGTAACTCTGCCTTTCAAATAAATACATCTTTAAAAAAACAAATTAAGATCTTCTTGCCACAGAAAGATATTATCAAAGACATTTTTAAAAAATCATTACATGGAAACAAATGGCAGGTTTCCTTAACACATAAAGAATATTGTCAGTCAACAAGAAAAAAAAATCCAATAGTGAAATAAGATCAGAGAAATGCCAATGGATCATTTTTTTAAAAATAAGATTCTGTCATAGAAGATTGGCAGGAGTTGGTACAGTGACTTAACAGGCTAATCCTCCACCTTGTAGTGCCAGCATCCCATATAGGCGCTGGGTTCATGTCCTGGCTGCTCCACTTCTGATTCAGCTCCCTGCTCTGGATTTCTAGCATGGTGCCAGGGGCCCATATACTTGACCTGATGCTTGCCAGGGTGTTTGTTAGCAGGAAGCTGGCTGGCAAGCAGAGCCACAACTTGAACGCAGAGATTCCAGTGTGGGCATACCAAGCAGCGCTCACCTGCTGTGCTAAATGTCCACTCCCAGGATTGAGAAATACTTCAGAACTGCCTATCCCAGAGTAGTCATAAGCATATTCTAATCAGTGGGGGTTCTGGTCATCAATTGCTTCAAAAGAGTTTTCTAAAAAATAAATACTATTAAAATAGAAAACAGTTCATTTATAGCAGATACAGGGATCAGGAACTTGGAAAGGACTCCAGGGGTCTGGTTCTCTGTTCCATAGTGGCCCCAGCAAGGGGACAGGGACAGCAGGGACTGAAGGACACACTGCAATTTGTGTCTCACTCACATCTGGCCTGTGGGCAGGGATGGCTGACAGAGTGGCACACCTGGGACTGTCAGCCTGAGTATATCCAAGGGCCCTTGGGTCTGGAGGACTTGTGACAATTGGCTCTTCTGAAGCAGGTCAGGCCTGCTAGGCCAAGGGCACACAGAGAACAAGCTGGAAGCTGTGGGACATCACTTCCACTGACTCTGATGACAAGGGGTCACGAACCTGTTTAGCTCCAAGGGGCAAGGAGCTAGACATCACCTCTCAAGGGAGAAGTGTTCCTTCCTCATCATCATGATTGCCAACCTCCACGGTGGGAGGCTCAACTTCTGCACTTTGTGATGCTGCAGTATTTTCTGTCCAAGCTCAACAAGCATCCACATGGACGCTGCCTTGGCTCCTCTTCCTTATTTTGCCTCTCTTTTCTTAAGCTTTTCCCTGTCTTGGTTCTGTCCCTGCTATTGCTGTCCCCTCTCCTCGGTCTAGCCATGCCTCTTCACCTCCAGCTTCTTCCGATGTCCCCCATATCCTGGCATATCCCTTCATGTCCACCACTGCCTCTGCCCCTCAGGTTCTTCACGTTCCATGAAGGAGTAGCTTGGTTTTATCAAATCCAGGAGCTCCATTTTGGGCTGCTAAGTCCAGCACTAAATGCCAGTGTTTATCAACCCTCCTCCTTCCATGATACAAGAAAAGTCATATTTCTCCTCTTGACTAAATCCTGACTCTGTTGTGTCAGCAATGCCTGTGTCACCATGTGTCCTGAGCTGAGCAGAGGGACTAGGGTTGAAAAGAAGGCAACACACACTGGGTCATTCGTGTAAGGAGAATGCCATTTATTGACACTCCAGGCTGCCTTTTATACTCTGCCTAGTTCCTCCCAGTATTTATCCAATCCTTAAGCAGCTGCCCTAAAATCCCTTGGGGACATAACTTGACAAACAGGAAGCAGGAACTTGAGGTTAAGTGGTGGTGGTGGGGGGCTAAATGTGTTAGGCTAAGATTGCATGCCCTGTTACACCTCTTGAGAAACAAGCTAAGTTGTGGAGTTAACCCTTGGGAGACCAGGCCCTGCACTGCTGCTTCTTCAAACGCTGCTCCCACATTAGGCCACGGTTACAGATCTAGCTGGGGCCCAGCACAGCTGTCCAGACAGCAGGTCTTATCACAGGTGGTTTGGACAGTACTCCTGGCTGTGCCTGGCAGTTCTTCTACCTCTGGGTGTCTCCTGATGCTGCAGTCACTTCTAGGCTTGGCTGGGAAGACGCCTGTCTTAGCTCACCCACATGACTCTTGGCAGGATTCAGTGCCTTGAGTGCTGTGACCCTAAGGTCTCCTGTCCCCAGGAGTGGATGGTAGGAGACCCCCTTCGGTTCCTGGACCACAGGGTTCCGCTGTAGGTTATCTCACAGTATGGCTGCCTGTGCCTGTGGGAGGGTGAGAAAGAGGGGCTAGCAAGGGGGATGTCACAGCGGACTGGGACCTAATCGTGCAGGTCCCCTTCTCTTACTTTTCCATTGTCTATTTATGAGCAGTTACTAGGTCCTGGCCACACTCATGGTGGGGATAAGGAGCTGTGGCAGAGTGTCTGCCCTGATTGCTATAGGCAAGGCCCTCTGCCATGCAGCTTACTTATTTTTTGAAAAATGTGCCTCATTTCTTTCCTTTGTAAAGTAATTGAGAGAGAGGGAGAGGGAGAGGGAGAGAGAGAGACAGGTTGATTGATTCTATTGTGGGGCCAAAGCCGGGAATCAGGAATGCAGTGACCCCACGTGAGTGGCAGAAGCCTGAATACTTGAGCCTGCTGCTTCCCAGGATGCGCACTGGCAGGAAGGTGGACTCAGCAGTGGAAGCAGCACTTGAACCCAGGCATTCCGGCATGGGATTCAGGCATGCTAACTGCTAGGTCAGACACCCCTGCTCTGGGTTTCAGTACAGCGTCCTCTGCTGGCCACAGTGCATGGGCTTGTACCAGGAGCAGCACAGCTAAGCTCAGAATATCCCTGGCCACAGAAAGGCTACAAGCTGTGGGGTGAGTGACAAGCATGGAATAAAAAACTTTCCTTCCTGGGGACATGCCACCTCCTAACAGGGAAGTTTGGTGAATGTATATATGTTCCCATAAAACCAGAAACTTCCTGAAAAACTTGGGGGGAAACTGTCTCTGAAAAATGAGATTAAGGCTATACAAGAGGGCCCCTCTGTATTTACTCAATGTCCTTATAGCTCTTGAGTTTTTAAATTTTGCCATGTGCACCCATTTATTATCTAATTAAAAAAAAAACAGTCAAAATGAACAACAGGCAAGAAGCAGGGGACTACTTATTCTGGGAACATTTGGAACTAACCCCATGTTGGGTTCTTCTATCCGGTTCTGCTCTGAACGCTGCGTGGGAATGACCCACAGCCCTGAATCTTCAGGGGTTGCACACTTCCCAGTTCAGGTATCCCTGGCTTTTTGGGGACAGGAGTTTTAAGTGCTTTCTTGGTGAAGCCCCAACTCCGCCATGTTGGCGAGAGGCGGAAGGTCATGCTGCAGTTTGTGGTACTGGCTGAGCCCTCTATGACCGCTCTGACTGGGTGCCCCAACACTCCCCTCTTCCCAGCATGAACTCCGCCCCCTGCAGGCTCCCACCCACAGCCTACCATCCCTCTCAGATTCCCACCCTGGCAATTGTCACCTCCCTGTCAATCATGTTCAGATTATACAACAGCATGAGGCATTATGTCTGTGTTGGGATCACACATCTGCTAAGAGTAAAACAAAACAAGGCTCATTCCAGGCACAAAAAGAAAACTGAAGAAATGTGGGAGACCACGCGGAAGACACTGGTCTTCCAGTGAGGGGGACTGGGACAGTGCCCCTTGCCTGCTGCTCTGTACCGTCTTTGGTTGCACCCTGTAGCACCTTGCTACACACCTGGCTCCTGCGCCCTACACAAACCACATCATCTGAGAGCTTGTTAGCAGCAGGGACCTGAGACTGACTCCTGACTCCAAGTCTGCAGTTTAACAAGGTTCCCAGGGGATTTTCATTTGACCTTAAAAAGCTCTGGCTACCCATTGTTACCAACTGCAGATAAAATGCAGATGGCTTTGCTACCTAGCTGGGCTGCAGCCTGGACGATGGTTTTGGATTTTGTTTCTGTCTTAGATGCCAAGAGTTTGAGGCCCACCACCTAAGTCAGCAGCAACTGCCATGGGGCAAATGGTTACAAATGCCAATTCACTGACCCCGCCCCATTGTATGCTGAATAGGAAACAGGGAGTGCAGGTTAACAATCTAGTTGAATTAGCCCAGCAGGCTGGGCTGGGGCTGAGGGCGGGAGTTTCCACCTGCTGTTGCTGCTGGAATCAGACTCCCCAGCCCGGCTGGTGTAACAGGACTCAGGTGGCCGTGCCTGAGAACTAGGCAGCAGCCCCTCTGGTCTCCCGCAACTGCAAGGACTTCCTGGGTGGGGCTTGGAGGGTTCGCGCCAAGAAGCCCCTCTCTCCGGAAGCCACTCCCGGTTGCTTCCAACGCACTCCGCCCAAGGCTGCTAGCCAGCTCAAGCTGACCTCTCCCTTTCCTGACACCTGCAGGTTCAGGTCCGCGAACTCTCACAAAGGCGTAGCCAGAACCGCTGCTGGACCCGGCGCCCTGGTCGCCTACGGCTCATACCTGCGGGCTATCCAAAGCCTTTTTCCGAGAGGGCGAGGCCATAGCCCGGGGAAGGGGACATCAAGTGTCCTTCTTCGGAGGACCGCCTCTTAGCTCGGGAACCCCGGTGGCTCATAAGGCATCTGCAAGCCAGCTCTACCCTCCTCCACGCCCTTCGCCCAGCAGGTGTCCCCGGAAGGCTAGCACTCAAGCAGGTGAGGGAGGCTGGGCTGGAAGCGGACGTGGCAACGCCCACTCCCAGCTGCGGGATTAAGTCCCGCGCGCGTGGCCCCGGGACTTCGTAGGTCTCCGCTACATCATAGATCAACGAGCTCCCGGTGGGTCCTCAACTGGGCCACCGATCCCTTGCCTCCGCCAGCGGCCCCAGGCGTCGCCCAAGCTCACTTCTGTGGCTCTCCGAGGCAGCATCAGCACTCCCCGGTGGGGTAGCCCGCGCCTGCTCCGGTGGCAACAGCGAGGTGAGCGGCCTGGGCCCAACACCCAAGTCCAATGGGGCCAGGAGGCCGCCCTAGGCGCACCTGCCCCGGGGCGGGGCGCGGCGCGACGGGCGCGCAGGTCGCGGCCCGGACGCTGGAGGGGGCTGTGGCTCTCCCGCCGGCCCCGCCGCCTCCTCCGCCTCAGCCGCCGGGCTCGCGGCGCACGGGCTCCCCCCCTCCGAGGGGCCGGCCGAGGCCCCGGGGAGGGGCGGCGGCCGCGGCTCCGGCGCGGGCAGAGGTTTGCGGGAGCTCGGCTCCGGCGCGGGGCGGGAACGCGGCCCGTTCGCTCTGCGCCGCTGCTCCTCCGGGGGCGAGTGGCGCTCTCTCGGCGGCGTCGAGGCGGCCATGGCGACCCTGAGCCCGCTCCCCACCCACCCCTCCTGCTCCGCCCTCCCCTCCGCCCCGCGCCACCTTTGATGGCTCGGACCTCGGCCGGCCGCCGCCAAGCCCCGCTCGCGCGCCCGCGCCGCCGCCGCCCGTGGGTATTAATAGGCAGCGCCGCCCCGCAGGAGCAGCCCGCCTGCCGCGCCCTCGGCAGCCGGGGCCCGGAGCTGCTGAACCCGGAGTCGGAGCCGCCAAGCCACTGGAGCCGCGGGCGCCTGGAAGGTAGGAGGCACGCGGTGAACAATGACCGTGGCGCGCTGGGCGGGGGCCGCCGTGGTCCCGGCCTCGGGCTGCAACTTGTGCGAGTCCAGGTGCCCCTAGCGCACCGCCTCGGCGCGGCGGAGGTGGGTGCGTGGCCCGCAGGGTCCCGCCCGCCCGAGCAGGCGCGGCGCGGCGCGGCGAGCCGGGCCCGGGCAGCCCCGGCAACAATAGCAGGAGCTCGGGGCGGAGGGCCAGTGCGCCCCGGGCTCTGCACCGCCCCTGGCAACCCCCTCCCTGCCCTCGGCGCCCCGGGGCTGCGGGAGTCCAGAGCAGTCCCCGCTCGCCACCCCCACCCCCGGCGCCCTTCCCCCTCTCCGCTTCCTCCAGTCCCACCCTGCCCGGTGACAGCGCCGGACGCCGCTTCCGGACCTCGGGCCGCAGTCTGGGCTCGGAGGAGGTGGCCGCCGGAGCGGGGTGTCGCCCACGCGTGGCGTGAGGCTCCGGGTGGGTGACAAAGGAACACGCCCTCTGCTCAAGTTCTTTTGGGTGTCTTAGTGATAGCGGCAGGGCTAAGTTGGGGCTTTGAAAAAAAATCCGTTTTATAATTTTTATATTTGGTGATGATGGTGAAGGTGATGAGCCTTGGGAGACCACAACTTCTGATGTGGCTTTAACGATTTAAGTTGCGCCAACTTTAGCCGGAGCCTCCGGGTGAGTGTGAGCGAGCTTGTGCGCCCCGGACGGTCAGGACGTGGCCGGTGGCAGTCGGAGGCCAGGGGCCGCTGAGGTTAGGAAGGGTGCCCTCCTGCCCCCCACCGAAAGCAGGGAGGTGAGGCTTACAATGAAATGAGGCCGCTGCGGTGAGGTGGGCGCCGGGACGCGGAACCGTGGCTCCGCATCTGGAACGGTTTAGCCCGGCCCGGCCTCTCTCTCTCCCCTCCCCCTCCGGCTCTCTGGAGTCCCGGCCGCCGCGGGCTGTTTCATTTCATTGTTGTCAGGGCTGTTCTCCTGGTTGGCTTCCCTGGTTGGACTTGCCCAGCCCTGGATCCTGCCGGGGAGGCCCCCGGGTTCCCCTCGACCCCACCCCCGCGTCTGCCGGGCCCTGCATCTCCCTCCAGCAGGCAGCGTTTTCCGAGCCTGGCCTAGCATTGGCGTGCTCGTTTTCTGGGAGGGTGTTGCCTGAAAAACCTTCCTGGCAGCGAGCGCGGGAGGGAGCCTGCTGAAGTCGGCCTCCTTAATTAGCTGTGTGTCCTGCTTTCCCAGGCCGCGCGGGTTTATCCCCGGACTTGCAGATTCTGCTGCTCCGGGGGGACCGGAGAGTGCCCGGCCATGCACTTCAGCGGTGGCCGCAAGCCTGCACAGGGCTCACTTGCTATTCCTGCGGCATCGGGCTGCAGCACTGGCACGGGGCTGGAGTCCCTCCAAGCACAAGGAAACGTTTGTGTTTCTGGAGCGTCTGGCTGGTAGATCTGCTTCTGATTAAAATAAATAGAAGCTTTCTGGGGGTGGTGGCTGCTTCACTGGGGGGACGGGGGAGGAGACAGTAGATGCCTGCCTGGCTGAATGAATTGGAGGAGCTAGCTTGCCTGGGTCCTCCAGGCCCAGGTTCTGTGGTCATGCGTCCCTGATAGTTGGGGTGTGCTGTTCCTTAGAAGTCCTGTGCTTGTGGGGACCCCTCGGAAATGAGGTGTCTGGAGTTCCTCTTCTTCAGGCTGCCTGCCTTTGAGCTGGTGGAGGTCACAGCGTGAATGGATGGGAGGGTTATGAGGGAATGATGCCATGAATTAATGCTACTTTGCAGCCAGGTTTTCCTGCAGACCCACGTCATCTCAGACGAATTTCCTACTGGAGTCTTGCAGTTATTTCAGAACTATCCTAAAGCCACAAGGAACCTGAATGAATGCTTTTGTTTCACTTTTCATGAAAGAAAAATGACTAATTAAATGTGTTTTGAAAGGGTTAGTTTTAAAGACAAAAGTGGAGCCCGTAGCCTAATATTCACATAGCACTTCGAGTTTAATATTTTGGGAAATGATAGGCATTTATGAGGAGGATGTCTGTGACAACCTTTGGGTTGTGTGCTCTGCTGAAACAGATCATGACACCCATTGGGACCCCAGCGTCGCTAGTTTGGGGACAGCTTATTCACCTCTTACCCCTGCACACCCTGAAATGCAGTAGGTTACCCCTACCCGGTGGGAGCGCCTGGCTTCTGCCTGGCGCAGCCATCCGTAGCTGTTGTGGGCATTTGAGAAATAAGCCAGCAGGTGAAAAATGGGTATCTCTCTAGGGAATAGTGAAACGGAAAGGGTGTGTGCGTGTGGGAGCAAGCTCTGCCATCCTGGAGGAGGGTGAGGGACGTTGCAGCAGCCCTAGAAGCTAGTCTGCACACTGAAGTATGCTTAGGGTACATGCGGCTGAGAGGTGCCCAGAGAATGGAGGACATTTTGTGGCTTGCTCAATGTTTTGGTAGCATGGTGAGCTTGACATTTTAAACAAAGCCTCTGAGCGACCTCAGTTATGACAGAATGGCTCAGTGCTTTGCAGAAATGCATCGTCCCTCCACCTGGAGATGCTATGGATCAGAGCGCTCGGGATTCCAGCCCTCTCTTCCGGGTGGAACCCTGTTCCCGTGTTCCCTGCGCTGCTTGTCTTCTGCCTGGAAGAAGGGGGGAGCCGTTGAGGCTGGGCCGCTCCTGTGGGCTGGTGCTTTGCTTGGAGAGGAGAGCTCTCCAGGTCTGGTTACTGAGTGGAAAGTGGTGGGTCAGCTGACTTTTCTTTCCTTTTTTGGGGGGTGAGGGTGGGAGGGTCCAGAATTTGTGCTGTGGCAACACTCAGTGCTGGTCCTGTTCTCTGTCCCTGCCTTGTGGCAGCTAAGCTTCCCCTGCTGCCTCCTTTAACCATTTCCACCTGGCCACTGGGCACAGCGCCACATGGTTTCCATTTAAACCACTTGGAATAGTGGTTTGCCCAGTCTCTATCCCCAATGCAGCCTTTGTTTGTTAGTCATAAGCCCCTGGACTTATTTATTTATTTTTAATGTGGAGAAACTGACTTTTCGTAGGTTGCCCTGGCTTAAGGCACTTAATGTTTTGCCAAGTGGCTGCTCAGAGCCAAAGTGGACAATTGATACATTATGAAAACCCTGTGCTCCAAGCTTTTGCTACTTGTAAAATGAGCTAGAGAAAGCCATTGATACAATGTGGCTAAACTGGGTGCTGTTTAGTACTGTCAGTGAAGTTTCTTTACTGAAGGATGGAGATTAGAGACAGATTGCAAGATTTGTGATTAATGTGGGGGTTCATCACTTACAGTACATTAATTTCATGTGTAAAATGCCATTTAGGCATACATTTATTTTTTTAAAAGCACAGGTCAAACTAATTTTCCTTTAATGCTGTTTTAGATTTTTAACCTAGGAGTAGATTTCACTTTCCACAAAAACTTGGTGGATTGCTTTCCACAAAGGTGGCTTGTTAATGGCTAGGGAAAGCTTAGACTGCCACTACAAGGATGAGTTTCAGCTGGTCCTCACTCGGCTCGTTTGGGGTCTAGGACCTGGGACACAGCAAACTCCGTGCAAACACTTGCTGAGCCAGTAAACCCCTCCAGGGTTCTTAAAGAAAATTTGACATTCCTGCTGATAGCCTGCAATTCTGGGAATTTAGAAATTAGAGATTTGGCTGTTCCATTTTATTCTAGTTTGGCAGTTTAATTCTCAGCGTTGGGTGACATTGTAAAAAGACACAAGCTTGTGTGTGAAGAAAAAGCAAAGCTCACCTCAAATGAGCCCACACATTGGCAAGTTCTCCCATGTGCTTTGCTGTTCCCTCTTGCTCCTAGGGCCTTGCTTCTGCGCTCTTCTCCCTGTAGCCACCTTAGGGCCTCATTAGCAAGTATGGTTTGGTGATGTTGGTCGCCTTAGTCCTTGCTGAGTGGGGCACTGTCGGTGTCTGTAGTTCCGGTCTTTCTGGCTCCTGGGTGTGAGTGGTTATGCATGGTTTCTAAGGACCCTTGAAGCACGCAGTTTGAGTACAGGCTGTTTAGTGCACTTTCTTGTTAATTTGTGTCCCTCCCCTCTTCCCACTCTGCCCGCCCTGCTGTTCCCCTCCCCCCTTCCGGTTCCCCCCCATCCCCTTCCTCTTACCAGGTTCTTCAGCATTTTGGATTCCTGTGTAAGGCTTGTCCACGTGTTCAAGGGACGCAGGCGATATGTGAGTGCCCACACCCAGGATCGGGCAGTCAGGCCAGGCAGCCGGAAGTTGCTTCTCTCGGGGTGTTCCCTGCTGCTCCAGGGGCTGCTGCTGCTGGGACAGGCTTAGTGCTTCACCGTGGGTCATTCACAGTGATTTTGGGTTTGACTGATTGGGGCAAAATCTGCTACAGAGATCTGAGCAATTCTTTGCACCGGGCGTGTCTCTTTCTTGTAGGGTTTACAGTAAATGTAACTCCAGCATGCCTAACTTGGTGGGAGGTTGGCGTCTGCTCTGGGGGTGTGTGTACTGTTTCCTGTCCCCGGCAGCTCCAGGTGAGGGTCCCCCCTTACTTTCCGCACTCAGTGTGGTCCTTGGTGCTGGTCAGGGCATGCTGGGTGGTAATATTTCCTACAACCCCGTCTTGGTTATAGGAGTTATTTACATATTATCGATCTGAGTCTTTGGATCTATGCTGTGTGAATATTTTTACCCTCTTAAGTTTTCAACCTTTTCATTTTTTGATGGAGAGAGCAGAAGGGACTGGGAAACCATCTTGTATGATGTGATGATTGGACTTCCTGCTGGCGACACATTTGTTCTACTTTGGGGAAACAAGGCCAAGTTTTAGGCCTGAGTTGGGCTGTTGGAGGGTCAGCCTGACTTACTGAGAGAGGAGAAGCAAGTGAAAGTAGAAATTACCTGCTTATTGTGAAAATATGGACAGATGGGCATCTTAGATTACGACCAAATAAAAATACTAAGGTTCCAGGCTGAGCACCTTCTTCAGCACACAAATTGTAGGAAAGCAAATGTTTTCAGGGGAAAAAAAAAGGCTCTTACAGGGACCGGCATGTGGTGGCACAGTGGGTTAGGCTGATGTTAGTCACCTCATCACCCTGACTGCTTCCCTTCTGTCCCTGCATCCTGCTGATACACCTGTGAAGACAGCAGAAGATGGCCCAAGTCCCTGCCTCCTGTGTGGGAAACCCACACGGCATTGCTGGCTTTCCGCTTTTTGGGGGTGTAAATCAACCAATGAAAGACACTGTGCCCCCTCCCTCCTTTTGTTGTAACTCTGCCTTTCAAATAGATAAATCAAAACTTAAAAACTAAGATGGGACACTTTAGAGAGTTTCTACTTTTGATGGGAATTTCGTTCCTCCTTTGGGGCAGTAGTTATGTCTACCGATCTCTCTTCTCTGTGGTTTCTGAGCCAGATAAAAGGTGTTGTGAGGACACGTGGAGTTTTAACTAATCCTTGGTTTCCCCTGTGCATGGAGGGTAGAAGGATAAACACTGGTGCATTCGAGTTAGAATCTGTGAAACAAGCATTAGGCGCGCCAGTTGAGTTGGCAGGCACGGTGATGTCGCAGGTGTCAGGGGCTGGGAGGGGAGAGCTGAAGCAAGGTCAGCCTGCCCGCGGCCTCTGTGTCCCTGCCCAGGGCAGATGACAGACCCTCTTTCTATGAAACCACCAGGTTACATTTAGGAGTGTATTTATCTGTCTGCCAGCAAGCAGTTTAAGCACCCCAGTACGCAGGTGCCTGTTGTCCTAAAGGCAAAGGGTTCCTGCTCTGCCTCCGGCCCTTCAGGGACTCCCAGGCCGGCTGTCCTCCTGGGCTGACAGCTGCTGTGGCTCCAGGCTTCCTGCTCGTCTTGCCCAAGTGCTGTCTGCCCAGTGCCTTTGGTTGCTGAGCAAAACTCTTCCTTCCCAGAACCTCCTAGGACCTGAACCTTTGCAGCACCATCAGGATGATGCTTGTGTGCATCCAGAGACTAGGTTGGGTGCCATGTTGTGACTTGGGACTAGGCAGGTAGGATGACAGAGCTGAGGATGGAGCCAGGGTTGGTAAGTAAGCTGTACGATCTCTCTCTGCCTGGAACGAGACCCTAATTTGGGTTGTTTTTTTTTTTTTTTTTTTTTTTTTTTTTTCTAATTTGGGTTTAAGCTATCAAGCTATCTGCTTGAAAGAGACTGATTCCATCTGCTGGTTCACTCCCACAGTGGCTAGAGCTGGGCTGATCCAAAACTGGAAGCCAGGAGCTCCCATGTGGGTACAGAGGCCCAAGGACTTGACCTGTCCTCCACTGCTCTCCCAGGCCATAGGCAGGGAACTGGATCGGTGGATTGGGGTGGAGCAGCTGGGACCTGAACGGTGCTGGCCTATGAATGATAGGATTTGTGTCTTTCGTTTAACATTGTCAAGGGGAGGACTGATTGCTACCTGTTTTATTGCCCAGGAAGTGGTCTAGTGGTCCCGTGCAGCTGGTAAGGGTTGCACTGTTTCCAAGGACTTCAGACGTCTTCTAGGTGTGCATGGTGTAAGCTTCTCCATGCGCTCTTCTTACCTTCTGTGATGGTGGGCCTGCAGGACGTCTGCTTGGCGTTGACCATGGACAGTGGTCACACAACATCCTTGAGATTGTGACTTCTTTTCCTTAAGATCACGGGCTGGCAATGCCTGCTGCTTCTGCCAGCCTAGAGTGACACCCACGGAGCATTCACTGTGGGTGAGGCCTGCCTAGGGCATTGTTGTGTGTGTGGGGGGTTAATGTCACCTTGCTGAGCACACTGGAGGTCCAGCAGTAGATGCTGGGGGTCATGATGGATGCAGGTGAAATGAGCTGTTTGAAATAGCAGAACGTGGGGAAAACCAGAGGCTTAACCAGTTTCGGTTGGTGTCTGCCCCTGCACTTACCCTAGAATCTACAATGAATGGGAGGGAATGATCGTAGGTAAAAGGTGACCGCTCTTGCGGATCTTGCTTTGGTAGCAGCACAGGTGTTCAGCATTATAGATCTTGCATTCCTGTTGGAAAAAGTGACATTTTCTGGAAAAAAAATTGAAAGAGTGACACAGGTTTACTCCCTAGAGGACTGCAATTGCCAGACCAGGACAGACCAAAGCCAGGAGCCTTGGGACTACCATCTGCCCCTCCGTGTGGGTGCGGGTGCCCGGGCACTTGGTCCATCTGTGCTGCTTTCCCACGTGCATTAGTGGGGAGCTGGATCGGAAGTGGAGCAACCAGAACACTAAACCAGCGTTTATGTGGGATGCTGGTGTCACAGCCCTGGCCTCAAAGCTGAGCTTCCTTTTAGCAAAGTTATGTTGAGCACCTTTCGTAAGGTGGACTCTATTTCTCACATTCACTTAGAATAAACCAGATTTTAGACCATTCTTGTCCTTTGTAACTGTAGGTGTTTGTCTTTCAGAGCTGACTTTTATATATATATATATATATATATATGTATGTAAAAATATTATATAATATATAATATGTATGTATAAACTAACCAACCCCCAATTCTCTATATCGACATACAGTGTTCTAATTATAAGATTATGGGATCCAGCACTATGGCATATGCCAGCGTCCTGTATGAGTGCCTGTTTGAGTTCTTGATATTCCACTTCCAATCTTGTTCCCACGAATGCACCTGGGAGAGCGGGGGGATGATCCAAGTGCTAGGCCCCTGCACCCACAGGGGAGACCTGGAAGAAGCTCCCGGCTCCGGCCTTGGCCGGACCCAGCTCCAGCCATTATGGCCACTTGAGGAGTGAGCCAGCAGATAAAATACTTTCAACTCTGTCTTTCCCAACAAATCTTAAAAAAAAATTACAGATGTAATCGCAAGATATTGTCAATGTGGAGAAAAGAACGCAAATTCAGGATGTCTTATTCTTCTTAATGCTTGATGTGCCGCTCCCAAGTTGCTCAGAGCAGCAGTGAACAATTGCACTCTGGTGTAGTTGCTGGGGTTAGGATTTAGGGAATGGCTTAAACGAAGGGTTCTGGCCCAGGTGTGTGAGAAAAAGGTCAGCTGGAGCTGTCCTGCCATCAAGGAGCTGTCATCCTGTGGCCAGGACCTGAGTATCTCCACCACAGCTGGCTGGCCCAGCACAGAGTGAAGGGGAAGTGGCCATGACATCTACGAGCCAGCTAGGAGGTCATACGCTGTCCTTCCCACCGTATTCTGGGTCCTGCCGACCAGCTGGATTCAAGTAGGAGGTGGCTGCGCCAAGCTGTGCAAAGATGCTGGGAGGCAGGAATCGCTGGTCCTTCCTTGGAGCAGTGTCCTGGCCGCCATGGCTTGTGAGGGACCTGCATTCAGCTCTCGTCTCGGACACTTAGGAGTTGCGCAAGTCATGTCATTTCTTTTTTTCTTTTGAAGATTTATTTATTTATTTATTTATTTTTATTGCAAAGTCAGATATACGGAGAGGAGGAGAGACAGAGGAAGATCCTCCGTCTGATGATTCACTCCCCAAGTGACCGCAACAGCTGGTGCTGCGCTGATCCGAAGCCAGGGGCCAGGAACTTCCTCCAGGTCTCCCACGTGGGTGCAGGGTCCCAAGGCATTGGGCTGTCCTCGACTGCCTTCCCAGGCCACAAGCAGGGAGCTGGATGGAAAGTGGGGCTGCTGTGATATGAACTGGTACCTGTATGGGATCCCCATATCCCGTGTTGGAGTGCCAGTTCAGGTATTGCGTTTCTCGCCCAGGTTCCTGTGAAGGGAACCGTCCCACTAAGGAAGCAGTGCATCATTGTCCAGGTATTTGGGAGACCTGGCTGGAATTCCTGGCTACAACCTGGCATTTGGAGGTGAACTTGCAGATGAAAGCTCTGTCAGTCTGCCCTTCCCGTACATAAACCATTTGAAAAACTTGAAAAAAAAAAAAGTAAATTTTGAATATTAAACTGTGAAACTGTGAGCAAAGATCAACCCATTAAGATTTCAGCAGTTTTTCGTCAGCCAGTGTCCTGGGCACGACTTGTTTGGTTTTGAGAATTGACAAGGGGAAAATCCAAGCCTCGTGACTTAGCAAAGACCAAATTCCCCATCCTTTTCTTCTCCCATCTTTATTTTTAGCGATACTCTCAAAAAGAAACTAACTCCCCAGCTTCCCTGCTGGCCCTGCTGGGACCTGCTGCCAGGATGAGAGCCGGTGGGAGTGGCCAGTGCGCAGGCCACCTCTTGCTGCAGTATCCTCTGAAGGCCACCTGCCAAAGCAGTGTTAAAATACTGCAGGCGGCGGCCCTTCATGCCAAAGCTTTCCAGGAGTGATGTGGGGTGGCTGGGAGGACGGCTGGAAGAAAGCTGGTATTTTGCTCTGTTTTCTTCCTCTTTCCCTGCCGGCCCTTTCCTCGTGCTGGCTCAGGCACAGCTGCCACACTGAGTCCTGGAGCGTGCCTGTCACCATCGTGTCCTCAGACTTGCTCGGCCAGGTCCACGCGTGTTTGCTCTGGTGTGGTGCTTTCCACCCTCTCCTAGCTGGGTCCCTACACTTCCTCCTCCTCGTCTACACAGCTGCCCTTCCGTGTCAGAGGAGGCTGAGGCACAGAAAGGCCACAGCTTGTCCAAGGTCACATAGCGTGTAGGCAGAGCTAAGGACTTGGCAAGCTTTTTCCACTTATTCAGAAGTAGCATTTCCAGGAGTGTCATGTCTGTGTGTCTGGCAGAGTTACAGAGAGGAGAGTCAGAGATCTTCCATCTGCTGGTTCACTCTGCAAATGGCCACAATGGCCGGAGTTTGGCCAATCCAAAGCTGGCAGCTTCTTTGGGATTCCCCTCAGTGGGTGCAGGGCTCAAGGACAGAAGCCAGCCTCTGCTGCCTTCCCAGGTAGTGCAGCAGGGAGCTGGATTGGAAGTGGAACAGTCAGGACTGTAACTTGTGTTCACATGGGATGCCAGTGTTGCGGGCAGAGACTTAGCCTGCTGTGCCACTGCATCAGCCCCTTTTCAGACATTTTTTTTTTGAGAACTGGCAGCTCTGCTGGCTTCCTGAGGTCTGTATCGTCCTCCATGACCCTCACATGTGTGGGGTTACTTACCCCTTCTGTGATTATACTTGCAGTTTGCTACTTTTAAAGGTGAGTGTTTGTGTTTAAAATTGCCTGCAAGATGTTCTTCACATACGTGGAGAGGAGGATGTTACTTGTGGTTTTCTTCAGATGAGACTAAGGCCAGTGGTTTTTATTTTCCCCTTTGAACTTTTCTGTGTTTTCAAAAGTTCCCATCAAGAGGCTTTATTGCTTTGGCAATTAACAAGCCGTGGGACTTACAGGGCAAAAGCTCTTTTGCAGAGTTGCCTGAAAAAGAAAACTTCTGAAGGAATCTCCCCCTGCGGATGCAGCTCAGCCTGCCGCATATGTTCCTAGTCGTGTGAGACATGCTTTTGGCTCCAGAACAGACACTGCAAATCTGTCACTGCCGCACTATTGAAACCAGCCGCTCCGAGGCCAGTGTCGGACACGTAACAAAGAATCCTGGGTGCTTGGGGTGCCTGGAGGAGAGGCTGGCTTCTTGGGAGTTTGGGGTTCACAGGTTTAGCATGGTGAGGTCTGTTTAGATGACAGGGAGGCCGGGTAGTTGGTGAGCGTGATCCCTGCAGGGCACCAACTCCAGGGTCACATAAATCAGCCCACAGAACTAGGAAGAAGAGGATGCCCAGAGCTCGTGCCAGAGGAGCCAGGGTGAGGTCTTGTAGCCACAACTGCAGACGAGAAGAAACTGTCTTGATGGTTGATTCCTTTAATTTATTCACTTATGTTAAAAAAATAGGGGGGGGCGGGCAGCACATTGGCTCAATTAGCTAATCCTCTGTGTGCAAGTGCTGGCATCCGTTATGGGCACTGGATCGTGTCCTGGCTGCTCCACTTCCCATCCAGTTCCCGACTTGTGGCCTGGGAAAGCAGTGGAAGATTGGGGTCCTGCACCCACGTAGGGGATGCAGAGAAGGTTCTTGACTACTGACTTTAAATTGGCTCAGCTCTGGCTGTTGCAGCCATTTGGGGAATGAACCAGCATGTGGAAAATCTGTCTTTTTTCTCTGAAAATTTGCCCTTCTAGTAAAAAAATCTTAAAAACAGCTGTGTTTCTTTCCAAGGAAGGTCATTCAGAAAAATGCAGAGTTTTTTTTTTTTTCCCTTTAGCCAGGCTGTGCCGACCAGGGTGTTACCAAGCTAAGTCACGTGGAGATGCCAGCCAGGATGGCCATGAGCTCTTAGCTGCCCACTCCTCACTCACCCTGCCTGCTAGGACTCAACGCCAGGAGCGCTGTCAGCTGGGAGGCCCAGGCAAGGAAGACAGCAGGGTCACCTTCCAGATCAGCTCGGTAGAAGTGGGCAGTACGTCCGCACCTGTTACCTGGAGATGGTTTGTGTGTGGCGTGTGGACAGTAGTGTGCCTGGCACGCAGGGTGCGTTCCTCTGACCATTCTTTGGAGTGGTGACAGGAGGTTGGATGTCATTCTGGTTGCCCTTTTTGGGCTAGTCTCATACTGGACACTGTGCTGGCTACTTTGCAAGTGTTTCCTCTCGATCATTTCAGGAGAGAAGTATTCATTTTAGAAACATGGAGATGGCAGCACTGATTACTAACATGTCCGAGGCTGCACAGTTCCTGAATGAAGTGAGGCTTTTCCTGGGGTTCACACATTCCTCCTGGCTCCATCTGGGGTCTTCCCATCGTGTAGCCAAACTTGAAAACACCACACTAATAAGCTTACCTTGATTCATGGCTTTGTTATGTATAAATTTTAAAAGATTTATTTATTCAAAAGGTAGAGACACAGGTTTGGGGAGAAGGTTTTTAGTCCTCTGGGTTACTTCCCAAATCGCCACAGTGGCTGGGGTGGGGTGGGCTGAAGCTGGGGCTGGGGGCTGCTGCTGGTGGCCAGTTGCTTGAGCCACCTTCCACTGCTTTTCCAGGCCATTAGCAAGGAGTTGGATGGGAAGTGGAGCAACTGGGAATCGAACCGGTGCCCATATGGTGGTAGCTTAACATTCTGTCCATAGCATCATCTCTTGAGGTTTTTTTTTTTAATTCCTTTGGATTGAAAAATGCTCGTTAAACACATTAAAGATGACGCGTCTACTCGCTGTGTGGGTGCACCCAAGGACCAAGTGGCCAGCAGCTCTGAATGACAAGACCGAGTAATATGATTGTGGTTTCTCTTCCAGGCCTGTTGGGGAATGAGTCATGGTCTGGTGCACCTCAGCCACACCTTGGAGGGCGCAGCACTCTCTGGGACCCACTGTTGTGGTAGTGTGGGCTGTTACAGCATCTCACACCTGGCACCCAAGCCCAGGCGTGGGGAACGCCCGTGGGGCTGGGAAGCCATGTTTTGTGGGGTGGGGGGAAAGGGGAAGGTGCCTTGCAATGAGGCCTTTGTGACACAGATGCCAGGGCTTTGACAGATGGGTGCTGGGGACCTCAGGGCTCCCCCATCCCACGTGGGTTCCAGCCACTTAGGCCCTGCCCCTGTGTGCAGGCAGAAGCTCTGGTAGACCTGTTGTCCTCAATCATCACGAGGTAGTTTGATGGCTGTGTTTCACTGAGAATAAGTTTGCTTCCTAACATTCTTTTGGGTCTTTTTTGTTAATTGTAAAATAAAAGGGCCCCTGTAGAAGCAGTTGCAGTGCGGAGTAAGCGGCACACACACACTCCTGGTTAACACCGTGACGCCACCACACATTGCTTGCTTCTGAATGTTCGCCTTGTTTAATTTCTTTTTTTTTTTAAAGTCCACTTTGTGGAGTGGTTTTAGGTTCTCAGCAGAGCAGAGACCCCTGTCCAGAATTTGGGCCCCCTCCTATGTCAACATCCTGTACTTGCCTTCATTTAAATATTTTTACAACACTTTCAACCCCCACCCCCCCTTTCCTGCTTCAGTCATCCTGAAGTCAATATGGTTAAGGTCGAAGGTCTTGTGAGGCTGTTTCCTGTTGACCTTTCCCTAGAGGCATGGCGCTCAGTTCACATGGTGTGGGGGAGGAAGATCCCAAATGACCTGCTCTGGGACATGTCACTTGGAGGTTTCCCAGTGCCTACTGAGAGACTTGGGCGCTGGGAGGGGAAGGCCCCGCCTCCCTGCTCGGTGTCTGTGTAGCCAAGGAGGAGCGGCTGGGCCTGGCTGTCTATGAGAAGTTGTTCAGCTTCTTGGTGTTACAAGGTAGACATGCGTAAGTCAGATGCAGACTTGGCTGATGCTGCTTCCGAGGGTGGTGTGTGCAGGTGGGGGTGGAGCCCATGGCAGTGGGGGGCGAGGAGCTGAAGGACAGCCCGGCTTCCCTGTGCTGCGTGGGCAAGCGCCCTTGCCTGTATGTCCGTGGACCCTGGCTGAGTTCGGCACTTCTGTGCCATTACTGCATGTCCACGGGCCTGGCCCATTGTGGATGCACGTTACATCTTGGTTGAACAAATGACAGGGGGACTGCGGGCTTTGAGTAGCAGGATCCTGCATTCCTCCAACCTGAGCCGATTTCACACTGCTTGGCCCACCCGCCCCTGGTCTGCAGTACCCTTGAATTTGGAGCTGCAGGTGCGCAGTTAAGTTTAGGTACCATCCTGGCCTGCAGGCGTGGGTGGTTCTCCATCCTTCACCCTTTAAGTTCTGTTTCTCCCTCAGTCAAGTGCAACCCGGGATTAGCTTCTGGTCCAATGAGAGAGGCTTTCCCAAGGTTGGATGAATGGCCCATGCACCTTACAAGTCAGGATCTTCAAGATCTTAAAAGCAAATATCCATTTAGAGATCCAAAAACAATGCTTATTTGGGACTGTGATATCATACATGAGTGGTCTTTCAGTTAAACTTGGCAAGGCCATGATTACCCGGCTCGAGTGCAATTCTGAGTAAATTGCTGGGTTGCCCGGCTGTCCTCTGAGTCACACTGACACTAGCTCTGGTGAATGGTGTCCGCACTGTGTACCGGGCAGGAGATGGGCAGAGCAGCCCAGGAAGCGAGCCTCTGGGCGTTGGTTTGCTGGTCACGCCGGTGGGTTTTGAGAGTGCTGTGGCATCTGGTGGAGCGGCTGGATTCTGTGTCCCTGGCACCCAGCGGGCAACACGCTGGGGAACTGTGGTTTGGAGAATGGACAAGCAGGGCTTTCGTTCAGACCAAAGGATACTGGGAATCTAGAGAGCTTAGCAAAAGGCTCGATTCTGCCTTGCCGAATTCCTGCACTGAGGGCTTGTTTGAGGATTGGACAAAGCAGCAAGCCCCAGCTGCTGCCTTTGCTGTGTGCACCTGTGCCGACAGCTGCAGACCCAACGAAGGCATTGTTGGTCTTCTAGTGAGTTTAGGTTTTTGTGGAACACACACACACACACATACACACACACTTGTTTTTTGTGGGTAAAAATTAAACAGTATTGCACTGTTTTTCATTTCCTCCTCTGTCATCCATACGTGTGTCTGTGTGAGAGAAGGGTCGCCTGGCCAAGAGGTTAGTCAGAATTGCCCAAAGTGTCGCCAACATCATGGTATATCAGGCTAAATCTCAGCCTGCACTACTGTCATCCCACACGAGTGCTGGTTCAAGTCCTGGCTACTCCACATCTGATCATCTCCCTGCTTGTGGCCTGGGAAAGCAGTGCTTGGGCCCCTGCACCCAAGTAGGAGACTGGGAAGAAGCTCCTGGCTTCAGACTGGCCGCTCTGGTTGTTTTGGCCATTTGGGGTGTGAACCATTAGATGGAAGACCTGTCTCTGACTTTCGCACAATCTCTATGTAATTGTGGCTTTTTAATGAAACTAATAAATCTTAAAAAAAGTTGCGGGGTTGGGGAGGGGTGGGGGGAATCCCAGTGCCTATAAAACTGTATCACATAATGCAATGTAATCAATTAAAAGTTGCTCAAAATGAGTGACAGTGATTGACAGAATGATGGCTTTGTTTCATTCATCTTGAAAACACTGGGAATTAATTTGGGTTCCTCTTAAAATGATCTTTTTCCATGAGTCTGTTTTTGAGCTTATCCTTTAAAAAATGTACTGTCATTTGGCATATTATGTTGGTATTCAAGGAAACGAAATATTTGAGAAAAAATGCCATCGGTTGAGGACAGATTGACTATTGAAGTAAGAGTTGGGATGTTCTGAGTGCTTTGGGTCACCGTGCCTGATTTAAACCACACTAATTCAGAGTTGGAGGCAGTTTGAACTTGTCAGGCTCAAGTTTGTTTTGACACAACGTGGTGGGGAAAAAGGTGGTTCGGCAAATAGTGACAATCAAGTACAAGGGCAAAGTTTACTTTGACTTTTCCACTGCTAAAATATTAATTCTCTTTCTATTTTTTCTTAAATATTTATTTATGTGTTTGAAAGAGTTGGAGAGAGAATTTCCACCTACTGATTTTCTCCACAAATAGTTTTTAGCAGTTGGGGCTGGGCCTGGCTGAAGTCAGGAGCCAGGAGGTGTTTGCAGGTCTCCAAGTGCCCTGGGCCGTCCTCTGCATTTCCAGGCACTTTAGCAGGAAGCTGGGTCAGAAGGAGAGTAGCCACAGTGTGAATTGTCACTCACATGGGATGCAGGTCTCAGAGCCGGTGGCTTAACCCCCTTAGACCATAATAAGGTCTTAATTCTTACCCTTTAATGCAAAACTCATAGGACAATACTGTGATAATCTACAATTGGAAATATTTCCTTCTGGAAATATTTGAAGCATGGACACTTAGTTCAGATAGTGGCATCTTTTGTTTGCAGTGTTGACTTAATTTTCATCTCTTCGGTACTCTGAAGATAGCTCCACAGTAATCTACATAGACTGGTCTTTAAAAAAGAGACACATAAAAGGAGTCTGTTAAATTTTCTGCAAACTTTCCATATTGGTAGGCATTTGGGTAATTTTGATTATTTTTACCAATATGAGCAATACTGCAAAAAGCTTAAACATGTCTTTGTAAGTGCTTGGGCCCCTGCCGCCCATGTGGGAGGCCTGGCTGAAGCTCCTGGCTGAAGCTTGGCCCGCCCCAACCATTGCAGCTATTGAGGGAGTGAGCTAGCAGATGGAAGGGGTCTCTTTCTCTGTCTTTTCCTCTCTGTCACT
Source organism: Ochotona princeps (assembly GCF_030435755.1). NCBI lineage: Eukaryota > Metazoa > Chordata > Mammalia > Lagomorpha > Ochotonidae > Ochotona > Ochotona princeps. The sequence continues at coordinate 10,482,068 of NC_080843.1, read as the reverse complement.
CTGCTTTCAAAACAAAGTCTTTAAAAAATATAGATGTTGCTCTGTTGTCCCCTGGGGAGCGCTGCCCTTTGGTCCATTTGTCTTGAACCCGTAACAGTTAAAAAAAGATGCACAGGGCAGGTGTTGTGTTGCCAGGGTCATGGAATATCTGACCTCATGTCGTAGAGCCTGGGATGGAGTCCCACTGCCTTTTCCCACCCAGCACTGCTGATGTGTCCCCTGGGAGAGAGCAGACAACTCTCTTGGTTTCCCGCCAGCCGTACATGGGAGACCAGGGTGGAAGTTGCTGGCTCCTGGCTTGGCACAGCCCTGGATGTTGTGGACATTTGAGGAGTGCATCAGCAGATGGAATCTCTCTCCTCTCCCTGCCTTCTAGATACGATTTTCAAATGTAAGATGAACACATGCACAGTTTTCATTCTCGGAAGGTACGCCAAGGTGCAGGGGGGCAGTGTGAATGTTGCTTTGGGGTCTGCCATGTACATCCGTGTCCCCCCCTTGCAGTCCTGCCGGGTGCTTATGTCCACACTCAGAGCTTCCTTTCTCCTGAGCATGCAGAAAATCGGACACAGCCCAACAGGGCTTTTCTGCATTCCTTACTCACAGATGTTTCCCTCTCCTGGGGGTGTCTGCAGCCTTCTCTTGGCTGGACAGTTCTCCATGGGAACAGATGGGGCCTTGGCTGCCCTAGGGCCCCCTGGGGAATCCTGCTGGGCTGGGTTTGGGGCGGGGTGTCAGCAGCATGAACAGCTTCGTCCTGATGAAGCAGGCATGAGCTGTGGCTGAGGAGGAGTTCTGTAGGTTGCAGCGGTGGCAGCTGATTCAGTTTCAGCTGCTTGGTGGCTGGGATGGGCAGCCAGGAGATATGGCAGGATAAGCAAGGCTCTGAGAATAGAGCATCCTGAGGGTCGGCCCCACAACACCCAGCAGTTATGGGGCCAGCTGGATTGGCCTCCCTGCCCCTCTCGGAATTTCCCCATGACCTTACCTCTCCAAGGGCTGAAGCCAGAATGGCTGAGGCTCCCAGCGGCGTCCTGACAGGGCAGATACCCATGGAATTCAGCAGAGAGGGACCCACTAGTCCTTACCTGCTACTTGCAGGCTTTCGTTGAGACCTTGGGCAGGTGCGGTGGACGCCATGTCTGTTAGTTCTTTTGCAGGTGGAGAAGCAGGACCAGGTGGGTGAGCGGTTCGCTGGTTTGCAGTGCGCTGTGCTCACTCTGCATCTCCTCATACAGGATTTAGCTCAGGCCCTTGACATTCATGTAAAGGGAGGAAAAAAAGAAAAATCAACAACTTTCTCCTTAAATATCTGCGTGTCACTAGAGTGGCAACTCGGAGCCCTGGGGGAAGAGTGTGGGATAATTTAGCACAGATCTGAAAGCGGCAGTGAGCAAAGATGGAGCCATACATACTATGGTGCCTTTGGCACCACATTGCCGCACCAGCAGTGCGGGCTGAAAAGCCATGCCGTGCCTAAAAGGTGTGCTTAGAGTGCTGCATGATTACATTTTGAAAAATGCAGTTTCGCAAAGTGGGAAAGAGGCACTCCAGTGGCTTCAGAAATAAGAACCTTAAGCATGAAGAGTTTCTGTCACCCACACATGTTGAGAAGCACCTGGCGCCCAGTTGCTGGCCCCAAGTGGCGTGACCACTCTCGGATTCTGTGGTGTTTTCCTGCATTCTAGCCTTTTTCCCCCCCTGTGTGCATTCAGCCAGCAATTCTCAGGTTTAATTGGGTCATTTGTTCTGGAGAGTTCTGCCCTGGCAAAGCAGGAGAAGAATTTTTATGGGCAGTTGGCATCACCTAGAAAGTCAATAGTGAATTGTTGCCTGGGTTGCTTATACTTGAAGGAGCGCTTGAGAAAATTCCTTACTAAGGAGTTCTGTGTGTTTCAGACTAGCTATTGGGAGGAGTAAAATTTCTTTGTGATTCGATTTTTGTTTAATCTCTGTGTTGGCCTCCGGATCTGAAGTGTTTGGAAGCCTGGGGTGGGGCGGGGGAGCGGGGCTGAGCATGGAGCGTAGGAGACCCAGAAAGTCTGCACCAGTGACCCAGGAGAGCAAGCCTGGGTTGGATTTTGCTTAGTTTTCCTCCTGGTGTGCTAACTGTCTCCTGCTGCTCTGATTACCCAGAGCCATCCTGGCCTTGCTGTGTTGTGCTTGGCCACCGCCTGGCGGCTGCTTTTCTCTTGGCCTGGGGTGGGACGGTGTGATGGATAGTGGTGGCAGGGACCTACAGCTAGATCACACTTGGAAGACGAGAAGCCAGCTAAACCCAAGTCCATCCAGAATGTTGCTTTTCTATGTTGAGAAAGACTGCAAGGAAATTGGACAAGATGGTTTTAATTTTTTAAAATTTGTTTTTACTGGAAAGACAGATGTGCAGAGAGAAGAGATAGAAAGATACTCCATCCGTGGGTTCACTCCCCAGTCTGCATCAGTGGCTGCAGCTGAGCTAATCCAAAACTGGGGGGCTGCTTCTGGGCCTCCCATGCAGATGCAGGATGCCAAAGCTGTGGGCCATCTTCTGCTTTCCCAGGCCATCCCACAGGAAGCTGGATGGGAAGTAGAGCAGCCAGGACATGAACGGGTGCTTATAGGCAGAGAACCAGCCATTTGAGTCATCACACTGGCCTCCAAAATGTTCCCAACCCCCACCAAAGATTGATTGATGCTTGAAAGGCAAATTACAGAGAGAATCTTCCATTTGCTGGTTCAGTTCCCAAATAGCCACAATGGTTCAAAGCCAAGAACCTGGAACTTCTTCCAGGTCTGTCACATGGGTGCTGGGACCCAAGGACTTGGATCCTCTTTCTCTGCCTTTGCAGCTGCACCAACAGTGAGCTGGATCAGAAGTGGAACAACTGGGACCTGAACCAGCACCCATATGGGATGCTGGTGCCATGGGTGGAGGCTGAACATACTGTACTGTGGCACTGAACCTCCAAAATGTTAACCGTTTATTCGCCGACTAACACTCTCTCAGTTAAGATGACCCCAGTAGTGATTGTTGGACAGCCTGACTTGGCAAGGAGGAGTTGTGAAGCTTCTGTGATTTCAAAGAGGAGAGAGCAGCGATTGTGGGGCCCCAGGAAGATGTGGAATGGTGAGGGTGCAGGCAGCATGTGCACTTCCTGCCTAGGAGCATGCCCTGGGCAGAACTGACAGAGATGGAGAGATTTAAGGGAGGACCCTGGCCATTGTGGGTCACGCCTTGCGTTGTTCACGTTGGCGGAGACAGCTCTTGGAGGAAGCTGCGTGTGGAGCGCCAGCCCGAGCAGGTGCCCGTGTGAGCTGTCCTTCCCTCCAGGTGCCCTCTTCCCAGTTTGGAGCATGAGCAGCAGCATTTGTGTATCATACTCTGCGACAGGCACTGTTCTTCCTTCAGATGACACTGGAAGACAGATACTGTCACGTGTGAGGAAAATGGAGGCGCGACGCGTGAAGACAGACACCCAAGGTCACCGTGATGTGCGGTTTGAACTCAGCCTGGTCTACCTGGCCTTGGGGGTAGGGCGTGGGGCTCAAGGTTATTATGTTAGCTGGGAGACTTTGCTCAGATTCCCTCTGCAGCAGGTGCCCGGTTCACAGACTCCTGGCTAACTGGATTAACTTTTCATTAACCAGCCACATTCCATTTTTTTTTTTTTTTTTGAGGCACCTGCTCTGATGGCCAGACACAGGAAGTGTGAGACATGGTTTCTGTCCTCAAAGACTTCTTAGCCAAAGCTGGAACAGGAGATATGTTTCCATGGAAATGTGCGAAATACAGGGTAGAGTTCTGGGTAAGGAAGCCGGCAGTGAGGAGCTGGGTGTTGGGTATGTTTGTGTTTGTCTTGGAAGAGGAGCGAGTTTCCATCTTAAGTAAGAGTGTCAGCCGAAGCCAGTGTTCCACGTAGATGTCATTCATTCTGTCAGCTCTCCACCCCTTGCTTCATAACTTTTGTTTTTGTCTAATGCCTGGACCCCAACTCTTCTTTCTCCCCTTTGTTCCATTTTGTTTGCTTTTGGCGTTCTGGAAACAAGCTTTGACGGGGCAGGTGTTGGTCATCGTGCCGGGTGGGATGCCTGCACCTGCTCTTGGAGTCGAGGGGGTGCCGGGTGGGATGCCTGCACCCCCTCTTGGATGTCGAGGTTTCAATCCTGTTGCAGCTTTCTGTTCACGTGCAGCCTGCTGTCCGCACTCAAGCAGAAGGTGGGTCAGGGTCTTCCTGCCACCTATATGAGAGACCGGCGCTGGAGTCGCAGGTTCTACCTTCAGCCTGGTTAGCTAGCTCTGGCTGCTGCAGGCATTTGGGGAGTGATCCAGTGGATGGAAGAGCTCAAATAAAATAAAACTAGTATGGGGCCCGGCGGTGTGGCCTAGCGACTAAAGTCCTTGCCCTGAATGCGCCAGGATCCCATATAGGGGCCGGTTCCAATCCCGGCAGCTCCACTTCCCATCCAGCTCCCTGCTTGTGGCCTGGGAAAGCAGTGGAGGACGGCCCAAAGCCTTGGGACCCTGCACCGTGTGGGAGACCTGGAGGAGGTTCCAGGTTCCTGGCTTCAGATTGGCGCAGCACCGGCCGTTGCGGCTCACTTGGGGAGTGAATCATCGGATGGAAGATCTTCCTCTCTGTCTCTCCTTCTATATATATCCGCCTTTCCAATAAAAATAATAAATCTTAAAAAAAATAAAAATAGTAAACAAACAAAGCTTGTGGTAAGAAAAACAATGTAAATAAAATTGAACCTGGAGGTGCACAGTTCGCCGTTTTCATCTTGCCAAGGGAAACAAGCTGAGCCAGAGCTCACCGCTGCTCCTTCCTGGCTCCTGCAGCCGCCACTGCACCGCCTGCCTCTGCGAGCTGGACGGGTATGGATGCCTTCTGTGAAGGGACCCGCCTGGTGTGTCTGTGACTGGATCTTCCCCCGGGCGGGTGTCCTTATGGCTTGTCCGCACTGTCCAGCCTGAGATCAGATTTCCTCTCCCGTCAGGGTGGAGTCACATTGTTGTGGGTGTGCAGACGGTGTCCTGTCCTTCGGGCGGCCGCTGGGTTGTTTCCCCTTGGGGACCGTTGTGAATAGTGAATAAGGCTGTGGTGACACCTGGGTGGGAGGATCTCTCCAAGGTCTGGCTTCCAGGCTGTGGGGCATGAAGCCACAGCAGAACAGTCGGAGACCCACAATGGTGGTTTTTTGGTGTGTTAGGATTCTTTTTATTTCTCAGAAAAAAGAGAGAGAACATTGTATCCACTGCTTTACTGTCCAGATGGCCACAGCGGCCAGGCTAGGCCAGGCTGAGGCTTCATCTGGCTCTGCCATGTGGGTGGCAAGGAGCACCCGGGCCAACTGCCACTGCATTTCTCCAGCACCTTAGCGGGGAGTGATATTGGAAGTAGAAAAGCTGGGACTCGAGCGGCCCCTGCTGCTTCCCTGTCTTTAAGCAGACTTAAGCCCCTGCCATCTTAAAAACAAAAGCAAACTTAGAACTGTTTCTTCCCAGGCCTTTCCCTGGCTTGATCTGTTCCCATTGAAATAGAAAGTCTCTTTCTCTGTACCGGCCACGCTGACCCTAAGTCATTGGTAAGGACTCTTCAGAAAGCTTGTGGAAATGGAATTCACATGTTTATTCTGGTGTGAAAAGTTTTTTTTTTTTTTTTTTTGTATTCACACATAATGTGGGATCTTAGAAAATCTCATGGAAAATGTATGCTATCAGTAACTGCAAACAGATTTCAAGCTTTGTACTGAAATGAACTTTTTAAAAATTATTTTTATTGCAAAGTGAGATAAACAGGAGGAGGGACAGAGAGGAAGATCTTCCATCCGATGATTCACTCCCCAAGTGAGCCGCAACGGCCGGTGCTGAGCCAATCCAAAGCCAGGAGCCAGGAGCCTCCTCCAGGTCTCCCACAAGGGTGCAGGGTCCCAAGGCTTTGAGCCATCTTTTCCCAGGCCACAAGCAGGGAGCTGGATGGGAAGTGGAGCCGCCGGGATTAGAATTGGTGCCCATATGGGATCCTGGTGTGTTCAAGGTGAGAACTTTGGCCACTAGGCCACCATGCTGGGCCCTGAAATGAACTTTTAATTCCATTCTCCGTGAAATTTTTGAACTGTCATACACCTTTTAAAACTATACCTGAAATCGATATAAGCTTAGTGGAGAATATAAAAACAGAACAATGCAAAATAATAGTGCTCTGTCATCTCACGCCTCAAGTGCTCATTGTTGCCAGGTTGGTGGGTAACAACCGTACTGCAGGCCCCGGTCTCCCAAGGATTAACTCCACAGCTTAGCTTGTTTCTCAGAGCATAACAGGATTGGCAATTTTGGCCTGATACATCTAGCCACTGGCTTAACTGCAAGTTCCTGCTTCCTATTTGTCAAGTTATCTGCCAAGGGATTGGATAAACCCTGAGAGGAACTCAAGGGATTTAGGGTGGCCACTAGAGGATTGGATAAACACTGGGAGGAACTCAAGGGATTTAGGGCGGCCACTACTGGGAGGAACTCAAGGGATTTAGGGTGGCCACTACTGGGAGGAACTCGAGGATTTAGGGTGGTCCCTTGAGGACTGGATAAACACTGGGAGGAGCTAGGGAGAGTATAAAAGAAAGTCTGGAGTGCAATAAAGATCAATCTGTCATCGATCGGCATTCGGTGTACTGCGTCTTGTGTTGTCTCTGTGCGTGGTCTTTTTTGTAACCCTAGTCCCTCCGCTCGGCTCGGGGTACTTGGCGACGCGGGCGTTGCCAACACCGTACAGTGTTTAATTGTTGGGATGTCCTTTTTTTAAAGATTTATTTTTGTTTGAAAGGCAGAGTTACATAGGGGAGTCAGAAAGAGGGGTCCTCCACTTGCTGATTCACTTCTCCAGAAGGCCCCAGTAGCCAGAGCTGTGCTGATCCGAAGCTAGGAGCTTCTCCCAGGTCCCAGGTGCAGGGGCACAAGGCCTTAGGCCATCCTCTGCTGTTGTCACAGGCCACAAGCGGGGAGCTGGATGGAAGTAGAGCATCTGAGACACAAACTGGTGCCCACAGGGGATGGCAGTGCCACAGGTGGAGGCTTGGCCCGTTATACCATGGCGTTGGCCCTGGTTTTTGCTGTTTTCAATACAAACACCTGTTGTGAAAACAATCTGTTTGCTGCCACACCCTCTGCACTTCTGCGTATCTATCTAGATGTTTTTTGAGTACTTTACCTATTTTGTCTTGGACATGTCGTTAGGGTTTGAAATAACTGATTTGTGTAACTTTAATTAGTTATTAGTTATTCAGCTAATGTGTAAGTGGTATAAGCAGCATGATCATGTATTTTTCCCCATTTAGGCTTTTATCTTTTTGCTTAGCATCATGGAGGATGAGGCGAGTGCCTTCCAGCCACTGCCGCTGTCAGGTGCAGCACTACTGGAGGCTCCAGGTCACCGGAGCGAACAGAGCCAGCGAAGTTGAGTCGCTTCCTTCTCAGGGTGGCAATTCCAGAGTTTTCTTCCCTCCCATCCGCTCCCATCTTTCACACTGGCAGCTTTCCCCAAATCCCTGGTTCCCTCTGGCTGATTCTATTTAAAGGTGAGGCACTGGTACCCAGGCAGATTGGAACCTGTCTATACTGCAGGGCTTGTGTCCTGTGTACTGTTTTGTGTGGCTCTGTTGGGACTCTGTTGGGACCCATCTTTTTCCTTGGTGGACACTCAGATGTTCACGTCTCCAGGCCACTGCTGCTGAGTTCTTAGGATGACTTTGGTGTTTTGTGTGGTTTGTTTTGCTGCACAAGGCTGCTGAGGGAGAGCTTCCTAGTTTAATGCCCGTGTTGAGGACAATGTTGAGGACGGTGTTAGCTCTGGTGCTTGGGAGGCCCTGTGAGTCTCCACGGAAGGCCATGTCTTGCTTCTGTTGGACTAGGGGAAGGCATGGGTGCCGTGCAGTGTTACCATTGCTGTTGGGTGTGTGAAACTCCTGAACCTTCTAGAACCTTCCAGAACCTTGACTTGGGATTGGCGTGCTGCTGCTTGTCATCTCGTGTGTACAGGCTAGTTCGGAGAAAGTGCGCTTTCTGCACTTGACGTTCTTCTAAAGCGTTGTTGATGTTCTTGTTTTCAGTTTGCTTTCTTCTAACTTTTGGGATGCCATTTGAACAATTACTGTTTCAATGTTACTTTGGGAGGGAAGAGATGGCCTGTTGCGTGGCGGAGGGGTGCTGGTGGGCTCTGCCCTTGGCGTTTCCTGTGAGGTCATTGTGATGCCCGTGTGGCGACGAGTGGTGAGCTTGCCCTGGGTTTGGCTGCCTTAGCCCTCTTGTCACCAGATGGGGTGTTTCTATTTTTTTTTTTTTTCCGCTAGTCCAAGCCATCCTCCGTTTCGCATCTTCATGTACGTTTTCCTATCTTTACAGCTGTTTCTTGGGCTGGGTTAGGTACTGGTTGTGCCAGTGCCTGTGCCCAGGAGTCGGGAATGAGTGCAGCCGCTTCATTTGCAGGTGGCAGTTCTCCCTGCTGGGCCGGGCACGGATGTGCCTACCAAGTGGGGAAAGCGATGGACTAGCCAAGTGAAGCTGGGCCTTCTGCCAGCCTGCCTGCTGTGCAGCTCGGCCCTGTGGGGTCACGGCCTGGCTGGTTGGTCAGCAAGCGGCTGATGTCTCTGCTTGGGTCTCATCCCTCCGGATTGTGCAGAACAGGAGTAACAGAAGGAGAATGGATTCGAGTTTAGGTTTTAGCTTTTCTGGCAGAAATCAAGAAAAGCAAAACCAATAAAATAATTTTCTTAAGGGAACGATGAAAAGCTTTGCTGCTGAAAAGTGTCTTGCTTGGGAAAAATGTTCTATTTTTAAAAATATTGATTGGTTGGTTGATTGATTGGAAAGTCAGATATACAGAGAGGAAGAGAGACAGAGAGGAAGATCTTCCATCCGATGATTCACTCCCAAAGTGACCGCAACGGCCGGAGCTGCTGCGCCGGTTGGAGCTGAACCAATCCAAAGCCAGGAGCCAGGAGCCTCGAGCCTCTTCCAGGTCTCCCACGTGGGTGCAGGGTCTCAAGACTTTGGGCTGTCCTCGACTGCTTTTGCAGGCCACAAGCAGGGAGCTGGATGGGAAGTAGGGCTGCTGGATTAGAACTGACGCCCATATGGGATCCCACTGCATGCAAGGCGAGGCCTTTAGCCACTAGGCTACCGTGCTAGGGCCAAAATGTTCTATTTTCTCTACCAAAATAAAAAAAAAGCCATGCAATACAAAAAGATGAAGACATTTAAAAATATGGTGTTAACTTTCTGTGAACTCCTTCTGGAACTTGCCACAGGCAAAGTTAGAAAGATGGACGGGATCTTACTGTGGGTGTTATTTTACTTACAGGTATGAAATAAAGTTCACTTTAATTAAAGTGAAGAAAATGAAATGAGACAGAAAGAATCGTTTCCTTTCCTCTCCCAGGAGAGATTAGGTAGATCTTTTAGCATTCAAATTTAAGAGAAAAGATGATAAATCTTTAGATTATAGCGATTTCTCATGGAGCCCCGTATTTAAATAGACAAACTGATTCTTGGAAGCCGAAAAAAATTAGCACTGACCTTTTGCGACCCTCTTTTCTCCAGCTGCAGCGTTTTATCAGGTAGTTCCGAATTTCGGAGCGTGCAGGTTTGTTAACCTTGACGCTTTGTCCTTCTTGGGAGGGACTCCATGCTTGTCGCCAGTCTTGTTACTGTGGTTACGCCATTCCTGAGTTTTAGTTTTGGTGCCCTCTTGGTTGGCTGGATTTTGCTGGCAAACAGATTCATTCCAAAAGGTTCTGGTATGTGCTGTGTTTCTCCCGTTTGCATCTGCCTACGCATGAGTCTCCTTTCCTTTGTGCTTACTGGGAAGTTTGGCCAAGTGCCTGGAGTGGGTACCAGTGACGGGTCACAGTCGCTTGCCCTCAGAATTTCATAAGACATTTTAATGTTGACTATTTTAGGAAAAGGCCAAGGCCAGGTTATTGTTTCTTTTCTCTTTCACATGACGGACTGTTTCCATTGGATGTGCCTTGGGATTTTGTGATGCTTTTTGAAGTCAGAAGCTCTCTTATGTCTGGGCGCTGGCTGTCATCATCTGCCTGGGACTTCCTTTGCCCTCACATCTGGATGGACAAATCTGACTTTGTATCGGGAGCTCTTAGAGGTCTTCTCCATTTTTGTGTTTTTGTAACATTTCCCCTTCAGAAATACCTGTCTCCTTTGTCTCACAAGTCTGAACTCTGAGTCTGCCACTCCTGCTGGTCCTTCAGGGGACTTTGCCCTTGGATTAATGCTCTGTTAGCATGGGCTTGACGTTCTAAGGATGCAGCACGCTTCTTGATTGGGCTGAGCCCCCAGCTCCTCTGGGTTATTTCTGTTGCCTTCTGCTGCTTGCCTGCCTCCCTGCACTGTGATTGGCCTTCTTTGAGTGAGGCTCCACCCACTGCTGCCAGACACCTCACATGGGAAATGTGGGGTTAGAAGGCTGGGGGTCGGGGCCCGGCGGCGTGGCCTAGTGGCTAAAGTCCTCACCTTGAACACGCCGGGATCCCATGTGGGCGCCGGTTCTAATCCCGGCAGCTCCACTTCCCATCCAGCTCCCTGCTTGTGGCCTGGGAAAGCAGTCGAGGACGGCCCAAAGCCTTGGGTTCCTGCACCCGTGTGGGAGACCTGGAAGAGATTCCAGGTTCCTGGCTTCGGATTGGCACAGCACTGGCCGTTGCGGCTCACTTGGGGAGTGAATCATCGGATGGAAGATCTTCCTCTCTGTCTCTCCTCCTCTCTGTACATCTGCCTTTCCAATAAAAATAATAAATCTTTAAAAAAAAAAAAAGAAGGCTGGGGGTCATGGGGAATGACCTACCCACAGTGGCTGAGCCCACTATCCTTGTAACGGTCCTGCTGTTGACTAGTTGCTGCCTGAGTTTCATGCTGCGTTGTGGCGCTAGGAGGCCTCTCTGTCTCCTAGCAGATGTCCTCAGGGCCAGGCCACCCGAGCCAAGGAGTCACGGGGTGAGTGTGTTGGGCATCCCTCCCACTGCTCCCATGCCCGCCTTCACCTTCCCTGGATGGATCGGGTTTATGCTGCAGGTATTAAGCATGGCATCCGTGCGGTTCCCTCTTCAGCCCCATCTTGCTGCTTCGTCCGATTTTAAGCTTTGAAGTGCTTGAAAGAGGAATCCGTGGCAGGTGCCGTGATCCCACACGTATGTTTACTGTCATGCTCTCAGAAGGGTTTGGGAGATTTTGTGATGTCATTGGGGAATTATTCATGCTGTATTGAAATCTAAATACTGTTAATTCAGCATGTTTTTGGGTAGTGCAATCCTGCATTTTGTTTTTAAGTGTGACTTTGAAAATGTACTTGAAGAAAATAAAAGACCTCGATGATATTTCCCTGATGTTAAGTTGTCCCTGCTCCCGCATGTCGTGGCAGATGTGGTGTCTCTAAGGTTTCTGGGAAATACTGCTCGGCTTGTGTAGCTATGGCAGAACCTGTGTGAAGGAAAGTGCTTTATTTCGCTCCTGACTGTGGCGGCTGGGAGGTGGAGAGCGCCTGATGTGTCGCAGCTCAGCGGGGAAGTGGCCAGGGGGCTGCTGTGTGCCGGAGGAGCCCTGTGTGAGCAAGGCAGCGAGTGAGCTGGCCAGGCTCTCTTTTCTGACACCTGCTGCTCTCTCAGGAGCTCACCATGCCCTTGGAGAACTGATCTCTCGCCAGGCTAGTGCCCCGGATCCAGCCCTCGAGCAGAGGCCCCACCGCCTCCATACTGCTACCTTGGGGTCCAGGTTTAGAACTCTTGGGAGCTGCTCAAAGCTTAGCAAGCACCTGGCCTCCCTGCCCTTGGGAGTAAGTGAGTTCATTTCCATGTGTTTGAGTCATACCAGGAGCTGCGCATTTGCAGGCTTTTCTCTGCTTTTACGGTGTGCAACCTTGAGTGGGGGAGAATGAACTTAATCACAAGCTCTTTGGAAAACGAAACCAAATCTCAGGATTCCAGTGTCTGCCAAGTTACAGTGTAAGTATTCCTCCTACGACCAGCTTCAGGCAGCTGACGGGGTCGCATGAGAGGCAAATAGGAGCTCTGTGGCCCGCTTTGACACCGTGTTGCTACCATGTGCATACAACAGGCAAAATAACCTCAAGCTCATTGGCAATAATGATATGTACAAAAACGGCATGAGTTTTTGAGTGTTTGTACTGTTAAAAATAACTTCTGTGGGCCTGGCATGATAGCCTAGTGGTTAAAGTCCTCGCCTTGCATACGCCAGGATCCCGTATGATTGCCGGTTCGTATCCCGGCTGCTCCGCTTCCCATCCAGCTCCTTGCTTGTTGCCTGGGAAAGCAGCCGAGGATGGTCCACGGCCTTGGGATCTCCCACCCGCGTGGGAGACCTGGAAGAGGCTTCTGGCTTCAGATTGACTCAGCTCTGGCTGTTGAGGCCACTTGGGAGTGAACAGGCGGATGGAATATCTTTCTGCCTTTTTTCCTTTCTCTGTAAATCTGACTTTCCAATAAAATTAAATAAATCTTAAAATCAGGAAATGATTAAGTAACTTCTATATACTTTGAACGACTGGGTTTTTTTTTTTATAGATTTATGTATTTTTATTACAAAGTCAGATATACAGAGAGGAGAGACAGAGAGGAAGATCTTCCATCCGATGTTTCACTCCCCAAATGAGCCACAACGGGCCGATGCGCGCCGATCCGAAGCCGGGAACCGGAAACTCTTCCAGGTCTCCCATGTGGGTGCAGGGTCCCAAATCTTTGGGCCGTCCTCGACTGCTTTCCCAGGCCACAAGCAGGGAGCTGGATGGGAAGTGGAGCTGCCGGGATTGGAACTGGCGCTCATATGGGATCCCGGCATGTTCAAGGTGAGGACTTTAGCCACTAGGCCATGGCGCCGGGTCCTGAACAACTGGTTTTTAAACCCCTGCTGACACTAACACAGCTTTCCAAAACATTTCCATTCTCGAGGTCCTGTGCTTTCCCATGCAGTGTGTCTTCCGTGGCCTGTTCTCTCTGATGGCATTCTGGGGGCACAGTGTACGTGTGAGTGTCTACAGTGTGATGTGCTGGCCCGGTTAGAGCGCAGATGTCCTCAGAGAGGAAAGGGTCGGACAGGAAAGCGGCCTGCTCGGGGCTCTCGGATGGCGGAGAGTGGGACGAGCTTCCCGGAGGGTGTGGTGTTTGAGACATCGTTGATCAAGGCGCAGTGTTGGGCCCGTGCTGTTAGTAGAGAGCTGTAGGGGAGTAACACGCTTGAGTGGAAAATACTGTCTGGGTGTCCACGTGGACGTGGAAGATAGTTACAAAACCCACGTGGCTGTTGGAATCATGTCGTGGGGAGGTGGGTAACGCCCCGTCATGCCCACGACAAGCACTGGGTTCATTTGCAGTCTCTGGCCTGTTTATTTTTATTCCATACGATCAAACGTTACATAATACATATGTTCAACATTCTGTCAGGAGTTAAGACAATTATTTAAGGCTTGAGAAGCCAAGTGGAAGTCGTGAGGAGGAACGGTGTTCAGACTGGGCGTTGTCTGCTGTCGTAGCAAGCATTCCTCCTGTTCCACCCTCCCTCCTCACGGGCGGTTTGCCGAGGGCGCTGGCGTCGGCTGGCCCCACGTGGCCGTTGGCCAGCTGCAGGTGTGTGCCGCCCCAGGTGGTGAGCACCAGGCCGGAACTCTGTTCCCCTAGCTCTGCCCACGTCACCTAAGGCAGGTCCTACACGCATGGAGTAGCTGACACCCCAGGACACGGCTCTCGGCAAAAAAATTAACCTGTATTTAGAACATTTAATTTGTAATCCATTCTTATGTAAATGTCCTTTGTACGTTGATAGTTTGAGGTCTGGTTTACGGAAGGTCTTATATTTATTGAATGTCACACTTGGGTCTTTGTCACAGTTAGACAATCAATGCTTTTGATGAGGAGGAAAAGGTAAACATTGTGTGAAGATCTCTGGAAAAGAATTGGAGTTACTGACAAATTAGCTAGCCAGATTATGTAAATTATGGGAATGAATCCCCTCAGTTAACCTGATGTCTCTTCAGCTTCCATTAGTATTTCATACAGAGAATGCTTATTACTGCCATATCGATGGCAAAACTCAAGTCGGGCATTGTTGAATTTCAAATTGAAAAACCAGTTTGAGGCTTAATGTAATACAGAGGCTTTGTATTCTTAGTTTCTGTTCCCCAGGAAAGACTTGAAGCGTAGAGGGAGAAGATGAACTGTTGCAGAGACGGCCGTGAGCGCTGGGGTGGTTCTTCGCGTTATTCTTGTTGAAAGCTCCATCATCCGGGCCTTTTCATTGAGGATCGCTGTCTTGGCGTTGCATGCTGTGTCCTGTGGTAGAAACCAGCATGTAATGACGGAAACTGGCGCCGTCGCCCAACACCCACCCGTAGCCGCTGTCTCTGCCTCCTGTGCCCTTGCTGTCCATGACCCGGTCTCAAGCAACTTCTGCAACGTGTCCCCCTCGGAGCCACTCTGCGGAAGAGTTGTAATGGCACTGGGATGAAAGCCGTCTCCACTCCTTTGTCCTTTTCGTTTGTCTCCTGCAAGGTTCCTTCGCATCGATAGAGGACAGTCCCCTTGGCTCGGGCTCTGCTCACGCAGGTGCGTCCTGCGATGGAGTCCTGGCCCCCAGGCTTGCACATGTTAATTTTGTATTTTCTGCATCTCCTACTTGTTACGAGCAAAATCAAGGTTGAGTCCTGGGAAATGTGCAGTCTGTTTCCTTCCCAGGTAGCACGGTCACAAGCCTAATTATGACCTTTCAAGTAACTCTGTGAACTGCAGTTTTGCTTATTTCTTATTATTTGCACTAAAAACAGTTAAGAGGTTCAAGCGGACTCAGGAGTGTTACAGGGCAGCATTGTGGCACAGTGGGTCAGGCCGCGTCCTGTACAGTGCCAGCTCCAGTTCTGGTTGTCCCACTTCCAGTCCAGCTCCCCTGTTAATGGCCTGGGAAAGCAGCAGAGAATGGCCCAAGTGCTTGGGACCCTGCACACCTGTCATGTGGAAGACCTGGGTGGAGTTCCATGGTCCTGGCTTCAGCCTGGCCTACTCCCTACTGTTGCAGCTTTTAGGGAGTGAACGAAGATCGCTCTGTCTCTCTGCCTTTCGAGTAGCTAAAAGTGTAAAATAATAATAATAAACAAAGTGCTTCAGTTGTGCGCACGCCACCTCCTCCCACTTGCGTGCTTACTCTATTCTGTTCACGCATGCCTGACCCTCCCCCAGAGTAGAAACTGGACACCAATTGCAGCAGCACCTTTACTGCCCCCACTCTGGTACCCCTGGAGGCTTGCCGGGAGCCGCAGCCGTGGCCCAGCCTCAGCTCCTGGTTCCCCCACAGCATCCATGTCTCCTCTTTCCAAAGGCTTTAACCTGCGGAAGCCCTTGGGAAGCAGAACTACTTCGCCAGAAGCTGCCGATGCTCCCGGCATCCCAGAGCCTTGTTAGGAGTCTGCAGCCAAGTGAGGCGGTTGCTGGTTGGGTGGTGATGGGTCTTCAGAATGTACTTCTCTGCAGAGGAGAAACTGTCTGTGGTCATTAGGTTCCGTTTGCGCTGTGTTGAAGAGCTTTGTGTGGCGAAGTGGGCTTCCCACTTCGGATTGGCTTGAGAACTCGTCAGCTAGGCGACAGGAGAGGGTACTCGGGCTCCCGGATAGTAATCGTTATGGGAGCAAGGATTGGTATTATAAACAGTCCGCAATGTAGAACACCACGATGGATTTCTGGTCCATTGTTAGGGTAATACAGAAAACTGGGCTATTGTGTTTTATTTTTTTAGAGATTTATTTATTTTTATTGGAAAGGCAGATATACAGAGAGAAAGATCTTCTGACCACTGATTCACTCCCTATGAGGGTGCAATGACTGGAGCTGAGCCAATCCAAATCTAGGAGCCAGCAGCTTCTTCCAGGTCTCCCACACGGGTGCAGGGTCCCAAGGCCTTGGGTCATCCTTGACTGTTTCCTCAAGTCACAAGCAGGGAGCTGGATGGGAAGTAGAGCAGCCAGGACACAAACTGGCGCCCATATGGGATTCTGGTGGACCAAGGCGAGGACTTCAGCAACTAGGCTACCGTACTGGGCCCTTGTATTTTTAATGTTTCTCTTTTCCCCTGCTGCAACACAGCAGCAGAACCAATCCGAAGGAGGAGAAAAATGACTTGCAATCCAGAAAGCCCGAGATGTCTGATTGTTCGCAGCTGAAATCTCTGCCCCATTAGTGTGTCCATTGTCACTGTCCAGAAGCAATGTTGTTTTTACAAAACAGTTTAGGACTGATTTAGTTGCAATTCAGGGTTATAGGGAGTCACACACACATGTATCAGTCTTCTGGCTACTGGCTCACTCCCCTGATGGCCACAATGACTAGGGCTGGATCATTCCAAACCCAGGAGCCGGGAGTTTTACAGTCTCCCACATATGGGTGATAGGGACCTGAGCATTTGAGCCATCTGCTGCTTTCCCAGGGCACACAGCAGGGAGCTGGATTGAAATTGGAGTAGCTGGAATGTGAACCGAAGCCCATCTCAATAGCCAGCCTTTCAGGTGCTGGCTTCATGCGCCATGCCACCATGCTGGCCCCAGTAACATCCTTCATGTGATATATGGAGTTTTCTCTGTTGACCGTTTTTGAATGTGTAGTTATGAGTAGAGACTTCCAGTCATTGGGCATACCATCATTCGACTGACCTTCTTTCGAGTTAGCATTAATATATGAAAAACCATACATCTTTATGTTCAGGGCATTTTCGTTCGTTGGGTTGACCTCCCAGCTGTGAATCCTGGCAGGTTGCTGCAGCCTGCGGTGTATGCCGTTCGTGTGTGTTGATACGTGTCCTGTCGCGTCTTCATCCACCTCAGCATCAGAACTAATGATTGCTGACTGTCCTAACGCGGGGGCTGGCATCGTGGCCTCATGGGCAGGTTGTCTCCTGTGACAGGGGCTCCCATGTGTCCCAATTGTTGGACTTTCAATCCAGCTTCCTGCTGATTTGCCTGGGACATCGCTGGAAGATGACGTGCAAGCTTGGGTTCCTGGCGTTCCTGCAGGAGTGCCAGATCGAGTTCCTGGTTCCTAAGCTTGGCCTGGCCCAGCCCTGGTGTTGCGGCCGTTTGGGGAGTGAGCCAGCCGATGGAAGGTTTTTTTGTCCTTGTCTGTCTGTAGCTTCACCTTTCAATCAATCTTTTAAAAGAAAAGAGAAACCATAGGCAGATGTTTCTAAGATGACAAATGAGGAAACCAGAGAAATTAGCTCACATAAGTGGTAAGATTTGCCTCTAATGTAAAATTGGTGTTTTATGAATGGAAATAGATTTTATGGCATGTCTATTTCTCTAGTCACTTAGCTAAGTGGTAATGTGGGCTGGGCGGGCAGCAGGATGCCATGCTGCAAGCCTTGCCTCATGATGGTCAGGGTCACTTAGTGCCCTGAGCCCCCCACTCGTCACCCTTCACATTTTCCCCCCCAACCTCCAAGCTGCGAACTCAGCAGCCAGATGGACTGCTTCCTTTAGAGCCCCCTGTCGGAGTGGGTGGGCCGCAGCCTCCCGGGGGTGCGCTGTGGGCTGGATTCCCACTACACTTTATCCTGATGTTTCTGTTTTATCCAAAAGTATGATGGACCTTATCATGGAGGCCCTCATTGCATTAATTAATGAATACACCTGGTAATTTACAAGAAGGGCAGCTTGTCGGCTCCTACATCTGTATTGTGATAAATGTGAAAAATTTGCACTTTGGAGAAATAAATAAACATTTTTCTAATCGGAAAGGGGTCTTTGGGTGGGACTTCATGAAGCCTTCTCAGCACCTGCGGAGCGGCATCTCATTTTCCAAGCCCTTTGCTTCTAAGGCTTCCTGGGGTCTGGTCCCTGAGCAGTACCTGTTAGTTGGGGCTTGAATGTATCACTACCTGAGTGTTTTCCATGTGGATTTTCTGTTGCCTTGTCATGTTTTGAAAAGTATCCTTTGTGGCTTTTTTGTATTTCACACAATTTGTATGTTAATTTCAAGAAAAATCTTGGCTGCAGTGTTGATTGCTGCATTTGCTCCTGTTTCCTGTGTCCTGAGAAGGACAGAATGCCAGAGATATCTTCCATCTCCCGGTTTACTCTGCAAATGACTGCAGTGGCCAGGGCTGGGTCAGACAGAGGCCAGGCGCCTGGAACTCCATCCAGGCCTCCCAAGGGGCTGGCAAGGGCCCAAGCATTTGCACTGTCTGCTGCGTTCCCGGGCACATTACCAGGGAGCTGGATTGGAAGAGCAGCCAGGAGTCGACCCAAACCAGGGCTGTGGCATGGCGTGCTGGTATTGCAAGCAGCTGCTTAACGTGCTGTACTGACGCTTGTCAGTGCTGACCCTTGCTGTGTTCTCTTGAAGTGCCCATTAGCCGTAACTGTTGACCAACATCAGCCAAGATAATTGTCCATTGTAGTTTAAAGTTTCACAGAAATACAGTAATGTCGGCTTTGGTAACTTGGATGGTCATAATAAATACGGGCCTGCAGGGAGTTCCTGGTGTGAACCTGTCCCTTGTAGGATCTGCACGTGACATTGTTTTTTTCTGGGACCCTGTGATAAACCCTGGGAATGGTCTGGGTTGGTCTGTGCAGTCCGCACTTTGCAGGTGAAATGCATGGAGTACGTGAAACTGATGGCTTCCCGACTGCTAGCTAATTTCTGTGGCTGCAACAAAATGAGTCTCAATTCTGGAGGTCCAGGGTCATGGTCCTTGCATCTAGAAAGCATGAAGCAGGTGCGTGAGCAAGGAATGTGTATATATTTGTGCACTGAATTGTTAAGTGCTGGAGGAGCCAAACTTTCTGTCACACTGCATTTTATGGTAGCCTGCCCACTTTTGGGGGTTCTGTAAATTCCCTCCTGAGAGCGGAGCCCCCGGCCTCAAGCGCTCCCCACCCTCTCCAGCACCATTACATTGGAGATCGGGTCTCCAGCATATGATTGGGGACCAGCTGTAGCCTTCGCTGGTGATGTCATGTAAACCCACGTGGAGGATGGAGGCTGAGAGTGTTGGAGCGGAGGGATGTTGTTTTGAATATTGGAATTCTCGATGTGGGGGGGCTGCTGCCCAGATTCGAGCTCCGTTTTTTGCTTCCAACAGTGACAGATGTAAAATGGTGAAGGAAAGCTAGCTTTCTTGATGCAGTGGAGGTCGGGCTTGCATTGCAGTTGCTTCCGATCACCTAGATGGTTCAGTATTCATGGCAGCCTCTACAGAGACAGCCGGGTTCCCCTGCGGGGATGTGGGGTTCCTCTGCCACGTGTCCTGGTGAGGCCCTGACTGTCCTTGCTGGTCTCAGTTGCACATCTGTTTCACATGGATGCTCAGATCTTCTGAAGATACAGATCACCTCAGGTAAACTTTCTTCAACATTTCCTGCCAGGCGATCTTCAGTGCTCACGTAGATTAAATGGTTAATGTTTCCAGGCCATATTTGGACATCAGTTGCTTATTATATAATCGTTACTATCATTTTCATAATGAATTGAGTGAATAGTTTTTCATGGGTTTATTTCGGAATTTGTAGTTTAAATCCTATTCATAGCAGATGTTTATGTGTACTGCTTGGGCAGGATTTTACTAAGATTTTGGGGGAATAACTTTGTGTTAAAATGTTCTTGCTTGGCTTGGGCTCAAGTAAAATGAGTGTAGGAATGTAACTTTTTAAAGGTTGTTTATCTGAGGGTTTGGAAAAAATTCTAAGGCTTATTTATATAGACTTAGGGTAGAAGAAAATCCAATAGTTATTTCCTGCTTTTTTTTTTTTCACTTGTAGGTCTAGTTATGTTTTCTGTAATTGTTTTTAAAAATTCATGTATTTTGGGGAGGGGGAGAGAGAGGTAGAGAGAGAGAGAGAGAAAGAGAGGTCTTTTATGTGCTGGTATATCTCCTAGTTGGCTAGAATGGCCGGGACTGGGCCAAGAGCCGGGAACTTCATCCGGGACTCCCATGTGCTGAGGCTGCCATTAGCAGGGAGTTGAATCGGAAGTGGAGCAGCTGGGACACACAGGATCCCCGTGGGATGGTGGCATTGAGGGTCGTGGCTTTATCCACCACGCCCGAGATTGTTTCTTGTTTTAATTTTGTCTCCTGGTTCTGTCTCCTTTTGCTAATGTCGGCATTCTCTGAAGCCTTCGTTCATGGTGCTTGCTTACGGATGTAGGGAACGGGACATTTTTCTTGATATGACATCATTTGCTTAGTGAGCTTGTATGTTTTAAAATTTTTAATTTATTTGCAACGCCGAGAAAGACATCTCCCATCCATTGGTTTGCTGTGCAGTTGCTGGCAGCAGATGAGGCTGGGTCAGCGGAAGCTCAGGGGCTGTACCTTCATCCATGCCTCCTGTGTGTGGGCAGGAACCATTACCCTCCCAGGTCTGCAGGAGCTGGAAATCCAGCTCGGGGCTGAAGGTAGCCCTGGAACCTGGGCCCTCAGCCAGCTGTGTAACCACCAGGCCAGATGTGCTCATCTGCCAAAACCGTGTTTTGGAAATTCCCTTCTGGGGCCCGGCGCAGTAGCTTAGCGGCTGAAGTCCTCGCCTTGTAGGCTCCTGAATCCCATATGGGTGCCTGTTCTAATCTCGGCAGCCCTGCTTCCTGTCCAGCTCCCTGCTTGTGGCCTGGGAAGGCAGTTGAGGATAGCCCAAAGGCCTTCGGATCCTGTGCCTGCGTGGGAGACCCAGAGAAGGCTTCTGGCTCCTGGCTTCAGATTGTCTCAGCTCTGGCTGCCACTTGGGGAGTGAATCAATGGACGGAAGATCTTCTTCTCTGTCTCTCTTCCTCTCTGTGTGTCTGACTTTCAAGTAAAAAAAAACCTAAATCTTTAAAAAAAATAATAATAAAAATAAACCTTTAAGAAAACCAACTCCCTTCTGAGCCATGCATTTCTATAAAAATAGGCTGTGTGAGTTTTGCACACTTGCTTGTCTAGATTTTGTTATCTCTGCTGTCACACTTTGTCACAGAAAATGTGTGACATCTACGTAGAACTTGTTGATAGGTAAGTATGCAAGCAGAATTGCTATTTGTCAAAATAACAAAACCTAGTCTCGTCATTTGCCATGTTATCTGTGCTCACTGTACTGGTTAGGCTTGTGTTTCCTTAATTGATGGTCTGTTGGGGAAGATAGGTGGTTGTTGTCTTCCAGGTGTGTGCTGTTGCCTCTCTGAGTTTTGGGCACCCTGTCTAGGTTGCCGAGGTACTCACTGGTGGTGGCATTGACTTGCATGCTGCAGGAACTCCACGGAGACCCAGCCCCCGAGGTCCCAGCAGAGCCTCGCGTTCAGACCCAAGGTGCCTGGCCTCCACCTGCCTGTTGTCTTGCCTTTAGTTCTTCCCAGATGTTCTCCAGGTGCCTACCCAAGATGGCCACGGCCTAGAGTTGTGAGCGTGAGAGGAAGTAACTGAGGCAAACGTGTGGTGCTTACTGGCCAGTGCGGGTGCTTTGTGGGAGGTCGGGAGGAGGTGAAACTTTGCGCACTTGCGGAATGAAAGCTTGCTGTGCCCCGCTGCTCCCTCCGGCCTGTGGCCTGTCCTTTGGTCAGAATCGAAACATTTGGCAGGAGCCTGGTGTGTGTTGTGGGAGAGGAAGGGTTTGTCCTTCCACGCCGTTTACCTGCTTGGGCCTGCAGAGCATCAGCTTTGAATTCTCTGAAGGCCGAGGCTGCCTGTGCTCACTGTGGTTGGTTCTCAGCCCACCTCCAGGAAGGCCTCTGGAGTGTCACTGCAGTGTCCTTCCTGTGGCTCGAGCCCAAGCATCTTCTTGTCCATGTGGAGAGGGCACGTGTGACCAGTCCTTGCTGTGGAAGTGAAGAGTGTGAACACATGAAGAAATCTAAATCTGTAAGTTAAAACCTTCTGTAGGTGGCAGCCCATGTTGTATATACAGGTCTCATAGTTGGGCAGGTGTCTGACTTCCTGGATGAATCTCCCCATTGGGCAGCGAGCCTGGGAGCTTGATGGATACTTGGGTGCTGGGAAAGGCATGAGGCTCCAGAGACGCCGATTGCATCTAAGAGGGCTGAGTCAGAGGGTCTAAACCGGGATAGCGATGACAGGATCAGACGTCACCTTAGCTGCAGCTGGCCCGTGTCTACCGCTTGCCTGGCTGAGGGACTGTGGGTCAGTTGGCTCGGACTTTAGTGCTGTGGTTTTCTGCTCGGTAGACGAGGCTTGGTTGGTGGTATGCTGGTGACTGAGGACTGGGTGCTTGTACAGTTCTCCTTGTAGTGCCTGCCAGGCAGCTGTGCTCTTCAGGAGTTGGTTGAATCAAATTAGTGATGCTTGTATCTTTCCCTGCATGGTCCATGAATGGGAAGTCTACAGTTCCGGAAAGATTAAGTTAATTCTGTAATGCACTCAAAATGTCACCGATTTGGGGTGGCTGCCCCCGAGCGACCACAGTCTGATGGATGAAATGATAAGGCTGAAAAAAGTTTCTTCTTCCTTTTCAGTAGTCTTCAGCAATCTTGGGCTGCTCCCAGTCACTAATTATTCTAATGGGCAACATTTTTAAATACCTTCTTTATCAACCTGGCTGATATTAGACATTTTTTTCCCCACAAGAGATTCCTCTTTCCTATTACAGATTTTTGTTTCCCTTGGCCTTCTGCTCCTGCAGTCACTGTGCCCTCTAAGGGCTGTGTTCCAGGCCTGCCTGCTCTCACAGGGCCACTGTTTTTTTTTTCTTGTGGCCTTTGGTTTATGATGATATTGTGCAGTGTATTTCTTGAATCATGCTGAACGATTAGAAAAGTTAACAACCCTTTCCTTAACGGCTTCGCAGGAGCTGCTTTCCCCTCCCCCTCACAGAGGGCAGCCCTCCCCCTTGCCGGTCACTGGATTGGGCCTTTGTCCTCCTCACAGTCACACTAATGCCAGTTCCCACTCCTGGCTGTTGGGGAGATCACTTTATGTGACTAGCGATATGTTTGCATTTTGGTGTTTATTTTTTATTGTTTTTTAAAGATTTATTTTTATTGGAAAGCCGGATATACAGATAGGAGAGACAGAGAGGAAGATCTTCCGTCCGATGATTCACTCCCCAAGAGGGTGCAATGGCTGGAGCTGAGCCAATCAGAAGCCAGGAGCCTCTTCCGGGTCTCCCACACGGGTGCAGGGTCCCAATGCTTTGGGCTGTCCTCGACTGCCTTACCAGGCTACAGGCAGGGAGCTGGTTGAGAAGTGGGGCAGCCGGGATTAGAACCTGTGCCCATATGGGATCCCAGTGCGTTCAAGGCGAGGACCTTAACCACTACGCCATCGCGCCGGGCCCGGTGTTTGTTTATTTTTAAGAAAATCAATCAATTCTAGAGAAAGGAGAAAGAGATTTCCATATGCTGATTCACTCCCCAAATGGCTGTGACAGCCAGAACTGGGCCGGGCCGGAAGCCTGGCAGTCAACCCAGGCCTCCCACTTGGGCATCAGGGAGCCATGGATGGAACCCAAAGCTCTGACTTGGGACCCAGTGGTTGTAAGGCCAGAGGTCTGTCGGGGCCTTTATTGCTCACCTGCGCTTTCCAGAGTGTTTGAAATGCAGCCCACAGTGAGAGAGGGTGAGGAGTGTTTTTTTTTTTTTTTTTTTAAAGATTTTATTATTGTTGGAAAGCCAGATATACAGAGAGGAGGAGAGACAGAGAGGAAGATCTTCCATCCGATGTTTCACGCCCCAAGTGAGCCGCAATGGGCTGGTACGCGCCAATCCGATGCCAGGACCAGGAACCTCTTCCAGGTCTCCCACGCGGGTGCAGGGTCCCAAAGCTTTGGGCCGTCCTCGACTGCTTTCCCAGGCCACAAGCAGGGAGCTGGATGGGAAGTGGAGCTGCTGGGATTAGAAACGGCGCCCATATGGGATCCCAGGGCGTGTTCAAGGTGAGGACTTTAGCCACTAGGCCACGCCGCCGGGCCCGAGGAAAAAACAGTACAAAACACAAAATGCCAAGGCGAAATGGCCTGTGCCAGTAGGGAATGCAGCACCCAACGAGCACACCTCCCACTGGTTTAGGTGAGGGACTAGTGTGTGATGGGCAGAGCTGGGGAGAGCTGCAATACTCATTGGTTCCAATGGAGGTCGGGGCTCAGAATAGATCCAACCCAGGGGTTACAACCACCAGCTGATCGGAGTGATGGACTGTGGCGGGCACTGTGCTTACTAGTAGTGCATGTAGGAGCCTGGACTGGGAACGCCTCAAAGTTTCTTTGGGGATTCCCCTGAACAAAATGGAGGAATCAAAACATTAACCAAGAAAAGATGGAAGATGGAGTAGATCAATCAACCACCTCAGCTATATGCTTCCAGTGGAAAACTGGACAAGGGGAAACTCTAAGACTATGTCAATCAGTGAACTCTGCACCAGTCTCATTGTACCTGGACTGTTGCTGATGATATATTGGAGCTTCTAATTGATCGAGGTGACGCTCTGCTGGCTCTGCCTTCAAACCTGAGAGGGCCTCCCTAAGAGGCCGTTGAACTTGACTGGACAGTGGGATGCTGGACTCTGTATGGTGTGAGCTTGTAATTAGGGAATCCCAACGGAACCTGAGCTATGGTTATGCATCAAGGTGAAGGAATTCACCATAGGGGAAGGGTTTGGGGTGAAGGGGGGAGAATCCCAGTACCTATGAAATTGTGTCATGTAATACAATGTAATTAATGAATAAAAAAAATAAATATAAAAAAATAAAAAAAATAATAAAAAAATTTTAAAAAAAGATTTGTTTATTTAAAAGAGTTTATGTGGAGAGTGGGAAAGACAGACAAGATGTTCCACCCTCCCCAGATGACCACAACAGCCAAGGCTGGACCAGGCCGAAGTCAGGAGCTTCTCCTGGGTCTCCCACGGGTCGCGGGGCCCGAGGACGTGAGTCTTCTGCTGCTGCCTTCCCAGACCCTCAGCAGGCAGCTGGATGGGAGGTGGAGCAGCCGGGACTAGAAAACATTTGCACTATGGCATGCTGGTGTCCTCGGTGGTGGCTTTACGCACCGTGCCACAGCGTTGGCCCTAGGAGTTGGTCTTACTTCAAACTTCGTAGGTAGTGAAGCTGTCGGGAATGTACTCACTTGATGTATGAACGAGCTTCACAGTGTTTTAGACGTTCTTAGAGAAAATACCTTAGCACTCTATATTAAGTCATAATTTTCCAGATGCATTTCAAGTTATTAAGTCCTGTCATTTTCTCTTGGAATGAGAGAAGAGTTATCTTGCAGGACCTCTGAGATAAGCTAATTGCCTGTAGGAGCCGGAGGTAGGTGTGGCTGAGCCAGTAGTTAACCTCACCAGGAACTGGCCTTGCTCTCCGGCCTCGAGTTGGTCCTGCTGCTTAGAATGATACCTGTACTCCCTCCCATTGCTGTAACTGCAGGACGGCTGCGCGTGACTAAAACCTGGGAGCAGCCATGACGCCCTTCGGCGGGGGAATGGCTAGACAAACTGGGACCTGGGTACCATGGGCTATTACCAACACAAAGAAATGAGTTATCAAGTTTTGAAAAGGCGTGATCAAACTGCACCGTATGACATCAAGGGAAAGATGCCAGTTGGAAAAAGCTCCAAGTGATTCCTGTCCAGTGGCATTCTAGAGCAGGCATCCAGTGTATGCTAGGTTTCTAGAACAGGTCAAGGAAGCCATAGGATTGAATGCTTGGAGAGGGCTTTCAAGCAGTGAAGTGCTTCCTGCTGAGGCTGTGATGGTTGGTCCCTGATTGTCACAGCCGCCAAAATCCATAGAACATTCCATACCAACCACGAACCCCAGGGTAAGCCAGACGTCACAGTTGATGATGTGTCACTATCAATCTATTGATTGTAGCAAGTGTGACACACTGAGGCAGGACTGTATTGATAGGAAAAGAATGTAGGACTTCTGCTTTCTCGAATGTCTGGGAAAATAAAACTTCTTTTAAAAATAATGATCTGAAAAGCAAAGTGACCTAGAGAAAGTCAGGGAGAGAGTCTTCCAACTGCAGGCTCACTTTCAAAATGACCACAGCCAGGGTTGGGCAGGACTGAAGCCAGGAGCAGGAATTGTATCCCTATGCACCTCGTGGGTGGTGGGAGGAACTCAGGGACATGAGCTGGAAGCGAGATCAGAAATGGCGTAGACTCTAATCTTTGCCGTTGCCGCAAGCCGTGGCTCCAGTCTGTTCATTTAAAAGAGTAGTTTAGGGGACCGACTGGCTACCTCGCTGCTGATGGCTCTGGCTGCTGCCTGTGGCAGCTGAGACGGTCTCTGTGCCATCACGGCGGAGCTCGGGGGTGGATTTTCCTTCCTCCCCGTTCTTAGTGCCTTGAGCACTGTGGCGCGGGCCCCTACCTGCACGCTTCCCTGCTTGGCTGCAGTGGATGTTCAGCCTCAGTGTTGTGTGAACGTGGGACCATCCAGCTGGGACAAGTTGTCACCTGGGGACTCTGGCCTCTGCTGCAGGTGGTTGCCCTTTGTTCTGCCACGCATTTGGTGCGCACTCGCGGCTCCCACCTCGGACTCCTTTTCTGTGCCCATTCCAGCATCCCTATAGAGTCCCTCTCCTCACCACCCCCCCAACCGCTCTACTCAGCGTGGCAGTGAGGGATTTTGCAGGAAGTGTTTGGGGGGGTGGGGCTGGGGACTGCTGAAGGCTCAGCAGGCAGAGGAAGCAATCTTCAGAAGCTTCTGGAACACCCCATCCCAGTGCCGTGCACTAACCTGCAGCCAGATCCCCTGGCGCTTCCTCATCCTGTCACTTGCACTCAGGTGCTAGACTTGTGAGTCTTTTCACCTTCCTCTTACGCAGTTGACCACCATCTCTGAAGAGGCTTCGTGTCAGGGTATTTCCCCTATGTGCCGCCGCCTCCATTTTTCATTGTCCCCACCATCTTTTCTTGTATGGATTATTGCGGATTTTGTCTCACTCACTCCCTTGTGTCCCAGTCCTGCTGACACAGGCTGTCAAATTCTTAGAACTCCATGCTTTGGCCATGCCTTAAAGCCGCAGTGGCTCAGCCTGAGCCGCGAGATGGTCATCCTGCGTCTGAGGCTGTTATTTTTGGGAGAGTGGTACCCGTCTCACATCTCCTCACCTGTGGTGGTGTGGATCCCTCCACCTGCCAGCCTCAGGTACGTGGGACACTAACATTGAGCATGTGGAGTGCATCCTGTCCCCGCTGTGCCACCTGTCATCGCAAGGACAGGTGAATGTCCCAGTTTCTCTTCGTGAGGAAGCAACATCCTCTGTTGCTGAGGCTTCTACAAATTATGTGCTAGCCGTTGTCAGGGGAACCGTGGCTGCCAGCAGCAACCTCCGTGCACCTGTCCGCTCTTACAGGCTGCACATCTCTCTTGTGAACTCTATGGGACGTGGCACTGCATCTTGTCCCCTCTAGTGCCACGTGTAAGTGCTGAAACAGAAGCCCTGGCAGTGCTGGCGGGAGCGGCCAGGGGACAGTGGCAGTTGTATGACTACGTGCTTTAGATTAGCTGTTTTGCTCTAGTCCTCTTTTGTGCCTTGATCATGGCCCACGCCGGCAAGGAGCAGGTGCTGGCCTCGACACCCGGAGAGGCTCTGTGGAGTCCGTCCCGGGGAGGAAGGAGGCTTGCTTTAGGCTATGGGGGAGAGTGATGTTAAGTGGAGCAGGCCCGGCTCAGCCTGAGAACTGTGCCTCTGTTGACTGTGCAGGGAGGCTGTGAGTGTGGGAATCCGGAAGCTGGAGTGTCTTCAAGCCGGCCACCTTCCTCTGTTTTTGTCCCTCTTGGCCTTTGTATTTCAAGGAAGAAAGGGAATGAGCTCAAGTCTCATTGGTGAATTGTCAGAATCATCAAGAAATTGATGTCAGCAAAATGAATTACTGGAGACTTAAAAAAAAATAAGGTCTGGATGTGCTTTCTGCAGGGGGCGATTGTGGAGCTGGGCTGGGGAGGTGGGAGAAGCGAGCAGCAACGCAGCCCCTGGGGCATAGGTGGAGGACAGGAGGCCCCCTGGAGTGGGTTTCCCGAGCAGGAGTGGGGTGCTGGTCCTGGCAGGCCGCGCAGTGCCTGGCTGAGAGCCTCTGCCCTGAGCTCAGTGTTGAGCAGGCTTGGACATTTCAGTAGAAAGATGATATGGCTGGAAGTGAACTTTTCAAGTAACCTCGGTGGATATGTTAAAGAGAACTGCTGCCCGAGATTTTGTGAAAGGGCTTTGCTAACATTGCTGTGTGTGTTTAAGGGAGCTTGGTTCCGTAGACTTTTTTTCCCTTGTTTGTACTGCGGTAGGGGAGAAGCTGATGGAGAAACTATCTGGGTTGAGTTTCTGCAGTTTTATTTTCTTTTCCTTCCTTTGGCGATGAAGTCGGGTCACCCTGTCTGCATGGCTACAGCTGACACCCTGTCTGCCTTTCCCGGATGATCAGACAGGTGTCAGGAGGGTCTGGGTAATGCTGGAGAGGTGTAAATGGAGGACAGAGACATTGAGATGGTTGATCCGCCTGTTCACCTCCCGAATGGCTACAGCAGCTGCAGCAGCTGCGGCTGGGCCAGGCTGAAGTCAGGGACCAGGAGTGATGTTTGAGTTTCCCATATGGGTGGCAGGGACTCAAGTTGTTGGGCCATCTGCCCTGAATCTTCCAGCCTCCCAGGCATATCAGTAGGAAGCTGGATCTGAAGGCAGAGGCGGCACTCCGGCCCTCAGATACAGGATGCCAGCTGCCCAAGCAGTGGCTTCACGCACTGCACCACAGTGCCCCGCCCATCTTGTACCTTTTGTTGTCAAGGCCAACTACAAACCCCAGCCATATCTGACTACTTTTGGGGTGTTTATCCTCTGGATAAAACGCTTTCTGGTTGTGCAGTATCGGCAAGTGCTTGGCAGGAGCCTCACATGGGACAACAAGCAGAGACATGTCCCATGGTAGCAAGAATTCTTGTGACCTTAGGGTGTTTGTGTGTGTGTGTGTGTGTGTGAAAGAGAGAGAGAGAGAGAGAGCGCTTTTCAATCGCCTCTTTTATTTAATGAATGTTTTGGGAATTCATCCATGTTTGTGGTGTGTGCAACGCTTTGTTTCCTTTGGGTGCTGAAGAACAGTCCCTTACGGACATTTGTGTACCCAGTCACCAGTGATGAGTCTGAGTTATTTCTGCTTGGCTGTGTCTGGGCTCTGAACATCTGCGTGCAGTCTCTATGTAGCCACATCTTGCTGTTTGTTTTGATGAGATGCCTGGGCATAGCATCTCTCCCTCACCGGGGGAGGAGTTTGCTGGATTCCATGTTGTGTTCTGCTTATGAGTAACATTTTAGGAAACAGTGTGCTGCGCTCGGTGTTGCCCCCTGCCCGGTTCCGAACAGCCGTCAGCCGTGTGCCTGCCGGTCTTTCCGCGTTCCCGACAGCACCTGTTATTGTCTGCCTTTTTTCTGATAGCCGTTACGATGGGTGTGAAATATCATCTCCTCATGGATGTAATTTACATTTCTTAATGACTAATGAACCTGAGCACCTTTTCATGTGCTTGTTAACCATCTGTACATCTTTGGACATTTAAGTTCTGTTATCAGGGTTAACCCATGAATTAAGAGCTCACTTACATCACCTCTCCTCTTTGCCCTGTCGGTTTCTTCCAGGCGTGTTACACCCACATTTTCAGGAGTTATCTATAGCCCACTTTAGCTATTGTAGCCTTCCTTTAACAATAGAAACAAATTTTAAGTTTACTAAAAGTTGTTACTCATTGCTTTGCCACTTCTTATTTTGCATTGTTTTTTTTTTTAAAGGCTTGGGTAATGCTTTTTTAAAGTCTTGCCTATTTGAAATAGTGGGCCATGTGTTCAAATACGGATTTGGATTTAACGTTTTGATTTTGTTTATTTGCGGGTGTTAAGTCTTAAATGTAGCTGTGGGAAAATCTGACCTTTTCATTTGAACCTTTACCTGGCGGTTGAGATGATTCCTTCTTCGCTATAAAAGCTGGCGAGTCCGCAGGCTTAGGAGGGACGGTGGATGGTAGCCTGTGTGCGTGTGAGAGAGGCCAGGAGACAAACAACAGGCATCTCCTGTGATTGAGTGAGATGAGAGACTGGAAGCAAGCCTTGGGCTTAGACCAGCAGTCATCCTCACCTGTGGGTGTGTCCCAGCCTCGGCCAGCGGACATCTTCCCAGCCCTGCAGCAGGGGGGCGGGGAGGGGGTTAGATCTGGTCACACTGCTGAGAAAGCCCTTGGAAACCCTCTGCCCAGCAGTATCCCGGAAGAAGAGGGCATGGGAAGGAGAAAATGTGGGTCTAATCCCAGAAATCCTATGCCCTGGAAGCAGGCTGGCCTCCCAGTGCTTTGCTGAGATGGCTGCCCAGCCAGCAGGTGCATTCTCTTCCCAGCTGGCCTGCGACTTACTGCCGCTCTGTCTCTAACGAATCCTTGTGCTGCAGCCTGGCCAGTGGCCCAGGACATGCCTCAGCAGCCGTCCTTTGTGGCACTCCTTTCTGAGATAGGATCTGATGGTTAGTTATGGAAAATCACCTTTAATTTTTGTAGTTTTCCAAGTTCCTGTATATCCTTTGTTTCTCTAGGGATGCAAACTCAGTGTCACCTCACTTCTGTTGTCTTGCTTGTCTGTGGCTTCACTGCCCTGAATCTTCCACTTTTCTCAGCCTTGTCCCTTAAAGCCCGCATCATTTTTCCAGTATGTTGTGAGGGTACTTCAAAAGGTTTGTGAGAAATTAAATAATGGAATTAAATGATGTCTGTTTTGGTGGGAAGAAAGAAGTCTATCCGTGCTATTTTTTTCATAATAATTTTCTGTGATCTTTTTGAAGGTCCCTTTTGGCATGAATTTTGAGGGTTTCTGCGTAAAATTAAGGTTATTTTCTAATTCTGTGTGCCACACTTTTCACAGTACCCTTGGATTTCCTTTAGCTGTTCACTGCTTGGTGCTGTTTCTGTATTTTCATTTTTCCTCCTCCTGTGTTGGCCTTCATGCTTTATTTCCTGCTGATGTTTCCCCATAACTTCCCTGAATTGTTGGAGGCCCTCTTCCATTTTTATGTACAGCATCATTTTATCTCATTTTGTTCGATGTATAGCAGCATGCTTGGAAAAAAATTAATCAATTGATAGTAGCCTTTATTTTGTAGGTGCTCACTCCTCATTTGCTTTCAATTTTTTTTTCTTACCACGTGCTTGAAAAGGCCCCCTTTTTAAAGACTTGTTTATTTGAAAGACAGAGGTAGAGAGGGAAGGAGACAGCTTTTTTTTTCACTTACTAGCTCATTCCCGAATGGCTTCAATGAATGGGGCTGGGCCAGACCGGTGCCAGGAGCCCGGGAACTCCACCCAGGCCCCCAGGCAGGTGCAGGAGCCCAGACCTGGTCAGCTGCTGCTGCTTTCCCAGGAGCATTGTGGTGCTTATGGCTCCAAGATTTTTTTTGTTTTTTGATGTTGTTTCTAGACAAGTTCTTTATGAACCAGCAATGTGCCAAGAGGTTTGTGTGGGCCAACACACGGAGCCATGTCCCATGCTCACAGGAGTTCTTGTGACCTAAGGTCGTGCAGGGATGTGTGAGTGTGTGTAAGGTCATTCAGGCTTTGCTTTGTTGCCAAGACTATGGTAGTGAACTTCGGTGTTGCTCACAGGCTCTGTGGCCTCCACCGCCTGTGTGGTTTCATGCCATCCAGTGCTGGCACTTGGCACGCCTGAGTGTTGGTGCCTGGGCTGTCCCTGCCAGTGTTCTCTGAATGTTGCTGCCCGGAAGGTCTTGTCCAGTGTCTCCTGCTCTGCAGCTGGGCACCTCTTCCTCCCATCTCAGGGCAAGGGCTACCCGTGACTTTGGGTAGCCACAGGGTGCAGTGTGCATTTTTCTGTGTGTTCCTTATTGCTTCTGGGTGAATTCCAAGAGGAAGTGTTGAAGCCAGGATACTATGACAGACAACTCTTTTCTCTTGGCCAGTTAAAAATCATACTGCTTTGTTGTTACTGCTTCTTTAAGAACTTGTTAAAGAGGTCTGAAGTGATCGGTGTGTGTATTCCTGAGTCACAGGGAGAGAAAGATTCCCTTAAGAAATTCAGAGGTCACAGGGTTCTCTGGAGCTCAAGCCGAACCAAAGCGTGAATCGATACACACCTTGAGGTTGCTTAGCTTTGTTTAGCAGGATGGTGGAGTCTTAGTACCAGGTTTATTAATTTTTATGTCAACCATCCCTTGTGATTGCCCGTTTATGACCAACCAGCATTCCTGGGATGTTCATTTTGCATTCTTTGGATGCTCCACTCCAAGCTCAAGGCTGAATTCATGTTTGAATTAAATAAAACTTTCCATGTACAGCAGCAGCAGTGTGCATGTAAATATGAGAACAAGAAGAAAGAGCAGCGTCCTGGGGTAGAAATAGCCCAGGGGTGCAATCATTGGAAGAGCAAGACAAAGGACATTAACTGTCCGTAGCTCGTGAACTCAGCTTGGTTTGTATTCTGTCCATTTGTCTGTTAGCTTGGTTTTTTAAAACATGCCAAGGTGGTAAAGATTAGAATAAGCAGGCAACTTGGAATCTTGGTGAGCAAGAGGGAAGGAAAAGACTTAGCTGGGGGGACTGTCCTAGGTTAGGCCCCTCCCGTATGCCGTCAGCTCCCTGGATGGGCATCGGAGCCCAGCCAGACCTGTGCATGGCCTCATGTAGGCCTCTTCCCGAAGGAAGTGGGGAAGAAGTAATAAGCTAGAGCTGGTTCCGAGGGGGCTGCAGCATGGGCAGGTGCAGCCCACCCGTGACATAGTTTGCCCTGGCGTTTGAGTTCATTCTCATTCATGAGGCGGTGAGCAGAAAACATACCTGGAAGTGTTGTAAGTTGGTTTAGGAAGATTTCCTCTCAGGACCTCCAGCTTGACAGTGTATACATTGCCACCTTCGTTTGATTCCGGAACAAATACTGCTGATCTGTTTCCCGTGCTGGGGGATGTGTGGTTGTAGGATAACTCGGTGTAGTCTCATCGGCAAGCCTTGTAGCTGGATTCAGGAAAGCAAACAGATCAGAAATGGGCTCTTGGAAAACGCTTCCTTGAGGCAAGAATGACAGAGGTGCTGGTGTAAGGTGCCATGGAAATCGGAGATGGACCTTCGGAAGGGATGGGGTGGTTCTCAGACATGCTGCCCTGTTACTTCCTTGCTGTTCCTAGGGCTCCGATCCCAACAGATCACTACGATGGGAATGACATTCTCACCAAGGTGGGAAGTTGGTGGGGGAGGGAAGTATGGACAAGTAATAAGTGTTCCCCAGGTTCTCTGCCTTCTCCCTGCGTCCTCGAAGGCCATGTTCGTTTGACTCCCCTACCCAGCTCCGACATGTCACGGCCCAGGGTCTTCTCTGTTGACCTGTGGCCAGATCTTGGGCTACGATGAGAACCTTAGGGATCTCATGGAGAGGATGCAAGGAATTGTGGGGGAACTTCTGCACACCTGACTCCTGGGGAGAAGGTTAAGAGAACGTTGGGCAGGGAAACCCTCCCCGTGAGAGTGACCCTGGGAGGCCTCCCGGTGGCAGGAGTGGATGTCCACGCCCAGCTCTGTACCCAGAGCCGGAAGTGCCCAGCTCCCCAGCATTCTTAGTCACCAGGGGTCCCTCGTTGCTTTTCCTTGACCTCCCTTCCTGCTCAGTTGCCCTTCGTGACCTGGTGCAGTTGTTTCGTGTCTTGCTTCGGTTGCACATCTCCGCCCCCTGCCCTTTCACTCACTGTCGTAACTATCAGCACACACCACCCAAAGCCAACTGCCTCACCCCAACAGACTTCAGGGGTGCGCACCTGTCCCACGTCACCTCCACTTCCTCCTCCCTGCTCTGAAAACTTCCTGATCTCGGCTGGTGAACTCTCACTCCCAGCTCCCAGCAGCTTAACCATTTACCATGTCAGGTTAATTTTTTCCCCACAGAAGTGGGTTTGCTCACCTGCCCTGGTCACTTTCATCACCTCTATCCAGGCAGCCACCTGTTACACACCTGGTCAGCCACTGCCTTAGCCCTGCCCTCCCATTGTTCTGGATCACATGGTCTGCTCTCCTGCTCACATGAATTGCTAAACTTCCCTCCGTGTCAGCTATGTCCCATTTATCGCTCTCATCCCAGTAGCCACCCTCTGCTTACAGGGCCAGGGATTTTTCTGAGAGAGGCCATCCATGCAGGCCATCCATCCTTATGATTTTGAGCCTCATCTCTTGGCACCAAATCCCTCTCCTTCCTGCCTGCCATCCTCTTCAACATCTTAGCTCTTGTGTCCCTGGACTTGCAAGGCTCGGCTGCAGGACAGACGTAATGACCAGCCTGTTAACTCAGGCAGTGCTGACTCACTCTTGTTGCCGGGTGGGCTGAGCCATGGGATACGCCCTGTGGGTCCCACTTTAGGGTGAGCCCAGTGCTGCGGGGACCGATGAAAAGGCAAGTGTAGTGGGACTCCCCACACCCCAAGGGGGTGCCTTTGATGGGTCCTCAGTGTAGCGTCCACCGCAGCACTAGAGCCCTAGCCGTGGAGTTGGGGATGTGCCCTTGAGCTGAGTTTTCAGGCAGCCCAAGTTTCCAGGCAGTGGAGGCAGAGCCTTCAACCCGAGAGGGCCCCAGGTGGGAGGACCTACCCCTCAGCCCCCATGAACTCTGTGATAGGAGGAGAGGGGAGAGGATGGTGGGTCTTGGAATTGGCGGGCTCTCAGGGGAGCAAAGAGCATTACTTGGTTTTCCAGACATGAACTTGTCCATCATGCGCGGAGAGGATTCTGGGGCATGGGGGTTTGCAGGAAAGCCATGCGTTGGGAGGTTGTTGTGGGAGCAGTGGAGAGAACTCTGCCTGGGATGTGTTTCCTCTGGAGATAGAGAGTGCGTTTACCACTCTCTCTTTGCCATGCCTTGTGCAGTGCGCTGGCCTCTCCAGCGAACATTCACGGGCCCGGGCCCTGCTCATCTTCCCTGTGTATTCTCCATTGGCACCGTCCTGCCGGGCCCAGGGCAGCCCCAGTGTGAATGTGTGGCGCACACGTTGAGTCTGCCACGCTGGGAACCTGCAGGATAAGCTATGCGATAATATGCAAATGCATGCAAAGGGATGAAGCCTGCAAACATGTTTGTGTAAATGCGAAAAGGTGACATTGCAGGTGCAGGCAGCAGAGGCGGTTCCCTGGCCTCCCGCACAGGGAGTGGAGAGCTTGCTCGCCTCTCTGTGTGATCCTGGGACACTCTGACAAAGGGCCCAAGGTGACGGATGTCTGTGACTTGGGTGGTTAAATGAGCCTCCTCTCTGATGTGCCTTTTTTCTTTCCCGCAGAGATCGCCTAAGCTACCTTCATCATGGGGGAGATAGAGCAGAAGCCTACCCCGGGATCCCGACTGGGCGCTCCCGAGAACTCGGGGGTCAGTACCCTGGAGCAAGGACAGAAGCCGCCCCCCACCCCGTCAGGGAAACTGATGTCCATCAAGATCCAGATGCTGGATGACACCCAGGAGGCCTTCGAAGTGCCAGTAAGTCAGGGATGTGTCTGTGACCTGCAGTGTGTAGGCAGCCCCGTGTGGCCTGGAGCCTACCTGCTTCCTGTATCTCCGTGACCAAGGCCATGTCGGGCTTGTGTGCTCACTCCCCTGCCTCCATCCTGCATCGCCCACCCATTCTGCTTCTGAACTAACTCGTGTGCATGAACCACTCAAACAGCCGTGTCCCTCATATTTTCCTGTGGTTGTCCACCATAAATATCTGTAGCGTGTGGGCAAAGGTATATGTGCGTCTGAGTGCATAATGTATGTGGACTTCCATGTCAGGATGGTGTGTGACAGTTAACATAAATGCAGATGTGTGTCATAGATCCACAGCACGCATTTATGGTGGGGTTGGAAGAAGCCTGGTCTTGCGGTTGCAGCCCAGTTTCATCTGCTTTTCAAAGCAGCGCCGGTAGGGAGACTTATGAGAACACTCTTGGTGGGGAGCAGTGTGTGTTCATGGCTGGAACCGGAAGGGACTGCATCGGTGGCTTCAGAGGCCTGGGGCATGGAAGAGCAGAGAGGCCCTGACTCAGGCTTGCCCTCCTAGGGCCAGAGGTGACCCAGGGAAGGAGCCTGCAGCCTCAGCCCACACTTCTGGTTCCCCTCAGAGGTGGGGCAGGCCTTGTGTGAACCTGGCCGTTCTGCATATCGGGCTTTTCCCCTGTCCTTGGGTCCTGAAATCTCTCTCCCGAGGCACCCTGCATCCAGTTTTCTGTGTTCTGTTTTGGGCATTGAGCACTGTCTCTGATGGTGGTGGGTGAAATAAAAAAAAACTCGAATTCCCAGCAGCCAGTGAACTTTGGGAACACACACCTGTTTTTAAAGTGGAGACAATCTGTGATTCTGTTGGCTAGGGTGACTGAAATTTAATAGTCTGCATTAGCGATGGGAACCTATCATTTCATCATTTATGGGATATGATTCAGTAAATTATATTTATTTCACAACACATTGTTCAGAGTGTGAATTAACATCGAGTGTCTTGGAGAAAGATAAATGCCAGACTCAGACTTGCTTCACTTACACCTACCAATTTATGGCGTACTGCAAACCACCTTTGTATCACTCTTAATTTCTGGTTGTGGAATTCATATCTTTCAAGGTCTTGGGAGTGTCTTCACACTCCAGTGAACAAAGCCATGCCTAATTTCTGGACTTGCAAAAGACATGGGGGAGAACACCTGCTGTCCGCTTAGATTAGGCCTTCTGGAACATTCCTCCCCACCCCCCATTTTTCCTCTTCATTGCCAGACCGGTTGAGTGAGGTATTTGGTTGCAGTGTGAAGGGCGTCTGAGCTGATGCCTGCTGCAGCCATCTAGCTCGGGCGTGCTCTTTGGGCTGGGAGTCAGCTGTTATGTCCACACGGGCTGCAAGGAGGGCTGCTGCCCCATCCCCAACCACAGTTCTTAAGTTTCTAGAAACGAAAGCCTGTCAAGACTCTGTTCCTATTTAGCCAGGAACCATTTAGGGACATCCTGCCCGAGAAGTAATAGTAGAAATAATGTTCCATTGTATTTATTTATTTAGATAGATTTATTTATCTCAAAAACAAGAGTGATGGAGAGGGGGCGAGAAAGTGCTTCCATCCATTCCATTGGTTCACTTCCCAAATGCCCACAACAAGGAGGCGGAAACCTGCAGCGGGAATCCTACCCAGGTCCCCCCAGGGTGGCAGGGACCCAGATACTCAGGCAGTCTTGCAGTGATTCTTGGGACAGATGGGAAGCAGGGAGTAGCTGGGACGGCATGGACGCAGGTGTCCGAGCAGATGCTTAGCCCACTGTGCACATTGCCTATGCGTTTTCTCCTTCACCCCCATAACTACCGTGGAAGGCCCTCTCGGCTTTTCCCCCACGGCTGCTTCCTCAGGCATGCCGGCCTCTCTGCTCCCTCCTGTCCGTCTCCTCTGTGTTCACTCACTCATCAGAGTGGGGCCAAGCTTGGCTCCCAGCTTCTGCTCCTGAGACATGCTCAGCTTGGGCAGGTTTCTTAGTCTCCATCTAGATCTGACTGCTTCTTGATAAAACCAGGCTGCTGATAAACCCGATCATGCACTGCGCAAGAAGAAGCGTCTAAACAACTTGGCACATCCTGAGAGCTTCAGAAGGCTGGTAAGCAGTGCAGCCGTGCACCTGCCACTGCCCACTGGCCTCTCAAGGAGGGGACTTGCCTGGGGAGTCCCTGATCCCCAGCATTGAGCGGTACCTGCCACATCAGAGGTGCGCAGTAATTGCTTGGTGGCAGTGTTGAAGTGAGTTTATTTTACAAATGGAATTGGCGCCCTTGTTCACGGTGCACATGCCTTGCCCATTCTTGGTTATCTCCTTTGGTTAAGATGTTATTTCTGACTGTGAGCAACAGCTGTTTCCTTCTGCTTGCTGTGGAAAGCCAGATATTGGCATTTTTATTGACGGGGCCCGATTCTAATTGGTGGTTGCCTTGGGCTCTGTAAGAACAGTGCAGCCAGGCCATGTTGGAGCTGTGGGATTGGGGAGACCCACCTCCCTGTGCTGGTTTCCCGTTCATGTCCGTTCTTTTCCCCAGCGCTACCCTGTATGGACACCCCTCTCCCCCTGCATCCATGTGCCCAGGGCAGGAGGAGAATGATCAGCTCTGGGATTGTGGGAGACCCAGCTGTCCATTTTGGCTTCCCTTCTATGTCCCATCTTTGTTGAGCTTCTGTCCCTGAAAGTGTCCTTGCCCATGTGCGGTGGTGCCCTTACTGCTCACTGGCATCTATCGCAGAGATGAGTAGGCCCTGGGCCGGAAGTCCCTGGGATTTCCTGTTGGGGATGCTCTTTTGTGAACCATGCCTCCACTACCCCGGCTGGAGTGGACTTCCTGGGCCTTTCTGTATCACTGTCTTAAGTGGTGGATGGAGGTAAGGCATTTTTCTTGTGCTAATTTCCACTTCCTGGCTCAGAGACCCACACTGTCCTCTCCACAGCTGCCTCCCTCCCTCTGCATTAGCTTTAAACACCTGGTATTGTTACTGGGGGCTGGCAGGTTAAGCCACCTGTTGACATTGGCTTCCCCTATCAGAATGCCAGTTGGCCAGCTTCTGATCCAGGGTCCTGCTAATGTGTCTGGGAAGGCAGTGGAAGACGGCCCCAGTACTCGGGTGCCTGCCAGTTGTATGGAGACCCTGATGGAGGCTCCCATCTTTGGTCTGTGACCAGGGGAGTGGGCCAGCCGATGGAAGAGCTCTCTTCTCTTACTGTCCTCTGCCACTCTGCCACTCAAGTAGAATGAATTGTCAAGTTGTGATTGTTAGTGAAATGTTTAACCTCCTGAAAGGCCTCAGCAGTGAATACCAGTCATCTTCATTCCGTAGTGATGTGCGTAATCACCTTTGCTGTTCAACTTGGACAGTCTTTTTTTTTATTTGAAAGGCAGATTTACAAGGAGCAGGAAAGACTGAAAGATCATCCTTCTGCTGGTTCTCTCCCCAAATGGCCTCCCAGATGGAGGACAGGGACCCAGGCACTTGAGCCATTCTCCATTGGTTTGCCAGTCCATAAGCATTGAGCAGAATTGGAACAGCCAGGGGCATGGTGCGGTAGCTGAGTGGCTAAAGTCCTCGCCTTGCATGTGCTGAGATCCCATATGGGCACTGGTTCCTGTCCCGGCAACCCCGCTTCCCATTCAGCTTCCTGCTTGTGGCCTGGGAAAGCAGTTGAGGATGGCCCAAAGCCTTGGGACCCTGCACCCACGTGGGAGAACCTGAAGAAGCTCATGGTTCCTGGCTTCAGTTCAGCTCAGCTCTAGCCACTGTGGCCATCTGGGGAGTGAATCAGTGGATGGAAGCTCTCTCTCTCCTTCCCCTCGCATGCCGTGAAGTCTCCTTTCTGTGGAACACACCTCACAAAGCAGCCTGCCCTGTGGCTTCTGCCTTGTGTGGCCTTCCCTTCTGACCAGAGACTATGGCTGGAGTGACACCTATGAAGGAGTTAGTACCAGATTCCCACCGCCTGCAGGGTCGCCTCCCCAGGAGGCTCCTGAGAAGGGGTTATGTGTAAACCCCTTGTTTACTGATGCTCAGTAAACATTGTCCTGCTGGTGTCTGGAATAAACCAAAGCTGCATTTTGCTTCATTGGAGCAGACCTGGTAACAGTGCTTGGGAACATGCACACGTGAATGAAATACCCCTAAGTGCTCAAACAACCGTCTGCCACCTCCCGGGAAGCTGGAGTCGGGATGGGTGTGAACCCAGGCACTCTGGTGTGGGATCCCCAAGGGTGTGGCTGTTTTGGGGACGTCCCCCAGACTCCAAAAAAAGAATTTTAATCAAAACAAGCAAACAACATCTCCCTTCTTGTCTGCCCAAGGCCTCGCCAACCACAGCTGTTACCATGTCCTTACTGAAGTGCTAATGGAAACCACGTGATGAGGGTTAGGTGGCATCCTGGTCAGCATAGACATGCATTTGACCAGGGACCTAAAGCTCCCTGCACCCTCTGGGCATCCCTTGAGTCCCGGAGAGTGAAGACAGACACCTGCTATTGGCTTAATAACACAATTTGCAGATGATTCAGCGAGTCTGTGGAAGAGACCTCTACCCTTTGAAAGAAAACGGACGTGTGTGCAGGTGACTGGGAGACCGTGCAGGTGGCTGCGGCCTTGGGGGCTGTCTCTGAGGCCTCATTACCACGGCTGCGTACACTCCGGCCCTTACCCATGTGGCCCTGCTTACGTTTTCTTACCTTTTGCCATGAACCGGTTCTTTCATTTCTTGATTTCCCCCACAGCCTGGGCCTGGCATCAATCGACAGCTTGTTCTACCCAGGGCAATGGCGTAGGGGCAGAGCCTGGCGGCTGTGGAATGTTAAAGCTGTCTTTTTAAGTGCAATCTCAGAAAAAGGGCACAGAGAGGAGGCCTGCCGCTTCAGAAGCTCTGTCTCCTTGTGGTGCGTTCTGCTTTGTGTCGCCAAAGCGGGGCGACCATGCCTGGGTCTGCTGCTTGGGCCCAGCAAGCATGCCTCTGCCGCAGCTCTGTTGTTTTGTACTGCATTTTTTGTTTCCCTGTCTCTTTCTCTTTATGTTTCTTAGGGAAATAGGGCAGGCCTTGGGAGTCTGATTCCTTGGGTCTCCCTCAAAGAGATGAAATAGCAGGGGCGCCTCCAGAAGTCCGTGAATCCTGGAGTTAAGAGTGATATGAATTTTGAGTGCACAGGAGTTTGAAGTCTGTGCCCATGTTGCCTCTTCCAGAAATGCTTATTGTGCAAATAAACCTTGCAGAGCTAACTTTTTTTCTTTTTTTGCAGGAATACAAACTTTAGTTCTTAATTCCATCATCCCATGTACATGTAACTAAAGGCCTTGGGGAAACTATTTGTTTTCTTTTCAGATTTACTTACTTGAAAGGCAGAGTTAGAGAAACTTTGATCCGCTGGTTCACTCCCCCAAATGACCACATTGGCCAGGGCTGCACCAGGCCCAAGCCAGCAGCCCAGAGCTCCATGCAGGTCTCCGATGTGGCTGGCAGGGGCTACACAATTGGACCATCTTCGGCTGTTTGCCCAGGTACATCGGAAGGGAGCCCGAGTGGAAACAGAGCGTTCAGGACTTGGTGTGGCACCCCTAGGGGATGCCCGTGTCTCAGGCATGGACTCAACTTGCAGCACTGCCACACTGCCCTGTTTCTCTGTCTCCTGGACTCCCCTCCAACCTGCCTGATTCTAGCAGTGACGGAAGGACGGCGTATAGTGCCCAGGGCTCCTTGATTCTCTCCTTTTGTGCGAGTAGGAGCTGGTGGTGGTGAGGAGGGACGAGGAGAACTCTGGCCATTTCAAACCAGGCAGGAGGCCCATGTGTCCCTTTAAGCAGTTACACTTCAGTCCAGAGCTAGGAGAAGGGCTTCCTCCTCCTCTCTTTCCTCTTATCATTGTTGCCTTTGGCTCCTTTCTTAGCAAAGCTTCTGGAGTTGTATTTCTGTCTACCCGGTTTGG
The DNA here is from genome assembly GCF_030435755.1 of Ochotona princeps. Lineage (NCBI taxonomy): Eukaryota > Metazoa > Chordata > Mammalia > Lagomorpha > Ochotonidae > Ochotona > Ochotona princeps. The sequence continues at coordinate 10,440,649 of NC_080843.1, read as the reverse complement.
GTCATTGGTACTTTCCTTAGCTCTGGATGATAAATGGTGCTTGTCTGGATCTGGCCTCCTGGGGTTAGAAGTTAAAGGCTATTTTAGTAGATTAGAAAGTTTTTTCTTTCTTTCTTGCATAAATCACTGTGGCTCAAGCCTGTCGGCCTTCCCTTCTGGCTCCTGAAAAGCAGGAATAGAATGCTCGGTGTGTGCCCCTTTCCCCTTGGCTGAGGAGCCGGGCCTGCAGCCCTGGGTGAGGCGGTGGGCTTCTCACAGCTGTGTGCTTTCTCCCTGGTGAGGAAGAAGGGAAGCCACAGCCAAGCCAGGCATCTAGCGCGATGGAGATTGTCAGTATCTGCTATTTAAATGGGCCGGGAGAAAATAAATGCAGGAAGCTGGAGCAACTGTTTCCCCAGCTCCCTTTTAAATGGAAATAATAAATTCTCTGCAGTACTTGGAAGAAAGAGTGGTTGAAGGGGCCAGGCAGGCCCCCAGGTGCTGTGTGCGTGGCTGTGGGGCGGGCACCAGGCACCTTGCCCTGTGCCCTCTCCTGGTCTCATGTGGGTGGATGCGGGTGAAGCTGAAGTGAGAACACAAGTTACCTCTCACTCAAGTTCCTTTTTCCCCTTCTATTCTGCCTGAGCTGTGGCTTCCTTTTCCTGCTAGAACAGCATTGAGATGCTGCTTTCATTGTGGAGGAAGGAGCACAGAATAAAGCACTTTGAATAAAAGGCACACCTGTGACAGCTGCTATCATCCGGTCTCTTTCCCCAGGGCAAGTTTTCACAGCAGGGCTTCTGTTTGAATAAAATCTGAAAACACTGGACAGGGTGGGTTGAGCAAGTCCCGGCTATTCCGTTTCTGATCCAGCTCCCTAATGTGTTTGGGGAAGCAACACGACTAGGCCCAAGTGTTTGGGCTCCTGCACCTACGTGGGAGACCCTGATGGCATTTCAGACACCTGGCTTTGCTCTGGCCAGGCTGGCTGCTGTAGCCATCTGGGGAGTAAACCAGCAGAAGGAAGCTGTCTCCCTCCCTCTCTGGAACTCTGCCTTTCCTACTGTGCAATTGGAGTGGGAGCTCCGTCTCTCTGCTTTCCTTTTTAAGACAAGCAGGAAGCTGGACCTGGAGCTAGGGCTCTGCTGTGAACTGTGGACTGTGATCATGGAAACACAATCCAAGTTCTTCACATGCTTATCAACACGCGAGGCCAGGTGCTGCCAGTTGATAAGAAAGTGAATAAAAATCATAACTACCCTGGCACAAATCCCTGGCTGGGCACTGGACATGGTGTGCCAACGCATTTTCTCATGTATTGCTAGTTGAGTGAACCTATAAGTGACTTGATGTGAAAGCCAGGAGGACGAGGCTGGGGTCCCGGGTGACCAAGAGGATTGGCCGTGTCTGACCCACACACCGGTGGCTGATAGGGCCCGGGCGCTGAGGTTGAAAGGGGAGTCTCAGGAGTTGGAATTGATGAGACTTGGCTCATGGGAGGAGAACAGGGTGCCCCGTGGTGCAGAACTCAGGGAGTTCTTAGCTTTACAGTCTCTCAAAGTCCACCTGAGTCAGGTCTTTCAGTGGCACAGGTGTTGCTGGAAACCACGTCTGTCTATCGTGGACATGAAAGCAGCCTGGCCAGTGTTGCTAAGAAAAGGCGTTGCTGTATTTTTCTTCCCAAGGAAGAATGGTGACTGTACAAGTTCACTCCGGCTGAGTGAGCCACTGCTCAGTCCCTCCCTTCCTGACCAGCATCCCCACCAGTGCCTGAGGAGTGGGGAGGCCAGGTGAGCCGTCCATGGACTCAGGCCTGCAGGGCACAGCTTGGTGGCAGCTCTGGTACCCTCTCTGCTGGAGCATGAGCAAGACTTGTGCCTAGAGGAGACCAACGAACCTAGCAGGCTTGGGGCTTGGCTTTCTTCTGACTCATGCCTGTTGAACTTGATGCTTGCTCTTTTTTTCCTGCAGACTAGTGCCCCTAGTCCCTCCCTCCATCCTTAATCCTATTACCCAGAGGCCACTGGCGCATGTGAGAGCATCTACAAACCTCCTGTGTTCATGCGTAAATCCTGTGGTTCAGGCTCAGGCTCAGACGCAATCTGCAGACGCTGTGATCCGTGGAATTCAAACGACAAAGCAAAGATGGGCAGGTTCCGTGGCGGCTCCGGTCTGCATTCCATGTGAGAGCTGAAGCAACCTCAGACAGTATTTATCCATTTGCTTGATTGCCTCAGTTTTCCATGGACCCAGATGAGGCTGAAGGGCATGTCTGGTTTCATAACACGGTTCTGACGGTTTCCTTTGATGAACTCGGCTTGAACCATAGGTAACAGCCGCCTGCATCGGGCAGATTTCACAGGTAGATTCCCACTTTTGTTCTCATCCACTTCGGGATTTCTTCTGGCCTCACACACTGAGCTGGATGGGGAGAAGCCTCGCTCCAGGCCAGGGAGGCAAAAACCAAACACAACAGTGCCTCTTCTCCCTCCCCACCCAGCCTTGTCCTTTCCGTTTTAAGGGGGCTTTTCTTGAAATGAATCTGCCCCACTGCCTTGTGTCTTGTTTGAAGCTCCCAGAAGGTGCATAGCGGTCTTAAGAAAATAAAGTTCTCATTTTCTCCAGAAAACTGGTTCAACAGAAACCTAGACTGTGCCAGCAAGCCCTTTGGTGTCCTGCCAACCTGGGCCTTTCAGAGCGAGCAAGAGAGAGAGTGAGAGAGAGGGAGAGAAAGAGAGAGAGTGAGTGAGTGAGTGAGTGAGAGTGTCTTTTATGTGGATACAAGTCGTGGAGCTTAACTTCCAAGCGTGTTTTTGCCCTCATGTCTGGCTCCTGAATCACTTGGCTTTGGGGGCCTGTTGAGTTGATTTTGTTGTTGCTCATTGTGTGATGGGGACACAAGGTACTGGCTGAAGACAAGGGGCCGTTTCTCAGTGCCCTGGAGCCACGTGAACCCTGCTGGTACAGCTGTCCCCTTTGGCATTGAGGTCCCACTTCAGTTGGACTGCTTTTGTCCTGGGCTGACCCATTGGGTAAGGACTTCAAGGACATTTTCTAGGACTGCTGGAACACAGTGTGAGTCCCAAATAGGATGTCCCTCAGGATAACCATTCATCTCCCAGCTCTGGAGACCACTGGTGCCCGGGCCCAGGTCGGCTGCCAGTTCCTCCTGAGGACCGTGGCGTTGGGCGCGGAGGGATGCTCTCTGGGCATGTCTCTCCCTTGCCTGTAGCCATTGGCCTTTATTGGGTTGAAGATGCATCTTCTATATCTGCCTGCATTTTCTCATGGAGTTCTGTGTGTCCAAGTCGCCCCTTTACACAATTCAGTCCTGTAGGCTGAGGGCCCACCTTTAGGACCTCATGACTTTGTTTCCAAGGAAGTCATGTGTATGAGTCCCTGGGGAGTAGAACTTAATCATCATCTTTTTTGTAGTGATGGCGGGAGGTGGGTTCAACCCCGATGTAAGGGGGTGGATGTGTGGCCTAGTGGTTGGGATAGTCACGTCCCACTCTAGGCCCTGACTTGAGCTTCTTGCTAATGTTCACCCTGGAAGGCAGTGGCAAGGGCTCGAGTGCTTGGGCTCACACCACCCCCATAAAGGGAGAGCTGGATTGAGTTCCTGGCTCCTGGTCCAGGCTGCTATCCAGCCCCAGGTGCTGCAGGAGCATTGTGGGGGTGAACCTGTGCAGGGGAGATTTCTCTGTTTGACAAAATTTTTGTGAAAAAACTGGAATGGAAGGCTTGGTTTGTTTTGGTAGGGGAAGAAATTGAAATCCATGTATGTTTCTTCATAATAGGCATTTTCCTCAAGCTTCTTAAAGCCCCCTCAGATAGAACAATGGCTTCCCCCATGCCCCAGCACCTTGGGAGATGGTCAGGGCATGTCCTGCTGGGACTCCCAGCCACGTGGCTCAGTGTCCCACTGTTTTGCTGCCTGTTCCTTTGGAGTGCAGTGCAGGTGCAATATTTGCCCGGTCAGTGGAGCCGACCTGATCCCTTCAGTCACTCGTAGGCACAACTGAAATGAGAACTGAAGTGTGCGTGGCCAGACAGGGTGAGAAGTCCCAGATGTATTCATCAAGCAGTTTGGAGGAGCAAGTTGATAACATTTTCATTCTGTCCTATTCCTCCCTTACCGTTTTCCGGTGGAATCAGCAATGGATCGGGGCTGGCCTGAAGGTTTGGAACCTTCCAGCCACTGCTTGGGCATTTCTGACATTCACTCTGCTTCTGGCAAATGTCTGCCCTTTATTCTTAGAATACATTGGATGTATTTTAATGTTGGGAAAACGTTTTTACTGTTACCCAGCAATCCGTCTTCACGAAGGTGTGTCAAGGGCAGAATGCCTCACTTTGAGGACCCAAAATCAAACTCATGGTGGGATAATACTTCACAGCCACCACAATGGCTGTATATAAAACACACAGAACAACAGGGTATAAAGAGTTGACATTCAGGTCTTGGAAAGCTATGGCACATCCATGTTGTGGGCAGCATTATTCATGTTTGTCTGCTTATACAAGTAGCCCAAGAACCCATCCACAGGCCAATGTATGGGCAAATGCGGTACATAAATGGGGGTGAAATTCTGCTGCGTTTTCCAAGGGAGAAAGTCCTGCCTTGTGCCACAGTCTGGGGGAACCACGAGTTTGTTATGCCTAGTGCAGTGAGGCAGTCTCGGAGGGGACACCTGCCCTGTGGTGGTCTTCACATGAGATGAAGCAGTTGAGTGATTACTGTGCTGAGAGTGAAAGGGGGACTTGTGTAGCAAGTGCAGAGGCTTGGAAGGTGAAAACATTCCAGAGAACTGTTGCACAATAACATGCAAATGCTTGGCACCCCTCAAGGCTAAGAGGAATTTTTTTTTAGTCACAATTAGAAAAAATGATGCCATGGAATAATAGGTTTGGAAGCCTGTTCAAGTTGCCCCAGGTGAGTCAAGTTTCAAGTTTCCGTTCCCCTGGCGTCCATTGCCTTGTTTGGTGTCCGTTTCCTGTTTGTATGTTGTGCATTATTATTGTGTGTATTGCTTGTTAAGGATCTTGCCTCTTGAGAGAGAAGAAATGCCTGTAAGGCTAGGACTCCCCAGCCCACCACCATGGCCCCCTGACGGATGCATTTCTTTGCACATCAGTGAACCAGTAGTTAATACGGTAAACCTGTGTGTTTCTCATGGCTCCGCTCACGGGACCCTCAGCAAGTCGCATAGTCTTGGGGTTCACTTCGCCTCTGATGACTTGCTGACTCTCTCTCTCTAGCAATGAAGAGCTCTTGGCCTTGACAGGATTCCAGTCTGACACTGGAGTTTCTAGAGGTGCCGCTGGTCCTTTTCCTTTTGACAGCTGTTCTGTGAATGGATTGGTTGCATGATGAGATTCTTGTAACCCCAGAAACCCAAATCTTTCACTATTTGCATAAACCTTACCTCCGAGCAAGCGAGCCGAGCAGCATCTCAGCCCCGCACTTGGCATGCCGATCCTGTAATTAAATATTGTTTCTGAATCATGTGTGCCATTCCAGGCAGAGAGCTGCCAAGATGTACCATTTGGACATGGCTCTAATTAATTCCTTGCAAGTGATAAATTTTCTATTCTTTATCCTCCGCTCACAGCTCCCGCTTTGTTGCAAGGATTCCTGACAGTGAAGAAGAAACAAGTCAAGAGTGGTATTGATGTTGCTGCCTTGTAACATTCGGAAACCTGCAGCCAGGGAAAAAAAATTTTTTTTCCACAAGAATGTTGAAAGTTGTGTTTTAAAAGTGTCACATTTCGAAAGTATAAAATCCATTCTAATTATATTTTATCCATAACATGCCTCCAAATGCTAGTGGAAAACGGTATTAACTGTTACGGCAGCGACAGAATATGCAGTAGCATTATCTTAGAGACTTTGTTAGTGGGTACGGGTTCTGTAAGTCACAGCACATAGCAAAAACTCGGAGATGGCAGCAGCGTTGTTGGAGGGCGGGTTTGCAGTCACGTAAATGACTAGACCCTGTTTATCTCGGCTGTGTCGCCTGCTACCGGCTCGAAGCCAGAGGAAGGTGTGCCTCACATGCACGGTTGTAGTGTGTGAGTGTTCTTGGGCGCTTCGGAAGGCAGGTGTTGCTGCTAATCCAAGCTGTGATGGTTTAGTGGCATTTTCTGCCAGGTGGCTTGCTGGTCACAGCAGGAGCCTTGGGAAAAATGAGTCATTGCTCTTACTTGCCTTAGAGAACTGAGCAACACCCCTCCATGTGGGAGGGTGGGGGCATTTGACCATGATTGGAAAAGATAGCGCTCCGTGAGGCTGCTGTGGCCACTGGCTTTGATCACTACTACTTAACGTTCCCACTTGGACGTGAAGAGATTTTAGTGTCTGGATGGATTGTAAGATTTAGCGAGAACCAGAGATATTTATTTGGTTTTCCGAAGAAGTTAACCCTAAAAGCTTCTGAGTCCTTTAGTTCTAAAGTGTGGGGGCAGTTTTTCAATTTTTTTTAAATGGGGGAGGGAGGGGATTCTATTTTAAAATGAATATTTTGATTTACTTGAAGGCTAGAATGACAAGGAGGGGGAGGGGGAGAGAAAGAAACAGAAAAAGACACCCTGATCTGTCCATTGGTTCGCTCCCCAAATTCCTGCAACAGCCAGGACTAGGTCAGGGCACTGCATCCATGTCTCCATGTGAGTAGCAATAGCCTAAGCACCCTAGCTGCCACCTGCGGCCTCCCTGGGTGCATTAGCAAGGATATAGATGAATAGCAGAGGAGCCAAGATTTGAACCAGACTCTGATAGGAGTTACAGGCACCCCAGGTAGTGGCTTGGCACACAGTGCCACAGTTCCTGTTCCATCCCAAGGTGGTCTGTATTCATTGCAGAGTTAGGAAAATGCATAAATAAATGCTCAAAGAAACAGTAAGCCTTTATCACGCAACCAGACGTGGTATCTTGCAACTAAATGCTTGCAGTATAGGAAAGTCCTTAGCTGACTTTTATGTATTTTCTCAGTGAAGAGTGTGAGTGTCTGCAACAGAAAATGATTGAGCAGTGTCAACAAATCTAGAAGCTTGTTGGCAGGCAGTCAGGCCAACTTGCCGTGGTCAGCTGGCATAGGCTGTAACGTCGAGGGGCAGGCAGCGCCCTGTGTGCCATTCAGGATATCTTTTGTATAAAGCTGGGATGTATTGGATGTTCCTCATTCTGTCTGCCTGGGGAAGCACACTGTAGGGAGGGACTCCCCAAGAGGAGGAACTCATGGGGAGGAGGAGATCCACGAGAGACCACTACTGCCAGCCAGCCAGCCAGCCAGGTGAGTCACAGGACACGGTTTAGTGGTTCGTCAGGACAAGCCAAGGGAGCAATGCCAACACGAAGGTGCCCGGGCCAAGCTGGTACTTGGACAGAAACATGGAGTAAATACTAAAGATTCGGGGCTAGGGAGGGATGGAGAGGTGATGGCCAAAAGATGAACTCTTGGGCAAGTTCACTGCTAGCCAAGGGGAGACTGGAGAGGATGGACATTTCCTTGGACCCTCTGCCTGTGTCTCTGTACTCCCCCACCCCACCCCCTTTATTTTTGATGATCAGTTTATTTATTTGAAAGAGTTACAAAAAGAGATTGTTTGATTGATCTTTCATCAGCTGGTTCCTCTCCCTATACGGATGTAACAGCCAAGCTGAAGCCAGGAGCCTGGGACTGTATTCCAGACACCCATGTGAATGTTGGGGCCCCAAGTACACAGGGCTGCTGGGCAGAGCTGGATTGAAGGGGAGCGGTCCCAACTTGAACTGACGCTACTATGGGATGCTAACCTTGCAGGGAGGGGTGGCCTTCCTTGCTGTGCCACGGTGCTGCCCCCATGATCTTTGGCTCTAAGTGAGCGGGGTTGCCTTGGGTTTCTCTCCAGCTCAGGGAATTGTGTGTTCCAGGGCACGGGTGCTGGACGTGCAGGGACAGAGCCTCGCACTTGCTCTTAAGTTGCCTTCATTGTTTACTTGAAGATGTCCGTTAAGCAGCAGCATCTTCTGCTGAGCTCAGAACCGTGACGGGCACTGCACCTGTGACTGATGGCAGTGTCTGCCCTATCCAAACACTGATTGGCAGCTGTCTCACTTGCTTCCTGCATCCAGGGTGGGCATCCACAGGTCAGCCCTGTGAGAGTTACTCCGGGTGTGCGCTCTCCTCGAGCAGTGGAGGTGTATAGGACAAGATGGGAGGGCTCTGCCAAGAAGCCCCAGCTCCTGTCGTCCTCCCAGGCCCAGGGGAGACAGGCAGGAAGAGAGGCTAAGAGAGTCCCTCGCTGATGGCCCTCCACGGGGAACCTGAGTAGAAAATTCTGTTCAAAGGTAGTGATGACGCAGGGGGAGGCTTATTTGAATTCTTAGGATAGAAAGTGCCCGGAGACCCTCACTACTCAGTTCAGTTAGGAAGTGTTCAGTTACTCTCACTTGCTTGCAGCCTCAGACGCTGCGGTCAGGGGTGGATTCCAGCCTAGCGGGGAAGATGCTGGCCAAGAGGCCTATGTCCTAATCAGAGGGCCTGCTTCTATGCCTGGCCCTGGCTTCTGCTGGCATGAAGTGACCTCAGCAAGTACTCGTTGTTCACGCCTTCTGGTAGAGAGCTCTGCTCCTCTGCGGAGGATTGTGTCTTAGCCATCGCACAAGGGCCCTTGTGTGTGATTCCCATTGCAAGCCAGAAATTGGAGAGTACAAGGGAATTACCGGCTTAGGTGTTCGCTTGTTGTGCAGGAACGCCTCCCTCCAACTCAGTCTCGCCCTTGCTCAGCAGGGAGTTGGCAGCGGCTGCCACGTTGTTCTTTTTCTATGCGTTCCCTTGCTTCTTCCCAGCAAGGTGGACTTGGGCGGGCATCTCGGCTGGGTCCTGGGGTTGTGTATCCTGTGCAGGCTGGCCATTCTTGCCTGTGCCCACGGTGTCTTCAGACCGGGTGAACGCTGCCCTGGGGATTTCCGCTCGCATCAGCTCAGCTTCATGCACCTTCCTTGCTCTTGGAGGAGAGATTTGAGCTTTGGAAGCTGTCCCTGCAGACGTCTGGTCATCCTTGATGTGGATATTCCTTGCAGGGGTCAGAAAGTACCGAGTGAGGAACTGACTGATGAGGACGTTGTAACCAAGACACGGGCAGACCTGGCGTTGGACAAGCTCGGGTGGTCGAAGGTAGAAACTCAGGGAATAAAGATTCCGGGTGGCCAACTGGGCCAGGGCCCCGGAGGACAAGCCTTGGTGCCCACGTTCCCTGCCCCGCACCGTCTGTGCCCTTGGAAGTGTGGATCTGTGTGAGGGTGTCATTTCCCGCTTCCCAGCCCTGGGATCCACAGGAAACGAAAGTTTTAGTTTCAGATGCAGCAGGGCAACACTATAATAGAAACAGAAAAGCTGCATCTCAACTCATCACTCATGCACTTGTTAGTATAGGAGTTTGTTTTGTTTTTGTATTTTTCCCAATATGAGGAAATGCTTTTATTTTTCGTTTGTTTGGCTTTAACATAGAATGACCTCCCGCCTCACAACCATCCTCTTCTCCCGCCACCCTAGCCTAAGAGCTGCAAGAGGTTGATGCGCTGCAACTTACATTCTTGCTCTGAACTCCTCCTGCCATGCTCTGTCGTGCCCCTTAACAATGTATTATAGACGTTTTCCAAGTCAGAAATTGTCAGTCCAACCCATTCTTTGCATAGTGACAGTAGCTCAGATAAGTCACCAGTAATTCCTTCAGTTTCCAGCCAGTGGACAGTGAGGATGTTTCCAGGTCTCTGCTTGGTCTGGGATGATAGGCCATTGTGTTGCTTGAAAGCGGCAGGGCTAGACAGTTTTGCAGTTGATGTTAGAGTTACACAGAGGGAGAGCGGGGGAGAGGGAGATCCCACATTCACTCCCCGGATGGCTGTAACAGCCATGGTTGAGCCAGGTCAATGTCAGAAGCTTCATTCAGTTTTCCCACATAGGTGGCAGGGACCCAAGTACTTGGGGCATGCTCTGCTGCCTTTGTCGGGCTATTTGCAAGAAGATGGATTGGAAGTGGTGCAGCCGGGACATGAGCTGGCACTGATACGGAATGCTGGCCTCACAGGTGGGAGCTTTACCCACTGTGCCCCTGCTTGGTCCAGTGCCTTTCATATTATTGAAAATATGCAGTGTAGTAACAATCATGAATTCTAGCAAAGTTAACAGATAGGGAAAGTATAGACCATTTTTACTAATGAAGAGAGAATTTCATACTGGGAAACCTTCAAAAATAATAAATTAAAATTTTGGAATTGGTTTTGGCCATGGCTTGTAGTAATCCAGCTTGTAATATAAGAATGATATTCTAAAATAAGAATAGGTAGCAAAAAATAATAACTAATTAACCCATATCCTGCAAAAAATATTCAATTAAATGATGAAATACTAAAGCTGATTTTATTAAACTCGGGCAAATATATAATTGCTACTAATACCCACAGTTAATGCTATTTTACAGGTTTCTAGGCTTATGGAGTAAGGAATGGGAAAGACTAAGAAAAAGAGAGGAAATTGTTTTTCACAAATACATCTAAAACCTGGACCTGGTGCAAAGGCCTAGTGGCTAAAGTCTTCGCCTTGAATGCGCCGGGATCCCATATAGGCACCAGTTCTAATCCCGGCAGCTCCACTTCCCATCCAGCTCCCTGCTTGTGGCCTGGGAAAGCAGTCGAGGACGGCCCAGGGCCTTGGGACCATGCATCATGTGGGAGACCTAGAGGAGGTTCCTGGCTCCTGGCTTCGGATCGGCGCAGCACCGACCGTTGTGCTCACTTGGGGAGTGAATCATCAGTCGGAAGATCTTCTCTGTCTCTCCTCCTCTCTGCAATAAGAATAAATAAATCTTAAAAACAAACAAATACCTAAAAACTCCCCAGATAACTCTTCTAATACTTTCAGAGTTCAAATTCTTTGGAAAAGTAACTAAATAAAAGCAATATACAGACATTATAGCTTTGCCTATTCATCCTTAGTCATATTTTCACCTGAAGGATTATTTTAAGAGTGAAAACTCAGACACATTTCCTGGAGCCGGCGTTGTGCCATAGCAGGTAGAGCTGGCGCCTGTGGGGCCAGTGTTCCATGCGAGTGACAGTGTTGTCCTGGCTTCTCCGCTTCCGATCCACCTGCCTGCTAATGTGCCTGAGAAGGCTGGGGGAGATGGCTCAAGTATTTGAACCCCTGCACTTATGTGGGAGACGTGAAAGAGGCTCCTGGCTTTAGGCCAGCCCAGCTCTGAAGAATGAACCAGTGGCTGGAAGATGATCTCTCTCTGCTTCTGACTTCCTTTTCTCTGTGTAACTCTACTTTAACGTACATAAATAGATCTTTAAAAGAAAAAAAGAAATAGCTTTCCGTAGAAAACCTCATGTCCAGTGAGGGGAACATGAAAAGCTCTGGAGTCAGGTCTGAAACAGAGCCCGGATGTTAGGGCAGTAGGTCCTGGCCCTGGCTGCCTTGCAGCATCCACTGGCGTGTGTTCTCCCATGGGGACGTGCTGTTCCATGTCCTTCCGGTCTGGGTTCCACTGTTGCTGGTTACTTCCGGGAGAGTGGCTAGGGGAGTTGGACACAGTGGTCTGATGTTCATGGGTCAGCTTTGCAGGTTTTCTTGGGGTCTGTCACATGGATTTGCTCTTTGAGCTGTTAAGACTTTCCCAGCCAGCAGGTCTGAGCCCAGAACAGAGTCAAGAGTCTGAGAACATGGGGTGGGCAGAGAGAGGGAGAGCTGGTGGAAAAGGAAGATTCCTTTAATACGTGAAGCTGGCTCACTTTTAGCTGTTCATCTGGAAGAAAACATTCAGTTTTTCCGTCTCACCAGCTATGCGGAAAAGTTTTGCATGGCTGCAAGCCGTAGCTCTAACTGTGAAAATAAACAAGATCCTAGGAAAGCATTCAGTGGACTGTTTATACAGCCTTGGGTTACACAGAAGGTTCTGAATCTGTGAAGGTGAAGGTGGGGAACGTGTGTGAATCCATTCATTCATTTGACTAGCTTTTCCTGTCGGTTACAGCAGCTCTTGGGTCTCCGCACCCATACCCCAGGTTGGCTTTTAGCAAGGACACATTAACATGGCCTAACCGGTTTGCAGCTATCATGGTTATTTCCCTTTGTGTTCTTCATAAACCCCACTCTTCATGTCACTCAAGCCACTAATGGAGCTGCTGTAGACACTTGGCCACGTGGAAGTGACTGTGTGAGCCCTGTCAGCTCAGAAGTCATATTGGTAACTGGGAGATTACTGCTGAACTAGATCCTGGATCCAGGCAGGCAGGTTTTGCATGAAGAGCTGACACGTTTCGCTGTGTTCTCCCCTGGGATCATGTGAGCCTCACTGTGTTGCTGTCCTTGGGAGGGTGGACAGACCTTTCTGTAGACGCCACATTTGGCTGCTCCACCCGCCACGCCTATGTGCACAACCGGCTGCTCCTTAGGTTTGTCTGTGTCAGGCCTGGTCTTAAAAGCTGCTCACAGCGTCCCCGCGTGGGTTTGGCATCAGTCTGCTTCCAGACGGGGCTCTGCCTCATGGGCAGGCAGCAGCTGGGTGTGCAGCATTTATTTGTACTGAAACATATCCTTGGGCAGCTGGGATTGTGTTGCTGTGTGTGGGCAAAGGGAGCAAGAGGAGCTGAACCAGGCCCCGGGGAGCAGAGTGTTTCATGGCACAGTCCTTTCTACCCAGCAGCTGTAGAATAATGAAAACCACCACAAGTGTGTGTGTGTTTGCACCGTATGAAACAATACAAGCCGCAGCAACTGCAATGACGAGCCCTCTTGAGCTGCCCGGGAATGGCTCGGGCTGTGCAGGCCTCCTGGGGGATGTTACTTCTGCAGGGCAAGTGGAGGAAGGGGACGTTGAGACACATGGGTGCCTGGTGCTTGGAGACAGAAGAAGCTACTCGCCTTCTGCTCCTCGCCTCGGGGGCTCCTCAAGGCTTGGATCCTTCTGGAATGAGGGCATCATGCAGGGGCTCCTGGCCACGCCTGCCCATCCATGTCCCAAGACAAGAAGCTTGCCTGTGTGCGCAGACTGCCTTGGCCTTGTTCTGCCTATGGTCACGGCCACCTGTCCCCACTGCCTGCGGTGAACTGTGTGCTTGGTGACTCCCTGAGAAGTGGGTTTCTGTGGAATTTCTCTGCAGGAATTGCTTTCCTTGACCTTTCTTCTTTGTTACCTGTCTGGCTTTCCCTTCTAGCCCTTCAGCTTCTGCGCTACAACCCTGTGGTGTTAAGACTCTGGTGTGACGATCCCAGCCGGAAGTGGCTGGGGGGTGGTGGTTGTATCCCATGGCCTGCAGCGCTTTGGCGTGGCTGAAACAGGCCTCCATGGCAAGTCCAGCCCTGGAGGGTTCTGTCGCCGTGAGTGAATTGGGCCCTCTGGTCCCTTGGGGACCGTTGCGAGCACGGAGTGATGGTCAGAGATTTGGTGTCGCATGTGGGCACGACCTGCTGAGCGAGCACCAAGACCAGGGACCGCACCTGACCTTTCTGCGCATCTCAGAGGCATGACCACCTCCACGCCCCTCCCCTCCTCTGCCCTGCCTCCAGCCCTGAGCACCTGCAGCCAGCGTGCAGGTACGGCTGGCCCAAAGACTTCCCCTGATGGCATCTCCAGTGTGCTCTAGGTTTGGGAACACTGTTGTCCTGCCATCTGGGCAGAGCAGATTTGCTGCCACGTCACTACAGGCCTGCTCGTGGTTCCCACAGGTGTTCATTCACGGACACACAGGGCGAGTGCCATCCTTTTGTTGAGACATCGTGGAGCAGCAGCAGGGAGGGAATAACGAGGTCTTGGCACAGTGTTGTACTCTTACAGTACAACACCTACTGCCTTTTGGGCCATTTGGAGAAGGAAGAATCTTTAATGTTGAGAAACATAAAGCTAATTTCCTAACAGCATATTAAATTTATTTTTCCATAATTTCCACACTTGGCTTTTTGGAGATACTAAATTTTTAAGGTGGATTTGTTTTCATTAAAGGCAGATTTACAGAGAAGGAGACACAGGGAGAGAGATACCTTACATCTGCTGCTTCACTCCCCAAATGACTCCAGTGGCCAGAGCTGAGCTAATCTGAAGCCAGGAGCCGGGAGCATCTTCTGGGGCTCTCATGTGGGCGCAGCAACCCCAGCTGCCCTGCTCTGCTTTCCCAGGCCATGAGCAGGAAGCTGGCTGGGAAATGGGGCCTCGGGGACAAGCACCGGTGCCCGGATGGGATGCCCTTACTGCAGGGAGAGGACTAGCTTGCCATGCTGCCTGCTGCCCAGAGATACTGGATTGTTTTTTAATCAAAGTGATATGTCAGGTTATCGTTTTCAGTGATTTATCACAATTTCAACTTTTAGGAATGCTGATGTCTATTTTTAGTGTTCTAAGCATCTAGATTCCTTTTTTCCTCCCTGTCTCCTCTCTTAAAGTTTATCTGTTTACTTGAAAGAGATCTTCGTCTGCTGGCCCGCTCCCCAGACAGCGGCAATGGCCGGGCCTGGTCAGGCCGAAGCCAGGGAGGCTGGCCCACGCCCACAGGCCGCCCTCTGCTGCTTTGCCAGGCACGTGGGCAGGGAGGGGGCTGGTTCGGAAGTGGAGCAGCCAGGACTAAACTGCCGTTCATATGGCAGCTTAACTTGCTGTGGCACATTGCCAGTCTCCACGTTAGCCATTTTTCAGTGTCCATCCCTGGGTGTTGACGAGTGTTCTCCCGTGGCTATGCCACGCAGCTCAGGCCCATTGGTTAGTCTTAATGAAATGGAGCCTCTGGCTCCAGTCAGCCACCCCGGCCCGTTGCTCCTGTGTCATCGGGGACCCCACAGTTCACCCCTTTCCAGGGGCAATCTAGAACCTGGTAGGGCATTCCGAATTGTGTAACCACACTGCACTCAGGCGCTCGCTGGGTACAGAGCCTCTGTACCCACTGGCTTTCTCTCCCACCTCCCCATCCCCGACCGCCCTCTGTCTGTTTTTGCTCTTTTGGATATTTTTAATCAAGGATCACCTAATTTGTGACCTCTTTTGTGACTGGCTTCTTTTCCAGGCACCTATTTAAAAAAAAAAAAAAGACATTGATTAGTTGTTGTGTAACCGAAGCACAAAGCATGATGGTTAGCTGCTTAGCCATAACCCTTGGTCACAATGACATTTTTCTTCAAAAGTCTGTATTTGTAACCAGACAGAACTGGCTGTGCTCAGATAGAGCTGAGGACTTGGGCAAAGGAGCCGCATGGGCTGCTGCGAGTAGCCATGGCGTATCTGGGCGAGGACGTCATGTGGCCTGGGAAATGAATGCGTGTTGCCAAACTCTCCCACATGCGTTTCTGAAATCTGAGCCAGGCTTGCCAGGCAGGCGACAGAGAAGGCCTGCCCTGCCTTTGATCCTTCAGGGGGAAGTCCTGCTCCGTGTGCTGGAGTGTACTTCTTTTGAGAACAGACGGGCAATTGCACGTGTGTGGCGTCAGTGTTCCTACAAAGTGCTTTCAGTGTATTTCTTTTAAAGATTTATTTTATTTTTATTGCAAAGTCAGATATACAGAGAGGAGGAGAGACAGAGGAAGATCTTCCGACTGATGATTCACTCCCCAAGTGGCCGCAATGGTCGGTACTACGCCAGTCCGAAGCCAGGAGCCAGGAACTTCCTCTAGGTCTCCCACACGATGCATGGTCCCAAGGCCCTGGGCCGTCCTTGACTGCCCTCCCAGGCCACAAGCAGGGAGCTGGATGGGAAGCGGGCCTGCCGGGATTAGAACCGGCGCCCATATGGGATCCTGGGGCGTTCAAGGTGAAGACTTTAGCTGCCAGGCCTTTGCGCTGGGCCCTTCAGCATGTTTTGAAGCTTCTCTGTGTTCCTTTTGGAAAATGGTAGATGTCTGTGCTTGGAATACACAGTCTTCTTAGCATGGCAGGTGCCTCCCCCGCCAGGCTCAGGATATGCTCACTGCCCCCAAAATAGGAGCCCAGGGCCCTGGGTCCAGCAAAGGCCTGTGGGACGAGAGCCTCCTCTCCCTTGTGTTTCTAGCTCTTGGCATTCAAGCTTCCTCACCGACAAAGAGGTGCTTTCTGTTTTCTTCCGGGTTCTTAGTTGAAGTTGATCTCTATCCCCTGGTGGTGTGTTAAGTAATGCAAGGAATGGAGACGGAGCTAGAGGGGAGATCAAGGACTGGCCCTCTGGTGCGGAGAGGGCAGAGGTCAAGGGGAGACACTTGTCAGAGCAGGGGAAGTGGACGGCGCCCAGCAGGCAGTGGGGACGCAAGGCCTCTGGGGTTTGTCGCTGGAGTGAGGGGACCCTGTGGCTGGTGCCCTTCTGTGGTGGCAGCATGAGTTTGGTACACCGTTCCTTCCAGGTCGACTGATGTTTCAGGCAGTAGACTTGTTCTAGAAGAGCCTGAGACGGTGGATCGGAAGTTAGACCTGAGGCAGCGTGGGAGGGCTGGGAAGTGACCAGCCGCCCCCTCCAGTTGCTGCGCCTCCACGGGACTCCGTCGTGTGTGTTCTGGGAACATTCCCAGCAGGAGAAGAGGAAATGCTGGGTCGTACGGGTTTGCTCAAGTGTGTTTTGGTCACCTGTTTCTATGCTGACCTGGGGGAAGAATGAAGACCCAAGAAAACTCAAGGACAAACACATGACAAAAGACAGTGCATTCTTATATTTTTAATATTTATTTATTATTTACATATATATTTTATTTTGAATTTTTGAATTATGTGGTACAATTTCGTATAGACTGGGATTCCCTCCAAACTCCCAGCCCCCCGACAGATTTTCCCCATTTTACTACAATAGTGTAGTCCTTCATAAGGAATCGGTTCCATCAGTCTCTTATTTAAGTGTACCCCAACATTCCTGGCACAGACCAGCATCCCATTGGCTACATATTTCCAACAGTTTCATTGGGAATCCATTTTTCATCTGGAAGCAGGAATGAATGTTGCGTTATATCCCCACATCTGGATATGGTGAACCCCAGTATATTTATTTATTTATTTTTTACATGAGAGGCAGATTTACAAAGAGAAGGAGAGATGGAAAGAAAGATAATCCATTTGCTGGTTCACTCCCCAAGGGGCCGCAGTGGCCAGAGCTGAGCCGATTCGAATCCAGGAGCATCTTCCAGGTCTCCCAGGCGGGTGCAGGGTCCCAAGGCCTTGGTCCATGCTCTACTGCTTTTCCAGGCCACAGACAGGGAGTTGGATGGGAAGTGGAGCAGCCAGGACATGAACTGGTTCCCAGTGCTTACAAGGCAAGGATTTAGCCACTAGACTGTTGCACCAGACCCAGGACAGTGCGTTCTTAGTATTTCTGTAACTGGCAAGTGAACCAAATTGGGAGTAGTTGTACCAATCCTTTGTAAGCGCACAGAAAGGAAGCACAAAAGTGGGAGGGGACACATGAGGGGCAAGTTAACAGTTAGGGATGGAAGAGTGTGTGAGTGCTGGTCCCTGGGGGCAGATCTGGGGTGACACTCTAGTGGCCTCATAAAATCCCATTGGTCAGTGGAGATTGGTGACTTTTTAAAAAAAAATCACCATGTTGATAGTTGATTCTGTACAGTTTTTGACTGTCCAGTTTTTTAGTGGACGTTTTCGGATGGGGTGAGTTAGGACACTGGCTGTGGCAAAAAGATGGATGGGAGAAAATTTAGCATCCTGTCGCTCCTTTAAACATCAGGTGGTGAATTTTACCCTTTGGCTCACAGGGAGTTACAGGAAATAAATCTGCCCCAGATACAGTGGTTGGACCTGGAGGCCAAGTCAGAGGAGCAGTCGGAGATGCGTGAAGATTCCAATGGTGTGAGCTGTGGACAAGTGACTGCAGTATGGTTGGGGCACGTTTGTGAGTACTGAGAGACCACAAAATCTGGCAGTGTGAAGAGCCCTGTGGAGAGTGGTGTGCAGAGACCCCAGAGGGACGTGGTGCAGAGACCCCAGAGGGACGTGGTGCAGAGGCCAGGATCCCAGCGGCTTCTGTGTGCGCTGGCCAGGAGGTGCCAGACAGCTGTGATGGACAGGGCCCTTCCCCACTGGTGGGCAGGCCGCATGGAGTAGCAGAGACCACAGGCACAAAAACAGGGATGCTATGAATAAAACTGAACAATAACGCAGCCCTCTGCCCTGTGTCTCTGTCTCACACACACTCACACACACACACACACACACACTCACACACACACGTGTTCATCCTGACCCTCCAGCTTGTTTGCTTTTCATTTAGTGTGAGAGAGGCAGCAGTGCGTCTCACGTTTAGACTCTGCTAAATGTCATTGAGAATTCCACACGGTGTGTTCTTGCAGGGACCACCCTGGAAGTTCGGCTTTAAGATATAAATACTGCTGTGTGCTCGCCTCCCGCAGGCAGCAGGGAGAATGCCTCCCTGCACGCGACCTGGCTTGCAGATGCTTGCGTCTGCCTTAGCACTGAGCATTCACTAGTGCGATGGAAGATTCATTCCAAAGCAGATTGCTTTTGCTGCAGAGAGGACTTTTTAACAATCTGGACTTCCTAACCTAAGCTCATTATATCTGCATTGGAGGCTTCAAGAAGTTTGTGGAAAACACAGTGAAAAGATAAAATTTATTTTCATGCAAATAATTCGCAGGAAGAATGTTTGAAAACTTACGGATTTGGGCCCGGCGGCGTGGCCTAGCGGCTAAAAGTCCTTGCCTTGAAAGCCCTAGGATCCCATATGGGCGCCGGATCTAATCCCGGCAGCTCCACTTCCCATCCAGCTCCCTGCCTGTGGCCTGGGAAAGCAGTTGAGGATGGCCCAATGCATTGGGACCCTGCACCCGCGTGGGAGACCCGGAAGAGTTTCCTGGTTCCCGGCTTTGGATCGGGGCGCACCGGCCCGTTGCTGCTCACTTGGGGAGTGAATCATCGGATGGAAGATCTTCCTCTCTGTCTCTCCTCCTCTCTGTATATCTGACTTTGTAATAAAATAAATAAATCTCAAAAAAAAAGAAAAGTTACGGATTTGTACCCAGAGAAACTTTTAATTTCAGTTTCATGAACTTTTTGAAGTATACTTATTTGCGCGTCACACACACACACACGCACACACACACACACACACACACACACTCACACACACACGTGTTCATCCTGACCCTCCAGCTTGTTTGCTTTTCATTTAGTGTGAGAGAGGCAGCAGTGCGTCTCACGTTTAGACTCTGCTAAATGTCATTGAGAATTCCACACGGTGTGTTCTTGCAGGGACCACCCTGGAAGTTCGGCTTTAAGATATAAATACTGCTGTGTGCTCGCCTCCCGCAGGCAGCAGGGAGAATGCCTCCCTGCACGCGACCTGGCTTGCAGATGCTTGCGTCTGCCTTAGCACTGAGCATTCACTAGTGCGATGGAAGATTCATTCCAAAGCAGATTGCTTTTGCTGCAGAGAGGACTTTTTAACAATCTGGACTTCCTAACCTAAGCTCATTATATCTGCATTGGAGGCTTCAAGAAGTTTGTGGAAAACACAGTGAAAAGATAAAATTTATTTTCATGCAAATAATTCGCAGGAAGAATGTTTGAAAACTTACGGATTTGGGCCCGGCGGCGTGGCCTAGCGGCTAAAAGTCCTTGCCTTGAAAGCCCCAGGATCCCATATGGGCGCCGGATCTAATCCCGGCAGCTCCACTTCCCATCCAGCTCCCTGCCTGTGGCCTGGGAAAGCAGTTGAGGATGGCCCAATGCATTGGGACCCTGCACCCGCGTGGGAGACCCGGAAGAGTTTCCTGGTTCCCGGCTTTGGATCGGGGCGCACCGGCCCGTTGCTGCTCACTTGGGGAGTGAATCATCGGATGGAAGATCTTCCTCTCTGTCTCTCCTCCTCTCTGTATATCTGACTTTGTAATAAAATAAATAAATCTCAAAAAAAAAGAAAAGTTACGGATTTGTACCCAGAGAAACTTTTAATTTCAGTTTCATGAACTTTTTGAAGTATACTTATTTGCGCGTCACACACACACACACACACACACACACACACACACACACACACACACACACACAGAGTTCAGTGACTCCAGTCAGTCTCTGGAGGGAATATGAGCTCAAGAACTGCTGTTAGATTGTACTTAGCAAGCAGATTTCTGGCTTTGCTGAGATCTCTCTGGTGTGCTTAGTTTACACATCTGAGCATATTCAAAAAGGTTGTGGACATTACTGTTAAAAGATGTTTATTTTGGTACCAGTGTTTTTGGAATTCATGAATAGCTCTTTCATAATGCAAATCTTTCGTGAATTTTTTGAGGAACCCTCTTGTGTTTAGATTCTGCACCAACCTGTATTACCACAGCCCAATCACATTAATAAGCATATGGGGCTGGTGCTGTGGCATAGTGGGTTAAATGAACACAACACTGGCATCCCATATGAACACCAGTTTGAGTTCCAGCTGCTCCTTTCCCAATCCAGTGTCCTGCTAGTGCGGCCTGGGAACGCAGCACAAAATGGCCAGTGCCTGTGCCCCTGCCACGCAAGTGGAATGCAGATCTAGGCTCCTGGCTTTGACCTGGCCCACACCTAACCATTGTGGTCATTTGGGGAATGAGCTAACAGAAGAACAATCCCTCTTTCTCTAACATTGCCTTTCAAATAAAAGAAATAATTCTTGGGCCTTTTTTTTTCCTTAAAGATTCAAGCCCCAGAAGCACATGCCTGAACTTGGATTCCTGTTTTTTTGAAATCAACAAGCATAGCCATTACCTCCTAAAGCTTACTCATGTTTCTTTGTTAGTGTTTTAATAAAATGAAACAAAAAGCGGACGGCATGGTTTGGGGAGCGGTGGCCCTTGCTGAGCCCGGCCCCCTCTCCCCCTACCCCTTGTCCCGGCTGCTTTGTGCGTCCTGATCGCTGTCCTGGAGAGCACTGGAGAGCCCCGTCCTCCCCCACTTGAAGAGGACTGTGTTGCTCCCGGAAATTGAACTTGAAGTAGGAGCTTGGAAATAATGATGGCTAAAAATCTTGCTCTCTTAAGTCAGTTCTTCATTGGAAGGAAATGTTCAGCAACAATGAAGTTCACTTAATGCTGTGCTGTTTATCCCGGCGCAGTGCCTCGAAGGTGCTTTCCAGTTGGATGGGAGTGGATGGAGCTCCAGGTGCCCAGAAGAAGAGGGCCTTGGAGAGGCTTGGGCTTGGCTGTCTCCCCTTCTCTTGGTGCAGGGGATAAGAAGCTTTGCAGTTGCAGCTTGTGTGAGACTAAGGGGAAGATTAAATTCTATTCCTGCCATAAATTAGACAGGAGAGAGAGAGCTGCTTAATAACTAGCAGTGAAGTTAAAACCTCTTCCCCTTTCACAAGTGATCTCTTAATTAGATTCATTAGTTTTTAAATATTTTTTGGAATTACTAAAGTTTAATTCCTGAAAGGTTTTGGAGTTTAAAAGGAATGCTTCATTTGCTGTATTATTGTGTTCTGAGATACCGGTGGTGAGTTTTGTGTGTGTATTTAAATGGAAAGAAAAGGTTGCCAGTTGTAAAGTCACTTAGAAGGACCCATGATCATTTTCTTTAAAGATTTATTAATTTTTATTTGAAAGGCAAAGTTACAGAAAGGAGAGAGAAGAGAAAGATCTTCCATTTACTGGTTCACTGGCCACATTGTTCACAATGACCCAAGCTCAGTCAATCTGGAGGCAAGAGCCTGGAGCCTTCTCCAGGTCTCCCATGTGGGTGCAGGGCCAAGGACTTGAGCCGTGCACTGCTGCCTTTCTAGGCCATTACCAGGGAGCTGATTTAGAAGTGGAGCCACCGGGACTTGAACCATTTGCCGTATGGGATGCTGCTGAATCCCCCCTGTCTCCCACTTCTAACTCTGCCTTTCACGTAAATCTTAGAGAGAAACTAAGTTTAGTCTTCCCATTGATACAGCTTAGCAAAATTAGATTTTGTCTGTTTTTCTCTAGGAAAGGCACCTATTGTTGTTAGATAACTGTTAGTTAATTCTCAGAATCAAAGTTCAAAGTCCTTCGACATGGGTGCCGAGACACCGTAGAGGAGGCAGTTAGCGAGGTTTAATTTTAACCAGGTCCTTAGACTGCAGACAGACAGAATGACATCACAGAACAGGCACCGTGGTGAATGGCGGCTTTGTTGCTGTTGCTCTAACCAGGACCCGGGAACGAAGAGTGCATTCTTAACTAGGTTCAAGGGCCATGGTCCAGGATCCTGTGGTGGCGGTCCCTGCCTGGGCCATGCTTTCTGCATAGATCCTAGGCTTGCCTCTGCCCACTCCCCCACCCCCAGCTCCTCTCTGCTCCCAGCTCCGCTCGGCTTTCCCCCTCTCCGCTCCCCTGAACCCACCTCCAGAGGGCAGCCGATCCCCTGGTGTCTGTCCCTGGTGTGTGGTTCCCCCCCGGCCCCCCCCCCCGTGGCCCTGGGTGACCTGGCTGGATTCTCTGTGAGCGGACTGGGTTGGTGATAGGACCGTGCGACTTCTCCTGGGGACCTGGATCCTGGCGGGTTGTCACGCCACCTGTGTGCCATGGGTTTCCAGCCCTCACAGGGTGGAAGGACATAGGTGGTTGCTCAGAAGGATTGCAGATCATTGGCCGCAGGCATGGAAGCTGAGCTGTTCTGGGGTCCTGTGAAAGGGGCTGTGAGGTGGTGGATAGGGACTGCAGAGGCAGGTTTCTGGAACCTGGTTCCACCAACTGCTGCTGGGCACGCCACGCCCAGCTGGGAGACCATCAGTCCAGTGAAATCGCAGCTGTAGTCATAAACCTGCTCCAATATAGCTTTCTTTTTAGGTTTATTTTACTTGTTTAAAAGGCACAGTTACAGAAAGTGAGGTGTGCTAGAGAGAGAGAGAGAGAGAGAGATCTTTCATCAGCTGGTTTACTTCCCAGATGGTTGCAGCAGCTTGGGCTGGGCCAGGCCAGCCCTAGGAGCCAAGAGATTGATCCAGTCTGCTGTGTGGGTACAGGGCCCGCAAGGAGTTGGACCATCATCTTGCCGTTGTCTCAAGTGCATTAGCAGGGAGCCTGATTGGAAGAGGAGCTGGTGGGACTTGAACCAGAGCTCTGATACAGGATGCCAGCATGGCAAGGAGTGGCTTGACCCACTGTACCATAATGTCAGCTCTAAAAATACATTAAAAAATATTCTATTATTTGAAAAGTGGAGTTAACAGAGATTAGGAGAGATAGAGAACTTTGCTGATTCACTGCCCGCATAGACACAATGGCCAGGGCTGAGCCAGGCTGAAGCCAGGAACCAAGCAACTCCCTGTCTGGCTCTCCCACACTCCTGGCACTGGTCCAGGCACTGGCAGGGAGCTAGATCAAAAGTGGAGTACTTGATGGGCCCGGCGGCGTGGCCTAGCGGCTAAAGTCCTCGCCTTGAAAGCCCCGGGATCCCATATGGGTGCCGGTTCTAATCCCGGCAGCTCCACTTCCCATCCAGCTCCCTGCTTGTGGCCTGGGAAAGCAGTTGAGGACGGCCCAATGCATTGGGACACTGCACCTGCGTGGGAGACCCGGAAGAGGTTCCAGGTTCCCGGCTTCGGATCGGCGCGCACTGGCCCGTTGCGGCTCACTTGGGGAGTGAATCATCGGAAGGAAGATCTTCCTCTCTGTCTCTCCTCTGTATATATCTGGCTGTAATAAAATGAATAAATCTTTAAAAAAAAAAAAAAAAGTGGAGTACTTGAGTTGAACTTGGCGCTCATGCCAGTGTACTTGGGTTGAACTTGGCGCTCATGTCAGTGTCACAGGTGGCAGCTTTACCCACCGTGTCACAATGCTGACCCCAAAGATGCTGTTTTTTTTCTAAAAAATGTTTTTTGATATGTGATTGGTGAATCAGCAGCTGTGTGATAGTTTCTTATTAAAGTACTTAGTGAACTTGCAGGGAAATGATATTTTTAACAATGTGATGCTGCTTTTGTGTGACACAGTCTCTTTGCAAAGGTCAGTTTTTGGCTCGTCTGTTGGGCAGATGTTTCTGCTATTGCTGGAAATGCATCCTTAAAAACACCTTTGCTTCTGGTCACTGCTCTGTTTTTTCCTTGTGGCATTAGGCGTTTTCCTAGCAGAAGCCTCGTGTGGCCCCACTCCCGAAGTCAAGGCCCTTTGATGGCCGATCCATTGATTGTTGAGGTGATTGATGTGGCACGGGCCTGTGTCTTGGGGAGGTGGGACTGTCACTATGAGACGCCCAGGCCAGGTTTATGTCCTGGAGCACCCTGGAAGGGAAGGGGAGCAGGCGGCACGGAGTGGGTGGGGGTTACAGACGCCAGAGTCCAGTGGGTGCTGAGCAGCTGGTCACCTACTCAGTGCTGTCACTGCAGGGGTGGTCTCTAAGGGCTCCTTCCCAGGCTTTGTTCTGGGGAGAAAATCTTCAACATTTGCTGGGGTTTAGACTGATGAGCTTTTAAAAAACCTGTTTGTAGCTTTCCAAACGCTTGAACTTCAGACACTGATATAGACTTGGTAAAAGGCTATGTTGTTTCCATTGTGTTAACCAGTACATTACCTTAATTATTTAATGATTGCTAAACACTCAGTGTTGGTGTGGTCTGGTGACCTAGTCGAAAAAGCTTGGACATTTTGCCAAGAAATGGCAAGATTAAGGAAAAAAAAAAAAGAAATGAATTTACTGCTTTTTAAAAATACCGTTTCACATTACATCAGATTATGCTAAAGTCTGATGCTGACTTTGTTTCTAAGGCTCCAGGTTCTAAGGAGATGTGCCGTGTTGCCAGTTTGGAGGGGTTGTGTGCAATGTAATTTCACCTTATACGATCTGTTGGCTGTGTATTGTGTAATATGACATATGAAGGGCCTTAAAGAAATCCGTGGACAACATAAATTACAACTACCACACACAGACTTCTCTCCCACGAACTTTTGGAAGCGCCTTAGTGCTGGGAGGGGAGGCTAGCCAGTGTTGGTATAGCTCAGCAAATAGTCACCTAATTTCTGTGTTTAAAAACCCTGCGTGGGGCCTGGCGGCGTGGCCTAGTGGCTAAAGTCCTCACCTTGAACACCCCAGGATCCCATATGGGCGCCAGTTCTAATCCCGGCAGCTCCACTTCCCATCCAGCTCCCTGCTGTGGCCTGGGAAAGCAGTCGAGGACGGCCCAATGCATTGGGACCCTGCACCCACGTGGGAGACCCGGAAGAGGTTCCAGGTTCCCGGCTTCAGATCGGAGCGTACCGGCCCGTTGTGGCTCACTTGGGGAGTGAATCATCGGACGGAAGTTCTTCCTTTCTGTCTCTCCTCCTCTCTGTATATCTGACTTTGTAATAAAATAAATAAATCTTTATTTAAAAAGGTGTTTATAATTTCAGAATAAGTTGCGTCAGTGAGCAAACATTTGAATAGCCATGAAAAAAGACTAAGTCAAATTGTAAATTTGAATATTGGAGCTCAGGTGGATGGCCGTGAGAACTGGGGGAGGGCTCATGTGCCTCTTTGTAAGAAGGGAAAATGAAAGTCCATCTGACAAGTGCTCTGCTCCATGTCATTTAGTTAGATGTGGCCCCCATGGCACTGGGCTTCATGTCTCCTGGCTCCTTGTCCAAGACTGAACCAGGCACCTGCACTCCTCAGGTAGTTATACGAAGGGAGAGTCAACTGGCTTGGTTCTGTTTTCTGTTAAAGACCTGGAAGACCAGTGACCAACTTACCACAGAGAGTCCCGCTAGTGCCCATGACAGACCCAGGAAAGCTACTGGGTTCTGGGGCCCGGCGGCGTGGCCTAGCGGCTAAAGTCCTCGCCTTGAACGCCCCGGGATCCCATATGGGCGCCGGTTCTAATCCCGGCAGCTCCACTTCCCATCCAGCTCCCTGCTTGTGGCCTGGGAAAGCAGTTGAGGACGGCCCAATGCATTGGGACACTGCACCTGCGTGGGAGACCCGGAAGAGGTTCCAGGTTCCCGGCTTCGGATCGGCGCGCACTGGCCCGTTGCGGCTCACTTGGGGAGTGAATCATCGGAAGGAAGATCTTCCTCTCTGTCTCTCCTCTGTATATATCTGGCTGTAATAAAATGAATAAATCTTTAAAAAAAAAAAAAAAAGTGGAGTACTTGAGTTGAACTTGGCGCTCATGCCAGTGTACTTGGGTTGAACTTGGCGCTCATGTCAGTGTCACAGGTGGCAGCTTTACCCACCGTGTCACAATGCTGACCCCAAAGATGCTGTTTTTTTTCTAAAAAATGTTTTTTGATATGTGATTGGTGAATCAGCAGCTGTGTGATAGTTTCTTATTAAAGTACTTAGTGAACTTGCAGGGAAATGATATTTTTAACAATGTGATGCTGCTTTTGTGTGACACAGTCTCTTTGCAAAGGTCAGTTTTTGGCTCGTCTGTTGGGCAGATGTTTCTGCTATTGCTGGAAATGCATCCTTAAAAACACCTTTGCTTCTGGTCACTGCTCTGTTTTTTCCTTGTGGCATTAGGCGTTTTCCTAGCAGAAGCCTCGTGTGGCCCCACTCCCGAAGTCAAGGCCCTTTGATGGCCGATCCATTGATTGTTGAGGTGATTGATGTGGCACGGGCCTGTGTCTTGGGGAGGTGGGACTGTCACTATGAGACGCCCAGGCCAGGTTTATGTCCTGGAGCACCCTGGAAGGGAAGGGGAGCAGGCGGCACGGAGTGGGTGGGGGTTACAGACGCCAGAGTCCAGTGGGTGCTGAGCAGCTGGTCACCTACTCAGTGCTGTCACTGCAGGGGTGGTCTCTAAGGGCTCCTTCCCAGGCTTTGTTCTGGGGAGAAAATCTTCAACATTTGCTGGGGTTTAGACTGATGAGCTTTTAAAAAACCTGTTTGTAGCTTTCCAAACGCTTGAACTTCAGACACTGATATAGACTTGGTAAAAGGCTATGTTGTTTCCATTGTGTTAACCAGTACATTACCTTAATTATTTAATGATTGCTAAACACTCAGTGTTGGTGTGGTCTGGTGACCTAGTCGAAAAAGCTTGGACATTTTGCCAAGAAATGGCAAGATTAAGGAAAAAAAAAAAAGAAATGAATTTACTGCTTTTTAAAAATACCGTTTCACATTACATCAGATTATGCTAAAGTCTGATGCTGACTTTGTTTCTAAGGCTCCAGGTTCTAAGGAGATGTGCCGTGTTGCCAGTTTGGAGGGGTTGTGTGCAATGTAATTTCACCTTATACGATCTGTTGGCTGTGTATTGTGTAATATGACATATGAAGGGCCTTAAAGAAATCCGTGGACAACATAAATTACAACTACCACACACAGACTTCTCTCCCACGAACTTTTGGAAGCGCCTTAGTGCTGGGAGGGGAGGCTAGCCAGTGTTGGTATAGCTCAGCAAATAGTCACCTAATTTCTGTGTTTAAAAACCCTGCGTGGGGCCTGGCGGCGTGGCCTAGTGGCTAAAGTCCTCACCTTGAACACCCCAGGATCCCATATGGGCGCCAGTTCTAATCCCGGCAGCTCCACTTCCCATCCAGCTCCCTGCTGTGGCCTGGGAAAGCAGTCGAGGACGGCCCAATGCATTGGGACCCTGCACCCACGTGGGAGACCCGGAAGAGGTTCCAGGTTCCCGGCTTCAGATCGGAGCGTACCGGCCCGTTGTGGCTCACTTGGGGAGTGAATCATCGGACGGAAGTTCTTCCTTTCTGTCTCTCCTCCTCTCTGTATATCTGACTTTGTAATAAAATAAATAAATCTTTATTTAAAAAGGTGTTTATAATTTCAGAATAAGTTGCGTCAGTGAGCAAACATTTGAATAGCCATGAAAAAAGACTAAGTCAAATTGTAAATTTGAATATTGGAGCTCAGGTGGATGGCCGTGAGAACTGGGGGAGGGCTCATGTGCCTCTTTGTAAGAAGGGAAAATGAAAGTCCATCTGACAAGTGCTCTGCTCCATGTCATTTAGTTAGATGTGGCCCCCATGGCACTGGGCTTCATGTCTCCTGGCTCCTTGTCCAAGACTGAACCAGGCACCTGCACTCCTCAGGTAGTTATACGAAGGGAGAGTCAACTGGCTTGGTTCTGTTTTCTGTTAAAGACCTGGAAGACCAGTGACCAACTTACCACAGAGAGTCCCGCTAGTGCCCATGACAGACCCAGGAAAGCTACTGGGTTCTGGGGCCCGGCGGCGTGGCCTAGCGGCTAAAGTCCTCGCCTTGAACGCCCCGGGATCCCATATGGGCGCCGATTCTAATTCCAGCAGCTGCACTTCCCATCCAGCTCCCTGCTTGTGGCCTGGGAAAGCAGTGGAGGACGGCCCAGGGCTTTGAGACCCTGCACCTGTGTGGAAAACCCAGAAGAAGGAGGTTCCTGGCTCCCGGCTTTGGATTGGCGCAGCACTGGCTGTTGCTGCTCACTTGGGGAGTGAATCATCGGACGGAAGATCTTCCTCTCTGTCTCTCCTCCTCTCTGTATATCCGGCTTTCCAATAATAATAAATCTTAAAAAAAAAAAAAGCTACTGGGTTCTGAGGGTAAGATAACTCATTATCAACACTGTTATTGTATGTTAAGGAGATTGGAATTCACACAACACCTCTGTTCTCACAGAAACATTTCAGTGTTTGTCTTGTCTGCCCAGGCTTTTCAGTTATTACCTCTGAGAATCACAAGCTTTAAGATAGTTGGTGTGGGAAGGCTTCAGTGTGGCAGTTTTTTAAAAAGAATGATATGTCAATTATTTGAGAGACACTGTAAGGGGGAGAGGGAAAAGAAGAAACGGAGGAAGGGAGATGGAGGGAAAGATTGAGTTCAGTTATCAGTTGATCTTTCATCTGCTGGCTTGGTCCGCCACTGGCTGCAACAAACAGGGCTGGACCAGGATTTTGCTGGGAGCCAGGAGCTGCATCTGGGCCTTCCAGATGGGTGCAGAGGCCCAAGCGCTTGGCTCATCCTCCACTGCTTTCCCAGAAGCACCAGCAGAAAGCTAGATCACAAGTGGAGTGGCCGGGACTTGAACTGGTATCCAAATGGGAGTCCAGCATTGCAGGTGAAGGCTTAACATACTGCACTGCAGTGACGCTTACTGGGCAAACATTCATAAATTCTTCAACAGTCTCTTTTGTAAAAAAGATGCTTTATTTGAAGGCAGAGTGATATGGGGAAGGTGGAATAGAGGGGCAGAAAGAGGGAGATCGTTCATCTGTTCACTCCCAGAATGGCTGCAATGACTGGGGGCGGGCCAGAACAAAGCCAGATGCTAGGAACTCCATCTGGGCTTTCCGCACGGGGAGCAGGGAGCCAAGTACCTGGGCCAGTGCCACTGCCTTCCCAGACATGTGAACAGGAAGTTGAGTCAGAAATGGAGCATCCAGGACTTCAACTGGCATTTCAATACAGAATTCAGGCGTCGTATGTTGTGGTTTAACCCACTGCACTGTAACTCAGGCCCTCACTTCTTCGGTAGTCTTACAAGAAGATTCCTAATCTGTGTTGTAACTTGTGTTCCGAAAGATAGTTTTCCAAAGAGCAGGGATTGGATGTGGACATGGGTGACCTCTCCTGACTCCCCCCCCCGCCCCCCGCACCTCACTTCTCATACCTCTGCCCAGACACACACACACACACACACATACACACACACACACCCAGCAGGGGCGACTCTTTCACTTTAGTTTTATGTAAACGCCAAAGACAAGCCACAGATGGCCCAGCGGGTAGGCTGAGCTGCTGTGAGGTCCTGACTCTGTAGGTACTGTAGGTGCCATGCTGCTGGAGAGTTCCTTCTTGAGTTCAATTAGAATAATATGCACCCCCCCCCCCCCCGAACCATTCGCCCTCTGTGTATTTGGTGCTTTACCCACTGCTCAGGACTTGTGTCTGTGATGCCAGTCCAGTGCTCTAAGCCTGTTCCCTAAGGCGTAAGTCAGTGTCAAGGCAAGCGTGCAGTGTTGGTCCTGGGAGCCGTTGTCTGGTAACCCAACAGGATGCTCGAGGCAGTGACCGAGCGAGCGCTACTGGGCCTGTGTACCTTGGAGCGAACTCGAGCTACCAGACTCTCAGGGTAGTATTTTTAGGAGAGCACCTCCAAATGGGTACTAGCATTTTTCAACTTGATTTTGACAGGCCTGGGCCCCTGAGATTTTTTGAGTAGCTGTTAGCAAAACAAAGGCAGCTACTTGGTTATGACTAATAGAATTCCAGAGGTTGCAGGAAGGCCTTGCGGTACAGTGCTCCAAATGTGGAGTGTGGGGGAGTTCAGAGCTGGTGCTGGTTCAGGCTGCAACAAGCCATTCGCAAGCCAGGTTTGCTTAGTGAGGGAAAATGTGGAGTTTTTACTCTTTGACAGGGGTGTTTGAGGGAGATGAAAATAATGTGAGATATGAAGGAATGCTGTTCAGTGCTTCCTGGCCGTGACTCCAAGGGTAGCCTTTGCTGGCTGTCCAAGTGAGGATGAGGAGGATGGCGGTTCTGAAAGCTGGGTGCTGCCTCAGGGAAATGCTCTCCGTCTACCCCTCAGCCCCCAGCCCCGGGTCAGGTGTTCCACCCCACAGACTGGAATCCACGGTGACATCATTGGACTGAGGCCGCATCTGACTGCTGTGGCTGCCCCGGAGGTGGTGGTCAAGTTGTAAAGTGCAGTGATGCGTGCGGGGCTGCCACGTGCCTGACAGAGCTCTCGGTGAGTGCTGCTGGGCCAGACCACTCCCGGATCACGGCCTCCATTTTAAACCCAGCTGTTCCTTTCTGTGTCTCAGTGGCTGGACCGGTGTGGAGCAAGTGCTTAGCGAAAACTGGTCCTGTGATTGGTTTGGGGTTTGCCCTAATGAATACAGCACGGGTAGAGGCTGAGAGAGCAAGTGCTGAGTGCACTTTGCAGCTGGGTGGGATTCCCCCGGCCAAGGCCCCTCTCCCGGTGGCACACCAGTGTGAAACACTGTTGTTGTGTGTGTTAACACGGGTGTTGGAGTTGGAGGTGAACCTCCACATCTTGTTCCGCTTTTTTTTTTTTGAGATTTATTTATATTTGTTTGAAAGGCAGAGCCACACAAGAGAGAAGAGACAAGTGATCTTCCATCTGCTGGTTTACTCCCCCAAATGGCACAACAGCCAAAGCTGAACTGGTCTGAAGCCACGACCTTCTCTGGGTCTCTCCCACAGGTGTGTGCACCCAAGTACTTGGGCTACTCTCCAGGGAGCTGGATTGGAAGTGGAACAGGTGGAACTGAAACTTGTGCCCATATGGGATGCCAGTACTGCACATGGAGGCTTACCATGCTGTACCATGGTTCTGGCCTCCTTACTTCTACTTTAATAACTGAATCTTTGAGTTAGGTGTATTTTAGTTGTTTGGCAGATTAAGTGTGGATGACACCTCCCTTTGGGTTAGTGGCAGTGTCCACAGAGTGACTACAAAGCAGGTGCAGTCTGACCACACAGTTGTGGGCTCCTTGGAGGGTCCCTCTCCGAAGTGGGCATTCTGTCCAGAGGTCACGAGCATGAAGCTCGTGGGAGGATTTGTGCGTCGTGTTTTTGGAGATTGTACTGATGGAAAGTATGTTCTTCAGCCGCAGTGCTCCAAGTGCAGAGTGAGACTCAAGCCAAATAAACTGAGAGGCATGAGAACCTAGCCTTGTCTGATTGGGCTTCGGTATAAATAGCTTTGCTGTGAATCACCCAAAATCGCTGAGAATTCAGGATGGCAACTTGCTGCTGGGATGGTTTTTCAACAGACAGTCTAAAGAATATCCATCCCGCTGTAAATGAAGCCACATGTTAGCACAGCCAGTGGGTGGTGGGAATGGGAAGAGTAGCCTGGGGCTGTTGGAGCCACTTCCTGGGCCGGCTGCAGCTGGAGCTAGAAGGCCAGATGCCTGTGATAGAGAGCCTGGGACAGCTCCCCCTTTAAGGTTGCTTCACATGGAAAAGCAGAGGAAGAGGCGTATACTTCTAGAAGCAGTTTATTAAAAAAAAAAAAAAAAAAGACAGCAAACAACGGACTTCTTTCACCAGAGGATTGAACTTCCTTTGAAAGATGAGAGTTTGGATAAAGCCGGAGTGGGGAGGCCTCTTTAAGGCTCCCCTGGGACACCCCACATAAGCTCCTTTAATAGCCAGGCCCATAAAATGTAGTTGAGTAGTTGGGCCATCTTCTTGGGCAATGCAGAAGTGCTTATTGTGGTAATCACAGCATGCATTGTTTTGGCTGGTAGCTGCCAGTACCGTGAAGCTGCACCCCCCTTTTTTTTCTGCATTTAGTTTAATCTGCTGGTTTTGAAGAATGTTAGCAAGACCGAGATGGAAACTGGAGTTTATTGGCTGCTCTTCCATGGCAGATTTAAGGATGGGCTGAAGGTGGCGGCACACTTTAGGCTTTCTTCCTGATGGCCTGGTTTCTGGCTCCTGCCTCTTCTGGCCCTTGTGGACTGCTTCCGGTGTGTGCCAGGCATCTCTCAGGAGAAGGAGGAGGCACAGTGGGACTCCCAACTGGCACTGTGGGTCCCCTCCTCCTAAATCCGCGCCTGGGCGCTGAAGAGTTGCAGCATCACAGAAGTCAAGCGCCAGCCCTCCTGGTGGGCCACCGGGCGACCAGTCGAGCAGCCCAGGAGTGCGTGTTAAGTTTATGCTAGCAGGTTCTGGGAATTGTTGCTCCCGCAGGTAGTAGAGATGAACTGCTGCTCCCAGAGGCTGTTCGTGGTAAAGGAAAACTGTGCACGCTCTTATGTGATGATTCAGATATCACCCGTGGAAACGCTGCTGAAGAGATCACCGCAACTCAAGCAGCCATGTTGTATTGGTTTTTAGGTGATGAAGCAGTGTTTGAAATCGGAGCGTTTCAAGATCGTGTCATTGATTCTGCATTCATGAGACTTCAGCTCTGTCAAATCTTTTTGGGGGAGGGACTAGGGGGAGAGCGGTGTTTGGCAGGGGTGGAGGGGGTGAGTGTGGGAGTTCTTGCTGGGGTGGATGGTGGATGGTGTCGCAGGATAAAGTGTCCTGGGGACAGCTGACAGTGATAGCTGTATTCCTATGAACATACGGAGCTGTGCACTTAGGCATGTGGACTTGGGTATGTATATTTTCATTGAAAAGGGAGCATAATAAAATATTGGTTTCAATGTATGCATGAGGATCACCATTTGGAGTATTTGCCTTCAAAAAGCAACTCTGGTTTTTAGTAATTGTCGATTCAGTAATTGTTCATATATCCACAAGACCAAGGCTGTGGCATATCAGGTTAAGCCACTGCTTGCAGATTGAAAACATGCATTTTCAGGGTGTACAAGGCTCTCGTGTTTGGTCTGTGTTTCCCAGGGAGTGCAGGGTTGGAGTCACGGCCAGCCCCTTACTGGGGCTTTTTGCCACCTGCAGAGGGGTCCTGGATTTGATTCCTGGTGCTCAGCTCAGGCCTAGCCCAGCTCCTGCTGTCATGTGCGTGGATCCTGAGCTGGTAGTTGGGAGTTTTCTGTCTCTTGAATGAATTGGTGAAGTGCTCTGTTGCTGAATGAATGAATGATAAGGAAGACACATTCTCACTTTCCTGTTCTGTCTCCATGACCTCACCTTCACCCTGTGCTGCGGGGTCCTGCTCTTGGATCCCTCTGAGGAGGTTGAGCTGTGAGTTGTGCGTATGTGTGACTCCAGCGAAGACAGCCAAGTTGAGACATTGCATCTGAAATACGACGTTTTATGTCGAAAACATAGTGAGTAGGTGTGAGGGAACATGCATGTTAAACAGCTTCTCTGTGTACCTGGCAGCTGAGTTCCTGCTCTCTGGATGACGTGACAAAGTCTACATCAGGCAATGTTGGAGAGCTGCCATCTGGAAGGATTCTCCGTATGCATTTATGTGACTTTATTGGGTCATTCATTCAAGAATTTAAAATGTTGATTTCAGTTTTTTCCTTTAATCAGCAGTACAGATTGGCCAGTCTGTAATGAAATCTGAGAAATTTACTCGGGAGGCTGCCAGCCTGTCACCTCCGACTCCCAGACGGCCGGTCTTCCCGCTTACCTGCCTCCCCGTTTTGTGCCACTGGAAGCACTAAAGGATTTGCTATGAACAAGGGACTAGTGGCTTGTGCCCCTGGGTGAGCTGGCCAGTGAGCTCCAGCCCAGACCAGCATCTGGCACACCCTCCCTCCCTGGGCCCCAGGATAAAAACAACAGTGTGAGATTCTGAGCATCTATATTCTAAGATGTTCTTGTAAAAGAAGTATGGTTTTTCTTTTTTATTTTGCAAGATGATGATTTGAACAGTAAGATGTTTTCACCAAAGACATAGGAAGAGGGAGGGAGTGGTTCCTGTGGAAGCCAGTAGGGCTTGGCTGCGTGCAGGCAGGGGTCTGGGCTGCGGGGCTGAGATGCCTGGGGACTTGCTATGCTTTGAGTGTGCCTATCCCAGACCCATGTGGACATTTCCTTGCCACCGCAACAGTACCAGGTGATTAAGTCCCCAGGAATTGATGTTGCCGCCTGGGGGCGAGTGGGAGGGTTCCTTTTGATCTGGGAGGACCTTTAGTCTGTCTTCTGTCTTATCTTAGGGTGGACTGCTTGTGTTCACTTCGCAAGCAGTAAGGAATCACCATTGTGTTGGGCCTTGTGGCTTCCGGAACCATGAGCACAGCACGCTGTGGGTTTGTCAGTGACCTAGAGGGACTGTGGTGATCTGTTAGAGCAGCAGGGAATGACCAAGGCAGGACTGTTCAGGGGCCATCAAATGGGAAGATCCTTGAGAGAGGGAGGGAGGGAAAGAAGGGGAGAGAAAGGCGGAGGGGTGGGGCTGTGACCTTGTTTGGGGATTCAGCTTCAGTTTCCATGTTTTTAAAGCAAAGGAATTAAAATAATCCTTAAGATTCTTTCCTGCTTTAACCCTCTGCATTCTGTACAATATTAGCTGTGTTAACTGTATCTGCTCGGCGGGCAGGTTATATTAAAGAAAATTCTGGGATAAGCAACCTGAGCTAAAACATGTGCACATAGTCACAGGCACACATGGACGGACACACACACACACACACACACACACACACCTCACTGAGTTTCATTGTAGGTTTCCCTCCCCTCGCTCTTCCCATATTGTGTTTTATTGCCTTCCAAATAGCAGGGATGCTTGCCAGCATATTGTTGTTCTCCGTTGTGACCTTGGACTCTGACCTGTTGCCCCGGGAGTCTGGGCGACATGAAGAAGTCACAGAGTGTTTGAGCTTTGTGTGTGTTTCATTGCCCCATCACTCCTCTGAGCGTTTGCGTTATGACACCTGTCTTGGGTGGCACGGCTGGAGTTAGTCGTGCTTCATGAACATTCTCTGTTCTTCAGTTTATCCCATTAAAAAGAAGCAGAAGTTCGGAAGTTCAGCCGTCACAAGTAGGAACTGTCTCTCAGACAGAGCACATCTGAGGAGGTGGTCAAGCTCTGGACTTCCGCCTAGAGGTGGTGGTGGAAGCAACATGGGGCTTGAGTTCTCCTTTGTGGACTGTTCCTTTAATGGCCTGCCCTGTGTTAGTGCTGCTTCCTGCCGGCTCAGACTACAGGCCTCTCATTTGCTAACTCTTCCACTTGGCACCAGAAATGTTGGGTGTAACATGCCTGGCATGCCTTGGGGACACTTAGACAGCAGGATATAGCTTCTAAATATTTCCCACTGTATTGCATGCAGGCATCCAGTATTTTTCCTCTGAGGATCCTGGAAAGCCAAGCTCATAGAGGACACTAGAAAAGATCCATGGGTTAGAAGAGATAGTTGTCAGGGACTGGCTGTGTGGCGCAGTGGATTGGGCTACTGCCTGCAATGCTGACATCCTGGATGGTTGCCTGTTGGAGTTCCAATTGTTCCCTTTCCAACCTTAACTGCCGGTGTGCCTGAGAAAACCTTGGAAGATGGCTCAGGTGCATGCGCCCTGCACTCATGTGGGAGAGCTTTCAGTTCCTGGCCTCAGCCCTGGACTAACCTTGGCTGTTGCAGCCATCTGGGGAGTAAACCAATGGATAGTCCGTCCATCCTTCTGTCTGTCTGTCTGTCTATCTATCTATCTACCTTTCTCTTTCTTTCTCTCTCTCTCCTTCCCTTCCTCCCTCCCTCCCTCCCCTCTTGATCCTTTCAATAAGATAAATCTTAAAAAAAAAAAATCGCACACCGAACTGCAACTGTCTAGGAATCTGAGTGTTCCCGGCCTGTGCTCACGAGCTGATGTGTCTTACGTTCGCTGGATAGAACGGCTGCACCATTAGTATTACCCGGTTAACTGCTGGTCATCCCAGGGCTGCTGTGGGTCAGTCTTGGAGCAGCTGAGGATTCCCATGGCGAGCTGCAGATGCTGGCAGATTGCTGCCATTCGTAAGAGGAGGAGGTAACCATGTCATCTTGTTGGTTTCTGGGCCTGTATTCTAGTTATGCTAAAAGACTTCATCTTAAATATTAGTCTGATTTACAAGGTTCACCTTCAGAGAGAATCTCTAGCTTTCTCCCAAGAAGATGCATGCAGAGGTAATGATTACTGAATCAGTTTAGAGAAAAATCAGGGACCACTTATCTAATAGTGCAGATAAACTGGAGGTGCTATATTTGAACCAACACTATACCTAAGTGAAAGGAATAAACCTGTGTTTAGGCTGATGTCAGGAATCCAATGTTGAGTGATATGAAAGTCTGGTTCGGTTTATATTTTATGCTTAAAACATCATATGTACAAACAGTTCTCCATATTTTTATAAATGTGGCTGCGTGTGTGTGTATTTTAAAGAGACTGGAAGGAGACACAAATGCATGGTAGTGATGGGTTTTTCAGATGGAAGAGAGGACCATTGTATCTCTCCTTAATGTTTCTGTTGTGAAAATACGACCTTAAACAAATGTGACCAAATGTGACCTGTCACTTCCGAGTGGTAGAGATGTGTGTGCACTTACATCTTTATTTTTCATGTTTGACTGCTTTAAAAATCGGTTCAAAAACGAGAAGGAGCTTGTGCTCAGCATGTAAACTCCAGCAGAATGAACATTTATAGTGGGCATAACACAGGAGTTGAGGATAGTGCAGCGTTAGATGAGCTGCCTCTTCTGGGCCGTGCGAGGCGACTCGGGGTGGAGATTGTGTCGCCTCCTTGGGGTTCTCTGTTCTATGCTAAGTGTCCTGGTCTTAGAATTGACACCGTGGGTGACCAGGAGTCGGCCTTTTGCACTGTGGCATCTCTCAGGTGATTGTCCTTTGGCCGTTTCTTTTCAGAGTTTGCACTTTGCCTGATTTGGAAATAAAATGACCTGTGATGAGTGTAGGGCATCCTTGAGTGTGGCTTGTCCTTAGTTACTGATTGACTTGTGGCCTTGGGCATGGCACCTGGCACCTCATATTCTGTGACTCACCTTTGAGCCCCAAGCCTGCCAGTACACCGGGCAGCCCTCCGCCAGCCTCTAGTGCCATTTGCCTTTGCTCTCATTTCCTGCTCTGCAGGATGGTCGTTGTGGTGCCTGCCTCAGCTCAGCCAGCCGTGGGGATGCTGTGAGGAGATGCACTTGTCAGCTGCGATCTCTCATCTGTCCCTCCAGTGAAGTCTACCTTTCTTTCCCAAACCGCTTCCCCTGGAGACAGGACAGAGCCTCCGGGCAGGCCTGCCTCTGCTTGGTCTGGATGAATGCTTGCCTTTCCTGTTCTCCCCCAGCAACTTCCTGCCTTCTAGGAAGCTCTTGCCCCTGCAGATGTCTCTCAGACATCATCCCACCTGATGGCCCCACCATCCCTGTGTCTGAGACAGGGTCTCCTAGTGCCCCTGGCCATCTGTTTCTGCTGCTTGGACCCAAAGCCTCAGCTCATTCAAGGGAAGACGGTGGTCTTGTTGAACTTTGTAACCCTCCTAGCTGCTAAGTGCATATTGTGAGAGATGCTAGGGAAATACGTGGGGACAAACTCAGGTGAGGGCACTTGGCGTGTTTGCAGGGCTCGGCCTGTCTGGGATGGTGTCATGCAGTGGGTCTGGGTGTGTGTTTCGGATGACGGGGGTGTTGTCAGTAGGCAGCAGATGGGAATCTTTTTGTGTTAACACTGCTAGTCACTGCCGGGTGTGCATGCGCACACAGGCACATGCAATTCACTCCTAATGATTTTAGGTAAACTGCTGGATTCACATCTGCTATTCAGCTCTTAGGTGACCTCGTCTGAGTGACAGGCAGCCCTTAATGCTCTATTGTTGCAATCAGGCTTGTAGCAGCACAGGTCTCCAGGGCTTCTGTTGTGCTTCGGCTATGGATATTGTCTATGTGGTGATCACGTTACAGACCTCACACACCTGCCTCCCTGTCAGACTGTAAGTGCTAACTCCACACAGAAAGCTGCAGGGCAGAGAGCAAGCAGGCACTGGTCGGTTTCTTTACAGCATGTCATAAAGGGTTGTGTCCTGCCAATATTGCCCTTGGATTCTCAAGGGTCATGTAGATCATTCTGTGTGGCGGTAACAAGCAGCTACACATAGCCAGAAGTCTTTGAAGGGCTTCCCCTGCCTACTTTTTTCTTGCGTGACTGATAAGGGCAAAAGTGGTGTCAAAGGGCATCAGTAAATTTGATATCATTTGTGCCAGTTCATTCTTATAGTTACGGAAGGTGAGTGAGAAACAGTAACCCAGGGCTAGTGTTCTGCTTGGAAAAGTCTTTAGCCATGATCTTGATGTTTTTTGCCTCCTTTTCCGAGGGCCCTTTGAGCCTCCCTGTTCCCCTCTGTCAAATGGGGCCCACCACACCAACTTTTTCAAGGAAAGGAGTTGCAATATTCTAGGCCCCGCCCACTGGCCCAGCAAATTAATGTCAGTGCCTGTGATCAAAGTCTGAGCCTTAACACCACTTCCTTTTTGCTTGCTTGGCGCTGCAGGTGAGCATCGAACCACACTCCTTTGGATTTCAAGCCAGTTTCCGATATGTTTAGATTAAAAAGCAGGTATTCTTTCCATGTCAATGAAATACGTCCTTGAAAAGTATGAAAAGAGGGACTCTGCACAGAGAAAGGGGTTCTTAGTGTTCAACAACGTAAGAAAGTACATGTTAACATGAACAGTGAGTTTCAGCCAGGAGCTGGTTGGGTGACAAACAAGGCCCGTGTTGCCCTCTGTCCACTCCCTTTGGTTTGGAGACTGACCTCCTTGACCTTTGTGATTTTGTTTTCCTGAGTCACAATGGCTGCTCTAAGTGACCGTGATCTTGACCTTGCTTCACCAAGCTGGATGTTGGCGTGGACCTGCAATGTGTGGTGTTGTAACTACAGCCCAAGTCCCCTCAGGGTGATGGTGTGAAGGCCATGTTGACATAGCCCATCCACCCCGCCCCTGACTTTTAAAGTCAGACAAACTTGCACTTGACTTTTCTCTAGGTCAGGGAGGTGTGGGAGTGCAGCCCCTCTCCAAGCTCCTGCCCTTGGGAGAGAAGCTATAAATGGTTGCCTGTGACTGTGGATTATGCCACAACTCCATTTTCTTCCTTCTCCTGGGAAACATTGCAGTCCAGTAGGTTCCCACAGTTCAGAAGCCCTCGAGCAAGGTCAACACAAGTACACCAGGAATCCCAGCAATGTGGGCCACCCTGGCCAGCTGGGCCCACTGCGCCCTCTGCAGGGGCCCAGGCAGCTCCTGGGTAAGAGTGGCCTTAGGTGGAAGCCTGTATCTGGTCTCCTGTAAGTGCTGTTTCCTGGTCACCTCTGGTTATCCCACAGGCCATCTTGACAAATCCAGACGCAAGGTGACCAGGGATGCCAAACTACAGCACAGAGGCAGGGCCAACTTCAGTTTTAAATTTGTTTTTTTAACTCAAAAAAAAAAAAAAAAAAGGCTCCTTTACGTTGGGGTAAGACACGTGACCATCTTAACCATCTCCAGATGTGTAGTTCAACAGTGTGAAGTATGTGCACATTTTTGTGTGACTAACCTCCAGAACTTTCTCATTTCTCAAAAAACTGGAATTCTCTACTCATGTATGTGTTTTTATTTTTACATTTTTAAACAATTTTTAGTGGTTTCTGAAAAGAAAACCAGAAGGATTTTGGATGGCATTTGAAAATGACACCGAACTTGGGTCTGGTGCTGTGGCGCAGTGAGTTAAGCCTCTGTTTGTGACACCAGCATACTGTGTAAGTGCCAGTTTGAGTCCTAGCTGTTCCACTTTGGATCCTGCTCGCTGCTAATGCACGTGGGCAGACAGCAGTGGATGGCCCAAATGCTTGGGCCCCTGCCATGGGAGGCTTGGGTGGAATTCCAGGCTTCTGGATTT
Source organism: Ochotona princeps (assembly GCF_030435755.1). Taxonomy (NCBI): domain Eukaryota; kingdom Metazoa; phylum Chordata; class Mammalia; order Lagomorpha; family Ochotonidae; genus Ochotona; species Ochotona princeps. The sequence continues at coordinate 10,400,539 of NC_080843.1, read as the reverse complement.
GGCCTGGCCCAGCCCTATCTGTTGCTGCCATTTAGGGGGGTAAATCAGCAGATTAAAGATCTCTCTCTCTCCCTCACTCCCTCTCTGTTCTCTCCTCCTCTCTGTGTATCTGACTTTCCAATAAAAATATTTAGAAAAAATTACAACAGCTCAACACAAGACAGAGTCCTGGTGTTTTTGAATTATTCACTTCTGCCACCTTCTCCCCAAATGTGTCCCTCAGGCAAGGCCATGTGCAGAGAGCAAAGACCTAAGGTCAGAGGTCAGGTGGAGATAGACTGTGGCCATCTTGAGTAGTTGGTTCCCTGCAGCTTGATGTAGTCAGTGCCTGGATCGGACGTTGCTGAGGAAGCAGGCAGATAGAAGCCGCCCAGGCTCCTTCCCATGTCCTGCAAAAAATTATGCTGGAATCACAATTATTTTTTAGTCAGGATGATTAAAACTCGGAAACAACCTACTTAAGATCTTATCGTTGTCTTGACCAGCTTTGTTGGGGAGCTGGAGTGATCTTGATCTTCATGACCAAGAATGAAGTACAAATATATGAGAAGAATCTCCGTAGTTGGGTGCAGTATTGCTGCTCTATTCTGTCTGCTTGGGTGAAGTGGCTTGCCCAGAAAGAGTTGGCCTGGAAGGGAGGAGTTGGAGGGATCTTGAGAGATTAGCGATGTCTGCTGGGAGGCCTGGTGGTGTGCTTCCTGCTCTGATTCCAGCTCTTATCTGCTCTCATTTCACAGATGGGCCGGGAAGATTATGGAACTGGGTGCAGCTTGAGTCCTTAGGCACTGGCTGAATTCTGAGAAGGGTACTAGACATAATATTCTCAGTTTTGTCTAGAGATCAAGATTCCTGATCATACGCTGCATAAGGGCTGGCGCCTGGTCTGTCTCTCTGTCTCTTGCCCATGGTGGTGTCTGACAGAAAGGTACCCAGGAAGCAGTGGCCGCAGTCAGGCAGGTGGCAATCAGCTGCCCACAATTGGAACATCCCCAGTTTTGTACACAGATCAGTTCCTTCCTGTTTTAGTATTTTAACTTTGGTTGGATAGTAGATTTTGCAAAGAACATGATTTATGAGTTCCCAGAGTACTAGGGATGTAGATAGAACAGGGTTAAGTTGATCATTGCCAAGGCCAGGTGACAATTTGATATTCAAGTTCATGGAAAATGATATTAAAAGTTCCATAAGTTTGTGGAAAGTGGTGTTAAAAGATTTAAATGCAAAACAATTTGAACCTATGCATTTTTTCCATAATATATATTTCAATGAATTTTATTTTTTTGGATTTATTTTCTTTACTTGAAAGGCAGAGTTAAGAGAATCACTTTCTGTCCATTGGTTCACTCCTCAGGTAGCCGCAGTACCTGGGCTGGGACTGGGCACGGGCATATCTAGGAACCAAGAGCTTTAGCCTGTCTCCCACGTGGGTGCAGGGGTCCAGGCACTTGGGCCATCTTACACTGCTTTTCTCAGGCACGTTACAAGGGAATGTGTTTGAAGTGGAGCAGCCAGGACTCAAAGCGGTTACCTATATGGGATGCTGGTACTGCAAAGCAGCAGCTTAATTCACTGTGGCACAGCATCAGCGCCTTTCATGAATTTTGAAAGGCAGAGCAGGAGGGAGGGAGAGAATGAATCTCTTATACCCATTGGTTCACTCTCCACATGGCTGGGAAAGGCCTTGTGCAGAAGTCTAGAACTCTGTCTTGGTCTCCCAGGTACTTGAAACATGATCTATTGTTTCCCAGGTGAACCAGTGAGGGGCGTGGGGGACGGGATGGGAAGCCGAGCAGCCAGGATCCTACGTGCTTGATGGCGTTAGAGACAGTATTTTAACCCAGGTAGCCACACTGCTAGCCCCTTCCCATGAATTTTTAAAGAACTCTTGTGCACAGCAATTTCAAACATCTTTGCACCCAAATAAACTTTAAATCTTATTTTCCATGAATTTTTGAAGCCCCTTTATGTTTTTAAATACTCAATAATAATAATAATAACAACAATAATACTAAGCAACGTATGGACTTGATGCTTCTCCAAAGGCAAAATCTAACAAAAGTGCCTAGGGAGAAAGATGGCTGAAGAGCATCATTCCTAACATCTTAGGGGTTTAGAAGGAAACGGCCACACTCCTGCTTTTGTATCTGTGAAAGAATAGGCTGAACTATTGCGACAGTTAGCTTGTATAAAATGACCTACTTCCTGGAGAGTGATTTGCATTGGCGGCTGAACAATTCTGAGCAAGAGCAGAGAAGAAAGCCTTATTGACTAGGGGCTGAGCTGTGACCCTTGGGTCACTTTCAGAGCTGGACACAGTGGGTTTGTGTCATGTTGAAGCACTACATAGAAATGGAAAATACTTGTACATGCATACATTTCCCTTTTTAAAAGATTTATTTATTTTTATTGGAAAGGCAAATGTACAGAGAGGAGAGACAGAAAGATATTCCATCTGTTGGCTCACTTCCCAAATGGCAGAAATGGCCAGAGCTGAGCTGATGCGAAGCTGGGAGTCTGGAGACTCCCCTGGGTCTCCCATGCAGGTACAGGGACTGGAGGATCTAGGCCATCCTCTGCTGCTTTCCCAGGCCGTAAGCAGATGGCAGGATGGGAAGTAGAGGAGCCGGGACACAAACCAGCGTCTGTATGGGATGCTGGCAGTTGCAGGTGGAGGATTAGCTTGGGAGCTACCATGTCAGCCCCACGTGCATGCATTTCTTACTGCGTTTTGCACATGACTTCAGTGGAAGCATTGCAGAAATGAGGATGTGGTGTGAAACGAACCCCGGTAGGGGTTTGTGACGATTGACCTGGTGAGAGGTCCTCAGGGACACTCGGCCTCCCTTCTTGCCTTCTCCGTGGCGCATGTGCAGTCGGGGCTGTATTTGGTTTCACATGCACAGCTATGTGTGTCATTCTGAGATGCTGCGAGGATGACTGTCCACCCCACCCCCCAGCAGTGAGAAGCATAGCAGAAGGCCAGACACGTGTGCTCAGCCTTTACTGATGTAATTGATGCTGAGTGTCTGCATCTCTGGGAGCGTCAGTCTTCGGCTTTTGCCTGGAGTGTTTAGGTTTTAGACGTATCGAATGATGTGGAGTGAGAATTCCTCCTTGGGCAGCGCTGTCGACTCATGATACTGCAGGCTGTTAGCTACTGCAAGGAAGCAATGCACTGGGCCACAGGTAGCCTTGGCTACAAGGTCTGTAATCAGAGTATGATGACCCTGTGCCAGTAGATGAAAGAGAAGACTTTATAATGCATGCTTTAAAAGGCTGTAACTAGGCCACGTGAATGTGCATCGTTTTTCCTATTTAATATTGCCTTTCATATGCTGTTGTTTTTAAGGTTGGACTTCTCTTTACAAAAGAACCCCAGTCAGCTTTTTGGTGTTCAGAAAGTTCCAAAGGCGGAATTTCCCCATTGGAGTGCAGTGGCTTAAGTCATGTTAGGCTCCTGGGAAGAGTGAACCTCTAATATTTTTGGGTAGGGTTTAGAATAGCTTTGTGCTTTTGTTGAGACCCTCATGTGCAATGGCAGAGTGGGGTTAGTAGCACACCTACCTGCCGCCCACGCCGCGTGCTTACTCCAGCGTGGCAGGTGTGGCTGAAGGTGAGGGGAAGGCAGGCTGAGGTCGGGGCCTCTGTTCCTCATTTTAGGCTGATTTGATGGTTTGCTTCTCTGGCAGACACTAACTTAAAGAGTGTCAGCATCGTAAACATAAATTTAGTTTTGTTTGCAATCTTTGTTAAATCAGATGTGTTCCCAGTCCTTATCTGAACCCCACTGGATTCCCACTGAAAAGAAATATATGTCCATGCATTCATCACTTATAAAATGCTTATTTGTTTCTGCAGTCATAAGTCTGTTACTTGGCAAGTGATTTTTTTTTAAGATTTATTTATTTTTATTACAAAGTCAGATATACATAGAGGAGGAGAGACAGAGGGGAAGATCTTCCATCCGATGATTCACTCACCAAGTGACCGCAATGGCTGGTGCTATGCTGATCCAAAGCCAGGAGCCAGGAACTTCTTCCGGGTCTCCCACACAGGTGCAGGGTCCCAAAGCTTTGGGCTGTCCTCGACTGCCTTCCCAGGCCACAAGCAGGGAGCTTGATGGGAAGTGAGGCTGTCCGGATTAGAACCGGTGCCCATTTGGGATCCCGGCATGTTCAAGGCCAGGACTTTAGCCGCTAGGCCACTGTGCCAGGCCCGCAAGTGATGTTTGAGTGTTGGTTGCTGCCCACGTCGCCTGAGGAAGAGGGCGGTGACACTGGGGCATTCGGAAAGCCTACTGACCCCTGAGGCAGCCCTCTGAGTGACTTCATAGTTCTGCCAGTACCTCAGCGTTGAGGTGGTTTGCCTCCTAAGGGTTCATGTTCTAGAACCTTGGTCCCCTGAGTAATGGCACTGAGAGGAGGTGGGCATCTTGGCTGTGGGCTTCCCCCGAGTTTGTAAACCCTGCCCCTTCCCTCCCGCCCCCCAGCAGCTGCTTGTGCCACCATACCCATCTGGTTTCTGCTGAACACACAAGGCCAGCCGCACTGGCCACAAGGCAGGTGTGTGGCCTGCCCGGCCAGCAGTATTTGGTAAATGAGCGATGTGAACAAGTGAACCATTAACCCAGACTTTGATGCTTTCTGTTCACACACCTGCAGGTCCAGAGTTCTTTCCATGAGTGACTTTGCCAGCACCCCTCAGCCCAGATTCATGCCCTGCCAGCATGTTTACTGGTTGCCCTATTTCACTGACTCCTCTTACCGCTCTCCATTTGACAAAGCCTTTGGATGATACACTTGCTCAGGGCAACTGCGGCCCACTTATTTAGGATCCATTGTAGTTTGATTGGGGATGGTCATAGGTGCAGCTCCCACTTGGAAAAGAAAACATGCAGATAGGGCTGTCTTCCTTAGGAACGAATTTTCAAAGGACTGCATGTAATGCGAATGTACTGCTACTTCATAGAATTTGATTTTTTAAAAATTATTATATATAGTAAAAGCAGAGGCAAAAGAGTCTTTGCTTCCATCAGTAATAGCTGGCAACAAAAGCCATTTGCTTTAGGAAGCTGGATTTCAAAGGCATGGCTTTGGGTGGTCTGCCTGATTAGCACCTGCTCCATCACAGGGCTGTAGCTAGCCTAGGGACTTGGGTTTCCTGGTTACCCTTCATGGAGGGAATCCATTCTCTACGTCATCCCTGCTTTCCTGTAAGACAAGCACAAAACAGTGTGAAAGTGGGACGCCACAGTTTTGTAAGCTCTTAGCTGATGCTGAGGGCAAGTCTGTTGGGTTAAGTATGGACAGAAAATTTGCCACCTGGTTGACATTAAGGTTTAAACCTTTGGCATTTGTGAATACGTGGTTGAGAAATCCCTGAGCTGCTGCTTAGTTCTGGCGAACAGTAAGCCTTGCTGGTCAGCGTGTATTAACTGACATTTGGACTGGAGCTGTTATTTGGGGCCCTTGCTTCTGGCCTCCTCCAGCTTCCTGTAGCCTGTGGGACAGCCCTGGCGCAGCAGGACTTGGACATGGACAGCAGCGGCTCAGTGCCCCGGATGGCAGCATGCTCTGTGCTTCAGTCATTCGAAGCGTGGTTCACTCAGGTAACGCATGCAGGCTTGGCCGCTCTTCCAGGATGTAACGGGGAACAGAGCTGAGCAAGCTGTGCGAACAGAGAATTAACACTCTTTGACCCTGGAGAAACAGAACAATCAAACGGAGGCTGTGAATGCTAGGGACAGAACCCTAAGAATGGATATCCACTTGTGTTGTGCAAAACTCAAGGAATTATAACCATGTTTTTTAAAAAACTGACTCAGTACTGTAGTCACAATTGCAACAATGGACGTTTGATTAAAAGCTGATTAAAATTCAATTCTCTGTTTAAAAACTTGGAGTTAGAAGCATATTTGGAAATGATTTCAATCAAAGATGATTAAAAGCAAGAGATTTGGTTTTAAAAGGGGGGGTTTTTAGAAAATTCTCTGCTGAATATTTTCTTTTTTGATATTGTGGCAAGCATGAGATGTCGTCAGTCGTTCTGTTAGAAGATGTGTTTATGAGGATGCTTCATGCGTCGCAGTGTGCCTGTTGCCAGTGCATTTCCTTGCATAATGAGGGACTTTGCGCGCACTGGGGAGAGTTTGTCTTTCTTGAAAAGAATCATTTCGACTTGATTAAACAGGATAACTACATGAATGCCGTAATCTCTGTATGTACGGTGGTGAAAGGAAGTGGCTTTTCTGTAATTTGACTTAGTTTGGACTTTTGATAGGGAAACAGAGACTCTTTATGCATTCCAAGGAGAACCCAAATGGAAGTTTTGAGAGGATGCTATCTATTCATGCAAAATTACTGCCAGGAAAGACTCAAATTACTTGGGGTGTTGAGCTCCCTGCTCAGATTTTTCAGACCGGGAGGGTGCAGGGGACAGTTGTTTGTAAATGCCACCAGTGACACATAAAGATGTAGCCTTTTTTCTATGGTACAGCAGCGGCACTCACCGGGCTGTCTCAGAAGATCTTGTATGGTGGCAGTATCAAACAGGACAGAAGCCAGAGTCCTTGGGGAGTAATGACAACCCCAACCCTGGGTTCCGCGTGGTGGTCTAAAAGGTTTCCATGATAAGCCTGATGACTTGATGCAGCTAGTTGCCTACCATAGAAGAAACGAAACCAATCTTTGTCACTGGTGTCGCCACACCTATCAGATGGCTGGTTGGGATATTTTTTGATGGTGAACGTAGTTAACTAGCTTGCTTAGAGGAGACAGTACTCCAAACATGAGCTTTTGGTGACATTAGGCTATGCAATTAATAAAACTTTAAGGTTTCAGAGGCAGAATTTCTGCCTTTGCAGGGCAATTGACCCAGGTATAGGCTGTGTGCCATGAGCCTGCGCTGGATGGGTGAGCCTGCATCAGCCACACAGCCACACGAGACAGGTGGATTGTCAGTTCCTCAGTCCTGGCGACATGTTCGGGGATTGCAGAGCCCCAGATGACCCGTGACTCACGTGTAGTAGAGTGCGCGTGGGGCTAGGACATTATCATCAGTGTGGAAAACACGACTGGTTAGTTGACTGGGGCCTCCCCAGATGTGTGAATGCTCTTAGCAGCCAACACGATGCTTGCAGCGTCATTTCCCCACACTTCTCTGCCCCATCCCTGCCTTGATCTCACGGTTCCTAGGGAACAAAGCCAAATCCGTGAAATAAGTTCACCCCAGCCCCAGTGCTGGAGCCCATTGTGCAAATACTGGAGAAAGACGGACAGACGGCCATCACTCTAAGAGGCTGGTTGGCCGAAGTGATCATCCTTCTAGTCTCCTGGATATATTTAGAGATTCCCAGAAGAAGCAGGTCCACTCCTTTATTTGGATTTATGGCTCCCCATTTCTTTTCCTGGTTATCTCTGCCAGTGATTGCTGCCTCTTGGTGAGGGGAGAGGGTTCCTTGTTAGTACTCGGAGCATCTCAAGGTCATTTGGGAGAGCCTGGGAGTCAAGCAAGCACAATAGGTACTGGAGGTGCTTGAGCTGAGGCGAGCTTCTCGATGCTTCTCTCCATAGTCACTCCCTGTTGGTTGGCTGGGCAAATGTCAGCCGTTGTTAGCACAGATGAACTGCCTGGACCTGAAAGCCACATGGGTTTCTGCCTGACTTGGGGTCCAGCTAACAATCTGATTCCACAGCAATTCTGAAAGCTGCTTCATGTGGCTTGTCTTTATTTTTTATTTCTTTATTTTTTTAAAAAGATTTGTTTACTTTTATTACAAAGTCATATATACAGAGAGAAGGAGAGACAGAGAGGAAGATCTTCCATCCGATGATTCACTCCCCAAGTGAGCTCAATGGCCGGTGCTGTGCCGATCCAAAGCCAGGAACCAGAAACCTCTTCCAGGTCTCCCACGTGGGTGCAGTGTCCCAGTGCTCTGGGCCGTCCTCGACTGCTTTCCCAGGCCACAAGCAGGGAGCTGGATGGGAAGTGGAGCTGCCGGGATTAGAACCGGGGCCCATATGGGATCCCGGGGCGTTCAAGGTGAGGACTTCAGCCACTAGGCCACACCGCCGGGCCCGTGGCTTGTCCTTAGAAGTATGTTAACATGACTGTTTTGATGATCAAGAAGTAATACTGATGCTGTCCCTAGCACTGTTCCATTAGTGAAGCAAGGAGCCTAGATTGTGAAAGTGTCCCATGTGAGATGTCAGCCTGTCTGAATTTATCTGAATTTAGGAAGAAGGAAAAAAAAAACAGCTTCAGATTTTTAGTTTTTCTGAAAGTTGTTCTAACAGAGAAGACCTTCTCCCTCCATACTACTAACCTGGGGACTGTATTACTTGAAGGAGTTAAGAAGTTTGGAACACAGGAGGTGGATTAGGCTGTCTGCTCACAAATGCTAACCGCTTTCCATAGAGCTACATTTCCTTTTCCACCATGTCAACTCCTCAGCTTCGAAGGTGGCGGTGGGGAATGGGAGGCTGCCTGGTGCAGAACGGGCAGTCAGGCGGTGACCTGCTGCCACTCCTGACAGCCACGTGGAGCCTCAGCAGATCCGGTGGCAGGGGAAGCGTCACCGTGTAGTGCATCTGACATGGTTGGGCCAGGACTGCCTTTTACCCTGCTAGCTCGTTAGCATTCAGGCTGCTGTATCCTTTAAGGGGATGCTGCAGTTCCCACTTCAGTTATCTCAGTCTCAGTTGAGCAGGAACTGCTCCCCAGCTAACAGCTTGGGGAGAAGATCTGTGCACACTCTCCAGTTGTCGTGTTTGCTTGTAACTGTGAACTTGATGGAAGCCGTTAGGTCACAGAATGATTCTGGTTATCAGGACATCGGGATAGAATCTTTCCCCGAGACAGCCCGGCCTCTTGCATCACTTCCCGTAGCCATCTCATCCCTCCAGCTCCCTTTGCTGTGTTCTTTGTGTCGCAGACCGCATGTACTGTGGCTCACCATCCCTGAGACCTGCTCTTGAATTGCTTAACGCCGTTGGCCTCTGTCCCTTCCATCCGAAGTCTCCAGATCAGAAACCTGGTGTCACCTTAGGTGGCTCTGGTCCCCAGGCAGCCAGATCTGTGAGGCTGTGTGAGCCAGGGCCCTGATCCTGCTGCCACTGCTTCTTAAAGTCATGCTGGGACCCCGCTGTTCCCTCTGCTTCCTGACTAGTTCTCACCCTGCCCTGTGGAGACTGTTAATGGATCGGCTGACTGGTGGTCCCTGCAGTGTTTACCCAGTGCCTCCTCCTCTCTCCCACTTCAGTCACTCTACATAGACTGCAGTGAATCCGACCCCGTCCTAGGGGCATGTGATGGTTTTTATTTGGGAGTGTGGTGGGGGAGGGGTGCTGACATTCCTAGGAAATCTGAAAATAAAAGAAGGTTAACACATCTGGGCTTAGCCTACGATGGTTTCTTTCATGTCCAAGACAAAAATCCCATCTCCTTAGCAGGTGCACAGGGCCGCCCTGCTCAAGCCAGGGACTGATGTGCTTCTGTACGTCGTACAGGCTCACTGTATTATCCAGCTTCATGTTTGCTGTGCCTCTTGGGAATAGCTTGAGCACAAGCACTTTGGCTTTGAGGGAACCCTTCTTGGTTTCTTACGTGTCATTTTTTCTCTCTCTTCCATAATCCCATGGCCTCACTGTGCCTCTCACTCAGCCTGTCCCTGAGTTGCATTAGTTCATTCATTCATTGCTGTCTTCCTTGAATTTGAGAGGTAGAGAAGACAGCTCTCTCATCTGACCATTCACTCTAAGTGCCTGCAGTGGCCAAAGCCTGGATCCGAGAGCTCAGTCTCCCACATGCGAGGTGGGGACGCAGCTGCTTGAACCATCACCTGTTGATTCTCTGAGTCAGCATTCAAGTGGGGCGACCTAAGCTCAGGCACTGTGATGTGAAGGAGCATGGAGCAATTCAACCTTTGCCTTAGACGAATGCCTGCCCCCGCCCCCACTGTTTCATTGATGGAGGCCTTTGTCAGAGACCTGTGAATGAGCGTGTGGGTGGGGTACTGGCCTGGGTGGTGTTCAAGTGTTTTACATTATCATTTGCTTCCCCACCCGTTGCCTCCATTGCATAATTATTTATTTTTACCAAGCTCCCAGATGTCTCCACTGGGCCTATCATATGTTACCAATTCTATTTCTAGGTATGGTAGGAGCAGCTGTTTCTGGTGCTTTTTCTCTCCCCCCTGTGTATGAGCACTTGGGCTCAGTAGAATGATATTTTATAACTCATTAATGCTTGCAATGCTAAGCGTTCAAATGTCAGCTGTCAGCCATCGCTGGAATCTGTCCCTCTGACCAACGCCCTGTACTTGGTGGTGCTCGCCTCTTATTCCAAGACCATACTGCCAAGCCCAGTGTAGACGGGGCATCACGCACCTGGCCTGGTGCCCCAGCACTTGGGATCCTAGACTGGATCTAGCTTCACTCCCTCTGCCGCCATTGCACGGTGACAACATTGCTGCTACCACTTTGCCTAATGCTTAAGATCGAAGCTCAGTTTAGTACAACGCAGAACGCTGTAAGAGGTTACCCAGAGGAAAGCAGTTTGATTCCCATGGAATGCAAATCTGGTGTTAAAGGTTAGATACTCCAGGTGAATCCCTAGAATACTAATTGCTTAAAAAAAAATCTTGGGATTATCTGGCTAATCCTCTGGCTGCTGTGCTAGCATCTCCTATGGAGACCAGTTTGAGTTTTGGCTGCTGCACTTCCCATGCAGCTCCCTGCTAAGGCACCTAGAAAGCAGCAGAGGATGGCTCAGGGGTCTGGACCCCTGTGCCTATGTGGGGGACCTGGAAGAAGCTCCTGGCTTCAGATCTGCTCAGTTCTGGCCATTGTGGCCATTTGGCGAGTGAATCAGCAATTGGAAGGTCTCTCCTAATTTCTCTGTAACTGAATTTCAAGTAAAATAAATAAATCTTAAAATTCTTCTCTGTTTGGGCCCGGCGGCGTGGCCTGGCCTGGCAGCTAAAGTCCTCGCCTTGAACATGCCGAGATCCCAAATGGGCGCCGGTTCTAATCCCGGCAGCTCCACTTCCCATCCAGCTCCCTGCTTGTGGCCTGGGAAGGCAGTCGAGGACAGCCCAAAGCTTTGGGACCCTGCACCTGCGTGGGAGACCCGGAAGAGGTTCCAGGTTCCCGGCTTCGGATTGGCACGCACCGGCCCGTTGCGGCTCACTTGGGGAGTGAATCATCGGACGGAAGATCTTCCTCTCTGTCTCTCCTTCTCTCTGTATATCTGACTTTGTAATAAAAATAAATCTTTAAAAAAAATTTCTCTGTTCTCAGTGATAGAGGAAAAGCATTTGGCAGACCGTCTTCAAGCAGTCACAGGTCTTTAAAGCACCATTGATTTTCAATGTACCACTATCAACTCCATCTCAGAACATGCTTCCAGCGTTCCCTGAGCCTGGAATGAAATCCCTGGGCTGTGCTGCTGTGCTGGGTGACCAGAGGCTGCTTGGGAGCTCACTGTACAGGTAGCAGGTGCTCAGGGGCTGTGCTCTCTGGGTGGCTCTGTGGACTGGGTGCTGTGTGCTTTTTCTTCTGGAAAACTCTGCTGACACACCCGCTGTCCTAGAGGTAAAGGCATTTAGCTTAATCCCGAGCGGATAAGCAGATGCTCTTGCCCAGGGCCTGGCGTCTGGAACTGTCAACATCTATTAGGAAAGCGACCCGATCAGATGGAATTAAAATTAGCCTGTGCAGAAGAAAAACCATCCAGGAACCATCAAGGGGATACATGCTTCTGTCGTGGAAACACATATGGGTTTTTAACACAAAGGGGTAAGGAGGGGAGGGGAAGAAAGGTAGGTATGTCCTCCATCCAGTTACCAAATCAGTAAATGCTGGTTGCGTATGCATTCCAGAAAACTTTAGAAAGTTCCTAGAGAATGCCTGTGATGAAAACACTATTTTCGAAGAGTTCTTGTCCTCAAGTAAAGACCTTTCAATTCCACTCTCCATGAACTTTCTGAAGATTCCCCCTTTGGCCAGCAAACATAGGGGCTATTTGTTGTTTCCAGGAGCAGAGGTTGATGGGAGTGGGTGATCTACCATCACTCTGCCTTGTTTTTAAAGGATTGCCTGGACACCACGGCCAGCGGGCAATCCCTTGCCCTGAGAGCAGCCCTTGGCGTAAGCAAGGCCTTCCCCATTCACTGGATCCAGCCATCTGACCTCGGCTGTGCCCAGGGCGCCTGCCTGCCAGCCACTTGGAGAATGCACGCCAAGGAGGGCAGATAGAGCCACTTGCATGACCTGGGTTGTCTGCATTTCTTTTGGGTTATAGGAATTAAATTTGCATATATTGGTCCTTGGTTGGGGTACAGAACCTTCTCGGGGTGTCTCCATAGGCACCTGAATTGTGTCTGGAGAGAACTCTGAACAAGTTCATCAGACTTTGCCAGATGCTTTTGGGTCTCTGCTAGCTACCTTCACAAGGTGCTGGGTATGAATGAGAAGATCTTCCCACCCCATGGAACCTGACCCCAGGACTTTTGGGCTGAGTGGTGGGCAAAGTAGAGTTGGCAGTTCTGAGCAGGGGGTAGGGGAGGAGCTCAGAAAGTGGGGCGCTGGCCCCACTGAAAGACTTTTTTATGAACACAAGAACCGTGAAATGTGCAAAGTAGCACGGGTTGGAACCTTGGGGTCCTTCCTATGTACGGGTCTGGCTTCAGCCTCCCATCCCGGTGGGAGCTTCTCACTGCCAAGGGTTTGGTCTTGGCAGAGCGTGGGTACCTGGATTCTGCGCCCATGGGGCAGGCAAGTCTCTGCCAGTGGGTACTTCCTGTGCCAGGGTAGTGTCCCAACACCTCCTAATCCTTCATTCTCCCCTCCCCTGCCCCAAATCAGTCTCTGCTACCTGCAGCTCTCCCCCATCTAGGGTCACCCCCCACCCCCTTGCACCAGGTCACTAAGTTTGTGGTCTAAGTCAGCCATCATGTCTCTTGCTACTTAAGAGAATGGTTGGTCATATAAACACCATGGGTGGCATCCACACAGTTTGGCCCAGGGACTGGGCTGCGTGGGCTTGGCCAGCCATTCTTGCACAGTCCGGAAACAAAGGTTGCAATAGTAGAGAAACAATAGGGCCTGTGTTCCTGCTGGGAGCCTTCGTGGAGAGCCAAGCAAACTTGGGTGGGTGGGTGCTGAAAGGTGCTTCTGAGAGGAGGTGACCAAGATGTGTGATCATCCCCTCTAGGCTGTTTCCATTGGCGTTTCCTGTGCTCGGCCAAGTTCTCCCTCGCTGCAGAAACTTAAAGTACCTGTGCCTTATGCAGGTTGGAGCTGAGGGAGAACGGAGAGGGGATAGGACTCGGTGGATCTCGTATAATGTCAGGACTGTTCTAACTGCCATTCTGATCGTCTTTCTCCATTGTACTGTTGGCTTTAAAGACATGGGACCGCAGATCCTAGGAGATTCTGATGAGTCCTCAGCCAGAAGCCCCCGAGGCAAGCGGAGGCCCAGGAGGGGCCTGTGGCTGGTGAATAACTTTCTGGCTTTGGGCAGGGGTGACACAGAGCAGTAAGCAGCCACGTGGGACACACTGGAGTGTTGACTTGAATCCTGGCTGTTCCACTTCAGACTCGGCTTCTGTCCATGCATTCTGGGAGGCAACAGGTAAACAGCTCAAGTACGTGGGCCCCTCCCTGCCACCCGCGTGGGAGATCCAGACTGAGTTCCCAGGCTTCCGGCTTCAGCCTGTTGTGGCATTTAAACAGTGAACCAGTGGCTACAAGATAGATCTCTTGTCTCCCCTTTCAAATTAAAATAAATAAATAAATAAACATTTGAAGCGTATTTCGGCCTATCTACTGTAATGATGCGTGTAGCTCGTGGTCTAGAAGTGCACCATTCAATGTTGTCGTCCCTTACCACATGTGGCTGTTAACATCACAAATACAGTTTCAGTTGCCCTGTGTGGTTGGTCACTGTCTCGGCGTGGGGAAGCGCTGTGCATGGCAGTGGGGCAGCAGGTGGAGTTAGCATTTGCCTCCCTTGGGTCCCCACCTGCTGAGCCTGCAGTGGAGAGGCGCTGGGAATCTTGAGGATGGTGACTTTCTGTAGAGCCGTGGCCATGTTTCTCGGCGCCCTCATCCTGCTAATGGACGTGGGAGAGCAGAAGAGAGACCAAGTGTTTGAACCTCTGCTACTCCTGGGATGGAGATCCTGACCTGCCCCAGCTGCGGCCATTGTGGCCGTTTGAGGGAGTGAAGCAGCAGATAGAAAATCTCTTTGATTTTCAAAATAAATAAATCGTTACCACCACTACCTCCAAATTAAATAAATACAGGGAATATGGTTGCCACAGGTTGAAGTCCAAGAAAGGGCGCTGAACTTGGGTGGCCACAGGCAGCTGCTTACCTGCCTGCCCATTGGTCATCTAGACTCAGCTGGAGATGCTTGGCTGGTCTGATCAGAGAATAGCCCCCTGTCACGGCTCTGTGTCTTCCACTTCCATGTCTGTCCACTCCCAGTGTCCACTGCTAGGTAGGGCACGTTGAACTTGGCCAGTCACCTTCCCAGTCGCTCCTCCTCCCGATGGCCCCGTGGCTGCAGCACATCTCACCGCAGGACATGCTGGCTGTTGGCTGTTGTGTGTGCCCTCCCCGTCCTCTCTGCCCACCCTAGCTCTCTACCTTGGTTTCACACCCTCCTCTCCAGGCATCCTGCACCTCTGTTGCCGTGGCCACTGCAGACAGGGGCCGCTCCTCTTCTCCCGCTACTCCTGGTGGATGTCCCAGCATTAGTCACTAGTGAGCCAGTAGTGCGTTAGCAGCCACATCTACCTTCCCTTCCAAGGTTCTGAGCCACGCTGATGCTTGTATAAAACGAAGGAAAGCATTTTATGAACATAAAGGGATTAATGATTTTTTTCACATGGTGATTTTTCAAGGACAAGGGAATAGCCATTTGTCACTTTCCTGGAAATGCCACCCACCTTCAAGTCCGAAGGGAGTCATCCTTATTTACTGCTTATGGATGCAGTCTGTTTGCTCTGCAGGGTGATATGGAAAGTTGTTCATAAGGGGGTCAGGGTGAGGGTCACCCTGGCTCAGTCAACTGCAAGGTTCAGGACAACTGTGCAGTTGGAGCTAATTAGCATGCCTGCCTTGGGCACAGCTCCATGGGCCCAAATATGTGAGTTGCCCATGAACTTTAATGGTGTGGGCTTACTTCTCCTGAAGCCATCTGTGCCTGTGGTTTTGGGAAGCAGTTACATTGCAGGTGTGTGGTAGAGATGAAGTAATGGTTTAATTATTTGGTGAAGCAGCAGGCATTTGGGGCTTGAGACTGGCTACACTCACTTCCAAGGCTTTCTTTTTGCCATTTTATTCTTTTGGAATTTTAATACAGGAGAGGGTGGGGGGGCTGAAGTTTCTGCCACTGCAGCCAGCTATAGGCGCCATCATTTTTTTTTTGAAGTCAGCCTACTCCAGATTGGAAGTAAGTGATAAGCAGGACTGCCAGATTCTTTTTTGCATCGTTTTAGTCATGGGGAAGGGGAGGGTCGTGGGTGGGCGCACGTGTTCTGGAACTGTCTCAAATAGAAGCAGAATCTTGTCCAGGGAAGGAGGCTCCTGTCTGTCCCCAGATTCTCAAAAGTGTCCTTTGTTCTGTTCCTGGCCCTGTAAGACAGAGTAACAAATGTTTTGCATTTCTTTGATGCTGCTGGGAATAGGAATTCCAGAAACAGCCTAGCCTGCTCCCTGTCCTGTGGCTCCATTGAACCGTGTGCCCAAGGCTCCACACGCCTCCTTGTTGCTGCTGGTGTCTCTGCTTGTGAGGTCCTGTGCGTGCACGTGACCTCAGTTCATGTGATTGAGATGGCATGACCCAACCCAGAGAACGCGGCCAAAGCAGCAGGTGTCACCTTGCGTGGAGCTGGATGGTCATGAGCGTGCGTGAAAGATTGGGTGAGCCCAGAGCAGCCAGTGTGGGTCTGTTCCACTTACTGCAGCTCTCTGTTCTTTCCCGTTGGCTCTGCCAGCTGTCCCAGGAATGCGGAGACCTCTGCATCTCCTTTTTTCTCTCCTGTGTTTACACTGTTGACCCCTCGCATGACAGATGTTCTTTTTTTTAAAGATATATTTATTGTTATTACAAAGTCAGATATACAGAGAGGAGGAGAGACAGAGGGGAAGATCTTCCATCTGATGATTCACTCCCCAAGCGAGCACAATGGCCAGTGCTGCGCCAAGCCAAAGCCGGGAACCAGGAGCCTCTTCCGGGTCTCCCACGTGGGTGCAGGGTCCCAAAGCTTTGGACCGTGTTCGACTGCTTTCCCAGGCCACAAGCAGGGAGCTGGATGGGAAGTGGAGCTGCCGGGATTAGAACCGGTGCCCATATGGGATCTCGGCATGTTCAAGGCAAGGACTTTAGCCGCTAGGCCACGCCGCCAGGCCCGACAGATGTTCTTCATCAGAAGTTTATTAACTCTCTGGCTGGGGTCTGAGCTCTATATGGAGGGATTGGACACAGAGCCTCACACCCTGGGAGCAAGTTGTACCTTTTTAGCACCTTTTTGTGTGATCATGTAAGTCAGCTGCACCTGCTGCTGAAGGCATCTGTACATTGGAAATACAAAGGGACTCAACGTGAGTAGACTCTAGGGATCGAAGACAAGGACTTTCAGCCCTTGTGCCAAGTAAAACTGCAGGGCAAAGACTGGAATGGCTGGAAGACTCCATGGCAGAGGAACGGGTTTCTCTGGTGCTGCGCTGTAGGCCCCCAGGCATTCTGGGAGAGCACAGATTATCTTTTTAAAACACCAGTTTTCAGGACAGTGTTGTAGTGCAGCAAGTTAAGCTGTAGCCTGCAGCACTGGTGTCCCATGTTTGAGCACCTGTCCCTGTCCTAGCTGTTTAACATCTCATTCGGCTGCCTGCTCTTGAGCTTGAAAAGCAGCAGAAGATGGCCCAAGTGCTTGGCCCCCTGCCACCCCCTGGGAGACCTGTCTGGGAGTTCCCGGCTCCTGGCTTCAGCTTGGCCTGACCCTGGTCACTGAGGCCATTTTGGGAGATCACCAGAGAATGAAAGCTCTCTGTGCCTCTCAAATGAACCTATGGAAAAGCTGTTGTTTTTAGAAGATGATACATGTGTCTGCCCAAAGGACTTTGAGCCAACAGAAAATTAAAAAGAAGGAAAAAAGACTGCCACGCTGTGTCTGTGAGGACCTCCTTGAGACTGGCCTCTGCTAAAAGCAGCTCTCTCCTACCCCTCTTCCCTCCCTATTCACCCCAGCTCTGCCAAGAACAAGCCGAGAACAAGCCAAGAGACACAAATGAGTGCCATGGCCGGCTCCCTCTAAAGGCCCGGCCCAGCAGGTGCAGGGGTGAAAATGCAGCCAGTGCCTGTGAGGGGAGGACTTGGGCATGGTACAGAGACTCTTTCTTTGCCTGTCCTCCAGAAGGCGCACACACCTTGGGCATTGTGGAGCTGGGCTCCTGGGTGGCAGCAGAATTGCCAAAGAAGGAAGAAATACTGTTAAAAGATACATCATGGAGCACAAAAGACTGACATGCAGTTTGTAACCCCCACAGTCGATGAGGTACCCGAATTCCTAAATTTTAAGAACTCTGCAAAGAGCTAACTTCCTTCCTTCTGAGCTATAATTCAGGAGTCATTCTGAAAGCTAAAGGGGATACGTGTTACTAAGAAGTTGTTTGGTGGTATGGTATGGCTGCAAAACGTGATTCCGTGGACACGAAAGAATTACGTAGCAGCACTGCTGTTTTCATATCTGATGTGTTGGAGTCTAGCTCTTTGACTTTCTCTGTCTGCCCCCACTCCTTTGGGATTTCTGTATTTGAAAGGCAGAGCAATGGAGAGACGGAGGGAGAGATAGAGGTCTCCCATGGGCTGGTCCACTCCCCAGAGAAGCACAACAACCAAGGCTGGGCCAGGACGGAGGCAGGAGCTAGGAATTCCACCCTGGTCTTGCACGTGGGTGGCAGGGCTGCACGCGTTTGGACCACCTGTTGCTGCTTTGCCAGGTGCGTTAGCAGAGAGCTGCTCCGGAATGGAGCAACCAGGACTGCTCCATGTGGGACGCCAGTATGGCAGGCAGTGGCTTTAAGCTGCTGCACCACAACTGGTCCCATGATAAATGAGTAGGTTGATTTCCAGACAATTCTATGTTGAAGAGCATCTCAGTTATAAACATGTCCAAATACACTTCTGCAACCTGAGTGCTCCCTTACTCTGAGGCTTCTGGAATTTTCCTCTGGGAAAGCCAAGCCCCCTCCCAGCCCAATGGGGTTGCTTCCTGCACCCCTAACCCCTGTACCTTCTTCTAAGAATTAAGGGGAAAGAACAGCATTTCAGTACTGTGTGCTGTCCCCTGTGGTGGTTTTGAAAATGAATGTTGCTCTTCATTTCCTGTCCTTTGGAAGGATTTCTCTGTAAATGCTATTCTGGTCAGGCACATGGGATTTGGTCTCCATGTCTCTGACACAACACTTGGTGACCTTATTAGGTTATCTATTATGCTTCCTGCTTGCCCTGTCCTTGGCCTGGGCTCCTCTTAGGATGACCGTCTCAAGCCTGAAATTGATTCTGCAATTGGTGTAGACCAGGGGTGCCCAGGTGGGGTCTGTTGTGACAGGCCGGGAACACTAACAGTGCTCTGTGTGTCATTTTCAGTTTTGCTGGATGCCTAAAAGTCAACCCCGGGAAGCTATGAACAAGTCGGATGGGCCCGCTTAGGGCAGTCAGGGCCCCTATGTGGGAGCTGGTATGAGAACCTGAAGTTGGCCCTCGCATGAGGGTTAGTTTCCCAAGCCATGGTGCGCATAGGTTCTTGTTCTCTTCTCTCTCTTTTTTTTTAAAGATTTATTTTATTACAAAGTCAGATATACAGAGAGGAGGAGAGACAGAGAGGAAGATCTTCTGTCCGATGATTCACTCCCCAAGTGAGCCGCAACGGGCCGGTGCTGTGCCGATCCAAAGCCGGGAACCTGGAACCTCTTCCGGGTCTCCCACGCAGGTGCAGGGTCCCAAAGCTTTGGGCTGTCCTCGACTGCCTTCCCAGGCCACAAGCAGGGAGCTGGATGGGAAGTGGAGCTGCCGGGATTAGAACCGGCGCCCATTTGGGATCTCGGCATGTTCAAGGCGAGGACTTTAGCTGCTAGGCCCGTTCTCTTCTCCTTTAGAAGCCTTCTCGGTAGGCAGTGACAGTAGCCTGGTGACTGTATTTCTGTGTGTGTGTGTGTGTGTGTATATATATATATTTTTTTTTTTTTTTTAAAGATTTATTTCTTTATATTGGAAAGTCAGATTTACAGAGAGACAGAAAAAGATCTTACATACGCTGGTTCACCCCCCAAGTGACCGCAGTGGCTGGAACTGAGCTGATCTGAAACCAAGAGACTTCCCCAGGTCTCCCAGGCAGGTGCAGGGTCCCAAGGCCATGGCCTGTCCTCGACTGCTTTCCCAGGCCATAAGCACGGAGCTCAATGGGAAATGGAGCAGCCAGGATGAGAACCAGCGCCCATATGGGATCCCAGCTTTTGCAGGGTAAGGACTTTAGCCACTAGGCTGTCACTCTGGGCCCACATTTCTGTAGTTTCGATGTGTGTTTTGGCATCCCTGGGCCTTGCATCCTTAGCAGCTTAGCATTTTCTGGATGATACTGTATCATTCAATTTTATTAGGGATTTGTACCTATAGAAGAGACATTTCAGCAACACCACATGTGTGTGTGGGGGGGGGGGGAGGAGGGAGATAAGCCAAAAAGCAAGAGTGTGTTGAAGACACACAGAGGAATGCTCAGGTTATTGTAAGGAGCAACTAGTTGTTTATTCCTTTAAATGTGCTTGTAATTCCTGGCACATGGTCATACCATCTTAAAAAAGCAGAAACTCAAACCTGGCCTGTGGGCAGAGGCCAGGATGAGAGGCAGGAAGGGCGTCTGGAGGGGATCAGTGATTAGGGTGACGGGAACTTACAAACAAAACTGATCTGAGCCATGACAGGTCACAGGTCACGGGTCACAGCTAAATATTCCTTTTCCTGCGGAAGCCTGATGCCCTTTTACGAGCATCTGTTGCAAAGAATTTGGGCTCTCTTGGTGCACCTGTTCTGCTAGCTCCTTACCCCTCCACGTGGAAGGAGGGTGCTTGAAGGAATGGGCCAGGCTCTGGGTTCAGGGGCCACATCTGGTCACAGAAGCAGAGGCTGGTTGCCAAGGTGTCCCTCTCTTGTCTGGTGGAAAGTCACTGTCCTGTTCACAGGATGACCAGACGAGAAAAAAATGTTTCTGCTACCACTGTGTTTAAAAGCAGCCAACTGGGCCTGGCGGCGTGGCCTAGCGGCTAAAGTCTTCACCTTGAATGTGCTGAGATCCCATGTGGGCAGTGGTTCTAATCCCGGCAGCTCCACTTCCCATCCAGCTCCCTGCTTGTGGTCTGGGAAAGCCGTTGGAGGACGGCCCAAAGCTTTGGGACACTGCACCCGCGTGGGAGACCCAGAAGAAGTTCCTGCATTGCAGTCACTTGGGGAGTGAATCATCGGACAGAAGATCTTCCTCTCTGTCTTTCCTCCTCTCTGTATATCTGACTTTGTAATAAAAATAAATAATAAAATCTTTTAAAAAGTAAATAAATAAAAAATAAAAGCAGCCAACCCCAGGGCCAACTCAATCTGCTGAGTGCCTCTATCAAACAGTGGGTTTGAGTGCTTGAGTGCTTCTCTGTTGCCCCGCCACTGTTTTTTGTTTTTTTTTTTTAAACTGGCGAACATCATGAGTGGCCCAAGCCACGCCAAGACAAGATGGAGCTACCATAAGTTTACTAGAAGGGGTTTGGCGGTGGTTGGACCCAGAGGAAGTTTTTGATTTTTCAGTGGTAGGCTGTTTTTTTAAAATTTATTGGAAAGGTAAAGTGAGTGAATCCACTGATTTGTACCTCAAATATCTGCAATAGCTTCGGGTCCTATGCAGGTCTCCTAAGTGGGTGACACCTGATGCTGTCTCCCAGGACCAGGATGTGCGTTAAAAGGAAGCCGAGTCAGGGCTGGAGCCAAGACTCCAACTCGAACACTCTGGTATGACCCAGAACGATGGTATTCCAGGTGACATCCTGGCTGCAGTGCCTGTATCCACCCACTCGGGCCATTTTGGATGAAGTGGAGATGGTATACACTCGCCACACATGTGCCTGAAGCACATCATTCTAGGTTTAAAAAAAGCCAGATGCAGATGAGCCCATGTCATTTGATTCTTTCTCAGGGAAAGGCCTAGAGGAGGCAGTGTGGAGGCTGGGAGCTGCACAGTATGGGCTGTGTGTCTGGGAGTGGGAGCAGGTAGACAACCCAAGCTGGCCTGGGAGACGTCTTAAAGTGCTGGAGGAGGAGGATACGATGCCAGCTGCCCATATGGGAGGGCTTGGGTTCCTCCTGCCTCTGGCCCCCATTTGGCTTCCTGCTAATAGAGACCCTGGCAAGTAGAGGTGATGGCTCCAGCATTTGGGTCCTCGCCATCCATGGGGTGGTGGGGGTGTCTGGATGGAGTTCCTGGCTCCTGCTTTTGGCCAGGCCGCCCTCTCTCCCTCTTCCCAACCCACCACTCCCCTGCACCTCGCAAATTAATTTTTCTTTTAAACAGCTAGTGGAAAGGTGATAGAACTTGGTAATGTTCGCACAACCCATACATTTACTAAGAAAACTTTGCCCAATTGAAAACGCCCAATTCAAACTTCTAGAATACACCTTACACTGCATTCAAACTGTTGACCTTTCCCTCGCATTGGATTTTCTTTGTATGGGATAAGTTTGTTCCTTGTGGTGCACAGGTGGTTTGGAGAGCTGGGTTTGTGAAAAAGGCTGTTCAGACCTGGAACTTGGAGCGTCCTGTTCTGAACTTACATAACTAACTATGAGCTGCCGTGAACTGTCCTGTGCGATCCCCATTTCCCTCTTCTGAGGTGGTTTACGTGTGAGAGAACTCACACTTTACATATTCCCACAAATGTTTCTATGAAAGCTACTTCAAAACTTTCATGAAAACTGGAGTAAAAGTATCCATTTCTTTTGGTTCACCAATATTTTGAGTGCTAAAAGTGTTTTTTTAAATGGCATGTGGAAAGTTTATATATATTGTGGGGAAAGTGTGTGTGGGTTGCAGATTGGTTTTGACATGGAAGCAGGCCTGTGCTTTGTATCGTGTTTTTCTATAACCTTTCTGTGGGGTACGCTTTCAGATGTAGAGAAAGAAATGTCACGGACTGAGGTCTCTGAGTGCAGTCCGGAGGAAGCCATATGTGGAGCCAGAGTGCAATCCCATGGAATTTGGAAGTTGGGCAGGACTTGAATGGTGAAGCGCTAGAGGAACAGCTGAGGCCTGAGAAATTCGGAGACATTGCGCTGTGTTTGCCGAGCTGATTGAATGACCCCAGCCTTGACTTACTGCATAGTTAGGTTCATCAGAGTTCATTTGCTCGGTGACCCACAGCAGTGGCCTGGATTTAATTGCAACTGTCCTTTTCTCTTGGTGTTTAGAAAGTTCTATAGCTCATGACCCACCCTGTTTATTTTGGGAAATGCCATGATGGTTAGCAAGGCTTCTTAGAGTGAATTCAGGCCTGATGGAAACAGGCTGTAAGCTTGCTTCCCGCCCCCCGTGGATAAATTTGCTGGGACGTTTGAAACAGAGGTGGGGAGGACCTGGCAGTTCCTCAGCTTCTCTGGTATCCTGATAGATGATTCACAAGTTGCGTATGGAAGGGAAGAAAACTGACCTAAACACGAGCTGGATACGCTCGGCTACAATCAGAAAGTGGAAGACTTCTGGGTGGAAGAAGAGAAGGGCGTTGGGTGTCGAGAAAAGGAAAGAGCTGGCATTAATGAGCTGGCATTAATGCAATCATGGGTTTATGCCACTTTACCATTGTCACCCACTCCTCACATCTACTCCCTGGTGACCCTGTCGCCTTACGTGGGTTGCGGTGAAGACACACTGGAGATGGAGAAGAGCCAAGCTTGGTGAACAGCTGGACTGGGTTTAGTCCTCTCACCTCTGCCAAGCACAGTGTCTTGTAGGTTTTCCTGTACTCTGACAGCAGTCGATCAACCTGACTTTTCCCACACTTTAGGCAAGACCCTGCACATCCCCCTGAGCCTCGCGTCGGCTAGCCTTGGCCTGGGCTGCCCTCCTTCACTTTGCCATGGCAGGTGCATACCCAAAGGTTTCCTGAGCTTTGGAACTTGACCTCAGGGAATTAATCTGTGCCCATCTCCCATGATTCCACAGCCCATGGATTCCTTGGGTGTGGCATGTTATCACATTTTGCTTTGTTTATGTGGCTTTTCCCGAAGGATCCTTGAAACCTTGAGGACAATAGCCATCCTGCCTGTGTTTGTCATATGGTTGATATTTGGTAAATATTTATCCTGTGAGCAGATTCCAGGGTGGCCACTCCTGTTGTGCTCCTTGGCAGCACCATGAGCCAGAGTGCCAAGGCCGGCCAGGGCATCTTTGGGTGCTTGAGTTGAAGAGACTGATTCCTCTGGCTCTGTTGCAGAAGGCGCGGTCAGTGCGTCCTGGAGGAAGCAGAGAAACAGAGTTTGGGGCCTGGACTAGAGATGCAGTCCCAGCAGCCCAGCCTGCCTGCTCATGACCCTGCTGAAAATGTGCAGTGTAACCTGTCCAAACCAAAATGTCCTGCTAGTTCCAGAGGCCTGCTCAATTTAGAGACTGGGGAAGACACCGACAAAGAATGGAAACTACATCTCAGTGCTTAAGCACGATACATTTGGGCCTGATGCAGTGGCTCAGAGGCTAAATCCTCGTCTTGCATGTGCTGGGATCCCATATGGGTGCTGGTTCATGTCCTGGATGCTCCACTTCCCATCCAACTCACTGTGATCTGGGAAAGCAGTGGAGAATGGCCCAAAGCCTTGGGACACCCGGAAGAAGCTCCTGACTTCACATTGGCTCAGCTCCAGCCATTGGGGCCACGTGTGGAGTGAACCAGTGAGTGGAAGACATTTCATTCTGTCTTTCCTCCTCTCAGTAAATCTGCCTTTACAGTAAAAATAAGTCATAAAAAAAGATACATTTCGATATTTGTACTTTATATTTTAGTGTTACAGGTTCTGATCACATAATTTTATGTGAATTTTTAAGTATTGAATTTTTAAGTACATTAAATGATAATATTTGGGGAAGATCAGAGATGGAGAATAATGTCTTAATTTCAGCCTTCTTAATTACTTTTGAAACTATGGCAACTAGAAACGATATTTTCAGCTTGTGTTGTGTTTTCTCCTGTCCAGAGTTGAGACCAGAAGAAGTGAGCAGCAGAAGGGGAGGCAGAGGGCAGATGCTGGCCCCGGCCGGGAAGTGGGAAGGAAGCAGGGAGAGTGAGGAAATGCAGGTGCTGCAGGGGCAGAGCAGTTGGAGCAGGCTCTGCAGGTGCTGCAGGGAGGGCTGCAGTTGGAGCAGGCTCTGCAGGGGCTGCAGGGAGGGCTGCAGTTGGAGCAGGCTCTGCAGGGGCTGCAGGGAGGGCTGCAGTTGGAGCAGGCTCTGCAGGGGCTGCAGGGAGGGCTGCAGTTGGAGCAGGCTCTGCAGGGGCTGCAGGGAGGGCTGCAGTTGGAGCAGGCTCTGCAGGGGCTGCAGGGAGGGCTGCAGAGAGCCCCGTGCAGGAGACCTTCTCCCAAGGTGGGTGCACTAAGGACAGTGAATGGAAGTTTGTGTTGCTTCTCTCCAGGTTAGCCATTCTCCTGCACTGGGGCGTAGTTGGAGGCTAAAGCAAAGGAGATGGAAATGACCATAATTCTGTTTTTTGGATGGAATCCCCTTCAGCCTTGGGGCATGATCAAGTCTCACATCTCTTTCTCAATTTGTAAGCAGTTATGTGTAGTTCGAATGGTCATAGGATCATTCTCTAAATATCCACATTACCATCAGACCAGGGCAGACAGACACAAGCTTGCAATTGATACTTTCAACAGTTGGGGGTAAGATTTGAAGCATTTCTTGGAGGAATTACCACAGACGGTAGAACACAGTTTTCTCAGGAGAGCCTGATGCCTGGGCACGATCAGAGCAATGGCTGCTAAGAGGGGCAGGGGTCCAGTAGACGCAGAAGCAGACTGGTAAGGAGGAAGGGTCTTGGCGGCAGTTTCGTGGGCCAGTCAGACATTCTGCTGGAGGGCTGAAGGAGAGAGGCAAAGCTACCAGTGCCTGGGAGAGAGAGTCTTTTCTCAACCCAACATGGTTTCTCTCATCAAGCAAGGGCGATTTCAGTTGGAAATGATTAGACATGTACCATACAGTCCCAGTTGTGATCCTCCTGATTGCTTTTCATTTCTGAGTCTTACAGCATCCTGAAGGAGTACTCATGTCTTCAGTTAATAATGTAAAGAAGACTGGATTGCATGGTGAAATTCCCAGGATTCTCAGTTCTTTGGGGTGGACTAAATAAATGCTTGGTATCCTCATTTTCAGAAAGGTCTTGAACTTGATGGAGCATGTGTTGACAAGTAAAGTTTATTTTTTTGTGAGAAGCTCTTTGGAAGCTCATGGGAATGTGTATGATGAAAAAATGATGCATGGATGTCAAGGTTTTAGCAACAAAATCAACTTACGCTGTTTTCACAAACTTTGGAAGTGGTTGGATTTTCAAAAATGAACTTGGCTGAGCAGCACTGGCCTTCTGTAATAAAGGGTTAGCTTACTGTGAACCACTGTTTTAGAATGTTCATTGTTCAGTTGCCAGTGTTCATGCTTATTCTCCAAGCTGCAAGAAGGAGAAGTTGATTTCTGCTAGCATTTTAGTTTAACTTTTGAAGCTGTGGGAAAAAATGACTTCGATTTTTTTTTTTCCATTTAAGATGTTAACTAACTTAGTGGAATAATTAACACAAAGCTTTTGGGAGTTTTTTGTTGCTGTTTTTTGATAGACTTTGGAAGATGCATTCATTGTATGTAAGGAAGCAAGTTTGAACACAGCCATCTCTTGCATAAGAATAGATCTTGACACAGGACAGAGCTGGGGACAGGCTTGTGTTGTGGTGTTGCCTGTGCAGTGCCCAGCTTCTTTCTGCTTTCTCTCTCGGGGGTCCTACTCGCTGACTTGGATTCTGTTGGAGTTCCTGACCTCATCACAGATATCATTAGGATAAAGAAGGGGCAGCTGTGGGTTGATTTGTGCCCTTCCCTGCAAGGGTACTTGGGAGTCCCAAACACTAGTGTCTGTGACCATGGCCCTTACTTGGAAGTGGGCTCTTCGCGGATGGCATGAAGAGGTGAATTACAATGGATCTCCTAAGAAGAGGGTGGTAATACTCAGTCCAGCATGCCAGCTGTCCTAAGAGTAGGAGAAGAGGAGTAGAGATGGACACACACATGCAGGGAGAGGCCACGGGAAGACATGGACATGGGGAGGACAACCCAGTGACAATAGAGGCAGCCACAGGAGCGATGATGTCCACCAGCCAAGGGACACTAAAGCTGGTGGCCACTCCCAGGAGAGAGGAGCCTGCACGAGTACCCCTTCAGAACTCCCCACGAAAACTAACCCAAGATGTTAGACTTCTGGCCTCTTGGGCTGCTAGGGCATGCATTTCTGCTGTTGGTGGCACTTTGTCACAGCAGCCGCAGGAACGTGACCCACTTGCCTTTCCCATGCCTGGCAGTGGACATTCCTTTCTCCACCATACCCACTGCTCCCAAGCCCTCCAGCTGAAGGACTGTGATATACCACCAGTTGTATAAGTTGCGTTATTCTTAATGAAGATAGTAAAAGGAGCAAGTGTTTTCAGAGAGGTTTCTTTGTACTTCGCCTTGCTGGGCCCCAAAACGTATTATTTTGTGTAACTTTTAAAAATACTTTAAAGCCCAGTACTTATGAAATATCTTAATTCCTGAATCATTCAAACTCTCAGGGTATTCTTAGGGCTGGATGAAGCCATGTATGCATCAATGCCTGGTACAATTCATAGCGTTCATTGGGTGCTTAATCAGTGCTGATCTCTTTCCTTCCTTAGCACTAGACTGAAGAAAAAGTCCTACAGTGGGTGAGCGACAGTACTGGGCCCTGCAGAGCATCACTAGCCATTTTACAATGTGAGGGCAGCTCCAGACAAAGGGAGGGAAGCGTGTGCTGGGAGCCAGGAAGTTGGGTGTGATGGCACAATTGCTCCGTGAAGATGACACATCCTTCCCGCTGCTGTCTTCATCTGGAGGTTGTCGGACCTGGAAAACAGTTGCACTCCAGTGACCCCATGAGGGCCTGTCCAGGTGCCTCTGGGGCAAGCTAGCAGAACTCTACCCCATTGTGGAGGAGAGACAGGTTGGTCGGGAGGGGGAGAGTGTGTGTGTGTGTGTAGGAGCAGTGGCTTCCTGGGCACCCAGCTTGCAGGCAGCAGATGGTTCAGAGACTTTGAGCACAGAAGCCTGGAACAGCACCAAGGGCCCTGTAGGGGAAGCAAGAAGCTCAGCTCCCGGAGCAGAGAGGCCAGGCAGCAGATGGCTGCAAGGAGAGCATGCTGGTCCTTGTCAGATGACTGCAGGGCAGGAATGGATTGCCAAGGAAGGACAGAATGTTTGAAGCAGAGATTTCCTATTAATTAGTGTAGCTCTTCTATACCCAAGTGCCTACCTGGCTGGCTGGTGACCTTCACAACTCAAGTTACCCAATTCCCTTGGTGAGGCATTTGGGAATGAGTGTGACCTCAGGTAGCCTTGTGTCAGGGCTGTGAGTACTAGAGAATTCAGAATATGTTTGTGAAGACCTGGAAGATTTAGTCATGAAGAGCTTTCAGCTCTTCCTTAAAAAATAAAAAAATAGGAACAGCTCCTCCATCTGCTAATGTATTTCCTAAATGGCCACGATGGTCAGCCTGAAGCTAGCTAGGCACGTGGAGCTCCATTTGGGTCTCTCCCATGAGCACCTGGGCCCCAAGCTTCTGGACCATCTTCTATTCTTCCCCAGGCACATTAACACAGAGCTGGATGGGAAGTGGAACAGCCGGGACTTGAACCAGTGTTCATATGGGATGTCTGTGTCACAGGTGGCAGTCTAAATTTCTGAACCATAATGCCAGCCCCTTCTTCAGCTCTCTGCATGTTGTAGGAGAAAAGGTGTCAAGGTTATTATTGATGTTTGAAGCCCTGCCATCAGAAAGTCAGTTGTCATGTCCTGAGTCTGGGTACAGCAGGGTGAGCATTTGGGGAGCTGGAAGTGCCAGGTTTCACATCTGAGTCGCAGTTGGGACCCTCAAATATGAGAGCTCCTTGAACTTTCTGTTCTCCATATCTACTAATCCCACATCATTGCAGATCTTCAGGCCTGTTCATCCCACAGCTAGTGTAGCCAGTGCTTTCCAACCATAAAGTTAAAATGCAGTCTTACGTAACACGTCTGGGGAAGGTGAAAGAATTTGTAAAATTGGATGATTTCATTTGGATCCTACCAGCCCTCCTGGGTGTCATTGCATTCTTGTTTGTGTCAGCATTTGGATGCCGTTCTCATTTGGTGTGGGTGTGAGCCCTGGGCTGTTTGGCACAGCAATGTGGATTAGCAAAAGGCCCCATTGCGGTGGATGAATGAAGGGAAAATGGTTTTGGCAAAGCCTGCTAGAGGAGAACCAGCCACTGAAGGCCATAGGTGCCAAGAAGCCAAAGGAAGAGGACAAATTCAGGTATCTAGGGACAGGCCCTGGTCTTCAGTGAACGAGCCAGGTGGGTCCCCACCGTGGGTCAGAGTGGAGGAGCTGTGTAGCATTGGTTGCCTGTGGCTAGCCAGTGTGGGGAATGAGAAGGGGGATGCACCCGGACATTTTTAAGAAACACTAGCATCCCAAGTTGCAGGTGTCGGCTGAGAGCTTCAGGCAGGCGTGGCAGGTCGTCTTGGTGCTGTGTTTTCCCCAAGAGGTTTAGAGTGAGCCCCTGACTTGGCTCAAGGGCGGCTATGCCCCAGATGGCTGCAAAGGTATGTTCTCTAGAAAGAAGCCACAGCTCCAGAATGCCCCCTCGGTACGAGCAGCCTGAGAGCAAGGCTGGGAGCTGCGTGCAGACCCTGTCCCGGGGCTCAGCAGACTTAGTTCTGCTTAGCCTATTTCCCAGGAGGAGGGTCAGGACCGGAGCTGTGACCTCGGGGCCTTGGCTTGTCCGGGGCAGGCCTGGTGTTGCTGTGTTCCAACCAAGCCACCCCCACTGCCCGCGCTTTCTGTTTCAGTCTGGTTTGTGTGCCAGGTCCTCTGTGGTCCCACATCTGCACACCTCGCTAACGTGGGCACGCTGAAAGAACAAGCACCGCTGATGAGCAGTGACATCCCCCTGTTTTATGTTAAAGTGCTGGCCATCTTGTACAAGTCATTGGATCCCATATGGATCGTGACCAATAGGACATTCGTCTTTGCAATGTTCATGTCACCAGACTCAAAAAAACCATGCTGTCTCACCTGCGAGACTGTCTGTGCTTCAATCATTCCCGGTCTTCTGGCTGAGTAAATGCAGTCAGAGAAGCTGCAAAGCAGGTGCTGTACATGGCAGACCTGAGCTGGGCAGAACTGCAACTCTGGGTACCACTCACCCTCTGGACTCCCGGGTGCTGAGCCTCACCCCACGTGAGAACAATCATCTGAAAGAGAATTCAGCCACTTCCCCCCAACACACACACACACACACACACACCCCTCCACATTTGTACATGTGCCGTGTCATGCTGTCAGTGTTGGTGTCCCCAAACCCACACTCATCCTAGCTTCCTTCACCGCAGAGCACCTGAGTAACAGGTGTATTTTTGCTGGCCACCTTTTGTGGTAATGCAGCCAGTGCTGGCATGTTGCAAGCACCTCTGTACCTCTGCTCGGCTGTCCTGTCAGGACTGCTGATTGGATCGGATCTTGCCCTCTTAGGATGTGTATTGCTGGCCCCACTGGTGACATCATCAGAGATCCGATTGGGCCTGGCATGTGAGCATGTGTGATTGGCCAGGCTCATTGTAAAGGAGTAACTCGTGCTCAGAAGCCGCCAGCTGGGAAGTGGCTCGCTGCCTGACTGACCCATGTGCACCTGAACACTGGGGTTTGTCCTGCTGGCCATTGTGGTTTGCAGGAGTCATGGGGCTGTTCCATCTTCCTGCTCAACATCAGAGCTCTTTGTGCAGATAGGGCTCTGAGTGCCTTGTAGCCAAGGCCAGCAGGCAGCTTTAGTGCACTTGCTGGGAACTGGAAGTGAACCCTTCAGGAACGTGGTGGGGCTGGGAGGATGAAGAGTAGTTAGGCCTTTGCCTGGGGATTATGCAAGACTCACAGCACAACAGAGTTTTTCCTGAGATTAGAATTAAGATTTTAAATTTCGGGCCCTTGCCTTGAACGCGCCGGGATCCCATATGGGCGCCAGTTCTAATCCTGGCAGCTCCACTTCCCATCCAGCTCCCTGCTTGTGGCCTGGGAAAGCAGTCGAGGACGGCCCAAAGCTTTGGGACCCTGCACCCGCGTGGGAGACCCTGAAGAGGTTCCTGGTTCCTGGCTTCAGATCAACAACACCGGCCGTTGCGGCTCACTTGGGGAGTGAATCATCGGATGGAAGATCTTCCTCTCTGTCTCTCCTCCTCTCTGTATATCCGGTTTTCCTATAATAATAAATAAATCTTTAAAAGAAAAGATTTTAAATTTCGCTGTTTTAGTACCAGTCTTGCACAAAAAGCAGCCAAAACCCACCCAACTAAAAATGCATGTACTTGCATGTCATGAATACCACACACACTCATGAACTTGTTTCTCTAAAGCTTTTTGTAGAATAGCTGTTAGTCATAAGTCCGTGTGAGAGAATTACTTACATCCTCAATAGGAAGAGTTTGTAGTTGTAAATAAATCTGTGATTTAAAGAACAATAGTACAGATACGGGGTCACTGTAAGATTGCAGGTTGTAATGATAATGGCTGCCAACACTGAGCATTAAAGACACGGGTTTGTATTTACCATCTTTCATGACCTAGAATGATGAGAAGCACCTGTTGCGTAAATGCCGCAGGATGGCCAGGATGTCTTTGAATACTTCGGAGAGCTTGGGTATTAAGAGCTGCTGCCACGTGCTCAGATTTCTTTAGAATGTTTTTGATTTGGTGCTACAGTTTTCATTAGCGTGTTTAAGCAGGTATTTTCAGGTACAGAAGCAGAATGGCCACTGGATTTCATAGGAAATAGAGTGCAGATGAACTGCATAATTAGAAGTCCCCAAGCTGAGTTTTTCCTAACAAGTTTTCCGTCAGCTATGAAGATGAGGCTACTTAGGATAGAAATCTTCCTCTTCCTCACCTGAAATTTCCAGTGTTATAATACCAACAGTAAATAGGTTGAGCTTATGTCTAATCACTATTTCTAGATTGTTTCTTTTTTTCTAAGATTTATTTTATTTTTATTGCAAAGTCAGATATCCAGAGAGGAGAGACAAAGAGGAAGATCCTCCATCTGATGATTCACTCCCCAAGTGAGCCACAACGGCCGGTGCTGTGCCGATCCAAAGCCAGGAGCCAGGAACTTCCTCCAGGTCTCCCACATGGGTGCAGGGTCCCAAAGCTTCGGACTGTCCTCGACTGCTTTCCCAGACTACAAGCAGGGAGCTGGATGGGAAGTGGAGCTGCCAGGATTAGAACCGGCACCCATATGGGGTCCCGGGGTGTTTAAGGCGAGGACTTTAGCCACTAGGCCATGCGGCCGGGCCCTATATTGTTTCTTTTTACAGAGTTTATTTTTATTGGAAAGTCAGATATACAGAAAGGAGCAGAGACCGAGAGGAAGATCTTCTGTCTGTTGATTCACTCCCCAATTCACTCCCCAAGTGGCTACAACACCAGGAACTGGGCTGATTCGAAGCCAGTAGGCAGGAGCTTCTTCTGGGTCTCCCCCCACATGGGTGCAGGATCCCAAGGCTTCGGGCCGTCCTCGACTGCTTTCCCAGGCCACAGGCAGGGAGCTGGATGGGAAGTGGAACCGCCGGGACATGAACCAGTGCCCGAATGGAATCCTAGCACATGCAAGGTTAGAATTTTAACCACTAAGCTACCGCGCCAGGCCTGATTGCTTCATTTAAAAAAAATTCTTGAAAGCCACAAGTTGATCTCTGATTGGAATATCCCTAAGTATTCATATTTTTAGCGAAGTCTCCAAACAAACAAAACAGTGTATTTTGCTAATAGGTAGGTAACTGAAATACTGTTCAAGGTCTTACAGTCAACTTTCTTTAAAGGAAAAAGTTTTGTTTTCCAGGATTCAAAACCCTGTAATTTTTGTCTTTCTGTTGCATATCAACAGTGTTGCTTTAAAAAAGCTATAAAAGGAAGTGAAGTTCAGAGCAATTCAATATTTAGAAACAAGAATTGAATTTTGTCATCTTTACATTTATATATTTTGCATATATGTATCTATATGTAAAATAGTCATCATGACTGAGCTATGCCTAGACAGCTTCGTATAAAACAGCATCTCGTGACTTAATGTAGTGAACTCACTAGAAAAATTTTCCTTCAAGCTTTGATGTAATGGTAAGATAATCCTTTATTCTGTTTATACATTTGAGTTTTTGTGTAATGATGGTTTTTAGAACACTTTTTTTTTTTTTTTAAAGATTTTATTTTTATTACAAAGTCAGATATACAGAGGAGGAGAGACAGAGAGGAAGATCTTCCGTCCGATGATTCACTCCCCAAGTGAGCTGCAACGGGCCGGTGCCCGCCGATCCGAAGCCGGGAACCTGGAACCTCTTCCGGGTCTCCCACGCGGGTGCAGTGTCCCAATGCATTGGGCCGTCCTCAACTGCTTTCCCAGGCCACAAGCAGGGAGCTGGATGGGAAGTGGAGCTGCCGGGATTAGAACCGGCGCCCATATGGGATCCCGGTGCGTTCAAGGCGAGGACTTTAGCCGCTAGGCCACGCCTCCGGGCCCTTCAGAACACTTTCTTGGGGTGGCAGGCCGCGCGTGGGAGGAGGGGTATCTTGATTTTCTTTGTGTTGCAATTCCGTGGCTTGGAAAGATCAGTTCAAGTTGCTTTCATCCTTCCTCACCCGGTCTTGTTCCTGCGAGGGGACTGTGATGCATCCAGGCCGGGGTATGTGCTTGGAGTGTGGAGGAGCCCTGGCAGTGCTCAGTGCACCCCGTGCCCTCAGTGTGACATTTTCTTTGTAGAGGGTAACTGTGGGTTTTCGAGTTACCACGGATCTAAGATTCAGTGATCTAAGGAGCTTGCAAGAGTTTACTTTTTGACATTCTGCCCTTCTGGAGTCCCTGTTTTTTCATGTCCTCAGGAACAAAACAGCAGTAGCAACAGAAGGTTTTTTTTTTTTTTTTCTTTACTGTTGTTGGGAAAAGATGTGACCCTCACTGGTCTCTGTCTTGCGGTCAGTTACACCCACCGGGGGTGTGATGGACAGCCTCTGCTTCTCACCAGTCTCTTCCAGAGCCCATGCCCTTTCTGCCTATGCCATTTGGGCAGGAAAGACCCTTGGGAGTGTCGCACCGCAGGCAGCTGGAGCCCCATTTGAGAGGCCTTGGGGTTACTGTGCTGCCAGTGCTAGCCATCCCTTGAAGATGGCCTCACCGTTGACCTGTTGGCTCCCATGACCCGGGACTGCCTTTGTGAGACTCGTGAAGATGATCCCTGAGGTGCACGGGGTGTGTATTTGAGGGTCAAACAGAAGAAAGCGTTTGATTTCTCTGCTAGTGACCCATTTTTCCCTGAGCATTGAAAATACCGCTTCTAAGAACACACATCCGGTTTTGTTGGTCACATCACCCATTATGGATTGATTCATTGAAGGTTTTGTTTGGTCTTTGGTCATTGTCAGTGGCTCCCTGACCTGTAGGTTTCTGGTATTTGATTATCACTGCAGCGTCCCAGGAAATGAAGGCTCCTGTCTGACTCCTCAGCTTGCGGATTTAACTTGGGCTAGCCTGAACATTGCTGGAGTTGACACTATTGAACTATTCTTACTTCCCCATCTGTGGACAGTGGTGCCTTCTGGGAGCTTAGAATCACGTTCCTTAGCTCAGAATTACACAAGTGTGGTAGAAGCCCTTAGGACACACAGCTTGTAGAACATGCACTCAGCAGATTGCTCAAGGCTCTGAGTATTTCTCTCATGACTTGTAGCTCTGCTGGGTTGATGTTCTTGGGGCTCTTACGGCAGCAGTGTTTGTGATCAAGGATCTGGGAAGATACTCCGCACTGGTGACACACGCATCTCATGGTTTTTTAAAATAGCAGATGTGACAGTCTGGAACCACGGGGGTCTGCATACTGCAGGTGTGTTCTCAGGATCCGGAAACCGCCTGGAGCCTAACAGCAAAGACAACCTGTCTGTCGTCACGGTCCCTTGTTAGTCTCCAGGTACCAACAGAACAAATGCTTTTGAAATGCTTCCCTTGGGCGATCCCCAGTAGATGGCTGCTTTGAAAAGTGTCAGAAAATGAAGCATAAAGACTCAACCCGCCCCCCTTGATAATGAATAAACATAATCGAAAGGATATTCAAGTGTGGATGCGTCTCCTCTCTAAGGTGTTTTATTTCCACTTTCTGTTTGTGTTCTAGGTAACTCGGAGAGCAGCCTGGCCTGCGCTGCCTAAGGCAGAGCTGCTTTGTCACCAGCCTCTCTGTCACTTCTTACATGTGTTTGGTTTGCTTTCAGTTGTGGTTAAGCAAACATCTAGCATGAAGTGTGCCACCTTGGCCGTTTTTAAGCTTCTGGTTGCACAGTGTACATCTACGGTGATGTGAAGAGGTGCAGGACCTCCGTGTCCCACGGACCTGAACGCCATACGCTGCTTCCCCCTGCCCAGGCCCCAAGAGCTGCCTCCCTACTTCCCGTGTCTATGAGTGTGCTCCCTGGTGTCGTGGATAAACACTCCTGAGCCTTCTGTGCTGAGTCCAGGCAGTTGGGAACACCCAGGCATCTAGGAGAGAGAGCATTGTGCCAGCATCGTGCTGGTGTCCGTAAGCTACATCACCTGATGTGTGCCCACCAGCAAGTGCAGCTCGGGTCAGTTTCTCTTTTGGCTTTGCTGTTTCACAAACATCAAAGTCATCTTGAAATTGGGTGATGAAAAATAGATCCAAGCTTTGAAAAATAGATCTTTTTTTTTTCCCTTTTTCTGCCCGCATCCAGAATTCCATCTCAATTGCCCATGTCCAAGGCATACCTGTGAGTTCTGTGTTGTCTTAGTAGGGCGTGTTTGAATTTGAACTTGGCATTATGTTTGTTTTGAAAACGTGCTTACCTTCCTCAGGTGTTTGGATTGGAACAGTAAGGCTGTTGTTTGCAGATTGGGACAGAATTCATTGGAACACACGCTATTGGTAGAAGGTCGTCGTCGGAGTAGCGCTTGGCTGCTGTGGGAAGGGACAGCTCTCATTTCTGTGTATTCCTTACTGGTTGGTCTGCTTGTTTACCTTTTCAAGGAAGATGGATTTGGGGAAGGTTCTGACGTATGTTCTGTTTATAAGCATATCTCGCATGGCTTTGTTTTCTCAAACACCTGTGTGTTTGCTGGGACCCTGGACTCGTCATTCCCTGCGGGCGGCCAGTGTGAGCTTACACTGGGACAGGGTTTGTGTGAAATGTGTCATCTGTTGCCAGGCTTGTTTTTGTCATCTAGCTTACATTTGCCTTCAGATTTCTTGATTTCTTTCAGCCACCCTGAAATGGGAATGATAGTTCCATCAAGCAGAGTATCAGTGTGCTGACAAGAGGGCTGTTCTACTTTCAAGATGAGGCTTTGTGAACTGAGCCAAAAGCTGAAAACCAGCATGAATGAACAATGGAACACACTAAATCCTAGGCTTTCTTCTCTTTGCCAGGCTTTGAAACAATCATACTCCGATAACAGAGGCTTCTACTGATCCGGCTCAAGAGGGAATTAAGGTTCTAGATAATTCCACAGCAGTGAATTGAAGGTCTGCACATGTGTGTCCTCCTCTGTAGAGCGCATCCTTGGGCGTTGGCTGAGGGATCCAGCTGAGATCTGGCCTCAGCAGTTGCTGTCTGTGCTATGCCATTTCGTGGCACAAGCCTGTGTGATTGTCCCACAAGTGGCGTGATGTTGCATTTTGCCTTGTTTAGCATGCTTCCTGGTCAGTATCAAGCCTTCCTCGACTTTTCCACATTGTGTTCAGCCCTTTTCCTTGGTGGTGGTATTCCCGGAGGACTTTATAAATGTGGCAATTCTTTGGGTCACAATTTATTAGGAAAAAATATGATGTAATTCGTTTTAGGATGTCAACTCCAGATGATAAGTTTTGTTTCTTTGTTTACTTTAAAAAATTATTTATTTAAAGATTTATTTATTTTTATTGAATGAGAGACACAGAGGAAGGTCTTCCGTCCGCTGGTTCACTCCCCAAGTGGCTGCAACAGCCAGAGCTGAGCTGATCCCAAGGCAGGAGCCAGGAGCTTCCTCTGGGTCTCCCATGCTGGTGCAGGTTCCTAAAGCTTTGGGCTGTCCTTGACTGTTTTCCCAGGGCACAAGCAGGAAGCTGGATGGGATCCCGGGTGTGCAAGGCGAGGACCTTAAGCACTACACTATCGCACCGGGCCCTATTTTAAAAATTTAAAGTAGAGATAGAAAGATCTTCCATCATTCTGCTGGTTCAGTCCCCACGTGACCACAATGACCGGAGCTGAGCCTGTCCAAGGCCAGGAGCTTCTTCTGGGTCTGTCTCCCAGGCAGGTACAGGGTCCCAAGGCTCTGGGCCATCTTCTACTCCCTTCCCAAGCCATGAGTAGGGAGACAGAGAACAAGGATGAGTAGGCCCTTCCCCTACTACTCCAGGTACCTGAAATAGCCATGGGAGCTGAAACCAAGAGCTGGGAACTCATTCTGGGCCCCCCCCCCCCAGATGGTCCCCCAGGTGACTCGAGGCATCATTGCTGCTGCGTTCCAGGGTCTGAGTGCACTAGAAGATGGGGTCAGGAATCCCACCCAGTGTGGGACACGTGTGTCTTGACTGCTAGGCTAAGTGCAGTTTTATTTCAGAGAATTTGGGGGGTCTTGGCAGGAGGCGTCTAGTCCTAACCGTGGTCAAGGACAGTCAGTTGTGCCAAGTCAGCAAAGCCTGCTGAGCTCGCCTCTGCGCGTTTTCTGATTTTGCTCACTTTGTAATGGTTTTCCCATAAAGCAGTGGAAATCCCCCATACCTCTACACATACTGCATGCCCACATCCAAGCACCACGCACACACTCAGTCTGGATGGTGTGGGAGTGAGGAGTGAGTGACTGGTCGAGGATGCTGGCATCAGACATCGTGGATACTGTGCAGGGGCTGAAAGGGCCCATTCTGCTGGCCAGGGGCGGGGCCCCTGGAACCCAATCTGCAGTATGTTGAATGAGCGCTCTGAACACCACTGCTGGGAGGACAAGGACACAGTGTCTCCTCCCCGGTGGCACGGCAGCCCCAAGAGCCAGCTCGACGGCGAGGGAGGGGCGCAGTGCTGCAGCCCAACCCAGGGGCGGCCTAAACACTGAGCCCCGGGCTCCCGGCCTGCAAGCCCTGGAGTGCAGGCTTGAAATTCACTTCCTGTCAGCGGAGATCCCAGGGTTCCCTGACTGCTGCCCTCCCGCCTTGGTGCAGTCCTTCATTCATTCTCCTCCTCCTCTTTGCCCTGTAGGCATGCTGGATGTTGCAGACTATCTGGAGAGCTGGCCATGTTCCCAATCCCTTGGTCCTTGTGACAGCCTCAGGACGTGGTGCAATGACTGCACCCAGTTTGCAGAACAGGAGACTGAGGTCTAC
Source organism: Ochotona princeps (assembly GCF_030435755.1). Lineage (NCBI taxonomy): Eukaryota > Metazoa > Chordata > Mammalia > Lagomorpha > Ochotonidae > Ochotona > Ochotona princeps. The sequence continues at coordinate 10,362,794 of NC_080843.1, read as the reverse complement.
AGAGAATCTTGCTCAGTCTGTGTGTGTGGAAGCCTCGGGCCTTGTGCTCTCTCCCAGCTCTCTGTGTGTGTGTGTGTGTGTGTGTGTGTGTGTGTGTGTGTGTGTGTGTGGTGGAGTGGGGGCGACCTTAGGCCTTCTCTCGGCCTGTGTGTGGGTGTGTGGTGGCCTTACGCTCGCTGTGCGCTCTCCTGCAGGAGCAGGGCAGGTGTGCTGTCCCATTCCAACCCCTGCCCCCAGCACATGACCCCTCAGGTGCCTTCATGTATGTGGGTATCCTGTGCCCTGTAGTCATAAGGCCTAGCTTCGCAGGTCCTTCTGGGAAGCCCCTTGCTGTTCTTATCATCCTTCGCTTTGCTCTTTCTCACCTTGAAGAAAATCCTGGTGTCTTTGTCTTCCAGAACTTCACACTGGATGATTCTGGAAGATTCTTTCCCATGCTGTGTGTGGTTTCTTTCCCTGCTGGCGTCTGGGGGGAGTCAGGTGTGGGAGCTGCTGGGCCTCGCAGCCCGGAGCCCTGAGCAGCTTCTGTCCCCTGCTCGTCCTCATCTCTTTCTCTTGGGGGAATTACCAGCTTCAGCCGTAAACTCTTACAGTAGCATTTTTATTGCTGATCTGCAATTACTTTTTTTCGTTTTAAGACGTCTTGTTATTCAAATCTTTCTTGTAATCCAAAATGTGTGTTTTGCTGTAAATCATAAACTCTTAGGTCTGTGCATACAAACTGTGGCACTTCTAAAAGCTTTTATGAGGCCTACACCTAGGAAGTCACTCCCTGGCTGTGTTTGGCTGCCTTGGAGGGGGGTTTGCTTGGGTGAGGACCAGCTGCCCTTGCTGGTGGCTGTGCCTGTCCTTTTCGATGCAGAGGGTTTAGTGGAGGATGAGGGGGCCGGAGCATCCAGGGCAGCCGGTCACTGTGCTCGGTGTCAACAGGCCCTGGTTGCCATGGTTATGCCGAGTCCCACACAGGGGAAAAAGCTTCTAGAAGACATCCTTGGAAACCTCTACAGGTGCAGATTTGGTAAACCAAGGCAGGGTCATGTCTGCAATATTGTTTCTACAGAAAGAAACAAACCAAGGAGTGACAGAGCTGCTCTGGGGAGGCGAGGAAAGGGAGGGAGACTAGGCCCTCAGCTAGTGGAAGAATTGTGCCTTTATTCTGTTGGAAGGAAGGAAATTCTCCCACGTAAAACTTTATGTGATAGGAAAGAACCCAAGGGCCTGGGAGTATCTTCAGAGCATAAGAAAGGAAAACAGCTTTGACTGAGGGGTTTCTGTAGTGTCGAGTGGGCTGCTCAGCCGCCAGCCGCCAGCCATGCCCCCACACGATCAGCCTCCTCCTCACCTGGTTTTCTGAGAGGCCCGGAGCAGCTTGCTCGGACAGCAGAGAGCCGTGGGCCCCATGGGAGGCTGCCTTGGCCTCTCAGTGGGCTCAGATGCAAAACGCTTTGGAGGAGGATTAAAACTGGGCGATTACTAGGAACCCACGTTGCTTCATCCATCACTGGTGTGTTCTCCAGGATGAAATGCTGTTGTTGCCCTTTGGCCTCTTGCGAGGAGCCCATTTCTAAACTGTTACAAGACTGTAGGGTTGGCAGGACTCACGGGTCCTTGAAGGTGGCACAGCTTCAGATTCGCCTCCTGCCCCTGTTGGGATCATTACAAGACGAAACACTGGGGCTGGCACTGTGGTGTAGTAAGCTTCCACCTGTGGCACCAGCATCTCATCTGGTCACCGGTTCAAGCCCTGGCTGCTCCAGTTCTGATCCAGCTTCCTGCTAATGCGCCTGGGACAGCAGCAGATGGCTCAAACCCTTGGGCCACTGCATTCACATGGAAGACCCATAACAAGCTCCAGGCTCCTGGCTTCGGATGCGTCCAGCTCCAGCCATGGAGGCCATTTGGGGAGTAAATCAGCAGATAAATTCTCTCTCTCCTCAGCTAAAAAAAAAAAATTTTTGTTTAAAAAAAGGAGAGAATGTCGATTCATTATCAGATGCTTGTTTATTATTAGATACTTTTCTTGTTAAATTATCTTTGACAGAGGTTTTGAGATGCTGTCTAGATAACTTGGTTTCCCTTTGTTATCCCTAATGGTTTGTGCAGCTCAGGGTGTGTGTCTGTCTGTCTGTCTCCACACACTCTTGTGTGGTGCAGTAAATGACTCTTTCAGAAACTGCTATGTCAGACCCCTGTCTCGAGCTCCGTGTCATTCCGGCTTAATCCACAGCTTGGCCCATGGCTGCCCCGCTTGGACTTGCTTGCTCTTGCTTGCAGGGTCAAGTTTAGGAGGTTTTTGTTTCTTGCTGTGAAGGGCTGATAGATTTGTAGCCTTTGAGGCCTCTTGTTGGCATCTAGTGCAGAGCCTGCCTGTCCCAGATGCATAATTTGTGCTGACTTCCTAAGGTGTTCATTTTGTGATTTTTCCCCCCTTGGTCAAACACATAAAAGGCCTCTTTGTTGTTGAGAAAACATAGTGCATTTAGTGCCAGCACTGGCTGTTGACTCCCTCTGCCTGTGCGATCGGATCCTACCCCCTCTCTTTTCCCGAGGTCTAAAATACCCACATTCTTGATTTTTTTGTTCTCACAAGCGGTGGTGGCAGGTTGTACTGAGGCAGCTTCTCTAGTGCTGAGCCACATTCATTCCTCAGCCACCCTTTGCGTCTGTGTGGTTTGGTTTCTGTTTTTTAATTGTCGGATCGGTGCTACCCGAAGCCACCATTTTAACCAATCCCGAGTGTGCAGTGCACTGGTGCCCAGAACATTCGCAGGTACCTGCATCATGTCCCATCGCCCAAATTGTGTCCGTTCCGTGAAACTGAAGCGCTTTTCCTGCTAGCCCGCTGGCCCCTCCTCTCCAGCCCCTGGCCGCCCTCCTGTTCTTTTCTGTCAGAATGGCTTGGACCATTCTGGATTCCTTACTTAAACAGAACCCTGGATTAGCTGTTCTGTTGCTCTTAACTTGCTTCACTTTGCATTAATGTCCTCAGAATTCATGCATGTGCAGCTTGCATGAGAATTCCCTCCCTTTATAAAAGATCTTATTATTTTTTTAATTGGAAATGTAGATACACAATGAGAAGGGAAGATCTTCCATCCACTGGTTCACTCCCCAAGTGGCTGCAACAGCCAGAGCTGAGCTGATCCCAAGGCAGGAGCCAGGAGCTTCCTCTGGGTCTCCCATGCGGGTGCAGGTTCCCAAGACTTTGGGCCATCCTCGACTGCTTTCCCAGGGCACAAGCAGGGAGCTGGATGGGAAGTGGGCCATCAGGACACAAACTGACACCCATATAGGCAAGGATTTAGCTACTAGGCCATCGCATCAGGTCCCTTTCCTTCTTAGAGTTGAGTGGATAGTCTGTTGAATGGGCTGAGCCCATCTGGTTTGTCCATTCCTTGGTGGAAGCTAAGACTGCTTTCAGCTCCTGGCTATTGGCATGGAGGCTGCCATGAACATGGGTGTGCATACTGTCAAGATCCTGCTCTCCACGGCCTGTGCTTGCACACCCAAGAATACAGTTGCTAGATCCAGTGACGATTTGAGTTCTGCTTTTTTTGAAGACCCACCATGCATTCTTCTGTAGTGGCTGCCCCATTTTATAGGCTGTGCTGTGATTCTGAGCAGAATTACTTAAGGAGGGAAACTCACAAACTTTGTTAGAGATGTTGCAGAGGATGGAGTGAGTCTACTGTAAGAGGGAGGAGAGAATTCCCCTTTAAAGGAGCAGCAGGGAACTCTGTCATGCCCTGACTGCCCTGTGACGCCGTCTGTGAAGCAGCACTTAGCCCTGCATGCGTGTGACGTGCGGGTGGCTCTGCACCATTACCTAAAAGAAATGGAATTGCTTCCTTACCAGCTACAAGCATTTTAAACCCTGGCTGCTGGGGACAGCAAGTCTATAGAGCTCATTACAGTGACATCTATCCATGAAATTGTCATAGAACAAGTGCTTTTAAGTCCTTATGAATACCTTCTCGTGATGCAGTTTCTGGATCTGCTTACATCCCCGAATGTGGGCAGTACCCACAGGGGAGTTTGTAGACCGTGTGGCGGGGCTCTGTTTCACCGGTGCTTTGAGACGCCACAAAGCCATCACTCAATGCTAAGCTGGCATTGGCATTGCCCTGTAAAATTTTTCCAAGTCACCAAAGTCACTTTCTGTAAACGTTTGTACTAACTAATAGGTTTTCCAGGAAATGTCTGATTTCTGAGTGTAGTCTTCCTTCTCTGCTTGTTCTCCAGGCCAGTTGCTTACTGAGCCTGTCCCCAACAAGGTGTGGCAGCGTTGGCACAGGAGTGCGGCCGTGGGCTCCGGCCCTCCCTCATTCTGTAGCCAAGAGATGCTTGGAGTAGGTTCTCTAAGACTCTACTGCGTCACTCAGAGCCCTGGGCTCGCTGTCAACCCTCCCTCTCCGCTCCTACACTTGGTTTAACACCCGGTCCATAAAGATACCCATTGTCTGTTGGGTGTGTTCTACTTGTTCAGCTTTCAGGGTGAGCTGTGAAGTCTCATTTCCCAGGCTTCGTAAGCCGAGATGAAGTTATCAGAGCCCCTTCCAGGAATTCTTTGGGAAACCCAAGTGCCTGCCAGCTAGTCAGATAGTGGGTGGTTCCTGTTTGTCACAAGCAGGCGATGTCGAATTGTGAGAGCAAAGGCTTGTGAGACTAGGAATGAGGTCTGGCCTTTTTTTTTTCCCCCTCAAATCCTGTGCTGTGCAAATTCTTCCACAACCTGTGAGCTGTTGACCCCTTTCTAGAATGTTACTGCGCATTCCTAAAGTTCTTACCGAAAGCCCCACAATAGGTAGCTGGGCATCCATTAGATGTGTAATTCTTTGCAGGCTAGTGGGAGACTTGGAACCCTCTAGGACCGGGGCCTAGTAAGGATCAGCTCATTGTTGGAAACAGAGTAAATGGCTCAGAGGAAAGGGTGACCAGCCTGATGCCGCACTCCAGGTGCTTGTGCAGGGAGCAAGGGAGGTTGGTGGGGAGAGTAGGAGTTCCGCCCAGTCACTGCCATCATTTCTGCCCATGAGCCTTGAACCAGGGAGGGCCAGATGAGCCTGACGTGCTGCATGGAGAATATTGCTCGCATCTGGTTCATCGTATGCACACTGACTTAAGAGAGCAAGTGTGAGAGGACTCAGTGGCAGCTGTGAGAGAGGAAGAAAAGGTACTGCCTTGTCGTGCACACAAAAGCTGCTGTGGGATCACTCTGGCTGGGATGTGGCTGTTCATCACGGAGCTTCGTCACCTGCCAGTGTCACGGGCAGCCTGTCTCCTGGGTCACTTATCAGAGAGGAGGTCAAAGTAGAGACGCCGTAACTGAAATTGACCATGTCTTTGAAACTTTTTCTTGAGATGTTTGATTTAAATGGTGAAGGTTGAGTCATTTTACTCTAATGTCATTAGCCAGCCAGCAAGTGGAGAGACCAAGGCTGTTTATGTACATGTTAGGTTCTAAGATATAGTAGTTCTTTCCCTTATACATTGAGTGCATAGAAAAAGTATGGAAATGCTTGATTCCTGCAAACTCCGATTCAGTACCCGATGCTTTCTCAGGCCACAGGAACGTACACATGACTAAATGGGCCAAAACTACATCAGAGACAACAGCCATGGATGATCAGCTCCATCAAATACAGCAGAACGAGTGGCTTTCCTTAGCTTGTTCATATCAACAGCCCTGGCTCAACTTTGGGGTTGTGAATGCAGAGATCAGCCACAAAGTGCCTCTCCTCCCACCTCAGGTTGGGCGTGGTCTAGAAGAGATTCCACACCGGATGTTGCAGGAACTGTAAGAAAGCTGTCAATAGCAGGCATAGCGGGCAGGGCTTCACCTGTCACAGAAAAGGCCAGGGGTTAGGGGCTAAAAGATCATATCCACAGCACACAGGAAGGCAGCTTTTGTTCATGCTTACCCTAACTTGGAAGCACCCATGCTATCCCTCCGTTGGTGAGTGGATAAGCAGCCTGGCACACACAGGCAGGGAGTGCAGAAGGCAGGCACTGGGAAGGCACCTCCTTCCCCCAGAATGAGACAGGAACATGGCATGCAGACTGTGAGAGGGGCCCAATGGAAACAGCTCCACTCTGCGTGGTTCCTGTGAGATGACATCCTGGAAGGAGAGAACCATAAAGTCGATCACTTCCACAGGGATGGGGAGAAACTGGCAGAAACCCGCGTCTGTGTTTGGGATGACGGCAGAGGCCACTGCGGGGTGGGCAGGCAGGTGCTCTGGGTGGCCTGGCTGCAGCCGCTCAGAAAGCACTGCAGAACCCAAGGCAAAGGTTGCCTGTAGCAGGGGCCATGGTGCCATGGTGTGTTCCAGAGGGTGTAACTTTGTCGTTTGTGCTTGCAGCAAAGGGCTCCAGGGAAAGTGCTGCTGGACGCGGTCTGCAACCACCTCAACCTCGTGGAAGGCGACTATTTTGGCCTGGAGTTTCCTGATCACAAGAAAATCACGGTAGGAGATTGTGCGCTGCCCTTTTACTGTCTGTTCATGTGGACAACAGAGTAATTGGTGCCTTTCCACTCAGGATGACCTCATTAATAGTTTTTCTAGGAGGAGTGATGGGGGTCCAGGGTCTGTCAGTTTAAAGAGCGCTTGTAGTGAAACTAGGGGCAGGCCTTTGGTGCCTGGCTCAAGTGCCTGCTGTCTTGCTACTGATCCAGCGTCCCACTGACGTGCAGCCTGGAAGGCAGCAAGTGCTGACACAAGTACGTGGATTCTGGAGGGAGTTTTGGGCTCCAGCCTGGCCCAGTCTCAGCCATTGTGGGCATTTGGGGCATGAACTAGGAGTAGGGCATGTACTCTGCCTGTTCCTCTGTCTTCCAAATAAAATGAAAAGGAGTTGGTGAAGTTTAAAATAGATGTCAGCAGGTGTTTGCCCTGGGGCCCGTGAAGAGTCAAGAATAAGACTGTCTCACTCCCCTGGAGCTCTGAGCTGGGCCTAGAACACAGCTTTGAGGACAACTGGTCCAGGCTGGGGGTGGGTGTTGGAAAGGGGCGGTGGGGGAGGGCGATGGGAAAGGGGCAAGTCCAGAGCCGGAGAACGGAGGAGTCCTTCCCCCGAGCTGCCCCCAAACACAGCCTCGTGACCTACTCTGTGGTCTGTTGGGTGCCCATGAGTGTTTCCCATCTGCTTCCTCCCTCCAAGAGTTGTCAGTTTCAGCTCTGTAGAGGAAGTCCCTGCCTCACTGATTCTCAGGGAGGGTTTCTGATAGAGCACAAACCCACTTTCACGACCTGAGTCATTTCTTCCATAGCTGGGTTGAGTCTGCATTGGGTCCAGCTGTGTCCTCAATCATGACGTGTGACCTAAAGTGACAAGAGGTAGTCCAGTAGCTCATGCGTTTGCTGCTGGGACAGGGGAAAGATTTTGATCTGATTGCTGGCTTAGAAGACCCAGCAAGCCAGTGGTGGTATTTGCCCTGAGCAGTGAAGGATGGCATGTAGTCAGATTCTGAACACCATTTCTGGTATGGCTTTACCAATCATCAAATGGCTCAGCTAGGATTCGAACTGTGCTGTTTGGATCCCAGGTTCAATCGTCTCTGTTCACAATGAGTGCTTCTCTGTAGCTGGGATTTAGAAACCTGTTGGTCTTCTGGGGTACCTCTAGGGCTGGATTTTTTCAAGTTGCTGTCAGGCCTAATTTTCATGATTTCCTTTGCAGTATGGTTAAGGCTGTGCTGAGCTGCAAAGTGAAGAAAACTACACTCTTGATGACCTAAAGATTGATTGACTGGTTTTAGATAGTTAGATTTACACAAAGAATTAGAGACAGAAAAATCTTTCATCCCCAAGTAGCCGCGGTGCCCAGAGCTGAGCCAATCCAAAGCCAGAAACTAGGAGCTTCTGGGTCTCCCACATGGGTGCAGGGTCCCAAGGCCTTGAGCCGTCCTCGACTGCTTTCCCAGGCCACAGACGCGGGGCTAGAAGGGAAGTGGAGCAGCTGGGATACAAACCAGTCCCTGTGTTGGATCCATGTGCATGCAAGGCAAGGACTTGAACCATTAGTCCACCTCGCTGGGCCCCTCCTGATGACTTAAAGAAATAGATACTTGCTGCATTTAATACCAGTGACAAAGTGCACAATAAATAACAATTTGCAGAGTCCTTCACCATGTGCTGGAATGTTCTAGGTCCTGTGGAGTTACAGTGAGTGTGACCCTCCCTCCATGGGTTAGGGTATATTGTACCCTCACTCACAGAATCCCAACCTTAGAAACCATTTCCTGAGTTTTTAAGAATAGTATGTTTTGGTCAGATTGATCCATGGTCCTAGAGATTATGGCATAAAGGGACACAACAGATGTTGGCTATGATCTGTCTGTTTTTATTTGTGTGGGGTTTTAAAAAGAGATTTATTTATGTATTTGTTTATTGGAAAAGCAGATTTTCAGAGAGAAAAGAGAAAGATCTTCCATCTGCTGGTTCTCTCCTTAAGTGGCTGCAATGGCCAGAGCTGAGCTGATCTGAAGCCAGGAGCCAGGAGCTTCTTCTGGGTCTCCCACACGGGTGCAGGATCCCAAGGCTTTGGGCTGTCCCAGGCTTTCACAAGCCATAAATAGGAAGCTGTGTCGGAAATGGAGCAGCCAAGACATGAACCAGCATCCATATGGGGTGTCAGCACTTGCAGGTGGTGGATTATCTAAATGAGCCATCATGCCCAGTCCCTGTGTTCTGTTTCTGGATGCTGGTTCCATGTGCATGGCCCATTCATAAAAATGTGCCCTCCTCTGTACCATCAGCCATATAGACCGATAGAGGCAACACCCAAGGATGAAGTGGCAGCACCCAGCAGCAGACATGATGACCCGAGTGATGGAGTATTACTGGTGGAATGTCTGGGTGTGGCTGGGACCAGGCTTGGTTGGATGAACTCAGGAAGGTCGGCTCTCCTGTGAGAACAACAAACATCAGCTGGATATCCCCTTTAGCTCCCCATATCGAATCGCTCGAAACGGGAAGATTGGTGCCTCCTTCCCGGCTTCTGGGCAGTGTTGCCCTTTTTGCCAATGGTGGACTGTAGCCAGAGCCAGGGTTCTCCACCGGCCAGCTGTTTCGTATCAGCCAGTCAGGGCACACAACTTTACCTTACCAAGCCTCACTTATCCCATGGGCAGAATGGGGATAATGGTACCCATTTGGGGGGGTCTTTTTAAAGGACCAATTATGTTAATATGAGGATACTTTACAAAATTGTGGGGGATGAAATTAACGATCAATTTGTTGTGATGCAAAATTGTTTTTAAATCTGTATATTTAAGCAGTTAAACCACTGCTTGCCATACTAGCATCCCATTTGGATGTGCTGTCTGCTTCGCTTCTCATCCAGCTCCCTGCTAGTGTCTGGGAAAGCAGCAAAGGACGGCCCAGATGCTTGGGCCCCTGCACCCCTGTGGGAGGCTCAGATGGTGTTCCGGGCCCTGGCATCAGTGTGACCCAGCCCTGGCTGTTGCGGCCGTTTGGCATTGAAGATCTCTGTTGCTCTTGACCCCTCATACATGGTTTCATCCTCTCTGTGCAACTCAGCCTTTCAAATAATTTTTATTTGGAAGCAGAGAAAGCTCATGGAAAAACCATGTTTTCAACAACTATGTATTTCAAAATGTTAGCACCAAAATTAATCTGCCTAATAATACTATTCTCCATGAACTCTTCAAAGGACCCCTGTAGATACTCGCGCAAGTGTAGCCCCATGTCTGGAACCTTGGAAAGCGTTCAGAAGGCACAGGTTATGGAACTAAAAGATAAATTAATTTAGGTGCAAAAAAGTTTGAAATCCTTATGTACAAGGGAGGTCTTTGGAAGGTTCTCCGATGGCCTTCATCTTCATTATTGCCATTGTTGCTTTTTAAGTTGGCAAAACCAGCATGACCTATGTTGCTTCAACAGTGTTTAGGTACACAGCGTGGTCGCATGAACTGTATCCACACGTTGTCCAGTGGATCCCTAGAGCTTTTTCATCTGGTGAAACAAAAACCCTCCACCCCCTGGACGACAGCACCCCGCCCCGCTCCCACAGCCTCTGGCAGCCGCTTTTCTACTTTCTAAGAATTTGCCTACTTCAGACACACCCCTCCATGGAATCGGGTGCCATTGTGTTTCAGCATGATTTGTTCAATGTTCATCTGTGTTGTAGGGCATGACGGGGGTGCTGCCCTTTCTAAATGCTGAGTAGTATTTGTGTCCTGTGCACCAGCTGTGTGTTCTGTGTACGTTCGTCCTTTGAGGGGCGTAGATAGCTTGCACCTGTTGGCCCTGCTGGATCATGCTGCTCTGCGCATGGCTGTGCCGTCACTGTTTTTTAAACGTAGGTTGAGGATCTCTAATTTGAACATCTGAAACCTAACATTGCTCTAAAATGACTTTTTGAGCACCAGTATGATGCCACTAGTTGAAAATTGCTTTGTGTATGAAATTGTTTAACGTATTATATAAGATTACCGTCAGGCTATAAGAATAAAGCACATGTGAAAACACAGAATGAATTTTGGATTTGAACTTGGATCACACTGGGGGCCCATCCTTAAGACATATTATTATGTGTCATTACTCACAAATCCTCACATCCCAGATCCTCGGAATCAGTCCCAAGAATGAGGATAAAGGATGCTTGGCCTGTAGTGGTGCTGCGAGTGGCCTTTTGCCAGGCTGCATTTGAGAGGTCGTGCCAGGCACCTGCTGGGTCCAGAGAAAACGTAGTTGGTCTCAAAGTGCCAAATGTAGGGCTGTGGCAACTAGTTTTGCCCATTTCTCCATGTGTAACTCATGGGAAAGCAGTTGTTTTCCAAAGTCCATGGAATGCAGATCTGGGTGCTTGTCCATGGGGTGCAGCTCTGAGAAGCTGGCGAATCCTGGCGCTGGGGCCCTGCACCGCTACACCCGGCCAGGCCCCACTCTCTGTACGGATGCCGGGAAGGTGAGGACGGGGCACCACCTGCTGCAGCTGGAGGTGTATTTCTCAAGGTTGCAAATAAGTTAGCCATCACGAGTAAATAATCAGTTATGCTCTGCCCATGATTAGGTCTAGCCCATGGCTGGTCAGTTCTTACACTTGATTGCTGTGTTTATTTCCAAGTGCCAATAGTGATGTTTCTAGGGCCACGCAGCCATCCCCCGTGAGGTTGTCCCACGGAGCAGAGGAGTACCTCCTCAGCGTTTCCTTCTGGATTGGACTGCTGTAGCAAGAGCACGTTGACTCAAGCAATCCGGACCCTGTGCTCAACGTGCCAGCTGATCGCAGTAGGGAACTGAGGGCTGTGGGAGCCCAGGCCACCCAGAGTTGCACCAGGCCACGGGCGCCAGTGCAGGAAGCTCACTAGGGTTTCTTTCTGAACCATAGCACTTTGCTGAAAGTGGATGCAGAAGCCCAGGGCTGGGTTCCAGGGAACCTGAGGACAGTGTGGTCCATGGCTGCCTCCACCACGCAGGACGGACCAGCCACGGGCAGGGTGGACACAGCTGAGTGTGGCTGTGTTCAAGTGAAGTGGGCGCAGGAATATGGATTTTGTGTGGAACTCAGCGCGCGGGATGAGATGGGAATCATCAGTACTTTTTCCCCCCCAATCTAATGCAAAAGCCAAGCTTTGTCTCTGAGCTGCACCAGAACAGGCTGCGGGCCTGGTATCATGTACAGGGCATGGTTTGCCAGGCTCTGTTTTATGATATTCCTCTGACATGGGTATTTTATCCCTCATGTCTGGCAGTGAGCAAGGATAGCAAAGGGACTTGCCCTTAACTGTAAAATACACAGCTCAGACAGAGACATGGGTCTCTGTCGGAGAGGACTCATGCTTTCTGTGGTTAAGAGCTGTGAAAACCCATAGCTAGTTTTCTTTTTTAAGGTTTTATGTATTTGAAAGGCAGAGCTAGAGCGAGAGAGAATGGAGAGACAAATGGAGAGACCTTACTTGCACTGGCTCACTACCCAGTGGCCGCAGCAGCCAGGCCTGGGTCAGACCGCGAGCTTCTGCCTGATCTGCACGAGGGCCCAGGCTCCTGGGCCGCCCTCTGCTGCCTTGGAGGCACACCAGCAGGGAGCTGGATCGGAAGTGGAGCAACTGGCCCAGCTCCCTGCTGATGGGATGCAGGCACTGCCAGCAGTGGTTTTACTGCCACAGTGCAGACCACTATGCAGGTTTTTTTTTATTCCACACATTTTCCATGAACTTAAAACCACTACAGATGGGCCCAGTACAGTAACCTAGTAGCTGAGGTCCTCACCTTGCACGCACTGGAATCCCAGAATGGCGCCAGTTTGTGTCCTGACTGCTCCACTTCCCGTCCAGCTACCTGCTGGTGGCCTGGGAAAGAAGTAGAGGATGACCCAAAGCCTTGGGACCCTGCACCCACGTGGGAGACCTGGAAGAAGCTTCTGGTTTTGTTGTCTCTCAGGGAGTGAGTCAGCAGATGGAAGATCTGTCTCTCCTTCTCTCTGTAAATATGACTTTCCAATGTAACAAAGCACTGCAGAGTTGCCTGAATGAGACCAAGCTTGAACCCTGAAATTCACTCCACCTTGTGGGCCATGAATTTCCGTCGAGATGTTTGTGTTGTGTTTTAAGAGCCGGGCAGATTCTTCACATCCTTTGTTTTGCACTGTATCTGTGAAATTGGGCCTGTTTTCCAAGGCTGTCATGAGGACTCAGATACTGCACAGTAGTGAGCCCAGCAGGGCTCCTGGCACCCACACAGCTAACTCTGAAGCCCTTGGCATCAGCCCACCCATGTTCAGTGAAAGCGGCATTGCTGGCCTGATTCACATCATTCAGTGATTCAAATCATAAATAAATACTGATAAACGCTGAGGCACAGATTTAAAAACTGGCATCTTGTCATTCATCTTCTAGATGCCTGCATGCCAGTGGCTAGCAGACTTCCGGGCCATGAGGTCGCAGCAGCCGCCTCTGTGGGAAGGCAGGTGTCCTGACTGGTGGCTCCCTGGATTACCCGCCAAGCATGTCTCTGTCCCCTTCTGACCTCACCTCTTCCTGGGACTCTAGCCGAGGACACCCAAGGCCAGAAGGCGCTGCTGGAGAACACGGCGCCCATGGAGAATGATTGCAACATACAGGAGCCACCTCGATGTCTCCTAGTCACAGTGCTGTGTGGGTAGGGAGCCCTCCAGAGATGCTTAGTTCCGTTGAAGCTGAGCAGCCCGGGAGAGCACAGGTGGCCCCGACAGTGTGGCCTTGGGTGGCACCCTAGTTCTGGAACTGGAAGGAAAATGCTTGATGCTTTGCTTCGGTGTGGACTGGGGAGGCTTCATTTTTACAGCACTTGTAGGCTTATAGATCTTTTCAGCAGGAAGTAGGGCCCATTCCTGCATGCTGCTCTTATCCCACCCCCAGCACACATGCAGTGATTGCCGCATGCTGCATGGTGTCGGCTGTATGTGCAGTTGGAGTGATCTTGATCCCCTGTTTACACACTGACACCAGCCACCTCATTGCTCCTAACCCCAGTCCCACAGCCTGTGATCTTTCTATAATTGCTATATTTCTGGTGGCTGGTACCTGGGGCCTTGCTGATTGAGCAGACACTGCCCCTCCCAGGGCTGGTCAGTACTTGGAGATCACCAGGTACGCCTCCTCCCACCCCTGCTCTGGAGTTCTCACACCCCCCAGCAGACAACTTTCCCTGCCTTGGTTGTCCTGGAGCCCACTACCCACACCTGCAGATGCCCCCACACCCCAGAGTCCCGGAAATGACAACCCAGCCAGTCCTCACCCTGCTGTCCCATCAGAGCATGAGAAAGGCCCTCCCTCTGCTGCTGCCCACCCACCTGAGCACCACCTGTGCCCTGCATGGCATGAGCCCCTCCCTGGGAGCTGTGGGTGACAGACCATCTGCACAGAGGTCACATCTCCTAATCTGTGGGCCTCTCCACACCTGAGTATGATAATGCCTACAACAGCATGGCAAAGGGAGGTACAAGAGAATGGGTTTCCAAAATCGAGTCCTGAGAAATTGGTGGTGGCGTTTGACATACCTGTAGGGTCAAAACCACACATAGAGACAGCTACTTAGCAAAACCCAGAACTCATGGATGCCATGTATGCAAAAGTAAGTAAGGTTTGAAAGTAAGCCCTAGGTCCCAAAGCATGGGGCAGGTGGAGACCTGCAGTGTCTGGGGCAGAATCAGAGGGATGGAGGGAACACAGCAATGGATGAACCAGACACAGGACTCTGAATGACCACAGGACACTTGCAGGCAGTCCATGGGGACAGCAGGAGAGGAGGGAAGGGCTGGTGGGCTGGAGTAAGCCTTGACAGGTCACCTCCCAGGATACCCTGGGGAACAGCCCAGCATGAGCCGAGGAAGGGCACAGCACAGAAGGAGGCGGGTATCAAGTTAGTTACTGCCAGCAGATGTGCAGTTGTAACAGACAAAGCATACAGGGAGTTACAGAATAGGGAACTCTGGAGGAAATAAATTTAGGTGACTTCCGGGAAGATAGAACAACCCGAAGCACTCAGCCAGGGAGGACCCAGAGGAGGGACTTCATGCTGGGATATAAATGGCTTGTTCTACCTGCCCCAGGCATGCCTGTTCATCAGCACCTGATCTTACAAGACCACTAATGGTTTTCACTGCCCTTGTGGGTCCAAGTGCATCTCATGTGTGGCCAGAGCAGGAAATCTCCCACAGGAATCAGCTTTCACATATGAACAGTTATCAGAAGAAAGTATATCAAGGCCACACAAGGTACATATGGTGTTCTTAGTGATTATTTTGTTTGAAAGGCAAAAAGAAGAGAAACTGTTTTTCTACCCGTGGGTTCATGCTTCAAATGAATGCAGTAGCAAGGCAGGGCCAGGCCGAAGCCACGAACCAGAAACTACCTTTGAGTGTCGCACAGGGGTGGCAGGGCCCTGGGGGTTTGAGCCTTCGCCTGTGGCTGCCAAGGTGTCCACTGGCAGGAAGTCTGGCTCAGTCACGGAGCTGGGACTTCAACCCCAACGCCGATGTGGGGTTTGGCATCCGAGGCATCATCATAACTGTTGCCCCAGAAGCCTGTCTCTGTGATGACACCTTTCCACCAGAAGCCGGACAGCTGCAGGGGAAGCCCTGGAGCCAGCACGTCTAAGGATCCGGCTGCCCCACTGCAGCAGAGGGCGAGGAGTGTGGCACACAGCACTTGAGTGCCCACCAGGTTGTAAGGCTTAGTTTCGCCAAATGGCTTATCTTTATATGCCAGAGTTCAATTCTTGTAAAAAAAAAAAAATTAGCTATCTATGTTATAAGGATCTTTGGTTGATGGCTTTTGCTTGCTGCACACCTGCTGCCGTGTGGAACTTTCTGGAGTTGGGACTTGGTGATGTGCTCACGCTGCCCCATCCCCCGCCCCTCCTAGGACATGGGAGTGTGGGTGGAGAGAAGATATTTCAAGAGATAATTAGATGAGCATGCGGCCTTTGGGGTGGCCCTGAGTCCGTGTGACTGTGTCCTTCAAGAAGAGGCCATTTGAACACCCACCTACCCAGGACTGCCCGCACCCAGAGGAGAGGCTGCGTGAAGGACAGGACACCATGAGCAGGCAGCCAGCTGCGAGTCCTGCAGGAAGGGCTCACCCGGAACCAAAGCTGCAAGCCTTCCCACTGTGAGGGACTGGATTTCTGGGCTCTGAACCGTGCAGTCAGCCTTAAGTGCCTTGACTCAGGCAACCTGAGACCCATGGAGAGGCACGAGGTTCCTAGAGGTGCTTTTGCTATAACCAGGCCCCTTTCCAGCCCCGCCCTGTGCAGCGGTGGGGCACACATCTCATTTGGGGAAACACAGGGCTCTCACCGCCCTGTCACTTGGGGTAGGGCCCATGCCTGATAGAGCTCCGCTGACAGGCTGGTGGTGGCCTGTCTTCCATCCCCAGGCCCACATGCACACTTGGCTCAAAGTGGTGCTTGTACTTGATGTTTTCTGCCGAAGTGCCAAAAGAGATGAAGGATGTTTGAAAACAGTTTGCGAGATTTTGGCAAATCCGTTGGCAATGAGTAGTGGATTGGCCCGGGTGGGTTTGCAGGAGTTGAGGCAGATTCTGTGGCTGCAGTGGTGACAGTGACAGATCTTGGTGATGGGACCTCTGCCACAGTTTTATATAATACTGGTTTGGTGTCATCACAGAAAAACCTTCTGTCTGGGGCTCTCGGGGCCAGCCACGTTGTAGAGCTGACAAGGGCCCAGCCAGATGCGTACATGCACACACACACCCCACTACCACCACCACACCCCACTCCAGATGAAGTGTTCCTCTGCCTTAGACCAACCAGGGACGGGCCTTTGGCACACATCCCTACAGCCAGGAGATTCCCAAGTTACTGGAGTAGCCAGTTCTGTGCTGTTCACTCTGCCCTGCTGCAGCCTGGGAATTCTAATAAAGGCCCTAGACAGGGCTCTCCGTCTGAGGACCTGTACCCCTCTGGCTCCTGACCACCTGCTGCTTCCCTGTATGGCCCTTTGGGATGTGTATGCTAGGGACGACCGTGAGTGCATCTCTCTCCCTGTCTTCCCTTGTAAGAGATCACAAAGCACTCGACTGGGTCCCAGACACTCTCACTCACTGCTCCTGTCTCAGCTGCTCCTTGCTCGGCTGGGAGTGGTCTTTGGACTCTGTGACACCTGTCTGCCTGCCCTGCTTTACTGTAAGCTCCTGGAAGCAAGAACTTGGATTCTTCTTCCCTTCTACACTCCTGAAGGCTTAGCGTGAGGATGCGGTAATCCTTTGTGGAGTGAATAAAGGAGATTGAAGATTTGGGCTTTGAGGGCAGCTTTGGAGTGCTGTCTGCAGCCAGGATCTCTTACCAGTATCAGGTGGAGACACCTTTGTGTCTTTCTGCCTTTGAGGTTCTTGGGCAGACCCGAGTCCCGCTCACAGGCAGTCCTTGTGCTCCTGCTGGCTAAGGCTCGGTTGACGCACAGCGCTGTGGGGATGACTGGTCACACCCTTTCCCTCTTCCAAGGGGGAAGAGGGAGAAATGGAGAGTTTATTAGACTCAGATGCATTTCAGAAGGATGATGAGAGAACATTAAACTGATTTGAAATTCTAAAATGTTTCTGTGATGACTGCTTATTGAAGGTCATTTGCATGATAATGAGAAAGTGGAAGGAGTCGGTCACCTAGTGTCCAGCCTCTCACACGTATCGCCCCAACATTCATCAGAAACAGTTTTTTTCCTTAAAGATTTATTTTTATTGGAAAGTCAGATATGCAGAGAACAGGAGAGACAGAGGAAAATCTTCCATCTGATGTTTCACTCTCCAAGAGGCTGCAATAGCCAGAGCTGAGCCGATCCGAAGTCAGGAGCCTGGAGCCTCCTCTGGGTCTCCCACATGGGTGCAGGGTCCCAAGGCTTTGGGCCGTCCTCGACTTTTTTCCCAGGCCACAAGTAGGGAGTTGGATGGGAAGTGGGGCTCCCCGTATTAGAACCGGTGCCCATATGGGATCCTGGCACATTCAAGGTGAGGATTTTAGTCTCCGCGCTACTGCACCTGGCCCAGAAACAGAGTTTTTCATGCCTCTGTGGAAATGTGTCCTATCAGGCTCTATCATTTTATTTTGCTTGATGTAGGCAATTGCAGAATTTTTTGACGATTGCAGCAGTGTTGGACGATCCTTGTACATACATCTTGCCGTGCATAATGGAGTCATCAGCTAGAGTGGAAGGTTTTAGATCAGGACTTCTTACCAAAGACTAGGAGGGTTGTACCAGTTCATGGGCCTGGCACAATGGCTCAGTTGGCTAATCCTCCACCTGCAAGCTCTGGGATCCCATATTGGTGCTGTTCATGTCCCAGCTGCTCCACTTCCCATCCAGCTCCCTGCTTGTGGCCTGGGAAAGTAGCAGAGGATGGCCCAAAGCCTTGGGACCCTGCACCCACGTGGGAGACTCAGAGAAAGCTCCTGGCTTCTGGCCTCAGATCAGCTCAGTTGCAGCTGTTGTGGCCATTTGGGGAGTGAATCATTGGGTAGAAGATCTGTCTGTCTGTAAATCTATCTTTCTAATAAGGGAAATCCCAGGGCCTATGGAATTGTATTGTAAAATGATAAATAAGAAAAAATTAAAAAATAGAGTTATCAGTCGACCAATTGAGTACCACAGTGCCCACTTCCCTGGAACCCAGCCAACTTTGGGGATTACAAAATAGTGAAGTGCGTCACTATGCCTAGTGATAAATGTCATTAGTGGAACTGGCATTTTATGGTTTGGATTTGCATTTCCGGTGCAGATCAACCCTGGACTTAAGCATCTTCCTGTCTGCCATTGGCATTTTCCCTCTGTGAATTACCTGTTCTTGGCGGCATCATTTCTTACATCATTGTTTCTTGTTTTGCACATTTACTTATAAAACCCTCTTATTTGAGCAGGGTCGCCTTGTTTTGTTACATATGCAAATATGACCTTCTTATGAAGCCTTTTATCAAAGACCAGAGGTCAAGGGCACTTCAGGGAAAAATGCGGTAAATGGAACAATATTGTTAGCATATACTTTCTTTTTAATATTGATGTATTTGAAAGGTGGAGTGATTGATTTCCCATCAGCTGGTTCACGCCCTAAGTAGATACGATGGCCTGCGCTGGACCAGCCCAAAGCCAGGAACCTGGAACAACACCTGGTTCTCCTACACGGCTAGTGGGGTCCAAGTGATTGAGCCTTCTTCCGATGCTCAGCTGGCTGCATCAGCACGGAGCTGGATCAGAAGCTGAGCAGCCAGGATTCAAACTGGTGCTCATGTATGACGTCAGTGTTGCAGGTGGAGGCTTGACTTGCTATACCACAACACCAGCCCCTAGCTTATGCTTTAGTATGAAGTGTGGTGGCATTCTGTCTTATTTGAAAATGTTGCCCCTCAAATTGCACACCAAGGAGCGTGAGCTGAGTGTGTGGCCGTGGCGGAGGGTGGACCTGCATTCAGTCCTAGCTCTTGCGTTCTGTCAGCACAGGTCTGGTACAAATGACTTAGCCTCTGCACACTCAGATTTCTCTCCTGCAGAGGCAGGCCCCTTCCAGCCTTGTTCTGGGAGGGGAGCAGCTTGGAGCTAGGGTGGGCTACAGAGCCACGCTCTGGCAGCACTGGCCCTGCAAGATGTACTCCTTGTGTCGTCAGACTTCATTTCAGTAAGCAGCACACCTGTTTCACTTGGTGTGTAGCCAGCCAAATTATTCATTAAAAACATGATTTTTAAAAATGCTTTTAACAGGTAGAGTTACAAAGAGGGAAAGAGATAGGGATGTTGGGGGTGGGAAGGGAATTTTCCCTCTGTTGATTACTTCCCAAGTGGATGAAATAGCCAGGCCTGGGCCAGACCAAAGCCAGTAGCCAGGAGCTTCTTAAGGGTCACCAACATGGGTACAGAGACTCAACCACTTAAGCCAAACTCCGCTTTCTTCCCAGGCTGTTAGTAGGGAGCTGGATCCGAAGTGGAGCAGCTGGGACTTGAATCAGTGCTCATATGGGATTCCAACATTGCAAGTAGCAGCGTAATGCACAGTGCCACAGCCTTGGCCCCAGTACAAGGGCTGTTAAATCTAAGTGCCAAGGGTTCACAGGGGAGTAGGAAAATTCTCAACTGACTCAATCGTTGATCTGATTCTAGGAAGTAATTTTAAGCTTTCAAGCTCAGGAAAGGTATTGACACGTGCAGATTGGCTCTGGGCAAACGGTAGACACAGTGTGACACAGCCGTCTGGAGGGAAAAAGGAAGCAGCAGCCTCCAGCACTGAGATGCACTTCATTAGGAGCTTCAGCTAAAGTCTACAGGCCTGCACTCTTTCCTCAGGCTTGTCGGCTCAGTCTGTTCCTTTCCCTTCCAGGTGTGGCTGGATCTCCTAAAACCCATCGTGAAGCAGATCAGACGTAAGTGCACACCGTGTGACTTGGCCAGCCGTGATGACCGTGCCCAGCCGGGGCATTACACCGGCTGGACACCCTCTGTCCTGTGCCGCTTGTAACCCAGCTGCTTTTCATCGTCCACCACTCCATGTACCATTAATTAGCTTCTGTAATTTTCATCTGTAGCAATTTGGTAATCAAAAGCTTGCATGGAAATTCTAAGATTATTTTGATTAAAACGCTGAAGCCTGCTATTAACCTGCAGAGTAACTGAGCTTGTCTCATCGGGGAGGAGGAAAACCGCGTGTTCATGAAATCAATTTTACGTTTTCTGTCCTCCCTCCTTTGCCAAAGCCTGTGCAATCAACTGCAAGTGTTGTTCAGAAAGACAAGGTTGCCCAGTGTGTGTGTGTAAGAGGGTGGGCGGAGCTGTGATGGGAGTCGTGGGGAGCGGGGGGGGGGGTTCTGGGTGGAGAGGCAGCGGAGTGTGTGTGTGTGTGTGTGTGTGTGTGTGTGTGTGTGTCAGGGTGGAGAGGCAGGCAGAGCCATGATGGGAGCCCCATGCGCATACAGACTGCATGTTGGAAAGAAAAGGTAAAAGAGAATCTGGGAGAGGCGTAAGGGAAGAGAATACCTGCTTTCTTGCTGGATCATCCTCCCTTCCCCCAGCTCTGAGTTCAAGGTGACCTTTTCTTCCCA
This sequence comes from Ochotona princeps, assembly GCF_030435755.1. NCBI lineage: Eukaryota > Metazoa > Chordata > Mammalia > Lagomorpha > Ochotonidae > Ochotona > Ochotona princeps. The sequence continues at coordinate 10,342,251 of NC_080843.1, read as the reverse complement.
GGGTCATCTCACTGGAGACCAGGCAAAGGCCTGCAGGTCATAGCAGAGCCACATTCCTGTGATTGCAGATAAAGTTCCGGATATCTGAGGGATTGCTTTGTATGTTTGGTTAAAAGTCCCCAGAGGCCACTTCCAGCAATTTATGTGGCTGGAATCCGCTAGATGTTGTGATCATCTGTCATTTAAATGAAGCCGTTGGCGAGGCTGAGAGGGAAAGGCTCTATTAAGTTCACGGGTAGTCCTGGGGGAGTGAGAGGAGGGGTGTGCGCAGCGCACACCCAGAGGCACTGTTGGTTGCCATGGGATCAGACAGAGCTGGCTGTCATCTCTGGTCCCCTCCATGTGCTGTGACAGAGCTGTCACTCCACAGGTTTGCTAAGGATCCGCAGATCCTTGTAACTCCCTCTGCATGAAAAATGGCTGATAGGAAGTCATGCCACCTTCCCACCCTCCTTAGCTCACCCTGGTCGTCTGTGCTCCCCAGCCAGCGTACGTACACTTGCATGAATTTTGGAGTTAGTCGGAAACGTGGCTCAGCCCTGCTGGCTTCTGCAGCTCCGTGCCTGGCTTTCCTCCCAGTTCTGCAGAACATCAGCATTCCACCTTAGGATTTACAATTTGGGGTTTTTTTCCTATACTTGAGTGTTTTCACGAAATGGGTTTTGTGTGTGTGTTATCAAAAGGAGAGCAAAAAGCCACGTTTTGCTTTTGTAATGGTATCAGCAAAATCGGGGCTTCTTTGTGGTGCCTGTGTCCCCTGAAACACAGCGCTCCGTGCCTCAAAAGGAGTGAGATTGCTGTTAGCTCGGACAGCAAAGCAAAAAGCTCTGACCCAAATCTCAGGTTATTATGATCTGTTTGAGATTTTCCTTCTGGAAAAAGTCACCCATCTCACTCGGTCTTCCCCGCAGCCCGCCATCTGCTTCCTGTTTTCATAGTAACGTGCTGGAAAAAAGACTCGAGAGCTGCTTCTAGGGACGGCAGCCCACAGGGGCGGGGCTGTGCCGGGGGAATGCCCAGGTGCCAGGCATGCATTTGATGAGCACGTTACCAAGTGCACCTTGTAATAGGAAGTTACAGTCGGTGGCATAACTGCTCGACCTTCTCACTAATTATCAAAAACCTGTTTTTGAGTAAAAACAGCCAGTCAGCGATGTTTCTGAAGATAAGTGACTTTTTAAAGATGGGTTATAGTTGAAATCTCTGGAGGCAAGTTTCAGTAGCGGAGCCTTTGTCATAGCATCGATTATAAAACAGATACTGGCTTCCTTGTAATATGAAAATATCAGTTAGAGGTCAAACTGATGTGTGATGCAAGGAGTGGATTAATTTTACACTCCAGGCTCTTGTCATGCACAAAAAACATGTATTCTAAATGCTGACACACGTGAGATGTGCAAGGGGATACAGTGGTTTAAAAGATGAGAGCGCATATACACACGTACACATGCAAGCCGCACTCAGGTATCTGCTACCGTGGGATGGCCGGTCTGGCAGGACAGAGCATGGGAGAGGGGGAAAACAGCCCCATGGCCATGCTCCCCCGCCGTAGTCTCTGGTGGGAAAGAGCCCCTCCCGGTGGGTGGTGTCAGTTACGAGATTGAGGGCGATCCCTCCAGGTGTGAAGCCGTTACCTGGCGCCTCCCCAAGCTTTATGTGCAGCCCAGTATCCGTATTTCATGGTGCCTCTCAGGAAAGGAGTCCTTTAAATGGACAAATAGGAGGATGGAATGACGTGGGGCTTGTGACTTCCAGCTCAGCAGACCCAGCTAGCTGCCTGCCTACCCCATAGCCAGAGTTGAATGCCTTGGAGGTCGATGGTGAGCTTGAGAAGGTTCAGTGAGCTGCGCTACTTGGTGTACGGCATATGGTACAAAGTCTTGGAGACGCAAATCAGTTAATGCTTTATTGCTTTTCCCTCCTTCTTTAGGGCCAAAGCATGTTGTTGTGAAGTTTGTGGTGAAATTCTTTCCACCTGACCATACACAGCTCCAAGAGGAACTCACCAGGTTTGTGGCTTGGAAGTTGGGGGGCAGAGGATGTGGAGGCAAATGTTCTGGTTTTGTTGCTGTTGCTACAGGATGCATGGGAAAAGACAACAAGTTCTGTGTTGATGAGGTCAGCATTTTCCTGGCTTTGCCTTGGGCAGAATCTGCTCTATGTTAAACGGCGAGACCAGCCCCCACTGCCCCAGCTCTGTCTACAAAAAATGAGAGGAAAGAAAGGGGTCACGCTTTCTTAAAGCCTGAGCCCCTTTGGGGCTGTGACGTGAAGTGAACCGGATGTGCAACCTGTTAATACCACCTTTCCATCTTACGCTTGCCACATGACGGGAGAGCTTTGGGACATGAATCTCTTCGGTGAAGCCAACATGTCCACTCCGAATGTACCTGTTACTCCGTGGATGGCGTGAACTTGCACTGGCAGTCCGTCTTGCCACTGGAAACGCTGCTTTACTTTCAGCTTTTGTGACTCATGTTCTCTAGAAACGCTTCCCAGTTTTCTCGCATTTGGGTCCTTTTTTTTGTAAAACGCTGTGCGGCACGTCACCAGTAGCCCGGCTGTGCCACACTGTCTGTGGAAGCCACAGCTCTGCTGGGTGTGGCCGGCTTTGTTCTATTCTTGTTTTCTAGTTTCTTGTGCAAGTTGAGGTGTTTTCCAGGAAGTCTTTTTGGCTCAGCGTTGAGTAGAATGGACCTGGATTTCTGCTCTGTTTTGCCATGCCCCATCCCCATCCGCACAGTATTTGATGCAGGAACCCTCACGGGCCCGTGGGCTGCGGCTCTCATTGCCACATGCGTAGAGATGTGGACAGCTCCGTTTTCAGGCCCGTTTCTGTGGTAGACGCTGAGCGAGGGGGTGTCAGGGAGGTATCAGTGGTACTGCGGGGGAAGAACTTGGTAGACGAGAGACCTACACGCTGCCTGCGCTTTAGAAGGGAGTGGTTGACTCTAGCCCTGCAGTTAATTCTCTGGATGGCAAGGAGTAGCTTGTAGCCTTCCCCTTTTCAGAGATGGAAGAGCCAGTTGCACTTTGCTGTTCAACAGAAAGCTGACTTCCATTCATAGTGTCCAGATGGAGGAAGGCCTGAGTTGCAGGTGCGGGTTGGAAACAGCTGGCGAGCGGACTGAGGGAGAGGGCTGACCTGTTTGTCCCTGGGTGTGGCTGTACCTCCCCCTTCTGCTTCTTGGTGGCTACCCTGGCTCCCCTGGGACCCACACCTGTGTGGCTGTGTCCTCCTCAGCGGAGGGGATCCTGTCAGAACCTCCTGATCTCTACCTCCCGCAGCCTGAATGGCAAGGGGTGGGCATGTGGCCTGGCCCTTGAGATGCCAGCTAGGATGCCCTCTTCCCAGATGGGCAGTGCGTGGGCTTTGCCACTTTTTCCATTCCAGCCCCACACATTCGTCAGTGAGTCAGTGAATCCTTGTCATCTCTGGCTTTCCGCCGCCTCAAGGTTAAAGAAAAAAAAAGTAGAAAGAAGAACTTTAAGTAAATTGTACATGGTCCCTAAGAAGTGAACCCCCTCGGGTGGGGTCCAGACGCCATTGTTGCCACTGAGAGCAGGTTCTGCTTGAGTGCTTTGTCTTCATTCTGGATACGGGATTAATTTTCTCTGGTGCCTGCTGGGTGAGTTCTTGTGAATTCACTTGGAGTCATTTCTGTTTTTAGTGCTGAAAAGTGTTACTGAATCTTTAAAGTCAGCATGCCACGGGTGTGCTGCTCAACTCACACCTGGTGTCATGAAGGAAAGCTGCAGGCTTTGCCCAGGGAGGTGTTACCTAGGTTCCCATGGCCTTGCACCTGGCGGGTCAGCACGGTGTCCTGTGTGTGAGCGCCTGATGCCGCCCTGTAGTCCCCATGAGATCACCAACAAAGGCCTCCCTGCTTCAACTAAAGATGCTGAAATATTCAGCATGTAATCCTTTGGAAATTTTTAAAACTTTTTTTTTAATTTAAAAGGCAGAGACCCGGGGAGAGATGTGGATAGATGGGCGGCGGAATCTCCTTCCTGTAGATTCGTTCCTCTCAAGTCCTCAGCTGCGCAGGCTGGGCCAGGCGAGAGCCAGGAGCCTGGAGGGCCATGGCATCTCTCCTGGGGATGGCGGGGATCCACCCCCTGGAACTGTCATGTGCTGCCTCCCAGGGTACGCGTGAGCAGAAGTTGGACAGGAGGCCTAGGGCATGCCACGCAGCAGCAACTTACCCGCTGCCCCAGAGGACCTCCAGCTGAAGCTTCTGTTGCAAAGCCTTCCCATTTATTGGAAACAGGAGGCACATGGAGTCCAATCCTGTAGCTGCACAGGCTGTTCGTTTCAAAAGACGAGCGCTTTCTCACCCAGAAAGACCTTTTGTACAGCTCCTTCCCGGGTGAACCTATAGATTGGCGTATAGTTGTGTTCTCTGCTTTTCTGCATTTCAGCTTTGTGGGGTGGGGAGAGAGCGAACAAGAGAGAACAAGAATAAACATGGGAGTTGGGTAAAGGTCAGCTCTTGTCAGCTGGTAGAGCCAGGTTTTGTTTTCTGGGTTTTTGTTTTGTTTTTGTCTTTTTTTTGCTAGTTACACAATTGTTGCTGGTTACATAGTTGCGATTTCTTGATTCTTAATGATAGAACCTCTTAAATAGCATTAAAGGATTTCATTATTCCTTTATTTAAAACCAATGCTAACATTTATTGAATGTTTTGTTTGGATCATTCTAGTCTGTGGTAGACATTTCTAAAGAGTTCATGAGAGTGGCCAACAGACTAATCCTTTGTCTGCAAGCTCCAGAATCCTTTATGGGCACCAGTTCATGTCTGCTCCACTTCCCATCCAGCTCGCTGTTTATTTCCTGGGTAAGCAGCAGAGGACAGTCTAAAGCCTTGGGTTCCTGCATCTACATAGGAGAAATGGAAGAAGCGCCTGGCTACTAACTTCAAACAGACTCAGCTCTGGCCACTGAGGCCATTTGGGAAGTGAACCAGTGGTTCTATGTCACTCCTCTCTGGAAATCTGCCTTTCCAATAAAAATACAAATAAATCTTTAAATTAAAAAGTCAATGAGAGTATACCCAGGAAAATAGAGTAACTAGAGCAGAAACATATAAAATTGTCACAGTCCTTGCGTGTTTGTGTCCCGGCTGCTTCACTTCTAATCTGGGTACCTGCTCATGAACCTGGGCAAAATAGCAGAGGAGTCCAAGTGCTCGGATCCCTGCACCCACGCGAGAGACCAACTTGGAGCTCCTGGCTCCTGGCTGCAGTCAGGCCCAGCTCGGACCACTGCACCCATGCAAGAGACCAACTTGGAGCTCCTGGCTCCTGGCTGCAGTCTGGCCTAGCTCTGATCATTGCAGCCATTTGGGGAGTGATCCAGTGGGTGGAAGATCTCTCTCATCTAGAAATGCTATTTAGGAGGTTCTATTGTTAAGAACTAAGGAACCACTGACTGGCTTTCTCTCCAAGGCTGCAGTGGCTGGGCTGGGCCAAGGTAAAGCCAGGAACCTAGAATTGCATCCAAGTCTCCCTTGCAAATGGCAAAGATTCAAGTACTTGGGCCATCTTGCAGTGTGTTTCCAGGGACGTGAGCTGGGAAGCTGACTATGGAGTGAGTAGTCAGCGCTTGAACTGTTGCTCATGTGGAATGCTGGCCTTCAGGCAGCGGATGAACCCACCAATGCCAGCCTCAAGAAAAGAATTTTACAATAACTACAGTTGAGTTTTGTATTTCTGGTAACTAAGGCTTATGGTAGCAGCTAAGAGAATGTGACAACATAAACAAGGTGGATTTTTTGCTCTGATTCCATTGACAGAGATGTTACCATGATAAACTGCTTTGTGCCATAGAGTCGTTTTTGAGGGGGTTGTTGGAAGGACCCTGTGAAGAAATTTGTAATGTTTCCTAATTCTTGCAAAAGTACATAGGATGATGGTTCTAGTTTTCCATTTTTTTTTTATGGCTCTCTAAAATGAAATGAAATGAAATGCTACATTTATTAGGTGCAAAGATGATATCATATGTCTCCTAATGCTTTGCTTTGTAGGGAAGTGAGTGTCCACTCTGCGGGGAAGGGTAGCAGAGACTCCTGCAAGCCCCTGCTGACTTGCCTGTCATTTGGCTTTGTGGAACTTTCCCTGGCACCTCTGATGTGGACAGGCTGCCGCGAGTGCCCTGATGCCAATTCTGTCTTCTCCCCGTGACATGACGCCCTCTCTCTCCATCTCCAGGTACCTGTTTGCGCTGCAGGTGAAGCAGGATTTGGCCCAAGGCAGGTTGACGTGTAACGACACCAGCACTGCTCTCTTGATCTCACACATTGTGCAGTGTAAGTCCCGTTGCTTTCCTTTGCAGAGCATGCTGAGAGTAACACAGTGATCGCTTGGGTTGGGGGCTGTGGGCTTAGTCACATGTCCCAGAAAAGCAATGATTTCTACCTTCATCTGATATCCACATCTCAGATGTAATCTGTGTGTTCCTCATGTTGATGTGTCTTAAAGTCCACATGGGCTGTTTTTTTCCTTTTGGTAAAGGCAGAAATGACCTGAAATGGAAGATGTAGATTTCCGAAAGCAGGCCTTCAGACCAAAGTCACATGTGTAACTAAGCACTAAAGTTGTGCCACGCGTCAGCTCTTTAATGTCCGTTGCACACGAAGTAGCAGCTCCGTGTAACCTGCGCCATCTGTTCTGAGCACTATGCAGGGAACAAGGTTTCTGAAAGCCTGTGTCACTCCTGATTGTCACCACATGGTATAGGCAGTGCTTGTCTTGATTTCCATCTGAGAACTATTGGATGTCTACTAGGCTTGCCGAATAGGTGCTTCTTTATCATTCAGGAAAAGCAAGATGAGAAAAGGGAAAGTAAAAATATGTCTTTTCTTGTGTGCCATGCCAGCGCTGTTGTCTTATTTAATTGTTCTAACCCTCCCCCACCCCACCCCAAGGTCAGGATCTACTGTCATCGTCATTTTACAAATGAGGGAGTTTTGACATGGAACTTATATTACCTTTGCCTTTGCTGTGTTTGGTCTTGATTAAAATTTACTTAGTGGTTTTTAAGGCAGAGTGACAGAAAGATGGGGATTCAGACAGAAGTCATCTATCTGCTAGCTCACGTCCCGAGTATCCTGTGTGGCTGGGGTTAGGCCCGGCAGAAGCCAGCAGCCACGAGCTCCAGTGGGGTGAGCACGTGGGTGGCAGGGGCCCGGGTACCTGGGCCTTCCCTGCTGCCTTCCCTGGTGCATTGGAAGGGAGCTGGCGCCCGGGTGGCACAGGCAGGATTGGAACTGACACTCCCACATAGGATGGCGACATTGCAGGCACGATCTAACCCAGCGCACCGCAACACCAGCCCCACAGTGCAGGATTTTTAAAGGCAGGAAGGCAGCTCTTGCTGAATAGAATAATAACTTCATAGAATCTTCTGGAACCCTCGGTGTTTTAAAAGTAGAAGACAGTCCCAGCAGATTCCTGACGCAAGCCAACCTCGCTGCACTTGCCTTTGAAGTTGCTTTTACTTTTTTTTCATAAAGATTTTATTTTTTTTTTATTTGAAAATCAGAGTTACACAAAGTAGGAGGGAGAAATAGGAGGAGAGAGATCTGTCATCCACTGATTGATTCCCCTTGTGGCTGCACAGCCAGGGCTAAACCAGGCCGAAGCCAGGAGCTTCCGTGTGGTTGCGGGGCACACACTTGTCAGCCACCTTCCCTTGCTTTCCCAGGCCGCCAGGTGGGAGTTGGATCAAAAGTGTAATAGCCAGGACTCGAACAGGCACCCATGGGATGCCGACATGCCCTGCTGCATCGCAGTGCCAGCCCCAGCTTTGTTTTGTTCTCTTGTTAATATTTACACAACTGAGAGGGATATGCATCCATGTGGTCCTCTCCTAAGACTAGAGGGTCAGGTATGGGGGAGGGGCCCTTCTTGCTGTCAAACTAGTTATTACTGAGGGTGGTGAACTGGGAGACAATGGTTTGTTTGATGACAACTTAAAGACATTGATGTGGGTCTCTAAAGCTGTTGCACTGAGTAGTTAAGTATGTGAAGAGCTTCGTATAGCCATCCTACAGTGCACATGTATTTGGAAACATCACGTTTTGATGTGGTACACTTCAAATATACACAGTTCTTATGTCACCAATTTTCAGAATTAAATTGAAAAGCAATGCTGTTATGGGTGGAATCTCTACTTCCTCACCCCCGCAGCACAGGACCTGATTTGGGCTCGTGGCTCCTGCTGCTGAGTCCCACTTCCCGTTGAGTGTGGGGATGAGCAGGCCATGTCTGCAGGGTGTGTGTGTCTGTCCGGAGGGCTGTTCTTGACAAAGCAGGGCTGTGAAGGATGTGCCTGGACATGTCCATTTCTTCTATCGGTACAGCAGGATTTGGGCTTCTCTTGACCTCTTTGTGGCTGCAAGTCAACTGCCAGGGGAGATGGTAGATGCATCTGTGACAAGATAAAAGATGACAAGATAGTACGGTGGATCTTGAACGTGTTGCTTCTTAAATTCTCAAAGCCTGGTGAGGAGCCTACCTCTGGATTTCACCAGGAAAGTATAAAGGGAGAAATTACGTGGCATTGTGTTTGAGGAGAGCAAGGGAAACCAGTGGCTTGCAAGGAAAGACAACGAAGAGTGCTAACCCTGATGCGCCCACTTCTCCAAAATGGAGAATTCCTTTGAAGTGGAATTCGGGGAGGGGGGGATATTAGAAGGCCCAAGCAAAGCTCACAGGAAATGTAGGATTTTGTTGATATCCCCACGTGCAACCACTCATCCTGGTTCCTGAATTTGGGGTGCTGTGGTCTGAACAGGAGATGGCGCCCAGGCTCATGTAGGCTGAGGCCGCTGAAGGGGCTGCAGCACAAGCTGTGGGGTGCAGAGGTGAGGCTTCTGAGAGTGCCGAGACCGCTGAGTGTGGGCCCTCCACCCCCTCGCCCTGCCTGCCATGGGAGTGTCCCCTCCACCCCACGCACGCTCCACCATTGGCGTTCTGTGGCCTCGCCCAACATTCAGCTCAGTTGTGATCTTGGATTATAAACCTCCAAAACTGTGAGCAAAGATTGAATTCACACACTGCTTCTCTCAGGCATTTCACGGCCATGATGAAAACATGTCAGGGACTCGCTGCTTGCAGATCTGGTCATGTGGACATGCCCCAAATGCTGTCTGTGCGTATGCCAGATGACCAGACATCCAAGTCACGCAGTCCATTCCCACGTGAGGTGGGTTATCGGGCTTTGCTGCTGCCTTTTGGCTCTCAGACTGTTAACAGGTGTCCTTTTTTTTTTTTTTTTTTTTAAAGATTTATTTTTCATTACAAAGTCACATATACAGAGAGGAGGAGAGACAGAGAGGAAGACCCTCCGTCCGGTGATTCACTCCCCAAGTGAGCCGCAATGGCCGGTGCTGTGCCGATCCGAAGCTGGGAGCCAGGAACCTCCTCCGGGTCTCCCGCACGGGTGCAGGGTCCCAAAGCCTTGGGCCATCCTCAACTGCCTTCCCAGGCCACAAGCAGGGAGCTGGATGGGAAGTGCAGCTGCCGGGATTAGAACTGGCGCCCCGGCGTGTTCAAGGCGAGGACTTCAGCCACTAGGCCACGCTGCCGGGCCCAACAGGTGTCCTTTTCTTGGCCTGTCGAGTGGCACGCTTTTCCATTTTTTGTGCTTATTGTTGGTGATTTCACTGTTTAAAAAGGCCCCCAAGCAAGCCCCGAAGTGCTGTTCAGAGCCCCTGATCATGTGCTGTGGTCTTCCAACATTGAGTGTTGCTGTTAGCACGAGTTCAGTGTGAGTGAATCAACAATTTCTGCTAAATAAATGGCTTTGGACAGAAACACACGCGCCAAGGTCAATTGACCAAAATGCGGTTTTGAGAATTTTGTAGGGACTGAAGCCTGTGCTTCCCTGTGGAGTTATCGTTCTATCTCAGGAATGCGTTGTTCCCAGTGACTTGGTGCTTAGTACACGGTAACCCCCTCACATAAGGAAATTCATCTGTCCTTTCTGGAGACGTGATAAAAGGAATTACAGAAAATTCAGAGCTGCCATTGTCGCAACCACCAGTAATGGTGTCAGCATGGCCAGGGATGTCCCCATTGTGCCATGTTTCGTGACAGATGTGGCTGCTCTATCTGCCTGGGGAGGATGAGGTTAGTCCAGAAGTGGCTTTTAGGAAATAGTGCTTCTGGTCTGCTTTACCAAGTGGAAGGGCGTGGGGGTGGCCTGGTTGCCAGGTGCCCTGGCATTGGCTTATGCAGAACAGGTCTCCTCAGCAGGAGTGGTTCATGGTGACACTTGGGCCCTGTGCTGCTGCGTTGTGGCGGTGCTGCCTGGAGCCTGAGCGGCTGTCTCCTGTGACACAGTGAGAGGAGGGGTCGTCGCAGCCATGCACTCGCTGCTCGTCCAAACACCTGCACTTGGCCACCAAGCTGCTCTTCACTGTACTGGTTCCACAGAAAGATGAGACCAGGGAAGGTGTGCAACTCTGAAGTCTTGCAGTTGGTGTACACTGAGCTTGAGCCAGGGCTGTTGAACTTAGCTACGGTTATGATTCCAAAAGTGCCCTTCGTAGGGATGCCTGTGGCATAGCAGATAAAGCCACCACCTGCAACACTAGTGTCCCATCTGGGCACTGGGCTGAGTCCCGGCTACCGCACTTCTGATTCAGCTACCTGCTGGTGGCTGGGAAAAGCACAGAAAGCTGGCCCGAGTGTTTGGGCCCCTGCCACTCATGTGAGAGACTCCGTTAACGCCCCTGGTTTCAGCTTGGGCTGGCGCTATGAAACAGTACATGGAATTGTTCACTCACTCACTGTCTCATATTTTCCTAAATATCTCTCTATATAACATGTATATATGTATTATAATATGTATGTTTTCATGTATAATAAATATATTAAAATCTCTGTCCCTTAATTCTCCACATGATAGCCATTTGACTATATTCAGATCATGTGACGAAACAGTATAGATTATAGATAAAATGTTTAGCCCATTGTTTCTGACTAAAGATGCTAAGAAGTCTAATAAACTCCTGTGAATTAGTTCCTAAAAGCATTAAGTGACCTTCCTTTGTACCCGTCTGCAGTCTCTCCATCATGGAGAGTTGGGTGTTGCACTAGTAGTTGTTGCACATGTGATTCAGAAGTTGATTTCGCACAATTCTGGAGTTCCAGTCCTGTATAGGCCATATGCCAAGGTCGTCCACATGTTCACTGCCGAGAAGGGAACTAACTGTGGGGAATAGAAAGGCCAGCTGGGAACAGGGTGGCTAAAAACAGATGTTTCTTGGGTTTTCTGTCTGGTGGGGTGGGAAAGTCTCAGACTGCCTTAAAACAATGGAAAGATATCCAGGCCTTAGAATATTCTGGAATCACCAGCTGGCTTTTGTGGTCTTCCAGCTTCTGGTTTATTATTTCTGAAGTAAAGAAATCATGACCTGCTAATCCTATGTGGCTTGTTTTTCTTTCTCTGTTTCCTTGTAGCTGAGATTGGGGATTTTGATGAAGCATTGGACAGAGAGCACTTAGCAAAAAATAAGTATGTACCTCAACAAGATGCACTGGAAGATAAAATTGTGGAGTTTCATCATAACCACGTGTAAGTTTCATGCATGGATTTGCATTTCCATGGAGCTGCTTCTCTGCTTTCCAGCACACACGTTGTCATGAACAAATACACAAAGGGAAGAAATGAGGGATGCTGCCAGGGCACTGTGCCCCACCTCCCCCACCCCCCCCGCAGGGGACCTGCTCGGAAGCGGGCTCAAGGCTCTGGCTGGCCTTCCCGTGAGACCAGAGTAAGCCTGGGATGACGGGCGTCCATGCTTGGGGGAGTGGAAGGGAGAGGCTGAGGTGAAAGGCCCTTCCAGTGAGGATCACAACAGGAGATTGGGCCTTAGGGGCAGAGTCCACCTGCTTTGGAGTCCGCCGTGGCTGGGTTGTGTTTTGATCAGTAAAGGTGTCGAAGGATCTCTGCTTTTCAATGTTGTCTTCAAGTGGGCTTCAAGCCTGGTGACAGTAGCAATGAGACAGCCTTGAACTTGCTTGCAAATGTAGCTTATTGTAAGCGACTCAAAATTGGTTTTCATACAGTGGTGTTTTGCTTTTTTGGTGACCTTCAAGGAAACAACAATTCCAGACAACTGGCCTAGTTAGTTCAAGCTAGACTTTCACGGTTTTGCATTACAGGAGCAATAGAGTTTTTGTCCTAGCCGTCAGATTTGGAGTTAGAATGAATAGAAGGCTGGTTGGGTGGCCCTGCTGTTTGTGTGATGCAATACTTTTTTATTTCCCAAGAGAATTCACTTAATCTCAAACAGATAGACCCAGGGAATTCAAATCTCCTGGCCTTTCTCTCATGTTGTGTTCTCAGCGGACAAACCCCAGCGGAATCCGATTTCCAGCTCCTGGAGATCGCGCGGCGGCTGGAGATGTATGGAATCCGGTTGCACCCGGCCAAGGACAGGGAAGGCACCAAAATCAACTTGGCCGTGGCCAACACGGGAATTCTAGTGTTTCAGGTGAGGGCGGTGGGGGCACGGCTTGGTTCCCCTGGTGACGGGGCGGGGGGACTTGACCCTGTAGCTCTGGTTCACATTGGGTGGGCCGCATTGGCACCTCCCATGGTTATAAACCGAGCCGAGAGAAGCTGACCCCATCTTAGGTTTTTGTTTTCCAAGCTTTGGGGAAGCCACTTTCGAGATTTGGGTGGGACGGCTGCTGATGTGTTGACTTTGTAAGGTCACAGAAACTTAGTAGAACTGTGCTGGGAACGTACAGAACCAAAATTTACCCCCAAAATAAACACCTTTCTCATACTTGCAGATGAAATGTTACAGCAGTATGACTTTTCTTGTTTGGGGTTTTGTTTCCCTTGGTAACCTGATATGGTGTGTGCCAGATTCCCTTCATATATCCCTAATTTAAAACAGAAAGTGCACTGTGTGCATGTAACATAAGGCCATTGTAGAAACTCCTGAGAACAACGTCTTTGCCTGTAGAAATTCCTCGGGAAAACATAGCATGCTTAAATATCTGCTGCGTTCCGCTTAAGGACGTGCAAGGCTTGTTCGGTCTGTGCTGCGTTCCCTTGCTCACCCTGCTCTGGGACCGTTCTCTTCAGCAGCGAGTCATCGTTGTTGCTGTTACTAATCTTTTTGTTTTTAAAAAGATTTGTTTATTTGAAAGGCAGAGTGTGTGAGAGGGAGATTTCAGTCTTGCATTCTCTGTTTCAATCCCCATGTGGCCACGGTGACCAGGTTGGGCCAAGCCAAAGCCAGAAACTCCATCCTGGTTTCCCAAACACGAGGGCTATCCCCCCACCGCATTCCCAGGCACATTAGCAGGGTGAGGCCTGGATGAGAAGTGGAACAGCCAAGGCTCAAACTGCCCGTGTGTCAGTCAGTGACAGCTTAACAGGCTGCGCCACTATGCTGGCCCCATTGGGTATCAGTGACAATCGGGGAAGTAGACATATTCAGGTGTGTAGTGTATGTGCCCTGTCAAACTGCCACCAGAAATGTACATCACAGAAACCTAGGAGAGCACTTCGAAAAATCATCAGCAAAACGGAATTGAAAGAGGTTCGTTTGGTGCTGAACAAATCTTGAAATCCCTGCGTAGGGTTCTCATTGAGCCCATTTTCCACATGCTTTTGTGAGACTCCTCGCCTGCCCCAGAAGTGTGAGAAAGATGCCCCGCTTTGCCACCAGCGTCTTCCTCGGCAAGGGGGCCGGCGTCACCTGGTTCGGGAGCTGTGACCCTGTTCCTGAGCCCGAGCGCTGCTGAGCCCTGCCATGCCAGTGTTACCTCGATTCCCCCTTGTGTGTGCGCCCTGGAGACCCAGCCTGCCCGAGCTCAGATGGAGACGCTGATGACAAGCATTCGTGATTCCAGAGTCACGTCCCCAAAAGCGCAAAGTGGGTTTCATTAGGAAACAAATGAAGCTTTGAAGGAATGTAGCATTAGAGGGTAAGGTTGGCTGCTCCTGAGCGTTTTTGATCTGCATAAATAACAAGTGAGTTCCTGATAAGAACAATGGTGAGAAAAGCAAGTGTAATTTTCAGTCCTGCCTGTAAAATTCAAAATCACAACCTTTAAACATTTTCTAAAAATCGCACAAAGCTAGGGCCAATGTGGTGGCCTAACAGGCTAAACTTGTACCTGCAGTGCTGGCATCCCATATGGGTACTGGTTCGTGTCCTGGCTGCTCCACTTCCAGCCCTGCTCCCTGATTATAACCTGGGAAAGCAGCAGAGGATAGCTTGAGTTCTGGGGCCTATCCATGAACATGGGAAGCTTGTGGAGCAATTTAATCAAGTGTGCAGGCTGTATCTTAGAATTAGTCATCCTCCCTGTGCCTAACTCCCATGTTGAATAACTGGGCCTGCTGTTCCAGCAGCTCAAGAGGGACCCCGCTTTCAGGTGAGTCAAGAAAGGTGGGAATAGGAGCCTGGCAACTCCTCAGTGTGGACTAGGGGTGCCCCAGGTCCAACCTGCTCCCCAAAATGCTGGAGGTATGTGAGTCCCATCCAGAGACTACATGCTGGCCTTGAACTCAGGTAGGCGGCCAAAGCCAGACCTGTGTGGACCACCGTGGAATGACAACAGCTGTTGGCTAGATGGGCGGGTGCCTGGGGTCTCTTCCTGCCACACTGATGGCAGGACTTGGGAGCAATTAAAATATAATTCCCAGGTCTGGGAAATGAGGTTGTTGTTACGATAATTAATCATAGTACGGCGACCTGTCTCCCTGGGTCTAATATGGAGTTGGATAAAATAAGGGTTGTGTAGTCCCTAGGACAGACCCCAACACTGCTCAGAGGCAGCTGCTGGTTTTTACTCGTCCTTCTTGTTGCAGTTGCCTTGCCTGCTGTGCTAGCCACGGAGGCAGGCATAGTTGCAGTGCCGGCTCAAGCATTTCATAGCAGATCAGACATTGCATGATCCCTGCAGATCCAGGGACAGGTGCCATATGGTTGCGACTCGCAGGCTGCTGCTTGTGCATCTCTGGGCTCAATGGCTGCCATCTTCCTCCTCAGGGCGTCACAAAGATCAACGCTTTCAACTGGGCCAAGGTGCGCAAGCTGAGCTTCAAGAGGAAGCGCTTTCTCATCAAGCTCCGCCCCGATGCTAATGTGAGTGTGATGGGGGTGGGGTGGGGCAGCAGGGCCCACTAAACCATGGGCAGGAGTCCGCCCTGCCAGATGGTGAGGTCTGTGCTCAGCAGGGTGCCCTGCCACCACGCAGCTCCCACCCTGGAGCTGTTATGAAAAGGAACCCAGGTAATCCATGCAGTCGGCGACTCAAGTGTCGTCCTTGTGAGACCCGAATGTGGATCTGGGGAGAGAGTTGTTTCTCCAAAGGCAGAACCCACAGCCTGAGCTGAGCCCCGCCTGGCAGCCTAGCTCAGCTTCCTGCCGCATCCCACAGCTCCTGCGTAGCTCCTCCCTGTGGCCTGACCAGGTTCCCCCTCCACCCTTCCCCCCCCCCCCCCCCCGTTCCTGCTTGCTTATCACAGAGCCCCTCATAGTGTCAGTGTTGCTCTCACTGGAGCGAGCGGAGAAGCATCCCGTACACCTGCTGGCCAGAGCCATGCAGCAGGTGCATGATAGATGCATTCCCCAGTATCTACCTTGGACAGGACTCAGTCCTTTAAGGTGATGGGGGCATAGCTGTACCGTGGATTGGGTGGGCTTTCGTGGGCTGACCTGAGAAGCAAACACTCACAGTAAATAATTCCTATGAAAACATACATCTTGAGTTCCACAGCCCTCACTTACCAATGAGGAATGACAGCAGAGCTTGTCTGTTGCCCACAGCTATGAGGCTCCCCAGAGTAGTTGCAGCTGCTGAGAATGCAAAGGATTGTGGTAACCTTTGTTGATCTAGCCTGGCCGCCTAAATGGGGAGTGTTCAGTGTGGGAGTAGAAAATGACCATATCCCCTTTCCAGAATCAAAGGGCTTGGCCTTCTCGGCTGAGAGTAGTACTTTGGAACTCCAGGAAAGAAATTTGATTTCCTGTGGGGTTCATTCGTCCGAGGAGCCACCTGGAGACGGGCTTGGTACTGTGTTAGTGGGAAATGACTTCAGACAAAAGTCACCATGGGCGTGAACCCTGAGGAGGAAGGCAGACCGGGTGCGTTGTGTTACACAGAGCGTAAGGAGGCCCAGGAGGGACCGTAGCACTAGGGTTTTGTTTTTGATGGAAGTATAAGTCCAGTACAAAAAAAAAAACCAAAAAGCTTGCTTATAAATTCTGGCAAAGAAATGGTGTCACTTCCAGTAGACCTGTCCTGCTGTGTGCCATGAGAGCCTCTAAAGGGAAATTCTGTGGAGAAGAAGATAGCTTAACATGAAATCTTTTGAGTTTGTCATAAAACACACAGTTGAAATCGCACTGGATGCACGCGTGACCCGTCTCTGCTCGCATTGAAAGTGAAGGTCCGTGAGCAGCAGGCCAACTGCAGCCGCTGTCTGCCCTTGTAGAGCTCCTACCAGGATACCCTGGAGTTCCTCATGGCCAGCCGCGATTTCTGCAAGTCCTTCTGGAAGATCTGCGTGGAGCATCACGCCTTCTTCAGGCTCTTCGAGGAGCCCAAGCCCAAGCCCAAGCCCGTGCTCTTCAGTCGAGGCTCCTCCTTCCGCTTCAGGTGAGCTGGGTCGGGGGTGGGCGGCTGCAGTGTTGCCAGAGCCGCTGTGCTGCCAGCAGACGGGGGAGGTGTGCACTCGTGGGTCCCCAGCAGCTGGGGCTG
The DNA here is from genome assembly GCF_030435755.1 of Ochotona princeps. Lineage (NCBI taxonomy): Eukaryota > Metazoa > Chordata > Mammalia > Lagomorpha > Ochotonidae > Ochotona > Ochotona princeps. The sequence continues at coordinate 10,325,511 of NC_080843.1, read as the reverse complement.
ATTGTCCTGGTAACCACTTGGTATCAGTGTGTTGGGCTCTGCCAAATGTTCTAGAGCAATTAGGCAATCTCAGCAGCCATGGTCGACTCCTAGCCCATCTAGCTAATTCAGGAAGGTTACCTTTTCATGTAAAAGCGTCTGATTGTCACTTGGTTTTGCCTCACAGAATGATAGGTAGCTGTGCTCGCCACTGGCTTTCCATGCGTTTGTCAATAAATGAGTATTACTGTGTGTCAGCTACCTTCCAGCCAATAAGGGTCTAACTGAGGCAAATTACTGTCCCTGCTTTCATAAAAAATGCTAACTTGTGGAGTGGTTAATCAGTAACTAAACACACCATTTTTAAGTGGGTTCATTTATCCAATGCCTTTTCTGTACGTGTGTCCAAAGGTACTCCAAGCCATGAAGCATTTCTGAAACCCATGCAATTTGTTTTTCTCTAATTTGAATTGTCCTCAAATTTGCAAAATATTCCACTTAAAGAGACTGGAGGGACAGGAATCCACAGCTGTCTTAGCTTCTTATTCCTGCGACCCTGCCCACCACAGAAGGAGCAGGTGCCGAGGGCCCTGGAATGCCCTCATGTCATGTTCCTCTCTCCCTCCCGGTGTTCGTTTCAGTGGCCGGACACAGAAGCAAGTTCTTGACTATGTCAAAGAAGGAGGACACAAGAAAGTTCAGTTTGAGAGGTAAGAGCGGCTTCTGGCAAGCTCTGATTTGAGAAGGGGTGTACTTCGCAGTGGATGGCAACTGGCTGCTCGCCAACTCTGCACACAGGCTCGCTGTCGGGTGAGCAGGCAATTTCTGCATGGTCATCAAGCTCAGTGCGCTTGCTGTGGGGCAGGGGCGTGGGAGGACCCTGGCCCCCACGTGGAGGAAGACGGGAGAAGAGATGGAGAAGATGGGAAGATGATGATGAGGTCACTGCCAGGGGCAGGGAAGGCGGGGCTCAGAGAACTGGTGCTTGCTCATCCCCGATCCTTGCGGGTTCAGGAAGTAGTTCTCTAAATATATTTTTAAAAGATTTATTTTTATTGGAAAGTCAGATATATAGAGAGGAGGAGAGACAGAGAGGAAGATTTTCCATCTGTTGATTCACTCCCAGGGCCACAACGACCGGAGCTGAGCCAATCTGAAGCCAGGAGCTCTCCAGGTCTCCCACGCGGGTGCAGGGTCCCAAGGCTTTGGGCCGTCCTCCGACTGCTTTCCCAGGCCACAGGCAGGGAGCTAGGTGGGAAGAGGGGCCGCCGGGATTAGAACCGATGCCCATACGAGATCCCGGCGTGTTCAAGGCGAGGACTTTAGCTGCTAGGCTACCATCTGGGCCCTCCCTAAATATTTTTAAAGATTTATTTTATTTGTTTTGTTTTTTTTTTAAGATTTTTATTATTATTGGAAAGCCGGATATACAGAGAGGAGGAGAGACAGAGAGGAAGATCTTCCGTCCGATGATTCACTCCCCAAGTGAGCCGCAACGGGCCAGTGCGCACTGATCCGAAACTGGGAACCTGGAACCTCTTCCGGGTCTCCCACACGGGTGCAGGGTCCCAATGCATTGGGCTGTCCTCGACTGCTTTCCCAGGCCACAAGCAGGGAGCTGGATGGGAAGTGGAGCTGCCGGGATTAGAACCGGCGCCCATATGGGATCCCGGGGCTTTCAAGGCGAGGACTTTAGCCGCTAGGCCACGCCGCCGGGCCCCAAGATTTATTTTATTTGAAAGGCAGAGTTATAGAGAAAGAACCAGAGAGAAATTTTTGATCTGTTGTTTCACTCTCAACATGGCTGCAATGGCCAGAGCTGGACCAGTCTGAAACTAGGAGCATCTTTCGGGTCTCCCGTATGGATATAGGGGCCAAGGCTTGGGTCATCCTCTGCTGTTCTCCCGGATACATCAGCAAGGAACTGGATTGGAAGTGCAATAGCTGGAACTCAAACCAGTGCTCGTATGGGCTGCTGGGCCACTACCAGCTACACCCCAACAGCACCCCAGTTCTATTAATTTTTAAAACTTTCTTGTTTATTTGAAAAGCAGGGTAACAGAGAAAGAGAAATCTTCCATCCACTGATCACTTGGCACATGCCTGTGAGAGCCAACACTGGGTCCTGTAAAGCCAGGAGCCGGAACTCTCTCCAGCCCAGGCCCCCATGCAGGTGGCAGGAATGCAGGCTGTCCCTTGCTGTCTCCAAGTTTTCATATCAGCAGGAAGTGGGATCAGAAGTGGAAGTGTGACTCGATTGTGAAGCTGAAATAGGGTACAGGTGTCCCAAGCTGCAGCTTACCCTGCAGTGTCACGATGCCCACCCCTATTGTGTAAGCGTGGATGAGATAGGACACATCACTGTAGCTGTTGTTGCTGTGTTTGCAAAGGCTTGCCGCTCTTAGTGTGTACCAGGCACTGTCCCAAGCATGAACCCCAGGCTCTCCTCCAGATGGTCTCTGGCAGCTCAGCATCCTTTGATCTCCCTGGTGAAGAAGGAGACCCTCAATCTCGCAGGAAGCAAAGGAGGCAGCCCAGGTTTCCAGGGGGAAGATGATGCGCCCTGGCACAGTTGAGTGCCTCTGGGTTTTTGTAGCTTTTGTTTTTTCTTTTTCACTTTCCTGCAGTCACAAATATGATAACGGTCAGAGTAGACAGCCAAGGATGAGCACCCATAACTCACAGCCCTGATCCCCAATGCCTCCAAGTGAGGCATTAAAGCCACTCAGCTGGTGAGCCTCATGTAGGGTCCCCTCCCCGCCCCCTGCAGAGAAAGAACAAAAAGAAAAACCTCCCAAATCTGAAGCATTCTGGTCCCAAGCATTTCTGGCCAGGGCCTTCAATCTGCACTTGGAGTTCAGGCTTGCTTGCTCACTTCTTGTACCAGATGTCCCAGCGTAAAACCCACAGGCTGTGTTGCTCGCCTCGTCCTCTTGGGCACAGCTGCCTGGTTTATGCCCCTTCTCAGGTCGGTATTTCTGCCCCCCACAAGAGCAGAGGAAGTGCCCTAGGCAAGTGCTTTGGCACTGGTCGACTTCCGTTCCTCATGGCTCCAGGCCTTGCTCCTTAACCCTGTGTCTGACATGTGTTTTCACTCTCCTGTAGTCCTATGAAGAGTTCACACTGTGTTGGTCTCATGCCTTGCAAATGTGCCAGTGTGCTGTTTTGCTTTCGCTGAGACGAAGGGACCCCCCGTCGTCTGAGTCTCCTGATGCGAGTCTGAGTGGGCTTGCAGGGTGTGACCTGCAGGTCAGACGTATGACACAGTAGACCTCATCACTTCCCTGGGCAATTCACTGTTCTTATGTTTGAAGACCAAAGCCCAAGTTGTGGCTCAGTGGGGTTAGCTGCCACTTGCCATGCTGATATCCCATATGAGCACTGTTTCAAAGCCTCAGCTGCTCCACTTCTGATCCAGTTCCCTGCTACTCTGCCTGGGAGAGGAGAGCAAGATGGTCCAAGTGTCTTGGATGCCAGCACCCATGTGGGAGACCCAGGTGGACTTTCAGGCTCCTAGCCTCAGGCTGGCCCAACTCTGGCTGTTGTGGCCACTTGGAGAGTGAACCAGTATCTGGAAGACAGGTGTGTGTGTGTGTCTGTCTGTCTCCCTCCCTCCCTCCCCACTCCCTCCCTCCCCACTCCCTCCCTCCCTCCCCACTCCCTCCCTCCTTCCCTTTCTCCTTCTTTCTCTGTAAATCTGCCTTTCAAACAAATATTTAAAAATAAAATACTTTGAGGACCAAAACAAGCCGCAGCCTCTCCTCTCTGTGATCCACAGTATAGGTGCTCCAGGATTCCATCTGGAGCGCTGTGGGAGGCGCCAGCTCCCCCGGGGCCTGAGCTCCCGTATCCCATGCTCGTGAGAGATGGACGAGAGGCCGAGTGAAGAAGCCGGAAGCTGTAGGCAGCATCCAGCTCCGTTCCCTCCTTTAGCCGAGCCTGTTCGTGCTCTCAGGCAGGGCTCCTCCCTCAGATGGAGCTACTGCTGGAGGCTTCTACTGAGCAGTAATTGCCTCTGTTACAGAACCATCCAGAGAGTAATTACCTAGAATACACAAATTGATTTTATATTGCTGAGCCATAGCTCATGCCCGGCCAGCTCCTCACTCCCTCCCAGAATCGTGCCCGTCGCTCCAGAGCCCTGTTCCCTTGCCATCCTCTGTCAGCAGCCGCACAGGGAAATGCCCGAGGACTTCTGCGAGATTTTAGTACCCTCTGAAACAGGCACATGTTTTCAAAGGCTGACTGCTTTTCAGTCAGCTCATAAGAGCCACTCTGCAGGAGCAAAGACCTGATGCTTCACACACGAGGACCTTCAGTTCCACTTAGAAACAGTCACGAAAGCTCACCCGGGAGCCCGTGTTGGGATGCAGTGGGTAAAGCCTCTGCCTACACTACCAGCATCCCGCATGCACGAGCTGTGGTTCAAGCCCCAGCTGCTTTCCTTCCGAACCTGCGAGTGTTGCAGAAGCTGGGCTCCTGCACCCACATGGGAGACCCACATGCTGCTGGCTGCATCATGGTCCAGCCTTTGCTGTTGCAGCTGTCTAGGGAGTGAGCCAGCACATGGAAAATCTCTCTCCATCTCTCCTTCTCTCTCTTGGCTCCTCTTCCATCCTCTAACTCTGCCCATCAATAAATATATCTCTGAGCACAAACCTCCTGCCCTAACCACGGCTGCCTTGTGTGATGTCTCCCAGAAAGCACAGCAAGATTCATTCCATCAGGAGCCTTGCCATGCAGCCTTCAGAAGTGGATTCCGAGGTGCCAAAGCAGGTGAGGAGTGGCTGGGTCCTGTCCCCGCAGTGTTGCCTCTTCCACGCCCTGGGCTTGGTAGCACCTGTGCCAGTCATTCACGGTTTACCCTGGGGTTCGTTAGAGGTGAGAGTCTGGGCGCACGTCCTGGCCCTGGTCAGCCAGAGGGCACCCAGCCTGCATGCAGCAGGCCCCATGGGGTGGTCTGTTTGCACAGCAGGTCCTCTGAGCCACTCAGGCAGTTGCCCACTTGGCCAGAACTCAGCATTGCAGGGGGCAGGGGAGGGCCAGGTCTGTACCACTGGCATGAGTGCCCAGGGGCAGTGCCCTCAACTGGGGACAGGCCGTGGTCACTCTTGCCTGCTCCTGTGGCCCCATGGGTGGGCCCATGCTATGTTCTCCCAGGCCTCTCTTCTACAAAATAAAAGTTTTGTTGGGGGAAGAACATGAACAAGGTTTCAGGGTGAATCCAAAAAAAGAAAATGAAAAACCCTTGACCTGTCTCTGCTGCCCTAACAGGTGCAAGCACAGAAAATATTTGTCATTTTTCTAAGGTCGCATCCACACCCCTTCTGGTGCCTGTGACGGGTTTTTCTTTAGCCTCTGCCCACCCTCCCTTGGGAAGGCCTGTTTTATTCCATAGAGTCTGAAAACCCAGTATGAGACTATGAGATCTGGAAAGAACCTTCTGGAACATGGCAGGTGCACTCCAATGAATGCCAGCCTATGGTTCCTTAAGCTGAGTCTGGCAACCCATTCCACCACTGCAGAGTCACAGCCCCCAATAAAACTAGACGCTGGTGACAACGGTGTCCCTTTCTCTCTGTCCACTTCATCCTTTCCTTCTTCCTCTTCCCCCAGTCTCCTCAGAGCGCCAGCCTTATGTTCGGAGAAGGGGCCGAATCCCCTGGGGGCCAGAGCCGCCAGCATGGAAAGGGACTGAATGCTGCCACCACCGCCGCCACTGCCACCAGCGCCGCTGAGGACCTGGGGCCACAGTCAGGGTCACAGGCCAGCCCTGCTGTGCGGAAGAGCCCCGCGGGTAACAGGCAGGCGGACGGAGCCGGCCATGCGCCGCCGGAGGAAGAGGAGGAGGTCGTTAAGGATAGGACCCAGCAGAGTAAAGCTGAGCCCCCGCAGCCAAGCACAGGTCCAGCATCCCGGGCTGCTCGGGGCAGCAGCACGTCCATTCCTTTCATTGACTGCAGTGACGTAGACAGCGAGTATGACCTCCTCAGAGAGCAAGCGTCCCGCTCCCGGTCCCAGACAAATGACAACTGTGAGGGTGATTTGACCAGTGGGGTCTGTCTGCTCTCCAGGGATGAGAGGCAGGGAGAAACTAGGCGTAGGGCATCCCCGCGCTCTGCCAGGTCCTCCCGGCCTCATTCTAGAGAATTCCTAGATGACGACTCGGCAGATGTCACCTTTGACATGAGCAGGAGCACCAGACTCCCAAGACATAGTTCCCTGATAGACGAGATATTTAAGGGTTCAGCTGGGCACAGTCCCCTGGCCACCCCACTGTCTCCCAGCAGCAGCAGTTCCAGTCCAAGCATGAGCTGGGACAGGACTGGGTCCCAAGGCTATATTTCTGAAAATGGCCATGACCCAAGAGAGGGTGTGGGAGAAGACCCTCTCCCCAACCAGGGTCCTTGCTATGAAAACTCTTCCCCCATCCCGTCAAGGCCATACTTGAGGACCCTGCCAAGTAGATATAATAAGTCAGAAACTGACCCACTCATCCTAAGCCAGCTAGCATCAACCCCAGATGCCCTGGGTAGTTTTGATGACCATGATAAGGGAAGACGGGTCAAAACGGCCGCCTCCCCTGGCAGAAGGCTGGCTAATGGCACGCCTGTCACCAGTCCAACTTCTAGGATCCCCACGGCACCATCGGTGCGCCCTGGGGGCAGGGAAGGCCAGCTGGCTCCCTTGCAAATGACCGAGGGCTCCACCAGCAGTGGGAGTGTATCCAGCGATTCAGACTCGGAAGCCGTGAGCCCTGCACACTGGCCCTTGACGTTGGGTAACCCCGCAGTCCTGCAGTCCCCTGCCAAACTGAGAAATCTCGTGTCCTTGGGTGGCCCATATTTGAGTGGAGGGAGAGAGGAGGAGGAGTGAGGAGGTCAGAAGGCCAGTTTTCAGCTCTTAGGGATCTGGGGAAATGAACCCAAAGGTGGCGATGCAGAGGATCTGCTCAGAAACTCCTTGATTTTTTTATAGTCCATGTTTGATAGAGGAAGTTTTAGGCAGGTGCCTGTAAGAGCAGTGGCCCTCACACAGCTGGCTTGCTTTCCAGAAAAGACAGGCAAGGTTTTGTAGCACGTTCTAATGCCAGGTGACCAGGAGCCCATCTGGCTGGCTGGTTGAAGGCCAGGAAGCAATACTCTCCTGCGAAGTTGACAGTGTGCATTGTCAATGGTGATTTTCTGTGGCTGTTCAGTCGAGTATACTGCCCCCCCCCCCTTCCACTGGTTGAATCCTGGGACAGAAATGTGGCAGTCACAGGAAAGGTGTTGGCTTAACTGTGTCTTCCTTTTAAGAGGAGGACTGCTTTCTGTGCCTCATTGAGGAGTTGGTACAAACTTCAAGGCCAGATGAAGTTGGCGGCTAGCTTAGATCATGGATACCTTCATGGAAAGGCCCTGGGGTTACTTCTGTTTTCCAGGGCTTGACTGAAGTGCTTTAAAATGTCACCAAATCTTCGTGAATTGTGATTTACTAGAGATTCCTGGTGTGCTTTGCAATTGTGGTAGTGGAATAATTTGTTCTAAGAGATCATCTTGCTGGCTGTCTCGGTGCTGTGGTGATGCACCAGGCTGTGTTCTCCCCAGGAGGTCAGCGGTGAGCTGGCACCTGCCCTCAGGCCACACCCAGCATGGAGGAGTGGCTCTCAGTGCTGTAGGTGGTTTGTGAGCTTTCTTACCATGTGCACCCTGGCCAAGTGGGCTATAGGAAGCAGGGAGCCTTGGATATTTGAGCAAAAAAACGGAAGGTGTGAGGAAGGAGCAAGCGGTTTGACCCCTCCTCAAGTCTTGGCCCTCCCCCATGTGACTACCAGCCAACCAGCCCCAACTGCCTTCCAGAGTGTGATGGAATACGTTGAAAGCGGTAGCTCAGTTTTGGGCTTGCACGCAGAGTCGGTGCAGCAGCACAGAAACGTGAAGACACGTTTCTTCTTAATGTCTATTGTTTGTGTTGTTCAGTCTTTAATAAGTTTAAAAGATAAGTTGTGGAATAAAATTGTTAGATCCTAAGTGACTATAAAATCATTAAAGAGAATTTTAATGATGAATAATTCCTTATGGACCATCAGGCCAGTGGCATCGCTGTGCTCACCTGTGAGTTTATCACGGGAAGCTGGAATTTGGCAACAGGTGTGTTCACAGGTCAAGGTGTTGATTGACCCGCCGTCCTCAGATCATGGTCTGCCCTGAGGATGTTGAGTAGAGCAGCTTTTAGAGATTCTGAAGACTTAACCCGTTTTTCTATACAGCTTTTTATGTGCCTCATCACTTGATTCAATGCATGGTTGACAAATCAAATTGATAATTGGATGGTTTGCAAGTTGTCCGTTGCAGTCAGCTAAGTGTTGCTTTAGATTCATGCACTGGACGTTTCCGAGCTGGTCTGCTCGCCGCGGACCTTCACTTTACAGGTGAGAAGCCTCGCGTGACCCGGTGGCTTCCCCGCGCTGGCAGAGCTGCGGCTCACCCCGTGGTCAGAGTTCAGCTTCTTAATCCATGTGACTTTTTGGTACAGTAGAGCCTTTCTAATTCAGTGTTGTAGTTTTTGGAGAGTCTTGTCTGGGCTTTTCATTACAATCAGATGTGAAGACTACATACCCTGTGGATTTTGTGGAGACCGTGACAGGTCAGAATAAGCTGGGAAGAACTACTACTTTTCCTGTTTGTGGGGGTTTTGCAGTTATAACTTACGTTTTGCATATTCTGTTTTGATGTCTACTCGCTATATTGAAAACATGGTCAGATGTAGTTGTGTTTGAAATCCTGTGGTTTATTTGTGAAGGTCGTTTGTTCAGGTGGCTTTTCCATTGACCTCTAATCACACTGTAGTCTAATAATGAGACACAGTCAAACGATACTGTGTTAACGTAAGCGACATCTGTGAAGCATTAAATAGAAAACTGCAGCAAAATATAATCTAGTGATTCTTTGATTCTGCTTTTTCCTCCAGAGCTGAGTTTGCCCTAGTGTTTTAAAAGCTGTTGGTGTTACGAACACCAAAGACAAGTGTGTTTTCGAAAAGCCTTCTCATTTTCAGAGTGGTGCATAAGACCTTTTCTCTCGTTGCATTGGGAGCCAGCAAATGACTTATTTCTGGTCGTTGTCCAGCAGGTGTGAGAGCAACAAGCCTGGCATCGTGCGTGGTTGGTTAGTCCTCATTGCCTCTCGGGGACCTTGGCCTACACTCAGAGCCCAGAACCCTGGTCAGGGAACAGCGGATGTGTTCCTTGAGCCTGATCGAACAGGTTTGCTGAGGTCACATGTCGGAGCTCAGGCCTGACCAGCCACCTCTACCATCCCACTGTGCAGGCCCTCACTTTGGGTGAAGCTCTTGGCAGAGGCCCATGGTGCCTCAGCAGGGCCTGTGTGTGCATGCTTGGCAGAGGGTCCCAGGTGGGGCTGGGCGTAATGGATAGGCAGCAGAGATGATAGATTTGTGAATACGTTCAGATTTCCCAAGGGTTTCCTTTAGACCTGTCCACTAATGTTTCCCGGACAGAAGTTAGTGTGTGCATCTCCAACAGCAACAAGGGGTTCCGACTGTTAAATACTGGTGGTTCTTTGCTGCCTACCCCCAAGGCCATGGGTGAAAAACAAACCCGGTTCAGAAACCCACACCGGAGAACCATTCTCAGCTACTCCGGTAAAGGCATAAACTGTAGGCCTTTCTGTGGTTGCTGTTGCTGGTGCCGAGCAAAATAAAAATGCAAGAAATTCTTTGAGCATGAAGAAATGCACTTAATGAGTTCCAAAACTTCAAATGAATTGCCTCAGCTCCTTTAACAGTCATCGATATGCCATTGACAGCATTTTATTAGACAGGCGTTCAATTAGAGGAATTTTGCGAGCCAGCTCCTCCCTCCATGTGCGATTCATTTGAGGGCATTCCTCACAGATTCAGCTCACCAGATGCTGCTGCATGGCCTGCACTTAAAATAGGAATAATTCTGATTTCATTGTTGAGGGCCTCTGTGAAGATTCAGACCAGTCAGTGCTTCAAAAGCAAGGCCTACAAAATGCAGAAGTTTGCAAGAGCCTCACTTTCTACCGTGTATCCAAAATCAATTGTATTCTGAGACCTAGCCCTACATTAAGAAGTCGGAGGGTGTCCCCTCAAGCCTTCAGGCTCATGGTGACTTGATTCGCTCTGTCACTTCGCTCTGCCTGGCGTTTACTGCAGTGGATCAGAGTTTTAAGAGCTCCTAGAGTTCATGGCCAAGAAAGGTGCCTTATGCTTGACCTTCTCTCAGCACACACGCTTCCTCCCTGGCCTGAAGCTCGTTGCACAGTGACTTTCTGCTAATGCCGCTCAGTTTTGCAACTCAAACTGCCAAAGAGTCTGTCTAGGCAATGCGGATCATAAAACAGGATTCTCTGAACCCCGAAGAGGGGAATATTTCAGAATTCCCCATTGCTTGTAACTCCAATGAGTTTTAGGCTCAACCCCAATCGCCAAACCCTAAGAACATACGGAAGGAAAGGTGCCGTGGAGGGAGCGCCTGTGAGCAGTGAGGAAAGAACTCGGCTCTGGCGACTGCAGAATTGACTGGCGCTGTTTTTGCTTGTTAGTGAACCCCATCGCTTTCTGCTGAGTGAAAGCTGATCCAGGAACCAAGAATGCCTGAGTGTACCTGTGACACCAGTTGCTGCTGTTTAAAACAAAGCCGTGACTTTTAGAGGAAAAGCCAGCCTGCCACTTGTAATCCTTGTCCTTTTATTTAGCGAATAATAATCATGAAAGGCAAATAAACAAATAAAACTCACAGCTGCCGAGTGGCTGCCACTTGTTTTGTTGCATGCTCTCAAAAGAGCTGCTTGTCATGTCCCTGAGCAACCGAGAAACCTTTCCACGTGTTTTCCCATGATCAAAGGCTTGAATGCTGATGTGTGAGCCTTATACATACTGGGGAGGAAGAGCTGCAGTCTTGCTTCCTAAAAACAATACATCGCCCAAGACACCATAGACGAAGCCCCTAGCACAAGGCGTTGTTTTGTTCTGATGGAGATGGTGAAATGTCCTGGTGGGAGCCAGGAAGAACTAGAAAGTCTCCTTATCTTCACATAAACTCTGATTTGCTCAAGCTAGCCGCAGCGTGGATTGTGTGAAAGATGCGGGCCCTGCAGTGTAGCCTGGAAGCCACGCCTCTGGCACTGCTGGTCATGGCTTCACGTGGAAGGCTTCTTCGTGCAGCTCCCGGCCAGGTTACTCTACCTGTGTCTGCGGTGGCTTTTCTTCTTGAGAGGAGGGACGATTAAGAATCAGCTGTTGACACAGGAGAGCTGAGCTGCAGGGGGTGGCCTTGGAGCGGGAGGCTAGGGCACTGAGGTTGGCCGTGAACAGCGCTGGCGCGTGTTCCGGGTATACTGAGGAGGGGTTAGTAATGTCGGGTGTGTGTGTGTGATCAGCAGTGACTGTCCTTTTGAAGTGTGGGCGGAGGCGGTGGGTCTGCGTCACTGTGAGTGCGGGGCACTGGCTGGCTGTACAGAAGGAAAGCAGTAGAAGGGCATTTAGCAGGCCTGGAAACTGAACTAACCTGCCTTTCTCCTGGGCCTCAGGCATCCCTTGTCACTCCCCTGTGGGAGGAGCAGAAAGACCCAAGGCAGAGAGGGCTCCTCCCACAATGCACACACCCTGGCCGTCCCCCCTTCCGGAAGCATCCTAAATGGCTGATGGGCTCAGTTCTTCCCTCCCACCACCCCCACTCCCCTGCACCCCCATTGTGCCTGGGAAAGCTGCCACAGCGCCTCACTAACTAACCCAGTCTCACAAAGCTTGGCCTGGACGATTAACCAAAACTCCCTTCTGTTCTCTCTATGCGTACATTTAATGCTGTCAATAATGTATGGAAACTGCCTACTACGTCGAATCAGTTTGCAAAGAAAAATGGCTAAAGACTTCATCCTCATTTTTGTTCATTTGTTTTAATAAATCTGAGAAAACTTTTTTTCTGTTGTTCCATTGTTCGCAGTGTTTTATCGGCATGTGCCCACGCGACAAAAAAATGCTCTGTTTCTCAGCGTGGAGTTTGGTGGGCTTCCCTTCCCCTGCATTGTTGGAGCACTGTCTGATGTCTTTCTTTTTTTCCTTTTAACACTGCTCACTACCAGTTTGGATTTGGAATACCTGCCTCCTCTCCGGTCCAGTGATCCTGCTCACCAGCGGCCAGCTCGGGTGGGGAGGGAGGAGGTGAAGCGGAATTGAGGCCTTTTGCTTTCCTCATTGCAATTCCTGACAAGGCCTGCACACATACCTGCGTGCATGTGGATGGGGAAGGCCTGGTGTGAGCAGGATCGCTGTCTGGTAGGGAGGGGACTCACTTGCGGAGACAGAGCGCATCTGTGATAACAGCTTACAGAGGCTTGAGGGTGTGCCTCCCCGGTTTGAATGAGAACAAGGGAGAGAATTTGACTTGAGTGTTCTAAAAGAGCATTTGGGTGGGTTTAGGAGGTGGTAGGTGGGGTCCTGCCCAGCTCAGCCTCAGTGGGCTCCTCAGTGGCCAGTGAGCTGCAGGTCATCTTGGTGGACACCCAGTGTGTAGGCCATCACAGATGCTGTGTGGTTTCCTCTTCTCTGGCACGCGGTCACAGGAGGGCAGTGTCTCCACAGCGCATGCACCTACACCTTTGCGGAGATCTCTGGCTTCCCCTGTAATAATGAGCTTGGTGACACTGCACACGGAAGGCCAGACTCATGTAACAGTGTATGCATGGAATTAAAATTGCTTATTCATCTAAAGAGGCTTTTACTTGTCCTAACAGGCAGCTTGCTGTAAGAACTATCCATTGTAACTGTTCTTTGCCCACCAATGGCTGAAGCTTTGTTCTGAATGCAGATAATGTTTTCATTGGTGTGAAGTATCACATCTCCCAAATGCCAACACCTCCACCTCCTTCTCCTTGTTCTTCACCCCATAAGCAAAACAACTGGATGCACCTGCCATCATTTCTCCATTAGTGCATTTCTCTCTTTCTGCAAGTTGCATCACTGTTGCCTTTATGACGTGTTTGACAAACTGCAGTTGAGTCTTAGTTGTGTGTGAAACTTTTCTCAGAGTTACTGAATCTGAAAACTGCGCATCCACACACATGGACCTCCCTAGCCTAAAGTGTCCGCAGGAAGACAGCACTGCCAGAGCGGTGGCCTTATAGCCGAGAGCTTGCTTTTTCTTGTGGAGCCTTGTCATTTCCATAGAGCATGACTAGCTCTTTGCTAGCATATTCCATCGTGTGGGGACTCAACCTAGAATGTAAGGTACAATGAGCCTGGGTCTTCAGGACAGAACCTGTTATGCCGAGTCTCTATAGAACCATTGCTGTGCTCTTTCAGGGAAAGGTTTGGAAATAAAAAAGAGCCCTTGGAAAGCAAAGAAAGCCTGTGTCACTAATGTATTTCCCACCTATGCCTTTGTGGCATATTCTGAATTCATAGAAAAATGCTTGAATTTTAGAAGCCAAGTAATGAGAGAAACCCTGAGAGACGAGTAGCATCCAGAAGCTTGCAAAAGAAATTAGGGGTGCAGAGTGATGCTAAAGAAAGTTTGGAAAGAGAAGTTGAGAAAGCAACCCATCCTCAAATATTTCACAAACCTCTTGCAAAGTACTGTTTTTTTTTTTTTCTCAAGTTATTATCAGGTATTCTAGTTCTCTTTTCTTGGTTAAAAGAAAATTTACCCAGGTCAGGCATGGAGATCACCAGTTTAGTGGGGTAGAAGAGCAGACTGGCATGGCTAAGTCCCGTGAACTGCCATCTTTAGAGATGAGAGTTGCTTTTTGTCTTTTCCCAGTATTGTGTGAGTTGTTCCCAAGCCTTTTGTACACGCAGACAAGGTCTGGTTCCCTTGCAGCTGGCGCCAAGCCCTAAGCAGGAGGAAAGGCAGGGCCTGGCCGCCTGGCTTTTGGGACCCACACTCCCCCCACCCCCCGTGCCAGCAGCCTGCAAAGTTGCCATCATGGATGCCAGCACCGCCCACCCAGGCGATGTAGGCTTCCAAGTCCAAGGCAGCGAAGGCAGCTGCAAGCCTAGGAGAGAATCTGAAAGCCAATGCATGCGGCAGTGCTCAGGTAGGCGTCCCCAGTCATGTACAGTGTACAGTGACAATGAACTCCCTTGAGAGCCGCATCCGTGGCAACATGAAGTTAAATCCCTTCACACAGGTTGGTGGCAGGAAGGGGGATGGGGGACGAGGTGAAGGATTGGAGAATTATTTAGCAGAAACCAACTGTGTGTCTGAAAAGATGCAGTACTTCTGAAAATATGGAGACGTCATGATTTTGACAGCTTGAGTTCAGGGTGTGGATGGGTTTGTCCTAAACCCTAAACATCTTTACTCCTGAAGCTTTGAGTCCTGGTACCACCTTTGAGGGATCACCCACGGCTGTTTACCCTCTGATGGAGGATATTGCTTGGTGTTAATCCATCATAAAGGAAAAAGCAATTGAATTTTCAAGGCATTGGTAACTTTATTGCACATTGCCAATGAGTGTCAATACTGGCTGCCTCCCCACTGCCCGAGGCTGTGTCTCCACAGCGTGGGGCAGGCAGAATGAGATCTGAGCCGGTGTGAGAATGCTGGATCAGTCCCATGAGACCCGTGCTGGTTTGGGCTGCCTCGGTACAGACTGATTGCTCGTAGGTCTCCTAACTCGGTCACCTGGGCCCCTCAATCTTCACAGCCACCCATGTGGGCAACACACTGTGGCTAAAGGAGAATTGTAAGTACTTGCCAAGGTGCCAAATTCTCCAAACCAGCCTTGTCAGCACAGCACTGATTGCTAAATGGTACTGGAACTATGGAAAGTGGTAGGTGACACGGTTCAAGCAAAAATACAAAGCCTCACAACGGTTCACTCGCAAGGACCGAGGGGACCTGTCCCCAGGGCCACAGCTCCGGTTAGCCAAATTAAAAATGTCAGAGTTTGGAACGTCTCCCTTTCTCAAAATGACTGATCGGTTTTTAGACCAGATTACTAGACAGTTACTGAATACTGACCTTTCTGTTTCAATACACCCCTTACCCTTCCTCTCTCAGGCCCTGAGAGAAACCAGCTTGGAGTAGCCTCTTGGGAAGAAGGAAATGAGCCACTCTGAGTTAGTCCTGGGTCTCTGTGTGGCACATACCAAGTGCACAGCTTCCACATCTGTAGGCTGCAGGGGTCAATGCAGCAGGCTCTTAGCCCAACCACTGGTAGGCTGATCCTGTGCTGTTCCTTGAAGTACACACGTGACCATGTCTCCTGGAGCTGTGCTCCTCGCTAGGCATGCTCTCTGGTGCAGTGGCGCAGGCGGCCTTGGGCCTTGGGGAGGCGGGGCTGTCTGAATGCATGCACCTGACTTGCCTCCTAACCCTGCAGCACTCTGCTCTCACGTACTGTCACCGGATGCTGTCCAGAGCCTGACAGCACCCCGCACCCCTCTCACAGCCAGACTTCTCCCCACCTCTTCATCTCGCCTCCACCTCTTTCACTGCTGTTTCTGTTCCCCCGCCCTGCGACTCCAAGGCCCAGCATGCTATCGCAACGGCCTCACCGGATTTCACGCCCCACATGGGAGCTGACGGGAAGCCCTCGGTTTTGTCAGCTGATGGACACATGAAACGTGACACTAACAGCAAGTACAAGTGCATGTGATGCTCCACTCTAGACACCTGCCGCAAGCCTATCTCTTACTCCTGTTTGTAGCAATAGCATTTTCCTTTGTGTGCTTTGTTTCTGAAAAAAAACCCAAAAAACTAGCGCAGTACTAATTTGTTGTCGCTGTTCTCGTTGCCATGCGCTAATGCGTTCACGCTTGTTGTATTCAGTTGTGCACTAGTGTCAATAAAATTGACATTTGTGAAGCAATTTCTGGCCTTTTTCTCTGGGGTTTGCTGGGTCTGGTGGTGCGTGGGCTGTTGGGTCTGTGAGGAAACGCCAGGGCTTTATCTCTGTGAAATACATTGAAAAGGGTGGTGAAGGGGTTTGAAAATGGTAAACTTCCCAAATCTGCCTTTTCCTTGCATTTTCTGAGCTTGTTTACTCGAGGATTGTGGTACTGGCCCATAGCCAGTGGCCAAGGCGTCTGCTTCTCTGCTGGTAGCTTTTCACCGCTGTGTTGTCAGCTGGGGAAACAGGCCAGGGGCTCATGCTAGCTGCTGCATGGCTCCTTCCTGCTGGGCCCGTGTCCACTGCCCACCCATAGGCAGCTGTCCTCCACACTGGTCTCTTGTCATTTTCAAAGGCTTCACAGTGACTCCAGTAGGTGAGACTAGGCATGCGCTGGCGGCAAACTGAACTTCACCCTTCCCATGAAGGTTCTGGTAGGGAGCCCGAAACGCTCACGCTTGTCTTTGCTCACCATGGTGCCAGGATTACCACAGGCTAATTGCACTGTCTACCTGTTCTTCTTAGCTCCAACCAATGTGCCTTAGAAGTTCACAAAGGAGTGTTGGGGAGAGACACTCAAGCTAGTCTGTTCTGAAACGCCCACATAGCTCCTTTGTGTTGGCAAAGGTTGTCCTGGACGGGTCACTCGTCATGGATAATTTCCACATGTTCGCGTCACTTAATATGGTATGCTTTCTCGAGGACTAACTCATTAGCTGCCACCCTTGAGTCCCCAAGGGGCACTGTGAGCATGTCATGATCTCCAGCTTTGCATTTGTCAATGAGCACCTTTGCGTGTCACGTGACGCTAGTGTTTCTGTCCCAAACAGTGAGAGACGTGGAAGGACGCCACCAGGTATAACCCATTTGCTCTGTTCTTTGTAGAATGGGGAGCTAGTCGCTTGGCCTTTCTTGTAGCTGTGACCCCATGTTCTAAGACGTAGTGTGTCCCCTGAGTACACCAGTCCTTTAGATGCCTGTTAGTGTAGTTCTATTTTCTAGTCATTTCTGCCTGTCTCGTGGTATAGATGCTGTCTTGAGTAATTTTTAGAAATAAAGGTAGCAGTTAAAGGAGGTACACTCTTGAGATGCGCTGTGCTTTTAAGCTGCTGTAATTGTTATCTAAGCCAAGTTCTCTATTTTACCATTAACTGAGGCTCCACTGGATTATCCATACTTTGGTATCTTTCATATGAAAGCAACTTCCACTTAGGGGAAAGAAAGAACTACGGAAGAATGAATTACATTGAGTTTGCCACAAGGTAGTTAAGTTACTAGAAATTTGCAAAGGTGAAAGTTGTTCCTGGAAATCAGGTCTCCGATGGAATCACTTTTTTTTTTTTTCTCTTTTTAAAACTTCTCATCCCCAAACAGGCTCCCTGACTGGCAGCCCTCACCTTTCAGAGCTGTCCATCAACTCCCAGGGTGGAGCCGTCCCAGCCAACGTGACCTTGTCTCCCAACCTGAGCCCCGACAACAAGCAGGCGTCTCCCTTGATCAGTCCGCTGCTGAACGACCAGGCATGTCCACGAACTGATGACGAAGAGGAAGGCCGGAGGAAGGTGATGCCGGGAGGGGTGTGGGCATGTCATGGGGGTGTGGGGCTGTTAGGCTTTCCAACTGTGGCAGCAACAGACACCTAACAAAATTTACCATATGCATCGTTTGTAAGAGTATTCAGTCAGCCATAGTAGCAGTAGGGCTATTCATGTTGTGCTGTGGCTCTCACCACCACCCATACCCAGAACATCTCATCTCCCCAGATTGAAGCTGTACATGCTTAGAGAATAGTCATCATCCACCATCCTTGAAATGGGCAAACCACCAGCCTTGCCAGCCTTATATAAGGGACGTTGTATAACTGGAATTTGTGCCTGGCCTACAGGTCACTCGAGCTCATGTCCTGAGGGTCCATCCACGTTGATACGTGTCAGTGTGCCCATTACTACTAAGGCTGAATGCGATTCTGTCGTATGCACAGACCACATAGTAGAACCCATCTCACAGCGGGCATTTGGGATGTATCCCACTGTGGGCTGCTGTGAGTAGTTCTGCTGTTAGCATGGTATGCCAGTAACTCTAAGCCTCTGCCTGCAGTTCTAGTGGGTTTATAGGGTGTGTAGCCAGAGGTGGACTCAATGCGCTGGTTAGGCAAAGACAGCAAGATGGCAAGCAATAGGATCTTTTACTTTGATTTGTTCCTGAAAGAGAAAATAAAATCCCTGGGTGGGCTGCTCTTGCGTGGTGCTGGCTGCCCCACTCACGGGCTCCCATGGACGTGCCAGTGGATTTGGCCCTTGGCTTCCGAGATCCGGGCACCCACCAATGATAGCACTTGGTTTCCGGAGTAACAGACCCTGCCAGGATGTGGCTGGGAGAAGAGCCTCTATGGCTTCTCTCTCCTAGACTGCCTCTGTCATGTTCTGATTGGAATCCTGCTGCTGATGATGATAATCCAGGTGAAAGGAAACACCGCCAGGCCCTGCAGAAGGAGAGATCTTCAAAAATACATGGAAGGGGCATGTTCAGCAAACTATGCCACACTCTCATTTTTGCATCAAAAACATTTCTCAGTTTTATCTTTGCACGGTGTTTTGAGGTGCCCATAGGTGGCCCTCGGGGGCGTCCCCCCCGGCTGCTGACTGCGCTGTGTTTCTTTGCCGGCTCCTGCAGAGGCTGCCCACCGACAAGGCGTACTTTATCGCCAAGGAAGTCTCCACCACCGAGCGGACGTACCTGAAGGATCTCGAAGTCATCACTTCGGTGGGTGCGGTGTTTTTCCTGTGGGATTAAAATGATGTCACTCATCATAATGATGAGTGGGGCTAATTCCACGTGACTTCTCTGGCTTCCACAAAGAGGATTCGGGTCTCAGTTTTGAGAGATTAGATGCTGACAGTGTGTTTGGAATATATTCTGAAAGTTTTTCGAATTGTAGTTTTTGAAGCACAAGTAAAGTTCCTCCATGAAAGAAAATGTAAACACTTCCCTGCCTGTGTGCACTGATCCAGAATATTCCAGGTTTGCCCAAAGGCCCTCAGAGCTCCTTCTGTTCAAGGTGGTCCCTCAGAGATTCCAGGAGAAACAGAGCCATGCCAGCATCCCCCAGGACACTGCCTTGGAAACAGCCCCAAGGCATTTGGACGCCTTTCTGACCTCTCTACCCTAGTGTCAGCCCAGCCCACGGGGAGGTGGGTGGCTAGCAGTGACTTGCTGTGCCTTGGGGGCTGTGTACTGTGTCTGGCCCTGGGCAGGTGCTCCATACCCTACAAGGGATGCCAGTCCCAATTCACCTGACCCGTATGTACGACCATAACAACGGGGCTGCTTCCGGTCCTGCGTGGGCCACCTTCATGTTGAACATTTTCAGCAAAGGAAAAGAGCTGGCAATTCTTAAAGCAATAAAGCAGAGAGTGTTCTGCCCTCCTGAGTTCGGAACTAGCCAGTGAGTTGGCCAGGGTGGGGGTTTGGATGGGAGTCAGTGCCCATTGAAGAGACGGGTCCTGGCTGGCATGGTGCGTCCCCAGTTTCAGGATATAATAATGCAGAGACAAGTGCACCTCTCTGCCGCTTAAGTGCAAGGAGGAAGAGTGGGAGGCCTAGACACCTAGAATGTTCTGGGAACACCATAAATGTGGCCAGAGAGAAAGCTCCTCACGCTCCACTTGCCATCTGCCTGTATGGTTTTCGCTGTGCCTCTTCACTCTCCGAGGCCTCCTCTCGTTGTCCCCAGTGGTTCCAGAGCACGGTGAGCAAAGAGGACTCCATGCCCGAGACACTGAAAAGCCTCATCTTCCCGAATTTCGAGCCTTTGCACAGATTCCATACCAATTTTCTCAAGGAGATCGAGCAGCGCCTCGCCCTATGGTAAGTGCTATAACACTTGATTGCAGTTGTCCTCTTCCGTCCCTGCCACTCCGACTCCTCCCTGTCCTTTCGGATGTCATTAGCAAGAAACTGGCTTGGGACAAATGCACCTTACAGTGGCTTTTGATTCTGTATGTCTTTAGACCTCCTGTTCAGTGTTTTCCCTTCAGCTTACAGTTTTCAAGGTACGTTTTCCTCCATCGTGGTGACCATGATGAAACATGACGACAGCAGACTTGGGAGTGACGGTGGGGTGTCAGTGCTTGCTTGGCTCACGTCCACAGGGTACATGGCGAGTATGCAAGAGCTTCAAGGAAGGGCGAGCGTTTTGCACAGCAAGTGCGACGCCACATCTCATCCTGGAGGGTCTGGATTCTGGGCTCGGCTCCATTTCTTCCTGTGCAGCTTCCTACTGAGGCTCCTGCTGGGAGGCGCAGGTGGTAGCTCGTGCTCATGGGTCCCTGCCACCCACCTGGGGACTGGACTGGGTTCAGGACTCCTGGCTTTGGCTTCTGCATTTGGGAAGGACTGAACCAGCAGAAGGGAGATTCCTTTTAAAGAAATGAAACTGAATCTCTTAAAAAATATTTATTTGAAAGAGTTACAAAAAAGAGAGAGGGAAAGACAGATCTTTCATCCTCTGGTTTCCTCCCCCCATGGCTATAGTGGCTAGGCCTGGGCCAAGCTGAAGCCAAGAGATGGGACCTTCATCTGGGTCTCTGACATGGATGGCATGAGCTCAAACTCTTGGGCCATCTTCCACTGCTTTGCCCAGGCCGTTAGCAAGGGATATTTGTTGAAAGTAGAATAGCCAGGATTCGAAGTGGCATGCCTGTGGGATGCTGGCATTGCAAACAAGGCATTCTTTACCTGCAATGCTGGGCTCAATACAGTTTTGGTTTTTGTTTGTTTGTTTATTTGGTGGGTTGGTTTCTGTTTTTAAGTTCATTGAAAAGAGAAAATCTAAAGACAAGTGTATTTTAGTGCAAAGAAAATGAAGTTCGCACATATAGGAGTCTTCTAAAAATTCGTATGAGGGCATATTATGGAAAACTATGCATAGACGTCAGAAACTGTTGCACCAAAATAAATGTAATTCCATTTGTCCACAAACCTTTCTGAAGTAGCCGTGTTTGTCTTGTGCAGTTCTCTGATGTTACATTTCATAAGGCTTAAAAAGCATCATGAGAAATGCAAGCCCTGTGTAACATACGCTTCCGCAAACTCACCACGTTTACATAAAGCTGTATAAGTACGGGAAACGGCCATGACCAAGGACAGAACTCAAACACTGGTCATGGCCTCGGTGCCCATCACAGCAGCAGACTGGCTAGAAGCTATGTCACATCTGTCCGCTAGCTACACAGGAAGCATGAATCCAAGAGAAGATGGAGGTACCAAAAAAAAAAAAGAAGAAAGAGAAACTGCTATAGAACTGCAAAAAATCTGATGTGCCATGACCTAAAATAGAACGTTTATAGAAATTTCTTTGGAGTATTTTAAAGAACAGTTTATGTACCTAGGCACATGGGAAGTCAGCTGTCTATTAAATATAAATTTGAAAATTCCCAGGGGGAACAGCCAGGGCACATCAGTGTAGGGGTGAGCATGGCAGCCATGGGTTTATCGGTGGCCATAACTCCTCAGCCTGGAACCCTTACCTGCGAGGGAAGATGCAGGCGCTTGTAAAAAGCTTCTGTTGTGGCTTTGATTCACGGAGCAGGTTCAGTGGCGCATCCTCCACACAGCCGTCCCTTGGCCCGTGTCTGCCATGAAGACAGCAGAAGCCCGCGGAACACGTGGAACTGGAGAGCGAGCGAGCCGGCAGGCAGCTGATATGCGGCTCAGAGGCCTGGCGGTTCTGGTCAGACCCACTGGCAAGCCCATCAGGAGTAAATGCCAGGTCAGGCTCAGTTCATCGGCTCCTCCCAGGCACAGTCAGGCGGGGCGAAGGCTACGAGTAGGCAAGTTTGGTAACATCCCTGTGTGTCCAGCTTACAACACTGGGCCTGCTTGCTACAGTTAACCTGGGGCCTTTCTGAAATTTCCATCTGCAGGCTGAAGCCCAGCCCAGAAACAGCAACCCTCGGGTTCCAAGGTGGAGCCGAGGTCGAGAACTCTGCCCCAGGTGGCTTCATTAGGAAAGACCCAGAGCAGGAACTAGGATGGATGGCTCTTCCAGAAGGTTAGGCCAAAGCCCAGCAGAATTCTACCCAGGCCTGACTTTCACAGTTGTAAGGGGGATAGCAGACTGCATTCCATGAAGAAGAACATCAACAGGGCAGAGAGGCTCTGGGCATGCAGCCTGCATCTGGCTGATCCCGTGGGAGCGGGCTGAGCAACTGTGACTTGCAGTGGACAGCAGGCCTGGAAGGACAGCTGACCCTGTGCGGAAGCGTAATAAGGGGGCGCCCGGCGAGCACCTGCATCTTCCGGTCCTGGGCTACCTTGTCCTAGCTGAGCTGGCAAGCACCTGCCCCCAAGGGCTGTCCAGCGCAGTATACATGACTTTCCATTTTTTAAAAGACTCCTTTTTATTAGACAAATTTGCAGAGAACAGGACAGACAGATCTTCCATCTGCTGGTTCACTCCCCAAATGGCTGAAATGGCCAGAGCTGAGATGATCTGAAGCCAGGAGCTTCTTCCAGGTCTCCCACACAGGGCACAGGGTCCTATGGTTTTGGACCATCCTCTGTTGCTTTCCCAGGCCATAAGCAGGGAGCTAGATGGGAAAATGAGCATCCAGGATATGAACTGATGCCCATATGAGATGCTGGCACGTGCAAAGGGAGGGTTAACCGATTGAGCCAACGTGTCTGCCCTGTGACTGCATTTTTAAAGTGCCCCTCGGGTGGAAGTGATAATTGCCTCTGTTTGGCACAGCTGGCCCTGCCATGCCTCTTGGGGATCCCAAGACTTTCATGTCTTGGCTTGGGACCCACATACTGGCTGTAATCGCCGTGTCTTTTGCTGCAGACAGCAGAGGAGGGGAAGGAAGGGAACAGAGAGAGAGTGAATGGCAAGCCGTGCTCCCAGGGTTCCTGCCCGCTGACGGAAGAAGGCACGCAGGCGGCAGGGCAAGGAGACATGGGATCATTCCAACAATGTGTGTGTCCGTCCAGCTATGATATGGGAGGCATGAGCTGGCCCACGTCATTTGGGATGGCTAAGATCCAAGCTCAAGTTCACCCTGACACTTCGGGTCTGTGTCCTCCGGTCTGTGGATCCTATGGGCCTCGTTTCCTCATCTGCAGCACGGGTTGGCACCCGCAGGGCTGTGCCTCCCATACATGAAGGCCATATTTGTAAAGGTCACAGGGTGTTCTGTGCCTGGAAAAGGCGTGTGCGGACTTGTTTAAATCAACTTTTGAACTAGTTGGCATCTGTGTGCACCCCTTCCCGATTCCGGCGTTTGCATCTTGTGCTTCCAGGGTACATTTGTCCCAACTTAAAAGCCATTACTGATTCATTCCTGTGGAGTGAACTCCAGGCTCTACTCAATCATGCTCTAAGCGATTCTTGATGCAAGCAGACCTGCGTCGACTTGGCGGCAAAGGCTTCCCCACAGCTGGTGCTCATTTCTGACTCATGGTTTCCCACGTGAGGCCAGTAAACGTGCCTGTGTACACTGTGTTTACTGGTGAGAAACTGGAGGATAGAAAAAGTAGCAGGAAGTTTCCAGAAGGATCCAGCTGGGCCCTCACGTATGTAAACATACCTGCCCCTATGCAAATGTCACCTTCTGCTAAGCCAAAACACCTGAGCAGCCGGCGCTGCCCAAGGCCAGGGTTCTTGTTGCCAACACCCAACTTACATGTTTCTTTAAAAAAAAAAAAAAAGAAAGAAAACTGGAAGAACAACTTGGTTTTCTTCCTTTTGAGAACAAGGTAATTTACTCAGCTGCTTAAACACACTTAGAGAAGGCCGCATGCAACCAGCCCTTGGCATGGTCGGTGCTGCCCAGGTCCAGCCCTTGGAGGGGCTAGCAGGTGTCAGCTGCCTTCTGGCCCGTTGATCCCTCGAGATGGACAGAGGCCTGCTTTGGTCCAGAGGGCCATAGCCAGTTGTGCTGTGTACAAGGTTTAGCTTGTAAGTCCAGTGTGGAGCTGGGACACAGTGAACGAAAGAGGCTGGGGTAGGCCATGGTGTGTGTGTACATGGCGCACACACAGAGCTTTAAGGAGAAATAGCTGCACATCTTAGGAGCAGCAGGCCAGGGTCCGAGATGTGACCTGGGATGCCTGCCACCAGCCGCTCTAAGCAGAAGGCGCTCCTGGGATGAGCAGAGCAGTAGAAGCAGCAGCAGTGAAGTGAGCCAGCGAGTACGGGCGAGCTTCCTTCGGGCAGTCATTTGAGAGAGCAACAGGGAAGTCCTCCGGACAGTGGAGAATGGGCGTCTGAACCTTGGGAAAGAAATGCGTCGTAAAGCGTGAGGCGGATGTTGGCCGTGAGAAGAATCAGATCATGGGAAGAGCCAAAGGCACAACCCACCTGACCGCACCTGTGGGGCAGCTTGCTTTCCACCAGGTCCACTGTGGCAGAACCAAAGCCAGCAGATGAGACAGAAAGAGTGCAGGAGTGGGGCCCAGCGTGGTAGCCTAGTGGCTAAAGTCCTCGCCTTGAACGCACCAGGATCCCATATGGGCACCGGTTCTAATCTTGGTGTCCTCGCTTTCTGTCTAGCTCCCTGCTTGTGGCCTGGGAAAGCAGTTGAGAATGGCCCAAAACTTGGGAGACCCGGAAGAGGCTCTGTGCTCCTGGCTTCGGATTGGCGCAGCTCTGGCCGTTGTGGCCGCTTGGGGAATGAATCAGTGGACAGAAGATCTTCCTCTCTGTCTCTCCTCCTCTTTGTATATCTGACTTTCCAATAAAAATAAATAAATAATAATTTTTAAAAAGAATGCAGGGTGGAGGGTCCTAGGGTGCCAGGAGGGGGTGAGGCATACCGTTCCTGGGGTGTAGGAGGTGGAGGAGTTCTGAGATGAGGGCTGTGAGGGTTCATGAGCTGGCAGTGCACCAGAGGCTCTTCTAGAAATTTCCCAGGTGGGGCAGTTTTGTCTTAAGACAGCAAGTGTGCTTGGTATACAATAGACATCTGCACCTATGGGTTACTCGTTACTCTGCGGGCAGATTATTGGAAAGCCCTGGTGCATCCTGGATGAATTCTCCTGCTCCTTGCCATCCCTGGGACACAGGAGGCACGTGGGGTTGCAAGCCTCCATCCTCCAGTCAGCAGGTGCACCCGGGCCGCCATGCTCACGCTGAGGGGAGAGCCCGGTTGTTTTACTGATTCAGAAGGCTCCTGCACAGCGTGGCTTCCATGTAAGCGCAAGCTCACAGCACCCATTTGCTCCTTCTGGGAAGCCTTTGCCCTCACTGTCTGCAGCGCTGTTTCCTAGATGGGTAGGCAAGTACAAGCAGTCTCCGCCAACCCTGGCAACCACTGTGCAGGTAGCACCTTGTATGTCCCTAGACCCTGCTAGCATGGAGCTCTAGGGACCATGTTGGCAGCAGGCCCGTGTGACCTCAGCTGGCAGGCCACGGGCCTGAGCCCACCTGCTGCAGCCCAGCCTCCGGGGAGCAGGCACTCTTCCTTTAGGCTTGGGGGAGCTCCTACAGTGGCCCCCACTGGGCCCGCCTCTGCTTAGCTTGGAAGCATCCTAAGGAGCCCCAGGTGCTTGGCCGCTGGGTGCAGCCTCTCCAGCCTGGATCTGCTTCTCACTCAGCCCCCCAGCCCCATACATGTGTCTGAAAGGTTGTCTGTGCTGCCGACAGCATGGACACCATGGCACGCAGCAGCCCGTGTCCAGCCTGGTTACGCCAAGCTGGTGTCTGTGGACAGGTCCCCATAAGGAAAGAATCTGGTTTTTGTGTTATATGGCGTCACTCCAAATCAAAAGAGCCATATAGGTTAAATGTAGAGAATATCCCAACTTATTCCGCAAGAACAATGCTTGTCACACACAGGCTTGGCTTGGGAACAGGTCATTCTTTGCAGATGTCGCCCAGTGTGAAGGGAGCCAACCTGCACTGACCCCTTCAGAGTAATGCCAGTCAGCGGTTAGCAGCTCGTCTGTCCCCACCACTCAGACTGCTCTGCCTCCCAGGAGTTAGGGGACCTCCACTGTAGCTCAGAGATGCTCTGACCCAGCCAGGTTGCTCAAAACGAAACTGATTTTTCCACCTGGAAAACTGACTTCAGAAGCCATGGTTCTCGCTCCTTCTTATCCTGGTTGCTTGTCCCACTGCTCCGCCCAGACTTGGGATGCCTCCAGGGGGCGCTGTTTGCGTGCCCCTTGCTCAGGACGGGAATGAATGCAGATGATGTTTGAGTGTTTTCTCCTGTGTCTGCATCAGAATTCCTGTTATGCTTTGTATCTATAGTGGACTTCATCCTTTCATACCCATCTTTCTCAAACAGATCTTGAGACAGCTTACAGATAGGAGAAAAAGAAAAAGCTAAGTGAAGCTTAGTAGACTGTCTAAAGCTGTGTGGTTCAACGCAGTGCCCGCTGGCCACCTGCAGTAATTTTTTTGAATTTATTTATTTTTATTGGAAAGTCAGATATACAGAGAGGAGGAGAGGCAGAAAGATCTTCCATCCACTGATTCACTTCCCAAACGGCTGCATTGGCTGGAACCAGGAGCCCGGAGCCTCTTCCGGGTCTGCCACATGGGTGCAGGGTCCCAAGGCTTTAGGCCGTCCTCGACTGCTTTCCCAGGCCACGAATAGGGAGCTGGATGGGAAGCGGGGCAGCCGGGATTAGAACCGGCACCCATACGGAATCCTGGAGAGTGCAAGGCGAGGACTTTAGCCACTAAGCCTCCACACTGGGCCCACACCTGCAGTAATTTAACTAAGTGACAGTCTAATTGTAATTTACAGTTTTAACTATAAATCGCTTTGAAGCACTGGCCACAGTGACCAGTGGCTGTGGTACCAGGCAGCTAATGTCATCCCAGCACCTTGTATTGGTCAGTGTTCATTTGAAGAATGAAGAAACTAGACAAATGTGAGACCCACACACAGCAGGTGCCAAGTAGTGACAGCCCAAAGCTGTGACACTGTCACCATGTCTTGCTGCATTTGCTTGGTCAAGCTTCAAAGTCAAGGGTTGATCTTTTGCAAATAGAGGGTCCAGGAAAATCAAAAAAGGCAGAGCTTTTAGACTTAAACAAAAAATCACGTTCATGTGGAAAACATGTGGCACCAAAACTAGTAGTCCACCAGCCATGAGCAATCGCTATGGCCATCTGCGTGTGTATTACAGCAGGGCGGAGTTGGCATGCCCTGATCCAAATCAAAAAATCACCACTGTCACTTGTTGTGTGTTTCACTTGATCTTGCAAAGCAGATGACGGCTACAGCCCATGAGCTGGATCAGCTCTGCCCCTGCTTTTGTTGATGAAGTTGTATGGCAACGTGGCCACTCCAGTCTTTGGCTGCTTGCCAGCAGGTGGGCACTGTTGTGCTACATCAGCGCCTGCGTGCTTGGGACCACTTCCTGCATGCCCTGAAGCCTGATATGCTTACGTCAAAGTTTGCCAACCCTTGTTCAAAAAGAATCTTCCAGGCTGCTGGTATCATCATTCCTGTAGTATCATTAGGGGAGTGAAGTTCTAGGAGAGTTGGCGCCCCTGCCCACGGCTTATAGGTGAGGGCAGTGCATGCGGAAGCCGAGGTCCGCTCTGTCCTTGGACCTCTTGAGACCCTCGGGTCCTGGTGGGGTGGGAGCCTCAGTGGAGGGAATGCTGCCTGCGGCCCTGGGCGGGTCTGACACATCTGGCCTTCTCTTTAACGCCGCCTCTGGTAACCATGGAACTAGGCTAGACCTTCTCTTACTCACCCTAATCCACTGTTGATCTGAGAAGGACAGAAGCCAGGATGTTGGTGGCAACCTGCTACTGTAATTGATGGGCATGCAGTAGCCCCACCCCCCCGGACCATGTGGAGATGGGCATTCCTGCCTGTGCACCAGCAGAAAGTCTTCCTCACCGTGACATTCAAAGCAAACTGAATTGCTCCACGCCCTCACGGGATGCCGAAATACACAATTATTACCTGTGGCCAATATATGTTGAGCGTAACATACGGGGACCTGACTGACATTTTGCTTCTTGAACCCTCACGTCCAGGGGTTCTTTGAAAATTTCACAGAAAATGGGATTGAAAAATGAGGTGATTTTGGTGTGTACCGTTTTGAAACCCACTAGTGCAGCTTTCATGGAATATACCTTTCTCCTGCACTGTCCGAAGATCTCTCGTACGCAAGGGTCTCCAAAAATGGTGGGCCAAAAGGAATTCTCTCTCAATCCCGGTTTCCCACGGCCTTCTCGATGCTGCTCATGCCAACGCGAGATTTGCCTCGGTGATTTGCACTCACATGTCTGTTATCCTGTTGTCTCCGTGGACACACTGGCCGGGGGAACCTGCTCCATTTATTCCCCCCAATTGCAATCCTAGGAAATGTGGAGAAGAATGTGATATTTTTTCCCGATAAGAACTCAGTGGCTTTGGAAATGGGAACTTTGGAGCACGCAGCCAGACACAGAGAAGTCTGCATGGAGACGCAGGAAAGTCCCCTGTAGCTGCCAGTGGCACAGAATACTGTATTTTAAGCTGATGATTCTTCCTGCTACTGTAGGGCAGGGGGCGATGGGTGCTTAGGAATCACCACCCGTGGGAGTCTGTGGGTTGCCTGAGAAACCCAGCAGGTCAGTTGCTGCCCACTGATTACTGGGGACCTCCAGGACCCTTCACCAGTGTTCCCACTGACGGGTAAGCTTGCTCCCCGGCAGCCCCACCCACGGAAAGACGGCCATCATCCCACACCTGCCTTCTCCTCAGCCCTCAGCCTGTGCTGGACTGGCCAGCTCTGGGTGTGCAAAGCGTCAGTAGTTGGTGGGCGACAGGAGGGGACAACTTGGGACATGCGTGTCTGTTCACACGTTCCTTCCTGGGCTTTCGATGGGTGTGGTGGCTCCTGGGAGACACTCACCCCATGGCGTGGGCTAAGTGGCCGTGGTGGCAGATTGCTGCATGGCGTTTACAACAGATAGCAACTGTGTGGGTGTGCCTTGCACACAAGGGCCCCATTCTTGGGCTGCAAACATCCGGACCTGTTCCAGAAGAGACATAATTGTGTGTGTGTTTGTGTGAATGATAGTGACCTCCTGGCTGCCCTGATGACACAAAGGCTCTGGATGTATATACATGGTGGGCTTGGTGGCTGTGACGTAGAAAGGAAGCTGACAAACGTAGTGACAGGACACTCATTGTTGGTCCCTGTCCCACATAGTGTGGCCTGTGTGTTTGGACCCACAGGATATGGGGGCTTGTGTGGGACAGGCAGCAGGCACTTCAGAGCCCCCGCGCCCCCCCCAGCCTGTTATGGCTTCGCTAGGGCCAACCTCCTTCCCACACAGGGCTGCAGGCATTTCCCCACTGCACAGGAATCCATGGCACAAGGCCAGAGGGGAAGATTTGGAGCAGCAGGCACAGCATAGCCCTGGTGGGTCCTGGAGGGCATGTCCTCTGGAGCCTGAGGCTTTGTTGCCATTGGTCAGTTACCCTTTAATATTTGGCGAAAGGACACAGGGAGGGAGATGAATGGAGCTCGGCTTCCGCTCTCATTCTCTGTCATCCCACCCTTCCTTGCTTTGCTCTTGGCTGGGGATACCGGGGGTGGCTGGCCCCTCATGTTTGCCATGCTCACACGGTTTCCATGTCTCTGCTGTGTTCTCAGGGAAGGCCGCTCCAACGCCCACAGCAAAGATTACCAAAGAATTGGGGACGTCTTGCTGAAGAACATCCAGGGCCTGAAGGTGAGCTGCCAGGGGTGGGGTGTGGAGAGGAGATGAGCTCACCTAAGAACAGAGGGCTGCTTGTCCCCCGAGGCCCCTGGCCCAACAGCCCCAGTGACTTCACCCGTTTCCTCTGTGGGAAACACATTTTATGGTGGATAGTTTTTGAAAGCTCCACGGGGCACCCAACACAACAGCGGTTCTGTGTGAAGATGCTCATTTAATGTCAACAGAACATGGGTGGTGTGCGGATTTCCTTCTGGGTCAGCTGTTTGGCTTCTAAGCCTGGCACACTGTTGGCCTAGGAGCTGTGTAGGAGTTTCCGGTAAACGCCGCAAGTGCTTCAAACAGGCACACTTGTCCCTCTTTGGAGACACCCACAGTGATGCCACGGAGAATTCAGACCACACCACAATCCCACTACACTTTCATAATGTCTTATATCTGATGTTTGGGCATTGTTTTTCTTTGTAGCCCATTAATACTTCTTCTGATACATGTTAATTCGCATGGTTTATGTGATGACTTCTGTAGTCACATTTCATGGCACTCTTCTAGAAGAACCAGAGAGGATAGCCCAATTCTGCCTTTCAAATAAAATCTTTTTGGCTACTGCCGCTGTGGCATACCAGGTTAAGCCTTCACTCACCTGTGGCCCTGGCCTTCCATATGGGCACTCGTTTGTGTCCTGGCTGCTCCGCTTCCGCTTCTGCAGCCATGTGGCAGATCTGGAGGAAGCGCCTGGCTTCCGATGGGCCCAGTTCTGGCCACTGTGGCCACCACAGGAGTGAAGCAGTGGATGGCAGATGTCTGCCTCTCCTTCTCTCAGCAACTGCCTTTTAAATAAAACATTTTTTAAATCTGTTAAAGAAATGTATTCTCTTAATAGTGTATATACAACTCATCTATTCAAACTGTTCCGTCCCTCTGTGGGGCTTGTTGTGTCATGCAAACTTCACTGAAATATCCAAGAGTGAAACGTGAGCAGGACAAAGTGTAAGAAAAGGAAGTGAATGTTTAATGATGAAAGCCAGGGTGCCTAGCATGCTCACAGGCTGAATGGGGGGACACGTGCCCGCTCAGGTCCCCCAGTCGGGGCCTGGGCCTCACCTGCCTCCATTCTGCGCCCCACCAGCACCTGGCCACTCACCTGTGGCGCCACAGCGAGGCCTTGGAGGCGCTGGAGAACGGGCTGAAGAGCTCGCGGCGGCTGGAGAATTTCTGCCGGGACTTCGAGCTGCAGAAGGTGTGCTACCTGCCACTCAACACCTTCCTCCTGCGGCCGCTGCACCGGCTCATGCACTACAAGCAGGTGCTGGAGCGGCTGTGCAAGTACCACTCGCCCAACCACGTGGACTTTAGGGACTGCCGCGGTGAGTGCCGCCGGGGCCCAGCCTCTCCTCTGCCACAAAGAATGGGTACCCTATTTCCCCAGCCCCTGCCCCAAGACCCCCACCTTTGCGCCAGGGAGTTTGGTACCAAGAAAACTGGAGAAGGTGCCCTTGCAGGTGCCCCACTCCACACCCTGCTCTACCATCACTCTTCCTGGGTTGGCCATGGCAGGTGGCAAGTCACAGAAGCATCTCACCAAGCTTTGGTGAGGCTCCAACTTAGAGTACACACTTCACCTGTGAGCCCATTTTACATGCAGAGCGACCAAGAGCAGAGTAGTGCAGGAACTAGCCTCACAGCTAAGCAGCAGCAGTGTGTATCTGGCCCACTTCCTCAGCCTGGGTGGATCCCATGTTGGAAGTTCATACTTGAATTCTGCTAACAGCGCCACAAGATCAGGAAGGGGCAGGGGAGATGCAACATCACTCAGTAAAAGGTCACAGGGAGTCTCCGGGCACTTCTTCCCCTTTGAGCTTCCCACCCTCTTCATGTAGCTGGTCGTTGTATCTCTTGCATGTGCACCTGCTGACAGAGCGTCGGCTCCTCGAGGTCCCCGGCTATCACTCACTCAGTCTCCCATTGTGCAACCAGGGCTGTTCACGTAGTAGGCCCTCTGGAGGCGGCACCTGGGCAGAGCCAGTGTGAGCATGTCGAGGCCCTCATTTCTTACTCAAAGTACTGGAAACCCCTGCCGCCTGTTTTTCTAAGATGTCTCTCTGGCTGCTTCACATGAGTCTGTTGACACCTGACCACTCCAGGCTCCAGTTTGAATTTGTCCTGCTCCGGTCCCTCCCAGTCTCTGGTGGACCAGACAGGCATTTGAGCACCTGTGTAAGAGTGGAAGGAGCGGGTATGACTTGTGTCCTTGTGGGACCTACTGCTCTGTCCACAGGCAGTTGCCTGGGTGGGGACCAGCATTGTTGCGGGCAAGTGTGTGCTCTGGGACTCAGCCTCAGGGCTGTGGGAAGGGGTTAGGTGTCTGGGGCCAGGATGGCGAAATTGACAGCTGAAATGTGCTGAATGAGGGGAGAGTGTGAAGGCCGGCACGTCAATGGCTTTGACAGGACAGAGGCTGGGGAACATTCCAGAAAGAGCAAACATTTGGCTGGAATAGTGAACGGGCCCCAGAACCCACATGTTCTGAAGCCCTGAGTGTGGTGTAGCATAGACCAGCAATTTCCAAAACAAGGGATGCTAATGAAAGACAGTCCTGTTTGCGCGCCTTCGAATCCCCCAGCACCTCCTTGGTCTGCTGACAAAACCCTTTTGTTAGTTTTTTTGGCCTTGGCGTGTTCCTGGCCTGCGAGGTGGTGCTGCCCTGGCCCACCCTAACCTGGTGTGGCCGATCGGCTATGCTCCTGAGAGGAGACCAGGGTCTGTTGAAAGGCTGAGGACTGGGCCTTGTCTGAACATGCTTCTACGAGAGGGAGGTCAGGTGCTTGCTCCCAGCATGAGTGCCTCGGGCCTGTGGGGCCCACTGTCCTCCTCGCCAAGCTCCTCACTGCCAGCTCTGAGTGCTGGGTGCCCAGGAAGTGTCTAGTGGGGACATGTGAGGGCAGGGCCAGCCCTGGGGAATGCAGACACAGCTGAGCAGGAGCAGCGTGCCCTGAGCCAGGAAGGCAAGAACGCGACTGGCTATGGGGAGAGGGGTACGGCAGGTCCTGAAGGAACTGCCTCCACGTCAGACCCCCCCACGCATCCTGGGTGGGCAGCACTGCCCTTGCTGTGTGCTGATGCTCTGCATGTCCCTGCAGCCGCTCTGGCTGAGATCACAGAGATGGTGGCCCAGCTCCACGGTACGATGATCAAGATGGAGAACTTCCAGAAGCTGCATGAGCTCAAGAAAGACTTGATCGGCATCGACAATCTCGTCGTCCCAGGCAGGGTAAGTAGGCACGCCGTGGGTGGGTCAGTCGTGGAGCCAGGAAAAGGCATGTCCAGGGTTTGGGCACTTCCGAGTCACTTCGAGTACGGCACTTCGAGTCACCGAATTAGGCCCTGAAGTCATGCCTGCACCTTGTTTATATAGGAGTTTTCAAAATTTGTTTTATATACTTTATTTTTTAAAGACTCATTTTGTGTATTTGAAAGGCAGAGTTGTGGAGAAAGACATCTGTTCTGTGTTCACTCCTCAAATGGCCACCGTGGCTGGGGCTGGACCAGGGCCTCAAGCCGCCCTCCGCGGCTGTCCCAGACCACCAGCAGCTAGGGCTTGGACCGGGACTCTGGCATGCAGGTGGCTGCTTAACCCGCTGCACCAGAAAGAGTACTGCTGAAACATGTAGTTTTCCAGACACACTGTAATTCTTGAATTCAAAATCAGAGCCACATTTTCCAGAAAAACATTCCTGGGAGAGTCGAGGACACCTACTGCCATTCTCTTTAAAGCACTGCAGGTGGTCACCTTAACAGCAGGTGGCGGGGATGACCCTGGAGGCAGGCCCACCAGGCCCACCTGCTCTGGGTGCACTCTGGAAGTCACCAGGACACTGCAGCTCCTCCAGTCTAGGGGACTGTGTTCCCAGAGTGCGGGTGTTTCATGGCCTGTAGCAGCCAGGCTAGGCGACAGCACCAGGCTCCTTAGTCTACGGTGCCCACCTTAACCACACGACGGTGCTCCTGTCTTGGCTAATTCCGGACAGGCCGGGATACAGGCCAGGATACCGCCTGTGTGGGAGAGCTTTTCTCTGATGGGAAGCCTGGGGGTGAGAGTATGTCAGTGCCCCAGGGAAGTGCAGCTCCGGCTCTGCTGCTGAGGAAACCCAGTCAGACCTCCGGCTCCTTAAGCCACGGCACCTGGAGGAGAGATGGGATGGTGGGAGGTCCCCAAAGGGAGCACATGTTGGAGCGAGACCTTATGGTGAATGGCCGACGCTGAACAGGTGAAGAGCTGGGGTGGGTGTCTGTTTGTTTTAGCACGATTAAGAGTTTCTGATCCAAGGGAGACTAAGACTGGGACAGCAGGGTGTGTTCTGGCACATGTAGCTTGGGGTCCTTTAAATCAATTTCTGGTTTATAAGCCGGAGTTCCCCTAATACCATTGCCCTCTCGGTGAACACCCCGTAGTGGCCACAGTGCTCAAGTGCAGAGTCTGGGGTTCAGGGCATAGTGCAGTGTGGGCCCAGCCACTGCAAACCCCAAGTGCGCATCCCTCCTCCTGGAGGTGGGAATGCCATGATCCCGAAGGGAGGGCTGTGTGGGAGCGGGGATTCCAGCACTGACAACGTGGGACGCGGGCTTTTCTCGGCAGGAGTTCATCCGCCTGGGCAGCCTCAGCAAGCTGTCGGGGAAGGGGCTCCAGCAGCGCATGTTTTTCCTGGTAAGTGGCGAGGGCTCTAGCCCGTTCCCCACCCCGATGTGGGAACCCCTGTGTGCCAGCCTGCCTTCTGCCTTACATTGCTGAGATTCATGGACTGTAAGGAAAGGTGGACAAGGTGCTGGCAGTGCCTGCTGGGGTCAGTCAGCTTGTTCACCTTGGCCGCCCTCTCCTTTGTCCTTGTAGTTCAATGACGTCCTACTGTACACCAGCCGGGGGCTGACGGCGTCCAATCAGTTTAAAGTCCACGGGCAGCTCCCGCTCTATGGCATGACAGTGAGTATGGGCAGGTGGCTGGCTTGACTAGAGGGAATGTGAGCCATTGCCACAGGGCGGGGCTGGTGTGCAAGGACCCAAGAGCTGGGGACAGGGCTGCAGTCTCCGGTGACAAGCCCAGGCTGCAGGACCCCCAGTTCCACTCCTTGCCAACTAGAGTTGGGAGGGCTTCTCCAGTGGGGCTCAAGGGGCCTCAGCTTCTACCTTCCATGTGGATGATGCCTCCTGGAACCAAGGAAAGCATCAAGGCATGGGGGATCCCCCCACCCATAGGCCAGCCCTTTGGCTTTTTACTGTGTTGCACTGTGGCCTGCAGCAAGCACAGACCCTCCATGCAGGATCGCAGCTCGGGCTGTGCCAGTCTCCCTGGGGTTCACCCTCGGCATCCAGTGACCTCTACTCGCCTCCCTGGATCTATGTCTTTGACCCAGCCCTTAAAAGGGGGCTGGGAAGGTGGGGAAGCACAGGCGTTGTGCATGTGCCCCCCACCTTACAGGCTCTGGGACGGCCCTCTTGTCCTGCAGATCGAGGAAGGCGAGGACGAGTGGGGACTGCCCCACTGCTTGACACTCCGGGGCCAGCGACAGTCCATCATCGTGGCCGCCAGGTAAGGCCACACCCTCGCTCCTGCCCTATCAGCCCTCACCCAGTGGCACCAGCAAGCTCTGACGGCCACCTCCACTGCAGCTCCCGCGCCGAGATGGAGAAGTGGGTTGAGGACATCCGGATGGCCATCGACCTGGCGGAGAAGAGCAGTGGTCCCAGCCCGGAGCTCTTGGCCAGCAGCCCCCCGGACAACAGTGAGTGGCGTGCGCAGGCCTGTGTTTATGGCTGGGTGCCGCAGAGCCTCCTAGAAGCAAGGCATTCAGAGCAGTTGAGAGGCGGCAGGGGCCCTGGGGCAACAGTCCACTTGTCATACAGTGTGGGTGAGGACAGAGGGTGAGGCCATCCATGGCTGACAGGACTTGTTAGTTTCCACCCCTGCTTCCCAGCCTTCCTCAGCACCCCAGAGGGTGTCAGAAGACACTCCTGCCCCTGGTGAGCCAAGGTGAGCCGCACTTCCTTTCCCCCGCAGAGTCCCCCGACGAGGCCACCGTAGCCGACCAGGAGTCAGAGGATGACCTCAGCGCCTCACGCACCTCGCTAGAGCGCCAGGCCCCACACCGTGGCAACACGATGGTGCATGTGTGCTGGCATCGCAACACCAGCGTCTCTATGGTGGACTTCAGCATCGCTGTGGAGGTACTGGCTGGGCTGGGGTTGGCTCTGCCTACCTGCCTGGCACCTTGCCGGAGTGGAGCTGTGTGTGGCTCCGACCACTGTCCCCCCTCCCAGGGTCATCCCAGCCCTGTCAGGGAAGCTAGCCCCTCCCCCGCCTGTAGAGCTGGTGGTGGCACAGGAAGAAGAGACTGGGCAGTTCCAGGCGCTGCAGTTTAGGGTCCACAGCAGGGGAGGTGATGATGGTGTCTGTCCTGGCAAAACCTGAATGGGAGAACACCCGGGGCAGGCTCTCCGCCCATGGGCTCTGAGAATTGTGCTGAACCTTGGATTTGACGATCTGTGCCTGGATTGCAAAGGCTTTCTGCATTCTGGGCCAGCAGCTGCTTCTCAGGCTGTCTCGGGCCCAGGAAGCTTCCCTTCAGGGTGCGCCGCCAGCTGCGCCTGCACAGATGGTGCAGGGCATTTGAGTTAGAGGCTGTGTTGCCCTACCCAGCCGGCATCTTCAGCAGAGCCTGGACCCACTCTAAAATGGAGAGCCTTCTAATTCCTAAACCTGCTGGGCTGCACAGGGTCACAGGAGGCTGGCAGCCAGGCAGGTGCTTGGCTGTCTGCTTGAACCAGCAGGTTGGGAGTGGGCCAACATGGGTGGTCTCAGGGACCCTCCCGTAGAACTCCACCGAGTCCCACCACAGCCAGCAAGTACGGAGCAGGGCAGAAGCATAGGACCTGGCTCCCCTCAGGGAGGCTCTGTCCCAGCTGGCTTCAGCTGGGGGCCTCAGTTGGGAGCGTGAACACAACCTCTGTGGGTGCAGGATCCGTACGCACACAGCTGGTGGGTCTGAGACTACTCCCAGGAGGCTTGGACAACTCCTTCCCACTGCAGTGCGTTTCTGCTGGGGAAGCCGAGTGTGCCTACCTACACCCTGATCTCCGCCAAGTCAGGGTCATGAGTGTGAGGAGTACTGTGGGCTCAGACATGAGCTCCTTGGAGGCCCCGGGACGCAGCAGGTACCTCAGTCCAATCCGGAGGCCCTGTGGCATGTCCTGAAGCCTAGCCCTTGTGTATTGGCCTGGCCTACGCAGGTAGCCCACTGCCTGGGAACTGAGAGTGGTCTTTTAAGGATAAATTATTCTACTAATTTGAAAGGCAGAGTGACTCAGGGAGAGGAAGAAAAGCCTTCCATTGTTGGTTCAATGCCCCAACTAGCTGTGACAGTGCCAGGCCTGGCTGAAGCCAGGAGCTCTGGTCTCCCACGTGGCTCTCAGGCCTCAGTTACCTGGGCCTGTCCCCTTGCTTTTCCAGTCACATGAGCATGGCAGCTGGGACTTGAGGCAATACCCCAATGTGGATGCCAGCTTTGTGTTCTGCTAAACATTGGCCTGCCTTCTACCTATTTAAAGAATTACATAACATCTTTAGTTTTGCTTCTTAGCCCAAAACATTAATTTATTAATTTCAAAGGGAGACAGATCTTTTACCCATTGGTTCATGGCCTAATTGGCCATAGTGGCTGACACAGAGTCAGGCCTCCCACTGCTGCTTCTCAGGCCATTAGGAGGGAACTGGCCCAGAAGTGGGGCGGCTGGAAGATGCCCTAACAGGTGGCAGCTCTACTTGGGACACCACAGTTCCTCTAGCCCATATCTGCCTCTTGGTCATACTGGTTTCGAAGTGGGACAGTCTCTGTAGACACTTCAAAAGCGCCTCTCTCCTGCCAGAAGCTGTTGCCATGGATTCAGCTCCGACTGGGTGGTGGCCACAGCTGCCTTCACAACCAGGGGTCTGTGTGATCCCCCAGACTGCCTCCTGACCCCCGCTGGGTCGGGCACCTGTCTGACTCATGTAGGCATCACTGGAAGCAGGGACGGAGACCTCCTGTTAGACACGGGCGCTGGTGTTGTCAGGATGGTGGGGAAGCCAGCTGGCTTTTGAGGCTAGAGCCAGGACAGCAGAAAGATCTCCAGTGGCTGGGACACCCCAGGTATCTGTCCCTGCAGCTCTCGCATGCTGCTGCATGTTACAAGTCAGGTGTCCACAGGGGTGGCTCCTGGCAGCACCACCCTTCCTCAGCATCCCACGCTTGTAGCCATATGCCCTGGGCACATACAGTCCCCCTCCAAGGATACTTAAAATCCCCATCGTTCACTCGCATGCCCTGAGGGTGTGGGTGGGAGCAGTGGCACACTGTGACTGGGGTACAGGGCCTCAGCAGCACGTGGGGAGGACACACCAGCAGAGGGGCTGGCTAAGGTGCAGGTCATGCCCACCTGCTGTGCAGCACAGCAGGCCAGGAAAGTAGACATCAGTGAAGAGCCCGTCCCACACAGGGGGCTGGCATTGGTGGACAGGGAACCATGTCTAACAAGTGAGGGAGTTCATGTGAAGCCACGTGCATCTTGGCCCTTCCCGCAGCCTGCAGGCTCCTGGGGCCAGACAGTACTGGCACAGGGAGTGGCTGGAACTGCTTCTGCTGCCCCTTGCTGGCGGATACAGTCCTCAGCTGGGAGCTGGAGCTGGTTGGCTTGCCCCTGGCCTCTGTGCTCACTCCCTGCCCCTCAGGGCTGCCAGCAGGTTCCTAGGCACACTGTTCAGCCGCCACAGCTCCAGGTCCTGGTGATCCTGGGAGTTAGGCCAGCCTTTCCTTGAGCTGGGGAGCAGAGGGCAGCACCTCGCTGGCAGGAAGCCAGGGCTGCCGCCCGGCCCACTAAGAGATGGTCCTGCTGAGGCTGGCTGGGTGACCATGGCCGGCAGGAGAGCTGGGACACGGGTGATGTTCTCAGTTCCAGAGGGTAGCAGAGCCTGCTGCCCCCGTGCTGGGGGTTCTACCTCTTAGCAGACAATTCACACTGAGCTACAAGTCCACCCTGAATGCCAGGCTGAGGTCCTCCTGTGACAGCTCCGGTGGGCCCCAGAGGGCCTCGCTGCAGACCCAAGGCCTGCCCAGTTAGCACCACTCACCAGCCTGCTTGTCTTTCAGAATCAGCTGTCTGGGAACCTGCTGAGGAAGTTCAAGAACAGCAACGGGTGGCAGAAGCTGTGGGTGGTATTCACCAACTTCTGCCTGTTCTTCTACAAGTCACACCAGGTAAGCACCCAGGTGCATGCGGGCAGGTGGGGACAGCTGCCAGGGCAGGCCATGTCCCCGAGGCCTCAGCTCCAAGCAAAGATGACTGCCTACCTTCTTCCATGGGTGGGGTTGACCCTACCACCAGTATAGTGGCTGAGCCAGCTCCCCGTGTCCATGCCCAGGCTGCAGCCACCCCCCTCCGTCCCTCCGTTGCAGGACAGCCATCCCCTTGCCAGCCTGCCCCTGCTCGGGTACTCGCTCACCATTCCCTCGGAGTCTGAGAACATCCACAAGGACTACGTGTTCAAGCTGCACTTCAAGTCCCATGTGTACTACTTTAGGGCCGAGAGCGAATATACATTTGAGAGGTAGGTGGCCCCACCTCGGGTGCAGGGCTCCCCAGCAAGGGACTTCCTCAGTGGCAACACGGGGCCCTCTGCCTGATGCTGGCAGCCATGTCTGTCCTCACACAAGCTAGTGGAGTCCTTAGGCCTATGTGGTGCTAGCTCACACCTTGTTTCCTCTCTGACATGCATGTGTGCAACAGACCCCCCACAATTTTGAAATTGAGGCCTATTCCCTTAGATTTTGTAAAGGATTCTTTGTATGCCTGGATTTAAAAATTAATTTGCGCCAAATCAATGTAACTGATTCCATTTTTCTACGGCAAACAGGGAGTGCAGACATAATGCTGAGCTCCACCTGCGTGGGCCAGAAGACAGTACAACCCCAGCCCCAGGTCATTTCAGGGCCAAGGCCACACAGGAATGGAGGAAAGGAGGGCTAGCTTCCTCCCCTTAGGGTTTCCTCCTGGTGGCCCAAGGGCTTCCCTGGCCAAGCCTTTCCAACATGAGCCCTCAGGAGCTGCTGTGTCCTGGAGTTCTGAGGTCCCACCACCAGAGTGGCAGAGGCCGGCTGGGCCTTGTTGCCTGGGACCTGGTCCCCACTGTTTATGTCCTGTCCTCTAGGTGGATGGAGGTGATCCGAAGTGCCACCAGCTCAGCCTCCCGGGCCTCCATCTCAAGTCACAAGGACACCCATGCATACTGATGGCTCGCCCAGAAGGCACACTCTCCTGTGTGACAAAGCCCGCAAGAAGTGATGGTGTGACCCACCACTCTCGCCTGTCTCCCTTCACAGAAACGTTACCTACCCGTGTCTTTTCAAACTGGATGGTGCCCCCTCCCACAACCAGCCCCATCCAAGGGGGCTGCTCTCCCAGCTTACGCCAGTATTACCCCGCTGTCGCTGACAGTGCCAAGGAACAATGCCGCCCTTCACATGGTGCCGATCACCTCAAGGGCACCGTGACAGTGGTGTGGCTGTATCCGTCAGCCAGCAGACTGGGCAGACGCTCTGCTGCGTCTTCAGCCTCTGTCCTTCCGGGCTATTGTTGCCACGGAATGGATTCCCAGTGTGCAACACGCGTGGCGTGGTCCTCAGCAAACGACAGCCTTTTCACAGATGTCATTTTTGTCGTCTTTCTACTTTTATAATAATAGCAGTTAGTCAGACTCACGTCTCTGATTCAAAAGCAATCCACAGCACACTCCAGGTGCCACGTACGGGGCGGGTTCCCGTGCCAGGGCCACCTCTCACAGGACCTCCTTCCCGACCAAGTCGTTCCAGCACACTTGCGATGTGCAGACTGTCACTGGGTGGCTTTCCGTTCTGAGGAGTGAAGGCACGGCGTGGGGTTCTTGCACACTCCATGGTTGCCTGGCCCTGTACTCTGCCGTTGCGTGGTACGTCCCGTGAGAAGATCCGCGGCCGTGGTGTGGTGCTGTCTCACGAGCATGAAAGCCTGTGTGTCCCTGAGCAGGGCCGTGTGGTGTTCTGGGGGTCTGTGAGCCTCTGCGGGCACAAAGCACCACCCAGTAATGGTACGTAGCCCCTCCCTGTCCCTCCCCACCCCTCGTGGCCATGCCTAGATCCTCCAACTGTGGTTTGAAACTGCACATTCTCTAGTAGTATATATCGTGCCCATCTTTACTCTTTTATACGCACCGCCCTGGGCACAGAGCATCGGTGGTGGGTGCTGTGCCTCCCTGGCTGACTAGTCGGGGGGACATGGCTTCCGACAATCAACCTTTGCCTCTCCCCCATGGCGTGCGGTGGCTGCTCATCCCTTAGTGTACCCTGGCCCTTTCTAACACGTCTTAAACCGTCTGGGCGGCGGCCCGCTCGGCACGCGAGCAGCCAGACCCTCCGCCGTCCTGGAGCCGTGCTGGTGTGCACCCACAGGAGCTGGAGACCTGTCCATCATTTGCCTTACAATATGTACCAGATGGTTTCAAGTACTAACAAAAGGGAATAAAAATACCTCACGCCACAGTCCAGCATATGGAAGTTTTAAGGCAAAAGCAGTTGCCTTGTCTGGTCTTCATTCATGTGTGTGTGTGTGTGCTGACAGGTCTAAAGTGAATGCCCTGGTACGCTCTGCAAGCTACCTGTGAAAGGGAAGGGGCTGAGACCCCACCCAAACATGTTTAGAAGAGGGAAAGAGCAGAGGGCTGGGCAAGGGCCTACTCCCCCTGTCTCTACAGGATGAGGGGGTCCCTGGGAGGGTACTGGGAAGCAAGATGTCCGCTTTGGGTGGGGTGGGAGATCAAGGCAAACCCCAGGAACTCCCATCACCACAGGGGCAAAACAGTGGCAGGAAAACACTCCCTCCTGACTGCCCTGTCACTGAACCCAGGAAGCCATGAAGACTTCCTCTCAATCCTCCCATGTGACTCAGACCCAGCGCTGGACCTCTGGGTGCCACTTCAGAGGAACATCCTGGAGTCCTGCCCCGCCAGGTGTGGCCCGAGCCGCCCCCCAGCAGCCGGTAAGATGGAATCACCCATGTGTTCGTGCTCTCGGCGCTTTTAACACTACAGTACCTGTACTCAGAGCACACCCAGGGCACGATCTGCCTCCACTGCAGGGTTTTGCAGAAACACAGAAGCTGTGTTTTCAAAGGAAGGGGTCACTCTAAAGCATAAGGTACAAAAGGCAAGAACCAAGCCAGACACGTCAAGATCTGGTCCGAGGGCAGGCAAGACACCTAGATGCAGGCCAAGGAGAGCCCGGCTGTGCCGCTGCCACCCAGTGATCAACCTCCCTGTGTGCAGCTGGCCAGGACACAAGACACCACAAGCAGGTGTGTGCCTGGTCCAGCACAACCACCTCTCACACCAGCTGCAGGGAGCAGCCCACAGCTTCCAGCCCCAACTCGCATTCAGCACCGAGCCTCTCCAGCCACAGCAGGTCCACGCACTGACCAGAACCGACAGCAACCAGCAGGGCCCAGCTGTGGCTCTGGGGCCTGGTCCCTAATTGAACTAGAAGTATATGTGTCTACAAAAATAGCAAGCAGAAGACATCACACACAGAGGTGGCCCCATCTTTCCCAACAGGCTGAATGCATGGAAGATGCTTACAGCAGGTGCTGAAGGAGCCACTGTTACTGTAGTCCCAGGGCTTGGCTCAGAACCCTCTAAGCACGCGGACTACCACAGAGCAATGCCACATCTCCCAGTGAGAGTCACAAGCCAACTGACAGCATCTGTCTACACTGGCTCTTTCACCATCAGCATGCTTCGGGAGGGGTAGGGGGAGAAGGGAGTTCTCTACTAGTCTCTGCTGGACCTCTACCCAGAATGCTCCCCAGAAATGTCACATGAGACCCTACCAAGCCCCACCATGCCATGTGGCACCTCGCTGCTGTTCCACACAAACCCTGCTTCGCAGAGATCATCCTGGGCTGCGAACCTCACATTTGTTCACCATGTGAAACCACTTCTACCCCTCCCATACTCACAGCTCCGTCCTAAGGTCACCCTGAGGCTGATGTCCTGCTGCCTCCGATACCTGCCAGCATCAACAGGAAGACCCTTCTCCTAGCCTGTCAGACTCCCAAACACTGCCACCTGGGCTACAGAGCTTGGCAGAGCCTCCCAGAGTAGTGACGAGGTGTGGGTGCTTCACACAGCCTCAGTCCTCACCCCATGTTCCCAGCCACCCGGGAGCGGGGGAGGCAGGGAATGACAGCCACACCCCAACACTGGACACTCGGCCATCTCAGCACACACATGGCGCCGCAGAGCCACATCTCAAGGAGAGTATGCAAATCAGTTATAAAATTTATTTGTGTAAGCATTCAGACATTTTAGGTGGCAGAGATGATATGCAGATTCTACTGCAAGGTGCGGAAACAGAAAATTGTACTGGAAAAGACAGCACATCTGGCGCAGGCCAGCAACAGCCTAACTCCAAACGAGTGTTAGACGAGAGCGCGTCGTCCAGGAGAAAGGTGAAATAATAATAATTTAAAGCTCCATGAGACAAGATAGGTTCTGATTTAAAACACTAAGAAATCATAGTACCATCCATGAGACAGGAAATCAACATCTAAGTGTACCAAGGGGACGTGGGCCTGTGCTGAGGTACAAAGAGAAGTGTTCCCTACAAGGGGTGTTAATTATTATTCATGGCAAACCCTGCAAGTACAAAATAAAACCCAAATCACTGCTCACAGAATTCAAAATTTACATGTAATAAAGGCAAGGCAATAGACTCAAGTTATGGCCTGTCAAATATTTACTCCACTGACATTATCTACAGAAGCACTTGGCCAGTGTGTGCACAGTGACTCCTTATGCACGCCCAAAGGGGTTCCGTAAAAATGACACTATATACAGATCTGTACACCGACCCGCCAGAGCGATTCTCCGTCTCCCAGGGGAGCTGTCAACTTAAAGCAGGATACCTGAGGTTTCATGTCTGTAGTTGCCTTATCATAATCCCAAATATACACTTTCAGGGGTGTGTGTGTGTGTGTGTGTGTGTGTTTAAAGACACTTTCCTTGAATATGTGCACTATGGTGAAAAGTAAAACAGGAATAATAAAACGATCGCTTGCAGGAGCTGGCCCTCCCACCCCATCTATCCAAGAGACTTCATCTGGCCACGGCACA
Source organism: Ochotona princeps (assembly GCF_030435755.1). Lineage (NCBI taxonomy): Eukaryota > Metazoa > Chordata > Mammalia > Lagomorpha > Ochotonidae > Ochotona > Ochotona princeps. Next base: position 10,281,763 of record NC_080843.1, on the reverse strand, counting down.
GTGAGGGCCAGGGCACCGGCGGCTGTGAGGACGGCTCCTCAGCGGCGCACCTGCTCAGCAGCCAGCAGAGGCTCTCCTTGACTTTGAGAAAGGAGGATGAAGAAGAAGAAAGAAAAACCCCAAACCCATGATGCCACGGCGTTTCAGTGGGATGAGGTTCCTCCACCACTCAGAGAGTATCTGGAAAGAAGAGAAGAAACAGGGTGAGTGGGATGTTTTGAGGCCCCGCACGAAGATTCCAAAGACAACTAAAACCCAGGCCACAGGAAACGGATTGAGGGCTTCATCCATCATAAAAATTAAGACCATCATGATTCCAACAGGAAAACAACTTTATGGCACATGGCAGCGAGAGGCCAGTACTTGACCTTGCTGGAGAGAAACTGGAAATAAAACTGGAAATGACCCCATGTGCTCTTCCGTCTCCAACGCTGAAAATGGAGGAGACCCAGTGCTTCAGTAAAGTAGCTGGGACGCACAGCCATGGCTGGTGGGAGGCCACGTGCAGGCTACCACCTCCAGTCACAAAAACACTGATGCAACCCAATTTGCCCACTGCGTCAAATGGTCCCAGAAAGCCATACAAACATCAAGCCATGCAGTTAGACAAAGACTCGGGAATCTTCTGTGACCATAACAACTGCAGAAACATGCCTCATGCCCAACAACAGTTAAGTCAATTATGCAAACAGACTTCTAATGATCTGGATCTATGTGATATGAAAAATACACCCAAGTGAGAAAGCATACTGTACAAGAGCAGGACGTGCACTCTGCTTCTCATGAATGATTGCAGGTGCTGTCCAAGGAGCCTCCTCTGCACCCTCTCACCTCAGAACACGGAACACCGAGTGTACCGATGGCTGCACGCAGCAAGGGAAGGCAGAGCCATGACATGGGGGGGCTAGCAGGCATGCCTTCTGTTTCCCACTATTCTCTGCTGCTGGCTTCCTTTAGTGTGAAACAGGCCTGGGGCCCATGCTCGGCCCAGCTCCCAGGGGCTCTGACCTATGGGACCAGCACTGGCCAAGGTCGTGTAAGGTGCTTATCTCAGCCCTTTGAGCCTGCAGCGCCTCTTGGAAGGCACAGGAAATACTCAGTGCTTATGTCCAATCACTTCACAGCACGTCCCGGCCACAGATCCTGCAACTCCAGGCTCCAGGCCTGGCCAAGCTGACATTAGACAAAAAAACCTACACAAAACCCAACTCAAGCAGAACAGCTTTGGAATGTGTCATACTCAATCCATTCTCAGTTCTGAGGAGACCCACAGAAGGGAACGTGCCGAAGCCAGAGTGAGGCCGAGCCACAGATGCTGTGAACTCTCGGTACCACAGCAGGTGCGTTTCTGGAGCGTGCAAGCACGTCCGGCTGTGGGTGCTCGCTCTCTAGTTAGTAGCTGGGACTGTGCCCAGAGGAGGGGGCAGCTGTTCTAGCATCATCTTTTCCTTCTGTGACAAAGGCACTGAGTCCCGTGGTCCTGACCAGAATCCTGTCATTGACTCCTCCTGACTTACACAGAACTGGGGTGAAGTCTTCCCTAACTAGATCTGCCCTGACCTTGTGGCCTGGAAGACAATGGATGGAGACAGCACCGGCACATTACCTCTGCAGCCGCTGCACCAGCTGGGCCACCATGGTGTCGGAGATCCCAGGGCAGGCCTCCTCTGCCAGGTAAATGGCTCCACGTAGCTCCTCAATGGAACCCACGCTCCCGCCACACGCCTGGCTCTTCTCTTTCAACTGCAATAGCACAGGAACACAGCAGTGAGGGAGGGCACGGGAGGACCAGCAGCATGGCTGCTACCGGCCCCTAGGCAGCACAGCCCAGCGATTCCCTCGGTGGAGTGTGGAAGGCAGGCGGCAGGCAGCAGGGACCCACAGCTGCCCATGTCCCCTCCAGCCCTGATGGTGATGCCATTTTCCTTGCTGGCTCCGACCAATGTAGCAAAAAAAGGAACTTCAAATCAGTTCAGAAACCACTCTGGTTTCAACAATACAGCCAAATGCTGGGTCCTAGAGGTTAGTGCCTAATGTTCTGAACACTTCCAACCCAGGGAAAGCACTCAAGTGCCCAACGTCACAGCCCTACACTCCGGCGACCGATGACGCCCAGACACTGCCCCAGGGCAGAACCCTCAGTGGAAAGTCAACTCAGCCTCCAAGTGGGATGCATGTGATGCCCGCCGTGTGAAAGCGAGAGCTGCTCAAGTCCAAGCACAGGGCACCAGAGTCTGCTGCAGCCAGCAGGGGGACAGACACTTGCCACCTCCTGAGGCCCCACCTTTTTTTCCTATTTTTTTAATCTTTTATTTCTTTTATTCTTATTATCATTATCACCATTTTATGATACAGCTCCGTAGGCCCCTGGGATTTCCCTTATCCTCTCCTTATCCCCCAACCACCACCGAGTTCCCCTTATATCATTATTAAAGTATAGTTCTTCATACACAATCATATGCCCATTATTGTGGGCATGGACAATGCCAGAGTCCATCATCCTATTGTCATATAGTAAAGTTTCACTGGGAGTTCATCTTTGTCTGGAAGTAAAGATGCATACTGCATTGTATCCTCACATCTAGAAATGTTGGTCTCCATTTCACAGACTGTACATCCCCCTATTCTGTCATTTTTGTCATTTTCTGTCATTTTGATTCTTCCACCTCACCTTCATGGAACAGCTCAGAACCACTCCACTGTAGCCTTGAGGGCCGCTGTGAACATGCGCTGTCATTTCTAGAAACTGGTTTCACCCCCAAAACAACAGCTTCTCTCTCTCCTCTGAGAGGGACTAACACAGCAGGCCTGGGAGGCGCTGCCTTTGCGGTTGACCAGGCACCAGTGAGCAACCCACCCCACCCAATGCAGTCCGCACAACAGTCCCAGCCCAGCAGCCCTCAATCCAGGCCCTCCTGGGGAGGTGAATGGCCCAACAATGAGCCCAGGGAGTTCCAACTCAGCACCGCCCAGTGCATCCTTGGAACGGAGGCTGTGGATGGGCACCAGTGGTGCAAGCATGAAAGAGAACCAGCTGGGACCTGGCCTGCCAGTTAGCCAATAAACATCCCAGATACACTGTCTTTGGGGTAAACCCTGAACAGTAACCTTGGTACTTCCTTCAAGGGCCCTCATGACAAACCAACAGCCTCAGGCAAATGGTGTAACTCAGGTATTTTTTCAGTGCTTGACCCTAGGGAAAGCAGACACCCCAGGAGGTGGCCATGACAGAGTCCTACAATAACTCACCCGATCCCAGAGTCTAGTGGGCCCAGGCCACACTGCGGGGGAGGCTTCAGGCCCAATCTGGGCCACCCTCATGTGTGGCTGTGAACTTGGACAGCCACGTCCCCAGAAGGCAATAACCAGGGAGGAAGCAATTGAGTGTGCTAAGGAAGGGCACTGCCAAGCTGAGCAGGGGGCAAAGAGAGGGGGTGGGCAAGAGCCTGCATGTCACATCACACCCCCCCCACACACCCCATCTCCAATTTTTGTCCCAGGACCCTGCACTGCAGCTGCCGTGCAAGGTGGCCCAGAAGCCTCAGTGACCACACACAGAGGTGTGGGCGGGCACTCGCTCAGGACCATCTTCAAGCCAGCGAGGGGACCAGGGCCTGGAAGGGGCCTGTCTCAGAGAGGAGGGCATGGCAGGCAACACAGTGACAGCCCCCACTCAGATGGCCAGAGCAGGAGCTGAGTGACGCCAAGAACGTTGCCCCAGCCGTCCAGCCTGTGCAGCGCAGGAGGCATCACCAGGGGCAGGCGGGCAGGGTGCACATGGACAGCAGCACCTGGTGCCAGCACTGCCAAGAGGCCCTGTGCAGACCTGCCACCCACAGGGTTGAGTTTACTTCCCCCCAGCCCCGGCCAGAGTTCCTTACCTCTGCAAACAGAGGAGAGATTATTGTAGATAAACACTGGGAGAAAGGCCTCTTTGGGATGTCTGTCAACTAAGAAGAAACAGAAGGTCATCAGAAAGAGCTAGCACACCCGCCGGCAGTGCACAGGGTGCGTCCACACACAGCGCACAGCTGCCTCCCCAGCCCAGGCAGCACTCTCTGCTCCCTGCAGGAGACCGCTCCAGTCCTACAAGGCCTCAGTGTGCAGTGACAGGCAAAGCCACGCAACCTGGGAACACGGAAGGTGACTTGTTAACTACCATGGGGACACTGCTACGCATATGCAGAAGTAATTAACTGAACCAGATGGAAGCTGGTTTCCACAGTGGCCATCCTAAGACATGCCTCCCCCCTTCTACACGTGTGACTCTGAGCACGTCCGCTTACAAGGCAGCTCACAGGGACAGTCACCGGTCACAGTGCCTGAGGGAAACCACACTCCTGCACTAAGGGGCTGACACCGTGGGGAAGCCACCAGCTGCAACACAGACATTCCCCATGGGGGCTGGTTTCAGTCTCGGCTGCTCCACTTCCAACTCAGCTGCCTGCTAATGAACCTGGGCAGAGCGGACAAAGGCCCAAGAGTCTGGGCGCCTGCCATCCATGTGGAGACCTAGGTGGAATCCCTGGCTCCCAGCATCCACCTGGCCCAGCCCCAGCTAGCTACTGAGGTCATTTGGGGAGTGAACCAGCAGGTAAAAGATCTTGCTCTTTTACTCTGACTTTCAAGTAAATAAATAATAAATCTTATCTTTATAAAAAGACTGACAATAAAGTTTTCCATCCATTTACACAGGCATTTAAAACATTTCATGAAAATTAAGCTTCAAATTCAATCACACCACTCTGGAGCATTACAGGAGTAACTCCACTATGCCAGACAGACAACGTCAAGTAAAGCAGAGCTGCGAGGTCACTCCGTACTGAACCTCTGCCCACCGCCCGCTCACAGCACAGGGCCAGTATGTGGCAGCCGATGGGGAGGGCACTGCTGGGGGCAGAACTCAGTCCCATGGAGCAGCCAGTGCCCGAGGCGCAGATCTGAATCTCTAGAAGCCCCCAGGAGGAAGACCCTTCCCCACTCTACCAACCCCACCACAGCAAACATCCTGGACAAACGCACGCACCTTGTTTCTTTCCAGATCGCCTGGTGGAAGAGCCCCATTCTCCAGATTCTTGGGGTCCTTCTCTCGGATGGTGAAGATCCAGTCCCCCGAGTCACTACCTCCAGCAGCCTGGCCGTCTGTTTCCCTTAACACAGAAGCAGGCAGGGTCCACCGAGGAACGGCCACTCACCCTTGCCCCATGCCCTCGGCGACTCCCAGTTCCCCCGCCCAGTCCCTTAGGGAGTTTCTGCAAAGGACAGCGAGCGCGTCAACCATGACAGCAGCGACAGCAACCCTCACCCTAATGGGGAGGGGCCGCTCCACTCCCAGAGCCAGGCCACCACCCCAGCAGCTCTCAGTGCTTCAGCCACACACTCAGGTGTGCCACCTGCACTCACTTCCTATTTGTTGCCATCCACTACCCAAAACCTACCTGCATCCCTACACAGACTCCCATCCAGGCCCTCTGGTCACCCTCACTAAGGGACATCTGTCCAGATAGACTTATCCTGCTAGAACCTCATCTGCAAAGCTCCTGACGGCCTTCCATCTCCCCGAGGCGTTAGCTGCACCTGCTGGATCTCCCACACAGATGCTGTTCCCCTTTCACTGGTGTCCCTGGCGCCAAGGCCTCCAGCTCTTCACTCCACATACTTGCTGAGAGATGACGCATGTCCTTAAGGCTTCATGACCTAAATTTGTGCACACGCTCCACTGTTTTGCCCGACCACCACACCCAATGTCACTTCCTGTAACAAGGCCTGGGACATCCTCTCCTCCCCCATTCAAATCCACCCTCTGACCTGAGTCAGCACTTGTTCCCACATGGTCCACCCTGCTGCTGCCATCCTGGCCACCCAGCAGTCACCATGGCTGGTGATCTCAATCTAGGCCTCATGGTGGCATCACCTGGAGGCCTGGAGATACATGCCAAGCCTCATGCCAGGAGCTCTCTCTCAGTCTGCAAGCCAATGGGCAACATCAGGCTCTGGCTGAGGTGTGTGGGAGCAGAGGGCACTGAAGCCCAGCTATCTACCAGGAGGTGCCCTTTCTCCCACCTGTCCAAGGTTCAATTAGGCCAGCTCCCTGACCTCCCTACGGAAAGCACGCTGGGTCCATAGCCACCTCAGCCAATGGAATGCTGACAGCTGTACTGGACACGAAGGTCCCTCACAACACGGGGTCACAAACACTTATGCATACATCCTTTCCAAGCTATATCTGATGCAACTCCACCTGATCGGTCTCTCAGAACAGGACACATAAAGTTAAGACAGGAAGCAGGCCAAGTCCCACTTGCTGTTCTACCACGTATACCTCCCAGGGAAGAGCTCTGCTGGCAATACCAAGGGGCCAGGCAGTTGCCAGAGCCCCCTGCAGCATCCAACACAACAATTCTCCCCTTAAACAAAAAAAATTTAAAAAAAAAAAAAAAAACCCGCCAGTGTGAGACAAGCCTCAAGTGATCCCTGCACACGCCCGTCCCCAACTCACGCATCCGAGTCTTCAGAGCTGGAGTCCTCATGGCTCTGCTCAGCCTTCCACCTCTTGTACCTGTCTATGAGCTCGGTCAGGTAGGACGTCTTCTTGGCATTGCGGAGTATAAACTTGTGCTTCAGCAGCTCCTTAGCAGTGGGTCTCTGGCAAACCACACAGGGGGAGATGAAGGTCACTCTTCATGGCATTTCATCCCATTCCACCTTCACAGAGAGAGTTGGGGTTCTACCTCAAGGCTTCCCTCAGTCTCTAAACACCCCTCCCTGGGCCCCCGGGTGACTCTGCAGACAGGGTGGACATGATGTTTAAAAAGTTGCGGCCTGGGCTCGGCGGCATGGCCTAGTGGCTAAGGTCCTCGCCTTGATCCCATATGGCCGCTGGTTCTAATCCCGGCAGCTCCACTTCCTCTCTGTCTCTCCTCCTCTCAGTGTATCTGACTTTGTAATAAAAATAAAATAAATCTTAAAAAAAAAAAAAAAAAGTTGTGACGTGGGCCCAGCACAGTAGCCTAGTGGCTAAAATCCTCGCCTTACATGTGCTGGGATTCCATATGGGCATTGGTCAATATCAGGGCAGTCCCACTTCCCTTCCAGTTCCCTACTTGTGGCCTGGGAAAGCAGTTGAGGACAGCCCAAAGCCTTGAGACCCCACACCCATGTGGGAGAACCAGAAGAAGCTCCTGGTTTTGGATTGGCTCAGCTCCAGCTGTTGTGGCCACGTGTGAACCATCAGACAGAACTTTGTCTCTCCTCTCTGTAATCTGACTTTCCAACAAGAAAACAAATCTTTACTTTAAAGAAAGAGAGAAAGAGAGAGAAAAAGTGATCCTCCACATGGCCTGGGGATCGCCCCAGCGAAAGGCACCGACACTGATAACTGTGCATAGAAACCACACAGGGACCGTGTGTGCCAGCTGCCGATACCCTAGCTTTATAGAACACTTGATGGACAAATGTTGATGCTCTGTTATGACAAATATGTCACTTTGCTAACTTTCTACACAAATACATGCTGCAGCCAAAAACAAATAAATAAATAATAAAATAATGAATGCTATTTGGCAAGCATGTAAAGGAATTCAGAAAGGAGCCAGGAAAGCCCTTTGCTCCATAAATAGCATGTGTGTTTGTGCCACCATGCAAGGACTGCCCCCTGGGGACTAAGGTCAGGCCTTCACCTCGCCCTGGTCTCAGCAGCCTGCTTTTCCCCAGGGCTGGCAGAAGCAAGGGTGTGCTTCCTCACAAAACCAGCACAGTCCAGGCCAGATGGACAGCAGGGAACCCAGCAATGAAAACAAGCCACCCACGCACCTACCAGCTCCAAATGGCGGGAGTTCTGTCAGTCCTGCCCTTCTCCCTGAGCAGGACTGCGCCCACGGCACGGGTGGAGAGGTGTGTGCTGGGGACGGAGACACATTAGGGCCCTGTCTCCCATGGCATGAGTCAGTGTGCTGAGCCTTGAGTCAGCGTAACAATGAGAAACTCAGGGAGACGCTCACTGCCAGTGACGCCTGACCTGCCAACCCAATGCCCACTTGCTGACCTGTGGCCAGCACCCCAGGCACTCAGAAACACTACTTTGCTTTACCCAGAATAGGTACTGTACCAGGATCTAGGGAGCACCCGCAGAACTCATCCCCCACCCCAGTGCTAGGTCAGAGCTCATGAAAATGGGGTTCTGCTGACTCTGCAGAGCTGGTGTCATGACTGCACTAAAAGCAGCAGAGGTGAGAGGGTGTCCACCTGTCCCTGGAGCAGGCGGACCAGAAACGGACAACATTCCTTTCTAAAGACTGAACACTCAGCCAGCCCATGTGTGCAGACCAGACTTTGCCATTACTAAAATGCCCTTCGGCTGCATCTCCTCTATACATTAAAATCGTACAAGCACATACAGCAGGAAGAATATTCAGGCTCAGGAAGCACGAGATGCTAGGAAGTCCCAAACACACTTGGTAGATTTTCTTAAATCCTTAAAAGGTGAAATATCAACCCAAACAGATCTGCGATTCAAAGACACTCAGCACACTCGTTTAGAAAAGGAGAGGAGCGGAGATGGGGCAGACAGACGGTCAAGAGGATCAGGGAACTGCAGGGGCAGGCAGGCCCGGACAACTCACGAAGCTGGGCTCCTTGTTGAGACAGGCCTCCACGAACTCCTTGAGCGGCTTGCTGTAGTTGCCCTCCAACGTGGGCGGGTTGTTCTTTGGGATGAGGAACAAGACTTTCATGGGGTGCAGCTCTGAGTGAGGGGGCTCCCCCTTGGCCAGCTCAATGGCGGTGATGCCCAGGGACCAGATGTCTGCCTGCAACAAGAGCAGCACTATTAGCACCTGCTCAGAGAACACATGCAGATACCCACACCCGGGAAGACAAAGGGATGATACACCTGCTGAATGTTTCCCTAAGATTGATAACTAAACGTATTCAACCACTAGCAAGGGAAAGAATTCCTAACAGAACTTCAAGGTGGGCAGCAACAGAACAACACTGCACATCCCAAGCATTGCTAACTTACTACTGAAGAGGGTCCCTGTGTCCCCAGTTAGCCCTCGGCAATGCTGAGAACTGAGACCCACTATAAGAGACCTGGGTGAGAATGCCAGTTCCATGCCCCCTGCCTAGTCAGACAAGACAAAAGAGTCAACTATGAGCTGGTGTCCCTGTTTGGGCAAGGGGTACAGCACTCTGTCAGGGCTGGCCCGTGCACCTGATGCCCAGGAAGTCAGCTGGGGAGGGTGCCCAGGACAGCCTCATCAACAAAGCACAGGTCACCTCTCAAGCAGCCCTGCAACTTGGGACCCTTCTGGACCCTCCCACATGCATACATTGTGAGAGTGGCTCCTGAACTCCCAGTACCCTGGTATCCCCTCCTCACCTCCTGTCCCTCAGAGCTGTACCCTCTCCACAGACTGAACTTCAGCCAACAGCTGCCAACTGGTGTGGGAGTCAGAAGTCATGAAACACCCAGCCTCCTAGCCACCACTGAACACCATGTCTGGGCATCTACTCTAAACCAAAGTCAGGCACTCCAAAATGCAGACACTGTGAGCATATGAGCAGAACCAGCCCCAGGCACTCACTACCAGGTGCATGTTGGCGAGTGAGCACACAGAATCAGTGCTGATGCTCAGGGACTCTCCCAGCCAGGAGGGGAGCGGGAGTAGCATGCAGCCTCCTGAATCCTGGCAGCCACTGACCATGCAAAAACCAGCAGACAACACAATTTAAATGACCCAGCAACTACAGAGAGAAAGTAAGTCTATAAGGAACCACAATCAATTTCCTATAATCAAGGCAAAGAAAACACAGATGAACCAAATTCACGATTTAACTGGTGACAAAAAAAAAAAAAAAAAAAACAAAAAAACAAAAACAAATTTAATATAAGCTATTTACTCAATCAACTGTGATACTTTATAAGCACATTTATTACACGGCACTGAGGCAGGTAAGAGCTTATGACCTTAAGCAGTCCCCACATCACTCAGTTAACACAAGGCCCCAATCAGCTGCCTCCCTCCAGGGCTCACTGCCACTGGCCGGGCTGCGGACGAGTCCTGCCGTGTAGAGGGGAATAGGCAGACGAATGCACAGGTGCCAGCAGGTAATCCAGCCAGGTGTACCCACCTTTCACAGTGTCATTTACCCCATCAGTGCATCACCTATTTCCATCTTCACCATGGCTGGACTGCCAATAGCTATTCCAGGAATGACTGAACACCTGAAGAACTTGGTTTGGACCCAGCAGTAGGCCACCATCTTCCAGATCACTACTGAACAATGTACACACTGCTGTACACACACTGCCAGCAGTGGGGAGGCTGGCAAGCAAATACTGACAGCAGCTGACACCAGCCCTCAGGGAGACATTCCAGTATCTTTGGCCTCACTGGCCACAACTTACAGTTCAAACACAATTGTCTGCCCTTCCCCAACACATCCTCCATCTTTCTCCTCATCCTAGGGGACTGAAACACCATCACAGAGGCCATCTGCAGCTCTCTCCAACCTTCCTTCACTGGGCCCGGGGCCCCATGTCCCTGGGGGCAGTGACATCACTCCTGCTCACTGCAGAGGCACAATACTCAGCACACTGCCGTGACTAAGTCCAGTGAAAGGGACACAAATTAGGAATGTCTATACCCAACGCTCTCTCACAGGAGAGAACAGACACCCACCTCCCTAATTCATCCTGAAAACACTAACCAGAAGGAAGAGTCCAAGGCACGCGGCAGTCAGGACCCAGCAATGTTACTCTCAGATCAAGAACAGACTCCCAAGCAGCCCTGTGCACACAAACCATTCAGGACAGTTGAGCAGCCCAGATCAGCGACAAGGAGTGAGAAAGGCACTTTGATGATAGAGAAAGTTCCAGACACCTGGAGATAATGGTCACCAGCCCAGACTCAGAGACGTCAACCAGGAGAGGCTGTGTATCCCTGTCCTTCCAGAAACAGCAGTGGACACATGCAATCCTCCACTCCTACGACACAGTCCAGTCACCCTGGGTGAGGCTCTCCATGTGACCAGGGGGAGGAGTGAGGCAGACACCCATAGTGTGCACATGTAAGAGGGCAGGCAGACTTGGAGGGAAGCCAGTCTGTGTGTCAGGAGGCAGAGCCGCCAAGAGCATCAGCTGCCCCAGCAGGCACTAGGCGTTGGGACAGCTACTAAACACTAAGAACATTTCCATTTTAATAGACAGAATAGAGTGGGTGTTTGGTACAGCAATTAAGATGCTGCTGGGTCGCCTGCATCTGAGTGCCAGGGTTTGAGTCCTGGCTCTGCTCCTGGTCCCAGCATCAGCTAGTGTGCACCCTGAGAAGCAGTGGTGATGGCTCAAGTACTCGGGTCATTGCCATCCATGTGGGAGATCTGGAGGAAGATCCAGGCTCCTGGCCTCAGCATGGCCCCTCCCTGGCTGTTGTGGGCATTTGGGGAGTACATAAGTAGGGAGAAGGGTAGATGAGGAGAAGGTAGGTGTGTATCTGCCTGCCTTTAGATAGATAAATATGCATAGCTCCCCAAGATAAGATGTTAAAATAATAACAGCATTCATGAGAGGCAGTGTTTGACCTATACACTTACCCGAAGTTAAGCATTTGCTAGAAACTCCTGGCTTAGAAAAGCCAATTCTGTGGATCATGCAATATTTTCACTGTGTACGGGCCGCTTGTAAGAGCAGGTGATGGAAAATGATGGTCAATCAGAGACCCAGGCAGCAGGCAGCGCCCAGGACTTTGGGTCTGCACTAAAAGGTTTACACACCAGGAATGCAGGGAACACAAGAAGGTGAGAGAGGACAAACAGTCACAGTGGCCAGACGGAAGCACAGCCATCTGGCGTGAGGGCCTCAGCAGTCACTGAGGTATAGCTCGCTCCCAGCTTGGCCCTGGGGCTCTGTACCCACCCCATCCTGCAGGCCCCTCTTCACATGGGCCTTAGCTACTCAAAGAGCCCTGTCCATGGCCCGGCCCTCACCTGCTCCACTCAGCCCTCAAAGCCACCTGTACCCTCTGTGGACCAGGCCTCCACAGCCACCCGGCCTGCATCTCAGAGGCCGGCCGTGCACATTCTAGCAACCCCTGGCCCCAGATACCAGTCGCCATCACACATGCTCTGTCTGGTGTACCACCACCCTCAAACTCACGCTGTCCATGCTACACAGCCCAGTCCAGGGCACGCAGCACCACAAGGGGGCAGGAGAAAAGTGGCACAGTCCTGGTCAAAGAACCCCCCCTTTACAACCCGACCAGAGGGAAACCCCAGTCTTGGCACCTGCCTGGTGCTTGGCCCTTACCTTTGAGTCATAGGCTGACTGCTTGATCACCTCAGGTGCCATCCAGAAGGGGGTGCCCACAAAGGTGTTCCTTTTGATCTGGGTGTCTGTCAGCTGGCCCGCCACTCCAAAATCAGCCAGTTTCACAGCCCCGTGTTCAGACAGCAGGACGTTGGCCGCTGTGAAGGAACCAAGCATGCATGACATCCTTGACAACACCAAGAGGACAGCACGTGTGCACCCGTCCCACCCACTCCCCACTGGAGCCTGTGCTCTGTCAGAGCTCCCTGAAGCCAACCCAGCGTGCACAGGTACAGGGTGAGCCCTGGCAGCCCCACCCCAGGCAGGAGGATGGGCGGCGCACCCACCTTTGATGTCTCTGTGGATCTTCTTCTCTGAGTGCAGGTAGTCGAGCCCTTTCAGGATCTCCCTTAGGATGGTGGCAATCTGAGTCTCGTCCAACGGGCCAGGCTCTAACTGACAAGAGAGGCAGACACCACTGTTACTTACATGCTCACCCTCCTTGGGCCGGGTGACAACGATACAACAGAGGCAATGTGAACAAGGAAACATAAAACAGGAAAACATCTTACTTACAACAATTCAAATCTATTAAAGGACCCCCTTAAAGAATCATTTGCTGCAAAAGCAGTCTGAGAACCAACATGGGTCAAAGCATGCTCCACTTGAGTGCTGACCCTCCACGAGGCACCTGCAGATGTGACAGTGACAGCCAGCCCAGCCCTCACTCACACACTGTGGGGGCCAGAGGCAGAACCTCAGGAAGTTCCCTGGATAGTGTTCAACAGCTAAACCAGCTTGCTCTAAACCACAAGGAATGAAAATGCAAGTGCTCCACTTGGGGGTGCTGTGATTGACACACACCCACTTCTCGAATGGACATGAAGAGCCTTCCTTGTATGTCTCAGGAATCCCAGAGACACCCAGAAGGGTTAGTGGGGCCCACTGCTGGGGTGGAACAGAAAGTGAAAGGCTCCCTAGATGCCTGCCACTGCAGCCTGCCTCACACCACACTGTTTCCTGGTTCACCATCAGCAGGCTGTGCTGTCTCCACTGTCAGACCCACTGCTGTCTACACCACAATCCTCAGACTATGGGTACGGGGAGCACTTGCTTCTTCTGACACTGTGTTCTCACCAGGACAGGACACTCCAAGGCCCAAGCTGGGGATCCCTGGCATTCCTCCCACTTGCAGAACAGGTACAAGAGCTGGTGCTGGCTATTCTAGTCTGATTTCCTATTAGCTGCTCAGATGGTGACAATCCTGGGGCCACCACCTTGCTGGGAGCTACCTCAAAGCCTAGGCAGGATCCACCCTGAGACTGACAGCATGAGCACACTGTCTCCCACAGCTATCCTCTAAGCTTTACTCTCAAGAAACATAATGGGGAAAACCCCACCTTGCAACGATTCAGCTTTCCCAATGCGCATTTTTCAGTATACACAAAAGGTAGAAATTCTAGTTCTCTTAATAAGGAAAAGACAAGTTTCTCACTACCTAAAGGACAAAAGAAACAAGAGAGGCCAGAGTCTTTGCTCTTATTCACAGCGCCTCACTCAAAAATCAAGTCACAGGGCCATGTCTATCACCAGATTCCTAAGGGGGAAAAGACTGAGCCAACAGAGCTGTCTAGTGTTAACACCAGGGAGGATGGGCGAGAGCCAAGGGAGCTGGCATTGTGCAAAACCAGCTCACATGCTGACCTCTCCACTTCCAATCCAGCATCCTGCGCGTGGCCTGGCAAAGGCAGCAGAAGATGGTCCAAGCCTCCCATGTGGGAGACCAGATGAAGCTTTTAGCTCCTGCTTTCACCCATGCCTACCTCTGGACCCTGAGGCCATCTGGGGAGCAACCAGATTCAGTCTATCTATCTGTCTGTCTCTCTCTCTCTCTCCCCCTCCTCCTCCAAAGCCAAGAAAAAATGGACTTCAGACTCTTACCCTGGACAATTAAGAGCTGTCTCCACAATGAACAGACGTGTGGTTACACCTTCTGAAGCCTGTCTGGCACCGAGTCCACTACTGACCGGCATGCCATCAGAGAAGGTGGGATAAAAAATACACTATCTGGTGCCTACAGCAGTTAACACCCCACAGTTGGGCCAGCATCTCACCTGAGTGTGTTTGGGAGGGTTTCCCAAAAAGACTGGCATTTGAACACTAGACCAACAAAGCCAGGTCCAGCCTCACCCAACACAGTGGGCGCCATCCAGTTAGCTGGCCCATGTCTGGATGGAAAGCAAGCCACAGGCAAGGGCTTCTCCCTCTGGACCTGGAACTGCCTCCTCCCCGCCCAGGGCATCAGAACTCTAGGCTTTCTGGTCTCCAGGTTCACAGACTTGCACCTGCAATCCCCCAGGCACTTGGCCTTCGGACCTGGGGTTGGCCCGGTCTACAACTTGCAGACAGCCTGTTGTGGGACTTAGCCTCCATGATGACCTAAGCCCATTACCCCAGAAGGCCTCCTCTCAACCACACAATGCATGTGTGCCCCTGCCCGTCTCCTAATGTTCCCAACTCTGACAGCCCCACAACTGAGTGTCAGATTCACTGAGAAGCATCGGCTGTTCTACATACTGCAGCGTTCCTCACTAGCAGGCCACACTGGGCTGAGCCGTGTTGTCCGAGTCACATACCAGTATTCCCTATCACTGCTGAGCCTTTCTTCCCTGCCCCACCCTCCTCGTGTGTGTGAGAGAGCAAGTGAGCAAGCGACAGCACACTAGCCAGCTTCCATCCACCTGCTCCTCAAATCTTCCCAACTGCCGGGCTGAAGCCAGGAGCTTCATCTGGATCCCCCGCATATGCGCTCCAGAGTCCTTGCATTCGGGCCAGTTCCCACTGCTTCCCCAGGTGCGTGAGCAGAGAGCTGCTTCAGAAGAGGAGCAGCCAAGACTGGAATGAGCAGCAGCTCTAACCCACTGTGCCACAGTGCTGGCCCTAACTGCCATTTCTAACCAGCATAAACATGGAAGACTCTCTCATTAAGAAGACCATGAACTTTTCACATCAAGGTTTAAAAGAGAGCTGCCAGAAAACAAAACAAGAGTATGTCCGTCACCTGTAGGTGTCTCCCAGGCTCCTCTGCTCTGTGTACCATCAGGCAGAGGCACCCACCCCGGGCACAGACCACATGCCCAGGCTCTGCAGTAGTAAGCTGGGGCAGGTGATACAGCTCTTGATACAGAACCTAGCAACATGACAATCTTTCCTGGTCTTGGCTTTGAAATACTGGTAGCTTACTGGGACAATGGCTACAGATCATGGAAGCCAACGGCTACAGATGTCAAAGCCACCAGTACAGGCCCATGGCAAGGGCGAGGGAACACTGACCTGCAAGTGGAAAGAAACCAACCTTGAGCTTGTATGAGACAGGCACCACAGCAACAGCAACTTGACCTAAGTAATGCTGGAAACGCCACTTCACTGTGCAAAACACGCTGTGTATTCCTAAGTTTGTCAACCATCTCTGCCTGGGTGTAAGGCACAGCTCCTTAATCCGATTCCAAGGTCGGCCCTGGCAATGCTAGCTGATATTCAACCTACTGATCCTGTCAGCGCCAGGCGCTCTGTCCCACTCCTCACCCCCACTCCTGATGCCTGGCTTTATCCTCCACGGGGCACTTCTGGCACACAGGGCACAAGGGACTGACTGCGTGTCCTCCCCAAAGAGGGCAGCCTGCAGGAACACAACACTCTCCACTCTGTTCAATGTGGCGAGAGCCCCCAGCCCAGCGCAGCTCCTGAGGCAGAGTGGGCACACAGCAACATCATTTAGTGCTTCGCTCACTAGGCAACAAAAATGTAAGGTCCCAGGAATGGACGCATCCTCCTCGAAGTAACGGAGTTGGGGAAACCACTCACGCACTGCTTTCCAACAGCACTCAGTTTCCCTCAGCGGGGTTCTGGGTCCACAGATATCTCATTTACATTTAAAGTGTCATAGTATTTACAGTTTAAAAACCAGCAACAATCTAAGTGGACTCAAATATGTACACTGAAAGTATGACGCATGCTCTAACACACCACACTCCCGACAACTGCTCTTACTCTTCACAGCAGACCCCAGAACTACACTTCATCTGAGTCAGGACGGCGCAGCACCAGGGGCTAGAAGGGCAGGCTCCTACAGGACACCGTGTGGCGTACTTCCGAGCATGCTCAGCAACCAAGGCCATGGATGACCAGCATCTCAACACCTACCCAAGCAGAAAACGCCACCCCCTCCCAAACCCACAGGAGGCAAGCCAGAGAGGTCAGAAGGCCTGGCCTTCTCTGAGGCCGGCCCACCTGCTCCTCAGGGCAAGGCCACAGCCCTCAAGGCCCACCCGGGAATCTGCAGAACAAGGAAAAATTCGCATTTTCCATTCTCTGCATCTCTTGACACCTGTCACCAGCAAGTGGCACAGGCTCAGCAGCGTGGACATGAGAGAGAAGGAAGAACCCTGACAGTGGACAGCTTCCATGTCAACATCCTGGCAGTTCTCTCTCCATCCCACAGCCATCAAACACCTGCCCCTGCTGCATCCTCATGCCAGACTCTCACATGTGCTCCAAAGACAAACCTGGAGGACTAAAGCTGCCTGCATCCCACATCTGAAGATCTGGGTTCGAGTCCTAGCTCTACTCTTAACTCCAGTTCCCTGCTAATAATGCAGGGGCCCAAGTACCTGAACCATCAGCGTTGCGTCCCTGCCACCCACCTGGGAGACCCAAACTGAATTTCCAGCTTCTGGCTCCAGCCTGGCCCAGTCCTGGTCATTGCAGGTACTTGTAGAATGAACCACTGGGTGAGATCTCTGACTCTGCCTTTTAAACAATATTCATAATAAAAATAATCTTTTTTAAAAAAGCCATCCTGGGAAAAACAGAATGGCTAACTCCTTTTCCCAGGCTAAGATATTAGACACTCAAAGGAAGGTATTAAACTAATGCCTGTGGCCTAGTAACACAATATAATAAACACAAGGCACAACAAAATGACAGAACATGAAAAACTGTGTATACTGTAATTCAAATTACATAAAACATTTCCAAGTTTATGGCCCAGAGTAGGCAGGTGCTACAGAAAGACAGTCTGAGATGGGAGTAAACTGCACCAGCCTTGTATAAAGAGAAAAGGATGAACTCAGAGAGAAATGAGGAACAAGCCAGCAAGACCATCATGCGGCAGGGATGGCAGAGCCTGCCACCTGACCAAGATAGAGCCCTCACCCCTGCTCACCATGGAGGACAGCCTGCCACCCGAACAACATACACAGAGCCCTCACCCCTGCTCACCACGGAGGACAGTCTGCCACCCAAACAAGATACACAGAGCCCTCACCCCTGCTCACCATGGAGGACAGCCTGCCACTAGAACAAGTTATACAGAGCACTCACCCCTGCTCACCACGAAGCCTAACAGTTCCCTGAGTGCAGCTCCTGGTATGGGTTTCAGCTTCGTTTTATTGCAGACCAGACACTAGGAGGCAGCAGCGACAGTTCAGTTAACTGGGTTCCTGATGCCCATGTGAGAGCCCGGTACTGTATTCCCAGCTACCAGCTTGAGCCCCACTCTGGCAGTGAAACAGTTAACCAGGAAGTGGCAGCTCTCTCCCCCTCATCTGTCTCTCAAATAAACCTTATTTTAAATATTGATTAAACAATTATGGAAGTATTTCTTTTTTTATAAAGATGTATTATTTTTTTTTTTTTTGGAAAGGTAGATGTACAGAGAGGAGGAAAGACAGAGACAAAGATCTTCCGTCCGTCCGATGGTTCACTCCCCAAGCGGCCGCAATGGTTGTTGCTGAGCCAATTCGAAGAAAGGAGCCTCCTCCAGGTCTCCCACACGGGTGCAGGGTCCCAAAGCTTTGGGCCGTCCTCAACTGCTTTCCCAGGCCACAAGCAGGGAGCTGGATGGGAAGTGGGGCTGCTGGGATTAGAACCAGCGCCTATATGGGATCCGGGCACATTCAAGGCGAGGACTTTAACCGCTACACTATCACGCCGGACCCTATTTCTTTCTTTTTCTTTTTTTGGATGGCTTGCAGCAAGTGAAGTGGGAAGGGAAAAAAGAGAGAAAGAAGTAAAGTGAAAGGCAAGGGTGGGTATTTGGCCTAAAGATTAAGGTGCCCACACCCCGTATCAGGGCTTGTGTTGAAGGCACTACTCTACTTCTGATTCCAGCTTCCTGCACGGACCAGGGGAGGCAGCAGCAGGACATCACTCACACACCTGGGTGTCAGCCCTCCCCAAGGGGACCAGGGTCAGCTCCTGCCTCACAGCTTCAGTGCCCACACTGGAGGCTGCTGTGCTGGAGGCCATCAGAGTAAAGCAGGGAATTCTCCCTCTCCAGCTGGCCAATAAACAAGTGCAAACAGTGAACAACAAACGTCGTTAAGAGGAGGACACCACAGGGTCAGGCTGTATCCCAGGATCTGCGGTGGGCGTGGGCAGGCAAGCCAGGCTCTCGCTGTGGAGCTGGCACACCAGCCTCTGGCTACCTCCGCTCCCTGCCTGAGGACAGCAGAGGACCAGGACAGGCACCCCAGCATGGCTGGCTGGGGTCATGAGAGCGCTTTATGCTGCAGCTAGATGGGATTTGCTGGGGTTTGCACACTGCATAGCAGTTCCAAGGGTGAGCCCTGCACTTGCTCTAGTAATGCGTAACATTTCAGACTACTGCAAAGCTCCACCAAACCACAGAATGACCGTAGCAACAGACTGCATACACCTGCATTTAGACAGGAAATGCCACTCTGAAGTATTCGACATCAAAAGAGAAAACCCTGTAAATGATCCTACACACACAAAACTCACTTAAGCCCCACTCACTCTAGCCATGTCCATAAGGTCATTTTCTGTATCTCCGCAGCATATCCCAGAGCGGTATGTGCTTCTATACTCACGGAAAGGAGCAGGGCAAAACATACAAGTTACCCAAATATTTTGTTTTCCCTGGGTCAATTAAAACTTTTTTGAAGATTTTTTGGTTTTGTTTTTTTAATTTGGAAGGCAGAGTTCCACAGACAAAAGGAGTGACACAGAAAGAGATCTTCTAAATGCTGGTTCATTCCCCAAGTGGCCACAATGGCCAGAGCTGAGCTAATCCTAAGCCAGGTCTCCTATGTGGGTTCAGGGCTTAAGACTCTGAGCCATCCGAGGATTTTCCAGGCTAGAAACAGGGAGCTGACTGGAAGTGGGGTGGGATATAAACTGGTGCCCATATGGATGCTAGCACCACAGGGTGCCTACCATGCCACAGTGCTGGCCCCAGGTTAATTTTTTACACAACATCCATTTTTTTCCTGAAATCTTACATCTTGATACCATGGTTTATGACAGCTTGTCATGCCCTGAATCAGGTATACGAGCCACCCCTCCAAGGTTGAGAGCCCCCTACTCAGAATGCTGGGGACTAGGCGAGCCTCACACCTCTGGTCTTATGGAACCTGGGGATGTCTGCCTACTTATGATGAACCATCTTGGGAATCGGCCCCAACAGCTTCAAGGACACGGTCTACGTATTAGCTGCAGGCAACAGCACAAGATTTGTAACAAGGCTGTGCTTTTGGCATGACCTACCACACAAGCCAGTGTGGGATATTTCATGGTGGTACTCCACCATGCTCCACTCTGGAGCACCGTGGACACCAAACCTTGAGATTAGGGACATTTAGTCTACATCACTGTGAGTTAGAGGTGAGCCCTCCCTTACAGAGGAGCAACTCTGTGGACTCTAACTGCTGCAAACCACATGTCCTTCCGCTCAGCCACACAACAACTTTTCACAGGCAAGACCCATTCACTCATCTACACGACAGTGACAGGCTGCCTTGGGACTCACTGCTTGCATAAGAGCCCAATTTTTACAGGAAGAGATGTTAAGGAAAGCTGATGACATAGCATTCCCGCACAGGCGGAGCAAGGACACCATGTCAGGGCTGAACAACGGTGTCAGCGCTTAAAAACAAAGCCTGTGTCTCAGGGCTGACATGATATGTACTCAATACTGGCAGGCTTCCAATCCAGCCCAATTAAAGTCATGTTTTAAATGAGTGTTTACTGTGTGTGCTGCCTGTATGTGTGCTACTCCACATGCAGTGTGAGCCTCCACGTGTGTGCACTGCACTGTATAACTGACTATAAAGACCTGCATGTGTTCAGCCCTGCGTATGAACTGCCCCATGTTTATACTACTGTGTGTGTTGTGTGTTCTGTTTACACTACTGTGTGTGCTATGTGCCCTGTGTTCACACTACTGTGTGTGTGCTGTGTGTCCTGTGTTTACACTACTGTGTGTGTATACTGTGTGCCCTGTGTTTACACTACTGTGTGTATACTGTGTGCCCTGTGTTCACACTACTGTGTGTGCTGTGTGCCCTGTGTTTACACTACTGTGTGTGTGCTGTGTGTCCTGTGTTTACACTACTGTGTGTGTGCTGTGTGCCCTGTGTTTACACTATGTGTGTATACTGTGTGCCCTGTGTTTACACTGTGTGTGTATACTGTGTGCCCTGTGTTTACACTGTGTGTGTATACTGTGTGCCCTGTGTTTACACTACTGTGTGTGTGCTGTGTGTCCTGTGTTTACACTACTGTGTGTATACTGTGTGCCCTGTGTTTACACTGTGTGTGTATACTGTGTGCCCTGTGTTTACACTACTGTGTGTGTGCTGTGTGTCCTGTGTTTACACTACTGTGTGTGTATACTGTGTGCCCTGTGTTTACACTGTGTGTGTATACTGTGTGCCCTGTGTTTACACTATGTGTGCGTGCTGTGTGCCCTGTGTTTACACTATGTGTGTATACTGTGTGCCCTGTGTTTACACTACTGTGTGTGTGCTGTGTGCCCTGTGTTTACACTATGTGTGTATACTGTGTGCCCTGTGTTTACACTACTCTGTGTGCGTGCTGTGTGCCCTGTGTTTACACTACTCTGTGTGTGTGCTGTGTGCCCTGTGTTTACACTGTGTGCGTGCTGTGTGCCCTGTGTTCACACTACTGTGTGCGTGCTGTGTGCCCTGTGTTTACACTACTCTATGTGTGTGCATGGCCTCGATCTGGCCCAGTTCTAGCCAGTTTCAAGCCATTTCGGGAGCAAACCAGTGGATGGAAGATCTGTGTCTCTCCCCTCTCTCTTAAATAAACTGTTAAAGAAAAAATATAACTTCTATCAACATAAATACAATTCTAAGCAAAAATCTTCCATTATTTCCAGTATTCATTAAATTCCCAGAAAACAAAACCTAAAAAGCGGTCTCAAAATTAAGTTGATGATTTTCAATAATAATAAGAAGAATATAAAAGAAATAACTGGGCTCCTTTTTCTTATAGCTTAAGAGGGAAGTTGACGCAGGCATGCAGCGTCCTGCCGAGGCCTTGGCGCCAGCATGCCAGCATGCCAGCAAGCCACTCACCAGGTCCAGGGCCGAGCCTCCGCCGAGGTACTCCATGATAATCCACAGCTTGGTGTCCTGTAGAAACACAGCGAAAACACAGGCAACTCTTTAAAATCAAATAAAATCAGGAAAAACTATTTTAAATAGCCAGGAGGCTTTTTCACTGTTGCTTTATTTTTTAAAAAGATTTATTTATTTTTATTACAAAGTCAGATATACACAGAGGAGCAGAGATGCGAGAAAGATCTTCCGTCCGATGATTCACTCCCCAGGCAGTAGCAATGGCCGGTGTTGTGCCAATCCAAAGCCAGGAGCCAGGAACCTCCTCCAGCTCTCCCACACAGGTGCAGGGTCCTAAGGCTTTGGGCCGTCCTCGACTGCTTTCCCAGGCCACAAGCAGGCAGCCGGATGGGAAGTGGGATTAGAACTGGTGCCCACATGGGATCCCGCGGCATTCAAGGTGAGGACTTTAGCCACTAGGCCACGGTGCCAGGCCCTTACCGTTGCTTTTGAAGTGGGAATTCTATAAACACACATGAGCCAGGAAGATTGGGCTGAAGGTACCCAGGCGAGGGTCAGGCAGGATGCACGTCCTATGCCCTCAGGCTCAGATGTTCAGGGTTGAGGGATCAAGCTGCCACTGTCAGGCACTGGAAGGTGGGAGCCCGACCCTGCCAGGTCATACTGCTCTGGCAGGAGCATGAGGTATCCCCCGGGCTTGGACCTGACCTGCACATGGAAGGGGATCGCAGAGGGCAGTGTGCAGGTGATGCCTTCTGCAACTGCCAACCTTCCAACGTCTAGGGCTGCTGCCAAGTCCACAAGCTTCAGCAGGCCCGGACCCACCCAATATCATGTCTATGTCCCTTCAGCCTACGCCCACCACAGGGCCCCAATCTCATGGCTTTCCTCCTTCCCCACCACCTTTCTTGAAGCCACCCATCAGCCCTGACTACCAGAGCTATTTAAAACAAATCCTGAAGCACCACTGCCTCAACAACAAACAGGCCAGCCAACACCACCACTGGGCAAGGGGTCCAGAGCTGGGCCTAGAGATGAGCCCTGTGAATCATCTCGTTTCAGCTTCAGAAGCATCTGGCCTGCGGTCAGCCTTCAGTGAGACAGCTGGTAGCACATGTCCCAGTCACGGTGGACAGCTGGTTCTGTGTGTCTACAGGCTCTGCACAGGCCGGCTCAGCCAACAGGGAAGCGCCACATATGTCCTGAACATGCTCAGATTTTTTTCTTCATATTCCATGAATGATACAGTACTTCAACAATCTCTGTAGCCCCTGCCTCAGGCCTGGGACTTGCAAATAACCTGCAGATGCTTTGCAGGACAGGACAGGGGGTTTCCGGCAAGGCAGTAAAGACGCCTCTCGGGAGGCCTGCAGCCCGCGCGGAGGCCTCGGTGCACTCGGCTTGACTGCAGCCTCCTGCCAGCATGCAGCCGGGAGGCCGCAAGGACAGCTTGGGGCCATGCAGCTGACCAGGGACAGCCACACAGAGTTCTTGCCTGATGGTTTTGGCCTGGCTTAGTCCTGTCTGTCGCAGGTATTTGGAGAGTGATCCAACAAACGGAAGATCTCTCCCTTTCCCTCCTGTGCAAATAAAATACTGCTGTGAAGTGACAATATTAAAAAAAAAAAAAACTTCAATAAGAAAGGCCACAATGAGCAGTTTCTATGCCAACAGGACACTTGCACACCTGCTGACCACAGCATCGGCAGGGCCGTGCAATTACCAGGGGACCACAGCTCACATCAGCTTCAACCCTCACCACCCATCATGGTAGCTTCTGCAGCCGCTGTAAGAAAATAGAAAAATTCCTCCCCTCAGCTCTGTACCCATGAGGGTGCTGCTGCTCCCTGCTCTCAGAGCACGCCAGGAGAGGGACTTCCCCACCTCCCAGACCTCCCCGCTTTGGCAATTTCCCCAACAGGACAACACTACCCTGCCTTCTCTCTGTTTTCAATGGTTTTTTTTTTTTTAAGATTCATTCATTTTGGGCCCAGCGGCGTGGTCTAGCGGCTAAAGTCCTCGCCTTGAGAGCCCCGGGATTCCATATGGGCGCCGGTTCTGGTCCCGGCAGCTCCACTTCCCATCCAGCTCCCTGCTTGTGGCCTGGGAAAGCAGTCCAGGACGGCCCAAAGCCTTGGGACCCTGCACCCGCGTGGGAGACACGGAAGAGGTTCCTGGCTCCTGGCTTTGGATCGGCGCGCATCGGCTATTGCAGCTCACCTGGGGAGTGAATCATCGGACGGAAGATCTTCCTCTCTGTCTCTCCTCCTCTGTGTATATCTGGCTGTAATAAAATGAATGAATCTAGAGGAGGAGAGAGAGAGGAAGATCTTCCGTCCGATGATTCACTCCCCAAGTGAGCCGCAACGGGCCGATGCGTGCCGATCCGATGCCGGGAACCTGGAACCTCCTCCGGGTCTCCCTCGCGGGTGCAGTGTCCCAACGTATTGAGCCGTCCTCAACTGCTTTCCCAGGCCACAAGCAGGGAGCTGGATGGGAAGTGGAGCTGCCGGGATTAGAACCAGCGCCCATATGGGATCCCGGGGCGTTCAAGGCGAGGACTTTAGCCGCTAGGCCACGCCGCCGGGCCCTTCAATGGGTTTTACTTTGGCACCTACTGGTCTGGTAATGACTCCTGCATTTATTTTTCTGTTTTGCACATGCAGCAAGTTAAAGTGTCTGGGGACAGAGTCTAGCACATCACAGCTCAGGAATGCCCCCAGTGGCCCTTGGCCACCATGCACGGACACTCGGGCTGTCCGCCCTTCCACCTGCAGAGGCACTGCTGTCCACACAGCATTTGTAAGAAAATATGCCTCTCCAGTTCAAACTGACTTCTCCCCTTTATAGTCAATTCTGAGACAGTCCAAATAAGCAGCCCAAGACTTAATGGATACAGAACACTTTAGCTTCTATTCGGCCTGGGTGACTAACATAGAAAGGAGGCAATGTCAGTCCGGGTTGGACAAGGCACAGAGGACTCCCTGACGTGCCTCAGGTCTGCCCACAACTCTGTCCCCCATTCAGTACCACTCCCCTTGGGCAGCTGCCTTGCAAAGGCTCCGCTGGGTCCCCCTCAGAAAGAGTTGCTGAGCCCAGCACCTTCTTCCAAATGCACGCAAGGGCGGCATAGACACGCTCACACCCGCCCTGCTCTTCCTGGACAGCCAACAAGCACCCTGTCTGACTACAGGGAAAGCCCATGACCTTTCTGGGCGACAGGGGAGTGTAAGCTGCTGTCGGCATGGGGACCTGGGACCCTTCCACTGTCACGCCGCTTTCAGGGCAGCGGTCTCCCTCCACCACCATCCCCACCCCCGGCAGCAGGATGCGCTCTGGCAGTCTCTCCCCTCTGCAGCCAGCCAAGCAACAAGATACCCAGGAAGGAAGCAACTTCCGGTGCACACTTCCGCACCAGGGCGGGCAGCCTCTCCCTACCAGCCTTGAGTCATGCTAGCTTTTCCTGCTAGGGGGTGCTACAGGCCACACTGTCCTGCTCTCCTGTATCTCCTGGTTCCTGCAGCCATGGAAATAACCACCAGACGCTCTCCAGCTGCACGGCTACAAGCCTGTCCTCTCCTTTCTGGACAGGAAGATGGGAGACGAGACCAGAGCTGCCCTTTGCTGTCCAGTTCACCCAGGCAGTAGATGGGGTGGTGGTGGGGAAGGCGGGGGCCTCAACTACACACAAGGCCCACTGAGTTCAAGGACTTAGCAAGATGGTTTACATCCTACCCGAGGTCACTATTCCTCAGACCCCTTGGCTAGGTCCTAGCACTAACATATGGGTGTGTTCTTGTCCCCACTCCCTCAAGGTGTCACCAGGGAACTGGACATCACATTACACAAAGTTCTCCACCCAAGTGAAAACAAGTGGAACTTGCCTTGCAACCTCACTCCCTGGCTGCTAAAAATCACCCTGGGAAGCTGGATGGGGCCCTGCAGTCCCAGGCAGCGCCTCTGCGGCCACCTGCAGTCCTAGGCTCTCCCCCAGATCCCCAGCACACCAAGGAAACAAGCAGTGAAGATCACGGATAGCTCACAACTGCCTCAGAGGGAGGGCAAGGGTGGCCCGTGGTCTACCGGAAAGCAGCAGAAGAGGCTGACCTCACAGCCCACTGCCACCCTTAAAGGCAGAGGGCATCCCAAGAGCAACATAGGAAAGTGTCTCTCTCTCTGCTGCCCAACAGGAGCCCTAGAGCTGTGGGTCCCTACTCCCCAACCCTTCACGCCAACCCCCACACACATACTGCCAACCAGCACAATCAAACTGCTTGGCTGCCCAACTTTTATGGGCTGAATTGCACTTCTATTACCACATGCATAACTGGGAGTCCTAACGCCCGGTACTTCAGAATGGGACTATTTAGACCTTGAAAGAGGTAATTAACCAAAAACGAGGTCAATGAATCCAGCATGACTGGTATCTGTGTAAGAGGAAGAAATTAAGACACGGCCACCCACAGAAGGAAGATTTCTGGTGCACACACAGGGTGGGGTCAAGGGCCAGCCCAGGAGAGAGTCCGCAGAACAAACGGCCCAGCCAGCACTGTGAGAAACTACCACTCTGTTCAAGCCAGAAACGTGAAAACGTATTAGAAATGCTTAGGACCAGAGGGTTTTAGATTTGGGGGTTTGGAATGTATTTGTGCAACTCATACCCAATAAGAGATTAAAGATGGAACCCAAGTCTACATACTAAAAGTATGCATGTTTCAGATACATCTTAAACACATCACTCAAAGGCAGTTTTACAAAGCATATTGAGTGTGTTTACATTTATCTCCTAAGATGAGGTGTGGAATTTTCCCACTTATGTAATGCTGGTGTTCAGAAAAGTTACAGATCTGGGAGAATTTTGGATTCCTGGGAATTCTCAACGTGTACTTGTTGTGGCTGCCCCAGTAAACTAAGACAGCAACCACTGGCGAGGGAAGGGGCCCTGCTGCACGTCACACAGCACAGACCTCCTCAGCTTATACGCTTGTGTCCACCTTCCCACTGAGCACCAAGCTCTTGTAGAAGCAGCAGCTTTTAATGCATCAGGGAGGCGACTCCTCTGCAGCCTGAGCTGCAGACACAGCACCTCCCCCATCTGTCACTAGCCTGGCTAGCTTTTGTTTGCAAAAATTAATCTAAAGCAGAGTAACAGTAATGCTTACAAGCAAATCTACCCTCATTGTGTGGAAGCACTTTTCTGAGAATGGAGGAGACCAGTAGAAGCCAGGATTTCCCACCATTAACAAAGGGGCTCGGGGAGGGTGACGGGCTTTTTAAAAAAAAAAAAAGAAGAAGAAAGAGAGAAAGAGAGAGAATGAACGAACAGGCAGATTACCCACCCTTGACAGCTGGGCAGTATGTAACACACCCTTGATGGCGGGCGGTATTTCACACCTTTGCCACTGGGGAGTATTTCATGGAAAAACTTCGAAATGGGGAAAGTGGGGTGCTGCTCTGCTCCTGCTGCACATTCAGGGACCTTAACTGGCATACAAGGCTGAGACCCAGAGGACAAGTCACACCAGAGGTGTCCTTAGAACCACCTTGGGGCCCAGACTCCTGACGTCATGGCTGTTTCGGTTTTGTGTTTGAAGTTCCTTCCTGCTCATCTGACACAAGGTGCTCAGAACCCTGCCTGGGCTCCTGCCAGCTCCTTGAAAATCCCTAGGGGAGCCCTCAGCCATACCCAGCCTGAAGTTAAGAGCATCCAGACTCAGGGCTGGCATGATGACACAATAGGCTAATACTTCACCTGCAAGCCCTGGCATCCCATGTGGGTACTGGTTTGTGTCCAACTGCACCACTTCTGATCCAGCTCTCTGCTTATGGTCTGGAAAAGCAGCACAGGATGGCCCAAAACCTTGGCATCCTGTACTCATGTAGGAAACCTGGAAGAAGTCCCTGGCTTTGCATCGGCTTAGCTCTGGCCATTGTGGCCACTAGGAGAATGAACCAGCCAGTGGAAGATCTTTCTTTCTGTGTCTCCTCTCTGTAAATCTGCCTTTTGAATTAAATAAAAAAAAAAAAAAAAAAAAAGAGCATTGGCTTGGGGAATTATTGGGAAAGCACACACAGTATGCCTGTGCCCTCCAACTATAACACTAGGCTGAGGGTCCCCTCTGAAGGCCAAGCCTGTGGGAGCCCGTAACTGAGAGCCACATGGCTCCCCATCCCCAGGCCCTCTGTCCTCAAGCGCTGGAATACCGTCCCTGATCTCCCAGAGCCTACCTGCTGCCCCTCTCGGTGAGTCGCCAAGGACACAGCACAACTACCACACACATGTCTCAAAGGAAAACAACTACATCTGGGCTGTCTACAGACAACGGGGAAGGGAGCAAACAGTGTAGCCAGCCAGTGGAGCGTCCTGGGAAGAGACCTGCACCACTGGGGCCAGCCTGGGGAGCTGGGGTGACAGCTGTGGATGGGTAGAGAAGTGGCTGGCCAGGATAAAATAAGTGGTCCTGTTCAGCTAATGAGCAGGGGATGCCTTTGGGGTATCAGCTGATACAATGAAAACATTTAAATAAGCCACAGGGAATCACCAGAAGTCTTGCCCTTAGGGTAAGTAGCCATCCACAAGGCACCTGACAGAGTGAAGCTGAGAGGAAGCAAAGCAGAAGAGCCAGCAGAGCAGCCGAGAGGGGCAGATGTGTGGCACCTGGGGCATCACACTGCTGCCTGCTGGTGCCCACCATAGGGGGGAGCAAGTACGGGTTCAAGTACCTGGGCCCCTGCCACCTACCTGGGAGATCAGATGGAGCGCCAGGCTCCTGACCTCAGCCTGGCCCATCTCCAGCTATTGTGGGCATTTGCAGAGTGAACCAGTACATGGAAAAAGCTCTCTCCCTCTGTCTCTTGACCTTTCACAAAAAATGAAACAGGCATCTAGAAAAAAAGAAAAACAAAGCAGACGAGGACAAGACCAGAGACACCCTACAAGTGACACTGCTGAGCAACTCAGGAGAGCAGTCACAGCCAGACATCTCAGTGTCCAAGCCCAGGACCAGAAAGAGGGCCAGAAGTTCATGCAGTCAGCGGGGAGGCAGGGTGTGGGATGTGTTCTGTAAACCAGCAAAGTTTTGGGATTCAACAACTAACAGAACAGCTGGCCAAGTTCTAGAGATAGACAGCACATTCAACAAAGGGGTAGGGGGTCCCACCACTCTGTAACCCACTGCATGGAGGTGACAACACACACTGCACACACCCCACCGACACGTGGCGGTCAGCTGCACAGCAGCCACTTGCTCTTCCCTTGGCCTCCAAGTGCGGCACTGCTGATCTCCCCGACCGTCCCTCAGCAGCAGCCCTCGACTGTGTGCCTTCCAGTTCCACCTCAGGTCTGCGGTGTTTCTCTCCAGATCATCAATGCAGCTACTCATATCACCAGTTCTACCCAAGACAAGTCTGACGCTCAGACTGCATCTGCTCCACCAAGGTCACGGAGTTGGTCTCAGTCATCTCCCTAGTTCCCAGCTTGGTGGCGACATCTCAGAGCAACACCAAGCATTCTGGCAGGTGCACCTGGGTGGAAGTTGGACACGTGATTTCTGAAGGTCAAGAGAGAGGCTGGCACCAGCCAAGATGCTGTGTGTGTGAGATGTCATACTCAGAACTCTACAGGTAACTACTTTAAGATGAAGACATTGAGATTCAGCAGATGCAGAGAGCAACCTCCTGAAAGTTTTCCTTTTGTGACTCAAGAAGGAAGATCTCCCTCCCTTCTTCAGGGAGTCCTAAAGCCCAGAGGACCATGGACAGACCACTCACCCCTGTGCCCACATCCTCGCAGGCTCTTCCTAAAGAAATTTCTTTGTTCCTAACAGCCTTTTCTACCCGACCTTCCCAAGTGAAGCCATTTCTGTGCTGGTCTCCTCAGTTCAGTGCGCAGGAAAATGTACCCCCTTCCCCTAGGACAGGTTAGTTACACTTGGGGCCGCTGTTCAACAGCAGGGGCAGGCAGAAGGCTCCTGTGACATCATCACAGAGAATTAGGGATCTCCAGCTCTGGCTCCACCACGCACTCCTACCGTGCTCCCACTGCACAATGCCAGACCAGAGGTAGGACAGGCCACACCGACAGAGTTGCAGCAGAGCCCACACTTGCATACAAGCAATCCTTTGGCAGCTGCGCTCCCAGGGGGTCACCAACAGGGACCCGCAACTTGGCAGGGCGTGATCCTGACAGTGCCAGGGCAACGCCAGGATCAGGTATGTGGGCTCACCCTCATGCTGTTCTCCGCCACACCCAACTGGGCACGCACAGTCAGGGAAGCTCCCAGCTGTGGACAGAGAGGACTCACCTTAACAAAGACTGAAACTGTGTAGTCAGTCAAGGCTGTCAGGCCCTGAAGGGGCAGGATGGATAAAGAGGAAGGGAGCAAGCAAGGTCACAGCCAGACGCACAGGAGGAAGGTGCAGTTGAGACGACCTAGGGCTCACTTGGCTGGGCCAGAGGGAGCTACGGTGGCTCAGTACCAGCCTGACCCAGAAGTACGAGAGAGACAAACGCCTGGTGGCCATCTCACCCACCCTCCAGGCTCCCAGGGCTATAGGTGGAGGAGGCTCCTGCAGGTCTCACACTTACCCTTCCCTGCCCACCTGGGAAAGCAGGGTTCTTCACTACATTTACAGAGACCCATGGAGGAGGGAGCTGTCCTGAGCAGGAACAGGCGAGGGGAGGGGCCACAGGCTCCCCTGTGCCAGGAGACCCTAACAGCTGACAGAAGTGTTCCAACACAAGGACAGCTGCCTTGTGCTGGGAATAAACATGAAATGGGGGCGACGACACTGAAACACAAAAATCAGCTAAATTTCTTGGATTGAGTCCTTAGCTGAAAGAAAAATCTACTCCATCATAGCAAATTATCCAAAAATCCTGCTGGAAACACTACATACTCAAAACTATGCAATACAGTCGAAGTTTATGTAAGGACTGGCCAGTGTTGTGGAATTCCCGATAAGGATGGCCACTAGCTGTGTCCCAGCTGTTCCCCTTCTGATCCAGGTCTCTGTCGGTGAGCAGTGGCCCATGTGCTTGTGCCCCCGCCACCCACATGGGAGACTCGGGAGAAGTTCCCAGCTGCTGGCTTCTGACTGGCCAAATTCTTGCCATCACAGCCATCTGGGAAGTGAACCAGCAAGGGGGAGATTGCTCTCTCCCTCTCGCTCCTTAATTCTGCCTCTCAAATAAACAGAGCATCTAAAAAAATAATGTAAGGAAAACACCTATTTTTAAGAAAAAAGTGTTCACTTCAAACTTTTAAAAATAAAGTATCATAACAGCAAATATTCTTCTTACAAAATGTATCTTTATTTGAAAGGCCAATTGACAGAGAGAGATAGAAACAGCTCTTTCATCTTCTGGTTCACTCCCCAGACAGCCGCATCAGCCACTGCTGGGCCAAACCAAAGCCAGGAGGCTAGAGCTTCTTCTGTGTCTCCCACATGCATATGGGGGCTCCAGGACTTGGGCCAATGGCTACTGCTTTCCCAGGCAATGAGCTGAGAGTTGGATGGAAAGTGGAGCAGCCATCTAGGAACTGAAGCAGTGGATAAAAGATCGACCTGATCCTGTCCTTGTGTGACTCTTTCAAAAATAAATAAACCTAGAGAGAGAGAGAGAGAGAGAGAGAGAGAGAGAGAGAGAGAGAGAGAAAGAAATAGGAATGAATAAAGACATGTATAATTAAGCAAAAAATACCAAGATGAGAAGTGGGCATCTAGCTTAAGAACTGCTTGGGACCCCTGTGTCCCATACCCTAGTCCCTGGCTTCCGAAGCTGGCTTCCCTTGCAATTCCAGCTTCCGTTAAGGCTCCCCCAGAACACAGTAGGTGAGAACTCCAGGACTGGGATGCCTGGCGCTCCTGTAAGAGGCCTAGACTGAGTCTCAGGCTCCTGGCTTCAACCTGACCCAATCCTGGCTGCTGCAGAAACTCTGGCAAGTGAACCAGAGGATGGGAGCTGACTTCTCTTTCTCTCTCTCAAATAAATTTAAAAATGCATAACCAAAAAATTAAGAATACCTGAGTAGAGCCCGGCATGGTGGCCTAATGGCTAAAGTCCTCGCCTTGGACGTCCTGGCATCCCATATGAGCACCGTTCTAATCCCAGTGGCCTCACTTCCCATCCAGCTCCCTGCTTGTGGCCTGGGAAAGCAGTCGAGGATGGCCCATTCTTGGGATCCTGCACCCACGTGGGAGACCCACAGCTCCTGGCTTCAGACTGGCACAGCTCAGGCCACAGTGGTCACTTGGGGAGAGAATCATCAGACAGAAGATCTTCCTCTCTATATTTACCTTTCCAATAAAAATAAATAAATCTTTAAAAATAAATCTGAGTAAATGATCCAACCATTTTAAGATAATATTCAATAACTAATTAAGAAAAAGGCACACTAACATGCACAGGTGGCAACGAAGGAGATAATCAGCACAGACAGAAGGATTTTCAAATGCAAATAAAGGAATCCTAAAACTTCAGGAAAGTAAATCAGAAAATCTGGGATGAAGGAATAATTTCTCAATAATAAAAAATAGAATTTACTCAAGAAAGAAGAGGGTGAATCCATTTATGTCTTGTAAAACGCAGAACACAGGGACAGCAGGAGCGCCCCAGGGAGTGGTCCCTGACGGCCCAGCCTTACTGGATGGGATGGGCAGTTCCAGCAGCCAGGAGCAGCAGCACTTCTGATGCCACCGCAACCTAATTCCCATGGGGAGGGGAGGCGGTTGTCCTAAGGAATGGACAGAGGTCCCAGTAAGTGGGCGTAGCTGCACTTCTCTGCCACGTCAGGCTGGTCCCGAAGGGTTGACTCTAGAGGAGGGAAAGGGAAGTGCTTGGGGATTAACACTGTAGCTGTGGGGGTCTCTGTGCATGTAAAGCTCTTCATCCTGTTTTTGCTGCCACCACCTCCTCATGCCAGCTATGCTCAAGATCTGCATGGAGGCACAGATCTTCACTGGGTTGTGCTGAGACCCCATGCCAGAGGCTGGGGAAGGGTCCTCTGGAGGAGCCCCTAGCTCACAGCCATGTTGTAAAGGAGGAGCCCTCTCTGTGGCTCAGCAAACCCCAGCCCCAGCTCAGGCCATTGTAACCACAAAGCATGAATCACCCACGTCAGCTCTGGGGGGTGCACGATAAACCACCATGCATCATATGTATGCAACTTCTCAAGTTCCCAGTGCCATTCCCATTTGTGATAGGAGTTCTTACCATGACCCCCCCCACACACACACACACACTCACACACAGGCTCTGCTAAAGTCTGCTCTACACAGCCGGAGACTCAGTTACTGCTTTCAAATGCATACCTGCTAAGATGAACTAGGGGGTGGGAATCAAACGGCTCTGAGCCGGGCTCGGCAGCGTGGCCTGGTGGCTAAGGTCCTCGCCTTGATCCCATATGGCCGCTGGTTCTAATCCCGGCAGCTCCACTTCCTCTCTATCTCTCCTCCTCTCAGTATATCTGACTTTGTAATAAAAATAAAATAAATCTTTAAAACAAAAAATTTTAAAAAAAAAGGCTCTGAGCCAAAGTGAGTGAACCTGGTCCCCCAGAGAAGCCGGGGAGCACAGCCTGCCTCACAGTGTAGGCTCGGACTCCCTGTGCCACCACATCCCAGAGAAGCACAACGTGAGGGTGCCTCACAAAGCCTTCTTCATTCCATCCCCATATTCAGCCAGCTTTGGTCACCAGGAAGGATAAAGAGTTGGGATCCCAGTCCATATTCCAAAGCCTAACCCAGATCCACAGGGGAAAAGCTCCATAAATGCTTATTTTCCAAAGGATCCCCAGTTAGAAGAAAATATTTTCCAATAGGACTGCTTTAGACTATTTCCTTGTAGAAATAAATGAATTCTAGGGACCAGTGTCATGTGTATCAGACAATGTCCACCCTCCATCCTGGCTGGATTCCCAGCTGCTCTGCCCCTGATCCAGCTCCCTGCTAATGCATCTGAGAAGGGAGCAGATGGCTCCAGTGTTTGGGACCCTGCCATGCACGTGGAAGATCCAACCAAGCCTAGCTTTGGCCTGGCCAAGCCCTGACTGTGGAGGGCATCGGGGAAGTGAACCAGTGGATGGAAGATCTGTTTTTCCCTCCCTCTCTGCAACGCTTTCTCCTTTTAAATAAACAAAGTGTATCTTTTAAAACAAAAGCAAAATCCTAACAAACTCTATAATATCTCTGAGAAGAATCAATTTGTAGAACATCTGCATGTTGAGCTAAGGGACTCACACCCATGCACTCCCACACACTCTCAGGTCCTATAACAAGCTGGACGGGACCCTGCACTGTCTGAGGTGTTCCTCTCAGTGTTTAGGCCACAGTCCTGCTGCTTCCAGAAGGAGCTGTCCACGCATGACTGTGGGTGAGACAGAGACTGTGTGAGTACCGAAGTCCTCCTTGAAGAATACCAAATACTGCTCTCCTCTCCAACCCTTGGACCTGACACAACACAGCAATAAATCTGCCAGTGCCATGGCCTAGCAGCTAAAGTCCTCGCCTTGCATGCACCAGCATCCCATATGGGCACTGGTTCTAATCCCGGCAGCACCACTTCCCTTCCAGCTCCCTGCCTGTGGCCTGGGAAAGCAGTTGAGGACAGCCCGAAGCCTTAGGACCTTGTACCCGTCGGAGAGCTGGAAGAGGCTCTGGGCTCTCGGCTTCAGACCGCCTCAGCTCCAGCCACTGCAGCCACTTGGGGAGTGAATCAACAGAAGATCTTCCTCTGTCTCTCCTTCTCTCTGTATATCTGACTTTGCAATAAAAATAACTCTTTTTAAAAAGGGGAGGGGGGAGTCTTGGTGCATAAATTCGGGGAGACACTATGGAACATACAAAGAAAGATGTCTTCAAGCTAGTCAGGGAAGATTCACAAAACAGCTAGATTTGAGGAGAACAGTAAGGGGCCACAGGGAGAAAGCTGACAAGCAGGCAGGGGAGGGGGGAAGGGGGAGGGGGACAGAAGCAGGCCCTCCCCTCCCCACACACCAGGACCATGGCCCCAGGGGAAAGGTAGGAGTCTGCCCTCCCCATCTCTCTGCCCTCCCCTCCCCAAGCACACCAGGACCATGGCCCTGCCCATGCTACAGTTTCACTATGAAGCCACCATCCTACTAATCCTGAAAAGTAACATCTTTCTAGTAGTTACAAGGTTATTATTCTGCTGGGTGAAGTTTTAATGGGTAGTATGCAATGAACATCAGAAACAGTAACCATAAAACCCGAAATAATAACTGGGCATCAACTCTAATGAAAACCCAACTATGCTATATCAGAGCCAGCAGATGGACAGTGCCTGAGCACTGCCAGGAAGGAACAGGACCTGCAACTGCTCCAGAGCAAGGGCCCGCTCAGCCTGGGGCTCCAGGTTCCTCCTCTGTGCCTGGCCACCACCTCGCTCCTGTAATTCTATTTGAGTGAATACCAGTTTGTTAACAGCTCAGTTTGTTAACAAGCAGTGCATGCAAACTGTCCAGCTCTGCCTGAGGACTTGCAGGAAGCCCAGGGTGCAAACATGGGGGTGGGGGGCGGGGGCGCACAAGAGGCATCAGGACCACATATGCCTAAGGAGGCAGGGCTAACTGCTGCCCAAACCACAGCAAGCCACCAGGAGCCGCCCCCCAGCTCCACACCTCTGTCTTACCCAGAGAAACCCGTGCTGGGTTATGGACTCCAAAACACCAGATGGCCTGGCTGCCCCCAGCTACCCACACCTGGTCAGCATGGCCACTCCATGTCAGCGCTGACAGGATTTGGGGAAAGACACTGCTACCCGCAGGCCATCTTTCTCATCCCAAAGCTGAAGTCTTCATCTGAAGGTCTGAGTGTCCTGGTGCTGCAGTGACTGTCCCGTCACACAGGCCACTCTTCTGCCACATTTTAGAAATGCACGCAGAAATGTATACGTGCTAGAAAAGATGTGGCACAATTATTTGTTGTGGATACATCAGCCGCGCTTAAACACTGTGGGCCAGCGGAGGTTTAAGTGTACAGAACATGTATGCTGAGACACAAAGAACTAGACATACAATTAATACTTATTTTGAAGTAAAGTAACATTAGCCAGAAAACAGTGGAATTTCTTTTTAGAGAAGCAGAATATTTAGCCCAGTCTGGGTTTTAATTCCATTCATCTTCTGGGTAGACAACTGTGACAAGGAGCAGCCCGGTGTCCCCAGGAACTCTTTTCAGTCCCAGGAGGACCCACCCAGGCCAGGTAGGGCAGGACAGGTCACATCCTCAGAAACACGGAATACACACTTTGTACAGCCTCTTTGCACGCAGCCCAAGTCTTCCCTGTAAGCAACTGTGAAGTGAAGCACATTGCCTTGTGACCCCAAAAGGTGGCTTCCCTGCTAAGTAAAGGGCTTAGCTGCTCCCCGACACCCAGCTCAGAACTCCCTTACTGCTTCCCCCTCAGAAACACATGGGCAGATACTCTCCCACACCACACTGCCAGAAGCTGCATCTGTGCCAGGCCAACCCAGGATGTGGCTGATGGCAGCAGGACACACCGCTGTGGATGTGGGGGGATGGGAGGCCTGAGACCCCACTCGGAGCGATGACTTTCCCAGGTGAGCCATCACACACTACTGCAGGGAGTGACGTCTGAGGTCACGAGGTGTTACAGTCCTGACTGAGGGCCTGAGGCTCACACAGAGGGAATTCCCACTGAAGCAAGAAAGGCCATTGGGCCCACATCAGCAAGTCAAACGCAGGGTGTGGGGCAACAGGGTGTACAGGCGTGGCACAAGGGGTAAGTCACCACCTGCGATAAACCAGTGCTCCCATTGCCATGCAGCTAGCGCACAAGGGAAAGTAGCACAAAATGGCCTAGAGGTTGGGCCTCTGCCATTCCCAGCGGAGACCTGGCTGCTGATTTCAGCTGATCCCAGCCCGGGGCTGTTGTAGCCACTTGGGAAGTAAACCAAAAGGTGATCTTGTCCCTCCTCTGTGGGCCACTCTTCCAAGAAAATAAAAAAACTTTTTGGGGGAAAGAAAAATAAAACGAAGGCACAGGCTCCTGGGTGAGGAAAGAGGTCCTCTGCTTCCAGGACCTCAGGTGGGCTGTGGTATCCAGGTCCCCCGGCAAGCAGAAGGTCCAACTGATAATCCAGTGCCTCCAAGCTGCAGAGGCGGCTCCCCTTGGCATGCCTCACATGCCTCCTCCCTGCAACACAGAAGGCTACCTTACCAACATCTGGGAAAACAGCCACGGAAGAAAGTGGACAGTGTGACGATAAAAATCTGCATGGATTCCCTCTTTTTACAAACTACTCACTACAATAAATGAAATCATAAACCCAAAACCCATTTCTTTACAGAGAAATCAAAAAATAATGAAAAGCATCAATGAGCAGATTGGAAATGGGACAAACACTGGAAAATCACTCCAAAATCAAGTGGCTAAGATATCTAGCCAGAAAGTAAGAAGACAGAGGGGTGGGGAGGGCACCGCAGTAGACAGGGCAAGCACATCCCTCCTGGGACGCCTCCTCTGCTCCAGCAGGCAAAATACTGCAATGAGGACAAAATGGCACAGGAGCAGCACTTCTAGAAGTGACAAACAACAACTCCAGGCGCTGGCACGGGCCCAGGTAAAGGTGTGCCCCTGACTGCCAGGCTGCTCTGCATATAGATTTCTGTGTGTGTGTGTGTGTGTGTGTGTGTGTGTGTGTGTGTGTCTCTCTCTCTCTCTCCCCGTCCTTGTTCACCACCCAGTTTGCTCCTAGAAGCCTTGTTCAGGCTCGGCCCAGAAGACAGCAGCTCCACCCAGGACTAACCTGGGCAGTCACCTGCCACAGACCAGCTTATGGTCTCCCTCCAGCTCTCTAAGAGAACACTCACAAAACCAATAATGCACAGGGTGTCTTTCAACTGCCTGCCATATGCACCCAGTAGAATGTCAACATCCCCACTCCCTTATTTTACCACAATGTCTTGGGAACAGTCCAGAAATCGCACAGCAATGCAGTTCCACCGGTCAGAGGCTAAAACCTCCTGTCCCCCTCTCTGAGGAACATGGGGCTCCTCTGGATGAGCAGAATGTCGGTGAATGTGTGGCTTGAGCAGCTCACGCCCCACAGGGCAGAGCCTAGTTTAAGTCCTGACTCTGCTGGCAGTCCCAGCT
This sequence comes from Ochotona princeps, assembly GCF_030435755.1. Classification (NCBI taxonomy): domain Eukaryota; kingdom Metazoa; phylum Chordata; class Mammalia; order Lagomorpha; family Ochotonidae; genus Ochotona; species Ochotona princeps. The sequence goes on along the minus strand of NC_080843.1, from coordinate 10,243,914 downwards.
TCCTGCTAGCATGCACCCCAGGAAGCACCAAGTGATGGCTCAAATGTTCCGCATGCATTAAGTGTGTGTATGTCCACATCCCTGTTCACCACCCAGTTTGCTCCTAGAAGCCTTGTTCAGGCTTAAGTTCCTCGCTGCTGGCTTTGACCTGGAAACCTCGACCATTGTGGGTATTTAGGAAGTCAATCAGCAGAGGGGAGTTTAAAGGACCCTCATTTATACAGGCTCCCCAAACAGCTCACAAGGTTTGGGGCCTGCAGGTAAAGCTCCCGATGGCAGTACATCCACAAATGTGCAAGATCCTACACACCTACGATGAATGGCCTGCCTACTGGCTATCCCTTGCGTGGATTAAAAGTGGGAAAAGGAAGGGGATGGCACTGTGGCACAGGAGGCCAAACTGCTGCTTGTGGTAACAGCATCCTGTTTGGATGTCAGTTTGAGCTCCAGTTGCTGCTACACTTCCAATCCAGCGTCCTGCTAATGCACCTCAAAGAGCATGAGAAGATGGCCAAGTGCTAGGGCCCCGACACCCATGCAAGAAACTCAGGATGAAGCTCTTGGCTTCAGACTGGCCCAGCCCTGGCCATTGCAGCCATCAGGAAAGTGCAGCAGAGGATGTAAGAAAACCCTCACCCCTCAATTCTGCCTCTCAAATAAAATAAATCATTTTAAGGCGGGGGTGGTGGGGAGAATGAGGTGTTTTTCTCCTGGAACAGGGATAGGTGGGTACCAGCATCCACACAGACACTGGCCTTCCAAGGCCATTTCCACACCTCAACGACATTGATGAGAACGATCTGGAGAGCCAGAGACCCACCAGCACACCTCAGCAGACCTCAATCCCCTACTCCACTGAAGCCGTGTCCAAATGTGTAGTTCACTGGAATCCACAATGTGACCCATGTGTAGACAAGCGCAAAATGCCTCTGCCACTTACACCCGGGCAACTGCTCTTAAGGAGCAAGGAGCTGGGAGAATCAAGATGGCAGAATAGGGTAAGGACACATTTAAACAGAGAATCATCAGCCAAGGAGAAGGAGAGAGGGTACATCCCAGGAAACAGGAGAGGGCAGAACAACAGCAGAGGCGTATCCGCAGACTGATGGACACGGAAAAGCAATGGACACAGTGGTGTGGTGTTGCAGTGACCAATATCCCAGCGGCATTCAGTGAACTGTGATCTGAGCTCCATCAGCAGCCAAGGGGGATGAGGAGTTTACCAGGAACTCAGGAGGTAAACCCACGCAAAGAAATGCCCATTTTGACTTGTTTGATTCGACCAGCAGCAGACAGAAAGCAGCAGTTCTCACAAAGGCTGTGTGGAAACAGGCTGGATTTCACAGCCCAGACCCCCCAACAGAGCTGCATCAGATGCCATTTTGTGTAGGGAGGCAAAGACTATGGAACAGGACTGTGCATGCACTAAGCTGGGAGCAAACTCATTTTGGGCTCAGTGCATTGCACCAACGTGACACCCTACAGGTTCCACCCAAAACAGGTCCCAGTAGCCCCCAGACCTAATGGCCAGCAGGTCCAGAACTCCACCAGTGGCACATTGGGTGCCATTTTGTACAATGTGGCAAAGAATTTAGGACTGCAGGGACAACAATGAGCTGTGCATGCGCTGAGCTGGGAGTAAACTCACTTGTAACACAATGCATTGCACTGGTCCCACAGTAAAATTAATACCAACTTGGGCATCCTATGGGTCAAAATAATTCCAAGTGGTACCCAGACTTAATGGCCAGCAGGTTCCTGCAAGATCAGCACCATCAACAACATAGCTATTTAGGACACCTGATGGCTCCCTAATCCTGGGACCTACTCCAACTGGAAGTGGGAAAAAGTTTGTACAGACGACTGTGCAGCCTCAGCACAGGATCACAGGAGGTGGAGAGTGGTGAGCCAGCAGCTGGGGCTACAGAGACCATGGTGGAAATCAAACATAAGAACCCAGACCTGGGGCTCGGCAGCGTGGCCTAGTGGCTAAGGTCCTCGCCTTGATCCCATATGGCCGCTGGTTCTAATCCCGGCAGCTCCACTTCCTCTCTGTCTCTCCTCCTCTCAGTATATCTGACTTTGTAATAAAAATAAAATAAATCTTAAAAAAAAAAAAAAAGAACCCAGACCTGGAACTCACTGGAGCAAGTGGTACAAGCGACTGCAAACAAAGAACCAGGTACCAACCACAATAAGTAAAAATGAACTGTAGACCTGTGGGTGACACAGCTTAGGAACCTGCCCCAAGGAGCAGAATCTGATAACCAGAACAATCTGCTAACAACGACCAAGAGCAAAAGAAGAGACAGACACACAATGAATATCACTGAAAACTGCCCTGCAAAGGAGCAAACGCCTTTGCCAAACTCGGAGTTAACTGAGGATTACATTGAGAAAATGGGGGACACAGAACTGAGAAAACTCACTATAAAGCTTCTTATCAACGAGAAGCACGTACAAGAGTTCAACGAATTTATCACACAGGAAATAACACTGAAACAAAATGAGGCAGAATTATTGGAAATGAAGAGCATTAGAACAAATTAAAATTCAGTGGAAAATCTCAATAATAGAATGAATGAGGCGGAAGAAAAAATTTCAGAATTGGGAGATATTTTTTGTCACCCTGGGGAAACAATCAAAAAGCTGGAAGTGGAGCTGGGTCAAGCTAAAAGGAAGTACTCAAGAATTAAGAAACACTATTAAAAGGCCAAATGTAAGAGTTACGGGAGTTGCAGAAGGCACAGAAAGAGAAGCTGGGCTTAAAAATGTATTTAATGAAATAATAAGGAAAAATTTCCCTAATCTAGAGAAAGAATTGGGAAACAGGACACAGCAGGGACAAAGAACTCCCAACAGGGCTGACCAAAAGTGATTTTCAAGGCGACACAGGACAATCAAACTCTCTCCAGTCGAACACAAGGAAAAATCCTTGAATGTGCACATAAAACAGAACTGACATTTTCATGAACCCCAATCAGACTCACAGCTGATCTCTCAGACGAAATGCTATAGGCCAGAAGAGAAGGGAGTGACATATTCCAGATTCTAAAAGGAAAATAAACTGTAGACCCAGATTACATACTAGCAAAGATTTCCTTTGTCTTTGAACATGAAATAAAACTTTCACAGCGAAGAACTCAAAGAATACACCTCTTCCAGACTTGCCCTACAAAGGATACTTAAAGATGTTCTCTTGACAGAGAAAAGGAATAGTACCCACCAAAACCAAAGGCAGGGCTTGGCGCGATAGCATAGTGGTTAAAGTCCTCGCCTTGCACGCACCAGGATCCCATATGGGCGCCAGTTCTAATCCCGGCAGCCCTGCTTCCCATCCAGCTTCCCATCCTGCTTGTGGCCTGGGAAAGCAGTTGAGGACGGCTCAAGGCCTTGGGACCCTGCACCTGCGTGGGAGACCAGGAAGAGCTCCTGGCTCCTAGCTTCAGATTGGCTCAGCTCCAGCCATTGCAGCCGCTTGGGGAGTGAACCATTGGACAGAAGATCTTCCTCTGTCTCTCCTCCTCTGTATAACCGCCTTTCCAATAAAAATAAAAATAAATCTTTAAAAAAAATAAACCAAAGGCAAATGTGAAGAACATTCCAGTAAAATAACAGAAGACTAAATGAAACGATGAACAACCCATTGCTAAAATGACAGGACCAAATTACTACCTATTGATATTGATATTAGACCTGAACGTAACTGACTTACACTCATCAACAGAGCCTAGTGGCTAAAAACCTCGCCTTGCACATGCTGGAATCCCATATGAGTGCTGGTTCATGCCCTGGCTGCTCCACTTCCATCCAGCTCCCTGCAAAAGCCCTGGGAAAGCAGTGGAGGACGGCCCAAAGCCTTGGAACCCTGCACCCACATGGGAGACCTGGAGGAAGCTCCTGGCTCCTGATAGGATCGCTGCAGTACCGGCCATTGCTACTGCCTGAGGAGTAAATCAGTGGACGGAAGATCTTCCTGTCTCTTCTCCTCTCTGTACATCTGCCTTTCCAATAAAAATAAAACAAATCATAAAAAGAAATTCAACAGGATAATCTTCGAAGTCTCTTTAGGTGCTCTCAAGATTTCCTGAAAGATTTCAGGGCTCCCCGGACGCCTCCCCAGCTGTTTACCTATAACCTGCACAGGTCTCCCTGCTCCAACCGCGGCGGGCTGACATTCTGCTTAAGTAACAGGGTATATGTGATTCCCCCAGCTTAGGCTCCCTCAGACCCCTCAGTATCAGAAAACCATTTACTGGAAAATCACTAACATGCTAAGTAATTGCCTTTCATTTACTACTTCTTGGCCCTTGTTCATTTCACTCACTTTTACAAAAACAAGCATTTATCAGGAAAATTCTTCAAATACAGCAAACTAGCAGAAGCCCCAGGGAAAGCTGTTGGAGCCTGGAGCTGACCCAGTTGTCAAGCAAGTATGACAAGGTAGGAGATACCAGCTTCTCCTTGTCACCACCCTGACCCTTGGTGTGCTCAGAGCCGCTGTGAGGGGGAGGCCGTACCCAAGGTGCGCAATTAAAGCAAGTCAGACAATTCTAGGAGACACTGCCTCCTACACATCCCCAGCAGCAGCCAAAGCCCTGAAGGTTTGCACAGATACCTACTGAGCCCAACAAGTCCTAACTCCCTCGGTCACCAAGGAGCTACATGGATCCTGCAGGAAGGACTCGGCTAGACAGGCCAACAGAGGGGGAGCGCAGCCATGACAGCCCAGCAGCTCAACCCGAGGCGCCTCCCCATGCCTGTCCACCGCCATCCAGCTGTGGAGCCTGGCCCTAATGGAGCTCACGTGTTGTCATCACATACCAGGCCCACCTTTTCTTATAACATCCAATGTGTAAAACAAGCACATCCACCAAAGGTAACCAACTGAACCTCTGTCCCAGAGCCAACGTGCTCAAGCAGGTGATTGCTTTAATTCTGAAATGAAGATACAAGACAGACAAAAACAGAAAGGGAACCACGGCAGAGAGTTCCAGCAATATTTATATCACATTCTTCACACTTCTCATGTGTAGCTTCAGACGCTGGAGTCTGTAATTATCCAAAGTGACTATAAACAGTTGAGTTTTCAGGAACCCAATTGGGGTTGCCATGCAGCCTCACTGTGGGGCCCTTGAGCAGGCTGCCAGGCAGCCCTGAGAGGTGTGGACACCTCCAACACCACTGGTCCACACAGCCCTGGGGAAGCCCTGAGGGGACAGCCAAGACGGACAGCAGGAGAAGCAGGACCCAGGAGGTTGTACCCATGTCTGTCAAACTCTCAGGATAAGCAAGTTTCGGGTGAAACGTCAATCCATCTGCCTGTGTCCGAATGGGAGCTCAACTTACAAAGAGAAATACAGGTCCACCAAGGTGCACAGGAGGCGAGAAACAGGCAGGCTTCCCGCTGCAGCTGGGCATGGCATGCCTCTCAGAGAAGACTCTCCTGTCAACTGCTGCTTTTGAAGTACCAATGTTTGCTATCAAACTGTGCCACATAAACCAAATCCACACCTCAGCACACTTGCTTAACAACTCGAAAATCCTTCCCACCCTCCACCAACCTCGTCTGAAAGCTTGAGAAATGGCCTGTGTGCAAGTACAAGCTGCAGACAATGGGTGGCTCTGGGTGGCTCCGAGCAGCAAGGGGACAGCAGGAAGCCCAAGCACAGCACAGACCAAGAAGCCCATCTCCCACTAGGGCAGTGGGGCATAATGCAGATTCAGCAACTAAGCTAAGGGCCTAATCCAGCACAACACTGCTTGGTTTGCCTGACAGTCACCAGTGTCAAGTGCATCCACACCTCCCTAGGAACTGTACACCTAGAAAATCCACTTGTGACCGCTCCCTGGTGTGTCACTTGTTGTCCTTCTCTCAGGCAGGAGCTGCTTGCAGGAATGTGACCCCTGCCTCTGTGGCTGTGGGAAGACCTATGGACAGCTCCCAGTGCGTCACACAGAGGGACCACAGAATCTTACTCATCAAGAGTCCAGTGAGGGTGAGTGGTTCTACGTAAAGGCTTGGTTCAAACACCTGTCCTAGATAGCCAATCAAAGAGAAAGACAAAAACTACTACCCACAGATTAACTTCTCCAAAGAGAAGCATCACAGCAGGGGCAACAGGACTCCCAAGAATATGCATAAAACCCCTAGGGTCAAGATTTCAACATACAAAATCCTAACTCAGTTATTCCTTTGGGGGGGTGGGGAAGGAACTAATTCCATCTTCATCAACCCACCCAAAAAAGAGCTCAGCAAAGAGAGGCAAGGCGGCTCAGGAGTTGCTTCCTAGGCAAACACAAGGACCAGCCAGCCACAGGAGATGAAATAGCATCACCTTGATCAAGGCAAAAGCGAACAGATTAGAGACCACTGGATTGTTAACATCTAAATGAAAATACAAATTATAGCTCACTAAATTTTCTTTTAAAAACAAACAAAACAAAACAAAACATAGAAAGAGAGAGAACACAACCCACCCACCCTGCCCTCCCCAAAACATTCCTGTGAGCTGGGAGCACGAACTGGTCAGATTGAGGCACCAACCAGACTGTATTTATCTGAGCTGAAAATCCTCCCCAGAGGGAGAGCAAGGCATTCGAGTGTAGCACAGCAATAGTCAAGGCCTTATGGGAAGTTCTGTACACTCCAACTCACCATGGACACACAAAACTACAATGAAATGCCAGTGCACACCCACTAAACTAGCCAAAAAGTACTGCCAATCCCCAGTATTGGTGATAACATCATGGGATACAGCTGCCCTGGAGGTGGATCTGAGCAATTCCACCTGTTAGCATTCACACTGCAGAAATGAAGACCTCACACGCCCATGGAAATAGTACAGGAATGCTGGTAGTAACAGAGACCACTGTCGAACTCCTGGCACAACCCAGCATCTCAGTAAGTCAATGTGCTTTGTCTAATTTCATGGTCTAACTGTGTACCTGCCACAATGAAAAGCAGCAAACAACACAGGCCAACCCACGGGCACAAGTCCCAGACACAGCACAATAACCCGCAGGAAGCAGTACATGCTGTCCACTCTGACTCCAGGGTGGGGGCTGTCTTGGGAATTCTGCGAGAGCTGGACCTGTTCTGCAGCCTATGAGTGGTACTATTTATTAGACTCTACACACATGTCAAAACACACAAAACTGATCACTCAGAGGTGGCTTTTACTGCAGATAAACTTTATAAATAATTATGCAGTAGGGGAAAATAAACCCACATGCAGTACACCAAACTTAACCTCCTGTGAATAAACACATTGCAACAGAAGGATCTTCTAGAGAGATGACTCCGTGAACTGCAAAAGCTGAACAGCAACACTCAACAAGAGCCCATAAAAGGGAAGTTGTTAAATGACCAACAACAGAAAAGACCAAAACTGACTTGAAGGAGTAAAACAAATCCTTCTGTTGGCTAAGCAGCTCACCCAAAGCTCAGAGGGGCATCAGTAAGAACGGGTCCCTGCTCTCATCTAAGAACAGCACATCATGCCACGGTTGCTCCACCGCTGATCAGTTCTCTGCCTGTGGCCTGGGAAAGCAGTAGAAGAAAGCCCAAGGCCTTGGGACCCTGCACCTGCATGGGAGACCCAGTAGCTCCTGCCTCTTCCCTTTGGACCCACCTAGCTCCATTTATGGTTGCCAATGGAGAGAGAACCAAGATGGAAGATCTGTTTCTCCCTTTCCCTTTGTAACTCTACCTTTCAAATATATTGTAAAAAGGAAGAAAAGGACAGTTCAAAGAAAGATTGAAAATCAAGTAATTACTTCTGACATCACTCATCAAGTATGCCAGAAAACAAATCCAGGTCCACTTCTCTACTCCAGGAATCAAAACCCACCTGTAGTATTAAAGTTTGGGCCAGGAATACAGGGCTTAAGGGAGAACCAAGAACTGCCCATACTGAGCACGTGCAGGGAGGGGCTGTCTCTCCTGGCAGAGCACACTGCATTCTGGGAATACACAAGGCCACGTCCTGCACCAGCCCAGACACAGCCACCTAGCAGGGCACAGGGCTACATCCAGGTCCAGCACCAGCCCAGACACAGCCTCTAGCGGGACACAGGGCCGAGCCCACCATGGGCACAGGGCCACACCCAGGTCCAGCACCAGCTCAGATAAGCCAACAATCCCTGCTGTTAACACCAGAATGGAGGCAACCAGAAGTCTCTGGATGCTGCCACCTCCACATGCTGCTGGAGACTTTGCTTTCCCAGCCTGTGTGCAAGGGATGCCTTTGCAATAATCACTGAGCCTGCATAAAATCACGCTGGGCGTGATGTGGTTCAAAGGGTCCTTTAGGGTAGTTTCAGAATCCCAGGTACCACCCAGCAATGTCATCTAGCTTCCTGGGCCCAGCACGGCCCCTCAGCCCACAGGGCAGTTTCTTTCTTTTTTAAAGATTTATTTCTTTTTATTGCAAAGTCAGATATACACAGAGGAGGAAAGAGAGGAAGTTCCTCCATCTGATGATTCACTCCCCAAGTGGTCATAATGACTGGAGCTGAGCCAATCAGAAGCTAGGAGCTTCTTCCAGGTCTCCCACATGGGTACAGGGTCCCAGGGCTTTGGGCTGTCCTCAACAGCTTTCCCAGGCCAAAAGCAGGAAGCTGGATGGGATGTGGGGCTGCCGGGGTTAGAACCAGCGCCCATATGGGATCCTAATGTGTGCAAGGTGAGGACTTTTAGCAACTAGGCTACCGTGCTGGGCCCATAGGGCAGTTTCTTAAAAACGGCCCTACTGACACATGGGAGGGTCAGTTCTCAGCCACAGCTGCCCTGTGTGCTAGGGGACATCCCAGGCCCCACCCTGAGTAGCAACACTCAGACCATTAGTGAGGGAAGGTGCATGTTGTGTAGCCAGCACCAGAGTTAGGGGGTCTTGTTCTCTCTGTACTACATCCATCACTCCAGACCCTCTTCTCTGGGCAGCGCAGTCCTTCTCTAGTGCTTTGAATTGGGCTTGGTGACTCCAGTGCAAATAAAGTACAAATCATCTGTCTAAATATACAATATTACAGCATCTTACGTTATCCACCTCAATGAAAATACCGCTGAGACTCTGGTGAAGGAAAAGTATAAATGGAAGAGAAGTCCTATACTTTCTAAGCAAGTGAGGCATACAACACTCCAGATACAGCAGGCACATATGTGAATTAAAATGTTTACGGAGGAGCCAGTATTACAGCACAGCAGCTTAAAGTCACTGCTTCTAACTCTGGCATCCCAAATGAGCTCCAGTTCAAGTTCCAGCCACTCCACTTCAAATCCTGCTCCCTGATAATATGCCTGGGAAAGCAGCAGAAGATGGCCCAAGTGCTCAGGTCCTAACTCCCCATGTGGAGATTGGGATGGAGTGCCAGGCTCCTGGCTTTGGCCTGGCCCAGCCCCAGCCGTCTGCAGCCATTTGGGGAGTGAATCAGTAGATAAAACAGCTCTTTCTGTTCCTCTTTCTCCCTGGTCCTCTGCAACTCTTAGCAATAAATTCTGTTTTAGAAAGATGCTTTCAGAAATGAGAAATCAGCTGCAATCCTACAGAGGTTGAGACTGGAAGTCATTGAAGAAGGTGCTAGGAGAAAGGGTTAGGAGTGAACACTTCTCCCAGCAAGATGAGTTCATTGCCATGTAGCTAAGCTAAGCCAGGATTTCCTTTCTGAGATAGAGATCATGACACTGTATATAACACAATAGCATACTGGCCCAGGTAGAGAATCCTCATCCGCGAGTTTTCTCTGGCAGTAACACACAGAAGGCTCTCGATCATCAATGTCTGAACTTCTGTGCCAACGGTGCCCATCAAGCCAGGCTGGGGCAAGCAGCCCAGAGCAGGTGCATGCACCCACATGGCAGCCTCGTTCAGAGATTCGGCAGCCACGTCCACCAGTAAGTCTTTGACTCTCTCCCCAGGGAGAAAATGTCTGGGTTTCCTATTTCAACAGGAACCACTGTTTTCCGAGAAAAGATGAGGGACAAATGACAAATCAGAAGGTGCCAAGCACATCACTTGGAAAAATTTCTGAGATGATTGTAGATCTGTAATGTCACCACACAACCTCTACTCCATAGCAGAATAACTCAACTGTGGGAGAGTACATGACTTTTAAAATTCTTCAAGGGAACTGCTGACCTCAGCTTGCTGGTGAACTGAATAGGTCAAAACTGCCCTGACCGATTTCAGGATCTGAAAAAAAAACCTGCTCGTGAGTCTGGAAATGCACCATGAACACACATTCAACATACAGCCATGCCACCACTGCTAGCCAAAATCGGAAAAGCAAACCTTTTTTTCTTCTAGCCTCGTATCCGTTTTTCTTTGATTAAACCAACTTTCTGCTTGAGAGTATTGAACAATATACTCAATTTTAACATGTTAATCTGGTTTTCAGACACAAGAATTTTCAGTCATTTTGAGAACATGGATAACCTTCCCTTTATTAAATTTGCTACAGCCCTCTGACATGCCAGGCAGCTTACATGCACGCCCATCACCTCAGCAGCCCTGCATGGTTTTGCCATGCTGCTGTGGAGGCCCACTGCCCACGAGCACCCCAACAGTAGAGAAACCACAGCAAGTGAGTAGACCCTGGACCACAAGTCCAAGAGGACTGCAATGTGGCCATTCCGATTGGCTGGCAACCTTAAAACAAAAATATCCAGGGATTTATACTGATGATGAAAACAAGCAAAACTTGAGAATTGCTGCATAAGAAAAAGCAGGCACAAATACCCGCACTGCACCACAGTGTTCTGTTTTTATAATTCATTTATTTGAAAGGCAGAGAGAAAGCAAGAGAGTGAGAGCACACTCTCTCATCCACTGGCTCCTCCCCAGTGGCTACAAAAGGAAGGTCTGGGCCAGGCCAAAACCTAGAATCTCCCATGTGGGTGGAAGGGACCCAGATCCCGAAGTACCATCTGCTGTCCCCTGGGATATGCAGCAGCAGGAAGCTCAGATCTGGAGCAGAACTGCAACCTGAACCCCGACACTGAGCCATAGGATGCAGGTATCCCCTAGAGCACCAAATGGTCCCGGCCCCCACAATGTCCCCTCAAACGCTCTTAAGAGCTTTGAGTCTAATTTTAAAAGAAGACCAAAGAAATGATCTCTCCTGTACACCACCCTGCACAGTTTCATTCTGACCCTGTGGGTGGCATTTCTGTGGTAGAAAACTTCAGTGGTGTGACAACTGGGACGTGGTAGCTTCTAAGTAGCCAAACATTCCGGCTGGTTTAACTTCCCCCAAATCAAATTACAATGAAGGAGCATGATCTTTTTTCTAGACCTTTCTACCCACGTATCAGTCAATACAAACATGGACGGCCTTGTTGAACTGTTCCTTCTCCCCTCTCCCTCCCCTAGCCACCACCACTCAGTTGTTACTCACAGTTTTGTTTTCATCTTGGCATGGAAAATATGCCGCAAAGCAATATCGTGATTTGATCACAGTCACATGATCAAAATTAGCTCTCCCCTTTTCCCGATCCTCGGCAGCGGCCAGCACACTGTTGTGGCCAAGCCCCTTCTCTAGACCAGATGAAGGCAACACAAACAAAATGAGGCCTGTGAATGCTCACCCAAACAGTGAGGAAGCCCGTGTCTGGTAATCTCCCCTCAGCCGGGGATGCTGCGGACCGTCCTTAGCCCAGGTGAAGCCCTAGGGTCTTCCCCAGTCTCCTCCCACAAGACTGCACACACTCCGCGGAACACTTCCAAACGGCAATGGAGATCACATTGGACACAATCATTTCAAACTTCTGGTCAAAGGTTCGTTTGAGAATTTTGCATGTCTCACTTGGAAGCTGATTTTAGCTTCCTGAGCCTTTCTGCCTGATGAACAGTCTCTGCCCTGTTAGAAAGCAGAGGGCCGAGGCCAAAGGCCAAGGGGCTGAGGGCTGAAGGCCAAGGGCAGAGGGCCGAGGGTCCTGGGCCACTCTTGAGTTGAGGAACCTCTCGGAATTCCAGTGCACAAGCGTGCAGCCTGCCTGCACCACGGCCTCACCCCATGCCATGCAGTAGGGCAATGGATAGCTTTACATGTTCAGATCAACAGTAGCCGTCCACAGTGGCAATGCTATTCCTGACACTCCTGTCACACTCACAATTAAAAAAGGACAATGTAATCTGCCCAGAAAAACATACGGAGCACTTTAGAGAAATTCATAAACCTGTTCATGTGAAGGGAAGGCAGGCAACGGAGAAAATGAGGCCCGGCATGACTCCATGTGCTCACAGAGCAAGGGCACTGGGCAGACCGGCCAGCTGGGCACCAGGCCCATTTCCTCCATCCAGGGAGAACCAAACCAAGGACATCCCCAAGTTGAAGACAGTCACCTGATGGAGCCCTGGTTAGGTGGCATGGACTGAGATAAGGGGGAAACATTCTAGGCCTGGGCACGTGGAACTTCCCCCTACGGGAGACTCCACCTTCCCCTCACACTGACCTAAGGCCAAGCAGGTCTGTGTGTGGAGACAAAGAATGACAATGCGGAAGGGCCCGAGTTCCCAACCGAGTGCTGCTCAGAGCCATCTCCAGTCAGCGAGAGCCAGACCGCCCATGGGCTTCAGGACAGCAGCTGGGCTATACGGACAAGCTTCACCAGGCAGTCCTCGATGAAGGCCTCGCGGATCTGGAACCTGATGTTCTAGAAGGAAAGACTCAGGCAGGATGAAAGTTCTAGCTAGGTGCGGTCAAAGTAACACTATTGTTGGCCACAACTGAGCTATTCAAGCTGAGATCGCTGAGTCACTGACGACAGGTGTAAGTCAGCAAAAACCTAGGGGGCTCAGCCACACCTCCTGTCCCTGAAATTGTAATTTAAAGTGGTAAAGCAGCATGAGCACAGCGCATGGACGGCAGCTGGGAATCCACTGGAGCCTGGTACTGAGACCACTTCCCAGAGCACACTGACAGAGTGGACGGCCCAAGCTTCGTCAGCTAACTGTTCCTCACCGGGCCATCTTGGCACTCCTTGGGGAAGTACTGTATGCTCGCCAGTGCTTCCCCTCTGCCCTGTGAAGATGCAAACTGACTCCACACCACAGCAACACTTCTTACTACTTCTTACTCCTTTTCCTCATCCCTCCCTTCACACATTGCTGGGTGTTACAATCCAGCCTGATTCTGACCACCACACATTCGGCCCTCACACAAACCAGTGGGAGCTGCAGCCTAGTCAGGGTGACTCCCCAAAACCCCATCAGGCCCGCCCCCTGCCCTGGTTCCTGCACTTGCCACTAGGCATGGCAGACTCGTCCAGTCTGTCCCACATCCCATTCAGCTCTTGTACATGTCAATGGGTACTGAAGCCCAGTTCAACCCAACCTGCCTCATTATCCAGCCCACACACATGCTGGTGGGTGTCGTTCTGTCTAGCCATTCTGCCCCAGTCCTGCTTTTCAAGCTTTCCTGTGGGAGCGGTAACTCAAGAGGGAGGTGCCCACTATTTCCCTCCTGGGCCCACGCTTTCCAGGTGGTTCTGCAGTTTAGCTTGACAGAATTAGCCCCCCAGTGCCAGCATCTGCCAGCTGATGCTGCAACAAAGTCCAACCAACCCTCACCCACTCTGATCTATGCTTGCCGTCAATCCAGCCTGGCTTTTCCCTGATCTAGTCCACATGAGGCCCACAGGTGTTGTAGCCCTGCCCGTCTGGTCTGCCCCCATCCCAGCTCATGCTCTCCAGTGGGAGTGATGTTTCAGCAGGGGAGCCCTCCACATTTCCCCTACCCCCGGGTCTTAAGTGTGCTGGTTGGGCGCCATGTCCCAGTCTGCCATGGCCCGCCTCACCTTAGTTTTTGCCAGTGGGTGCTATAGCCTGGCCCAGCCTGGCCCAGCCCAGCGCACCCCTAATTCCAGCTCAGGTTGGTGGGGGCTAAAGCCTAGCCCAGCCCAGTTGGCACCCAGTCCAAGCCCTCATATGTACTGGTGTGTCAAAACAATATCTTCAAGTTCAGTGAAACCAGCCCCCATCAAGGCCTAAAAACCTAAGAGACATTTTCAATTTTCTCTGTGGTACAGCAGGATCACCCTACATCTAAAATGGCAAAAACATTTTCATGGAGGGCAAGAAAGCTGTTTGTTTATCAAATCTATTAAAAAGAACTGAGTGACAGTATGGGAGTTAGGCCTAACAGCTAAACAGCAAACCCACCCTCAAAGCTGAGCTTCAATTGCCAGCACCAGTTCCCTTGCTAATACAGACCTGGGAATGATTCAACTAGTTGGGTTCCTGCCTCAACTGAGTTCTCGTCTCCCTGCCTGGCCCGGCCCAGCCACAGTGTGAATACTGAGGAAACAAACCAAAAGATAGGAGGAGCTTCCTCGGTTCTACTCCATCTCTGCTTCTCAAAAAGCAAGCCAAAAGCAAATCACCTTTCTTTTTAAGAACTGCTTCGGGCCCGGCACAGTGGCCTAGTGGCTAAAGTCCTCGCCTTGAAAGCCCCGGGATCCCATATGGGCGCCGGTTCTAATCCCGGCAGCTCCACTTCCCATCCAGCTCCCTGCTTGTGGCCTGGGAAAGCAGTCAAGGACCGCCCAAAGCTTTGGGACCCTGCACCCATGTGGGAGACCCAGAAGAGGTTCCTGGCTCCTGGCTTCAGATCGGCACAGCACCGGCCGTTGCGGCTCACCTGGGGAGTGAATCATTGGATGGAGGATCTTCCTCTCTGTCTCTCCTCTCTGTATATCTGACGTCGTAATAAAATAAATAAATCTTTAAAAAAAAAAAAAGAACTGCTTCAAGATCAAAGGCAGTCTGTGGAGCCTTATCAACTGTAACTGCTACTTTACTAGTGATTATTCACTTAGTTTTCTCAAGGTTTTTCAGATACATTCATCATTTGTCAGCAGGAATTTCTAAAAAGAGCATCAAATTAAACCATGTTGATGACTTTTCCCACCAATCATAAATTATCCTAAAATCACACACTGATTTAGTAAAAACTAGTTTGGGCGACCAAGTCTTACTCAGAAATACTTAATCACATGAAAAATAATTTCAGCATCATATACTTTCATCAAAAAACATATTCCCGTAGACAACATTTCAGATGACGAAACTGAAGCCATATCCCAACATCTCTCCTCCTTCCAATAACCTGCTAGCCTGCTACGAGTCCTTCACGGGCACCAGTCAGGATGTGGTCCAGCACAGCATCACGGGAAACACGCGCAGTTTTTTTAAGCCTACCTTCAGATAAGATCCGTAGTACTTGGTTACGTAGGGACTGTCGCACTGACTCAGCACAGTGATCTCTTGCTGGATGTCCTCTATCTCATCTTCTGCTTCTTCCAGATCAATGATTTTTATGGCAACTACTTTCTGAGTCCGATTGTCAATGCCCTTGAACACCTCACCGAAAGAGCCCTTCCCAATTTTCTCCAGTTTTGTGAAAAGCTCCTCTGGGTCTGCTTTCAGATTCTGCAGAAGAGAAAGAGAAAAGGAATTGAACACTTCTTAGAGTCATGGGTAATATTACGAACATCACAGCCCACCGTCTCCCCAGGACGATGAGCTGCCTAGGTCATGGGCCAGGCTGGCGTGAGCACGGTGCTTCAGGCTTGCCAGTGAGGTTTCTGGGCCTTGCCCACTGTGTCAGACAACAGTGAACACCCATCTAGTTAGAAAAACTGGAAAACTCTCCAGCTTCTCTACAAGGCAAATAAAAATCTAAATGTTTATTTGAACGTGTTAGAACAGATTTATGAGTTTATCTTTAAAAATACATTATTTTCTGAAGTCTTTTCTCCCCTACTATATCTCCGCATTTTCCTCAACTCCACTGGGTATTTATTAAGCCATGGCCTGTCCTATATAAAACACTATGTAACAGGATAAAAAGGCATACCCTATGGTTTCATGGCTGGCCATGCCTGAAAGCTCACTCAACAGGGACATAACAAAGTTTCAGTTATGTTTGCGGCTCCCAGCCCTGCAGCAGCAGTCCCACCACGGCTCAGGGAACAGCAGAGGCCTCTTTTTGTGTCACACAAATGCTGTGCCCTTGAAACAGCTTCTGAGGGCTCCTCGCCATCAATATGATGAAGCCAAACACACCTGTCAACACCTGTGGCTCCACCTGCAGTATTTACCACCAAGAACATCAGCACACCTGCCAACACACCATCCCAAGGACCCTAGTGGCTCGTGGAGATTCAAGCACCCATCCTGAGCTCTGCAGGCAATCCAGGTGGCCTGCAGGGACAATGGAAGTGGCTGCCTGTCACCAAACTGAGGCTGGGCCCCAGGAGGCGACCCACCTCTGCACAAGGAGATGAGCAATTCAAACACCCACAGCACCAAGGACCTGTGACAAGCTGGCACTCACAGGACAGGGCTGGCTCAGAGCCACCAGCCCCAACACACTCCTCAGAACCATGCTCACAGGAAGAGGTTGCTGGGCCAACTCGCCAAAATCTGTCACTCCTCCAAAGACATGGAAATAAAAAGGGACACGAAGAGAGGAAAGGAAGACATCCATGAGGAGCGGGAAAGCACGGGGTTGCCCCCAGAGTGGTGACCCAGCTGGGTCACAGGCACGGTATTCTGGCAGCTTCCAAGGCCCCATGAGTGACGTGAGCTAAGCCCTCGCTGGTGCTCCCAGGGCTCCCGGAAGCCAGGCAGGCCAATTCTCATGGGAGGCCCCGCTGTGCTTTCTGCACTCCTGGACCCCCACGGACAGGACACCATGTCAGGCCATGCACGAAAACCACCACATTCATGAAACCTACCATCCATCTCTAAACACAAGCAGGGAAATACACCTAGGGCTTGCCAGGAAGAAAGGATCCCTAAGACAGCCTGTCCCTCAGGGGAAGGGGCAACCCTGCAGTGCATACCCTCAGGCAGCCAAGGACTAAAGCACCGCAGTCTTACCTGGCCTTGACCCTTCCCCACTTGGCTCCTAAGAAGCTAAACAAGCAACCACTGAGTTAAAAATGAAACTGTTGACCTTTATTCATACTTGAAGTACTGCACTACAAACATCAACTGGGTGATTCTTCTGAGCCATTGTTAAACCACTCTCGATTTTGGAGTTGAATTTCAGATTTTTTTTTTTTTTTTTTTTTTTAAACCAGCACACTCAGGAAGGTTGAACGCCTAATCCAGACCATAAGACACCATCCAAGTCCCTGGCTCTGCCAGGACGGTCAACAGCCAGCAGTCACAGCCCAGGGTTATTATCTTCAGTGAAGACTGTTCATGAAGTTGTGGGCAGCCCTAAAATACCCTCTGTCTTCAAGCTTGCAGAATACACCAGCTGAGCACTCTTCAAAGTCACATTGAGAATGTCTGCAAAGGATGCCAGAGAATCCCAGGTGGAAGCCTCAGATCCCACTCAACCTGCACACTCCTGGAACATGTACCTGCACCCCGCTCTCCAATGCCAGCTGCTGGAAGGAAAGGATGCCAGGGACACCCCAAACATTCACCCCCTTTTTCAAGGGTAATGACACACAGAGGTAGTAAGCAGCTGCTGTCCATTTTCAGCAGCTGTGAACTTGGCAGTCCCGCACCCTTCCCTCACCGCCTCACCTCCCCTCCAGCCGGAGGCAGGGTGGCCCTCCTTTTCTTCAAGGCCAACCCCAAAAGCTGGGCTTTGGCACTCATTCTTCTCTCCTCCACGAGCAGTCTCTCCTCCACGAGCAGCCTCTCCTCAGCTTGCGCCCCAGCAACATGCTAGGTTTCTCCTATCTTGCCCTGCTGGACCCGACAGCCCCGCTTCACCACAATCCCCTCCCTTGGCGCACCTGCCTGCCGCAGTCCAGCTCTGATCTGCCTCTGGCCACTAGCAGGGCAGAGCCACCCCTGTGCATTTCAGTCTCAACCACGCCTCCCACCTCCTGGTAACCTTCCAGCACTCTGGCACCCACAGACCAGCTTTCAGCTCATCTTCTCCCATCACTTAAGAATCTTCATGCAGACTCTCCAGGGGTCAGCCCTTAACACAGGACATGCCCCCAGGGCTCCTTCTAGGCTCCCGCCCCTCCTACTGAGGAGCAACAGCCAGGCCAACACCAGGGATAGTTCCCAATCATGCCCAGGGCAGACCCTGACCAAGAGCCACCTGCCCTTAGGAAAAATATGAGTGTCATAACTGCCAAGCCACTGGCTCCAGCCCTGCCAGAGATGGGTTACAATCAAGCATTGACACCTCTCCAGCCCAAGGTGAATGAACAGAATTCGCTCTTCGCCTGCTGCCCCTGCCCAGGACAAACTGCAGCGCTGTGAGAAGCCCGTGCTGCTCACCTCTGCAGCCTTGCGCCTGGGCACAGCGGACAGCATGGAACTGATGGGCAGTGTCCGGAGCGAGAGGAAAATGCTACAGTGACAGCGACAGACAGGACTCCAGTCTGATTCTGCGAGCTGAGCATCCCCAGAATCTCAAACACTTCTGGCCCCAAGCATTTCAGCTAAGGACAGTCACCTTGTACAGAGCACACCCTAACTCAGAGCTCCTGAGGCCTGGAAAGGCGCAGGCAGGACAGCACCTCCTGCTGACAAGGGTAAGGACTGGTTCCAGGAGCACCTGGTGAGAAGCAGAATCCCCAACAAGGTCTGCTGCACCCTAGATCACCCAGCTGCACCCCAACTCCTGACTCACTCCATCTGCTGTGGGGGATAAGGATTAGACAGCTCCTGAGCAACACACGCCCGCTCCAGGGCCCAGGCCCACCCCTGGAGAACCACTCACTGCGAACAGCACCACGAGGGAGGTGGGACAGTCCTGCCCAAGCCCCCACCAACCACCCCACCCCCGGGACCCTCACGAGCCAATAACAGAAGAAACTGATGCGAGTTTAGCTGATCTCTTTCACTATAGAAGAGGACAATGGCAGTGGCAAATGCAGAGCTCAACTCCCCAAACGCTCGGGCCTGTGACTGCACAGCCCCACTCCTTCCTCTCTGAAAGGCAGCACCTAGGCAGGGGTCTCTTTCTGCTTGTTGCTGCTGGCTGAAATGGTAGGATTTTCAGTGTACAGTTCTCCTAGGGAGAGAGGCCAGGCAAGTCCCCAGCAGCTCCTCCACATCCAGTCCTGATGCAGGCGGACAGGCCCAGGAGGACACGCAGACAGTGGGAGAGCAGCACATGTCACAGGAGGTGGGCAGGGGAAGAGGGGGCTCCAGCATGTACCCCATGCCCTGTGCCACACCCCTTTCAACTGTGCCTGCAGCTTGTAGCAGGAAGCAGAGTCTAACTTCCCTTCCCTCCAGGCTGGCTGGCCAGCCAGCCCTGAGAGCTCCTGTGAGGTCACAAGTTTCCAAGGCTGAGCCTCAAGAGACCCCACAGCTTTCGCTGATAGCCTGGTAATTTAGCTCCCGTCGACAAGCCTACTGGGCAGGCCACATGGGAGAAGCACCAAGGCCTATTCTAACCCCTGGCCAGCTACAGGATGTGGAGAAGCGTCCCGCTGTCCTAGCTCTTCCCAGAAAACCCAGGCCTGGGCACTCCCACCCATCACAGCCACATGAAGGGGCCAGGAACACTGTGAAATCACCATGGCTGAAGGTTACTGCATGAGGGACTTCTTGCCACAGCCATGGGCAGCAGGGAAGTCCCGGCTTGGGGAGGGTGGTGCTAACAGGCATGCTTGGGAGAAGCATTGGCTGGCTCATGAACTACCTCTTTCCCTTCCCCCTGGTCTAAGCTCAGAAAAACAGCAGTTTTCAGTCTTTCACTATCTCCCCAGGAGGCTGCCACCTGCACAGTTAGTGGTCACACTGTGGTCTCCCATGCACAGTTGCAACGCTACCAGATGTTCCTGCAAGAAGGGAGGCACCTGCCATGAGCTGGTCACCAGGGCACTACACACAGCCGAGTCCCCTGCCAGTGCTTCAGAAGCTCCTGACCACTGTGCCACCCTGCGGCCAGCAGGAAACCAACGCCAGGGAATGCCCACTTCCAAAAGGGACCTCCAGTCTCCGCCACTAGACTCTGCTCTCAGAAGTGAACAGATCACTTGGCAGCAAGGGTGCTGCTCCACCAGTCATGGGTTCTCCAGAAAACTCCATGCTGAACGAAGCACTGGCCTCAGTCTCGGGTTACAATCCACCCACCGCAGCCCAGGGCCACTGCTCCCAAGGGGACAGCCTCCTGTGATAAAGGGAAGCCAGGCCGCATCCCAACTCCCTTCCAGAGACTCACTCTTCGCAGAGCAACAACCCTCGGGTGAAGAACATGGAGATGTTAGTGGTTTGGGGGCCCTGGCTTCACACCGAAAATGTCACCCACTTGTCATTTGCGAGGTACAGCTGGGGGACATTACCCCTCCCACCAAGGAAAGGCAGCAAAAAAAAAAAAAAAGAAGCTGGCTCAGCTGTGGGGGACACAGAAGAGGACAATGGCAGTGGACAGAGGACAAAAGCATGAACCCCAGGTGACCTTAAAAGCTGCTTTCAACTCTCAGGGAAAGTCTGTGATAGAAAGTTGCAACAATTAAAATTTCTAAAATAGTCTCTAACCAGGTGAAAGGCAACCAGAAGCTGAAAATCTCGTTCCTGGCACAGAGTTCCCTGGCACAGCCAGTGCCAACAGGAAGCAGCACCTGCTTCTGACCAGGCAGAAGGTTCTCAGCATGGCACTGGCACCGGAGGGGAGCAGCCCATGAGGCCCC
Source organism: Ochotona princeps (assembly GCF_030435755.1). NCBI lineage: Eukaryota > Metazoa > Chordata > Mammalia > Lagomorpha > Ochotonidae > Ochotona > Ochotona princeps. The sequence goes on along the minus strand of NC_080843.1, from coordinate 10,223,288 downwards.
ACCCTCAGAGACGGGTCAGGGGACCACTGCTGTTACTGGGGTGGGCTCCTGCCAGAAGCATGGGTTCAGCTGCCAGCCTGCCCTTCAGCACGGAAGCCCCCACCGATGCCAGCACCATGCTCCTGGATGTCTCCAGAGTGGTGAGGACTCAATTCATTTATAAGCTAGTCTGCTACTATTGGAGGAGCAGAAAATGGAGTCAGGCAGGAACCAAATACACAATTCTATCAAGACCATCCCCCTCCATTCTAAGGAACACCCCACCCTGCATATGGGCAGAGCTGGGGTCATGAAAAGTGCCGGGCAGGAATGCCCACTGTTACCCTGCACATCCTCCTCACCCTTTTCATCATACCCCTTTAAATTATAGTTGGCTAAATTCTGAGACTTCCTACATATTCAGAGTTTGTTTTTAATTGTAAGATTTAGAAAAACCATACTTAATCAAAGCTAAGTTCAGGATACTTAATAGTGGACCAGAACAGACAGAAGACAAAATGGGCACTTCCCCGGGGGCGAGCCTGCACTTGGCTCCCTCGACCTCTCCAGGGCACCTGTGAAAACCTGCCCTGGCCTTGAGCACCCAGTGGGGAGCCCACTCAGCTCCTCCCCGCGGCAGCCCAACCATGGGAAGGCAACATCCAGGGCCCCTGGCTCAGCACTCTCAAGCTCTCCACACAAGGCCACCTGCAGAGCATGGGCTCTGAACTTCAACACAAGCTGCAAGGGAAAACAACATCAAGCATCGATCGACTCTGAGGCTGAGAAATCAGACTCAAACGACAATTTCAATGGAACAAATTCTCATGTGACATGTGTGCCTGTACTTGTCTGTTTAACCCTGCGTCTGCTTCACTGAGCACGGAAACCAGCCCTCTAATTTTTAGATGGCTTTTCTGAATAGCTGGCCGCTTCGTGCGGGCAGTGACACCTGCATCCAGACAAGGTGGTGATGAACCATAAAAAGATGCTAATGAAAACCACAAGGCAAACCTCCCCACTCCAGTCTTGGCAGATACAGGTGACAGTCACACAAACAGCAGGAGGGGCCAGAACAGTCACCCTGCAGACATGCAAGGAGAAGGACAAGGGGGCCCTCAGGAGAAGGGCCGTGGATTTCAACAGAGCGGCAGCAGCAGCTGACACCACCTATCCCACCCACATCAGTACTACATCTGTGCCCGGGAAACCATCCATGCAACATTCCCATCAAAGCTCCCAAATCCAGGCCAAGAGAGGAAAAGGAATTCACCCACCCAGTAAAAGTACATAATCGGAATTGTTTAGGAAAAAAAAAATTAGGAACCATCACAGCCACATAGTAGGTTTAAGCCCCAGCCCGAGTTGACAGCACCCCACATGAGCACCAGTTCAAGCCCTGGCTACTCCACTTCTAATAAAGCTCCCTGCTAATGACCTGGGAAAGCAGTGAAAGACGGCCCAAGTCCTTGGACCTCTGCACCGATGCAGGAGACCTGGAAGAAGCCACAGGCCCCTGGCTTCAATGTGGCTCAGTAATCTGGCTGATTTACTGTGGAATAAATTACCAGATGAAAAGTATCTTTGGGCCTGGCAGCGTGACTTAGCGGCTAAAGTCCTCACCTTGAACACGCCGGGATCCCATATGGGCACTGGTTTTAATCTCGGCTCCACTTCCCATCCAGCTCCCTGCTTGTGGCCTGGAGAAACAGTCAAGGACAGCCCAAAGCCTTGGGATCCTGCACCCACGTGGGAGACCTAGAAAGAAGTTCCTGGCTCCTGGCTTCGGATCAGCACAGCACCAACCGTTACAGTCACTTGGGGAGTGAATCAACAGACAGAAGATCTTCCTCTGTCTCTCCTTCTCTCTGTATATCTGACTTTGCAATACAAATAAATCTTAAAACAAACAAACATACATATCATGGCCTTTGTGGCAGCATTCACCTTAGCTGCCAGAGCTCTTTCAAAGGTGTTACATGAGTCCTGCGATTTGGTATGACAAACTATTTCCTCCCAGTGTGCAGTTTAAATTCCACCTTAAAAAATATTATCATCTAAAAGAAAATCTGAAGAAACATTGTAATGTATTTGACAAAACACAAAAACTGGGGCAAACAAATGTCAACTACTATATATTTCAACACCCAGGTCACCGTTTCCAACCAAGGAAAACTTCTTTGCGTTCTGTTTCTTAATATTTAGAGGAATCTTAAAAGCAGCATCTATTACTACCTTTAAATGGATGTTTAAGATAGAAACTGCTGGGGCTAACAAGAAATATGTGAATTATCTATTTTTAAAAACATCAAAAATCAAAGAACAAGTTCCTACACCACACCACGTAGGTGAACCTACTGCCCTGGCCGGAAGCACTGCGAGGTCAGGGTTCAGGGAAATGTGACCCTGGACGCTCTGGAGCTAGGACAGCCACAGGGCCCTGCCTCGACAGCACTGACGCTGGCCAAGCCCGTCCAGGTGGGCGGCCCCCAGGATCCACACGGTGCCACATTTTTCCTTGGCACCACATGGAGTGAACAAAATGCCTGTCGGTTCCCAGAGTCCCCGCACCAACAGGCCTGGCCCTCTGCCCGGTCATCTCAGCCATGTGCGGCTTCCTTTCAACAGTGCAGCCCCAAGGAACCAGGCGTCCTCGCGGCACAGCCCCAAGGCCCAGGGCACGTCCCAGTCCAGCCCTAGCGCCTCCCCTGCGCTCCCAGTGACCACTGCAGCACTTGGTTCAATGAAAGCTCCTGAAGGGCTGACAGATGAAGCCCAGGCTCCTGTGAGGTAATGAATAGGGCAGCTTTCTCAGTGGGAACCCTTGAAAAACACACAATGTGTTCCACATAAATCACATACTGTGCTAGGAAATGAATACTGGCACCTCCTTTATCAAAACCGAAAACACAAGAAGCCATGGAGAACACTCTGACCGTCCCACAGGGACAATGTGCACTAACCAACATTTGCAGCTCCCGGCTCCAAAGCTCCACACCACCCTCCAAGAACGCAGCAGGCCAGGTCGCAGGTCTCACAGCAGCTCCGTGTGACGGGAAGCCAAGTTTCACAACAGAGCCAAGCAAAAGCCCATAGTCAGGAGGTGGGGCTGTGCAGACCCGTGTCTGTCCATGCACTGTGGGCTAGCCCCTGGAAATGAAGGTACGCCAAAGCTACAGGTACCTAACAGCCAAGGCTCACCCCCGTTACCACACTGGAACACCATAACCAGCAGATGCAAAATCTGACATGGCCTCTAACTCACAGCAGGTGCACCTACTCAGCCCCACCAGCATCTCCAAAAACCGGCAATAACAAGTGTGAGTTATCAGGAAACTGTGACCATCCTAGGAATCCATTCTAACCAGGTTTCAGTCAATAAATTTGGTTTTGTTTCCTGAAAATCACAGGCTTTTAGAGGCTGGGACAGAAATGCTAAGGTCATGGACAAAGGTGAAGTGCTAGCGAGAGAAACAGACATTATCCTGCCCACAGGAAACAGAAAACCATCATCCAGTATTCCTTCCTCCTGAGGGGGTCCCAGGGTCAGCCACGTTTATGCTTCCCACAAGCCCTGCATGCACCAGGACAGGCAGGCAGGTCCCGCGGCAGCTGTCCTGTGCCCACAGCATGGTGACCAGCAGGGCAGTTCACAAGCCAGAGTCTTGGCTCGATATTCTCTCAAGTCTTTCAAAAATCTAAAAACCACTCTTCCCTCACTAGTACAGCCCTTAGCTTAGACTGTCAAAAGGATTGTGAACTAACCCTATGTGCATGGCCCGCAAAGCTGGTGACAAGCCCAGCATGACTCCCCAAGCTCCACCCAAGGACCCAGAGCGGCTTCTCAGTCTCGGCAACATGCCTCCTCCTCCTCGGTCACAAATGGAGATGCCCAGGCTCCCTCTCCCACCCCCAGCTGCTCAACATGACCTCGTGGGCACTCTGAACATCACACCAAGAGCATCCTTCCTCAACAACTCAGCCAGCCCTCGGCAGAAGCTACTGAGCAGGAGGAACAGAGAGAGGCTCACTGGGGTGGCAGAACAGGTCGGTGGCCCTCCCGGCTTTACCCTGGGGCCAGTCCCAGGATGACCTGGAGAGAGGAGGGAAGGGCAGGCTATCCCCCAGGATGCGGGTTTTTACAGTCCTTGGCACTCCGAAGGCTGCAGGCAGGGAGCCCCTGCTTGTCCCCAGACAGTTGCTGCTAACACCCACAACAGGCACCCAGAGAGGATGCCCTCAGGCCTGAACTTGCCCTACCCTCATGTACACAAGAGGTATGTTTCCTGCTACACAGCAGCTCTGCCAGGGGGTTGTCTGCCAAACACAGCAGGGAGTGAGAGGAGGCCTCCCCTGGGGCGACAGCTGAGCACCCAACACTGCCAGTGCCTGAGGGCTGGCCTTACTGCCTGCAGGGGGCAATGCACAGACACACCTCCCACACCAACAGCCAGAAAGCAGCAAGCAGGCAGCCTGGGCACTTCTAGGTCAGGAGTGCTGGCCAGAAGCCACACAAGGCAAGGACACTCCTATTTGTCTTGACTGTCTGCATTTCTACCAGCTGGACCACCTGGCAAGTCACTCCACCTCTGTACCTTGGTCACCCCCATCTGCCAAAGGGTCCCTGTGTGGCAGTGAGGATGGAAGGAGAGATTAGGTGCCCCGCTCACTCGGGGTCAGCATGAGGTCAGAGGCAGCTGGCCCTGGATGGTGGTTTGCCCCTGGTTTCCCATCAGCACAACTGACACATGCTCTCAACTGCTCTTCATTAACGCCACTAATCCCCAGAAACCTCACCAAATCCTCATCTCTTCCAGAACGCTCTTCCTGAGGATGACAGAAACTTCAAGAGCAGTGCTGCTACCCTGACCCCTTCCTTGACCCTTCCCTGAGCAATCTCCGGTCTGTAGCTGCAGCTGCCTGGCTTCCCCTGCCTCCCTCCTGCACCCACAGCAGCACTGCAGTCCCTTGTGCAGAGTGTCACCTCCCCACATTCAGCCATGGAACCACTTTCTGGCTCCCAAGGAGGGAACAATCCAAGTGGAAAGAATGTGGAAACCACATAAGGGATGTAACCTGTCACTGCTGGGCAATATCAGGGATGGTAGCAAAGAAAAAAGATCAGTGGTGCACACGAACGTCACTCTACAGGTCCCAGCACAGCAGGCTGCTGCCCACTGGGACACTGCTCCTCCATGGCCAGGTGAGCCGGCCTGTCCTGCCTCCCACCAGGCATTGTGGCATCTCCTGCTCTCCAGTGTTGTGGTCCCCTTTCTCAAACTAATATAGAAACACAGGCGTTAGGCAACAGTGTTACGGCAGTGATTGAAAACCACACACTGTCCCCTTCCATACTTTCTCTCCTCAGTGTCCCCAGAGGCTGTGGAAATAATGCTACAATAGGAAATGCATAAAACATGAAGGGAAGAGAGGAAGGACATGAGGCCTGGCTTGGTGGGCTCGCCCAGCACCACGGGGCATGGCCACGACAGCCACATCGTGCCAGATTATGTTTAAGTCACACAAGCAGAACACCTTCCTAAGTGGTTACAGACACATTTTTTAAAAATGCAGCCACTTCAGAAAGTGGCTTGGCAACTCCTCATCAACACAAAACCACCATGGGACCCAGCAATCCCACTCCCGAGACGCATACTCCTTGTTCACAGGCACGGCATCACACAGAGGCCACAGTTACTACAAATCACTGAATTGTACCCCTGAAATGAGCCAACCTGATGACTTGGAAAACACACCTCAACAAAACCGTTTAAAAGAAATACACGCACCGTAATCTTTACACATCTGTCCCCCCCAAAACGACTGCAAGGGTTTCAGTATGAAGACATCTTTCAGTTCATCTCCCCAACAGGGCATGGAGTGAGGGCTGAAATGTCCAGTGGACGGAAGCAACACAAAGGAAACAAGCAGCTGTCTTAGTCCACAGCTTCAGCATGTCCCTCTGCGTCCCAGCCATGTCCTCCAGTCAGTGCCCCCCACACAAACAGCCTGGGAAAGCCACAACACACTGGCCACGGGGCTTCAGGCTAACCAGCGCCTGAAGATGTGGCCTGACCAACTGTGTACAGTGTCTGTGTCCCAAGTTTAAAGAAAGGCATGTCATCCTATTAGCAATATTAGGAAAACCCTGGGGCGGCTGAGTGAAGAGTAGGAGAATCATGATATGGATACATATACACACACACACACACACATATATATATATATAAGTATCAGTAGGTGTGTGTGTTGAATTCAATAATTTCATTGTTACCTCTCCAAAGATAAAGAAACTACTCTGCAGATGGATGAGCCTCCAAGGTCACAGAGCAAAGCTGCTGCCGGGGCAAGATCTACGCGTACGTGCAATGCACACACACACACAGACGACACCTTTACCACGAGGACATGTCCCTCCTGGAGCAGGCACAGGTGCTGCAGACCCAGCAGGAAATGGTGTGTGGAAGGTGTTTTCTGCTCACATCTTCATTACCACCGCTGCCATACTAGCTAAGAAAACAAAACCCAGCATCCCAAGGCAAGATTTCTGTAGTTCAGGCACCAAGTGTGGTCTAACACAGCTTTCTCAACAGCCCCCAGGAGCCAGAAGATGCAGACGCCAACTAGCGAAGCTCTCCTCTCCTCGCCCACACACCCACAGTGCCTGGGATCCACACAGGTGCTGGGTGCTGGCCCAGGGCGCAGCTTCCTATTCCCGTCCCCACTGGGAGAAAGGAGGCTAATCTGGCCCCTACGTTGTCCCAGGGAGGATCACCAGCTCTCAGGATGTCAGGATTTCCTTGGCCCCACAGTCCCAGAGCTGCTTGGCACCAGGACCAAATGGAAGCACTTAGAGCAGTAATTTAAACAGGCAGCCTTTGGGAAGGTGTGCAGCCCTAAATAACCACGCTGAGTAAGGGCTGGGGGACAGAGGACCAAGGACGGATGGTAACACTGCCTTCACCCTTTTTGCACAACCTCCTCCTCAGCACCTGCCCGAATGCCTGACAGACAGGAATGAAGACAGAGCAAGTGCAGCCCTGGGGTTCAATGCCAAGGGCAAAAGGATCCCACACCACCCCCCACAGGACCCTCTGCATGGCTCCAACACACAGCCTGCATGGGAGCTCCTATACTCCAGACTCAGCAACAGGCATGTTACAGATCCCACGCCTGGGCCAACAACATGTGTGTCCATGACAAGCGCTGGTCCTAATCCCCTGAGCCCCCTATTCTGGGGTGGGGAGGTAACCCAGCGCCCCTGGGAGCACTGACTCTGGGCACTTTCACTGCCTCTTCCACCTACATGCCCAGGAAAGCACAGCAACTCAGCTGCAATTCAGACCCCACAACTCGGGATGCGAACACACGAGCTGACAGGATGGGTGCGTGGAGACAAACACTCACTTGAATCAGTGCCATATAAACCATGTTGCTAACACAGCAAAGCTATTTCACTTTGAGGCCCTACCTGACCCCACAAGTGGCAAGACTTGGCGAGTAGGAATAACCTCACTCCAACTGAAAAATTCCTCAGAGACCTGCAGTCACGGGCCACTCTCTTCTAATACACCCCGAAACCAACAGAACAAGAATGAGAATAACCCACAACAATACAAGGACAGAGTTCCAAACCCAAAGCTCAAGAGACAGCCACCATCCCTGGGTTGGGGGCGGAGTGCAGTCAGCTCCACAACTCATGGCCTAGCTGGGTCTGGCTGAGCACACTGCATCTGGGTCATCCCTAACCGAGTGGAACACCAGGGGAGGTTCCCGGAGGGTGGCCATGTCTCCAGGCCACTCCTGCTCCTCCAGGAATAGCTGAAAAGCCATAGGCAGGTAGGGAACCTGGGAAGGGTCCAGGGACAGAGTTAAAGGGCAGTCTCCGCTGCAAAGCATTCCAGCAGAATTCCCGAGAGGAAAACCTGTCACATAAAGGCTTCTCGGGCCTCTCTGGAAGGAAGTGAGCCAGCTCTCCACTGCCTCCTTCAAAGGTCTTCAAAGCGTCAACACAGCAGAGATAGAAACAATAACAATCATCACCAACAAAGCACATTACTTAAAAGCAGGAGGGAAAAAATAGAAAAGGATAAACACTACTGAAAACAGTGACGTAAACAAAAGTAAGGCATGGGCACCACCCAGGACACTCCCACCCCATCCTGGAGTGCTTCCCATCCAGTTTCCTACTAACACATCCCTGGGAGGCAGCAGGTGCTGGATGAAGCACCTGGCTCCTTGCCTCCTACACCAAAGTCTCAGGTTCTTGACTTCACCTGGCACAGCCCCAGGGGTCATTTGCTAGGGAGAAGGGGGGAAAGGGACGAGAGGAGACCAGTACAGAAGCTCTCTACCTCACTGTCTTCCAAACAAGATGCAACTAAATGACAATTTTTAAAAAAGAAAACACAGGGTACAGCCCCAAAGCATACAACTCCTCACTTTGGGATGTGTCTCTCCCTGTCTTTGCCTTTGAAACATATTTTTTTTTTCTTTTTATTGATTGCATTGCATTATGTGGCACAGTTTTTTTTTAAAGATTTATTTTATTTTTATTACAAAGTCAGATATACTGAGAGGAGACAGAGAGGAAGTGGAGCTGCCAGGATTAGAACCAGCAGCCATATGGGATCAAGGCGAGGACCTTAGCCACTAGGCCACGCTGCCGAGCCCCATGGCACAGTTTTATAGGCACTGGGATTCCCCCGCCCCTCCCCAACTCTCCCCCCATGGTGGATTCCTCCACCTTGTTGCATTACCACAGTTCAAATTCAGTTGAGATTCTTTCATTGCAAGCATTTACCAAGCATAAAGTCCAGAATCTTATTGTCCGGATAAGTTCAACAGTTTCTTGGGGAGACCATCTCTGGTCTGAAGGTAGAGCCCGCAGAGTAGCATCCCGATCAATTAAAAGCCCCGACATAACATCGGTAACAATTTATAACATTATAGAATTAATTGACATGGTATTGAGTAACCAATATGTTAAAAAAAAAAAAAAAGAATGCAAGTTCTGAACCACATCCTGTGACTTCTTCATTGACATTTCAATTATTAGTTTATATACAACCGGGTTCTATACACCTTAAAATGGCTATAGATTACTATTCAGCTGTCTCGTGTCTGTTTTAATTTTAGTATTTAGCAATTTATAGTGTTGAAGCATGATTTTGCTGAACCTGGCTGTTTTTCGGGTAGTCTAACTCTGTAACTCTAACAAGACATATGTCAACAGTTTGGGTGAACAGTTTTAGGAGGGGTGTGCAGAGAAATTTTCAATACCCTAGACGCTGTATACACCTGCCTACTGCACCTGAAAATGAAGCTAACAGAAAAACTTCCACCTGCAGAGGTTTAAGGACAGTGAAAAGGCTCATCAATTAAATTCCTATGGTTTCTGAAAGCCTGGAGCTATCTGGGCAGCCATCAGTATAGGACACATCACAGGAACTGAGTCACTTTGCGTCACTCAGACACCAAGACCAGACAGCGCACTACCCAGTTTATCTCTGCTGCCTTCTTATCCTGTCCCAATTGCAGAGAGCCCATTTCACACCTGTGAACTTCAAGAAGAGCAGAGCTCCCTAATGACCCCCAACCCTACCCCACACCTCCCCCCCCCCCCCGAAACCTCAGAGGCGGCCAGCCTTGATTGCAGAAGAAAGGCTTCAGGCTGCCTCTTGGAGCCAGCCACCTGGCTGCACACGAACCTGTTCCTCTCAGGCACCCTGGGGAAGGGTGAAGAAGCTAGGGCAGCAACTGGCTTTCTGCAGCTGAGTACACATCCCGAGCTAGAGTCCATCAAACCTTCACTGCTGCACTGTTTCTAGATACCTCTCCACAGAGAAAATCAACAAAATACTAAAAACACTAAAAATCATTTGTAAACTTCAGGAAATAAGTATGTTTAACCCCAATAAAAATGGTGGGAGTGCAGGCTAGTACAACCACTATGGAAATCAGTATGGGGAGTGCTTGGAGAATTGCAAATAAACCTGTCATATGATCCAGCTATCCGGCTCCTAGGAATATACCCAATAGAAATGAAATCTTAGTATGAGAAGAGGATCTGTAATCCTGTATTTATAGCACTAAAATCTACAATAGCAAAGACACGGAAACAATCCAGACGCCCATCCAAAGAGGAGTGGCTAAAGAAACTGCGGCACATCTACTCCATGGAATATTTATTACTCAGCCATTAAAAAGAATAAAATTATACCATTTGCAACTAGATGGTCCCAACTAGAGATATTATGCTCAGTGAAACAAGTCAATCCCAAAGAGACAAACACCATATGTTCTCTCTAAGATAAAGAAACCATATGCAAATTGGAATATCTAGTGATGGAGTAATGGAGACTACTATATCCAGATGTGAAGACACATGCATCCCTAGTTCCAAATAAGATGGACTCCCAATGAAACTGTTGGATATATCTAGACAATGGGATGCTGGACTGTCTGACATTGTCTGTACCAGCAATGTCCAGGCACACTTAAATAACAGACTGATGTAATTACAACTCCTTATGGAAGACTATATTACTGTAACAATATGGGGAAAATCAGTCGTGGGTGGAAAATTGGGGGTGGGGGTGGAATCCCAGACTTCACAGAATTGTATCATAAAATTCAAAGTTCAAAACAAATTTTTTTTAAAGATTTATTCATTTTATTACAGCCAGATATACACAGAGGAGGAGAGACAGAGAGGAAGATCTTCCGTCCGATGATTCACTCCCCAAGTGAGCCGCAGCGGGCCGATGCGCACCGATCCGAAGCTGGGAACCTGGAACCTCTTCCTGGTCTCCCACGCGGGTGCAGGGTCCCAATGCATTGGGCCGTCCTCAACTGCTTTCCCAGGCCACAAGCAGGGAGCTGGATGGGAAGTGGAGCTGCCGGGATTAGAACCGGCGCCCATATGGGATCCCGGGGCTTTCAAGGCGAGGACTTTAGCCACTAGGCCACGCTGCCGGGCCCCAAAACAAATTTTTTTAATGTTATTCTGAAGCTGAAAGAGAAACAGGAAATTTTTTTTTCACAAAATAATTTTTATTAAATTTTTCAGCAAAAAATTCCTTGTATCAGGAGTAAGATGATAATGTGCAGAAAGTACAAGTTAGTTCTGCTTAGCATTTAAAAACAAGTGTTATGGCAGAAATTTGAAAAGTATTTGAATACGTCTTTAAACAACTAGATCTACATAAGGTATTAGAGATGTTTTTTTAAAGCGCTTTTATTGAATAGCCACAACTTGAAGTGGCAGAAAGGCCTGCCCTACAGTCCACATCCAGCTTCTTCCATCACTACCATCTCCTGCTTCTGCGATACATGTGTCACAATTAATGAGCCATACAGGAGAAACATGAAAATTTAAAGAAACAGATCATGAGAATATCTTCAGAATTGGAAATAGGGCCCAGTGCGATGACTCTATTGCCTAATGCTCCACCCTTCAAGTGCCAGGATCCCATATGGGTGCTGGTTCGTGTCCCAGCTGCTCCACTTCCCGACCAGCACCCTGATTGTGGTCTAGGAAAGCAGCAGAGGACAGCCCAAGGCCTTGGGACTCTGCACCCATGTGGGAGACCCAGCAGGAGCTCTGGCCATTTCAGCTATTTGGGGAATGAACCAGCAGATGGAAGATCTTTCTTTCTTTTTCTCTGTAAATCTGATCTGCCTTTCCAATAAAATACATAAATCTTAAAAAAAATGGATATAATAATACTCATCAAATCTCTGATGGTCTGGGTTTAACTGAAGGAAGCTAAGAGACAGAAACATCTCTGACACATGAAGCTGTTGCATGCGAAAGGCAGTCTGCAAGGTGTTCGTAAGGCGGCCAGGCTGGGACAGCAACAGGCAGGCTGAGCGTCATCTGTGACTGTGGCAGTGGAGGTGGAGTCAGACCCAGGGAGACTGCAAACCACCCGCCTATTAAAGAGACCCCAGCCCCAGGCCCTTCCTTCACAAAGGCCTACTTATGTTCTAGACACGAAGTTAGTAAGAAATAAAAGACTAAGTAACTCATTTTAACTCTTTCGTATTTCTAGTTTTTATTTATGATATAATTATCAGAGCAGACACCCACAGAACAAACACTCCATGGTACAGTGACCCAGCTGTGCTAAGACCACAGGGAGCCGTGCCCTGACAACCCAGGAGCTCCTCACAGCTGCCTTCGGCCAGCAACAGTAACGCACGCTCTCCTGCCTGGTCTCCAGCTCAACCAAAGAGCAGCAGGCCAGCCTGCCTCTCCACACATCCCCTGCAAGAGGCCTTAGCTCCAATACCACAGTTCAGGAGAGGTGACCAAAGACACAACACCAAATTCCCATTTTCCACTTCCAAAAAGGTGTTAGGCAGCAGACAGTAGGCTCAGAGCCAAGGTGAGCTTCTCACCCACACAGAGAACATTCCAAGTCACATTCCATGAGCCCTTCCAGTTACTCCACAGCAAAGGCCCTCCAAAGTCCAGCACTCCCCTGCCCCATTTGCTCTAATTGCTTCAAAGTGTAACTGTCTATATTAAGGACTTAAAAGATGGTGCAGCTTAACCTCCCGTTATGAGTTTGTGTTAACAGCTCTTGCACGCACCAGGTCTGAGTGCCATGGGAAGGGAGACAAGGCAGCTCCCAACTCCAGTGGGCAGCCAGCACCAACCCCAGGAAGCAGCACTGGCTCAGTGAATGGGCTCCTGCTGCCCTGTGAACCACTGGGGCCAAGTTCCTGACTGCCAGCCTAGGCCCTGGCTACCACAGGTTTTATGCACTGGAGCCAGCAGATGAGGAAGTGCCGGAGTCCAGCTCCAGCCGAGAGTTTGGAGCTCGGGAAGGGTGCGTGGCGTCGGCGATAAAGAAAGACACAGACACTGACACTTGGTGTGTTCTTGCTATATGCCTTATTCTCAAGAAGAAGCTGTCCTTTTTATTTACTTAGACACATCACTAGCCTCTGCACAAACGTTTGATTTTTTATCTTTAACTTTAGAACTAAGACAGCATACACAGATGTTCAATTAATTTTTACTTCATGGTCAACCAGGTGCTCTTAAAGATAATTCTGTAAGTTACTATAATCAGTTTCTTTAAAGCAAACCATTATTCATTCTTCAGAAGTAGCCATTAGGTGACAGCCAGAAGTCCAAGGCCGAGGCACAGATGGTTACCTACTAATCAGTAAAACATTCCTACCTACTACATTTTATTTTCACAACTTATCTATCATATAATGGGAAAGATACATCAAAAGAAAAAGAACATAAGGATCTAAGGCAAAAAGTTTCAAACATTAAATCCCCCTACAACTGCAAACCCTACAACCCCATAAACAATTAAACAATAATCAAAAGTATATCTCTGTGATGTTAGTAGAATTGCCCTATATTTCCTCTAGTTAAAAAATTATAAAAACGGCTAAAACAGCTGCATTTTCTATGCTCTAAAAGTTGCAAGGACAGGCTAACCTTTAAGGTCACAGTAACTATATTTTTTTTGCCATAGCAGTTTCCACTCATACTCCCATCAATTCTGTTAGTTTGTAAAATTCTTATTAAGCCATTTCCCAGAAGGCATGCTGTATTTCTGGGCCAGATTTCAGGACAATGGGTAGGTACACAACAAGGTGTCCAGAAATGGCATGGGTTTAATTGTACTTCTGTGCGCAGTTAAAGGCCCACTCACCAAGACATTATCAGTAACATTAACTCTCAAGCTCATATTACTTGCCAAAGCCATCTCACAGGGGCAAACAATGCCTCAATAGATTACAGGATTCTTAGTGGGGTGCTTGAGTGTCTATGCAAAAGGGTGGTGAGACTGCATCAAGGTGGTCAGAGAGAAATCCACCGGGCCCTGCCAAACAGCTGGAAGCTCCCCCGGGCCCTGCCAAGCAGGGGAGCTGTTCTCTTCACACCTTCGTGCCATCTACACCTACTGCACAGTCCCCTGCAAGGAAGCCCTTGCTAGCTCTCCACCTCTCAGATTTAAAAAGGAGGAGGAAACATGGTAGAAAAGCAAGACCCCAAGTCTCTGAAAAATGAGAGTTTTTCTAAGTCCTCTGGAGACAAGAAATGAACTGATCTAAAACCACTTGGCAACCAAGGCTAAGGTGACACAGGGCTACCACAGCCTAATGGCGAAAGGTGCAGTGGCCGGCCCCAGCCCAGACCTGGTGCATCTTGGACACGCCTGCTGAGCCCCACCTCCACTCACAGAAGCACACACTCCAGAAGGAAGGAAGAAACGTTGCAGGTTTTAGTTCAGTGCTACCACCCTGCCAACCAAGAAGCCAGGTTCCTTTCAGCAGGAACTGTTCATTCCCAAGTCAGGGTGCTTCACCCTCCTCAGCCCTGCAAATTTCCCTGCATCTGAAACACTCAACTAAATCAGAAGGCTAACCAAAAACATACACACAAAACATACTACAATATTTATCTTATAAACACAATGCATTTGAAGAACAGCTTAAAAACACAACTCAGAGGCCCAGTGCAATGACCCAGTGGCTAAATCCTCACCTAGCACGCGCCAGGATCCCATTTGGGCACAGGTTCATGTTCCAGCTACTCCACTTCCCATCCAGCTCCCCGATTATGTACTGGGACAGCATTAGAGGATGGCGCAAAGCTTCAGATCAGCTCACCTTCAGCCACTGTGGCCATGTGGGGAGTGAACCAGCAGATGCAAGATCTTTGTCTCTCCTTCTCTCTGTAAATCTGATCTGCTTTTCTAATAAAAATAGGCAGATCAGATTTATGGAGAGGAGAAATAAAATTTCCATCCGCTTGCAAAGTGAAGATTAGTTAACTGAGTCATTGTGCCAGGCCCTATAAAATATATTTAGAAAAAATACACAATTCAGGCAGTCAGAATTCCAGGGGTCTATGTTCCTCTAGTCCCTGCATGTGCTTCAAAGGCAGCAGAGCCTCCAGGCAGCTGAGAAAAGAGAGTGGTTTGGTTCATGTCCACACACACACACACTCACCACACCGCACAGACACAATAACACACACACACATATACCTACTCATACTCACACTCACACATTTACCACACACACACTCATACTCACATTCCCACCACATATACACAATCACACACTCACTCATACACATGTTCATATACCCTCACATACACCAACTCATACATAACCTCACTCATTTACCACACCACACAGATACACTCATTCATACACCCACACTTGCATACATACACAATCATATAAACAGTAATATGCAAATTCACTACACACACGTGCACACATACTCACTCCCACACAGGAGGGCCCAGGTTCCATGCACTGGCCAGCACCAATGGGCAGCACCACTGGGCACCTGCCTTGCAGATGTTGGCACATCAATTAACCACGGAGGAGTACGGCAGGAAGGTAAAGCTTGCCAAAGCACTGCTAGGCAAGCAGGAAGGATATTTTTTTTCTTTCTCCAAAGAAAAAAGCAAGCAGCACAGGCAAACAGGGATGTGCCCCTACCTAGAACCCATCTGTCCTAAATACAAGACAGCTGTCCTATTAAAGGAGGCACGGCCAGGTAGAACATGAAAACAACCTCCCCAGGGTGAATGCTGTGGTGCAGGGGGTTAGGGCGACACCTGCAATGCTCACATCCCATATGCGCACTGTTTCAATTTTTGGCTGTCCTGCTTTCCATACAGCCACCTGGGAAAGCAGTGCAAGGTGGTCCAAGGCTTGGATCCTTGTTCCCAGATAGGAGACCGAGAGTTCAAGGCTCCGGCTTCAGCCTGGTCCAGCCCTCACTCAGCCTTCTGGAGAATGAACCAGTGGAAGGAAGATGTTGAACTCTGCCTCTCAAATAGTAAATAAATCCTTACAAGATAAATAACCTCACAAAAAGTGGGTAGAGTATCGGACAAGATTTATGACACAATTTGCGATTTAAAAAAACGCAAAAAGACCTGCATTATCAAGCAATGAAAGATAACACAAATAACGCACATGCAGACAGGTGGAAAATAAGCAAAACTGAAAAAGGTAAATTCAAAAAATGGCATTAGAGACGCTGCTGCTTTAAAAGTCATGCAAGGGGGACGGGAAGATGGGGTGAGCACAGGGTAGGGCAGTCCTGCTTCTGGGCCCATCATGGATTCAGAGTGTCCCGTTACTTCTTCATGGCCCAGGCGCAGCCAGCAGGGCCAGGGCAGGAAGCAGCTCTCAGTCTGTAGCAGATAAGCAGCTGCCCACCCCTCGCCCAGTTTTCAAAGAGCTGTGTTATCACTGCCCCTCCAGCAGAAACCAACAGAATTTCTGCTGCCCTGCCACTAAAAGCAAGATGCAAGGAGGGTCATGCTCAGACTTTCCAAAGCAGACTCATCTTACTGCTCTAGGCAACACATCAGAAAACAACCTCCATGGTGCGCCGTAAGTAACACTGTGCAGGGAGGGAGTGTTCTTTTTTCAATGCTTAAAATACTGCATCATATGAAATAACTTTCATTCTAATTATTTGTCGGGATGCTGAGGGTAAACTCCTACCCACACTTTTGTTTCTGATACGCATTTTCCACGCATTTTCTGCAGGGGCTTCCTCAGGCTGCACTCAGGAGACCATCCGCGGCACACATGCAGCATTAGGACAGCAGATGACAGCAACAGCACTGTCAATTCAGCACGGCTGTCAGGGTTTTGGCCATTGGAACCTACAGCGCTACTCGGCGACTCTAGGGAAAAGACATGCCGCCCTGTGACACCTACAAGCACATCCCCAACAGGCCACATGTCACCCGACGCTGGGCACAGCCGCAGTCGGCCCAGCCACACCCTTGTTGCCACTGAAGGGGACTCCCCACCACAAACTGCACCAAGATGCGGCTTCTGAAGAACCCCTGACAATGATGGGAGGGACAATGACAATGATGATTGAAGGAATATGTATTGGGGGGGAGTGGACTGGAGGGAGTCCTGGAAACACCACACCATTACCTGCCTTGACCAGCTGGGTGCACGACTTGGTGTCAAGAATGGGGGAGGGGTGCTAAAGTCCTCACCTTGAATGGCCTTGTTCATATCCCAGTAGCCCCGCTTCTCTTCCAACTCCCTGCTTGTGGCCTGGGAAGGCAGTTGAGGATGGCCCAATGCCTTGGGACCCCGTACCCACGTGGGAGACCCAGAAGAGGATCTGGGCTCCTGGCTTTGGATTGGCTCAGCTCCAGCCATTGCGGCCACTTGGGGAGTGAATCATCGGACAGAAGATCTTCCTCTCTGTCTCTCCTCCTCTCTGTATATCCTACTTTCCAATAAAAATAAATAAATCTTAAAAAATGGAATCAAGGTAGAGTGAAATGGCTGGTAGCAGGTAGTCTGAAGGGAGAGGAAGAGAACATGTATGCTGGTACCAAAGGCTACGCTCTCTTCCAGCTGAGGGCCTTGGGCAAATTTTCCCATCTGTAAAATGGCTCAGCCACCCTTATCGCACAGAGGTGCTGAGCACCAATCAAGGCAAAGTCATGTCCCCCAGTGCCTGGCCCTTACTGGCAGAACTCAGTGTAACCAGACCCCTTCCTACTAGGCTTCCCACCGAAATCAACAAAGGCAAAAATCGTTACTTTTTTTTTTTAAGATTTATTTATCTTACTTGAAAGTCAGAGGTACAGAGAGGGAAACAAAGAGAAAGATCTTCCATCTGCTGGTTCACTTCCCAAATGGCCACAATGGCCAGAACTGGGCCCAAGAGAAACCAAAGAGCCAGGAGCTAATGGGTCTCACATGGGTGTAGAGGCCCAAGGCCTTGGACCATCCTCTGCTGCTTTCCCAGGCCATTAGTAGGGAGCTGGAACAGAAGCGGAGTGGCCAGGACTTGAACCAGCACCCATACGGCATGCTGGCACCACAAGCAAAGAATCAGTTTGCTATACTCCCCACTATCCCCCAAAGTTATCTTCTAGACTGACAAGTACAGTGACACCCAAGACAGCCAACTTGGCCACCTACTCTTTGCTGGCAAGTGGGCCAGCCTGGGAAGATGAGATGCAAATTCCTGTATTGGGGGACTGCTGAAGGAGTTCCGGGCATCCACTCCATCTTTTTTTAACCATCTCTCACGTCACGAGGTACCTGGTACAGTGAACCACACCCAACACACCACAGGAACATCCAAATGAGACTTTGTACAGTGCAAGTTCAGGTGGGTTTGGCAACCTTGAATTGCCCACTCTGCACGCTTTCAAAGGACTACAATGAAACTGCCTGAACAGCTGTTGGCCAAGGCTGGATCCCCAAGTTCTGGGCCATCCTTTGTCTGGACCTTTCCCTCGATCGCTATCAACTTCTACTCCAGAAAGTGCTCTGTTCTTAAGGAGGGAACCCCTTCCAGGCAGCGCACCACGGGGTGGCTGTTCCCCCTCATACACACACCTGCCCCCAGTGCCTCCAGCACAGGGCTGTGCCCTGAGCATGCTCTCTTCGTTCCAGAACTAAGGGTGCGCAATCAATTAGCTTGGCAATCTGCTGGGCCACACTAGTGCCTGAAACCACAGAAACAGCCACTACCTGCCTGTGCTGACCACCAATTCCATCCGGGATACCAGCTGGGCCCACATCATCAATGAAAGTCAACATTTTTCTTATTCAAGTTTGCCTATGCCAAAATGATCCTGGGACCAGAAAATGCGAGGACTAAGATAGTTGAGTCTCAGTTTCAGCTAGGGAGTTGGACAAATCACACAATGCTTATACTGCCACTTCCTCAGAGCCCCATACCTTCCCATGCAAGGCTCTCAGCTGATCCACCTGTGCACCCAGGGGGCAGCATCAGGCAAGAGGCATCTGTGTTATCTCAGTCCTGAAAACCCACTAAAAACTGTAAAGGGTTTTCCCCTTAGGAACCTGAAAACCTCCACATAATGAAAGGGGAGAGAAGACACAGGCATTAAGATTTCAAAAACAGGGGCCCAGCGCCATAGCCTAGCGGCTACGGTCCTCACCTTGAATGCGCCAGGATCCCATATGGGCGCCAGTTCGTGTCCTGGAGACTCAGCTTCCCATCCAGCTCCCTGCATGAAGCCTGGGAAAGTAGTAGAGGACAGCCCAAGGCCTTGGGACCCTGCACCCGCGTGGGTGCCACATGGAGACCCAGAAGTAGTTCAGGGCTCCTGGCTTCGGATCGGCGCTATGGCTGTTGCGGCCACTTGGGGAGCAAATCATCGGACAGAAGATCTTCCTCTCTGTCTTTCCTCCTCTCTGTATATCTGATTTTCCAATTAAAAAAAAAGAAACAGATTTCAAAAGCTGCAAAGTGGCAGCCGGTGTGTGGCACAGCAGGTAGTATAGCCATTGCCACTGATGCCAATATCCCATACGGGCATCAGTTCAAAATACAGCTCTTCCATTTCCCATCCAGCTCCCTGCTGATAGCCTGGGAAAGCAGTAGAGGACGGCCCAAGTCCTTGAGCTCCTGCACCCACATGGGAGACCCAGAAGCATCTCCTACCCTCCTCCCGCCGCCGTGTGTATGTGTGTGTGTGTGCGTGCGCGCGCGCAATTCTGCTTTTCAAATATATATATTTTTAATGTAAAGTAGGTAGCAGCACAGAACACATGACTAGGTAAATTCTTAGCCTGCTCTGCATTGCTCTAACAGAAAACCATAACTGAACCAAGAGGGGCCAGCGTTGTGGCACTGTGAGTTAAACTGCCACCTGCAGTGCCCATATGCTATACCGACATCAGTTCAAGCCTTAGCTGCTCTGCATCCAATCCAGCTCCCAGCAAATGGCCTAGGAATGCAACACAGGATGGGCTAAGTGCTTGGGTCCCTGTACCCACATGGGAGACCCAGAGATGCTCCTTGGCTCCTGGCTGCAGTCTGGTCCAGTCCCAGCAGTTGCAGCCATTTGGGGCGTGAACCAGAAGATGGAAAACTCTGTCTCTACCTCTCCTCTGCAGTTCAGCCTTTCAAATCAATCTTAAAAAAGGGGGGGGGGGCATGAAGCGATAGCATAGCAGTTAAAGTAATCACCTTGAATACACCGGATCCCATACGGACACCGGTTCTGATCCCAGCAGCCCCGCTTCCCATCCAGCTCCCTGCTTGTGGCCTGGGAATGCAGTAGAGGATGGCCCAATGCCTTGGGACCCCGTACCCACGTGGGAGACTCAGAGGAAGTTCCTGGCTCCTGGCTTTGGATTGGCTCAGCTCCAGCCATTGCGGCCACTTGGGGAGTGAATCATCGGACAGAAGATCTTCCTCTCTGTCTCTCCTCCTCTCTGCATATATTCCTTTCCCATAAAAGTAAAATAAATAAATCTTTAAAAAAAAAAAAGAGAAAAATATCTGTTTTGGGGGCAGCTATGGTGGTACAGCTGAGACAGAGCTGTCACCTTGAAACCTGCATCCCACGCTGGAGTGCTGCTCGAAGTCCTGTTTCTCCTGACGCAGCGTCCCGCTAACATGTCCTGGGAGGCAGTCAGTGATGGCTCAAGTGTTGGGGTCCATGAGGAGATCCCAAGGCTCCTGGCTTCGGCCTGGCCTAGCCTTGGCTTCACAGCCTTGCTGGAGGAGGGGACGGGGGGAGGGGCGGTGCTGTGAAACAGTGCACAGAAGATTCTCTCCCTGTCACTCTACCAAGCAGGTGAAAATAACTTTTTTTAATTTTTCTCTTTTTTAAAGCAAGAACTGGAATAGCAATATAAACAAATGTGCTTGCTGCAGCGAGGGAGGCTGGGAAGCCCACCACCACGGACGGACGCTGATTGCCATGTCACCCAGGCAGAAGGCGTCATCTGAGCCTGTCACCTCAGCTCTCCGCATCCATTAGAGCCCCAGCCCCACGGCCACTTCTATCCCCAGAAAGGTCTCGGAGGAACTCGGGGCAAAGCCCCACACAGGATCTTCAAGGGAGGCATTCAAGCCGCTGCAGAAGCACCTCTCAGCCACAAGAGCAGCAGAGTGCTAACCCCCGATGCAGGAACTGGCAGCACCAGGTAGCTCTGCAGAAGTCAGCCACCAGCAACTGGGGTCCTTTAAAGAAGGGGTAACAGCCAGGTCACTGTTCTACTCTTCACCACCAGGTAACAGTCCCCCAGCCTCTCCTGGTCAAGGAGACAACTACAGGGACACTGCACTGTGGCAGAGGGAAAAGTCAATGCTGGTGATGCCAGCCTTCCACTTGGGCACCAGCTGGTGTTCTGACTGCTCCACTTCCAATCCAGCATCGCTGCTCCTGGCTTGGGAAGAGCAGCAGGAGGTGGCCAAAAGGACGTGGATCCCTGTTACCCACACAGGAGAGCCAGCTGAAGCTCTTGGCTCAACCCTGGCAGGTGTAGCCATCTGAGGATTGATCCAGCAGATAAAATTCTGTCTTTCCCCCTGTGTAAACGCTGATTTTCAAGATAATTGGGGTGGGGAAGACAACAAAAGGGAGGAAAAGTTACAAGAAGCTGACAGCTGCCTGCCCGCTGCCCTGATGCAGTAGGAATGCTAGCCACGAGCACAGCAGCTGTCCAAGTGCCACCAGAGGGCTCGAGGCTGTACCCTGCCACGAGTACCCAGGGCAGGGTGCTCCTGCCACAAAAGATGGAGACCAAACCCAGCAAGGGGAATCACGCGTGGGCAGGGAGAGCAGTGACTTCTCCACAGCCGAGAACGCCTCAACGAAGAACTACCAAGGAGCCAGGTGTTGTTGGAGTTGCCATGTTTTTCTCTTTCCCTAAACATTTGGCCCTGGCACTTTTAATACATTCCATGGGGGAGGATGGGCGAACAGGACTGAATTATGGGAAATGAGGGCGAGCTGGGACCAAGGGCAGAGGCCGGTCCACTGAGTCTCACAGGGCTAACGGGCAACTTCTATTTCCTGCACTCAGTCCTGCTACAAAGATTCCAGTAATGAGAATCAAGCTGAGCTACAGGACTAAAAAAAGCCACACAAGAGTGGACAGGGTGTGGACCACTTCCTGCAGGTATGGAGTTTCCAAACAGGCAACTCTGAATCATAGGGAGAAGTTTCCCAAAGGCAGAGCTCAGTGCCATGTTTCTGAAAAAACCAGCAGAAGTGGGCATTGGAGTGTGTGTGTCTGTAAAACACACCAGAGAAATGCCGTACCAGCCTGACTCCTCCCACTGCCTCTTGCACCAAGGACCTCAGAAACACTGGCCAGTGGCAGGTGTTTGCTGCGGCAGTTTTGACACCGCTTAAGAGGCCCGCATCCCATTCCTGTTCAAGTCCCAGCTCCATCTGGATTACAGTTGCTTATGCACACCCTGGGAGGTAGCAGGTGCCTGACCCACCAAGTACTTAAATTCCTATCACCCAAGTGGCAGTTCTGAATCAAGGTCCCAGCTCCCATCTGACCCTGGCCCAGCCCAGCTGTTACAATCATTTGGGACAGCAAACCAGTGGACAGAAGGTCTGTGTGTCTTTCTCCGCCTTTTAAATTAAAAGAAAAAAAATACTGCCCAACTGACTATCCATGTCACCTGCAATAAGTGAGGCAACCCAGTTTCACGCATTAGCACAGTGGCTCCAACACCAAACACACTTCAGCAGTGAGGTTAGCAATGCTGGGTTTGCGGCACTGAGCTGCCTCAGCAGTCAGGAATCTCACAGGGAACTAGGCGCCATGGCTCTGTGGCTGAATTTTCACTTTACAACCGCCAAGATCCCAAATGGGTGCCAGGTTCATGTGTTTGCTGCTCCATAAGCTCCCTGCTTGTGGCCTGGGAATGCAGTAGAAGATGACCCAAAGGATGGCTTGGAACCCTGCACCCCCATGGGACATTGAGAGGAAGCTCTTAGCTTCAGATCAGTTCAGCTCTGGGTGTTGTGAGCACTTGGGGAGCGAGCCAACAGATGGAAGATTTTTGTGTCTCCCTCCTGTCTCTGTAAATCTGCCTTTCCAATAAAAATGAATCTTTTAAGAAATTATCTAAAAAAGAAAAAAACTTTTTTTTAATTAGAAGAAATCTCATTGTACCAGGTTCAGCTTGAAGGTCGCTTGGTCCTAAGTGAAACACTATTAAGAATATTCCAAGACCTGGAATTAGCAACACCATGTCCCAGACTCCCCCAACAGTTATCTTTAATTGAAAAAAAAATTTTTTTTTCTGGTCCTCCCCATTCCAAAACAAGAGAGAAGCAAAGTAAAACAAAGTCTTAGCACAGCTACACCTAGAACTAGAGGCAGGGGAGAGCAAGTATGAAAGTAGCAGCGGACACAGCAGACTTGGTCGTCAGTCCGGCACAGAGCCGCAGAAAAGGACAGGATGCAGGCGGGAGGGGAGTGTGTGAGCACAGAGTATAACGTATTCACTGAGAGTTCAAGTCAGAGGGGCGTGAACCTGCTAAAAACTGCGCCTTGGCTACTCAGTGACACCTGAGCCTCCTCCACTCAGTCACCATGGGCTGCTTCTCACCAAGCACGAGGGCAGAATCCAATGCTTTCCCTTCTCCCATCACCTCCACCCGAGCAAGCTAGGGGAGCCACAGCACACGATGCCCACCTGCTCAACAGCGTGCCCTGCTTCCAGCTACTTCCCCCACTGGAACCCTAAGTTTGCGGCCTTGCTCAGCCACTACCACCTTCTCCAGGCCACTTGCCCTGCCATGGGCTGCAGAGCCCCACGCTGCCCACCCCCATGGCCAGGCCTCTGGGGGAGCCCTCTCTGCTGCTGCTCCAGAAAGTGGGGGACAGCACTCGGTGGTTCAGCCCTTCTGCCCCAGGTGGCCTGGAAACTTAAACCTCACAGCTGTGCCGAGTGTCCACTCACTCTGTCAGCTGACCTTCCTGTGCAGGGAACAGCTGGTAACCGGGGAAACTTGGGCAGGCACCTCCCAGGCAGGCAGCAAACACTGAAAGTGTGACGCAACAAGAAAAAGGTGCCAGAGTCTATGCCACAATCTCCTGCAACTGCCCTGTGTTTGTGTCCATTTCCCACACTTCTAGAGCACCCAGGTTTCCCCAGGGTGCTTAGAGTCCTGGGGGAAAAGTTCTCTGTCCACCACAGGGGGCAGAGGGCACTCACTAGCAAAAGGCCATTTCCCAGGCCACTAGCATAGTGGAGGGGGAAGGAAGGGCCAAGATGAGGTCAGCAAGTAGAAGCTAGACTGAAAGTTCTTCTATCATCTCTACAACAACCTCAGAACATGTTAAAGTAACTTGGGCCCCACATTACACCATTTAAGGCAACTCAGTTTGTTCCAACTGTGGGTGACAAGCGAGGAACTGTGCAACCCATCCAGTGTCGTAACCAACAACCCAGGGACACATACCCCAGCAGAAAAAGCTGGAAGGATCATCAATGTCTCCTCAAACTCCTGTGCCAAGGCTGCAGGCCTTGCCACCTATCAGCATCCCAGAAAGTTCTCCAAGTGACTGCCAAAATTTCATAACAAATTCCTAAGTCAAAAACCCTCATTCTTCTACCATCACCGTAACATGAGCTCAAAGCTCACAGGTGCTCTGTTCTGCCAGCTGGAACTTGCCTTTCCTTCCATCTGAATTAAACCGAGCGGGCCAGTGGGCGTGCCAGGAGCCCCAGGTCCTCGTGGCCACAAAGCAGCCGGGCTTTCTAATCATTATAGCTGCTCCACTTAGCTCACCAGTTCCACTGTTTCCTCAAAAACGGGGCTGACCCCCCACACACACACACTTTCACTGTGTATTTGTTAGAAACAGTAACAAGGTTTAGTCATCAACCTCTCACCTAAGGCCTAAAGGTTGCTGGGTCAGTGAATAAAACAAAGAGTGCATATTTTCTTATTGTGAAAGGAAACCAACTTTAAGCTCTGCAAAAGCAACAGTGAAACCAAGAGGCAGCAGGGTGGGGAGGAATGTGCCCCCGCCCTCAGGAAGGAGCCGGTCTGCATCCAAGCTCACCCAGGAACACACCATCTCACCAAGGTCAGCTTAATCACACTACACAACACCCCCTGCCCCAAGCACGAAGAATTATGGGGCACCCAAGAGGAAAAAAATGCCAGACATTGAAAAATAGTGTTTTTACTAAAATGTTCGTTCATCTGGGTTTTTCTTCCCTCCCCCCACTTTTTTTTTTCCTTTTTAAAAAAGTACGCTTGCCTACACTACGAAAACTCAACCCCACAATCGTGCAGAAATTGTTAAGCCAATTGTTTGCAACCCCTGGTCAGACACCAGGACAAACAAGAGGGCAAGGGGCTGCCCAGGGCGGGGTGCACAGGTGTCCCCACCAACAGTGAGAGCCAGGTGTGTCTTATGGAGTCCTCAGCCACCTCCCAGGGTAGCCCAGCCGCAGCTAATTCCAGAAAATAACCACGTTCCTTGTGGTCCTCTGGGGGAATAGAGAGGCAAGGAATGTGCTTCCCCAAATGGCGTCCTGAAAACCAACTTCAGCCGGCAGATGTACCTCAGGCAGGGATGATGGTCCCAAGCCATTGTCGTACCCCTGAAATTGAAACCCATCCCTGAAACTAAAACATGGGGAACCATAGTCAGAAAAATCATCATACTGAGACGCCAGTGGGCGCGATGTATCTCAATTACAGCCTGGTTAGCACTGTGAAACAACCTAAAGGAAATACTAATAGATCAAAAAAAAAATCATTACAAGAAGCCCTTCTTACTCTACTAATAAGAAACCTTTTGGCCCAATTCACTCTGACCTTGATGGTTGTGAAGTTCAAACCAAAGCTTCAGAAAACAAAGATACATATCTACCTTCTACCTAGTGGTCAACACACTTAGAGGTTGTACATGCAAGTTAAAGAGATTTAAAGGGGGAGGGACACCCTGGCCACCTTCCCATCCTAAGATACTGTTACTCCTTAAAAAAAATAATAATAATAATTTGAGCTGCCACTGAAGTGGTCACTCTGAGTTCCCTGTCTGCCAGATTTCAAACCTGAAAAACGAAATCGAGGTTTCTTTTTATGGTTGGGTATGGGGGTGGGTAACGGGGAGCTGAATGGGGTGGTTTCCCATGGAGGGATGGGGGAGAGGTCCAGGCTGAGAAGCTGAGATCCTCAGCCCTTGATGTCTACAAAACAAAATCCATTTGGATATTTCTGGCTGATTTCTGGAAGCTCCTGCATTCGCTCCGCTTTTCCGGGAGAAAACAAAACTTGAATGCCACGCTCTACGGTAACGTGCGGCTTTAACCCTATCGTCACCATCTCTATAGTGTTTGCAGACACTCCAAGTCAGCCCAGAATGGTGGTTTTGTTTTCCTTCACGAAGAGGGGGAAGAAACTTTCCCGCATTCATATACAGCTGAAACCCAACTTCCCTCCCGCTCCGACCCGGCCCAGAAAGTGACCGCTAGGCCTTATAGCCACAAAGCACCGACGGCGGGGTCCTCGGCGAAGAAACTAAATTTCACGAAGCCTCCAAGCTAAGCTCCTCCACAGCTGCTGGCCGCCCTCCCAGGCTGCGTAAGGGCGCGCACTTTGCCCCGCGGCCCGGCCCGGCAAAAGGGGCGGCTGGGCACTCGCTCGGCGACCCGGCTCCGCGCGCCTCACACCTTCCTGCACCGCGCCCAGCCCGGGCGCCCAGCCGGGACGGGTCAGGGCGAGCTCCCCGCGCCCCTCCCTCCACCCGCCGGCCCGGGGCCCTCCACAGCCCCGGGCTCGGGGACCAGGCAAGCCCTCCAAGGGCACGTCTTCCCCACCTCTCTCCCTGGGCCTGCACAGCTCAGGGGGACTTGGGGGAGAAGCGCCGGCGCCCCACATCCGGACCCAGGCCGCGGTGCTCCCCACCACCACCACCACCACCACCACCACCACCACCACCACCACCACCACCACCACCACCACCACCACCACCACCACACATCCCTTAGCCGGCCTCCGTGGCCAGCCAGAAGCCCCGGAGCTGGGCCCCGACCCCCGCCGAGCGGGGAGCTGGGTCGTGCGGCTGCGGCGCGACCCCGGAAGGGAGAGCGTGTCGGGGGAAGGGGGGCCGTGTTTACACCGCCAAGTTGCCCGCTTCCGCCCCAGCCCGTGCGGCCCGTTGCTGCCTACCTGCATGCCGGGCAGGCCCGACTGCACCGGGGAGTGAGCCATGGCGCTCAGGACGTCCACTTCCTGGGACGGGACGGTCGGGCCGCGGCGATCCGCGCGGGCGAGCAGGCCCGCGGGCCGCGCCGGATCCCGAGGCCACCCCAGCCCCGGCGGGTCCCGGCGGGCGGCGGGGCTCAGCGACAGGCGGCGGGCCGCGTCTCCATGCACGGCGCCCAGAAGCGGAGCGGGGCGGGGAGGAGGGGTCCGAGCGAGAGCCGCTGCCACCGCCACCGCCACCGCCGCTTCTCGGAGGGAGCCAGGCGGCCCTGGGCCCGTACGCTCTAGCCGCCCGGACCTGGAGTGGGCGCGCACAACCGGCGGAGCCCGCGAGCCGCGCGAGCGCCCCGCCCCGGCCCGGCCCCCGCGCCGCCCCCGCGGCCCGGCCGGGGACCCCGCCCCGCGCTTCCGGGAGGAGGAGGCGGAGGAGGAGGCCCGGCGGCCGCCCGGGCGCCCTAGGCCGCAGGCGCCGCGCCGCCGCCTGCCGGCCGGGCCTGCGTCCCAGCGGCTCCCGCGGGCGGCTGAGGCGGCGCGGCGAGGAGGGGCCTGCGCTGAGGCGGGAGGGCGGGACGGCGCGGGAGCCGCGCTTGGCCGAGTGCCTGACGGGCCGGGACCGGAGCGGCTGGGAAGCCTTCCTGCCGGTCCCCCTTTGGCGGGGAGGGGATGGGACCCCCGGGCGGCAGTCCAGGACAGGGGCTCGGCCCGGAGCCTCCGTCTTGGGGCCTGCTCCTGGAGACCCGGGCCGAGCGGCTTCTGGTGTCTGAGGAAGTTTCAAACCGACCCAAAGGGGGAACCCGAACGGGGAGAGAACGTCTAATGGCCTGACGCTTTTTTGCTGACAGAACACAGCGCCGCTTGGACGGCCGGGCGCCCAAAAACTAGGCTAGAAAGCCAGAGGTGACCCCCGCGGGCTGCGCGGGGCCGGGAGGAAGGGAGGACAATCGGAGGAAGCAGCGTCTAGACTTTGACCGCTCCCTGCCTCCTCGGGCACCGCCATCTACAGCCACTGGGCGGGAGGATGGAGGGACCATTTTATTTGCAAATGCAAACAGCCCAGCCTCTGGAAGTCAGTCGGGAGCGCTCATCCCAGGCACCTCCCTTCACATCCTTGAGGCCTTTCCAGAGGGAGCTAAGTGGAGTCTAAAGTGTCAGCTATGTGACCCAGTAACTTGGCCGCTCTCAGGTGGGGGTCCTAAAACCTAATCTCTGCTTTTTCTTTGGGAAGAACACAAATGTTTTCCACAGAGGCCCCCGGGGAGACCTTCGGCTGCCTTGTTGGCTGTCACACTTTGGCAGCTGGCGGTGACACTGAAGAGCATGTGACAAATACAAATTAGAAAAGCAGCGGCTATCAGTGCTACATCAATTTTGTGTCCCTGAAAAACAAAAACAAACCAAAAAAAAAAGGACCTAACGAAAAGACAAATAAGAACGTGACTCTTTCCGGGGCCTGTCTTCCTCAACGCCGGCATTTATCCAGTCACACACCCTGAGGAACCAACTAGGAAGGGCCTGAAGAATATAGAGCAGAAGATGCAGCAGAGTGACATTTATAATCACAGGGAATTTACAACGGAAAAACATCCACAGATTGAATAAACAGTGTTTTCATTACACATTCCTGCTTTAAAGAAAAAAAAAAAGCAGCGACTAGAACAATACACAGGTGCTTCAGAAAGTTTATGGAAAATGCATGTAGCCCTTGACCCTTTGTGCCATAATCAACTATATAAAGATCATCAAAGTAAAATATTAATAATGATAATAAATAAATCCTTAAAGAAAAGAATAAAGTTTATGGAAAATGGGATTAAGGGGTATCTGTATGTTGCAAAAATTACAGAAATCCAGGCAGTTTTTCACAATACACGTCTGTAAACTTCTTCAAGAGCCTGTATAGATACAATTTGAACTCAAGGTACTGTGTATTTGTGAAGAGATACGTATCTCCAGATATGTTAGAGGACAACCTAGACGTGTATACACCAACATTTAGCAGTCTGAAATTAAAGATGATTTTTCAGTCACTAATCAGAGCTGGAGGAGACCAGCATACTACGAGACACAAACGGGCTGCAGCATTTGGGGACTGACCTGAGGCAATGCCACGGCAAGTGCTGACAAAGTGCTCTGCAGTGGACCAACGTCCAGCAAGTAAACTCCTGGAGGATGGAACATGACAAGGATGGGACATTAGAGCATAATATGCTGGGTATAAAAATAATTAGGATCACATTTATATCCCAGAGCTAGTGAGGCCAAGAACATGCGGCATCCCGCAGGGTGTGACATATCTGGACATATGTTCTTTGGCTGATCTATTTTCTCTTCTCTGTTCCTGTTTATCTGCATTCCTTCCATTGACCTGGTTCATGATAGTGAGTGTTGCTCTCACTAAAAAAGAGCAAGAAGCCTTATAGTAGCAAGCTATGCTCAGCCCTACGCAGGCATCACTCAGCATTCCCAGGGCAGTGGGTCTCTCCCTTCTTTGTTTTCCCAGCACACAGATGAATAACAAGGTCTGAGCTAGGAACAGATCCTGTGTGATTTTGCATTTATGCATGGCACGTTTTTGAGTGCCAACTGCATTCAGACATCAGTCCAGTGCAGGGCGTCTACGCAGGACCCCCAGGTGCCTATGATTCCATCCCAGAGACCATGTCTTCCACAACTGTAACTGGAATTTTACAGCACCATCACTGATGACACTAGAGTGACAATAGGATCGCTTCCAGCAGGAAAAGGAAAGAACCATCCTTTCACTCGTCCTCTTCACTTTCCCTCCACCACCACTATGCAATTACAACCCAACTCTACTACTGTCATTGCAAAGACACAAGCTGAGGTCTCCATAGAGATCATACATTTTCTTGTCTCCATGGAGATACTAATCTGATGAATTATTTTCATCCCCTGGCCCTCTTTGTCTTTGTGTTTGCTTACAGGACATGGATTGGGTAATGAATTGTGCCCTGACATGTATTCTGGACCACAAAAGACACTTGCGTGTCCCTACATGGAACCCCTCTAACCAGAGAGCCACTATGAGTTGACTTGCCTGGAGCCACTTGCTAGTCTGAGCTGAGCTCAAAGCGCTCAAAGCATACAGCAGAAAACAAGAATGCAACAATCAGTCCCTTCACTCCTCTGTCTCTGAGTTGAAAAGATAAACACCCCCAAATGCCACTTGATAAAGAACAGCTAGACAAGTAGCACATTTGCAATTTAAATTTGCAGATTAAAGAAAGGGACTTGCATGGTGAACTTTAAAGAGAGAAATATGAGTAGCTTGGATAAGTAACAGAGGGCTTGAAGAATTTCTACACATGTTTAGTAGGTGAAGACAAATTATTAACATCGGCATAGAGAAGCATGTCAAGGAGTCGTCAGATGACATGACAGTGAAAGGCCTAGGGAGCTGTCCTAGCACAATAAGAAACGGTGTGTCAAAGATTAGTCACTCCTCACCATGGTGTTGGGGATTTTCCTGCACACCTCCCCCCCAAAAAAAATGTTCTGCACCTTAATTGTCGACAAATGTCTTGTTAGAGTTACAAGCCAGTCTAGATTATCCTAAAATCTGCCAAGAACAGCGAAATTGTACTTCAACACAACAAATGGCTAAATACTAAAATGAAATAGACACGAGACAGCTGAATGGTACCTTATAGCCATTTTAAGGTATATAGCAGCCGGTCCTGTATATAAACTAAAATTGAAATGTCAATGAGCTAATCATAGGTTGTGGTTAAGAACTTGCTTTTTTTTTTTTTTTTAACATACTGGTTACTCAAAACCATGTCAATTCCATAACGTTGCAAATTGCTGTTGATGTTATATTGGGACTCTTAATTGACTGGGATGATATTCTACCAGCTCTAACTTCCGACCAGAAATGGTCTCCCCAAGAAACTGTTCAACCCATCTGGACAATAAGTAGCTGCATTCTATGCTTGGTATACGTTTGCAAGGAAAGAATCTTGATTGAATTTGAACTGTAATACTGCATCAAGGTGGAGGAACCCACCAGGGGGGAGGGGTGGGGGGGGTGGGGGGATTCCCAGAGCCTATGAAACTGTCACATAATGCAAAATAATTAATAATAATAATAAAAAAAAAGAAACGGTGTGTGCAGTGTGTTGTTCTAGCAGTGTGGAGCTCACAGGGCAGGCTCACCTGGGGCCCTCACTCAAAGGCAGCCTTTGGCTGCATTTTGCTTGCTAGAGTGGCCATTACAGAGACCCACAGCCTGGGTATTTAGAACCACAAAAGTGAACTTCCTGTCATTTGCAGAAGCTAGAAATGTGAGGTCAAGTGTCAGCAGGCCCGCCCTCACTGAGCCCACTCCCCCTGGCTTGTGGTCACTGTCTCTTCACTTGGTCTTCCCTCTGCTGTCTCTGTCCCCCTCTTCATGGGAGGACTCCAGTCATGCTGGGTGAGAACTTGAGCACTGCTTCAGAGTCCCTGTGCCCAAGCACAGTCACGTTGGAAGTACTTGGGGTTAGGACTTCATGTAGCAATTCAAGTGAGGGATCCAGCTGAGGCCTCACACGCTAGTTCTTCGTGGTTTGCGTTCTGGCCACCCCTCATTTATGCCTCCAGGACTGCGAGCTACCCTCTCCCCTCCCAGGGCCCATAGGACTTTCTACACACTTCACACTGCACATTTTTGCACAACAGGCATTTCTTTATATTTCCTTGGGCGTGTCCCTACACTTTATATTGCATAGAAACCAGAGCAGTAATCTGCAGTTACTGGATGCCTAAAGCAGAAACAAGGAATCTGTGGGTGTTTGCCTGATATTTCTAATTAAGAAAAATCATCTGGCATACATACCAAAATCTGCCAGGAAGAGCTCAGAGGATTGCACAGGCCTGTACACACTCATCTCAAGAAAAGGATGGCTGGAGTAAGATGCCTCTCCCTTCTGCCTCCTTCACCCAAGTATCTATGCGTGGGTGCCATTTGCCAGGAGACTTGGAGTCTGAGTCTCCAACCAGCCAGGGGCTCCTGGTTGTGTCGTGGACTATGGAAGTTCTGCAGGCTCAACACCACCAGGGAACTTCAGGCTATTTAGAAGGACTTTCCAGAACAAGCTCACTAGAAATTCTCATGTGTGATTTTGCTTGGCAGAGAGCCAATGAACGGGGCCTGGAGCCTGCTGGCCAGCGGCCACTTGACCCTACCAATCAGCCTTTAAAGGCTGCAGTATGCAAAGCCTCATCAAGGATCTTCCTGCTTCCTCAGGCTCCACTGGCTTTCTGATGCATCTAGAAAGGGCACAAATGAGATCATCTCCAGACAGCTGATGTCACCCATCCTACAATCACGGAACTGCAGCGTGCTTCTTAAAAGCTCTTGGTCCTGTTTTCTGACAAGGAAGACAGATGATGGAAAATGATTTTAATTTTCACTTGCAGCAGATTCAGGGGATGATGTGCTTAAAGAACATTGTATAACCACCGAAGGTTAGATGGTACTGTCAGCTGGAAACAGTGGTTCCAGAAGGCATGTGACTTAGTAAGCTCAGAATCCTCTTGAAAATGCTGGTCCAAATACTACAATTAAGAATTCAACTGCTTAAAGAATAAGCAGGTAGGGCCCGGCGCAGTAGCCTAGTGGCTTAAGTCCTTGCCTTGCATGCGCCAGGATCTCATATGGACCCTTCACATACTTATTATGGAGGAGAAAATGTTTGAAAACTACCTCCTATTTCAAAGAGGAAGGGAACCCAGCAGTTATAACCATTAGTCTGTAATGTGAGTTGATGTCCTCCTGCAAGATGAGGTGGGAGAGGTACATGGATCAGGGTCTGGACTTAGCTCTGTCCTTTGGGAAATGCTCCCTTCCCTAGGCTGTTTTGTAAGTACCCAGGCCAGAAGCCTGGGTCACAGTGGCCTGTGTGGAGGCTGCAGCTCTATGCCAGCCTTTGGTGAAGAGTTGGGGCCAAGCGAGGGGTTATCCTGATATTCAGGCCCCCAAACTTTCTCCTTAATAGCACCTTTATGCTTCAACCATTTTTTTCCTCATAGCATCATCCCAGGGCCAAACGAAACACCAAATAGGCCAATTAATTATGAAGCAAGGCATAAACATCTCAAAATGTCCTTCTGTCTTTATAACTTAGGAGCCACCCGAAGAAATCTGTAAATCTCTTAAAAGTTCAGTTCTGTTCTTAAGTCATCACAGTGATTAATGGGACACGTGTTCCTGTTGAACATTGGACAACTTCCAGCCTTAGACTGGACGCAACCATTTCTTCTTCCACCTTGACTTCTGATTTTTACCACAGCAGCTGCCAAAAATGTAAGCAACTGCTTTGCAAATATGACATCATTGGAAAGAATCAAGCATGATCTAATGTTTAAAGAAACTATTCATCCATGTGGTGTCTGACAGATGTTCAACCCTGCTCCTTTTCCTTGAAAATGTGAAATACTGCACTTCTGTGAATTCTCTGCAATAGCCAAGGGCACCTTGGGGTAGAGTGTGGGAACTAGAGTTTTAGAGATTGAACACACCAGTTTACGATTGCCCTGGTGACATAACTCCTGCGAACAACACAAACCAAAGCCCTAAACCTGTTGAATCAGTCCTTGAATCTAAACCCGGTCGTTGAAAGTAAGACTCTTGCTTTTACTCTCTGTATGGCTCTCTGCCCCTGAATGAGAGGAATGAAGTGATCGGCAGGGTTAATCTGACCTTGGTGCATGGATGGACCCCGTGACTGGCACTGCAGGAGACCACGCCTCTGGCAGGAGAGCAGGCCCTGCAGGCTCAGGGAGCAGCCTGCCGCTGTTTAAGAAAGAAGCCTGGAGAATCTGGGTCACTTGGTTTTTTGACTTCTCTTGAGTCTCAGGGAAGAGTGGCAATTTGCCAACGCATGATGAAAATGGAGCATTTCTTGTTCAAAATGTATCAACAGTTTCAAAAGGAAGTAAGTCAATAAACCAAACACAGGGCCCTTGTAAGCGCAGGACCATGTGTAAATGCACACACTACTTGCCAATCAAGCCAGCTTGGGCCCAGCTTTCTTCCAGGCTGACTTGCCATCACTGGCTTTAACCAGCGAGAGTTAATATAACTTTTGCATCCTCTTCCTGCTGGCACAGGCTGGAAGGATCTCCTTTAAAATGGCTTTCATCCAAGACTGCATTGTTTCCTGATGGGCCAAGCGGGCTGAAGTTTGTCTGTTTCTTCTTGCAACTTACTAAAATCCACAAAAGTAGCCAGCACACTTGGGCTGACCTTTCCAGTTCAAGAGCTTCCTAAGCGTGTGGCACACACCAGGATGGCAGACGTCCAGCCTTAGTCCTAGGCAGCTGGGCAGCACCAGAGTTACCCAGAGCCCGAGGGCAATTGCCTCTGGCAGGGAACAGCCTCAGCTATTTAGATCAGCATGCTTTACAAAGACCATGCCCTCTGAGTGGCTCTGGGTCCAAAGGCACAAGCGCGCACTCAGCAGCTTTGACTCAGGATCAGCACCCTCCCGGAGACAGATTCGTGCTGCCTGACACCCAGCCCTGTCCTTCCGGACCACTCGATTGCATTTTCCCCTGGCGCCTTCCATTCCTGGGCCCAGTTTTCCCATTTGCACTCTTAGTTTCATGCAACAGAAGCCCTTTCAACACAACTTTAACTTACTGTCTCATGGGACTGAGAGACCTAGTCTTTACGACTCAAACTGCAAAAGATAAAGCCAGCTTCGAGGAGCTCAGTCCAGGGGCTCAATTTCCTGTTTCTCTTTCAGCTTCAGAATAACATTAAAAAATTTTGTTTTGGGGCCCGGCGGCGTGGCCTAGCGGCTAAAGTCCTCGCCTTGAATGCCCCAGGATCCCATATGGGCGCCGGTTCTAATCCCAGCAGCTCCACTTCCCATCCAGCTCCCTGCTTGTGGCCTGGGAAAGCAGTTGAGGACGGCCCAATGCATTGGGACACTGCACCCGTGTGGGAGACCCGGAAGAGGTTCCTGGTTCCCAGCTTCAGATCGGCGCGCACCGGCCCTTTGCGGCTCACTTGGGGAATGAATCATCCGACAGATCTTCCTCTCTGTCTCTCCTCCTCTGTGTATATCTGGCTGTAATAAAATGAATAAATCTTAAAAAAAAAAAAAAGAAAAGAAACCTAAGGGGTTTTTTTGTTTGCTTGTTTGTTTTTTGGGTTTTTTAAAAAAAGATTCATTTTATTTTTATTGCAAAGTCAGATATACAGAGAAGAGGAGAGACAGAGAGGAAGATCTTCTGTCCGATGATTCACGCCCCAAGTGAGTGCAATAGCTAGTGCTGCGCTAATCCAAATCTAGGAGCCAGGAACTTCCTCCAGGTCTCCCAGGCAGGTGCAGGGTCCCAAGGCTTTGGGCCGTCCTCAGCTACTTTCCCAGGCCAGGAGCAGGGAGCTGCTTGGGAAGCGGAGCTGCCAGGATTAGAACTGGCACCCATATGGGATCCTGGCACATTCAAGGCGAGGACTTTCGCCACTAGGCCACCATGCTGGGCCCAAAATTCAAAATGATCTTAAAAGAGTTGTGAGAGTGGCCAACCTTCAGAGTAGATATTGCAGTTTTTTCTGTCATGGGCCAGATGTCAACACTTCAGAAGCCATGGCCCATGTGATCTCTGTGGCAATTACACAGTTTCATTGTTGTAACACCAAAGCAGTCATAAGCAACACAAATACAAACAAACGTGCTCCTGTGGAACGCCATTTTCACAAGCAGGTGGCAAATCAGATTTGTACCAGGGGCTGTAGTCTGTTGACTTGTGACCCCAGTGCATGATCCTGGTTGTTGAATTATTAGTCGCGACTACCAAATAGAGTTCAAGCAGGCTGGGTTTCAGGAAGTACGTAGAGGAAGAAAGCAGTCAGCCCGTGGAAACACGCAGTCAGCCGAAGAGACCAAGGTGCCGTCCTGGATGATGGGTTGTTACTAGGCCCATACTACATAACTGAAGTTAGAGGCAGGACCAAATACCTATGTAAGTGCTGGAACGTAGGGAGGCAAACATCCACACAGAGAATTCAGGATTACCACGAACGTTCATCATTAAAGGGAGTCATAAAAGCATAAAGATCAGGAGTCATGAACTTGACGAGGGCAGGGTCCAAGTTTAGACTCTTTCCTTGTGACCTCTGGAGTGTTCCCAGTAAGTGGAAACTCAACAGTCATTTAGTCAACCCATGCTATTTGTAAGTTAGAAGAGGCAAGCTCCCAAATTCCAATTCTATTATTTAGAAAATGTTTAGAAATAGAAGCAAACTGGCACTTAGCTACACCACTGATGGAAATGGAAACTGTATGACTTTCCTGCGGGACCTTTAGAAATACAGCAAAAACTTTCAAATGTTCATGCTTTCTGATCATATATTTTTATTTCAAGATATTCTGCTGAGGAAATAATTACAACCTCCCTGGAGAGTACATAAGAAGATGAGATTATAGCATTGTTAATGCAAGAAAAAAAGGAACAGATGAAGTCTGCAATTATAAGCATGATGTACTCACAGGATGGTATGAATTTTACATGGCAGTTTTAAAGAAGTATGCAAATTAATATTGACAATTATTACTAAAGATGTATATGGATAAGTGAGAAAACTGAGTTTAGGAAAGTATATATATTTTTTGGTTGAAATAGTGTATAAATCTGTCTCTGGCAATGGCTGATAGGATATTTCTGAGAATCCTACAACCAGAGGAGCAGACCTTGAGGAACAGTCATGACACGACTTCAGGTACCCCGAGTCAGATGGGAGCGCCTGCATTCAAATCCCAGCTCCACTAAGGATCCACCACCTGCTAATGCGCACCCTGGGAGGCAGCAGATGATAGCTCAAGTGCGTGGGTCCCTGGCGCGACATCTGAACTCCTTCCTTCAGCCTGGCTCAGTCCACGTGTTGTGGGCATTTGAGTGATCCAGCAGATGGAAGATATCTCTCTGTCCATGGCTCAATCTCTGCCAATAAAAACAGTTTAAAAAAAATGGCTGGAAAGGCTAAATGAAATAATTAACAAAGGATTGGGGAGGGGTGAAATCCTATGTGTTTGAAGCCACCAGAGACATAGCAAGGCAATTTGTGGAGCAAAGAGCCACAGTGAAGCTAGAGCCTGGCACTGGGGCAGTTTTTCTCCTTGAGCAAGTGGCTAATTAGAAAAGAACAACTGAGTTGCAAAATAAATAAATAAATAAAATGAAGAGTTG
This sequence comes from Ochotona princeps, assembly GCF_030435755.1. Classification (NCBI taxonomy): domain Eukaryota; kingdom Metazoa; phylum Chordata; class Mammalia; order Lagomorpha; family Ochotonidae; genus Ochotona; species Ochotona princeps. The sequence continues at coordinate 10,186,101 of NC_080843.1, read as the reverse complement.
ACGTTTTGACGGGACTAAGTGAGCTAAGTTTAGATTCCAGCGTCCTCTTAGGACAAGATCTGGGTGGCCGGTACTATGACAAAGCAGGTTCTGCTGTCCCATGTGGGTGCTGGTTTGAGTCTCAACTGGTCCACTTCTGATCCGGTTCCATGCTAATGCACCTAGGGAAGCAGCTGAAGATGGACTGGATACTTGGACCCTATACCCACAGGGGAGAGCTAAAAGAAGTTCCTGGCCTAGCCTCAGCTGTTGCAGCCATTTGGAGCATCAAACAGTGTGTAGGAGATCAATCTCTCTCTCTCTTCAATTTTTACCTTCTTTCTCTAACTCTGACTTTCAAATAAAAAAAAGAATCTTTTAAAAAAGCTGTGCTCTTAAAAATAATAAATTCCATTTGATAGCAAAATAAAAGGAAATGGAGCTGGGCCCGGAGCAGTAGCCTAGTGGCTAAAATCCTTGCCTTGCACTCACTGGGATCCCATATGGGGGCTAGTTCTTGTCTCGGCAGTCCCGCTTCCCATCCAGCTCCCTGCTTGTGGCCTGGGAAAGCAGTTGAGAATGGCCCAAAGCTTTGGGACCCTGTACCACATGGGAGACCCCGAAGAAGCTCCTGGCTCCTGGCTCTGGATCGGTGCAGCTTAGACTGTTGTGGTCACTTGGGGAGTGAATCATCAGACGGAAGATCTTCCTCTCTGTCTCTCTTCCTCTCTGTATATCTGACTTTCTAACAAAAGTAAATACAATCTTTTAAAAAGGAAATGGAGCTTAAGTGTGGATTAAAAGTTGTTCAATAGAGAAAACAATGGATTATTCTTCCCCAGTAACCTTCAAAACAGTAATCGTAAGCTCTTCACCTATAGTGTGGCTGTAGACCAGGAGACATACAATTAAATTTACATTTATGACCCTATAGTGTTTTTGTTTTGTTTTTAGGTTTTATTGGAAAGTCAGAGAGGACAGAAAGAGCAAGATCTTCCATCCATTGACTCACTCACCAAGTGTTATAGTTGATTTACCTTCCAAGCAGTATTCTAGGGGCTGGGGATAACAGTACGCAATAATGTTTTCAAGATCACATAGTCTATGTCATCCCTACGATATAGATAACAGGTAATAAAGTGAAATAAATGTCACTCATTAACAATCATGAACTGAGTATGTACCATGAGTCAGATTCTGACTGAGGGGTTGGGATGTAGCAGCAAAGCAAACCAAACCTTTGTTTCCATGAAGTGTTTGCCAGGGTAACACACAAACACATGACGCACCATATGGTGACAAGTTCAAGGAGAAACAAGGCAAATTGACCTAAGGGTTGATGGTGGGGTCAATTGTGCAGGTTGAGCTGTTTGGCAAACAGGGAAGAGACGGGGAGGCCTCCATATCTGTGGGCATTGGGCAACACCTGAAGAAGAGAGGCAGTGATCCCTGTGGCTGTGTGGACTAGAGCAGTGCAGGAAAAGAGAGGATTCTGGAACATTCCCAAAGTAGTACAGAGGCCAGTATTGCCGCAGCAATGTCAGCAGGCAAGAGAGAATAAGAAGGATGAGGTTGTGCTGGGGCCACACAGGGACGTGAGATCCATTGGAGGATTCTGACCTTTACTGTTGGGAGATGGGGAACCACTGGAACCTTCGGGCAGAGGCAGGAGACAGCCTGAGTGAGGTTGGGTTGTGCACATAGCCTGCTGAGTAGAGAAGGGGCAGCTGTGGATGTCAGACCACCAAGGCGGCCCAGGCTCTTCCAAAGGCAAGACTTGCTGGTAAACTGGAGCACAGAAACTCTGCAGGGGTTTTGATCATAACTTTAGACATAACATCTTCCATTTCACCTGTGTTTAGTGTACAGACCATTGAGATTATGTCTGTTCACATTGCTGTGCAACCAGTCACCATTAATGTATTTGTTTATTTACTTGAAAGGCAGAGTGAAGAGAAGGAAAAGCAAAACGAGACAATCTTCCATCTACCGAGTCAGTCCCCCAAAGGCCTCTAAAGCCAAGGCTGAGCCCGGCTGGAGGCAGGAGTCAAGAACCCACGCAGGTCCCTCACGGGGCAGTGGAGCTCCAATGATCTGGCCACCAGCCGGTTCCCTCTTAGGCACATGAGCACGGTCCTGCATCCCAAGTGCAGCAGCAGGGACTCGGTTAGGCACCTGGATATGGTGTGGGCTTAACCCACCACACTCCAGGGCTCCTTCCCCAGATGGAACGCCGTTGTCGCCAGTTCTCTGTGTGTCTGTGACTTTGACCACTGTGGAGATCTCATGTACTAAATTTCAAAGTCTGTTTGCTGGGACTGCTGTTGTGGTACAGCAAGTTTAGCAGCTGCCTGTGATGCTGGAATTCCATGTGCGTACCAGGTCAAGTTCTGGCTGCTCCACTTTCAATCAAACTCCTTGTTAAAGCACCTGGGAAAGGAGCAGAAAACGGGCCAAGTGACTGAGCCCTTCCAACCATGTGGGAAACGCAGATGCAGTTCCAGGCTCCTAGATCCAGCCCGGCCCAGCCCCAGGTATTGCAGCCATCTGCAGATGAACCAGTTAATGGAAGATATCTCTCTCTGTCTCTGTGTAACTCTGTCTTCCAAACACATAAAGAAACTTAGTTATTTTTAAAAAAATGTTTCATGATAAAACACTGGGGTCTCCCTTCCCCCTCCCAAGCTCTCTCCCCTCCCCACTGTTCTCCCCTCCAGTCTTCAATGGGTGTCTTTTGTGAATTTTCACAAGTCCGTCATGCTGCCACTGAGCTGTCTTCCAACAATGTAGGAGATTATCAGCCATTTCACTGTGAGTCCGTCCTTGTAGTGCGTGTATGGGGACATACTTTTCTCTGTTTCCACCTATGAGCATATTAATTTCCTCTACACTTCCATTTATAAAAACTATTTGTTATCAATCTCAACTTGTTTTTCATTTTTTAAAAATATTTTATTGTGGCCAGCATGCGGCACAGGTTAGGTTAATGCAATGCCAGCTGTATCACTTCCAATCCAACTCCCTGCTAATGCCCCTGGGAAAGCAGCAGAACAAGGTCTAAGTACCTGGACCCCTTCACCCATCTGAGAGAGCTAGATGAAGCTCACGACTTTGACCTGGCACTGCAGCTCTTCGCATAATGAACCAGTGGATGAAAGATCCTCTCTCTAACTCTGCCTTTCAATAAAATAGATAAATCTTTTTTTAAAAGGTCCATTTTACTAGGGTCACCACTAAAGCGAACCATATTCATTTAACTCACGCTCATTTTCCCCTCTGGCCTTTCTTCTCCTTCATTTATTTTCAGCCCCTCTCTCCCAGAAGGTACCACCCCTTCCAGAAAGATCTCCCTTGCATCTTTACACTATCACACTTTACTTACTTATTTGAAAGGCAGACACAGTGAGAGAGAGATCTTCCATTTGCTGGTTCACTCCCCAAATGCGGCCGCAACCATGCCTCGACGGAGTCATGGTCCAGAGCCAGAAACTCCATCCAGAAACTCCATTCCCATGTAGGTGGAAGAGATGGCTCGCCTGCTGTCACCCAGAGTACGTACTAACAAGAAGCTAAATTTGAGAGTGGAGCCAGGGCTCCAACCCAGCCACTCCGAGTAACCAAGCAGCTCTTAACTGTTACACCCAACGCCATCCCCATCATATTTCTTACCCAAAACCCTTTATCAGGCCTCCATTTCTCTGACTCCCTAAGCAGAGAGGTTCGTATTCCATGTCTCAAGAATATTGGAAAGGGAGGAAGAAAAGCAGGGATGGAAGGAAGGGGAGAAGGGTCTGTAACGCATGTTTTCTTCATTACATGGAGATTACTGGGTTCTAACAGGGCAATGCTGGCTCCGTTCATTCCTAATCTTTCAGGCCAGAAGAGAGACAGGGATATTTTAGAGATGTTTCAGTTGTGATGAATTGAAAAATTACTGTTACATGATGACTTCTGTAAGCATCTTAAGGTCATGTCACTATTGGGCCCAGTGCCGTGGCCTAGCGGCTAAAGTCCTTGCCTGGAACGCGCCAGTATCCCATATGGGCGCCGGTTCTAATCCTGGCAGCTCCACCTCCCACCAAGCTCCTTGCCTGTAGCCTGGGAAAGCAGTTGAGGACAGTTCAAAGCCTTGGACCCTGCCCTCGCCTGGGAGACCTGGAAGAGCTCCTGGCTCCTGGTTTCAGATCAATGCAGCTCTGGCCGTTGCAATCACTTGGGGAGTGTGAGTCATCAGATGGAACATCTTCCTCTCTGTCTCTCCTCCTCTCTGTAGATATTACCATCCACTAAAAATAAGTAAATCTTAAAAAAAAAAAATCATCCCACTATTGCAATTGTTTCAAGGCTAGAATTACAGACCATAGTTGTTCATGGAAACCCTTCTCAGTAAAGAAGCCAGTAGCCAACATAGCTCTTGAACACTTGAAATGAGACTTGTGTTGCTGAGAACTAAGCTTTTAATTAGATCTAATTTTCATGAAATGAAATTTAAATTCAAGCAGCCATTTTGCCTATTGGCAGTCATTTGGATAGTTTCGTCACAGGTTCTTCATAACAGAAGTCACATTTTCTAATTTGCTCACTTACATAAGACATTCTGCCTTATTCTTTGTCCAACTTCTTGTTCTTCTTTTTTAAAATTATTTATTTATTTTTATTGTAAAGGCAGATCATATTAATGGCGAGTAGGAGAGACAAAAATCTTCCATCTGTTGGTTCATTCCCCAAATAGCCACAATCACCAGAGCTGAGTCCATCCGAAGCCAGAAGCCAGGAGCATCCCCTGGGTCTCCCACATGGGGACAGGCTTCCAAAAATGGGCTGTCCTGTGCTGCCTTCCCGAACCATAAGCAGGGAGCTGGGAGGGAAGTGGAGAAGCAGAGACTCAAACCAGGCACCCATGTGGGATTCTGACACTTGCAACATTAGGATTTAACTACTGAGTCATCATGCTAAGTCCCTTTGGCCAACTTCTTAATTCGTTGTACTAAAACATATTTTTAAAATTTTGTCAGCACTCATTCCTAAGGTGATCTTTATGTTGAAATAAGCTTTCAGACAGCAACCCAAATGCAATTCTTACACAATAATCACAGTAATAAGCCACACTAAAAATAAAAGCAACCTTAAGTGCAAGTGTATTTAGAAAAATATGATTTTCCCAATAAGTCTTCTTAAAAATTATTATGATCATGTAAAATTACATACCATGTCTCATCTAATTATTTTTTAATACATTTTATTATTGTTGTTATTATTTTATAATACAGTTTCATATTCCCTTATCCCATCCCCAGTTCCCTCCCCACCCCCCAGTTCCTCTATATCATTACTAACATATAGTTCTTCATGCTCAGTCATATGTCCATCATTGCTGGCATAGACACTGGCAGAGAGTCCAGAATCCTATTGTCAAGATATAGTAAACAGCTTCATTGTAAGTCCATCTTTATCTGGAAGTAGAAACGCATACCACACTATATCCTCACATCGAATGTTAGTCTCCATTTCGCAGCTACTGTATATCTCCTTAAATGAAAGGTCATGATTCAAAATCAACAATAGAAAGAAGAAATTTACAATGCCTGAAGTTAAATGACATGTTACTAGATATGAGTTTCCATTACACAACTACTAAACATCCCCTTAAGTGAAAAGTCATGATACAAAATCAACAATAAAAAGAAAAAAAAAATTGACAACGCCTGAAGTTAAATGACATGTTGCTAGATACGACAGTCTCCATTACACGGCTACTATACATCCCCTTAAATGAAGAGCCACAAAACAAAATCAACATCTGGAAGAAAAAAGAAATTAACAACATGAAGAAGGTGAATAACATGCTATTAAATGACTAATGTGTAGCTGAAGAAATGAAAATCAAGAACCTTCTTGAAGAAAATGATGCCACTTCATGTTCCACGAGTCATTGAATGATTTAATCAGAAGGAAGTGTTTTGAAGAGATGAAAACAACAGAAAACAACAAAACCCATGCGATATAGTTTCCACTGATCTTTGTTGAAGTGTGTCTCCTCCAGACAATAAGCAGATGGGTTTTGTTTTTTAATCCATTCTACTAATCTATGACGTTTGATTGAGCTTAAGCCATTTACATTCAGAGTTTAATATACAAGGGTGTAACTTTGGTCCTGTCATTTTAGGAATGGGTTGTTCATTGGTTTAGTCTTCTGTTGTCATTTTACTAGGATGTTCTTCCCACTTGCCTTTGGTTTTGGTAGGTGCTATTCCTCTTCTCTGTCAAGAGAACTTTTTGAAGTATCATTTGTAGGGCAGGTTTGGAAGAGGCAGATTCTTTTAGCTTTTCTTTACTGTGGAAGAATTTTATTTCATTTTCAAAGACAAAAGAAAGCTTTGCTGGATATGTTATCCTAGGCCGACAATTATTTTCTTTTAGAATCTGGAATATATCACTCCATTCTCTTCTTGCCTGTAGAGTTTCCTGTGAGAGATCTCCTGTGAGCTTAATTGGCATTCCTTTATATGTCAATTGATGTTTTTCATGTGCACATTTAAGAATCTTTTCCTTATGTTCGATTGAAGAGAGCTTGATGATCATGTGTCATGGTGAAGATCGCTTTTGATCAAGCCTGTTGGGAGTTCTGTGCCCCTCCTGGATCTTGTTTCCCAATTCTTTCTCCAGATTAGGGAAATTTTCCTTTATTATTTCATTAAATACATTTGCAAACTCAGCTTCTCTTTCTGCACCTTCTGGGACTCCCATAACTCTTAGATTTGGCCTCTGAACAGTGTCTTTCAATTCTTGAATACTTTTTTTGGCCTGATCCAGCTCTGCTTCCAGCTTTTTGTTTGCTTCCCCCTGATGACAGGAAATATCTTCCAATTCTGAGATTCTTTTTTTTTATATATTCATTTATTCATTAAGTACATTGTATTACATGACACAATTTCATAGGTACTGGGATTCCCCCCACCCCCTTCACCCCAAACCCTTCCCCCATGGTGAATTCCTTCACCTTGATGCATAACCACAGCTCAAGTTCCGTTGAGATTCCCTAATTAAAAGTTCATACCATACAGAGTCCAGCATCCCACTTGTCCAGTTCAAGTTCAACGGCCTCTTAGGGAGGCCCTCTCAGGTTTGAAGGCAGAGCCAGCAGAGCGTCACCTCGATCAATTAGAAGCTCCAACATATCATCAGCAACAGTCCAGGTATGATGAGGCTGGTGCAGAGTCCACTGATTGACATATTTCATCTTAGAGTTTCCCCTTGTCCAGTTTTTCGCTGCAAACATATAGCTGAGGTGGTTGATTGATCTACTCCATTTTCCATCTTTTCTTGGTTAATGTGTTGATTCCTCCATTTTGTTCAGGGGAATCCCCTAAAAAACTTTGAGGCATTCCCAGTCCAGGCCCCTACATGTACTACTAGTAAGCACATTGCCCGCCACAGTCCATCACTCCGATCAGCTGGTGGTTTTACCCCCTGGGTTGGTTCTATTCTGAGCCCCGACCTCCATTGGAACCAATGAGTATCGCAGCTCTTCCCGGCTCTGCCCATCACACTCTTGTACCTCACCTAAACCAGTGGGAGGTGTGCCGGTCGGGTGTTGCATTCCCTACTGGCACAGGCCATTTCACCTTGGCATTTTGTGTTTTGTACTGTTCTTTTTTTGTTTTTGTTTTTTTTATCGCGACCAAACCCGGCCAGGCCCCCACACAGTTTCAGCGCTTGGGCTTACCAGTGGATGACGTGAACTGACTCAGCCTGGTCTGCCCCAACCCGAGCCAAGTGTATGTCAGTGGGTCACATTCCAAAGCCTCTTCTGGGTTGTTTACCTCCATGCAATTCTGAGATTCTTTCTTCTGCTTTCTTCATTCTATTTTGGAGACTCTCCATGTACTCTTAATTTGCTCTACTGTGTTCTTAATTTCTGATATACCAGCCTTGATTTGCTTTATTGCTTCCTTAAATTCTTTGAACTCTTGCATGAGCTTCTCATTGTTGATCAGAATCTTTAAAATGAGTCTTATGGATTCTGTGTGCCCCATGTTCTCGATGTCTTCCTCAGTGAACTCTGAGGTTGGCATAGGGTTTTGCTCCTTTACAGGGGAGTCTTCGGTAATATTCATTGTGCCTTTGTCTCTTCTTTTGTTCTTGGTCATTCTGGTTTGCAGAGTCTTGAATTCCTTGGGATAGGGTTCTAAGCTTTGTCACCCACAGGTCTACAATGCGATTTTACTTATTGCAGTTGGTACACAACTTTTTCCTTGCAGCCACTTGTGCCACAACCTCCAGCGAGTTCCAGGTCTGGGTTCTTACATCAGATTTCCACTGTGGTCTCCACAGCCCCAGCTTTTGGCTCACCACTCTCCTCCTCCTGTGATACCGTGCTGAGGCTGCACTGTTGTCACTGCAACCTTTCTCCCACTTTCAGTTGGAGCAGGTCCCAGGATTAGAGTGACACCAGGTGTCCTATATAATTAGGTCGTTGGTGGTGCTGATCTTGTTGGAACCTTTGGACTTTAAGTTTGGGTGCCACACGGACCTATTTTGGCCCGTACGATGCCAGAGTCAGTATTAATTTCCTGTGCGACCTGTGCTATCACGGACCTCAGCAAGTTCTCGCAAGACCAGCACATGCGCAGTTCACTATTGTCCCCTGCAGTCCCAAAGCTATTACCACAGTGCCCAAAATGCTGCCCATCAGATCCGAGGGCTACCCAGACCTGTCGTGGGTGGAATCTGTAGAATGCCATGTCGTTGCAGTTCACTGAGACAGAAATGAGCTCACTCCCAGCTCAGCGCATGCTCTGTCCCTTCCCTTGCTCTTTTCTCCTTTGGCAAAATGGCGCCCAATTCAGCTCTAAGGAGCTGACTGGGCTGTGAAATCCACTCTGTTCTCGCACTGCCCATCTGAGATCTGCTGCTCTGTCTCTGCTCCTGGTCAAATCAAACGGACCAGCAGAATGGACAGTTCTTTGTCTGGGTTCACCACGTGAGCTCCCAGTGAAAGTCTCTTCCCACCTGGTTGCTGGTGGCGTCCGGATGCTGTTGGAGCTTAGATCGCTGTGCTGGAGTATCAGTCTCTGCAACACCACACCGCTGTGTCCGCTGCTTTCCCGTGTCGGTTAGTCTCCAGGTACCCCTCTGCTGTTGTTCTGTCCCTTCCTATTTCCTGAAATATGTCCTCTCTGCTTCATCCTGATCAAACGTTTTTCTGTCCGCATAAACGTGTCCTTATCCTATTCCACCATCTTGATTCTCATGTCTCATCTAATTATTACTTCTCATTTTGTGAGCCTCAGAATTAGGAGCCTATAACCTTAACCTAGTGGTAAACTGAACGTCTGAACAAAGACCCCAATTTTGGAGACTTTACATTCTCACCTAAATAATAATGAAATGGAGACAAATAACAACTGAAAAACAACTGAACACAGAAAACAAATGTCACTTCTACTTCCTAAAATACCTTCACAATTGTATAAGTCCAGTTCAAGGGGGGATGGAGTTGTGTTCCAGGGTGGCTAGTGGCCAGGCAGGGGCAGGGAAGGTCCTCCCCTCTGATGTCACACATAGTTCTCATGAGTATAGCATGTGCCTGGCTCCACAGCCCACAGGACACTGACCAACTCCAGTAAAGCTCTACTTCCTATTGTACAAGCAGTACGTCCCCCGAGAAATTCCCAACCCTCGTGGACTGACTGTCCAGCCCCTGCCTTCTCTCCCCGGGCAGCTGAGCAATGTCTCTGCAATGCTGATCAACTGTAGACTTGAGGTCGTTGGTCTCCCACGGGCCCTGCACACCACCGGCAGCTACGTCTACTATTCCTCGTGGTCATTTTCCACACTCTCCTTGTGGCCCAACACTCCCACCCCATCACTCTTAGCAATGACCTCCGCCTCTGCTTTGTTCACAACAGGAGCCATTCGAGGACTCTGGGCATCTCACCACATCTACAAAGGTGGTGAGGAGGCGCCCAGTCCCCTCTTCCTGTGAAAGCTGACCGGTGTCCTCTTGTATCTGAGTCTACTTCCTCCACCCCTCGTCTCCTTTCAGGGACCTGTTCTCTCTGGTTTCCCATTACTTCTCCATCTTCCAACTCCAATTTTAACTTCATCTTTCCATCAGCATTTACACTTGCTTGTGTCCCTTCTATTTTCAAAGAAATAAAATCATGTGGCCCTTCATCTACCACCACAAATCTCTCCTTCCCTCTCTGGATGAAGACTCCTCTACCTAATCTTCCTCTCTCAGTCCTCTCCAATTTTCTGCACACTCAGCACCCTGCAGAACCATGCTCAACTCAATGATGACTGAGGTAGCTGCATCTTATGGGCAGGTTGCAGTCCTTTATTTTTCATGTTGGCACCTGACAAGGCTGACAGAGCTACCTTCTTGACATATTCTCCCCTGTTGGGCTGCTATAATAGAAAACTCAAGATGCTGTAGTTGATAAACAAGAGATTAATTTCTGATAGCTCTGGAGGTTGGAAAGTTCCAGACCAAGGTGCCATGTGATGAGGACCTGTTTGCTGCATCCTTAGATGGCAGAAGGCAAAAATGCAAAAGAGAGCAAAGTCCCTCCACAATGGAATCCCATTTACGAGGAAGGCACCCCCCTGACCCAATAGCCCCTGAGAAGTCCCCACCCCTTGGCAACACCTGAACTTTTCAGGGCATGTCAAACCACAGCACCACCTATATTATAACACTCTCCTGCCTTCCTCTTTTCTTGTAGCTTTCTCCTTTATTGTGTCCCCAGAAAGCATGGCCTACCTTATCCAACCATTAAATACCACAAGCATACAAGGTCCAGTCCCAGGCCCCCTCACCCTCACATACCTCTACTCACTTGGGTCCTTTATACCAGTTAATTATCCTCGTAACTCCCAATAGATACATCTCTAGCTCTGTCTGTTGAACTCCAAATGTGTCAATCCAACTCTCCCTGAATCTCCACTTGGATGCTACCCAAGGCCAACACTTCCCACCCGTCTGCAAGCTTCCTTCTCTTCTCATGTCCTCAACACCAACTGATCAGACCACACCGAGCTGGGACACCTGCTTGGCCTATGCTTCTGCTTTCCTATCTTCATTCAAGCACGGGAATCCATTCACTCTCTCCATCTGTGTTGTTACTTCCCTACTCTCAGCCCTATTTAAGGGTGGTCCACAACCAGAGTGTTATGTTCACCCAGCGGCTTGCTAAAAATACACTCTATTAGTCTGTAACCCAAACCTACTAAGTAAGAATCAACATTTAATTCTGTTAAGTCCTCTGGCTGGCTCACACAAGTTTAAGCTGAAGGGCAAGCATGAAGCACTCTAACCCACTGCTATTTTTCCATCTGGTCTCCCTCCCTCTACTCTTACTCCTTCCAGTAGAATCTTCACACAGCTAACCACATCATGTCATTCACACACTAGAAGCCTTTCACTAGCCTCCAATTCTGTAAAATCCATTCTGTGTAGCTTTCTTTCTATATGCTAGTGATAAAAGATACTTTCGTCCTTCATCTAACTTTCATCTTTCCTTAATCCCTTTTAGGACAAAAAAATTATAGCTTTAATTTTTAAACAGAATTTTAAGAGATGTTTTAATTTTGTTCATTTTGTACAAACGTTATACTTATTTTGCAAAGGGTTTAGCTCTCAGTTCATAGATGTCATACAATCAATGTAACAGAAAAGTCACTCAGTTATTAAAGCAGTGGTTTTCTTTGGAAAACCTGATAAACTGTGTTCTGATGGACAGGATTAAAGTGCAATGACTCAAATTTTGTTATGAAGATATGATACAGCCACTTTATCTTTTCAAATGCTTATTTATGGAGTCAGCACAGTGATGTAGTAGGTTAAACCACTGCCTATGGTACCAGCATCCTGAAATGGGCATTGATTTAAGTCCTGGCTGTTCCACTTTCAATTCAACTCCCTGCTAATGCACTTGGGAGAGCAGCTGAAGATGGGCTAAGTGCTTAAGCCCTTGCAGCCATATAGGAGAGACTCAGAGGAAGCTTCTGGCCCCTGGCTTTGATCTGGCTCAGCCCCAATTATTGCAGCCATCTTGAGGATTGAGCTAGTGGATGGAAAATAATTCTATTTCAAATAAAATAAATAAATCTTTTTTAAAAATCAGATGTTATTAAATAGATACATGGAATTAGGTGTTTGTTTATTTTTTTCATATATTTGAAAGGCAAAGTAATAGGAGAGAGGGAGGGGGAGAAATGGAGAAACACAGAGATCATCTTCCACCTGCTGGTTCACTCCTCAAACGCTCCCAACTTCCAGGGCTGAAGTCAGCACCCTGCAACTCCACCAGGGCCTAAGCCTTAAAGCCATCTTCCCTTGCTTTACCAGGCAGGGAGCTGGATCAGAAGTAGAGCAGTCAGGACTCAAAATAATGGAAAACCAGTTTTTTGGCTCAAACAAAAACACCAACACTGGAACGAATATAAGTAAATCTTTAAAGCAACACAATAGATAAATAAAAGTAAATATTTAGAGCAATACAATAGATACTTACAGGAAGTAGGAAAAGCCGGGCCTGGCACAATGGCTCAGTGGTAAATCCTCGCTTTGCAAGCACTCAGATCCCATATGGGTGCCGGTTTGTGTCCCAGCTGCTCCACTTCCCTTCCAGCTCCCTGCTTGTGACCTGGGAAAGCAGCCCAGGGCCTTGAGACCCTGCACCCACATGGGAGACCCAGAGGAAGAGGCTCCTGGTTCTTGGCTTTGGACTGGATCAGCTTCCACTGTTGAGACCATTTGGGGAGTGAACCAGCATATATGGAAGATCTGTCTGTCTCCCCTTCTCTTTGTAAATATGCCTTTTTAATAAAAAACAAACAAATCTTTTTTAAAATGGAGAAGCCTGCCTCCAGAACCAGAAGCTTGTTTAATGTGCTGGGTGGCCAGCTCTGGGACCAGGAAAGGAAAGACCCTGGCACAAAGGGCTGTCTCAGAATAGCTCCATGGGAAAGGCAGTTGGCTCTGTGAAGTAGGAAGCAAAGGGGGCTGAACCCTGGGAATGGACGTGAAAAGACAAAACTTTGGAGAAAGAGGAGGATTAAAAGTACCCCAAACCCTAAACCAAAGCAGCCAATCACAAAGGGACCACACAGCATGTGATTCCCTGTTTAGAAAACATTCAGAATAGGCAAATTCACAGAGCCATACGGTAGGGCAGTAGGGGGCGGATACAGACTGGCTGTGGACTAAGTGCAGGTTTCTTGTGTCACGAAAACGCCCTGCATGTGGTTATAATGATGACCTGAGTCAGAAGGCACTGAGTTGAACTCTAAACCAAGGGTGACAAGCCTTTTCTGGCCTCCAGGGGCATTCGATGAGTTATAGCATCATTTGCAGGCCATAAAGAAATATCAACCTAAAGATTAGCCTACTAGATTTGGTCAACCATTTCATTATCTCACCGATGTGATGGCTGGAACTGCTTCTCTTTGGTGAGGTGAGTGATGCCAGCTGATATGGATGCTGCGGCTGTTCACAACTGCTTTTCTGGGTCATACCAGTCAGGGAAGCACAGTCAGCTCATTGCAATGATAAGGTTTTTGTTTTTATTTAAAAGGCAGAGTTACAGTGAGACAGAGGGCACAAGAGAGAGAAAAATCTTCCATCTCCTGGTTCACTCCCCAAATAGTCACAGTGACCAAAACTGGGCCAGGCCAGGTCTCTCATATGCGTACAGAGGCTCAAGCTCTTGGGCCATTCTCCACTGCTTTCCTGGGCCCTCAGCAGTGAGCTGGGTGGGAAGTGTGCAGTGCGGAGTCCAGCCAGCGTTCATGTGGGATTCTGCAGGTGCAAGTGGTGGTTTTTCCTGTTATGCCACAGTGCTGGCCCTGAGAGACTTGTTTTACCCACAAAAAACTTGAGCAAACATTTGAAAACTTAAGTGGCTTTACAACGGATGGAGCTCCAGTCCTGGTTGGCTTCCCAAAAAGGGTTAATTGCATTCGTCAAGAAAGAACTAAATTGTCTCCATCTTTTTGAGTGGGGAGAGGGGGGAGGAAGGAGCTGTGATTACAAGCAGGATCTGGCAGCACTTGTGAGTCCCTGGCTGGGGAGGGTAGCGGCGGTGGGTGGCCGGGCAGGGTAGTGGCAGTGGGCAGCGGGGCCGGGGGCAGGGCGTGGGGTTGGCAGGGCAGTTGGTGTCTCAGTCTTGATCCAAATGATGTTGTTATATTCCATTGCATCACACAAGAAGACCTAGAAGTAATACCTGGAAGCAGCTCCTGGAAGCTGGGTCTTGGCTTTGGAGCAGCCCAGTTTTGGCCTTTGTGGCCAGTCAGGGAGTGAAACCAGTTCATGGAGGATCTTTCTCCCTCTCTGCAATTCTATCTTTCAAGTAACAAATAAACTTAAAAACAAAACAAACAAAACAAACAAAACAAACCAAGTTTCTCAAACAATCCCTCATCTCTTGTAGCATCATGCCTGGTTTCCAAGACAGCAGTTCTCGTGTTTCAAGGTCTGTACTCATCATGCGGACAGACATGGCCAGGTGAGCAGCATTTGCTGTCTCCGCACAAGCCAGGGAGGAACACCAGAAGCTGCGTGCATCATCCTTTACTGGATTGTCAGGATCTTGTGCCAAGTCATTAAGCCAGTTTGAGACAGTTCTGTCCAAGCAAACTAGCCCTCTAAGGCAGCTGTACTTCGGTGCCAACGCCTCGCTGCAGCCTGCATGGGCAGCCTGCATGGGCTCTCACACAAGCAACGTCAGCCTCTTACAGCACAACTCATCCAGAACGCTGTCTTTGTCACGTGAGGCTTGCTGGGATTCCCAGCTCCACCGGAGAACCTTCCTTTTTTCCAAATGCTCTGGCCTTACTAACTCATTGGGTTTAGCATGTGTGAATTGCAAAGATGCTCCAAATTGGTTTTTTTCTTTAATTTTTTTTTAAGATTTATTTATTTCATTACAAAGTCAGATATACAGAGAGGAGGAGAGACAGAGAGGAAGATCTTCCGTCCGATGAGTCACTCCCCAAGTGACCGCAATGGCTGGTGCTGCACCGATTCGAAGCCGGGAGCCTGGAACCTCTTCCGGGTCTCCCACGCGGGTGCAGGGTCCCAAGGATCTGGGCCGTCCTGGACTGCTTTCCCAGGCCACAAGCAGGGAGCTGGATGGGAAGTGGAGCTGCCAGGATTAGAACTGGCACCCATATGGGATCCCGGGGCGTTCAAAGTGAGGACCTTATCTGCTAGGCCACGCTGCCGGGCCCAAATTGGCTTTTTTTTTTTTTTAAGATTTATTTATTGTTATTGCAAAGTCAGATCTACAGAGAGGAGGAGAGACAGAGAGGAAGATTTTCTGTCCATTGATTCACTCCACAAGTGGCTGCAACGGCTGGAGCTAAACCAATCCAAAGCCAAGTCAGGAGCTTCTTCCAGGTCTCCCAACGGTTTCAGGGCCCCAAGCTTTAAACTGTCCTTAACTGCTTTCCCAGGCCATAGTCAGGGAGCTGAAAGGGAAGTGGGGCTACTGGGACATGAACCAGCACCCATCTGGGATCCTGGTGCATGCAAGGTGAGGACTTTAGCTGCTAGGCTAACACGCCGCACCCCAGATTGGCTTTTGTTCATTACTGATAACACATCACTACCAAGGCACATGAGTTTGTCTTTAACAATAACAAAAAATAACCACTGTCCATTTCTGCTGGAAAGATTGACCTTCTGCGTCAACTTTTTGCTTGCTTTGCAGTTGCCCTTTGTAGGATGTTGCACCATTTAAGCTTTGTTAATGATCCAGTATCTGCCACCATTATTTTGCTTTAATCGCTGCTCCAATTCTGAATCTTGGATTGGGAGCACACACAATGCTTGTATCTGAGTCTTGAGATCTTTTCTGTGTACAGTAATTTCCCTAATCTTCACCTGAGATTTGGTTTATGTGAGGATTGTTGATGGTGGATGTGCAACTAAAGGTTGTTTTGGAGTTACTGTCTGTGTTCACAACAAGTCAGCATGACAGCTGTCAATCATCAGAGGCGAGTCACCAACATTACAAGGAACCTCATGGCATTTGGTCTCATCATCACTAATCACGTAGTTTCACCACAGGCTGTCATCACTTTTGCAGGGTGCACACTCCCAGCTTGTCCAACACTGGCTGTCCTCTGAGTCGCCATACCACAGTGGATGGGATGTGGGGCAGGTGACAGGAAGCACACAGGCTTGTCCCATCACATACCCAGATGTGTCCTGTCTGACCCATTACAGACACCCTTTTGTCCCTTGAAATTCATGTAACTTTTGAATCACACTTACTACCAAAGGATGTTTCTATATAAAAAGCTCCTAAATGTATTGAATTTTGAGTCCTGCCTGTGATTGCCATGGCAGAACCAGACCAAGTGACTTACAGCATTCATATGGTCCCAGGCTGGGTGCTGCCCAGCGCTGCTCTAAACCAGTGAACTGTGATGTATATGAATTATGCCTCGATATACCTATTGCAAAATAAAAATACTCCATCTTTGACTTCTTCCTTTGCTGCAACTAAATCCCTGAAGCTGTGTACTTCATAAAGAAGAGGTTAGTTTAGTCCGCAGTTCTGGAGGCTGAACAGCATGGCTCCAGCAACGGCAAGAGCTCCCTGCTTGCAAGGTAAGACCGGGGAGGACACCGTGGTGGGTGGGTGTGCACAGGAGAGACTGTGGAGTGACATGGCAGGGACCAGGCTTGCTCTCTTGATAGCAACATGTCTTCCTAGGAAGTCACTGGGTCCCTGAAATGACCTACCTGAGTCCCTTCTGAGGCTGGTGCTCTCAATGACCCATGAAAGATCCTCCCTGGCCAGCACTGCCACACTGTGGACTAAGCCTCCAACGTGTGACAGTGAGGGGACAGACCATTGCAAACTGTAGTGAGCAATCATTGACTCCCTGCCATTTAGGATGAAGCTCTAGCTTCTTACACATGTCCATCCCCATATGCCACCCCCAAATGCATGCACACACATGCACACACACACACACACACACACAGGTGCACACTTACTCTCGGCCCACCATCCTCCCACTAGAGCTATGATTTAATTTTGGGTAGGATCGATAGTAAGTATTGCTGACTTTCAAGTTTACATCTCCAGCAGAGTTCATTCTAGACTCTGGACCATATCCAAGTGCTTACTAAACATCTGCCCTTTAATACCAACAGGCGCCTCAAGCTTCAGTCTCCAAACGGAGCTCTTGATCGTGCCCGTACAGCCTGCTCCTTTTGTGGCCTTTCCTGAATCATAAACAGCACGGCCTCTCCCAGGGGTTCCAGCCAAATGCCTCAGAGGCATCCTTGGCAGTGCCACCTGGCAGCAAACTCATTTGGCTCTCCCTTCAACGTACATTCAGATCCTGGGACTTTTTCGTTGCAAGACACCATCACCCCCACACCTCTCTCCTGTATCGCTGCCTGGGCCTCCCAACCGGCTTTCCCACCTGGGTCCTAGGTCTCCCTGAGGGATCCAGGAGAAGGAAGCTCCCATCAGGCCATTTGCCTGCTTCAGAGGCTTGCAAACACGGGGTGGCTCACCCCCAGCCACTCCCTGCTGCCTTCCCGCCCACTCCCCTGCCCAGGTTCTCAGGGTCGCTGCTGAACAGGCCTCAGACACTCAAGAAAAGGGCAAGGTGACTCTGCAACAGGGCGAGAATCTTGCTTACTACTCATACTTCCTGATGCAAATGTGACCTTGGAGAGATTTCTCCTGGTGACCACCACTCCTGTCTTCTCAGTCCCTTCCTGCTTGATCCTGCTTTTAGTACCATAGTGTATATTAGACCTATGCAGGTGTAGGCCCCGGTCTCCCAAGGGTTAACTCCACAGCTTAGCTTGTTTCTAAAGGGTAACAGGATAGGCAATCTTGGCCTAATGCATTTTAGCCCCTGGCTTGACTGCAAGTTACTCTTCCCTGCTTCCTCTTTGTTAAGATGCCCCCAGGGGAGCTTGAGCATTGGGATAATACTGGGAGGGACTAGGCAGACTATAAAAGATGCAGGCTGACCCCAAATAAGGGGCATTCTGCATACAAGAGTGACCCACTGCCTGCTGTCTTGTGTTGTATTGTGTGTTGTCTTTTTGTAACCCTAGTCCCTCCACTCGGCTCGGGGTATGCGGCGACGCAGGCGTTGCCGACATGCAGATACAGAAATATATATATATATATATATTTTTAATTGTCTCATTTATTTTCTGTGTACTGGAATAGAAGCTATTTTGGGGGCCCAGTGTAATAGCGTAGTGGTTAAAGTCCTCACCTTGAAAGCCCCGGGATCCCATATGGGCGCCGGTTCTAATCCCAGCAGCTCCACTTCCCATCCAGCTCCCTGCTTGTGGCCTGGGAAAGCAGTCGAGGACAGCCCAATGCATTGGGACCCTGCACCTGCGTGGGAGACCCGGAGGAGGCCCCCGGTTCCCGGCATCAGATCGGCGTGCACCAGCCCATTGCAGCTCACTTGGGGAGTAAATCATTGGACAGAAGATCTTCCTTTCTGTCTCTCCTCCTCTCTGTATATCTGACTTTGTAATAAAATAAATATGTCTGAAAAAAAAAAAGAAGCTATTTGGGAAACTCACTATCTGTCCAGTGTATGAGGCAAAGTACATCCTTAACAAATAGTTGTTAGTAAAAAAAAAAAAGTCGTTAGTGAATTTTTGCATTAAGATGATTGTAACTATGATTTTGAATGTGTTTCCAAATCCCTATTATGAGCATATTAATACTATTTGTCTTCTGGATCCTGTATCTCTTTTGTAAGATTTACTTGGTATTTATATGAAAGGCAGAGTTAGAAAGAGCAAGGCATTCCAGCCACTGGTTCCTTCTCCACATGGCCACAGTGGCCAGGGCTGATCCATGCCGAAGCCAAGAGCTTGGAATCCCACACAGGCGTCCCTTGTGGGTGCAGGGCCCCACGCTCTTGGACCAACCCTCACTGCTCTCCCAGGTGCATCAGCAGGGAGCTGGACCAGAGTGGAGCAGCTGGGCCTCCTATGGGATGCCAGTGCTGCATGAGGTAGCTTAAAAACTACGCTTCAATGCCGGCCCTGGACCATACATCTTTATTGCTTGACTTATTCTGCTTGATCAGCAACTCCTTGGGTAGCCTCCTGAGAAAGTGTTAACACTTTGAATATCTGAATATGCCCCCGATATCTTCTCTCTGTTGATGATTTGAGCGGGTAATCAGAAACAGAGCACACCTCCCACCCCTGGAATTTTAAAGGCAGCCCTTTAAACTTCAGCCCTGTTGAAGTTAGGAATCCAGTGCTGCTCAGCATCCAGACCCTCTGTATTGTCCTGTTGTGCGTGTGTGTGCATGTGTATGTGTGTCCCCTTCCGGGATCTTTCAGAATCTTTCCTCTGGCTCAGTGCTCTGAGGCCTCAGTGTAGACCTTGGCTCCCATCTGCAATGCTGCTCACACCATGACTTCGCTTCTCTCAGGAGTTGTCTTTGATTATATCTCTGGTAATTTCTCTCCACCTGCTCCCATCCTCTGCCCCTGGAACTTCTGAGATCTGCAGTTGGCACTTTCTGTTTTGATCCTCTCTTGACCTCCCCAGCTTCTGTTCTGCTTCCTGGGAAGGTGTCCTGCATTCCGGCGGGTCATTCCGTCTCCTCAGCTGGCTGCTGAGCTTTTGAGTTCTGTTACCAGATTTTTCTCCCCAAGAGTTATTTCTGGCTCACTCTGTGTTCATTTTGTCCTTTTCTTTCAGTTCTGAAACAATCTCAAACACGGAAAAATCTCACAAGAACAGTACAAAGAATATCCTTTTCCAGAACTGCTTGAGAGCAAGTTGCTGTCAGGGTGCCCTATTATCCTAAAATTATTTTAATATAAATGTTCTACAGGCAAGGACATTCAGAACATTAGCATTAATATTTTACAACTGCTAAATCCTCAGACCCTTTCAGGCCTGGCCAGTTGTCCCATTAGTGTTCTCTCTAAAAAAGCATTCAGTCCAGTATGGCACCATTTAGTTGCCATGGTTAACTGGTTGTCAACAATCTGGAAGAGATTCGTGGAGCATCCGGGCTCACCTTAGGGCGTTTATTCTAAACACGGGCTGCCTGAGTCTGTTAGAGAGAGCAACTCAGATGAGACAATCTACATCCGTTGAGAGCGCATTGTTCACCCCGATCTCCTAAAGGAATACCTTGCTGTAAAGTTAATTTTCTCCTCGTAATTAATAAACATTTTGCAGGGGCTTTAAAATTACAAAAACAAAAGTTTATCAGACTTTTCATTAATTCCTTTATTTCTTAGCATGAATTCCTATTTTTTCAATAGGAATAACACTTTGTGATTAATTAGAGACCCATGCTGTGGTGCATCAGGTTTAGCTGCTGCCTGGACACACTGGCATCTGGGCACTGGTCCCGTCCTAGCTGCCCCACTTCTGATCCAGCTCCCTGCTAAAGCACCCGAGAAAGCCCCTGCCACACGTGTGGAGGCGGCGAATGGAGCTCCAAGATCCTGGCTTTGCATATGTTCGGGGAGCAACCCAGCAGTTAAGCAAGCTCCCTCAGTAATTTAACTTCCAAATAAGTAAACTTAAATAAAAAATCCTGTCACATGAGTCATGCCTTAGGAGTAAGGGAAGGAAAAGTACATTCACTCTGAAGTTAGTGCTTCACAAAGCGCCCTTCATACACCTTCATCTTCCACATGTGCAGAAGCTCCTACCCAGTCTTGTGTGTCACAGTCATTCCTGGTGGCATCACTTGTCATGGAGTTCTAGGCGGAGACTGAGCAAAGAGGTGTTCTGCCCTCCTGCCCCAGATTCTCTAAAAGGAGCCCTTTCCCCCAGTTCCCTTGGGTGATGCTCTTTACAGTGGTCCCAGACACAGTGCAGAAGGACGGTCAGTGCTCTTGACCCCAGGAA
Organism: Ochotona princeps; assembly: GCF_030435755.1. NCBI lineage: Eukaryota > Metazoa > Chordata > Mammalia > Lagomorpha > Ochotonidae > Ochotona > Ochotona princeps. The sequence goes on along the minus strand of NC_080843.1, from coordinate 10,165,222 downwards.
AGCCTCAAAACATCATGGGATAGGCTTCACTGAGGCGCGAGCCGTGGTGCTGCTGGCTTCAAGTTCAGTGTGAGAGTCAACAGAGGGAATGAAATAGAGTGTCTCCACACAGAAGCACATGACAAACAAGGTCACGTCTGGATCGCTTGACAAGAATGTTGTGGAACCTACTTGTGCATCCCCCCTGGAAACATGGGTTCAGGATTTGCTATGTTCAGTGTCTGCATATCTCCTTGAATTACAAGCACCAAATGCACACTTTTAATATTCCCAGACGCTGATTTCATGTAACTCATTCATTCATTCACTGGTTTTCTTCTTTCCACACCTTTGTCAAATGTCTGGCACACACAGAAAGTGCAGCATTTGATACGCTGTCATAGATCGACACCAGGGAAACCATCACCAGATTCAACATAATAAATGGATCTGCCTCCTCCAAAAGTGTTTGGCTTGGTAACCCCTGCCTAAAGCAACCACTGAGCTGGTTCTATCACTGTAGATCATCTGCATTGGTTACTGTAAACCCTAACTAAGACGGACTTAGCCTACCTGACAGACAGCGCATGACTTCTTAGCTGGATTGTAATTCAGCAAGATGCTCAGTACAGAGAGGATGTTGCTAGCAAAATATGTGGTCAGACTATCTCAGCGGCGACCTGGGTTCTCTGAGATACTCGATCCTACTCCAGGAAGCCATGGGAGCTACTCTCTTTCCCATCTTCCTTTGATCAGCATGATGGTTTTTAGATTCATCCATTTTGTGGTGTGTATCAACGATTGATTTCCTTTTTTTATTGGTGGCATTTCATGGTATGACAATTTGATGACCCATTCACAGCGGATGGACTTTTGATACATTTCCTGCTTTGAGGGGAGGTGGTAGTGTTAAAAATAAAACAAGGCTGACAATTGGCTGGGTAACTAAGACTCTGGTTAGGACTCCCAGAGCGCCTGGGCTTGACACCTTGATTGGTTTTTGACTCCAACTTCCTGCTGATGTGGACACCAGGAATCGGCAAAGATGGCTCCAGGAGTTGGGTCCCTGCCGCCATGACACTAGGAATATTCTCTGGGCTCCCAGTTTCAGGCCAGGCAGTGGCTACTATGGACATCTGGGGGCTGTATCAGCAGATGGAAACTCTCTCCACTTTCTGATAAACAATCTTTTAAGAGTTGCTCTAAGCATCCATATGAGTTTGTATATGCTCATTTCTTTTAGGTAGATATCTTTTTTTTTTCATAACACACAAGTGTTTTATTTGCTATTCATTCCTTTATTTGAAAGGACATTTAAAACATTCCTGTTTCAGCATTTAACACTACAAATATCCACAGCGATAACCCCAAACTTCCTGGACTCCTCTCCTTTTAGGTAAATATCTAAGAGAAGACTTGGAATTGATGGTATATTTTTGCTGAACATTTTAGAAACTGTGTTTTGAAAAATACTTATAACTTTTTTTTTAATTAGCTTTTGTTTTATTTGAAAGGGGGAAAAGATAGATTGAAATCGATTTTCCATCTCCTGGATCTCTCTCCAAATGCCAGCAACAGTCGAAGCTTGCCTAGGAGTGTCGATTCTATTTTTAACATTTACTATTATTATTACTATTATTATTGAAAAGGCAAATTTACAAAGAGAATGAGAGAAAAAGGACTCTGTCCACTGGCTCACTCCCCAAAGGGTTGCAACTACCAGAACTGAGTCGATCCAAAGCCAGAAGCCAGGAGCTTCCTCCAGGTCTCCCTCATGGGTACAGGGTCCCAAGGCCTTGAGCCATCCTCCGCTGTTTCCTAGACCATAAGCAGGGAGCTGGACAGGAAGTGGGCAGCTGGGACTTGAACCAGGTGCCCACACGGAATTGAGCAGTCACACCAGGCCAGAGTGTGGATTTCAATGGAGATTTCTCACATGCCTGGCAGGGACCCAAGGACTCAATGCATCATCTACTGCCTCCCAGATGCGCATGATCAGAAAGCTCGAAGAGATGGCATTTGAACTCAGCCATATGATGTCATATTCTTACCAACATTAAGTATGATCAGTCATTTCAATCTGAGTAATTCCAATGGTTCTGTGGGAGATGTAACTGTGATTTGATTTCACATTTCCTTGATGGTTAAGAATATTGTATAGGGTCCAGTGTGGTGGCCAAGCAGCTAAAGTCCTCACCTAGCACATGCCAGGATCTCATGTGGGTGCTGGTTCATGTCCCGGCCATTCTGCTTCCCATCCAGCTCCCTGCTTGTGGCCTGGGAAAGCAGCTGAGGACGGCCCAAAGCCTTGGGACCCTGCAACCACGTGGGAGATCCGGAAGGGGCTCTGGGCTCCTGGCTTTGAATTGGCTTAGCTCTGGCCTTTGTGGCCACTTGGGGAGTGAACCATCCAATGGAAGATGTTCCTCTTTGTCTCTCCTCCTCTCTGTAGATCTGACTTTCCAATAAAAATAAATAAAGCTTAAAAAAACCCTCTACTAGGGCCCGGCGCCGTGGCCTAGCAGCTAAAGTCCTCGCCTTGAACGCCCCGGGATCCCATATGGGCGCCGGTTCTAATCCCGGCAGCTCCACTTCCCATCCAGCTCCCTGCTTGTGGCCTGGGAAAGCAATTGAGGATGGCCCAATGCTTTGACACCCTGCACCCACGTGAGAGACCCAGAAGAGGCTCCTGTTTCCTGGCATCAGATCGGCGCAGCACCGGCCGTTGTGGCTCACTTGGGGAGTGAATCATAGGATGGAAGATCTTCCTCTCTGTCTCTCCTCCTCTCTGTATATCTGACTTTGTAATAAAATAAATATGTCTGAAAAAAAATATCCATGAGAGGCATCTTAAGAAGGAAGATGTTGGTGACTTAGCAAGCTAATCCTCTGCCTGCAGCACTGGAATCCCACTGGATGCCAATTCATGTCCTCACTGTTCCACTTCCAATCCAGCTCTCTGCATGGCCTGGGAAAGCACTAGAGGATGGGTCAAGTTGCTGGACCCCTGTACCCATCTGTGGGACCAGGAGGAAGCTACTGACTCCGGGTTTCAGACCACTGACCTTCAGCCATTTCAGTCAGCTGGGCAGTGAACCAGCAAATGGAAAATCTTTTCTTTCTTTCTATACCTGCTTTTCAAATAAAAATGTCAGCATGAATTTTGGGAGCCAAATCCTGTCCAAACCATAGTGATAGTTCCTTATACACTCTAAAAACAAATCTTTTGTGAAATGTATTTGAATAATTTCATTCTTTGTACAATTTCTTCATCCTCTCAATGATGATATTCTAGAACAAGAATTTGTGCACATTATGTAACATTTATAATTTTGAAAAGACTAAAAATTTCTCTTTTGCTGGTCATGATTTTGGCATTCTAAGAACTTTTTGGGAATATTTTAATAATTTATTTTATTGGAAAGTCAGATACACAGAGAGAAGGAAATACAGAGAGAAAGATCTTGTGTCTGCTGGTTCTCTCCTCAAGTGGCACCAATGGCCTGAGCCAGGAGCCTCTTCCGGGTCTCCCACACGGGTCCAGTGTCAAAGCATTGGGCCGTCCTCAACTGCTTTCCCAGGCCACAAGCAGGGAGCTGGATGGGAAGCGGAGCTGCTGGGATTAGAACCGGCGCCCATATGGGATTCCGGGGCTTTCAAGGTGAGGACTTTAGCTGCTAGGCCACGCCGCCGGGCCCTCTCTCCTTCTTTCAAAGCCACTAATCCCATCATAGGGTTCCCACCCCAGGACTTCATCTGAGCCTATTTACCACTACATAGCAGCAACCTTTGAGTCTGACATGAAGTTTCTAGAACATCAGCTCTAGGCTCATAGTCAAACTCCGACCCTTTCCTGCTAAGGTGCGGGGTTCACCTTGCCCTCAGCTCCATGCAGGCACGTGGAGGGCAGGGCCAAGACAAAATCCACCCCCAGTTCCAGGAATCGGAAGGCCCAGGACTCCTGCCCAGTCCTACCATCCACTCTCCGTGCTTCCTGAGCAGAAAAGCCATGTTACCTGGGCCGCAGCTGGCTTATCTGCCCAGTGATAACACTCGCTGATACCTAAGGTCACATCTTGTTTAAAGTTTGGTTGCCAGGTGGAGTGTTACGAACAAACATAAGGAATCAAAGTGGACAGTCTTACTCAAGCTCCTCTCCCATGAACAAAGCCACAGCAGCGCCAAGTGTCGCCATGGGGGCAGCTTTGGTCACCTTCTCTCACAAAATAGTCTTGTACACTGACTGAAAGAACCCTTCGGACATGCAGTCGCCCACAAACATTCACCAAAAGCCAGTGGGATTTGAAGCTGGCCTAATCCAGAATGCTCTGTGTTTGTGTGGTGAGTGACTGGAAGAGGATCAAAACTTAAAGATGACTTGATTTGGGGAGTGGGAGGGAGGCCTGAGGGTAGAGTTTTGATTTTCTGCCTAGTAATAACATCACCAACAATGGAAAAAGAAAAAAAAAAAACCACACATATACACAAAAACCAAACCAAACCAAAGTGCATTGTGACCGTGGCACTGAGGATCTGGCTTTGGGATCCTGGAAGAGCAGAGCCTTACTCTGAATCCCCGATGAGTTGAATCAGACAAGCTAGCAGGGGCGAGCTGCTGCAAGGGCCGTGAAGCCGGCCGGAACCACCAATGTGCACGTTCCTGTGCATAGCAGAGCTCGTGCCCTGCTGCACAAACAAGGCCTGGGACACAGATGCCATGGGCGGGAATAGTCCTGCTTCTGCACTCATAACGTCCCTCACCCCACCTGCACCCACACAATTGGAGGCCCCAGGGCACAGCCCTCACTGCCTCCCACCCCCACATCTCCATTCTCTGAAAGCACAATCCTTGGAACTTAGTACTCAACCATGAGCCTTCCGCTTCCCGACGAGGGTCATTTGCAAGGGTCTGGAGGTATGTGGGGACACCATAGACACAGACAAGTTTTGGAGAGGCCAGGGGTGTTGTGAACCGTCCTACTAGGGGCAGCTGACCACAGTAAGAATTACCCAGCACCCCATGTCCATAGCATTAATTCCCCGACACCCCACTCTACAGCTATGAGAAGCCAAGCCGGGGTGGAGGCATCTCCCCGAGTCCCTGGGTCGGCGGCTGCTTCCGAAAGGCACCGAATGTCAGCAGGGGACAGGGCAGAGGCCGGTCTGGCAGGGCTGCCCCATGACATCACCAGTCCTGCCTGGTGCCCACGAGTTCTGCCACAGGAAAACTGACCTTACCACAGTCGGCTCCGCCCGGGGACACAGGGAGCTGCCCTTTGCCCCGGAATGTGCAATGACACACACTCCTGCCTCCCCATCCCTGCCCGCCCTCTGCCCTCCACAAAACCAGTTCCTCAGGCTCACTCTCCCCACGCAGTTTACAGATGATCTCTTCTCACGGGGCTCCAGAGGACAGTCTAGGCCAAGGAGACCCAGGCCTTAGTGAGGCGAAGTTGGCCCACGGCCCAAGGGGACACCGTCATCAGGAGTGGCCACGAAACAGGCTGCCAGGATGCAGTGGAGTAGATGCTGGCCAGAGAAGACACAGTAACACTCCCACAGCCAGCAGGCGCACCAGGTCTACCTGGAGCAGTACAGGAGGAGAAAGGAGCTGGTCAGAGACACAGGGCGCAGAGAGAAGGTCTCTCAAAGCAGGCGACAATGCCATCTGCCTCCTGCTAGCAGGCCAGCTGAACGTATATGCCAGCTGAGGCTCAGCACAAATGCCCAGTTTGTTATGGCACCTGGTGCTTCGACTTTAGCTCCGTGTTCGCCAGGGATCCCCGAGTTCAGAGTGGTTCTCCAAGGTCACAATGTTCTGCTGATCTGCCAACATCCAGATCTGACAGTATCTTCGTGTCAAGGTAGCCGTCCACCGCCTGGCTTTGTTGAATCCCACCTACGTAAATGGTCTGCTGGCCTCCAAGTGAGGGGGGAATCATGATACCAACCCGGGAAGGGTTCTAGAAATAGCTGGAAACCTCTGGCAACCTCCCCAGCTATAAGATGAGGGGCTGTATCCTGTCAACAGAAAAATCTCATCAAAGGGAAACAAGTGGCTGGGTCCCTTGATGGAAGGTTCTATTTCTTCCAACATATCTCAAGCCCTTACCTGAGACCAACAAGACTAGAGAAAGAGTCTGAGCTGGTGTGGTTAGAACATTCCCTTCTGTCCCCACCAGTACTGTGACAAGTGGAATACCAAGACACATGGAAGCACAGGCCTACAGAGCACACGCAGCTCCAGGAAAGATGCCCATGAAAACAGGGCTTGGTCAAACAGGCGGGTATGTGCGCAAAGCCACCATCACAGCCTGACACAGTGACAACGCTACCCACCTACCAGACACCTAACCACACTTCTGCTGAACTTGAACATTATCGCTCAGGAACTTGAACTTCAAACTTCCAGAATGGCTCTGTCCTCCAAAGAAGAAACAGCACGTAAGGAACTGTAGGCTCAGGCCACACGACCGCACACAGGAGCTGCTGTGCCAGAATGAAGGGCTGAGGGAGTTGGCCTGTTCCACAGGCTCCACTGCTCCTACTGCCTTTACAAAACAAAACAAAACAAAATAGAATAAAATAAAAATTTTACTTGTACAATTAAATGTGAATTAAAAGAGAAGCGACACATACAAGTTAGAAATAAGGAGATATAAATACAAAGGAGGAAAAATTGGGGCCAGTGCGGTAGCTCAGCAGGCTAATTCTCAGCTCTGTGGTGTTGGCATTCTGTACAGGCACTGGTTTGTGTCCCAGCTGCTCCACTTCCAATCCAGCTCTTTGCTTAGAGCCTGGGAAAACAATGGAAGACTACCCAGGTCCTTGGGCCCTTGCACCCATGTGGCAGGCCCTGAAGAAGCTCCAGGTCCCTGATTTCAGATCGGCTCAGCTCTGGCCATTCTGGCCATTCTGCGAGTGAATCACGCGTGCTACACAGCTGCAGGCTTTATCTGCGCTTCGGGCCCCAGGAACTGGCTCCTGCAACTGGAGCTTGGGTTTACAAGCATCTGGGCCCGTCCCACTCCCGCCACCTGCTGGCAGCAGGGTTGCTTGCAGCTCATCTAACCTGCAGGTTTTCAAATCTGGCTGTTTAACATGGAGAATAACAAGGGGCAGTGGGCAAGAAAGAGCCCCCCAGCTGGTTCTCACATGCACCTGGCATCCTGAGGAAGCCTGCCTGACTTCGCCCTGCTTTTGTCTCCTAATGTGTCCAACGGAGACTCCCATGACTGCTGAGGCACTTCCCCATTTTTGCCATTAGAAAAAAGCACACGAGTCCAGAACTTTAGTCCAGAAAGTCAGTGGCAAAACTGAGACCCAGGCATGCGCAGGTGTCTTCCACACCACAAGTGTCCTGAACACCGTGCCTGGCACCTGCGCCAACAGATGTGCTGGGGGAGGGAGGGAGAGAGAGGGAGAGGGAGGGAGAGGGAGGGAGGGAGGGGGAGGGAGGGAGGGAGAGGGAGGGAAAGGGAGGGAGGGAGAGGGAGGGAAGGGGAGGGAGAGGGAGGGAGATAGAGGGAGGGAGAGGGAGGGAAGGAGAAGGAGGCAGAAAAAGATTGATTGATTCTAATCTTCTGATCTCTGGTTCAGTCCCTAAGTGGCTTCAGCCACTGGAGCACAGCCAGGCTGAAGCCAGAAGCCAAGAGCTTTAGCTGGGTCTCCCTCACAGGTGCAAGGCCCCGAGCACTCAGGCCATCCCCTGCTACTTGTCCCAAGTGCATTAGCAGGAAGCTAGATCGGGACTGGAGCAGCCCGGAATTGAACTTCCACCTGTATGTCTTTAACCGCAACACCACAGCACTGGCCCTTAGGTTTGTCTGTGTTATTTGTTCCCTTTCTTTACTCAAGGCTAGTGCCTGCTCTCTTTGGTCTTCAGTTATATATGTATTTTAGTCTAATGGTGTTGGTGTTTTTTGAAGATTCCAGGTTGTTTCCTTGAGTTTGTGGCTGCTTTCACAGGTTGACAGCTTCCTTCGGGGGCAGGATCTCTGCACCAACACTGCCACCTGTCCTTGGCACGTTCCACAGCAGGTGCACAAAGTCAGGCCCATGATGGGGGCACGCTCTGTGCAGGCGGTGCCTTGCAGTCGCTCTCCACCTGAGCTCAGGCGTGGGTGTGGACTTTGAGCTGCAGCCTGAACCCTGCTGCGTTGGTCAAGCTTCTCCAGGGAGAAGGAACCAATGGGATGTCGGTCTAGTATCTGTCATCATCTACCAAGGGACACAGGAGACAGAGAGAGATTGATGGTGTTGGCTCATGCTGTTGTTCAGAGTGTCAAGTCTTGGGCCCAGCATGGATGGTGGCCTAGTGGCTAAAGTCCTCACCTTGAACACGCCGGGATCCCATATGAGCACCGGTTCTAATTCTGGCAGCCCCACTTCCCATCCAGCTCCCTGCTTGTGGCCTGTGAAAGCAGTTAAGGATGACTCAAAGCCTTGGGACCCTGCACCTGCTTGGGAGATGCGGAAGAAGCTCCTGGCTCCTGGCTTTGGACCAGCGCAGTACCAGTCATTATGGTTACTTGGGGAGTGAATCATTGGACAGAAGATCTTCCTCTCTGTCTCTCCTCCTCTCTGTATATCTGCCTTCCCAATAAAAATAAAATAAATCTTTTTTTTTTAAAGAGTGTCAAGTCCAAAGTCAGGGCAGGCTGACCACCCGGGGCCCAGAGCAGTGTCCATGTCACAGCTCGAGTCTGAAAGCCATCTGGGGGAGAGCTCAGCCTGAAGAAATCCTAACTGTGATGTTTCAAAATGGAAAATTTTCCAACTGTATTTTTGCTTCCACATTAACTTTTGAAAGTCAAAATGGTGGATGAGGTTAAATTCGCCTTTCACTTGTCCCCAGCGGTGTGTATAAAATTTTGATATGTGTATTTCTATATTTAAAAAAGGATTTATTCATTTTACTTGAAAGAGTTACAGAGAGAGAGAATCTTCAATCTGCTAGTTTGCTTCCCAAATGCCTGCAACAGCCAGAGCTGGGCCTGTCTGAAGCCAGGAGCCAGGAGCTTCTCCCGGATCGCCCACACAGGTGTGGGCAGTCAAGGCTTTGGGTCTTCCTCTGTCATTTTCCAGGCAATTAGCATGGGGCTGGATCATAAGCACAGTAGCTGGGATTTATCCTGTGCCCATTTGGCATGCCAACACAGCAGCTGGAGGATTAGCCTGGACTACCCCAGCCCCTACATGTTCCACTTCTAAAATACTTCAATCTTTGCTTCATCCGGAACTTATTCTGAGCACTGCATAACATATGAGCCAAATTAACTTTTCCACAGAAAACTACCTAATTTTCCTATTACCATGTGTTGAGACATTCATGTTTTCTCCCACTCACTTGATATAAACAACTTTATCAAGTTCCCACGTGACCCGGGCCTATTCCGATTTTGTTTCCTTTGCCTTTCCTTGCACCTGCGTTCCCACAGAGGCTGTGAACAGGCTGTCTCCTCGGTCAGGAGACGCTGACATGTGCCTGTCTGGCATTTCTTCGAGAGCTGAAGATGCCTTTGTCCTCAATGACCTTTCCATAGGTGTGCGCACAGCCAGCAGCCCTGGAAGCTGCAGAAGCCCAAGGCAGGCATGTGACCGCCTGGTACAGATGCAGGCTCCTCCCTCTGCGTGTGACCCACAGAGCGTGCTGTACTCACGTGGCCCTCTTCATGTCGCTGTGTGGGGATCGGAGCCTGGAGGATCCACCCCAGCTCTCCCTTGGCTGCGGGAGCTCCTGTCTGCTGCAGCATCCCAGGACCCAGCCAGCAGGACTCAGCCCAGGCTGTACTCAAGCCTTCCCGCTGTTCTGTAGACAAGTCCCTCCTCACTACTCTTGGATGTTTTAACATTCTGACAGGACGTTTATTTGTCTCTGTAACTTATGAATTGGCTAGAACCAAAAGAATCAATTGAACCACAAAACATTTGTTACTTTCACATAGTGTTAACTTTGCAAATCAGTGAGGGAGAATTTATCATCTCATCGTCAAATGTTCCTCTCTTCAATGCTCATGGGCAATTTTGTGGTCCAGATCCGTTTGAATTTACACTGGAAGTAAAGCTTCATTTTTTTTAAAGATTTATTTATTTTTTTAATTACAAAGTCAGATATACAGAGGGGAGAGACATGGATGCAGGGGCCGGAGTGGGCCATTCTCCGCTGCTTTCCCAGGCGCCTTAGCAGGGAACTAGACCAGAAGTGGAGCAGCCAGGACTCGAGTCTGTAGCACTCTTACAGGATACCAGTGTTGCGGGTGGCCCTAGGAGAGCCACTATCAAGTAAGAGCCTGGATTTTGTTTTCAAGAGCCAATGCAAACTTCAGGACGGGAGTGTTCACAGCTGAAGTGTGGCTTGTCGCATCGAGCCTGGGACCCATCTGTAAAATGAGTCGCAGAGCCAAGCCCACAAAGCTTGCTGGGAAAACGCAGTGAGCTCACACCTTGGGTCCAGCATGGTAAAAGTTCAGCACACGACAACACTAACTAGTATCACAACGTGTTTCCTTTTTCTAATTGTGATCCTTCCTCTCATTTGGCCCTGAACATCCAAAGTCCAGCCATCGGCAAATCTGCACGGCGGGGGCGTCCAGAATAATTCTCATAGCATGCATGATTTATTGAATACCTCTTGAACAAGGACTCATTAATTTGACTAACAAGGTGGTTGCTACCTGAATAAAATTCTCTCCTTTTAAACCTCTCCTTGAAAAACCAATGGCCTGGCACAATAGCCTACTGGCTAAGGTCCTCGCCTTGAACATGCCAGGATCCCATGTGGGCGCTGCTCCATTTTCCCATCCAGCTCCCTGCTTGTGGCCTGGGAAAGCAGTTGAGGATGGCCCAAAGCCTTGGGATCCTGCACCTGCGTGGGAGATCCAGAAGAGGCTCCTGGCTCCTGGCTTTGGATTGGCACAACTCCAGCCATTGAGGCCATTTGGGGAGTGAATCATCAGACGGAAGATCTTCCTCTCTGTCTCTCCTCCTCTCTGTATATCTGACTTGGCAATAAAAATAAATCTTAAAAAAAAGAAAGAAAAAAGAAACTTGGTTCACAAACAGAGATACACACACAGATTAAAAGTGAGAGGCTGGGAAAAGACGCAGTAGACAAATGGGCCCCTAAAGTCAGCAGGCACAGCTGTGCGAAGAGCAGATAAAATCGACTTTATAACAAAAAGCCATAAAAGATACAAAGAAGGACATCATATTTTGATAAATGGTTTAATTCAGCAAAGAGACATAAATAATCATAAATATATATATATGCGCCCACACCGAGAAATACATACAGCACATAGTATTAGACCCAAGGTGGGAGTTACACTCTAATACAGTAACAAAGAGTGATTTCAAGAATCCACTGTTGGGCCTGGGGGCGTGGCCTAGCTTCTAAAGTCCTCACCTTGAACGCCCCGGGATCCCCTATGGGCGCCGGTTCTGATCCTGGCAGCTCCACTTCCCATCCAGCTCCCTGCTTGTGGCCTGGGAAAGCAGTCGAGGACGGCCCAAAGCCTTGGGACCCTGCACCCGTGTGGGAGACCTGGAGGAGGTTCCTGGTTCCCGGCATTGGATTGGCGCAGCACCAGCCGTTGCGCTCACTTGGGGAGTGAATCATCGGATGGAAGATCTTCCTCTCTGTCTCTCCTCCTCTCTATATATCCGCCTTTCCAATAAAAATAATAAATCTTAAAAAAAAAAAGAATCCACTGTCATCAGATGGGAAGTTGATGAAGATACACTGGGGCTAAAGCCATCATTGGACAGAGGGACCCGGCAGACACGTGCAGGCGCTGCCCACGACGGCTGCAGGCCACGCATTCTTTGCATCAGCACAGGGAGGATTTTCCCGAGTAGACGATAAACGAAGCCACAAATCAGTTTCCTGAACATTTAGAAAGATTGAAATCATACTATGTATCTTATCAGACCATAAAGGAATAAAAAATTAATAAGAACAATAAAACACTCATAAATACTTGGAAATTAAACAGCATGTCACTGATTCAATGGGCCATTGAAGAACTTAAAAAGGAAATCCAAAGATTTTTTGAAACAAATGAAAATGAAAAAACATAGCAAAATCTGCGAGACACAGCTAAAGCAGTATTAAGAGGGAATTTTATAGCATTAAGTGTTCACATTTTAAAAAGTCTCAGCTTAAATATGTAATAGTAATAATGACCAAGAAAACAAAAAGTTGGATTTCTTGAGAAGATACATAAAACAAATTAAACATCTAGCCAGAGTAACAAAGAACAAAAAACCTCAAATACATAAAATTAGAAATGGAAAAGGAGACATTACAATTGACACCCTGAAATACAAAGGATCCTAAGAAACTACTACGAAAAGCTATGCTAATAAACTAGAAAAAACAAATGGATAAGTTTCTGGATTCATAAACCTACCAAAACGACATCAAGTGGATGCACCTAGACTGGCCCGTAACACTGAGGCAAAGAGCCAGTCTTCCATCAAGGCAACTACAGACCTCATGCCTTCACCACCGAGTTCTCCAAAACAAAGGGCAACCAAGTCCACACTCGTCCAACTAGTCCAGGACAAATGGAGCTTCTTATGAGGCCCGTGTGACTTGGATACCAAACTAAAGACACGACACAAAAAGCCAACTGAAGGCCTGCATCCTTAACAAGGCAGATGTTAAGATTCTCAACAAGATACAAATTGCAGCCCAAATCACTAAACTCAGATCCTGCGCCATGATCAAGTGGGATTTATCCCAGAAATGCGAGGGTGGCTCAACATCCACACATCAGTCACAACCACGTCAACATAACGAAGAACAAAAGCACTTGACCGTGTCAGCAGATGCAGAGAAAGCTTTGGACAAGATCCAACACCTCCTCCTGACAAAAACATCCACACGCTAGGTATTGTTAACCATCAGATGAATGGACAAAGAAATGTGGAATAGATACACGATGGGCTATTACTTAGCAATTAAAAAAATCAATTCTACCATTTGCAGCAAAATGAATGCAAGTGGTGGGCAACACAGTGAGTGAAATAAGCCAGACCCAGAAAGACAAACAGCAGGGGTTCCCCATACATGTGGGAATCAAACTTTTTTTAAAGAAAAAGAAAACAAATGTTTGTATCAGTACTGCTACAAATACAACTTTGTGCTACTTTCATATCTTTGTCAAGCCAAAGGCTAACAGTGTTTTACTATTAGTTATTTATTATTATTATTGTTGTTGTTGTTATATGTTCTATGGTACAGCTTTGTAGGTACAGGGATTCCTCCTCCCCACTTCCTCCCTCCCTCCCCACAACTTCTCCTCACACTATCACAGTAGTATAGTCCTTTAATAACAGGTACTACCACAGTTTTAATCATTTGCATTATAAATGGCTCACGGAGGCTTCCCTAGAGTGAAGACCCCTAACCTTAACCATGAACAGTCAGTTATTGGACAAGATCTACTGTTTGAAAAACATGCTAAGAAATCAGCAAATTGGAGGAAAAAGGCCAGGCAGGGGGGAAAAAAAACTTGGGAATTTTTTCAGCCAAAGTGAAGAGAAGATGGCAGAAGCATGTCGTGTAGGTTGCGTGTGGAAGCACACTGCCACTTGGAACACTGGAGGCGCCCAGGACTCGAGACCGGACAGCAGACACCGGGAACACCAGCGAGGCACACTCCAAAGGAGCAACAAAAAGAAGAAAATGAAGACCCTGGCAAGGAGGACTAGCGCAACGACAGTAGGAGTGATGGAGAGCAGAGGATATGGAAGGGACAAAAGGAAAAGCTGCATGAGAATGTTCCGGAATCACGATGAGGGTTTTTCACCTGACGAGGCTCCTGAGTAGCCAGTGTGATGGGAACACCAGGCTCTGATCGCTAACATTCTTTTTTATTTTTTAGTTTTTTTAAAGATTTATTTATTTTTATTACAAAGTCAGATATACAGGGAGGAGGAGAGACAGAGAGGAAGATCTTCCATCCGATGATTCACTCCCCAAGTGAGCCGCAACGGCCGGTGCTGCGCCGATCCGAAGCCGGGAACCAGGAACCTCTTATTTTTAAAGATATATGAATTGGGCCCGGCTGACGTCTCTACCTGGATGCTGACAGATTAGAGGCACACTACAGCCAGTCCAAGATGGAAACATCTAGAAATACAGCTAGTGGGTATCTAAAGTGTACACCAGAAGAATCCCTTTAATATGTTTCTGGCATTTACAAAAGTCCTTTTTGTTTTCCCGGTTGCACAACAGTATACTCTTCTGCCATCTTGTGGCCAGCCTGAGGAACTTCCAGGCAGTCCAAGGAGGGCAGCTGGGTGGGCCCAGCCAGGGCAACTCCGCAAAAACACCTGTGGACATTTAACTCCTCAGCTCCCCAGCCTCCCACCTTTTTTTTTTTAAGTAGGAAACCACTTGGGTCACTGCTGTGTTTGGTGGCTTCATCTGGGGAAGCTCCCAGAGCCTCACCCTGCCTGACCCTGCTCCCACCAGCTGCACACAGTCCCCGAGGCCATGAACCCAATCATGGATGGACTGGGAGCTTTGTAAAGGCCTGGGAACTGCACAAGGGCCGTGCGCGGTCCACTTTGTCCCCCAGGGTACCACACGCCATTCAGCACACAGTAGCAGGTTAGCCAAAGCCTGTTGTCGAAGGAACTGCCTGCTTGTAGACCAAGCACTAGCCGCACCTTCTCTTCCCCAGTGAAAGCGAAAGCCTCCGGCCAGTGAGCCCAGGCCCGTGCTGGGAACGCCCTGAGCCGCAGCCAGGAGAGAACGCCAGGCTGTTCGCGTTAAATCCCCGCCAGGCCTCCATGATGCTCCCCAGGAGCCCCGAGTTTCAGACCAGCACACTCAATGCCTCAGCTTGTCCACCAGCACGGGCTCCTGGGAAGAGGGGTGCTTAAACACCAATCTCGGGTTCCCCTCCTTCCCGAAGGCCTCCTGGGCAGCTCCGGGGCCTCGCTTGGCTTCTCAGAAGCCGAGGCTCTCGCCAGGTGCCGCCCGTGGAAGCCACAGCCGTGTCGTGCTTACCCACGCACGGGCGCACGTGGGCCAACTCCCGGAAGACACCGGACACGACCCGTGTCCTGCCTTAACGTGGCCGTCCCCCACAGCCTGGTTCTAGGTCCTCGACCCTGTGGCCAAACAGGCTTTCTGCGCTTCCTCCAGGCCGCCTCCCCTGAAGGCTCTCCGGCTGTGGCCAGCTGCGCCCCCACAGCACTGCCACACATTCCCCCAGGCTACACGGTACCCACACCCCCCAATTTTCACACCCAACGCCTAGGGCCGCCTCCTGCCGCCTCCTGCCCACCACTAGGCTGGGAGCACACGGCCCAGGATCCCACACAATGCCTCCAACCTTGAGTCGCTGCCCCGCTCCCCTTGTCCCTCTAGCCCCTGCCTGCAAGTGAAGCCCACCCCGAACCACCCATTGGACACCTTTGTCTTGCTCCCCAGAGCTCCGCCTGCCCCAAACCCCTCCTTCAGCCCCCTCCAAGCCCAAGGAACTCCGCTGAGGCTGCAGAGTCACACTTACTCAGCCTCACTGTCCCGTCTGTCCCTCCAGCTCCAGCTTCCCCGTAGGTGCTTGGGGGCAGATGGGCCTATGCGCGCGCCTCAGGCTCCTCCCCGCAGGCGGGCCCACCAGCCTCGGTAAATGGTTATGGGGCACACCTGCCAGCCCCTAAGCCTGACCATTACACATTTCCCCCAGGTGTGCACACAGTCAAGCACTCCAACACCACTGGAAACTGGACTCCAGCCTGAGCAGCCGCCCAAGGGCACCGCTTGAGGAAGGGGCTCTAGCGCCTTTGGTGTGACCTCCAGTGCTGAGGACTGTGCAAACCAGGTCCTGAGACGCGTGGCTGCTCTCACCTGTCTCCTGCGGGCCACGAATGGGCGAGCACGACTTGCGAAGTGGAAAGTGTGGGGTCCAGCCGCAAGGCTAGGGTGGCTCCTGGGCGGGGAAGCTGCCATCTTCTCCAGTTCCCACAGGGTGGGCTTCCCGCGGGCCTCCAGAACATTCTGCATTAAAGATTGAGTGACTCTTGATTCCAGCCGCCCCACCGCTTCCACCACTCCAGATTGTCGCCACCTGCTGGCTCTAGTTCTCATTTTGGATCCTTAAATGCAGTGTGGCGTCCTCACACACACACACAAAACATCAAATAAAAACCCAGGCGGCTGCGCAAGCTGCCCGAGGCCAGCAGGATGGGGGGGGGGGGTAATCAGGCGAGAGGCCTCCTCCTGGGTGCTTGCCAGTGGCCAGAGAGCCCTGCGGCCTGGACCTCTCCCTCCTGGCTGCCTTGCACGGGTTTAAGACAGAGGTCCCATCTCCGGAAAGCCCGCCGGCTCCTGGCCTCAGGGATGGACTGGTGGGCCGTGTGGTGCGGGAGCAACGGGCAGTTGGTGTTTCCTGAACACTAAGGATGACCGTTGCTGGATGAAGAGGGCCCTGCCACTGGATGGTGATGAGGGTTACCACGAGTGCCGCCGGACCGTCCTCTCAAAAAGGGTGATCATGGCGCTTTCCCTTGTGTGTTTTTCGACTTCATCCATTCATCCATTCACCATCCAGCCACACACCTGACAGCCTGCAGTCCTCTGCTGCCCAGAGCCAGGGCCCAGGGGTGTCGCTTGCCTCACCAGTGTGGCCCCAGTCTTGTGTCCTGAGCTGGCAGCCCCTGCAGGTGCAGCGTTGGCCCCTGTCCTTCCCCATGGCATTGCGGGCGGTGGGACCTGCCAGGGCACCCTTGGCAATGGGAGCATTGGCCAGTCCGGCCAGGGAGGGCTGCAGCAGCATCTCTGAGAAGGGGAAGGGTCGGTTCTCCTTGGAGGCAGTGTTTCAGAGACTCTGCTGCTGGGCACAGCACCTCTTCTCCCTGAGGTAGGCCTGGGCTGGGAGCGGGGTGTCCATCCTGGGGCTCACAGGGACAGCTGTCCCCACAGCTTCTTTGCTGTGTTCCTCCACTGGAGAGGCAGAGGGAGAGAGATCTTCCATCTGAGGGTCCTCCCCCCAAATGCCAGGACTGAGCCAGACCTGAAACCAGGAGTCTGGCTCTCTACCTGGGTCTCTCATGTGGGTGGCCGGGTCTCAAGTGCTTGAGCCATCACTGCCACCTCCTAGGCTGTATTACCAGGAAGCAGGGTTAAAAAAAAAATCGCTCTCTGATACAGGGTGCAGGCAGCCCAACTACCTGTGGCACACACTTGCCCCTCCAGCAGCCTCTTTGCCCTTACTCTGTTCTGCAACCTGGGACATCATAGGTTTGCTTCCAGACTGTTGGAAGAGATGGGAGGTACTTGTCTCTGCCAGATAGGCTTCAGTTCAAGCCGTGGCTCAGCTGGTTGCTAGGTACACAGCATTGGCAAGTTACACATGGGCTACTCTTGTCTCTAAAATGGGGGTAAATAAAACCTTCCTTGGTGGTGTTATAAGGATTAAGGCTAGGGCCCAGTACAGTGGCACTGTGGCTAAATCCTCACCTTGAACATGCCAGGAGTCCATATAGGCACTGGTTCGTGTCCTGGCTGTTCACTTCCCATCTAGCTTTGTGCTAGTGGCCTGGGAAAACAGTGGAGGACAGCCCAAGGCTGTCTGTACCCACATGGGAGACTTGGAAAAACCTCCAGGCTCCTGGCTTTAGATAAACTCAGCTCTGGCAGTTGTGGCCACTTGGGAAGTGAGCCAGCAGATGGAAAATCTTTCTGTCTCTCCTCTCTGTAAACCCTTTCAATTAAAACAAAAAGATTAAGGCGAGTGAACTCACCACATCCACTGAATGTTGGCAGCGAGAGGTGGCTGTGTGATGGTGGGCATGGCCAGGGGCAGGTGACTTGGTATCCTTGTGGCTCTCCCTTCTGTGAAATGGGAAAGCTCTGCCCGGGCCTCCTGATGCCCCTTCAAGAGGAAGGAGACCCCGTTCCCATCTGTACACAAGGTGTGCCCCATGGTTTGGATGTCTGGAGTGTGCCAGTTGCCCTCAGACTCCAGCTGGGCTGGAGTCTGTGCAGTGGATGTGGAGGACGAGAACTGTTCTATTGCAGGCAGGGCTGCAAGCAATTTCCTGGTGCATGGCAGGGCCTGGCGGATGTCTTTGCAACCAGCTGAAGGGAGTTCCACCTCCCTTTGCATGGATACCCACACCCACCCCCGCTGAGAATTCTGTAATCTATTCAGGCATTGTTTGCTGCTGCAGGGTTGGTGTTTACTATCAATGTGGAGGTTGATGTTGCTGATAATGTCTTGCAAAATGGCCTTTTACAATTCTTGCTGTCTCTGTCCCTGCTGCCCCATTGACCTTACTCTAATCAAGGGATCTCTATTTAGGGTTTCTTTCATTCTTTCCTTGATCTTTAGGTCCTTCCTTCTTGCATTTCCTCCCTTAACTGATTCAAGATTAAGTTGTAGAATGAGGGTTGTATAGGAATGTGTTACTGACTGATATGCACTGTCTATTGAGAGTTTTAAGGTGAAACAAATGGCAGAATTATCATTGGAAACACCCACTTGACCGTGTGCCAGAGCTTGTGACTGCTTCTGTATAAAGGGGAGTTTTCTTGCATTGTCCATTATGATCATCAAATTGTAGTGATCCATTTCTTTCCTCTTGACGCCTACTCCACACACCCTTCTGAACTCAGCTGCAGCTGGACACGGGCACAGCTGTGAGGTGCCAATCTCCGGGCGCTGCCTATTCCACAGGAGAGGAAGTGAGCTCTGGAAGATGGAGAGCTGCTCACAGTTGCTCCGGATCGGGGTGTTTCGTGAGGGTTGTGGTTGGTGCTGTCTGGAGTGAAGCAGCATATACAGAGTGCTCGTGTTTGAAATTCCTCTAATGCACAAGGTGTAAATGAGATGAAGCCATCTCAGGAGGCAGAAGTCAGTCCTTCCCACTGGAGTCGGGGAATCAGCCATGTTCGAGTCATACTTGTAGTCACTGCCAACAGTTTATTCAGTTTTCTGCTTTTTCCAGTTCACTCTTTGCAGCCCAAGAGGTTCCAATCATCTGCTTAACAGAGAGGGCAACCACAAACTGGGGGGTGGAACAGGAGACAAGACACTTGCAGAGTTTTCAGGCTAGGAAAACCAGACACTGTGGTAGGCCAAGGTGGAGCAACGGGAGATTGTTAGGCTGTTATGAGAGCGTGGAGCAGGGGTACAGCCTCATGGGGTAGGGACGGTGGATGGGAGAATTCTTGGGACAAGGGGCCAGAAAATGAAGAGCAGTTAGCCAAGGGGAGGGCTGGAGGCAGTACTCAGGAACGAAGTGTCTTGCATGCCAGCCATGAGAAGAAGCTTGGTGCTGATGGGTTGAGACTGGGTGCAGAGAAAGGAAATGAGTCCAAGGCAAAAAAGAACCCCATGGACTGAGTGATTTCTGACTTGAAGCAGAGGCTAGAAAATGTGCTCAGCCAAGACTGATCATCCTTGGGGGGCTTCTGCTATCCCCCTTCAGAGCAGCCTCCACGGTACAGTGCTGCGCTTTGCACCCTAAGCTTCTCCGAGGTGAGACCTGGGCTGTCCCTCCTAACACAGGGCCAATGTTAATCCTCAGAGGTGTGTAGGAAGAGGCTGGAACTGCCACATGGTGGAGTCTGGCTGGGTCTGACACCTGCAGTGGTGAAATGATGCTCTAGAGATGGGCTTTTAGCATAGTGGTTAAACCCCCACTCAGGATCCCCACGTTACACGTTAGCATGTCTGTGCTACAGTCCCAGCTCCACACCTGGTGACGGTCTCCGTTCCTGACTCCCTGCCACCCATATGAGACCTGGATTAAATTCCCAACCCCTGGCAGTGGCCTGCTCCACCCCCAGCCATTGAAAACCTCTGGAAAATAAACCAGCAGAAGAGACCCCCCTCTGTTCCTGTCTCAAATAAACACATAAGTGTCTAACATGCACAGAATGAATTAGGCTGCACGTGCTTACGATGTCTTAGAAGGCCCTTTCCCTCAAGCAGAGAAGAGCTTACACATATGAGCTGGTATGCACACCTGCCCAGAGAATAAAAGAGAAATCTTTCCCTGGGAAAGATAGAACCAAGAAACAAACTTTGATGTTTCGTGTGCTTGGCATTTATCACGTATGGACACTGCTTTTGTTAATGTTTCTATCAGAGGAAAGCTACATGAGCAGGTGCTGATTTTGTGGCCAGATAGCAGGTCAGGTAGCTTATACTCTACTCCAAGACACAGAGACACTCTCAAGAACAGATTTGATTTTATTCCATCAAAACTGAAACCAACAAACACATAAAATTCTTTACTGGCCTTTTTCCAAGTGGTCCCGTTGAGTTATACACAATTCACAAAGAGACAGGAGTGGAAAAATCAAAACAAAACCTCAAAGTCAAGGTTATCGGTACCATTCTAACACCTGGAAATTCAACTTTTTTCTTGTCTTAAAGATTTATTTAATTTTTATTGTAAAGTCAGATACATAGAGAGGAGAGACAGAGAGGAAGATCCTCTGTATGCCAATTCACTCCCCAAGCGGCCGCAATGGCCAGAGCTGTGCCGATCCGAAGCCGGGAACCAGGAGCCTCCTCCGGGTCTCCCATGTGGGTGCAGGATCCCAAGGCTTTCGGCCATCCTTGACTGCTTTCCCAGGCCACAGGCAGGGAGCTGGATGGGAAATGGGGCTGCCGGGATTAGAACTGGTGCCCATATGGGATCCTGACACATTCAAGGCGAGGACTTTAGCTGCTAGGCTACTGTGCCGGGCCAGAAATTCAGCTTTGGTATTGCCTCCTGGCTAAATTAACATTGTCCTTATGAGTGCTAGAACACAAATACAGAGCTTTGTTCAAAATTAAGTTAGCCCAAAATGACATCATTTGTAGGATGGAGAAGGAGTTAGACGTGGCGTGCGCTGTCAATTTTGTAAAATGTATGTGTTTTAAACAAGACTTTAAACCAGGTTTCTTTCAGAGTTTGGATTTGTGGATAGCTGTCTAGAACACAGTTTTCTTGGTTTAGTTCACAGTTCTGGAGTCTTCCCCTTTGGAGGCCATCCAGGGCATGTCCTGCACGCCAGCACCAAGGTCAGAGGGCACGCTGGGCGCCGTCCATCCTCTGCTGGCGCCCCAAGCCTCACAATGGTGTCTGGGAGACGGACTCCAGCGTGGAACGGAGCTCGTTGTTTTCTAGATGCTTTTTCTTTTCATCCTTATCAAACTGCGCCTCCACCTCGGCAGGATTGACGTACGTATAGAAGCGAGCCATGATGGCGAATATGACACAGACCACCAGCAGCAAGGCAGCGAAGAGCACATATTCGGCCCACTTAGGAGTCGGAGTTGGTGCAAGGACGGAAACAAGAAAGGGCGTGTTAGGGGCAGCCTGCACGTGTGTTTGCTTGCTATGTCCAGACAGAAGGTACTTTGAACTTAAACTTGTGTGGCATGTTGCTGGGCCAACACACAGTGTTCCCTGCATGTCCAAGTCAACAGTAGACAGATAACTTTTTTTCCCCTCTAACAGTACTGGGGTTTACCAACACCAGCCTTTTGAAAAAAGGAAACTTCTGAAAAGTCCAAGCCACAGGACACATTGCTGGTCCTTAGGGCAAGGGGGCCAGGAGAATGTTAAGCCATATCCTAGAAGGGAAAAGAATGTGCTGGACGCGGCCAAGACAAGACCCCTTAAGTTCATGAGCATGTGGCATAAGTCTATCCTCCAAGGGCACCTGTTGCAGGAAATGATGGAGCTGATGGGGCCACCAGCCTTTCCCAGGGTCACCCAGGCCACGGTGCTGAGGAAGGAGCAGCTAGAAGGCTGTCATTTAATTTTAGATAGAATGATCGCACCCACCTCCAGAATGATTTGTACTTCAGGTGTTATGGAAGTTTCTGGATAACGGGCTTGGTTAGGAGCTGTTAAGCTGCATCCATTGATGTAAGCCACGTTAGGGTATGTGTGTGCTAACCCAGTCTCACTACTTCATTTGTCAGTTGCCCACCGAATGTCACCAAATAGAAATAAGCAGAGTCAGTCACACCTCCCTGACTCGCCTGTCCCCAGTGACCACGTCAAGGGCTGACAGGTAAGACAAAGGTGCACACAGATTCTTACCTGTTCGTTGATCTGGCTTGCCCCGGCCACGATAAGCACAATGATGTTGCCAATAGCCACGGTCAACTGCCAGCCAGCCTGCAGCACCGACTTCATGTTGGAAGGAGCCTGAGGGGGCGAAGCACAGTGCATCCCAGGAAATCTGCACCTCAGGCAAGCTGCGCTCAGCGCTCTACTCTCAAAATGCTGTGTCAAGTCAGGTCAGTCTCAATACCCAAGGGGTCGTCATGGGGTACCAAGGCCCCCAGAGACTCACGTCGCATGTACAAGACATGCGTCTGCACAACCACGCAGCTCTTGGGCTTGCCCTCTGGAGCTCGCGCAGCTGTCCTCTTGACTAAGTGGATGTACCCTCTGCCGCGCACATTCAGTGCGCAGGGAAGGCGCTCAGCAGTGCCACGCATGCAGCATGTCCTTCTGCCACAGGGAGGCGCCACCTGGCCTGCAAGTTTGCTGCCCCACAACCGGGCATCCCATCATCTATTCTTCCTAGACAGTGAGTTCATCTCAGAAATGGATCATCCGGCTCTCCTTTGCTTTCTTTACCCCAAAAGTGGGAGGTGTTTACCATTGTTAGGGAACAAATATAACTACAGTTTTGACAAGGCTGTGCAGAAAGTGCATTTGGCTATCAACACAAGCTGCCTTGTGAATATACTTAAAAGCAATAATGCTTTGGAACTAATCCTTCAGACAAGCTCTGGTGTGTGTTCTGGGAGCTACCTGAGAGCTAACAAGAGACAGACACATCCCGCACGAAAGCACTTGTGTGAGCGGCTGGCACATTGGGGTTGTTTGGGAATGGGCCTCTTCTGGCCCAGAAGACCAGAAGTGATCATGAACACAGCCTGCATAGGATTTGAAATCTCTAATGTGTGGACTGTAGGGCTACAGTCACAGCTGCCGAAGAGCAAACAGAGACACATTTGGTGGAGATGGTGGGTCTCCAAGAAGGTGTTCTGCAGAAGATGCAGAATGTTCTCTGGAATTCTCTAAAGGCACAAGGGTGCCACGATCCCGGATTTCCACGGAGTTCCCGCGGTATTTTAGGAAGGCAGGGGTAGAGCCAAGGGGCAGCTGGAACGACCGAGATACCTGCGAGTAGGAGAACTCCAGTCCCGTGATGGAAAAGACCACCTCGCCAGAGGTGAGGAGGAAGTACTGAGGGATCTGCCAGGCCATGTTGACTGTGTTGGGGGCAATGTCCTCAAAGTGCGTCACCTGGGGACAGCCGTCCGCCTACAGCAACAGGGCAGAACGGGGAGAAGCGGAAAAGCTCAAGTTGAGAGAACACAACCAGCAATTCTTCAAAGCAAATCAGGTTTTTACCTTCTAGGATTCTATCCATCACACGAGTACATACTTTAACTGCAAATACACTTGCAATGGGACGGCTTGGGGAATGCGCAGTCACTGAATTCTCCTCTTAAATAACAGAGTAGATTGGAGATCGGATTTGTTTAAAATGTCACCATCTTTTTAAGTGATAAGGTCTTAAAGTCCAAGTTAGTGATCTCTAAGAAAGCATCTGATACTGGCCAACATTTAGTCTGAGTAAGTCAGCCTGTTTAATTTTAAATTCTAGCAGTTCACTTGAGTCTGATGTTAAAGACTGAGCGAATGGTCAGATGAATTCCCACCGTGTTTAAAATAAAGCTTCAGCAGCACGTATACTAAAACACAGCTACTAGGATTAGTCTAGTTAGAGCATAGGCGTGTCCTGGAGGGGGCGCTGTGAGGGCCCCCGCGGGGAGGCTGGCGAAGACTGAGAGCATGATGGGCGCCACTGACCTGCTGGGAGACGAGGTAGGTATAGGCACTGCCATATCCCAGGGAAGGTGATTCAAAGTCACGGTTGCATTGCTCGGAGATGCTCGGTGAGTTTATGGTGAAGGTTTTTCTGTTACAAGAGACCATCACCGGTTAACGAACTTGGTATTTAAAAAGCCACACTGTGTTTTTTCACAAAAAGAACTTGGAAGTCTTGAGCCTTGGAGCCATGTGTCTGGTACAAATACTCACCGGCCCGAGGTAAAAAATTGATACTCGCTGGCATTGTGGCTGTTGATGTTTTCATAGACATTCCCACCCATCGTGACACTGATGATGCTGTTGTAAGAGTTTACAAACCTAAAACAGAAAGCCATGTGTCTTGTCAGTGGGCAGGGCAATCGTTTGTGCAAGGCCACAGAGCACGCACGTGAGGCTGGTCTGTGCTCTCTCCCGAAGGGATTGAAAGATGCCCTCAGAAGGGTTCTAGAGCAAAGTTAGGAACCCTAGGCTTGCCCTTCAGTCTCATCAGAACCCAGCTGAAAACAACCGATTCAACAACGTGTGCACATGCCAGGTACTGTTCTAAATACTTTGCAAGACCATCTAGTTGGATCACATTTGGGGATATTAAAGAGGGACTGATAAGGGTTTTGATTGCTTCCCTCTTCTCTGTGGTAAGTCACAGCCCTCAGAGGGTAGAGATCTGTGTGACCCTGGAGTACTAAGCGACCAGCACCCAGCTCGGCCCTGGCAAGGTTCCTGAGTATGCCTGGGTCCTCGGTCCCAAGGCTTCCATTCTTGGCCAAGGCCCCTTGGCACGGATAGGTGTGGAGAGTGTGGGCAATTAGAGACCTGATTCTCACATCTTTCAGGTCATGGAGGATCCCAACTCATACTTTCCTGGGGGAAAAGGAGGATGTTGCCCCAAAAAAACCAACTGATTCTTTCTTATCCAAGGAGTGAGGGCTTATAGCAAAGAATCCAACTTAGAACAAGAATTCTAATGTGTACATTTAAGTAGCGTGAAGAATAATTTAACATTTACATTCAACATATGGTCAAGTTTTATCAGCTTTGTGGCAACAAGTGACATTGGTCAAATTCTAGCTATTAGGTGGAAAGCCCTAGGAATAGACTCAAGCTCAGAAGTCCCGGAGCACTGCTGCTGCAGTGTGATGGTGATTAATGCCGAAAGGGAAACTTGACTTGGGTCAACTCAAGCTTTAATATTCACGTCTAATTAATACTCACAGTTCTCCAAGTTGTAAGAGTTGCCTTTGTCAAACAATCAGATCACTCACTCAAAAGGAGTTGAGCAGGCACAGGATGAGATTAGATAAAAGATTAGTGGGCCTAGGGCCTGGCTTTATAACTCAGAAGGTGCAGACTGCAAATGCCTCCTGCTGTAACACATGGAGACCAATCCATCTCGGGGCTGGTGGGTGAGGAAAACATACAGAACCATCTGCGCGCTGTGCCTGAGGACCGCGTTTCACAGGAACACAGAAGGAACACAGGAACACACTGCAGGAGTTCCGGCAGGTGAGGACAGCAACTCGTCTACCGCCTTCTCACAGTCTGGATCAGGGGCAGGAGCCCCAGGATTGAAGGCCAAGGTGACTCGGAGGGTGAGGGCAGGAGAGAGGCAGGACAGAGCAAGCTCTTCAGAGACTGACAAAGGCTAGATACTCGTAGCCCTTCTCCATCTTTGAAAAGCAGCCCTATCCTGCTCCATTTATGTGTTCCACCCTCTTAAAAGCATGCAGTTCAGTGAGTGTAGCATACCCACAGTGTACCCATCTTAGCAATCTAATTCTCACCACTCCAAAAGCAAACATCACACCATTAGCAGCCACCTCCATTCCTTTCTCCCCTCCAGCCCATAGCAATCAACAACCTGCTATTTCATTTAAATGGAAGCATCATCCAGGTCTCCTTCCTAGGCAGCAGGGGTCCCAACCATTAGCTACCACCTGATACTTCCAGGGTGCTGGGATCAGAAGTGGATCCAGCAGCCGAACCCAAGCACTCCATCATAAGATGCGGACATGCCAAGCAGGGTCTCAGCTGCCGCCCCTCAGCTTCCCCCAGCATGCTGTTCTTGAGGTCTGTTCATACAGACCACTTTTCTGCACATTTTGTCTTGGTAATGTCACCATGAGCATCCACATTCAAGCTTTAGTGTGGACACAAGCCTTCATTTCTTTTGCTGTTGCTGAGTTATATGGTATTAGCATTTTAAGAAACTTTTTCCAAGTAGCTGTTTCATGTTTTATTTCCTCCAGCAGTGTGCATTGTAAAAATTCTAATTTATTTGCATCCTCAAGAATATATGGAGTGCTCTCTCTCTCTCTCTCTCTCTCTCTCTCTCTCTCTCTTTAATGTCAGCACCCAGTAAGTCTGCAGTGGCTTTTTATTTTCTTTCAGTTTCCATTTCCGTCATGCAACAATGAGCACCTTTCCACGTTTTGGACCATTTGTGTCCTTTCTGAGGGGGAGAAAATTCCCTCTATTCCTGTTTGCTGAGGGTTCTTATTAAGAATCAATGGTGAAATTTCATCAACTATTTCTTCTGCACCAAGTAACAAGATAAAGTATATTTTCTTCTTTAGTTTATCAAGATGATGGAATCTATTAATGCTTTTGTTTTAACAGTGAACCAGCTTTACAATCTTAGGACAAACCCAGATTCTCATTTCACGCCCGTGTTGCCGCTGCACTTCCAAGAGAAGCTGGCATCACTGACGTGTGAAGAAGTACACCTACCTGATTCCATTTTCTCCTTTGTCTGACTTCTGGATGAGGCCATCATTGACCTGAGAGAGGAAACAGTTTTGTAAAAGATTTCCAGCATCAGCGTGGCAGGACTGGATCCAACATTTACACCTTTTGAAGACAGTGATCCTGACAGCTGTCCTAACAGCTGGGGCACCATGATCACGTTGGGACAGCTCCATGTACTCGGCCCTGATATTCCTTCGATTGTCCATGGACTTATCAAGCAGTGCTCTCTAAGAATGAGAACAAGCCACAGAAGCTCCCTGCGGAAGCATTCCCAGCGGCCTTCGTGGCATACTGCAGTTCTGTCGCCACTCACTTCATTTCATTTTACGACTCTAATATTCGGTTTAACTACACCCATGGAGCTTCTTTTTTGTACAGAAGTATTTATTTGTTTGGAAGTTAGAGCTACAGGAAGAAGCAGGGGCAGAGAGAAGGAGAGGGAGAATCTTGCATCTGCTGGCTCACTCCCCACGTGGTTTCAACAGCCAGGGTTGCTAGACCATTGCCAGGAGCCAGCAGCTTCTGTTGGTCTCCCAGGAGAGTATAGGGGCCCAAGGTCATGGGCCATCTTCTGCTGCTATTCCAGGCCTTTAGCAGGGAGCTGGATGGGGAAATAGAGCAGCCAGGACTCAAACTGGCATTCATATGGGATGTCGGTGTAGTAGGCAGCTTTACCTACTGTACCACATGCTGGCTGCATCAGAATGTCTTTATGTGCCAAGTGGCAGATGCAGACGTCAATATTCTGCCTTAAGACATCTAATATGTATTTTATGGCTTTTATCTGATATATCCAGTATATTTTTTTCAAAGTGCTCTAATTTTTTAATTACCCAGTACAAATTTTTAAAATTAACAAAGCTAAAGATATATTTAAAGCCTGTGAGAAAGTGTCTGAAAATGCACACATGTGATACATGCGGGGCGTGCATACACACATCACAACATATACAGAATTTTAATAGTTTAGGTGGGCCCAGCACGGTAGCCTAGCGGCTAAAGTCCTTGCCTTGAATGTGCCAGGATCCCATGTGGGTGCTGGCTCTAGTCCCGGCGCCCTGCACCCCCGTGTGAGAACCAGAAGCGCTCCTGGCTCCTAGCGTCTGGCTTCGGATCGGCACAGCTCCAGCTGCTGCAGTCACTTGGGGAGTGAACCAACAGATGGAAGATCTTCCTCTCTGTCTCTCCTCTTCTATATACATATCTGACTTTACAATAAAAATAAATAAATCTTAAAAAAAAAGTTTAGGATCCAGGATTGTGGCATAGCAAATTAAGCCAACACCCATGAGGCCAGCATCCCATATGGATGCTGGTTCTAGTCCTGGCAGGTTGTACTTCCAATCCAGCTCCCTCCATAACCTAGGAAACCAGCTGAGAATGGCACAAGTACCCACGGGAGAGACCTGTGACACTCCTGGCTCCCGGCTGGCCCAGCCTTGGCTACTGTGGCTATTTAGGGAGTGATTCAGTGAATAGAAGATTCTTTCTTTCTCTTTTATCTTCTCTCTCCAAAGCTCTGTGTTTCAAATAAAGAAATCAATTTTTAAAAAGTTAAACAAATGGTAGCTATTCTTACAGATTACTGGAAATTGGAAATCAAATGACTTACATTCTTCAAGAAGGAAAAAACTGAGGTTTATTTATAATGTCCGACGACACAGTGGTAAAATACAGTCATACAAGAAAAAAACATCCCAAACAGCCAAGAGTCGCCTACGGGTGCTCAGCCACTTACCACTGTATAGTTACTGGGGGCCCACACCAGGAGAGTGTGCCGCTGGCCTGGCTCGAAGTCATGTATTACTGTGGTGTTTTGGGATCCAGAAGAAATGGTTATGTTTGGCAGTGTGTTTGCATCAAAAGTCATAAACTCTCTGGTCTAGAGATGGAGGGAAAGAGACACAGTTAACACCAGAGGCTTGTACTGCACTGTGCGTGCAGTTGAACATTACATGATGCTCCAAGCTTTCAAGTTCATGTTCACTCACATCCCACAATGCATTGGTATAACTTGGCATTTATTTGCCTGAGCTAAACACCCACCCTGATGGGCTTTGTCATTAACTTTTTCATATGACCCCCAGAATGAAGCTCTTCAAGTGTTTTTGTTTTTATTTAGTTTTATGAAGAGAAGCATTTTGGAAATGATTTCTAACATGGGCAAAGCAATATCCCTGGTGCAGATCAATACTGGCTTCAGTCTGGTGAGCTCTAAGGTGGTGGTTCTCAGCCATGGCTGAACCAGTTAAATCCAAGCATCTGGGTTGTGGGATCTGGTTATCAGAATTTGCAAAGTCCTCCAGATGATTCCAATATGGACATCAAGTGAGAACCGACACTCCAGAACAGTGGCCACCCATAACGGGGCTTTCTGCTCTTGGTACTGTGATGTTTGGGCCAGAATACTATTGAGCAAGGCTGTACCCCAGCATCCCTGGCTTCTGGAGTATGCCCACCACATACTCCAAGTTATAAAAACATCATTTTTCTGGAGAATGCCAAATACCCCTTGTGGGGAACAAACCTATGGGCATGGTTCCCCACACATTCGACAGCTTTCCAGACCTGGTGAGGCCCAGCCTGCCTCTTAGCAAACTCCTCGGTTGACCTGCAGGCCTGGGGAAGCTGGACACCACACTAATAAAGAGAGTGAGACCAGGGGCCAGCATCGTTGACACAGAGGATCAAGATGCCCCCTTGGAACACTGGCTTCTCATAGAGGCAGCAATTTGTGTCCTGGCTGCTCCACTTCCGGGCTTGGGAAAAGCATCGGAAGATGGTTCCTGCCTCCCACACAGAAGACTCAGATGAAACTCCTGGCTTCTGGATTTACTCTGGCTCAGCTTGGCTGTCACAGCCAACTAGGAGTGAACCAGCAAACGGAAGAGCTCTCTGTCTTTCCTTGTCTCTGTAACTTTGCCTTCCAAATAAACAAATCTTTTTAAGCAAGTCAGAGAGACAGAACGAAGCCCTTCACAGTCAGGCTGGTCTCGGATAGACGCAAGGAGCAAACGAATCTGCCTCTCCAAAAGCACTTCTAGTTCAGATCAGAGGACAGAGGGAAGGGTGCGCTTGCTGCTACTTACTTGAGACAACTGGCCGACCGGCACCGTTTCTCCAGGAAACGATATTGTCATGTCCTCAGTTCCTATATTCAAAACGTTAATTTGGACTTCATTGGCTTTGGGGAAGACTGGCAGAGTTTTCTGAGTGAAAGAAAAATGACAGTGAGCCCTTCAGCATGGCATTGAGGTCAACCTGCCCCAGGCCCTGGAGTCACCTTCTCTCGGGCCATCAAAAGTTGTGAGGGTGGAGAAATGACCCCCGTGTGCAGCCCTGCTCCCACCCGATACCTGATAGTCACTTACATCATGCAAGCCACGGGAAAAGCTACTGGTGCAGAAATGGAAGTCATCGGAAAGAAGCTGCCCTTGCGCTTATGTAGCTGGCCCTTCTCCAAGGCAAAGAAAGCTAGAATAGGAAGCTCGGGGCCTGAGAGGGTCAAGGCTACCCACAGCCCACCTGAGCAAGCCGCACTGCTCTCCAATGCCTGAGCCCCGGACCTGCTGCTCCGCCACCCCTTCCGCAGTGCTCCAGTGCTCCATGCGCCTTCACTGCCCTGCTTGCCTTAGGTCTGCGGTGTGTCTCTCAACCCAGTGCCTCGGGGGCAATCTGCACCTCCTTTGGTATATAATCCCCTTTTCCTCAAATTTGGCCTGGCACAGGACAGAGTGAGCACATGCTCATGCCCAGGTTTGGTCACAATAGCCAGGTGTTTGTGGACAAACTCCCAAACAACCTGTGGTTGGTCCATTCAAGGGAGGGAGCTCCTGGATCCTGGCTTCGATTGGTTGAACTCCAGCTGCTGCAGCCACTTGGGGTGTGAACCAGTGGATGGAAGATCTGTCTCTGTCTCTCCTCTCTGTATATCTGACTTTCCAATAAAATAAATAAACAAATCTTATGAATATTCACTTATGAAATTCAAGCACAACAACCTGAGTGAAATAAGCCAGACACACAAACATTCCATGATTCCATTTCCATGGGTTGCCTAGGACAGTCACATCCACAGAAGTAGGAAGTAAAATGGGGGTTCCCATGGATGGGGGGTGGAGATGGGGAACTGCTCTGTAAGGAACACAAAGGCTCCATTTAATACAGTGGAAAATTCTGGAGATATTGACATAACAATGTGCACATGATGGGCCCGGCAGCGTGGCCTAGCGGCTAAAGTCCTCGCCTCGAAAGCCCCCGGGATCCCATATGGGCGCCGGTTCTAATCCCGGCAGCTCCACTTCCCATCCAGCTCCCTGCTTGTGGCCTGGGAAAGCAGTTGAGGACGGCCCAATGCATTGGGACACTGTACCCGCGTGGGAGACCTGGAAGAGGTTCCAGGTTCCCGGCTTTGGATCGGCGCAGCACCAGCCCGTTGTGGCTCACTTGGGGAGTGAATCATTGGACGGAGGATCTTCCTCTCTGTCTCTCCTCCTCTATGTATATCTGGCTGTAGTAAAATGAATAAATCTTTAAAAAAAAAACCAATGTGCACATGTTGAACACTACCTTTACAAGTGGTTAAAATGGAAAAGCCTGGGCCCGACACGATAGTGTAGTGGTTAAAAGTCCTCGCCTTGAATGTGCCAGGATTCCATATGGGCGCCGGTTCTAATCCCGGCAGCCCCACATCCCATCTAGCTCCCTGCCTGTGGCCTGGGAAAGCAGGAGAGGATGGCCCAAAGCCTTGGGACCCTGCACCTGCATGGGAGACCTGGAAGCAGCTCCTGGCTTCTGGCTTTGGATTGGCTCAGCAATAGCCATTACGGCTGCTTGGGGAGTGAACCATCGGACAGAAGATCTTCCTCTCTGTCTCTCCTCCTTTCTGCATATCTGCCTTTCTAATAAAAATAAATAAATCTTTTTAAAAAATGGAAAAGCCTGTGTCACATCTATGGTGAGAGCTAGACATTTAGAAAATGTAAGAAAATTAAAAGAGGGGTGGGTGGTTAGAGACAAAGAAAAGAAAGACAAGGAGGGAGAGGCAGAGGAAGGGAAAGAGTCTGAGGTTCACTCTCACCTGCCTCACTTTCACCTCCTGCCCCACTCTCACGTCCTGCCCCACTTGTACCTCCTGCTCCACTCTCACCTCCTGGCCCACTCATACCCCCTGCTCCACTCTCCTCAGCCACACTCTCACCTGCCCCACTCTCACTTCCTGCCCCACTCTCGCCTCCTGCCACATTCTCTGCTCCTTCCTGACTTTCAGCTCCTATTCTGTTTCTAGGATCTGGTTTGGTCTCAGACTAGCAATATTAGGAGTCTGACTTATCCCACTGCAGGTTCCACTGTGAACTAGCATGGGAGCAATGGAATTTAAATGTGTTTTCCCACTCCAAAAGACAATTTGTACCTTTCTAATCAATGTTTGTTGGTGAGTGATCTAACTCTTCATCACATTTCCCAGGAGTCCAAATGCAAAAGAACCCAGTTTCTAAACTGCACGCCCCATTGTAAGCACGTGGTTGTGATTGCAAGCTATTTATGGCAACTTGCTGGAACAGGGAAGCCTACCCAATTGCCCCTGTTCCCCATCACAACCTTGAGTGGCTGCTGGCAACATGGGAGCCTCTTGGTCTTTGGTTCACGCTGTCACAAGGGTGGCCTGGCCTTCGCTGCTCTTGTGAGTGTCACAGAGAACTACTATTGCTGCACCTGCACCCACCCCGAGCCAGCCCTGGAGGGACGGGGGAACTCACATCAATTTCCACCTGCACGATGGTAGCTGCCACAAAGGCCATGGAAGCCAGGAACATGCCCACTGTCATCTTCTTCAGGGAGCTGAGAGGGACATGGAGAGAGCTCCATCAGTCTCCCCAGGAACTCACGCCTCCTGCCGCCCCCCCAGAACCAGCTGCCTGCACACACACAGACGTGAAGGTGTCTCCAGCACTGAAACTCGACAGACGAAGGGGGCTGAGTTTGCATTTGTGCATTTCATTTCTAGAAGCCACAGCTACCTGGGGTGGCAGCTGACATCTATGTGTTCAAGACAGCCTTTTTCAGAGAGGCCTTTCTAGACGACCATGAACAGCACTTTTGTCTTGGCCCAAAAACATTCGTCCAGTTTATTTCTTCAAACACTGCCCCTTCGTGCAGGTGGTGCTGCGTGCAGTGGAAGGCATGAGCTCACTGGCAAAGCCCTAGGGGGTCAAGGGAGCAGCGCCCCAACCCCAACCCCGACCCACAGGTCACCTACGTGAATTTCAAACCACATTTTGCAATCAGAGGGTACACCAAAATATCCACGATGGGGACCAGGATAATAATCAGGATGGTGTTCACCGTCTGTGGATGGAGCAGAGGCCACGTGACAATGTCTCCAAG
This sequence comes from Ochotona princeps, assembly GCF_030435755.1. NCBI lineage: Eukaryota > Metazoa > Chordata > Mammalia > Lagomorpha > Ochotonidae > Ochotona > Ochotona princeps. The sequence continues at coordinate 10,132,228 of NC_080843.1, read as the reverse complement.
GGGACCTTGGACTTGGAAAGCAACTTAAACATTCCCTCCTACCTGCATCTGATCCGGCTGGATCTCAAGGGCTCCCTAAAACAGAAGCAAAGGAGCCTGCTTAAACAAACACGAGGAAGAGGAGAAAAGGACTAAAAGAAAGGAGCTGTGAGAGAACCGGAAGGGAAAACACCCCAATCTCCCCAACTTACAATTTTCCCATTCATAGTCGTTGCTTGCAGTGTCCATCTGGAACCCTAAAAAACAAGAAAGCCTCCTCTATCATCTGGGAATGGGGGTTTCTCAGATTTACAAGTCAGTGGTGAATCCTTCGCAATCAGGAATAAAGTCATAAATGTCATGCGATTCAAATATCTCTTGAACCATCAGTTGCCCAGCTCCATTATGATACTGGGTTCAACGCCAGATAATGCAGTAGGTAAAAAGCAGCAACACAAGGCGAATGCTAGGTAGGAACAAACAAGTAGTGTTTCTGTGGCTCCTGGAGCACCAGACAGGACCAGGCGTTCTCAGGGATGCGCAAGGCAATGCAAAACCCAACTGAGAACGGCTGCAAAGCACAATCGGGCCTGCCAGGGGACAGTGGTCTCCTGTCCCCTAAGGGACTGAGTGCCAGTGGGCTTCACGGTTTCCATACACTTGATACAGCCTTGGCTGCCAGGCTAGGTGGGCCTGAAAGGGACCGTCCCAGACAGAGTGATGGGTTGAAATGTGGGTAGCCCACTGCAGGCAGCCTATTTCAGGGTAAAGTTGAGCCAGGCAAGCACTTGGGTCACCGGACATTTCCATGCAGATGAAGCCACCCCACCTGGTGGACATTCCCGGAGATTCACCACTGTCTGAGTTCGTAATATCCAACAGCTGTTGAGTGTTGGGGCTAAGTTCACTACAGCCTGGAAATGGGTTCTGAGGACGCCCTCAAAGGGTTAAGAGCTACTACCAAGTCACCCAACTGCTCAAAGCATCAACACAAAAAATTTTGAAGTACTCTTCTAAGTTCAGTGTGATCCAGCAACCACATAAGTGACCATAAAGCAGAAGCTGGAAGAGACTGCTATGAGGAGCTTCATCCAGAGGAGGGCCTTGGACACAGTCCTCCCCACATGAGCTTGCACGGTGTCTCCTGTTACCTGCTGATCGTACAAGGCCCAGAACATGGGCAGCGGGATGAACAGGAACAGAACCTTCGTCACCATCTTCACCTGCGTGATAAGGCGCTCCTGCAATTGGAATAACGGAGACCCACATCAGCTCCACTCCTGTCCCCCATGGCTTTCCATCCAGGGCCAAGCCGGAGAGGACACAGACTACTAGCAAGCATTTCTTAAAACAAAACAAAACAAACAAACAAAAAACCCCAGATATTTTTAGGCTACTTAACGTATGACTGGGAACATGTGTGTCAGAGGTAAAGGACTTGAGTTTCACTAAAGGTTAAGTTGCACTAAGTGTAAATCCCACTGTTGCCACCACTATCACCTAAACCATCTGTCTTCAACATTACAGGATCCCAATTACAGGTAAGCTAATCACAGATTGTATGGAAATGATGAAAAGCTATGAGAAAGTTACACTGTTTCCCAGATAAATTATACAAGTTGTTTACCAAGTTCTTCACAATTTCAAAAAAAACACACTCCCACACAGTGTATTTCACAAGCTAAGCCTGGTCAGGAGGCGACAGCTGTGCAGGTAGGCTTGGCACTCTGTCCTGAGATGTGGCAGGGCACCAAGTGTGGCGGCTGTGGCAGGAACAGTGACTTACATCGTATTTCTCCTTGGCCCAGTCCAGCCAGTGCTCCCTCTTTGGATACTGTTTACTGCGGTGCCGAAACCTGTTTTTGATGGCAAACTAAACGAAGGAAGAAGAATGACATTCAACACAGAATGAACTGCTTCATCAGGAAAATACATTTCAATCAAATCACCTATCCTGGGAAAATGCATTTGGGAGAAAAACAAAATACAAAATGGTAAAAACTAACATCATGGGAACACCTGGAGGGTATAACTGAAGTTTTCACTTCTAGTCTCTACAAGTGATTGAATTCGGGTAAACTGAGTCACCACCTTACTTTTTAAAAAATTTATTTTACTTTTTTAATTGGAAAGGCAGATACACAAACAGAGAAAGATCTTTGTTCGCTGGTTCACTCCCCAGATGACTGTAACAGCCAGAGCTGAGCCGATCCGAGGGAACCAGGAGCTGCTTCCGGGTTTCCCACATTGGTGAAAGGTCCCAAGGCTGTCCTCGACTGCTTTCCTAGGCCATAAGGAGGAAGCTGGATGGGAAATGAAACCGCTTCATGGTGTTATAAATTTCTATTTTTCTTCCTGTTGTTGATTTTGTATTGCGACTTTTCATTTAAGAGGGACGTGTGGTGACTGTGTAATGGAGACGATCATGTCCAGGTGTGAGGATGCAGAGCATTTCTACTTCCAGACCAAAGCTGGAGTACTAATGAGACTATCAGCTGCATCCTGACACTAGGACGCTGGACTCTCTGCCATTGTCCATGCCCACAATGATGAACATGTGACTGTTTATGAAGAGCTATGCCATAGTAATAATATAGGGGAATTTGGTGGGAGGAGGGGCTTGGGGAAGGGAACATGGGAAATCCCATGGCCTATGGAACTGTATCATAGAATGATAATAATAATTTTAAAAGAAGTTGAAATAAAATAAAAATTAAAGCAAACAAAAAAGAAAGTGGAGCAGCCAGGATATGAAACAGCGCCCATATGGGATCCCGGCACATGCAAGGTGAGGATTTAGCCACTAGGCTACTGCTCTGAGTCCACTCTCTAGATAATTTTTAAAATTTATTTATTTTCTTTTTCTGTGTAGACTGGGATTCCCTCTCAAACTCCCACCCCCCCGACAGATTTTCCCCACATAGTAATTCATAAGGAATCATAATTCCATCAGTCTCTTATTTAAGTGTACCCCGACATTGCTGGTACAGACAATATCAGACAGTCCAGCATCCCATTGTTTACACATGTCCAACAGTTTCACTGGGAGTCCACCTTTCGTCTGGAAGCAGGGATGCATGTTGCATTGTACCCCCACATCTGGATATGGTAGAACCCAGTACTCCATCACTACATATTTCCGTAATTGAGAAGCCATGAAACAAGGCCAACAACTGGTATGAGTTAGAGCAACAGCCTCAACAACAATAACAAATTACAGCACCATGAAAAAACACGCCACTGAGTAGCCAACACATGTGTGACAAAAAGGAAACACAAAAGTCTCTTGGAAAAAATGATGCCACCGTGTAATCCATGAGCCAGTGATGAATTCAACAAGAGAAAAGTATTTGGAATAAATAAAACTGAAATAAAAAACATCAAAACATGTGGGATGCAGCCAAAAAAAAAAAAAAAGCAGTATGGATCGAATTATTAAAGTTACACTTTCCATGCTGGTTTTCTTATATAAGGGAGATTATATAGTATTTGTGTGTGTGTGTGTGTGTGTGTGTGATTGACTCATTTCACTGAACATAATGATCTCTAATTGGGACCATCTAGTTGTAAATAGTATAATTTAATTCTTCTTAATAGCTGAATAATATTCCATTGGAGTAGATGTACCATATTTTCTTTAATCACTCTACTTTGGATGCACATCTGGATTGTTTCCATGCCTTTGCCTTTGTAGATTGTGCTGCTGCAAACATAGGATTACAGATCCCCTTCTCATATGCAGATTTCATTTCTATTGGGTATATTCCTAGCAGCGGGATGGCTGGGTCATATGACAGGTTTATTTGCAATTCTCTAAGCACTCCCCATACTGATTTCCACAGTGGTTGTACTAACCTGCACTCCCACCAGCACATCCGTGCCAGCAGATGTTGTTAGTTAAGTTCTGAAAGTAGGCCAGTCTAACTGGAGTTAGGTGGTACCTCAACATGGCTTTCATTTATATCTCTCTGATGGCTAGGAAGCCTGAGCATATTTTCCTAAGTCTGTTAATCATTTCAATCTGTTCTTCTGAAAAGTGTCTGTTCATTTCCTTTGCCTAATTTGTTACTTTTTTTTTTTTTTTTTTTTTTTTTTTGCTGTCTCTGGGTTTCTGAAGCTCTTTGTAAATCCTGGATATTAGTCCCCTATCACTTGCATAGTGTGCAAAAATTTTCTCCCATTCTGCTGGTTGTTAATTGGTTTTTTTTGTTTGCACAGAAGTTTTTTAGTTTGATGTAGTCCCATTTGTTCATTTTGGCTTTGATTGCCTTTGCTTTTGGCATCTTTTCTAAGAAGTCTTTCCCTGTTCTTATATCTTGGAGTGTGCATCCTATGTTTTCCTTTAATAGTTTAATGGTTTCTGGGTGTAGATTTAGGTCCTTGATCCATTTATGCAGGGTCAGCCCCACAGATTCTTCTAGTACTCCATTGTTGGAGGTGGTGAGCCTGCTGCCTGCCACTCAGTCTCTCAGCATGTGAGAGACAGACGCGACAGGGGTTCCAGCTAAGCAGTTCTGATTTATTTGGAAAATTCAGTTTCTTATATAGGGAAGTGGATAGCCTCAGGCCAGGAATCCCAGGAATTCCAGGAGGGACAACTAGGAGCCAACTGTTACCTACATGACTGTGGAAGCCACCTCCCATAGGCCAAGGGTAGATGAGTAAAATGGCCCTGGGAAATCAGTCTTTCTTTAAAACAACTTGACCCTCCCCACCCTGGTTCACGCCTACACTCCCACCATTGGACTTTACCATTGGCCGCCATCTTGTTCACCATGTATTAACACAGTGACCTTGACTGTTAGACACCATCTTGTTGAATTAGTGACCCATTTGCCCTTCAAGCCCCACATATTTAGAGCTGATTTTCATATAATGTGACATGTGTGGGTCTTGCTTCTTAATTCTGCAAGCTGCTATCCAGTTGTTCCAACAGCATTAGTTGAACAGGCCAGGATTTTTGCCTGGATTGTTTTCAGTTTTCTTGTCAAAGATTAGCCGACTATACATGTTCCCTTCTGGTGTTTCTATTCTGTTCCATTGATCTTCTTCTCTGTTTCTGTACCAGTACCAGATTATTTTGATAGCCAATGCTCTATAGTATATCTTGAGGTCTGGAATTGTGATTCCTCCAGCTTGATTTCTATTTTTCAGGATAGCTTTGGCTATTCGTGGTCTTTTGTGATTCCAGATGAACTTTTGTGTTATCTTTTCTATTTCTGAAAAGAGTGTTGTTGGGATTTTGATTGGGATTGCATTGAATCTGTATAGTACTTTTGGAAATATGGTCATTTTGATGATGTTGATCCTGCCAATCCAGGAACATGGTAAGTTTCTCCATTTTTCAAGGTTTTCTCCTATTTCCTTTTTTAATGCTTAATAGTTTTTGTCACAGAGGTCTTCCCACATATTCAGTTAGCTTAATTCCTAGGTATTTAAGATTCCTCTCTATTTTAAAGGGTACTGTACTTATAATTTCTTTCTCATTCATAGAATTATTTGTGTACACTACTGCTACCGACTTGTGCTCATTAATTTCGTATTCTGCTACTCTGCCAAAGTCTTGTATGGGTTCCAATTGTCTTTTGATGAGTCTTTTGGTTTTCCTATGTAGAGAATCATGTTGTCTGCAAATAGAGATATTTTCATTTCCTCTTTTCCAATTTGGATTCCTTTAATTCTTTTTTCTTGCCTAATAGCTCTGGCAAGGACTTCCAATACTATATTGAAGAGTAGTGGTGATTGAACATCCCTGTCTAGTTCCAGATTTTAGTGGGAAGGCTTCCAATCTTTCCCATTTAGTATGATGCTAGCATTCGGTTTTTCGTAAATTGCTTTGATTGTGTTGTAGAATGTTCCTTCTATGCCTATCTTGCTTAGGGTTTTCACCATGAAGTGGTGTTGGATTTTATTAAATGCCTTCTCTGCATCTATTGATAGGATTGTAAGGTTTTTATTTTTCAATTTGTTAATGTGATGTATCACATTTATTGATTTGCAAATGTCAAACCATCCCTGCATGCCTGGGATGAATCCCACCTAGTCCGGGTGAATGATTTGCCTGATGTGCTGTTGGATCCTACTGGCTAGTATATTTTTTTGAGGATCTTTGCATCTATGTTCATAAAGGATATTGATCTGTAGTTCTCTTTTTTTGTTTCTCTATCTGACTTTGGTATTAAGGTGATATTAGCTTCATAGAAAGACTTTGGAAGGATCGTCTCTCTATTGTTTGGAAAAGCTTGTGTGGGATTGGGGTAAGTTTCTCTTGAAACGTTTGGTAGAATTCAACAGTGAAGACTTCCGGTCCAGGACTTTTCTTGGTTGGGAGGGCTTTAATTACTGACTCAATCTCAGTGCATATTTTTGGTCTATTTAGATTGTTAATTGCTTCTTGATTCAATTTTGGTGGATTGTATGTACCCAAAAATCTATCCACCTCTTCTAGGTCTTTTGATTTGTTCGCATACAGTTGCTTGTAATAGTTCCTGATGATTCTTTGTATTTCCAAGGTATCTGTTGCTTTACCTCCTTTCTCATCTCTGATACTATAGATGTGTATTTTCTCCCTCCTTTTTTTGATTATCTGGGCTAATGGGAAGTCTATTTTGTTGATTTTCTCAAAGAACCTACTCTTTGATTCATTGATCTTATGTACTGTTCTCTTGGTCTCTATCTGGTTTATTTCCTCCCTTATTTTGATAATTTCTTCTCTCTTACTAATCTTGGTATTGCTTTGCTATTGTTTTTCTAGTTCCTTCAGCTGTAAGGTTAGCTGATTTACTTAATGCATTTTTAGTTTCTTGATATAAGCATTGATTGAAATGTACCTTCTTCTTAGCACCGCCTTGATTGTGTCCCATAAATTTTGATATGTTGTGCTGATGCCTTCATTTGTTTCAAGCAATTTTTTAATTTCCCCTTTGATTTCCTCTCTCACCCACTGCTCATTTAGTAACATATTATTCAGTCTCCATGTGTTTGCAATTCTTCCTTGGTGTTTTGACTTCTTGGTCTCTAGCTTCACTCCATGATGGTCTGAGAAGATGCATGGTATGATTTTGACTTTTTAAAACTTGCTGAGGCTTGTTTTGTGGTCTATAAGATGGTCAATTCTGGAGAAGGTTCCATGTACTGATGAAAAAAAGTGTATTCTGTCTGTAGGATGAAAGGTTTGATAGATGACAACTAAGTTCATTTGCTCTAGAATTTGGGTGAGATCTGTTGTTTCTTTGCTGAGTTTCTGGTTTTTTGATCTGTCCATTGATGTTAATGGGGTATTAAGGTCTCCCACTATGACCGTATTGGAGTCTATTTCTCCCTTTAAGCCCATTAATATTTGTTTCATGTAGCTAGATGCTTTGGCATTTGGCGCATATGCCTTTATTGTGGTGATCCCTTCTTGCTGAATGGATCCTTTGATCACTATGTGGTGTCCTTCTTCATCTCTTTTGATACTCTTCACATCAAAGTCTGTATCATCTGATATAAGAATGGCTACATTTGCACGTTTTTCTTTACCATTTGCTTGGAATATCTTTTTCCATCCTTTAACTTCCAATTTCCTCTGATCTTTGTTGGTGAGATGTGTCTCCTGTAAGCAGCAGAGAGCTGGTCTTGTTTTTTGATCCAGTCCTCTAATGTATGGTGTTTGACTGATGAGTTTAAGCTGTTTACATTCAGAGTTATTATGGATAAGGGGCAGTTCGGTCCTGTCTCCAGATTCTTTTTTTTTTTTTTTAATATTTATTTATTTTTATTGGAAAGGTGGATATACAGAGAGAAGAGACAGAGAGGAAGATCTTCCATCCGATGATTTACTCCCCAAGTGACCACAACGGCCTGTGCTGCGCCAATCCAAAGCCAGGAACCAGGAACTTCCTCCAGGTCTCTCATGAGGGTGCAAGAACCCAAGGCTTTGGGCCGTCCTTGACTGCTTTCCCAGGCCACAAGCAGGGAGTTGGATGGGAAGTGGAGCTGCCAGAATTAGAACCGGCACCCATTTGGGATCCTGGTGTGTTCAAGGTGAGGACTTTAGCCACTAGGCCACTGCGCCAGGCCCCAGATTCTTGAGAGAAGCAACATTAATATAAATACAACACAAGGGTCCAGCACAGTGGCATAAAAAGCTAATCCTCCACTTGTGCTGGCATCGCATATAGACACTGGGTTCAAGTCATAGCTTCTCCACTTTTGATCCAGCTCCCTGCTAATGCTCTAGGAAAGCAGCAAAAGATGGTCCAAGTGCTTGGGCCCCTCTGCACCTATGTGGGAGACCCATAAGAAACTTCTGGCTCCCAGCTCAAATGGCTCAGCTCTGGCCATTGTGGCCATTTGGGCAGTGAACCCAGCAGATGGAAGATGTCTCTCTCTCTCTCTCTCTCTCTCTCTGTGTGTAACTCTAACTTTCTAGTAAAATAACAAAATCTTTGTGTAGAAAAAGAACTACAGCACAAGACACACTTAGAATTTCAGTCTTCTTACAGCCATTTGAAAAAAGAAAAACAATCAGGGCTGCCTTGGTGGCATGTAGGCTAGTCCTCCACTTGCAGTGCTGCCATTCCATATGAGTACCGGTTTGTGTCCTGGCTGCTCCACTTCTAAACCAGCTCCCTGCTCATGACCTGAGAAGACAGGACAGGATGACTCAAGTCCTTGTGTTTCGTACCTACATGGGAGATCTGGAGGGAGCTACAAGGCTCCTGGTTTTGATCAATTCAGCTCTGGCCATTGCAGCCATCTAAACAGTGAACAAGTGACTGGAAGATATCTCTGACTCTCCTATCTCATAAAAACATGCCTTTCCAATTATGAAGACTTTCATATTCTTTTTTCATACCGAGTCTTTGACACATTATCCAGAAAGCATGTTATACTTATGATATAACTCAGTTGAAAAAAAAGTGAGGCAGAGATAGACAGGAGAGTTCCCTTCTGTTCGTTCCCCAAATATCTGCAAACATGGCACCCCAGGCCAAAGCCAGGGTTTCCTGCAGGGGAGGCAGAGTCCAAGCGCCACCTAAGGTACTCCTTAGCAGGAAATAGGGAATGGAGCTGGGAATTGAACCCAGGTACTCCCATAGGGGACTCGACACACCTCCCAAAGATCTTAGTTCAGTGCTAAACATCTGATGGCAGAAACATCTGATTTTCTTCTAGATTTCATAAAGTTTGTGCTTAAAAACTAGATTCTTAAACTCAGTTATTCCAAATGAGAGCTTTCCAAGAACTGAGTTGAGGATCAGTGTTTAAATTTAAGGATAAGAACCCACTACATGCAAAATCATGTAGGAGAAAATAAAAGTTATAGTTAAATGTAATACCAATCAGAAAAACATACTGGCCCATCTATGGTGAAATGAAGGGCTGTGAAGATTCCTGGGTCCTGCTGCTTAGAAGTGACCTTCAGAGCAAGCAAATTGTGTTTGCAGGAAGTTACAGGAGAGGGGCCATCATGGCTGGGGTCATGGTTATGACCGAAAGGAAAGAACTCAAGGCTGATTTGGTCAAACAGGGCAATATGCTTCTTATGGCTATTTTAAAAAGTCATTTTTATATAGTTTGAACCAAATTGTCAGTTACTCATTAATGGGGAGTTTGGGGTGACTCCCTCTTTGATTCAGTGGGGCAGATTTAAAGTTAGAGAGAAGGGGAAGAGTTAAACCTAAAGGAAGTTTTTTTCTGATAGGGAGACAGTGCATTTGTTTCATAAAGTGAATACATAACATAACCCATGGTACTAAGCCAGCTCAAGAGACAGTGAGAGACCTATAGTTACATTATGGCTGCCTTAGCTTCCAAAAAGTTATTCACATGGCTTCAAACAAGAGCCACACTCTCCCTGGTTATACCATACAACACTGATGCTCACTAAAACAGGAAAAACACACAAAGGAGAGTTTCATCTGATTCTATTTGGTAAATGTTCCTACTCTCACTTATTTTTTTGCCTATCAGTGAACCTGCATGTATGCATGCCAGCTAGGAGCAGAGAAGAAAACAAACTCTGCACATTCCTATTGCCAAATATGCAATGAAAACCAGACTTCTGTAGGCTGCTTAACAACAAAGATGGCACTGTACGTTAAGCGTTGCTTTCCTCTTTCCAGCAATGTGGTAGATGCACATTTTTGCTGTTACAAACATTACAGGGTATGCTTGGTGAAGCTGTGTTCATTTCTAAGGATCATTTTCTCAGCCTTAATTTCTGAAATTGGCATTACTGACCCCAAACATCTGCATGCTTCCGGCTCCTACTACACGAGGCCTGGCCAAGCTCCAGAGCCACTTGGATTTACTCTTCTTCCATCCCTGAGCTTCATAAACTCTGAGCCTTTTCCATTCTTCCTTCTTAGAATTCTGTTTGTATCTTTTCCCATTAAATGACTTTTATCAGAAACTTCAACTTACCAAAATGAAAGACAAAATTTTGTTTAAAGCAAAGTCAAAGCTTAATTTGCACTTTCATAAGGTGGTAGAAGGTTCTGGGATGATTCAATGTCATGAGAGAGTTACTAAGATACTCACGCCAATGCACTTAGCCACCTTACTGATGATGTTACCCTGTGGCTTGACCTTCTTGTACATCCTGCTGCCAATGACAAATACGACTAGATGGGGGAAAAGAAGATATGTCAACACGTTTGCTGCCCATGGCCTTGAGGGACACACATTTGGGTTATGGCTTTGCTTCAGGAACAAGTGGATGACCTGTAGAAGGAGTTTACCTACTACCTCCCAATTCAGAAAGCACTTCTGCGTTTAACATGCACTGAGTCTCTGAGTGATAGATTCTTGTGTCCTAAGACACAAATGTTTCCATGTCACACCAGCAACTCCCAGAACTGGGGGCAGCTCAGACACACTTAGCACTACTATTTAAGCACAGTGCCATCTCTATCCAAATGAACACAAGGAATAAATGCCTTCACATGAATGTGCTATTCCACAAAGACCATCCATACAGCTTTTATCCTCTGGCGGCAGTGGCAGGGGAAGTCTCCCTCCGCTTCTTCTTAACACCCAGAAATAAGATAATTAACCTGTGGACTTAACTATACGTGGTACTTTTTTTTTTAGTCACTATGCTGAAAGGCAGTTGTGATCAATTGCATCAGCAATTAGGGGTTTTACAAAAAAAAGTTAGAAACAACTTTGAAAAAAGACCAGCCTTCCAGAGACCTTCTTAGCAAAAAGCGTGCTATGAAGATACGAAACAACAACAACCAACAACAAACAACAACGGGCATTTCTGCAAGGGCTCTAGGAACACAACCCTATGGCAGGCTTTCTGACCAGTCATAATTTAGTCATCTGAAGATGACAGTGCATGGCTTAAAATGAATTTGCCCTTGTGATTTGACAAGCACGTGCTAGCTCTCCAAATATGTGCCTGTACCATGGATGTCCTTTACAACAATTAAAGAGACACCCGCTCATATTATTGCTCAGGGCAGGCTTGGGAGGGAAAGACAATCAGTAGACTGAATCTCCAATTTCTTGGCCAACAATACTTCAATGTTTGAGCTTCTAGTTTAGTGAAGTTTAATTCAAGCACAGAAAACTCCAGAACTTGTTTATAGCATTCTCAATTCCTCCAAAAGAGAAAGTCCAATTTATGATATATGAATGACTTATATAGACTAAAAGGGAATTTATCAAGACTTTGTGAAGTGCTCTGTCTCCAAACCAGAATTAGTGAGAAGGCATCAATGAGTCTTTTAAAGGAAGGTAGCAAAATTTGAAGCTTCATAGGGGGAATAGCCGCATTAAAAATTAGAGACTACCAATGTAGTGCTTATAAGTGAAAGGACAAAGCTAAAATGCTAAAACATGGACAAAAGAGGTGAAAAGGGGTCTATGTGGTGGTGGGAAGAATTGAAGAAACAAACCCAAACCAGAGCGAGCGATGTCATTGCCAGAGTGCAAAGCTGACAGCCATCCTACCTGAGCGGGAGAAAAGGCCCTGAGGAGCTAGCTGCTTCCTGCCTGTCACACAACCCCGCGTGGAAAACACCACGTCTTCTAACAACCAATGCCAGGAACGCATGCACAAATGTATGCTTGTACACATGTGTACCTTCTAGAGAGGGAATTCTAGTCAAAATATTGGGGATGAAGATATTGGACAATCAGGTGTTCATGGCACAACTGAACCAGGTTGTCACGTCTTCAAGCAAATCATAGATAAGCACATGTTGACAAGGACAGCTTTCACCCATGGGTTCAGGCTAGTCTAGCAGCTTATCACCCTCACTCCCAACTGCCTAAAGCATCAAATTCCTCAGTGTCCCATAAGTTGCTTTCTTATCTTACAAGCCTTCTTTGGGATCCTATCCCTGCTGACACAAGCTGCCAACTCTACTCAGAGTGCTCAGAACCAGGCTCACATGTGTTGGCGCGTCTTCACACTGCATTCTGGTGTATCTTGTCTCATGAATCTTCAAAAATGAGGCACAGTAATTCAACTGGAGCCTGACCTGGTCATCAGCTCAAATTAATGTAACTGATTTCTACTTACTCAGGGAAACAGCCATGAGGATAGCAGGAATCCCAAAAGCCAGTGGGTAGCAAGCCTGTTGAACATGAATCCCACATTGTTGAACTGGGGAAAAGAGCAAGATAAAACACATTCATTCTGGCATTGGTCATGTGCAGAGAGCTCCCCTCTCCAGAAGCCCTTCACTGCTTGTTTCCTGTTTTCACCTGACATTGTAGACCTGTGCCTTGGGCTTGAAGACATCACTGGCAGCAGAGCAAAGCCGCACCGCAGCAGAGGGCAGAAGGTAGAGACAAGTTCTAAACTCAGCCCCTTAAATTCAAACATGCCTGATACACAAGCCAGCAGAACCCAGAGGTGGCCAAGATCAGAGACCACAAGAAGAAAAAGGATGGTATTTTTATACAAAACAAGTTGTGATGGGGTTTAGCTGTCATCTTCAAAATGACATCTTCAAAAACTCACGTATCTGCCGAAAATATATTATTTCATCATTAACCAAAGTGTGGACACCACAGTTTTGTTCATGTGTGCCTACTAACTCCAAACGCTCCATTCACATGGGAGTCCACCCTATCACCACAGCCGCGGTGGGTACAAACATCTGTTGGTGTCAGACACGTGGTCTCATTCCCATCTCGGGGCATTTCATTCAGAAACATTTGAGATGAAGGAGGAGAAGCAAATCCCAAAGGCTCTCCCCACAAATTCTTCCTAAATCCCCAAAACTTCAATGGGCAGTAAAGCCTGACAGCTGAGACATCAACCACAGCCCACCCCAGCACCTGCCCAGAGAGCTTCCCTTCACTGGTATCTCTCACCTTCAATCAGGACTTCGCAGTCAGAATGAATGAGGCAGACTGACGCCTATGCTAAAAGCTGATGATAGTGACTCTTCAAGACAAGGGATGGAATGAGTTGGAAAAGGAGGGAAAGCTGGAAAGAAAAGAAGCTCGCCTTCTGGACTTCAGTGTCCGTCTCAACCTGTGTCTGGTGGCTAAAGTAAAGAGAACAGAGGGAGAAGACAAAGCCAGAACAACGTCTTTTTGGCCTGACTGCTTTCCTCACCATTGAACAGAGACAAACAGAACCCCTTCCAGGCATTGCTCACCTCGGATCATGGGGGTGATGATGGTGGACAGCAAACTTCCAGCATTAATGGCCAAGTAAAAGATGGAAAAAAACCGATTTCTTTGCTTCTCCTGTCACATGATGATAGAGACGGTTAACTGTTTGGTCACGGAGCTGACAGGCCAAAGCAACCCCAACTCAGGTTAGCCAGGAGTTTCCTCCCAGGTGCATTTGACAGGACTCCGACAGGGAATGGACTTCAGAGTCCACAGCCTGTGTTCTTGCATGTGCACTTGGCAGCGTGGTCCCCGGGCAGGTCGCTGCTCTTACCTGGTTCTCCTCAAACTGATCGCCACCGAAGGCTGACACACAGGGCTTGATGCCACCCGTGCCGAATGCTATCAGGAGCAGGCCGATCAAGCACACCGCCCTAGAGGGACACGGACATTTAGGGCTTCTGGCAGCAGAGGTCTTCTCTACCCAGGTCCTTCAGAGGGAGTCAACCCTTTACAGGAGTGAGAGCTCAGGGCACATGGGAGCTCATGGGCCTTCAAACTCCTCCCACGCTCTAATCATTTGCTATCTAGAAAATGAAAACAGCTGGAAAGCGGAATTTAAACGCATGCATAGATTTCTTGTCTCCTTATCATCAGCCAGACTGTGCTCCAGGGACTTCACCTGGACTAAAGGACAGCAGTGGTGTGGCTGCTGTTCCTACAGCTGTGTGACAGTGAAGGCCCCAAGGTGAAGGAACTGTTGTGAGTGGCCATGATAATGAAGGGTCACAGGCAGGATATGAGGCTCGCCTGGGCTCTGAAATCCAAGTTCTAGAAGTGGTGTAATGGGTTAGGAGACTGAGGCATGGAGCAGACAACCTGGGCCCTGTCTCATGGCTGTGGGAGAACTGGGGGGAGGGGACAGAGCAGCCTGTGCACAGGGAACTGAGCTGTGGAGCAGAGTGACACCTGGGCACCCGTCTGGCCACCATCCCAGCCATGGAGGGGAGGAGCCAAGCAAGACACACGCGGATTGCAGATAGCATCATGACTCCCCGTGTTATTTCCCAGCCTGTGAGATGCTTTATGCATGGATCCATGGACTGCGGCATGGAAATAGGGAACAAAAAGACGTTTACAAGTAGTCCACATAGGGCCTGGTGCAATGGCTCAGTGGTTAAATTCTCACCTTGCAAGCACTGGGGTCCCATATGGGTGCCAGTTCTTGTTCCGGCTGCTTTACTTCCCACCCAGCTCCCTGCTAATGGGCTAAGAAAGCAGTAGAGGATGGCCCAAAGCCTTGGGACCCTGCACCTGCCTGGGAGACCTGGAGGAGGCTCCTGGCTCCTGGCTTTGGATCAGCTCAGCTCTGGCTGTTGCAGCCATTTGAGAAGTGAATCAGCAGACAGAAGATCTTTGTCCCTGTCTTTCTTTCTCTCTGTAGTTCTGATCTCCTTTCCAATAAAAAAAAATTAAATAAATCTAAAAAACAGAATAACTTTACATGTTGTCTGCTCAGCAGGGTTATGGGAAAGAGGGGAGGAGCCCAGAGGAGGGACTGGCTGTCAGTCACACTGAACCCAGCAAGACATGAGGGGAGGGACTGTCACAGGAGCAGCAGCGTGTCAGAGGTCAGGACACCTGAGGGTTAACGTTCCAGTTTCAATGCAAGTTGGGTCCTAAAACATCAAGATGGATGCCAACACCTGCCCCCCAGCTGCACCCATGTGTAAGTGGTGACTGGAGACACACTGGTCCCAGGGTACACTGCTTCCCAACAACCAACAGGGGGCAGCTGACACAGACCCCACCCCTAGACCACCAGCTGCTGCTGAGGGTGGAAAAGCCTCCTCCCACTCAGGGTGAAATTCAAGGGGAAAGAGGAAGCCAGGAGGGCTGGGGAAAGGCGCAGCGGCAGGACCACCCACTCACACATGCACAGCGATGTTGTCAGGGATCCCATCGTGGTTGTTGTCTGTGAGTTCATTGATGGAGCTGATAGAGGTGATTACTTGTCCAATGGTGTAGACAACAGACAGCCACACAATTGTCCTGTGTTTGGAAGGGGTAAAAGACCGCGAGTGAGTCCCACACTCCCCTCCCCAACAAACCTTCTCCTTCCAGTCATAACCTGCGGGAGCCCAGTCTTGGGCAGGCCCAAGTGAGACGGACACCTCCTGCCTAAGGGCTTAGAGCAGCTTCAACCAGAAGGACAAGACTCGCTGTCTCCATTCTTTGCGAAAACTCCTGGTGTTTGTTCTACCTAACCTTGGAAATTGTCCCAACAAGAAGAGTCACCTATCTTGTGACAATATTTGGCTGTTGGTCATTTTTGCAGAGCTCACTGGGGACGGGGAATACGCTTGCTACAATCATGACACTCATTTCTTTGACCTGGAAGAGCCTCCATTTCTCTGTTAAGTGCTGGAAAACTTGGCAACAATAACAAGACAACCACTCACTTGAATTTGCCGAGCCATGAGTCAGCAATAATGGCTCCAAGAATTGGAGTCAGGTAGCAGAGGGCGACGAAGGTGTGGTAGATAACCGTGGACAGGTTGTCGTTCCAGCCGATGAAGTTTCTGAAGTACAGAATCAGGAGTGCTTTTCGCAGAGGGCAGGGGGAGGGGGAACAGAGTTAGGACTGGCCATGGCACCCACCTTCTGTCTCCCTTCCCGCCCCCACACAGGCCATGGGTGGTACAGATACCTCTCATGCCATAGTAGGAGAACCTTTCACAAAACTCATTGACCACAATGAAGAAAATGCTCAAGGGGTATCCGAAGCAACTCTGTCAAAAGGGAACAGCAGTCAACATTTGACCCTCGCTCGTCTTGGGTCACAAAGCTGGTGACAGCGTGGGGGGGGGAGGGTAGCTGATACCTATTTAGCCACTCATCAGCAATTGCAAAATGCCCATCATTTCACAGAGAACAAGGATTTGCTGCTGGTCTAGGAAGCACTCAGCGCAGCATCAGCCCCTCCCAGGTGCTGGCAGCAAAGTACCCACTGGTCCAGTGGATGAAGCACAGTTATGAATATGTGGGAATATAACAGACTGTAAACTTAACAGAATGAAGATGCATGGTGAAGGGAAACAGATGCTCACCTTGGACTTGGACGTTCCTGAAAGAAAAGTAAAGCATCCAAGTTAAGGTCATTCCAGAACCGATTGCTGTGTGCAAACTCACACCCTCTGCTCGTGTCGGCAGCCAGCACCATGACCACCAACCATGGAAGCGTGCTCCAGTCCCCTCCAGTCCCCTCCAAGCCAGGGTCTAGCCTCCCAATGTAAGAAGCTCCCGGGAGCAATTCTTGGCCAGGGTTTCAGAGAAGGAGGCTAAAGCCACTTCCTCCTTCAAACACCTCAAAGGCGGCCAGACACTACAACCTCCCCAGGTCACTGGGCTTTTGAGAAACAAAGTGCTTGCGGGGGTGCCTGAAACACAAGCAAGGATTCACCTCTACCATCCCCTGGCCCCTGGACTGGCCTTCCCTCCCAGCTCTTCTCCCCAGAGGACCCCTGCAGTAGCCAAGTGGGGGCTCAAGTCTGTAACACACGTGACGGCAGCTACCTCCCACACCTGCTCCTTTCAAAGCACCTCTCCAGGCGTAGCACCCACACAAAGCTGTCTCTAGCCTTCCTCCATGAGCAAGGCGCAATGATCACACATTCCTATCTTTGTCCCCTTTGTAGACCGAATGCCTTCTGCAGAAGAATTGTGTGCTACCTGTCATGGCAGCATCTCCACGTCCCAACATCTGTTTACAGTACCACTAGTAGAAGCGCAAGGAGACACAGCATCTGTCCAGCGGGCTCTGCTGTCTGCCTCTGGGCAGTGCCCTTCATGCCCATCCTCCCATCCGCTCTGGCTTTCAACAAGCACTGACCCTGAGGCCAACACACTGCCCTGTGCTCTGCCCGTTCCCAAGGGGAATCCGTCCCCTCCCACTCTCAACCCTTGGCGATCTCAGAGTTCTTCCTTGCCAGGGCTCCCGGGCACGTCCTGCCTCCCTTGAGCACCAGGAACCTGACAGCAGTTGTCTCGAATGTGAGCATGCTTCATGATGATCAGAGGGCTTGGGAGCGAGCACAGGTTCCTGAGCCCCACTCCCAGAGTTGCCGACAATGGACATTTGAATTTGCATTTCCAACAAGCTCCCCGTGGCAGTTGAAGCTGCTGCTAGTCTAGGCAGCAGGCTTTGAGAACCGCTGCACTGGAGAATTAGAAATAATCCGTAAATCCCAGTAAATTAGTCACATGTTGCTCACTGCAGCGGAGACAACTATTTGCAAAGCAGCCCAGTTGGGAGCCAACGCTGACTTCTCTGTATCCCAGGGTCCCACGGTTGTGACCACTCCTGCTTGGCCAGGGGCCACACTGGCTGCATTGTATTGGCTGATGGGTCTCCATTAGGAAGCTGTGCCCTCAGACCTGGGTGAGAAGTGAACACAGAGGTCAGGTGGCACGCCCAAGTCTCTGCCTTGGCTCCCTGTCTGCATCCCTGACCCTGTTCCCTCTTTTCCTATTTGTCGCCTAGTGTTTTCATTATGTGCACATCTAGGGCCCCGCCCCACAACACAGAAAACCACAGTGTTACTACAGATACTCGCTGTCTGAGCCAGACTCTGCTCCTCCCACTGCATTCACACACTGCGTGGGCTGGCGCCATCCTGCCTGGTCCTTGTCACACAGGCCTGGGGACATTTCTGCCTCTCAGCAGGTGACCGTGCATGTTTGCCCACTTGGAAGTGTTTTGGATACTATGTGGGTCCTTGTCCTAAGGAGAGAAGGAAGCTGTCCTGGTCTCTTAGGACCCCCATTGCCAACTCCTCCTGTTATTCAGATTCTGGGTGAAGACACCTGAACACTGATGCGTGGTTTCTCCCCAGGTAGACTTCCTCACATGAAGGGGCAGGACATGGCAAATGAGGGCAAAGACCCGCAACTAACTTAGCTCTGCCACCTGCCAGCTGTGACACAAACACATCTTTCTCCCAAAAAACCCGAAAACCCACAAGAAGCATCCTGCACCCCCAAGCCCAGCCACCTCCAAGAAGGGCTGCAGTGGCTCACATGAACGCCATCCAGAGCTGGGCATGTCTGGGTGGGGAGAGACACCACCGTCTCAGAACCATGAGCTCCCCGCCTGTGCTGGTTGTGCAGTGCCAACTACATGTTTGCTGAGTGAGTGTCCACCAGATCAATTGCATCAGGCACTGAGTGCAAGGTTCAGTTCTCTACTTGTACGCCCTTCTGCCCCTCTTCAAGCCCAGGTGGACTCTCAGCCCCACAAAGCTGACATGGCCATGTACTTCAGCCACGTCCCCAGGTCCTGCTGCCCTGGTAACCACTGTGTTTGGCCAAAGTGGAGCCCTGGGGAGAGCAGAGGGTAGCGTGGGAAAAACAGGGTCTTTGTTTTGCTGGTGCCCTCCCTGACCGAGTCACCACAGATTCCTAAGTAGTAGCCAAAGCTCCTTGTCAGCCAGCCCTGACTATGGGAGTCTCCCTCTCTCTGGGCCCCTATTTGTTCTGCAGTAACAGTGAAGCCACTCTCTGATTCCCACCCCGACTCTGGTCTGAACAAACTCTCCTTTGCAGAGGGCCCCATGCTTGCTGGCAGGGTGTGGGAGGCGGTGCACCCACTGCAGACGCTCACCAGCACCAACTGGGATGAGCTCCTGTTGCAAGAGAAATAAAAAGGACCCACCAGGTGCACTGGGTTTTTTAAAGCTGGGTGCAAAATGAGGCTGTTGGTACAACTTGAATATCCCTGATCCAAAGTGCCCAGGGCTGAATATGTTTCAGATCTCAGGGCTTTGAGATTTGGGGATATCTGCAGAACTGAAAATCCAAAATCCTAAATTGCTTTGAAATCCTCCATTTGTTACCAGGCTGCTGATGCATATCCTGAAAGATGCATGGGGTTACCAATCTCTTGTATCAAGGTAAACCCACCTTGTAATGACCTTTGGACACCACTGATAATAGTCTTGCAAAATGACAGTTTCCCAAACACTTTTGGTAGTCCCCTTGTATCAGTCAAAGCCCTGCTCCCTGGCAGTGGTGTGTCCCAGACTGGAGAACGTGGCAGTGCCATGGGATGCCCTGCCTGAGATGAGATGCTGGGGCCTTGCTTGGCCTCACACACATCAAGTAAGGATTGAGGTCCACATTGATCTCATGGCATAGCAGCTTGGGCAAAGCAGGTATGAGGGCAGAAAACAAGCTACGACCAGGGTGTCCTTGGCTTCCCTGTAACCATGCCTTCCTGCCCTCCTCAGCACTGTGGTTGACAGTCAGCCACGTCATCTTTCCAGGCTGACTGCCGACACTTGTCTGCTGCAGCTGGCACCTGAATGATAATTGCTCAGGTTTCATTTGCTTCAAACACAAACGAGGTCACAAAGACAGAGACCTAACTCAGAACTGAATTTCAATAGTCATAAGTGTCTAGGCCCTGACACAGTTATGCTGCTAGCCAGTGTCCTGATTGCAAATATAATCGGCATGCCCGAGTGACCGGATGTACCAGCATTACTCTAGGGTCACCTGGATTTAACTGCTGATCAATCAAGACTAGCTTCGAATTCACATCCTGCCATCTAGCAAGCCTAGCCAGGGCCTCTTACAGTTGATCACTCACAGAATGGTGTTTTGGGTTTTTGTTTTTGTTTTTTAGTATTTTAATTCTTTATTTGAAAGGCAGAGTGACATGGGGTGGAGAGGGGAAAACAAAGGGTTGTCCATCTGCTGCGTCACTTCCCAAATGGACACAAAGTGTCCTGGAGCCTCAACTGGGTCTCCATCTGGGTTCTTGGGCCATCTTGTGCTACTTTGCCATGTCCATTTAGCTGGATCAGAAGCAAAGCAGAGAGGAGTCAGTGTTGTAGCACAACAAGTAAAGTCACTTCCTGCAGTACCAGCATCCCACAAGGACACCGGTTTGAGTCCCGGCTGCTCCACTTCCAATCCAGCACCCCACTAGCAACCTGGGAAAAGTAGCAGATGACCCAAGTGTTTGGGCCCCTGCCGCCCACATGGGAGATCCACATGAAACTCCTGGCTTCAGCCTGGCTCGGGCTGGCCATTGCAGCCACATGGGGAGTGAACCAGAGGATGGAAGATTTCTTTCTCTCTGTCCCTCTGTGTAACTCTGACGTTCAAAACAAAACAGTGGAGCAGTGGGACTCGAACGGGCGCCTTACAGAACGTTAGTAACACAAGCGGCAGCTTGAGTCACCATCGCACAGTACATGCCCCTCCCACTGTCTTCCCAAGCGCAGCAGTGGTTTTTTGTTTTCTCTTTCAGTTAAATAATTTAACAATAGATGTATCTTTTACATGTCTATGATTATTGACTTGGGTGACACTGGTGAGGTAGACAGGGAGAACAGGAAAACACAAGAGACTACACTTAATGAAATCTCACTAATTTCATGTTTCATATTTTGAATTAATTAGGGATGGAAACCCAAAATTTTATTGTCTTATGATACAGAAATTAATAATCATGAGCTGGCATTGAGATGTAGCTAAAGAGCTGCAATCAGAGACACTAGAATCCCATATGGACGCTCCACATCAGATCCAGTGCCCTATTAATGGCCTGAAAACAGTGGAGAATGGCCTAAGTGATTGGCCCCTGCCACACAGATAGGAGACCCACGGAAGCTCCTGGTTCTAGGCTTGGGTCTGGCCGCTACAGCCATCTGTAGTAAACAAAGGTCTCTTTCTGTCTCTGTCATTCCCTGTAACTCGTTCAAATAAAGAAATCTTTTTTTAAAAAGTCACCTATCGCTTAATGAGGCTACACTGCATGAGATACTTCTGTTGGGTGACTTTGTTATCACATGGACATCACACAGTACAATCCCACAACCCTAAACAGGATGACCGGCTGCCCACCCCCGAGGCTGTGTGACAGTCTAGTGGGACCACGTGAGCTATGCGATCCTCCTGCTGTGATGCCCTCAGCATCACAGGGGTGGGGAGGAGGGAGAATATGTAATACATGCCCAGGGTGTGTACTTCCAAAGTTGAAAGGAAGGAGGCATCTCTTTCAGGTCTAAGAGAGATGCTCTCACCTTCCCAGATGCAGATCTTACTTGGGAAAATGTCATTTTTGTTCTTTTTTCCCATAAGCTTTATTTTTTCCTCCCCGAGGCTTGCAGCCCCTGCTTTCTCATTGGATCCCGCAGAACCTAGCCTGGGTGCTTAGTGCAAACCTCCCAAAGGCTCCAGATCCTTCCCTGCTCAGCATGCCTGGTGGCTGTGGTGCTCAGAGAAGGGCTGTCCTCAAGCAAAGCAGAAAGCGCATGGGACTGACAAAGTAGATCTCCCCAGTGTCCCGCGGCAAGGCGGGGCCTCCAGATGTAACCTGGCCAAGCAGTTTTGGGTAAAGGAGAGAACCTCCTTCCCATTGCCTGCATCCACAGTCAAGAGGTTGAACCTGGGCACGGCTTGGGGCACAGAACTAGTTATATGGGCTGCTATTCCCCCAACTAGGGCTGTGCCAGCCCCAGTGCAAGTTAGTTAAACCAGAGCCAAATGCAGACTGTCATTTACTGTGGTGCCACAGGTTGGCTCCAAAGTGATGCTAACAAAGTGACATGCTGAGGGCGGGCACTGGCGGGTGGTGAGACACCTGTCCAGCCATCACCTCTTCCACTCTGCATGTCTATTCTCCTGGTTCCACCTCATCACCCATCCCTACCCCGTCTGCCTCCATACTAGCATTCAAGCATCCGCTGTCTTCCCCACAGCATGGCCAGTGGCATGGGAGTCCTTGCAGGAGGAAGAAAGTCAACACAGCCCTGAGAGCTCGAAGACGCTGGCGAAAGGCGAGGACATGGGTGCTAAGGAGAGGGTGGGCTTTCTTACATGACTTTGGGCTAATGTCACTGTTCTGGGGACCTCACCTCTGTGCAAACAGACCACCACGGGAAGGCTCGTCCTGTGCTCCAGAATATGACAGGAGGGGAGGTCTGAGAGGAGCTTTGTCACTGCCACTGGGGTCCCACCCAGCATCTAAAAGAGAAAACAGAACATCCCTGCCCGACGGGTCCCTCCCCACTCCTGTTGCTGCCATTAGCCCATGGGCCTGGTGGCATCCCCTTTGTTGAGTGGGGTATATTCTCCCTGAATCTTTCTCATCTAATCAGGCCATGTGGTGCCGGGTGCTAGGCTGCCACCACCCGTGACACCAACATCCCATTAACAGAGCACCAGTTCAAGTCCTGGCTGCTCCACTTTTGATCCAGCTCCCAGCTAATGCACCTGGGAAAACATTAGGAGGATGACTAAAGGATTTCCACCCCTGCCACCCACAGAGGAGACCCAGATGGAGCTCTGGGCTCCCATCCTGGGCCAGGCCAAGAACCAGTGATTATGGGCATTTGGGGAGTAAAATCAGCAGATGCAGGACCTTTCGCCATCATGTTGCCTTGCAAATAAATAAATAAACAAACATTTAAAAAATATAACTACTCCAGGCCCAGCAAAACAGTATAGTGGCTAAAGTCCTCACCTTGCATGTGCTAGGATCCCATATGGGCACCGTTTGTATCCTAGCTGCTCCATTTCCCATCTAGCTCCCTGCTTATGGCCTGGGAAAGCAGTAGAGGATGGCCCAAAGCCTTGGGACCCTGCACCCACATGGGAGTCCTGGAAGAAGCTCCTGGCTCCTGGTTTCGGACTGACTCAGCTCTGGCTGTTGCAGCCACTTGGGGAGAGAAACAGTGGATGGAAGATCTTTCTCTCTGTCTCTCCGTCCCTCTGTAAATCTTCCTTTCTGATATTATATATATATATATATATATATATATATATATATATATATATATATAATACATATATACACACACACACACATATATATATATACACACACACACACACATATATATATATGGGAAATACATATAAAACGTCTCCACCCTTAGCTAGTGCTGCTCAGGTATGGGGTGAGATCAGGCAGTTAATGGCCAATGTATTAGTTTTCCAGGACTGTTTATTATCTCATACTTCTCAGGCCAGAAGTCTGGTTGCTTCTAAGCCTCTGAGGGGGATGGGGGGAGGACTCTGTACCCGGCTTCTGCCTGGTTTCCAGCCACCTTTGGTGTTCCTGGATTTGAAAAGTTTCACTTCCATCCCAGCCTCCATCTGCACTCAGCAGTATATCTGGGCACAAGCCCACATCAAATGTCCTCAGTTTAAAGAGAATGTCATATGGAACCAGGGTGACCACAAATTACAGATGATTTCTGCAATTCCCCTATTTCCATGAAAGGCCACATCTGGAGGTTGGGGTTCAGATTGCAAACATATGAATTTCTGGGGTCCACAACAACCTGCAGCAGCAGTCAGCCATCTGCAATGCACAGCTTTCTGTTGCAGGCCACAGACATCATCTGCCTTTCAGGAAGGGGCCCACACACAACTGCCAGACAGCTTCGGCTTCAGGGGTACAGAATGGCCACCTTCTGTGCATTTTCTGTTCCTGTGATTGTCAGCATCTTGTCTCCCTCACTACAGATGTGTCAGTCTGCACACCACTCCAGTTTTCTTCCAGAGAAATGATGTCCCCAGGTCCTGGGATCCAACTACCTTTGGACATGCCCAGACACTGTTTATCTCCATTCTGCTTTTGGCCAAGAGAGCCTCAGTTAATGTGTAGCAAGATGCAAAGATCTTGGCCACAGCCCAAGTTCTGTGCTATGGGGCACACCGGGAACAGGTTCTCAGACGAAATGATTTTCCTGATGCTAAAACAGCAACCCTTGTCCTCCAAATTACTTCTTAATTTCTACTGGAGAAGAACATTTCATCTAGAACTTAGGGGCAGGCACTCCTGATGCACATGACTACTGAACATCAAAAGCCAATTGCATCCTCAGGTACAAGAGACTGGAGAGCCATTCTCCAAGCACACTTTAAGAGATGGAGGACAGGGCCCGGCGCAGTGGCCTAGTGGCTAAAGTCCTCACCTTGCATGTGCTAGGATCCCATATCTGCGCCGGTTCTAATCCCGGCAGCTCCACTTCCCATCCAGCTTCCTGCTTGTAGCCTGGGAAAGCAGTCGAAGACGGCCGAAAGCCTTGGGACCCTGCACCCGCGTGGGAGACCTGGAGGAGGCTCCTAGCTCCTGGCTTCGGATCGGTGCAGCACAGGCCTTTGCAGCCACTTGGGGAGTGAATCATCGGATGGAAGATCTTCCTCTCTGTCTCTCCTCCTCTCTGTATATCTGACTTTGCAATAAAAATAAATAAATCTTTTTTAAAAAAGAGAGAGATGAAGGGACATGAAGGAACAGCGCCCTCGCCCTCCTCATCCAGTGGCACTTTCCCAGCAGGCATCAGAAACCAGTGTATTATTAGCATCACTATTAGTACAAACAGCATATCTAATCAACACAGGATGACATTGCATATTTTCACAGGATAACACAATGATAAAGACACGGAAATGGCACCAGATTCAAAGGAATCAATACTTTGGTGTTTAGGGACAGCTTAGTTACAAGCAATTAAGGTACAGATGCCGCCTTTACAAGACCTTTCACTCTTACATGGTAAATCATTGATACAAAAAATTTCTTTATGATCACATTAAGTACAGAGTTAGGCTATAGAAATACATCCAGAACACAAACTGAATAGTGCTGTCTCAGTGGCATGTGCCTCCATCCTATACTCACAAATATGCATAAGCAGAGTTCTAGAAGCAGAATGTTGGTAAAATACCATATGTCGTGTAGATTTTATTAGCTGTTACATCAAACTCTGCATAGAAGTATTAGTAACTTACTGTTTCAGTTGTCACTGAAAATTTTGGATGGTAAAGAGAAACGGCTGGATCAAAAAAACAATCAGGGCCCGGCGGCGTGGCCTAGTGGCTAAAGTCCTTGCCTTGAACACCCTGGGATCCCATATGGGCGCCGGTTCTAATCCTGGCAGCTCCACTTCTGATCCAGCTCCCTGCTTGTGGCCTAGGAAAGCAGTCGAAGACGGCCGAAAGCCTTGGGACCCTGCACCCGCGTGGGAGACCCAGAAGAGGGTCCTGGTTCCCGGCATCAGATTGGCGCAGCACCGGCCGTTGCGGCTCACTTGGGGAGTGTAACATCAGATGGAAGATCTTCCTCTCTGTCTCTCTTCCTTTCTGTATATCCAGCTTTCCAATAATAATAAAATCTTAAAAAAAAAAATCAATAAGAGGGCCCAGGGTGATAGCCTAATGGCTAAAGTCCTCGCCTTGAACGCACTGGGACCCCATATGGGTATTGGTTCTAATCCAGCACGCTGTGCTTCCCATCCAGCTTCCTGCTTGTGGCCTGGGAAAGCAGCAGAGGACGGCCCAAAGTCTTGGGACCCTGAACCCATGTGGGTAGACCTGGAAGAAGCTCCTGATCAGCTCAGCACCGGCTATTGTGGCCACTTGGGGAGTAAATCAGTGCACAGAAGATCTTCCTCTCTGTCTCTCCTCCTCTGTTTATCTGCCTTTCCAATAAAAATAAAATAAATATTTTTTAAAAAGTCAATAAGAGTAGGAAAAGTTTAACACTATGTGTAGAAAGATGCCTGGAAACTGTATCCACAGATGCATAGGCTACTATCAACGGAGAAAGAGCATTTTCTTTCTCTGATTTGAGGTAAGTTAACAGTCTGCCATGTCGTGCTGAGTGTTTCTGATTATACCAGTAGCTGAGAGCCTGATCTGCTATGGAAACAGGCTCATTGTGGATGGAGCTAGTTATGGTGAGGTCATATGGAGTAGGACACCCAGCGGGAGAAGTGGCCCGAGAACAGGAGGAGAGGAGATAGATGCACAGACAGGGAATGCCACGGGGGATGCAGGCAACAATGCACCTGCAAGCCAAGAAATGCCAAGGCCTGCAGGAACTCTGGAAGTGAAAAGAAAGCATAGAACTGCCTTTCTCAGGGGGCCTGCGTGGAGAGCCTGGCCCCAAGTCAGCTCTCCATGTTCACACATTCTACATTCATGAATCCAACCACAAAGCAAAAACACTTCAAAACTATAGCACCTGTACCAAACATATGCAGAATTTTTCCCATGTCATTATTTCCCCTAAATAACCCAGCACAACCAGGTATGCAGTATTTGCCTCAAGCTGTGTTTACCTACAATCAAGAGATGGCTTAAGGTAGACAGAATGTGTACAGATGACACATGATCACCACGTGTCTTCTGCTGGAGACTGACATCTGCAGATTTGATCTCTGCGGGGTCCTAGAACCACCCCCTGTAGATGCTGGGGACAACTCTGTCTGGATTTTGGATTGAGAAAACACTTTTCTGTGGCTTTAAGACATCATAGGAAATGAATGAATTGTGCACCTTCGTGGCTTTTGGGCGAATGGGAAAGTTGATTCCCTCAGAACATATCAACTGTGCAACATGAAATAACAGGCCTGGTATGAGGGACTCCATGTTGAGCTAGCTCCATCTTATGTGAGGTACCTTCCCTTCACTGCTTGGAAGAAAGCTTGAGCCCTTGGCTGGGTTTTTCAAGCATGACTAGGAGAAAAATGAGTTTCATCTGGAACAGCAACAAAAGCTTCAAAGTGAGTACTTTTCACTCCATTCCACATTCCACATTAGCTAGTTCCCCTGAACTCCTCACAGTTTGTAGTTTTGACTTTATAAACCCCACTGTTCTGCAATGCAGGATTGAGCCCAGTTCAAGGATCTTGAATGGACTTTCTTATGTCAGTACCTTTGATGAATTTGTTAGCATTCACTGTGATTCCTGAGTCAAAATTCCCTTGAGGGCATCAGCTTGCTGTCATAAACCCTCCATGCTGACTGGATGGCTCCAAACAGCTCTCCGAGGAGAAACTGTTTCTGGCAGTCTGGTGTGTTGGGCGGTGGTGAGCCTTGGGTAGTTTCCGGTATAGACCCCTGGGAGGAATTAGACCTTTCTCCTTCCAACTTCTCTGTGGAAGACTTTGTCCCTTTTGCGCTCAGCTATGGCACTTTCCAGCTCACGGACTCTCCCTTAACCCTGCACCACCTGCTGATGTTAGCTGCACTTGTAAACCAAGGGACAGAGTTACAAAACAGTGACCCCCTGGCTCTCTGTGTTGCAATCGCAGTTTTATGAGGCAATTATGTTAACTCATCTCCTAATAATATTGCTTCTTTCCTTGTCACCACAAAAGAATGTGCAGATGTTCCTCAGACCTCACCCTTGTTTTTTATTTCCTTATCAGCTCACCTGGGACACCCACCCACTTTCTCTCTTGCAAGGAGCAGCATCATAAGGCAGCTGCATTATAAGATATGGCATATAGATGACTGGGGAGACTCAGCTCCAAGGTCCTCTGTCACTAGGAACTGTACCCTAGGTGCTGTCCATTTCACTAGGGCAATTTCCTAGGAGCTTGTCCTCAGTTAGTAACCGAACAAGTCTGACTTTATTCTACCTGAGATGATTCAGGAACTTGAAAGGCAGTAGGAAAATTCTTAATAAAGAAACCCAAGGGATCAGAAAATTGAATGATTCTACCCAGGACATTCCTGGAGGTGAAGGGTCACACACACAAAAAAATGTAGCATGAGGATAGCAAACGCTCTGACTCTGAAAGACAATACAAGCCACTGCTTTTACTGACTTCATGGAATGCAGTTGTAACTCAAAGTGGCCTTGTGTTTCTGGGCTTCAGCTCTTGCCCACTGAGGACCAGTGTCTTATGCAGACAGGATTGTGTCTTAGGTAAATAAATACCTTCATAAATTTAAATGATTTAGGCTCACCCCTTCTGTTTTCATGGGGCCACCTTTGTTCATCATTCCCATTCATTTTCGTCCTCCTCCATCCTTCGGATAGTATCTATAGGCTGACTTCCAAAACCTACCAATGAATGTGCCCATCATGGCCTTGGACTGGCAGGCTTGGCTACATCATCCTAGGATCTAAATTTTGGGCATAACAGTAACATTTGAACATGGGAGAAAGTCAGGAAAGAAAGTCCTGTGGTTGACAGGCACTTGGCGCTTTGGTTCTCCAGGTGTGGTCCTGGGACTGGCAGCATCAGCGTCACTGGGGGACCTTGTCTAAATGGGCATCCTTGAGTTCTCCCAAGTTGAGCCAAAGACTCAAGCAGTCTGCTAGAACAAGCCCCAACCAGGCCAGTTTCAAAGCCACCAACTTAGAGCAACAGCAGCTGAAGGAAGCCAACTGTTTAAGTTTCCCTCCTCCCACTGCCAGCCAGGAGAAAGTGGTCCCCTTAGAACACTTTAGAGATCAACTTTAGAGATCAAAGTCCCCTTTAGAGATCAAAGTCCCCTCCCCAGCACCAGCCCTTTAGCATGTAGGGAGCTCACTTCTAGCATGCAGTAGTGACACCAGTTCTCCTGACCCATCACCACTGTGCTTTGGTTGACCCAAGAGCTTCCAGGAAGAGGAAGAATGTGGAGGGGATTCTAAGTGGCCAGCTGTGAGGCTTCTTCACAGCTCTGGTCCATCATTCCATACTTGGGCAAGGGTCAGAGTAGGAAAATCCCTCAGAAACACACTCTTGGCAAAGGGGGACAGAAGCTTGCTTTCCAGAGCCTGCAGCCTCCTACCTAATGCCCAAATAACTGGCAAAGGAAAGAAAGGAGCCAAGGTCTTCCAAGGTCAAAGCATGAGATGTACCGTGTAAGTGCAACAGACGCAGTGTAGACTCTTGTTTCACTTTTAGGTTGGGGAGCAGGGTGATGTAGAGGAAAGAGATCAGTTGTCAATGGCCTTGGTGGCATCTCGCTTCTTTCTCCCCTCACTGGAGCTTCTCCCCAGCTTACTGAACTGGTCACCAGAGATCTAAGAGAATCTCACAGTTCTTGGGGGAATAGCTTCTCTCATCCTGACTCTGCGACGGGTGAGTAGAGACACTTGACAGCAAAGCTCACGGACTGTGGCACATGCAGCACCACTGGCCTGCCATCTATTCAGCTCCAAGGCAAGAATGGCTTTTACATGTTGCAGCAATTGGAGAAAAAAAAAGTTTCAGACTACTCAGGATTATACACAACTGAGAGGTTAGTCCCAAAAACAAGGCTTGACGGAAATAGCTCTGCCCACTGGCCCACCTGCTGTCCATGGCTGCTTCCCCACACCAGGCTCAGAGCTAACACTGCCACAGAGTACACAGGTATTCCTTGGCTAGCCCTTGGCGGGAAAGGCTGCTAATCTGAGTTTTCAAAGGCTTTGCGCTCAGGATCCCAACTGTGGCACCGCAGCCAGGGCTGACCAAGCACTGCCACGCCCAAAGCGGCCACTGTCCTGTTTGCTATTAGGGGATCCTCGCAGTTTCCGTTCCACACTGCTGCTAAGTGGCATCCTGGCCCTTGCTTTGGCAGCCCCGAGGTGCCCAGGGAGCCTTCTGCCTGGCCGCCCCAACACCCCAGGTGTCTGTTGCCTTTAGTTCTGACAGGCCCCAAAACGGGTCTGGCTTCACCCGAGGGCTAAGATCTGTTCTAGAGAGGGTAACACACTGCCGTTTCTTCATTTAAAAAAAGCACAGAAATGACCATTTTTACTTCCTAACTCAACCTTCAGAAAAAAGCAACCCAGTGTCTGATGGAAAATGTTTCAGGCCCAGCACAATGGCTCAATGGCTAAATCCTCACCTTACATGTGCCGCTAGAATCCCATATGGGCGCCAGTTTGTGTCCCTCCTGCTCCGCTTCCCATCCAGCTCCCTGTCTGTGGCCTGGGAAAACAGTGGAGGGTGGCCCAAAGCCTTGGGAGCCTGCACCCATGTGGGAGACCTGGAAGAAGTTCCTGGATCCTGGCTTTGGATCAGCTCATCACTGCCCATTGCAGCCACTTGGGGAGTGAACCAGCAGATGGAAGATCTTTCTCTCTCCTTTTCTTCTTCTCTCTGTAAATCTGCCTTTCTCATAAAAATAAATAAATTGAAAGAAAGAAATAAAGAGTGAAAGAGAGAAAGAAAGAAAGAAAGAAAGAAAGAAAGAAAGAAAGAAAGAAACAAGGAAAGAAAGAAAGAAAGAAAAAAAGAAAGACTGGCAGCAGCACTGTGGTGTAGCAGGTTAAGCCACTGCCTTGATGCTAGCATCCCACGTGGGTGCTGGTTTGAGACCCGGCTGTTTCACTACCTCTGATCCAGCTAATGCACATGGGAAAAGTAGTGGAAGATGGCACAGGTGCCTGAAGAAGCTCAGAGCACCTGGCTTCAGTTTGGCACACTCCTGGCTACTACAGCCGTTTGGAAAGTGAACCAGAGGATGGAAGATCTCTGTCTCTCATATTCTCTTTAACCGTGCATCTCAAAGAAATAAGGACTATACCTTTTTTAAAGAGAAAAAATGTCCGGGGCAATGGCCAATAGCTAAAGTCCTCCCCTTGCATATACCAGGATCTCACGTGTGCCAGTTCATGTCCCGGCGGCCCCACTTCCCATCCAGTTTCCTGCTTGTGGCCTGGGAAAGCACCCAAGGGAGACCCAGAAAAAGCTTCTGGCTCCTGGCTTCGGATCGGCTCAGCTCTTGCTGTTGTGGTCACTTGGGGAGTGAATCAGTGGTCAGAAAATCTTCCTGTCTGTCTCTCTTTCTCTCTATATATCTCACTTTCCAATAAAAATAAATCTTCACAGAGATAGAGAGAGAAGAGAGAGATAAAGATAAAGAAATGCTAATTGTAGGTCCCAGAATTCCAGTTTACTACAGCAACTACCCAGGTATTTAGTGCCTGAAGGCCAAAATAAATACTTTGGAGCAGCTTCTAGGAAAGTTACCTAGTGAGAAGTGAGTGGGGTTGGAGGGCAGGACCCAGACTTCCACCTGTATGCTGCTGGGAACCCACTGTGGACCGACTGCACCCTGCATGGCAGTTGCCAGATCTCTGTAGAACAAGCACATTTAGCTGGGAGGAAAAGCCCAAGGCAGGAGTCACTCCATGCTCCTACTTGGAACTGGTGTCAGGGGACAGCGTGCGACTGTGGGATTGAGCCATGTGGCCAGCAGGGCGCACACACATCACCTCACCCAACCAGGGCAGTCACTGCCATCTCCATCAGTGAGGCAAGATCATGGAACTGAGCTCCCTGCGTAAGCTCACGCTCCCCTCCACTGGCCACAGCTGCTACTCAGTTCTCAGGCTGGCCTCCCCATCAGCTCTGCGTTAGATCCTCACCTATCTGCTGTGCTCACTCTGTACCCATCAGCAACACCTACCCAACTTCCTGCCTCTTCCTACATTCCCTGGGTTAGGAGGAGACCCTAAAGGAGGAGTGATGGGGCGCGCCAGGATTCGGCCCAATTCCTCTTGCACCAGGTCTTTCTGCAGAGCGCGCGGCTGAGAGCAGAGGGGCTGGACGGGACCCTACTCTCACCAGCACCGGCCACTTAGCCCACTACGGCACGACCCAGACAAGCTGTAAGGCGCTGGACGGGAAGCAAGGACCGAGACTTCCCCCCGCAGGCGGGCAGATCCCGGGAGATCGCGTCCTTTTGGTCTCCAGCCCGCGCGCCGCTGGAGCGCCGAGACCACCCCGCAGCGAAGAGGTGCCTTTCCCAACTCCCTGAGACTACCCCGCAGCGAAGTCAGCCTCGCCAACTCCCCGGTCCCAGAGAATCCCAGCTGGCCACGCGCGCCAGCCCTGCCGCTCTGAGCGCAGGTGGCCAAGAGGACCAACAACCGGGCGCCCCGCTGCACCCAGGATGGCGCCCCTGCGCCCGGGGCCTTCAAGTCGCCAGAAGGTGACCCGCCCGGTGCTGCCGGTGCACTTACCCATGGTGGCTGCTCTGAGGGATCCCGGCCACCGGCGAATGGTGAGCAGAAGCCCGACTCCTTAGATTTTGTTTGCAGGACCTGCTCAGCCAGCTACCTGGGGGAAAGCTTGAGGTGGTAAAAGGCGGGGCTGACTCGGACTCCACCCCCCACCCGAGATGGCGGAGCGATAGTTAACGCCCCCCTCCCCCCCAACCGTAAGTACACGCCTGGAAGTCTTGCCTGGGGCCACCCCAGCCCCAAGGCGTTTGAGGAGAAAAAGACTCCAGGACCTGCCATCCTGCCCTCCTCCCACTGCCCCCACCTTCACAAACAAGAGTATGGATCAGTTGCCTGGAGAGCTTGTTAGAAAAAACTACAGGTTCTCAGGTCTGCCCCTTAGGTGGACTGACTCAATAGGTGGAGATGAGCTAGGAGACTGACGTCTAACAATCTGAGGTGATGCTGATGTCTCCTGGCTTCGGGGACCTCCCAGTACCTGCATGTACAGGGTGGCAAAACTTGCAGGAACACCAGGCACCTGCCAGTGACACAGCAGGGGTAGGACTCTATGTCATCTGCAAAGGACCATTTGGATATTTATAACATCATTCACGGACCATACAAAATTGTCAAGTTTTTAAAAATTAGCCTGCGGGCCCGGCACAGTGGCACAGTGGTTAAGGTCCTCCTTGCCTTGTGCACCCCGGGATCCCATATGGTCACCGGTTCTAATCCCGGTGGCCTTGCTTCCCATCCAGCTCCCTGCTTGTGGCCTGGGAATGCAGCTGAGGACGGCCCAAATCTTTGGGACCCTGCACCTGCATGGGAGACCTGGGAGAGCTCCTGGCCCCTGGCTTCGGATTGGCTCAGCTCCAGCCTTTGCGGTCACTTGGGGAGTGAACCATCGGATAGAAGATCTTCCTCTCTGTTTCTCCTCCTCTATGTATATCCACCTTTCCAATAAAAATAAATAAATCTTAAAAAAAAAGGAAAAAAATTGGCCTGCTATAGATTTATTGAATTTCAAGTTCCCCTGCAGTTGCCCTGGCAGAGCCAGACAAGACAAAATGACTTCAGTCCACGGCAGGTAGATTGGTGGTTCCCCAAGCCCTGATAGAGTTTGAACCGCTGAAAACCTTTCCGGAAGATTCTACATTTCCTTTCATTAACAGAACCAGGGCCAGACATGTGCAGCAGTGGCTGAGACCCTGCTTGGGATGCCCACATTCCAGGTGGGATGACTGGTGCTGAATCCTGGCTCCGCTTCCATTCTAGCTGCCTGCTAATACACCTGGGAAGGCAGCTGTGGATGATCCAAGGGCTTGGGCCTCTGCCATCCACGTGGGAGACCCAGCTAGGGTTCCCAGCTCCTGCCCATGCCTCGACGGTTGGAGGCATTTGGCGAGAGAACCAGGAGATGGAAAACTCTCTGCCTTTTAAAGAAAAAAAACAAATGAGAATCAAGATGGCAGAATAAGGTAAGGACATGTTTAAACAGAGAAACACTTAATCAGGATGAAGCAGAGAGGACACATTCCAGGAAACAGGAGAGGACAGAACAACAGTAAAAGGGTACTTGGAGACTGACAGACACAGGAAAGCAGCGGACACAACGGTGTGGTGTTGCAGTGACTGATACTCCAGCGGCATTCAGCTAACGGCGATCTGAACTCCACCAGCAGCCGGAACTCCACCAGCAACAAGGTGAGAAGGGACATTTACTGGGGGCCCAGGATGTGAAGACTGACAAAGAACGGGTCCATCCTGCTGTTCTGTTTGATTTGACCAGGAGCAGACAGAGTGGCAGGTCCCAGAGGAGCACTACAGAACAAGGTTGATTTCACAGCCTAGTCCGCCCCCTAGAGCCGAATCGAGCACCATTTTGTAGCGTGCTTGATTTTAGATGTGCATGCGCTGGGCTGTGAGTGAACTCATTGACCTCAGTGCGTTGCAGTGGTTGCACAGGGAAAATAATACTGACTGTGGCATTGTATGGGTCAAAATAAGTCCATGTGGCACCAGACCTAACAGCAAACAGGTTCCGGCAAGATCAGCAACAACAACCTAGCTATATAGGACACCTGGTATCTCCCTAATCCTGGGACCTACTCCTACTGGCAATGGGAGAGAGGTTGCAGAGACAATGGTGCAGCCAGGAGGTGGAGACTGGTGAGCCAGGAGCTGGGCTACACAGACCATGGTGGAAATCTAACATAAGAACCCAGACCTGGAACTTGCTGGACATGTTTAAGGTAAGGACATGTACAGTGGCACAAGTGGCTGTAAACAGAGAGCTGTGTACCAACTGCAATAAGTGAAATCGAACTGTAGACCTGTGGGTGACACAGCTTAGAAACCTTCCGCAACGAGAAGAATCTGATAACTAGAAGTACAATGACCAAGAGCAAAAGAAGAGACAGAGGCACAATGAATATTACTGAAGACTCCCCTGTAAAGGAGCAAAAACCCTATGCCAGCCTCAGAGTTAACTGAGGAAGACATCGAGAAAATGGGGGACACAGAATTAAAACAATTGTTGTAAAGCTTCTTATCAACAACGAGAAGCACGTAAAGCAGGCGTTCAAGGAACTCAAGGAATATGTCACTCTGGAATTTAGTCAAATGAAAGCTGATGTATCAGAAATGAAGAATACAGTGGTACAAATGAAAAGTACAGTGGGGAGGCTCCAAAATAGAATGAAGGAGACAGAAGAAAGAATCTTAAAATTGGAAGATATTTCCTGTCACCAAAGGGAAGCAAACAAAAAGCTGGAAGCAGAGCTGGATCGGGCCAAAAAAAAGTATTCAAGAATTGAAAGACACTATTAAGAGGCCTAATATAAGAGTTATGGGAGTCCCAGAAGGTGCAGAAAGAGGAACTGGTTTTACAAATATATTTAATGAAATAATAAAGGAAAATTTCCCTAATCTGGAGAAAGAATTGGGAAACAACATCCAGGAGGGGCACAGAACTGCCAACAGGCTTGACCAAAACCGATCTTCATCATGACACATGAGAATCAAGCTCTCTTCAATCGAACATAAGGAAAAGATCCTTAAAGGTACACATGAAAAAAAATCAATTGACATATAAAGGAATGCCAATTAAACTCAGAGGAAACCTCTCAGAGGAAACTACAGGCCAGAAGAGAATGGAGTGACATATTCCATATTCTAAAAGAAAAAATTGTCAGCCCAGGATAATGCACCCAGCAAAACTTGATTTTTTTTTTGTTTCATCTCTTCAAAACTGATTAAATTCTTCAATGACTCATAGACCATACAGTAGCATCATTTTCTTCAAGAATGTTCTTGATTTTCTTTTTCACTTCTTCCGTGACACATTAGTCATTCAGTAGCATGTTATTTAACTTCCTGGTGCTTTTAATTTCTATTTTTCTTTCTGTTGTTGGTTTTGTTTTGTGGCTTTTCATTTAAGGGGATGTATAGTAACTGTGTAATGTTGACTATCATATCTAGATGTGAGGATACAATGCAAAGATGAACTCCCAATGAAACCATTTATTATATCTTGACAATAGGAAGCTGAACTCTCTGCCATTGTCCATGCCCGCAATGATGGATTTATGACTGTTTATGAAGAACTGTACTATAGTAATAATATAGGGGAACTCAGTGAGGGGGGAGGGGATTTGCAAGAGGGTAAGGGAAATCCCAGGGTCTATGGAACTGTATCATAAAATGATAATAATAAAAAAAGAATATGAAATAAAAAATAAATGATAATTAAACAAAATGAGAATGATAAAACAAAATTGACAATTCCACAGCAATGGTCTCAGACCATCTTCTTGCTTTCTTGTCTGGCTTGAGGCAGTTCCTGTTCTGTGAACACAGAAAGAAACATTAAAATGTAAAATCAGGGCCCAGCACAGCAACCTAGTGGCTAAAGTCCTTACCTCGCATGTGCCAGGACTACGGCAGCCAGTGGATTCTGGAGAGATTTCATCTTTCTTGGAGTGGCAAGATCAGCAGCAATACAGAACTGTGGAACTATCAAAACCACTTGAGCAGCACTCTTGGAACATGGCCCACATTAGGGGCCCTGAGATGGTTGGGTAGCTGGGTGGGGCTTCTCCCCTTATCTCTCTCCTGCCCCTGGATAAAGGAAGGAAAAAGAATGTAAAAACTATGGTTGTGGGCCCGGCGCCATGGCCTAGCGTCTAAAAGTTCTCCCATGGAAGGTGCAGGGATCCCATATGGGTGCTGGTTCTAATCCCAGCAGCTCCACTTTCCATCCAGCTCCCTGTTTGTGGCCTGGGAAAGCAGTCAAGGACGGCCCAATGCCTTGGGACCCTGCACCTGCATGGGAGACCTGGAGGAAGTTCCTGGCTCCCGGCTTTGGATCAGCGCAGCACCTGCCATTGTGGTTATTTGGAGAGTGAATCATAAGACAGAAGATCTTCCTCTCTGTCTCTCCTCGTCTCTGTATATTTGGCTTTGCAACAAAAATAAATAAATCTTAAAAAAAAAAAAAAGGAAAAGAAAACAAAGATCTCACCCACTTTCCTTTAGTCCTTGACCCTTTGCACACTAATCAAATATGTAAAAATTACCCAACACAAAATGTATACAATTAAAAAAAAAAACTGTTGAACTATCAAAACCTGTTGAGTAGGACCCTCAGCACATGCCCCACAGCGAGGACCCTGGGGTGGTGTCGGGCGGCTGTCCTCAATCCCAGGCACACAGGCGTTTGGGAGGCTGAGTGTGGCTTCTCCCCTCATTTCTTCCTTTCCCCAGATACAGGAAAGAAAAAGAAAACGTGGAAATAATGGTCTCACCCACCTTCCTGTAGTCCTTGACCCTTATCACCATAATCAACTATGTAAAATCATCAAAAATAAGTTGTCTTAAAAAAAATCAGCTAGCCATATAATAAGATCTCCTTAACATTCCTGCATTTCTTTCCGCCTTGGTGGGGGAAAAGGACAAAACCTACCAAGTTTGAAAACACTATTCTTTTTTTTAATAGATTGTGTCTCCTAGTTTTGAATTTCTTTTTTTTTTTTTCTTAAAGATTTATTCATTTTATTACAGCCAGATATACAGAGAGGAGGAGAGACAGAGAGGAAGATCTTCCGTCCGATGATTCACTCCCCAAGTGAGCCGCAATCGGCCGGTGCACGCCGATCCAGTGCCGGGAACCAGGAACCTCTTCCGGGTCTCCCACGCGGGTGCAGGGTCCCAATGCATTGGGCCATCCTTGACTGCTTTCCCAGGCCACAAGCAAGGGCCCGAAAACACTATTCTTTTGAAATGTTATTCATTCAAAAGTTTTTAGGGCCTGGCGCCACGGCCTAGCAGCTAAAGTCCTCGCCTTAAACACGCCAGGATCCCATATGGGCGTCGGTTCTGATCCTGGCAGCTCCACTTCCCATCCAGCTCCCTGCTTGTGGCCTGGGAAGGTAGTCGAAGAGGCCCAAGGCCTTGGGACCCTGCACCCGCGTGGGAGACCCGGAAGAAGTTCCTGGCTCCTAGCTTCAGATCAGCACAGTACCAGCCTTTGCGGTCACCTGGGGAGTGAATCATCGGATGGAAGATCTTCCTCTGTCTCTCCTCCTCTCTGTAGATCTGACTTTGTAATAAAAATAAATAAATCTTTAAAAAAAAAAGTTATTTTAGGCCTATGCATGTGCCCATTTCTTTGACTCCTTATCCTCACAGCATCCCAAAACCCTAAAACTACAAAAGGCACAGCCTGCTGAAATGCTGGGGCTTCTGCCACCTGCTGCTTCACTTTGGGCTTTTGCAAGTCTTTCCCAGCAATTCTCATTCAACCACCTACTGTAGGCCAGGAAAAGCACACATTGAGTCTACAGCAATACATTCAAGAAAAAGCTCAGTTTCAGGCCTGGCGCCGTGGCCTAGTGGCTGAAGTCCTTGCCTTGAACACCCTGGGTTCCCATATAGGTGTTGGTTCTAATCCCAGTAGCCTCGCTTCCCATCCAGCTCCCTGCTTGAGGCCTGGGAAAGCAGTCAAGGACGGCCCAATGCCTTGGGACCCTGTACCCATGTGGGAGACCCAGAAGAGGCTCTGGGCTCCTGACTTTGAATCAGTTCAGCTGCGGCTAATGGGGCTGCTTGGGGAGTGAATCATCGGATGGAAGGTATTCCTGTCTTTCCTCCTCTCTGTATATCTGACTTTGCAATAAAAATAAATAAAACTTAAAAACAAATACAAAAACCTCAATTCCGATATGGGAGTGGGGTACCAGTAGCCAGGACTTCCCTGACAGCAGCAGCAGCAGCAGCAACAGCAGGAGAGAGGAAAGGACTTTCAGAAGCTCTTTAAAATTCAGTGTAGGATGTGGCCTATGACATACATTTACATTTTTGATTTAAAAAAATGCTGAATTTATTTGAAATAGTTTTTTGTTTGTTTAAAGATGTATTTTATTTTTATTGGAAAGGCAGTTTTATAGAGTGAAGGAGACAGAGGGAAAGATCTTTCGTCTGCCAGTTCACTTCCCAAGTGGCCACAATGACCAGAGCTTAGCTGATCTGAAACCAGGAGCCAGAAGCTTCTTCAGATCTCCCATGTGGGTGCAAGCTTTGGGCCATCCTCTACTGCTTTCCCAGGCCAGAGGCAGAGATCTGGACGGGAAGTGGAGCAGCCAGGACACGAACCAGCGCCTGAATGGCATCCCAGCAGCTGCAAGATGAGCATTTAGTGACTTAGCCATCACACCACTGTGCCAGGCCCTATTTGAAATAGTTAACAGAGAAAGACAGATCTTCCACAGGCTGTGACTTAAATCCGAAGTGCCACAAAGCTATCCCCGCCCTGCCCAGGGCTCGTCCAACCTTATTGGAGAATGACAATTGTGTACTTTAACTATGTTTTTTGCTCTCTCCGTAAACAGAGGTGAGGAAGTACCTGACAGCCTTTCCTTCCCCTGCCTCCAAGTGGCAAGCAAGTGGCTTTGCCAGGCAGCGTTCTGCCTAGAACAAACTGCTGTGACTCAAGGGCCTGGGGTTCGGGTCCTAGTTGTTCCACTGCTGATTTAGCTCCCTACTAAAATGCCTGGGAAAAGAGGGATGACAGGTCAGGTGCTTGGCCCCTGTAACTAACATGGCAGACCCAGATGAAGCTCCTGGCTCCAGCCTTAGCTGTTGTGACCACCTGGGACGTGAACCTGCAGAGGGAAAATCTCTCACTCTAGCTCACTGACTCTTTCTCTGTATCTCCACATTCAAATCACTCACACTGGGAGGGAACAAAAGGGAGTATCATAATAAGGCGACTGGATACACCTCTGGCACTTACTCTTTGCAGCTCTGGAATGTCACTGCTTCAAAATAAATGAGAAACATTTATTTGGAAAAAAAAAATTTTTTCCCACATAATCAATACAAAGGACATGGGATCAGAGTTAAAAAGGAAGCAGGGACCCTTGTACAGTGCTTCATTCATTTTCTCTCTTGTAAAAGTAAATACACTCCTGGGCTCGGCAGTGTGGCCTAGTGGCTAAGGTCCTTGCCTTGATCCCATATGGCCGCTGGTTCTAATCCCGGCAGCTCCACTTCCTCTTTATCTCTCCTCCTCTCAGTATATCTGACTTTGTAATAAAAAATAAAATAAATCTTTTTTTTTAAAAAAAGTAAATACACTCCTGGACCTGGCGTGATAGTGTAATGGTTAAAGTCCTCGCCTTGAACGCACAAGGAACCCATAAGGGCGCTGGTTCTAATCCTGGCAGCTCCACTTCCCATCCAGCTCCCTGCTTGTGGCCTGGGAAGGCAGTCGGGGACGGCCCAAAGCCTTGGGACCCTTTACCTGCATGAGA
Source organism: Ochotona princeps (assembly GCF_030435755.1). Lineage (NCBI taxonomy): Eukaryota > Metazoa > Chordata > Mammalia > Lagomorpha > Ochotonidae > Ochotona > Ochotona princeps. Next base: position 10,092,133 of record NC_080843.1, on the reverse strand, counting down.
GACCTGGAAGAGGCTCCTGGCTTCAGATTGGCTCAGCTCCAGCTATTGTGGTTACTTGGGGAGTGAACCATCAGACAGAAGATCTTCCTCTCTGTCTCTCCTCCTCTCTGTATATCTGTGTTTCCAATAAAAATAAATAAATCTTAAAAAAATAAATCAATAAATAAACTCCTTAATGATTGCTCTGAGACATCAGCTCAGATTGCCAGGCCATAGCATGGCAATGTCTCTCATGTTACCGGCTGAGGTGCCACTGATATTACAGTTTATCATCTGACGTAAGGAGTACCGATGCTTACTCAACATCTCCTTACTGGCTTGGAACTTACTTCTACAGCATCAGAATTAGACAAACTGCAAGCATCTGATAGCCACGTTGATGCAAAAGTAGTTCCCCTGTTTTGTTGTTTGTCTCAATTCTTTACTATTTCTTCCTGCATATTTTGATGATGCTCAGTTCATCAATTTTTTTTAAAGATTTATTTATTTTTATTGGAAACACAGATATACAGAGAGGAAGATCTTCTGTCTGACAATTCACTCCCCAAGTGGCCGCAATGGCTGGAGCTGAGCCAACCTGAAGGCAGGAGTCAGTAGCCTCTTCTGGGTCTTCCACTTGGATACAGGGTCCCAACGCTTTGGGCTATCCTCAACTGCTTTCCCAGTTCGAAGCAGGGAGCAGGATGGGAAGTAGGGTCGCAGGGATTAGAACCTGCGCCCATATGGGAACCCAGGGTGTTCAAGGCAAAGATTTTAGCCACTAGGTTGTCGGGCAGTGCTCAATTACTTTTCTTAATGGATCAGGTTTTTGTTGTCATAGAAAAGATTTTCTTTCCCCAAATCACAAACACTTGCTCCTAGGTTTCTCTGAGAAGCTTTGTGTAGTTTTTTTACAGTTCATTTGGGTTCATGACCCATTTTTAATTAATTTCAAGATATGGGCTGAAGTTAACTGTTTACAAGTATTGTATATCCGTAATATCATTTGTTGCAAAGATTTATTTCTCCCACTGAATTGCTTGGAGATTGTGTTTGAGAAAAATCAAGCTTTTGGACTTTTTCTGTTCCATTGGCTCATATGCCTATGTGCTAAAACCACACCTTCTCAGTTACTGCAGCTTTACAATATATTTTGACCGGGAGCAACTCAAGATGGTGGAATAGGGTAAGGACACATTTAAACAGATGGAGAAACACTTAATCAGGATAAAGCAGAGAAGACACATTCCAGGAAATAGGAGAGGGCAGAACTACCTGGAGACTGACAGACACAGGAACGCAGCAAAAACAATGGTGTGGTGTTGCAGTGACTGATATACTCCAGCAGCATTCACCTAACAGTGATCTGAATTCCACCAGCAGCTGGAACTCCACCAGCAACCAGGTGGGAAGAGACTTTCACTGCGAGCTTGGGAGGTGAATACAGACAAAGAACTGTCCGTCCTGCTGGTTTGTTTAATTTGACCAGGAGCAGAGACAGAGTGGCAGATCTCATATGGGCAGTCCGGGAACAGGGTTGATTCCATAGCCAGGTCAGCCCCCTAGAGCTGAATTGGGCGCCATTTTACGTAAGGAGGCAAAGGCAAGAGAAAGGACTGAGCATGCGCTGAGCTGGGAGTGAACCATTTCTGATTCAGTGAACTGATCAACGTGGCATTCTACAGGTTCCACCCAAGCAGGTCTGGGTAGCCCTCAGATCTGATGGCCAGCAGATCAAGAACTCTAGTAGTGTTACATCAGGCGCCATTTTGTACAGTGTGGCAAAAGTTTTAGGACTGCAGGGGACAACAGTGAACTGCACATGTGCTGAGCTCACAAGAACTCACTAAGTTCAATGGATTGCAGTGGTCGCACAGGAAAATAATACCAATTGTGGCATTCTACGGGTCAAAATAGGTCCGTGTGGCACCAGACCTAACGGCAAACAGGTTCTGGCAAGATCAGCACCAACAACAACCTAGCTATATAGGACACCTGGTATCTCCCTAATCCTGGGACCTGCTCAACCGGAAGTAGGAGAAAGGTTGTAGAGACAATGGTGCAGCCTCAGCATGGTGTAACAGGAGGTGGAGACTGGTGAGCCAGGAGCTGGGCTACACAGACCATGGTGGAAATCTAACATAAGAACCCAGACCTGGAACTTGCTGGAGGCAGTGGCACAAGTGGCTGCAAGCAAAGAAACGTGTACCAACTGTAATAAGTGAAATCAAACTGTAGACCTGTGGGTGACAGAGCTTAGAAACCTTCCCTAAGGAGAAAAATCTGATAACTATAAGTACAATGACCAGGAGCAAAAGAAGAGACAGAGGTACAATGAATATTACTGAAGACTCCCCTGTAAAGGAGCAAAAACCCTATGCCAGCCTCAGAGTTAACTGAGGAAGACATCGAGAAAATGGGGGACACAGAATTCAAAAAACTCATTTTAAAGCTTCTGATCAACAATGAGAAACACATATAAGAGTTCAAAGGATTTAAGGAGTATGTTAAGTAGGAAATAGCAGCAATAAAGCAAATCGAGGCTGATATATCAGAAATGAAGAATACAGTGGTACAAATGAAAAGTACAGTGGAGAGTCTCCAAAATAGAATGAATGAAGCAGAAGAAAGAATCTTAAAATTGGAAAATATTTCCTGTCACCAAAGGGAAGCAAACAAAAAGCTGGAAGCAGAGATGGATCAGGCCAAAAGAAAAATTATTCAAGAATTGAAAGACACTATTAAGAGGCCTAATATAAGAGTTATGGGAGTCCCAGAAGGTGCAGAAAGAGGAACTGGTTTTACAAATATATTTAATGAAATAATAAAGGAAAATTTCCCTAATCTGGAGAAAGAATTGGGAAACAACATCCAGGAGGGGCACAGAACTGCCAACAGGCTTGACCAAAACCGATCTTTATCATGACACATGAGAATCAAGCTCTCTTCAATTGAACATAAGGAAAAGATCCTTAAATGTACACATGAAAAAAAAATCAATTGACATATAAAGGAATGCCAATTAAACTCAGAGGAGACCTCTCAGAGGAAACTCTACAGGCCGGAAGAGAATGGAGTGACACATTCCAGATTCTAAAAGAAAAAATCGTTGGCCCAGGATAACATATCCAGCAAAGCTTTCTTTTGTCTTTGAAAATGAAATAAAATTCTTCCACAGTAAAGAAAAGTTAAAAGAATATGCCTCGGGCCCGGAGGCGTGGCCTAGCGGCTAAAGTCCTCGCCTTGAAAGCCCCGGGATCCCATATGGGCGCCGGTTCTAATCCCGGCAGCTCCACTTCCCATCCAGCTCCCTGCTTGTGGCCTGGGAAAGCAGTCGAGGACGGCCCAATGCATTGGGACACTGCACCCGCGTGGGAGACCCAGAAGAGGTTCCTGGTTCCCGGCTTCGGATCGGCGCGTACCGGCCCGTTGCGGCTCACTTGGGGAGTGAAACATCTGATGGAAGATCTTCCTCTCTGTCTCTCCTCCTCTCTATATATCCGGCTTTCCAATAATAATAAAATCTTTAAAAAAAAAAAAAAAAGAATATGCCTCTTCCAAACAGAGAAGAGGAATAGCACCCGACAAAACCAAAGCCAAATGTGAAGAACATCCCAGCAAAATGACAACAGAATGCTAAATCAATGAACAACCCATTCCTAAAATAACAAGACCAAATTGCCACCTATACGTATTAATCCTGAGTGTAAATGGCTTAAGCTCAATCAAACGTCACAGATTAGTAGACTGGATTAAAAAACAAAACCCATCTATTTGTTGCCTACGGAAGACACATTTCACCAACAAAAATCAGCAGAAATTACAACTAATGGTTTTTGATTTGTTTTTGTTAATTTCATCTCTACAAAGCAGTTTCTTCTCATTAAATTCTTCAATGACTCATAGACCATACAGTAGCATCATTTTCTTCAAGAACGTTCTTGATTTTCTTTTTCATTTCTTCAGCAACACATGAGTTATTCAGTAGCATGTTCTTTAACTTCATGGTGTTGTTAATTTCTTTTTTCTTCCTGTTGCTGGTTTTGTTTTGTGTCTTTTCATTTAAAGGGATGTATAGTAGCTGTGTAATGGAGACTGTCATATCTAATAACATGTTATTTAACTTCATGGCATTTTAAATTTCTATTGTTCTTCCTATTGTTGATTTTGTACTGTGAATTTTCATTTAAGAGGATGTACAGTAACTGTGAAAGGGAGACTAACATATCCAGATGTGAGGATACAATGTAGCATGCATCTCTACTTCCAGACAAAGAAGGACTCCCAATGAAAATGTTTACTGGGCCCGGAGGCGTGGCCTAGCGGCTAAAGTCCTCGCCTTGAAAGCCCCGGGATCCCATATAGGCTCAGGTTCTAATCCCGGCAGCTCCACTTCCCATCCAGCTCCCTGCTTGTGGCCTGGGAAAGCAGTTGAAGATGGCCCAATGCATTGGGACCCTGCACCCGCGTGGGAGACCTGGAAGAGGTTCCTGGTTCCCAGCTTTGGATCGGCGCGCATCGGCCTGTTGCGGCTCACTTGGGGAGTGAATCATCGGACGGACGGAAGATCTTCCTCTCTGTCTCTCCTCCTTTCTGTATATCTGACTTTGTAATAAAAAGAAATCTTTAAAAAAAAAAAAAAAAGAAAATGTTTACTATATCTTGACAATAGGATTCTGGACTCTCTGCCACTGTCCATGCCCGCAATGATGGACATATGACTGTGCTTGAAGAACTATACTTTAGTAATGATATAGAGAAACTAGGTGGGTGGGTGACTGGGAAGGGGATAATGGAAATCCCAGGAGCCTATGAAACTGTATCATAAAATGATAATAATAATAATAATAATAATACATTTAAAAAGATTTAAAAAGAAAAAAAAACAATATATTTTGATCTGGTCATATGTGTCCTCCAGTGTTGTTCTCAATTTTCAAGACTGTTTTGGGTCCTTTCCATATACATTATATGGTCAGCAGAGTGAGAATGGGCAAGCACATAGTTATGGAAATCAGTAACAGCGTTTTCACATGTCAGAGGTTCAGGACCATGTGCTTTCTTTATGTGTTAAGCCTATAATAGTATAATATTTGTAGAATATCCATATGCATCTATTGTTGTTGCTAAATTCTACAAGTGCCCCTAAAGAGTTACCTTATGTCTTTCCGTAATGTCTGCTCAGATTTTAAGCACATATGATTATTTCTTCAAGAAAGGAAAACATGGGGTAAACCGTATGAACCTAACAGGGTAAAAACACTCAGAATTGCAGGATGAAACACTTCCCCTGAGGTGCTATCTGTAACCCAGGTAAGGAGAAAACTTTGTGCAGCACAACAAAATGAAATGATGAGAAACAAGTCATGAATGAGTAATGTGATAGGCAGCATTATTTTGTTACAAGGGTCACTGCACAAGTGCCTCTCTCATGATTACATAAGCTGCAGAATCACACAGCTATTTGTGAAACATATTTGCTAAAGAATATTCTTTATTTTTAAAAACATGTCAATGTGCCTGAACCATGATTTAAAACTTGTGTGATGACAAGCCACATCCCATTTGACCAAACACAGCCTTTGGGTTACTAATCTGTGGTTGGAAAAAAAAGAAGAGGACATTTAGGTTGTCCTTTCTCCTTCGCTTCCACATCATCACTCTCAGGAGCAGCCATCAGCTGACACAGGGAAATGACAAAAGGCAGAAAGGAGAAGATTGTTCCGCTTGATTGTGCTTCTTCGCACCTCATTCTCGCTCTGGATGTTCCAAGCCAGTTGTACCTGGGGTGGAGAGCCTGGGATCCCTCTGTGGCTTACCCAGTGGACCTGTTCACCTTGTCTTCACTCAGGCTCCCTGATCCCTCATGTCCTCAAAGACCCTGTGCCTATAGGGTATCGCGAAGGCTCCACGCCAACGAGGTAGCAAGCAGCAGCAGGGCACATGACTGTTGGTGGCTCTCACACACATGCAGCAGCCTCTAAAGAGACTTTATCTACTAAACACGCAAAGAGGAAGCTATTAGCAAGTTCAAGATGGTGACAGCAAAACATTAAGTAACACACAGGGTCCTTCCTGGCTGACTACACAGATTCCACGTCCTTGTGGCCAGCAATGGTTTCTTTTCCCCAGGCTAACTATGAAGCACTTCATGATTGATAGTTTCCACAAGGTTCATTTATACCCTCACTGTGGTAACACACTGGATACACCCTAGGTTTAGGGTGTAATCACATCTGCCTGGCATTTCAGTGATGTTTCTTCTTTTGTGTGATATTGAAGAATTTACTTTGACTTTCTTCACCTCAATTTCCTTAAATGTGAAAACACAGGTGGATAATACTTACCTGGAAGAGGAGACACCATGATCACAACAGTGGTTTCCCCAGGGCGAGGCTTATCCACTGCACTCCGGATGTGCTGACCCTGCAATTTCCTCAAATGTGGGAAACTCAACTGCATAGTTTGTGGTAGTGGGGGACTGCGTTCACACTCTCCTCTGTAAACAAACAAACAAACAAACAAACAAATCACAGGTTTATAACAGCACCTGCTCCAATAGAAGGCACAGGTTGTGGCCACTTCTTGCAATGAACAAAGAAGTGCCTCGAACAAAACAAATGGGGTTATTTTTATAGCAAGTATCTATGGGAGAATAAATAGCTACATGACAGTGAACAAATATGCATTGAGGGGCATTCCAAGTGACACAGAGCAGAAAGGCAATAAAGATTTACAATGCACAGGCTCGAGATTCTGATTCTATCACTTCAATGTAGACAGTAGTAAAACAGCATGCCTCAGGGGTAGCTGTCCTTTCCACGGATCTTTAAAACTCCAAGATCCTACCTAAATTCCAGTTGGCTTCCTGGTGTTCCAAGGAGCAGAGTTTTTTCCTGATAGGGTGCAGCTGTTTCTTTAGAGATTCCAGACTTCCAAGAATACAGTCACCTTTACAATTAACCCTTCCACACAGTGCAATTGTGGAGAGCAGGGGCAACATACATCCGGTTCTAGGAGTTCTGCAACACACAGAATTGCTCAGAGATGGTGGCCACTTTTATTTCCCAAGAGGAAGAATGACTTTGATCAGCCCATCTGTGACCTGTTCTTGCAGGATAATTTCCGAGATATCAGGATGGGAGAAATGGCAGCGAGGTGCAGGAAATTGAATCCACGTGTCATGCAGCAGCTTGGGCAAGTCACCTTCACTCTTCAAGGATGGATCCTCTGGCCAGAGAAGAGTAAAGGTATTACCCACCAGCACACTAGGGGGAGATTTTAATGAAATGGCACACATAAAAGTGTTCTGCAGTGAAATTAAGAGATGATAAAAATACATATGAAAAATAAACTCCAGAATCCAGCACCTGCAGCCTATTGGCTAAAGTCCTAGCCTTGCATGCGCCAGGATCCTCTATCTGCCCTGGTTTGTGTCCCGCCTGCTCTACTTCCCATCCAGTTCCCTGTCTGTGGCCTATGAAAGCAGTAAAGGATATCCCAAAGCCTTGGGACCCTGCACCTGTGTGGAAAACCTGGAAGAAGCTCCAGGCTCCTGGAGCCTGGATGGGAAGCGGGGTCTCTGGGATTAGAACTGGCATCTATATGGGTTCCTAGCAAGTGTAAAGGGAGGACTTTAGCCACTAGGCTACCACGCTGGATCCAGGCTAACAAGTTTTACTCTTGATTTTACTGAGCTGGGAAGTATAAAGAAAATGGGAATTCTCTGAAAGGAAACCCTAGTTGTGAAGGAGACCACAAAATACTCGTTTGCATGATCTGGAAGATTATGTCCCAAGAGCCCCATGTGTAACTGGGTGTAAGGGGATAGAGCGGATCCACAGAGATTGGAGAAGCCTCGGCCTTCCCCAGCTCAGGCTAGCTACCAGTGTTTGCTGTACGCATTGGAAAAGTGCATTGGGAAATTGTCTTTATCACTGTGTAAATGGCTGCTCTAAACCCAATGGCTAGAGAAGCTAACCTTCCTCAGGTAACAGCATTCCAGCATCAGCATAAGCATGGGTACATATCTTTCTCCTTTTTGAATACGAAAGAGGTATGTTTTCATTCCAAACTTTTTGGGAAAGTTCTGAAAAAAAGTGATATCTTAAATTAATATTTTATTAGACTTCTTTGTAGACTTTTTAACCTTAGCAGATTAGCTAGGAAGATACGTGTTGTTTCATAACTTCTTCAATCTTACCTTTAACATTTTCTTTCATGTCAGTAAGTAGTTTTAACATCCTCTCTTTAAAAACAAAAACAAGGAAAACCAAACTGCTGCAAGAATTTCATTTTAGCTAGGCACCTACTTCCATCTATTACCTTTTATTCAGAGCTTGCAGTGAGTCCCTGGTCTGGGGTTACTGTAATCACACCACAGTAAACATCCTGCCATAGAGATAACTGGGCTTCTTTCCTATAACTTCTCCAGTATCAATTCCTAGAAGTTGGACTTTCCCGGTCAAAGTCTAGGAAAACAATTTAAACCTCGCTTTGTATCTAGTGCCACACAGCCTTCCAGAAAGACTTTTCCTCTCACTAGCAGCATATGAAAGAGATGAAATGCGCTGAACACAAAATAAACAAATAAATTCAAAAAATCACGTGCATGTGAGGATAGTATCAGAGGCTTGGGAGGCCCTGCTGGGAGTGGCCGCCTCCCCTGGGTGAGACCCCTCCGGGGCAGACGCGGCTGTATTGCCTGTGCTGTCCTCCTTCTCGCCCCTCCTGCAGGACAGGCAGCCCTTCCTGCAGGTTACCTTCCTGGGTGCCCCACCTGGCCTTAAACTCGGGGCTACCTGGGACTCAGCAGTTAACCTGTGACCCTGGTTGAGGAAGGGAGTCTTCAGGAGTCCACAGACATGCTTCACCTCAGCGAGATACTCTATTTATTTGTTAAAGATTTATTTATTTTATCAGAACGGCAGATATACAAAGAGGAGAGAGACAGACAGGAAGATCTTCCATCCGATGGTTCACTCCCCAAGTGGTCACATCGGCTGGTGCTGCGCTGATCCAAAGCCAGGAGCCAGGAACTTCTTTCCAGGTCTCCCACACGGGTGCAGGGTCCCAAGGCATTGGGCCGTCCTTGACTGCCCTCCCAGACCACAAGCAGGGAGCTGGATGGGAAGTGGAGCTGCCAGGATTAGAACCAGTGCCCATATGGGATCCCAGTGTGTTGAAGGCGAGGACCTTAACCATTATACTATCGCACTGGGCCCAAGATACTCTGATAAGAGGAAAACAGAAACCCCACCACATCTAATGGAAGGGGATGCAGGGAACTGTGACTAGCAAGTTTAAGCCTTGTTTCCTCCTCTCTGCAAACGAGACACAGTGTAATTTAGGCTTGTGCAAGAAGGAGACATATTTGCTCCCTATGAGGCATATTATAAGAGCTATATAGTTTTTAAAGAGGGTCAATGATTGAGTGGCCTGTCTGGAAACACAAGTAGAGAATCTAAAGCAAGCTGAGCCACCGTTCTCGGAGGAATCGAACTTCTGCTGCTGTTCCACCAGCTACATCCCCAACCAAGACGCAAAGTGTTGCTGAAGCACCACTGGTGCCTCAGGAAAGACGCTTCCAAGTGTGCTGTGACAAAGGATTTCTGATCATGGATGGCATCCGAACGCAGAGCCGTGTAAACGGGTAGATGAGGGTTTGTTGGGATTTTGCAGATAATCTCTGTGACTCTTGGACCCTGACCAGGCAGGGACCAGGGGAAGGAGACCGGGTACAGGCGGGCAGCGAAAACCCAGGATGCACAGCCCAGACAAGAGGATGGCCATGGACAACCGGCGTGGGTATTACTTTGTGAGTGTCAGGTCTGGAATTGTGTGAAGCTACTGCAAAACTTCTGAGGAAACGGAGTTAAAACTTCAGGGACAGACACTGGGCACAGTCCCCCCTGCATCCTGTATCAGGATTCAAATCCTGACTCTGCTTCTGCTGCAAGATTCCTGCTAATGCACACCCTGGGACGCAGCAGGTGGGGGCCCCACTCACAGGAGAGAGCTGGATTCAGCTCCAGCTGCTTTTTTGAAAAATAATGAGGGCTTGGCACGACGGCTCAACAGCTAAATCCTCACCTTGCAAGTGCCGGGATCCCAAATGGGCGCTGGTTTGTGTCCCAGATGCTCCACTTCCCATCCAGCTTCCTGCTTGTGGCCTGGGAAAGCAGTCGAGCATGACCCAAAGCCTTGGGATCCTGCACCTGCATGGGAGACTCCTGGTTTCAATTCAGCTCAGTTCTAGACATTGCAGTCATTTGGGATGGGTAAACCAGTGGATGGGATCTTTCTCCCTGTCTCTCTTTCTTTCTGTAAATCTGATCTGCTTTACCAATAATGGTAAATAAATCTTTAAAAGAGAGAAAGGAAGAAAGAAAATGAATGAAACATTTTGCCTTATCCTAGCAAGTATAAATGCTATGAATATATCATTTAGCTTTGTAAGATCATTATTTTTTCAATGTTTGATTCAAAAAAAAAAAAAAAAAGACAGTCATAGAAGGCCCTTGCACACATGTGAGAGACCCAGAAAGAAGCTCCTGGCTCCTGGCTATGGACTGGCTCAGCTCTGGCCAATGCAGGCATTTGGGGGAGTGAACCAGTGAATGGAAGAGCTCTCTCTCTCTGGTTCTCCTTTGTTCTCTGTAAATTCTTCCTCTCAAATAAAAATAAATTGTAAAAAAAAAGACATCCATAGAAATTCATCTGTGTTATTTTCTAACTTCTGCTATTTTATTTCCTTTTATTTTTCTTTGAGCTTACTCAGAGTTGAAGACTAAGCATTTTTAATTTACAACTTACAAAGGCTTAAGACATAAACTAGCCTCTACAAGTTTTGTCTTAACATTTAAAACTATGTGTTTGTTTGTTCATGAGGGGTCACTATATCTCCTGGTTTAGTCCCCAAGTACCCACAGTGGCTGGCTGAAGCCAGGAGCCGGAAACTTCACTTAGGTCTCCCATGTAGGCAGCAGGTGTCCAGCCATGACCTGCTGGCTCACAGGGTATGCATCAGCAGAAAAACGGAATGAGAAGCACAGCCAGGACTAAACTCAGTCATCCCAACTTAAATCACTAGACCAATGATCCTTGTGGCTTACACCCACCATTTTTATTATTATTTTCCTTTGCATTGTTCCTATTTTCAGATTCCCATTATGACTTCTTTCTTCATTCACAAGCTATTTAGGAGCAGACTTTAAAGTTTCAAATGTGTGGGGCCAGAGTTATGGCATAGCATGTAAAGCTTTCAACTGTGATACTAGCAACCCATATGGGCACCAGTTTGTGTCCTGGCTGCTCCTCCTCCCTTCCAGCTCCCTGCTTGTGGCCTGGGAAAGCGTTAGAGGTCAGCTCAAAGCCTTGGGAGCCTGCACCGTGTGGGAGACCCAGAAGAAGCTCCTGGCTCCTGGTTTCAGAGTGCCTCAGCTTGAACCACAGTGGCCTTTTGAGGAATGAACCAGCAGATAGAGCTCATTCTCTCTCTCTCTCCTTATCTGCATAAATCTGATCTGCCTTTCCAATAAAAATAAATATTTTTTTAAAACGAAAACAAATGTCATAATTGAAAATAAATGATAACCAAATGAAATATCCCCTAGATGGGGCCAATAGTCGATTTCATAGATTTGAGAAGATGAAGAATCTCCATAAACCTGAGGCTGGACTAATAGTGATTCTCTGGTTTAAGACAAAGAATAGATGAAAAAAATATAAACCAAGTTTCAGAAATCTTAAGATAAAATCAGGGGTAGTGAGCCCGGAGCAGTAGCCTAGCAGCTAAAGTCCTCGCCTTGCATGTTCTGGGATCCCATAAGGGTGCTGGTTCTAATCCCGGCAGTCCCACTTCTCATCCAGCTCCCTGCTTGTGGCCTGGGAAAGCAGTCAAGGTTGACCCAAACCCTGGGGACCCTGTACCCACATGGGAGACCTGGAAGATCTCCTGGTTCCTGGCTTGGATCAGGGCAGCTCTGTTCATTGCAGCCACTTGGGGAGTGAATCAACAGATGGAAGATTTTTCTCTTTGTCTCCCCTCCTCTTTGCATATCTCACTTTCCAAAAAAATTAAATTAATCTTTTAAAAAAAAGAGAGAGAGAGAGGTAGCAATAGATGCCCAGAGAGCCGAGTTACTGATGTGAAGACTAAAGGAGGGGCATCCGACTTTGTAACAATGAAAAGGACAACACGGCAATAATATAAATGGGTGGGTGCCAACCAGTTTAGTTATCTAAACAGAGAAGGCAAATGTCTACAAAGACACAAACTGCTGAAATTGACTCAAGAAGAAATTGAAAGTCTCAAAAGATTATAATGAATATAAAAATTCAATTAATAACAAAAAATGTCCACAAAAGGAAAGCCTATGGCCAGACAGCCTCATTCGCACAATCTACCAAACACTTAGACATGTTAATGCCAATAAACAACAGAGGAGGGAACACATCTCAATTCATTCTAGGAGACTGGAATTTCCCTGACATCAAAAACCAAACACATCACATGAAAAGCAGATTGCAGTTGCAGGCTAATATCCCACATGAATACAGAAATCTCTTCAACAATTACTCATGGAGTCTATTGACATACAAGAAGATTTTACACTGGAATTTATCCACAGAGTACCAACTTGTTAAATTCATGAAAATCAACTTGATATGCCATATTAATAAAGGACATGACCTACTATAATTTCATTAGCCACAAAGAAGGCCTTTGAAAAAATGCAATACCTTTCCTATTAAAAACTCAGTGAATGAAAAGAGAACTTCACCCTGACAAAGGCTGCTTTGCTCCGAAGACAAGGGACAAGACATGAAGGTCTGTTTCTGCCACTTCGAGTCAGTGTTGTCTCCAGCCATTTAACCACTAGGTATATCTTAAAGAAACTGAAAACCAAAACTTGTACATGCATGTTCATAGCATTGTTTACAGGAGCACAAAGTGAGCCTATGAACATCATCCGTTGACAGACAGACATTTAGCATGTTACCAGAACAGCTCAGTGGGTTCTTTTCTTAGTTTCGTATAGAAAAAAAAAACAATAACAACAAAAACCACCTGGGAACTGGTTGCAGACAGAGAAGTTTTATTTGCACAGTGATCAGGTGAATATAGAAAGGAGAGGGAAGGGGTAAGCATCTCCCACGAGAGAACTGGAAGGTGAAAATGCCTCTTGAAAGGAGAGAGGGAGAGAAACCAAGGGTTTGAGGGAGGGTTTGATGGACTGCTCTTCAGCAGGAGATAGCCCGGGACCAATTCCATCGGTGGGGTGACCAAGTGAAGGAAACAGCTGCCTAGGGTATACAGCACGGGGCTTTTATACGTTTTGGATGGGGGAAATGGAAGTTGGCTGCAGCTCCAAGGCATAGGAGTGACCTTGTAGCCCAGGGCCCGAGACATGATGGGTGGACACAGGGTCTGAAAGGCATGCAGACATTTCTGCATAGATAAAGCCAGGATGACCCATCAGGGACTCCCTCTCACTGTGCCTCAGGCCAGACCCTGCTCCACCAGCCTAACATAGGTCAACACAGTTGACAATAATGTATTTCTGAGATTCACTGCCATTGTGGGAGAGTGTTCTATCATGTAACATTCTACTGCAATGGAAACCTTGGGTTGCTTTTAGTTTTGACCTCTAAGTGTCATGAACACCTCTGTACGTGACTTTGACAGTTGCAAAAAGCAAGCTGTTCTCTTGGACAAGGTCTGTAGAATGCTGGGCTGAGCTTTTGTACTGATGCTTCTTATAAAGCATGGTTATATTCTCTGCAAGATGAACTCAAATAACTAGTATAGAAATCAAATTTCAACTGGGAGTTGCCAACGGGTTCCAAAAAGTAGTTCAGTCCCTTCCAAGCCTTCATTAGACATGGAAGGAATTTGAATATTTGATGTACTGTGAAATATTTGGTGAGGGTGTGTTTGTGTGTGTGTGTGTGTGTGAATGCCAGGCACTATCAGCGTGTCAGAATTTTTCATTTCACCTAGATTTCTGTCTGGGTTATTTATGTCCTTATTTGAAAAAAAAATCAAAGATTTCCCATTAAATGGTATGTAATTTCCAGTGCCTTTTTCAGATTGTGTTAAAATGTAGCCAAGTTTCTGTTTCTTGCCATGGTGGCATTAAGATAAGCAATATGTCACTGCATCCATATAATGGTTTATCTCATGGTGTTGGGGGGTTGACTCTCAGGGAGAAATCTGGCAGTGTTCTTGCAGAAATAAAGATTTATAAAACGCAAAAAAAAAAAGCATGGTTATAGAGGGAGGAGACTTGTTTTACTTATTTGAAAGGCAGAGTGGCAGAGAAAGAGAAAAACAGTGATTTTCTACCTGCTGGTTCACTTCCCAAATGGCCTCGATGGTCTGGGCTGGAACAGACCAAAGCCAGGAGCCAAGAGCTCCATTTGAGTTTCCTATCTTCCAGTGCCTTCCCAGGGGCTTTTAGCAGGGATCTGGATTGCAAGCAGAGCAGCTGGGACAGAAACCAGTGCTCCAATATGCGATGCCGACGTCTCAGGCAACTTAGGCCACTGAGCCACTTGTGAGGAGTGATTCAAACACCCCATCTTGGACCCTGAGCCATTTCCTGCTTCCCCTTCCCCACAGCTTGAGAAATTCGCGTCTTTCTGGTTATTCACCAATCAGATGTAACCTGGTGCCTTACCTGAGAATCCCACCACCAATATTCCAGTTGCTCCATTTCCCTGCTTGTAGCCTGCACAAAGCCTGGGACCCTGCACCCAGGAGATCCAGAAGAGGCTCCTGGCTCTTGGCTTCGGATCAGCTCAGCTCCAGCCATTGCGGTCACTTGGGGAGTGAATCAGCAGATGGATGCTGGTTCTGTCTCTCTTTCTGTAGATCTGCCTTTCCAATAAAAATAAATAAATCTTTTTTAAAAAGTGTGGTTCTCAACATGTCACGAGGGATGGGCATTTAGCACCACCTTCACAGAATGTTTGGTGCAACTGCACCATCCTGGCCTCTGCATCGTGCGTTGACAGACTTCCAGCTTCTTGTTTCCATGGGGTCTCTTACCAGATGTATATCACCAGAAGCAGGCAGGCACCCGATGGAGGGTGCACTGCTGGGTCCAGTTAGTCCCTGGGTGCTTAGGGAGCTCTGGGTTTGGTCTCAGCATACAGGACCATGAGTGGTCTAGGACACGGGTCATGGGACATCTGTGTCCAGGCATGGGAAATCAGACAAGGGAAAGCCAGCGGAGTTTCCACAGCCTGAGGGGATAGAGACCTGATCATCAGCCCACATTTCCCAGGCTACAAGATGGAGCACAGTTGACAAAATATGCCATCAAATGCAGCTGGCAAGATGGAGGGCCAGAGCCCCTGGCAGAGAAGCAGTCTCAGCAGTGTCCCCCAGGCCACATGACCCCAAAGAGTTTCTTCAGGAGGAAGTATGAGGGAACTTCAAAAATTTTCTAGAAAATGGAAGGCAAGATACATTTATTTTGGTGCAAAATATTTCTGAAATCCACGTGCAGCTTTTTGAATTGTATTATGCATGCTCTGCGAACTCTGAAATGCCTTCATGTGTCATCCCCATTGTTGCACCCACAACCATGGTTGTGTGCAAGTCTACCTGGAACATGAGTACCCTGGCAGTTGGCTTCATAGATGCAGTCATAGGTCTGCCTCATGGGCAGGAGTTGCACCTTTGTCCTACAAATGAGTACACCCAGAGTGCCAACTGCTAGGTCAGCCAGCTCCCAGGGCTTGATGGTGGACACTGTCTGCACACACGCCCTCCAAGCTTCACTTAGGCAAACTTCACCTACAACAATCACACCTTAAGGTGAGATATAAACAATTTAGTTCTAGGCTCCCAGAGTACACCTCCAAGTATCAGGCACCTGGTAAACCTCTAATGTAGCAACGAGGTCTGGAGGAGGCTGCCAGCATCGGGAGAGTGATGGCTGGCCAACACAGGCCTGTGCAGAGGCACTTTGCATGGGGATGGCTGCATGACTAAGGATCGGCTGGCTCCTTTCTAGGATACAAGCACCTGGTTCAGGCTTGGGGTACTGTTCCATTTCCCATATGCTTTTGCCAGTCTTTGAGTCCTTCTGCTCTAATATGGATTGGCTACATTTCTTCTGCTGGAGCATTGTAGTGACTGGATGCAAGGCCTCCTGATAGAGCAATGTAGCACATTCCAAACAGAAAACACAGGCCCCAAACTTCAACTTGGGACGCAGAGTGCAACTCTAAGTGGGAGCTTGCAGAGTTGATGGTGAAAGGAATTTAAAAGATAAATCTATCTTGGAGTAAAAAAATTTTTGAAGTCCATGCAGAGCTTTTCCCCAATACATTTTTCCACAAACTTTCAAAGACCTCTCATACCTTTTTTTCCACTTATGATATTCAGTTTATAGGAGAAAATCTTTCTAAAACTCTAGTGGGTACACACAACAGCTAGTCTGAACATAACAGACACCTAGATGAGAACGCATTTTCCCTTCTGAATGACTGCTTTCCTGTGGCCACGCATCACTACCAAATCCTTGCTGGAAATGACCTGAGCAAAATGGCAAATGCCACAGTGGTTATAGTCCTGTTGGCTCTGCTCCTCTTGTTACTTTTCAGGGCTCAGAGTTGGATTGACTCCCTCTGCTGCTAACTCTCCTACTAGGAAGCCTTCTGGAGATGTCCATTGGGCCCTGGACAAATTCCAAGCCTTGCCTATGTCATGTAATGGCCTTCCTATTGCACCGCTTGGCTTCCAGCAAGGCCTCTTGGCATCTCAGTCTCCAGGTTCCTCCCAGAATAACTGTGCTCTGTAGATCTCAGAATCAACTCTACACAGGCTGCTGTCCAGTACCCACCCTGTTCTGAAATACCTGTCTGTTAGGTTGACCTGGGTCTTGCTGGTGCTGTGTGTATTGTTCTGGGCCAGGCACTAAAGACACTGACAGCATTGTTATGGGGTCGTCCCCTAAACAACACGGGAGGTGGCTCACAGTGGGTGGACAGTGTACACTGATTGTAGCTGGGAGCACAATGTGGGGAGCTTGATGATGGGATCTTGTGCTCAACCCGTGGCTGTGCCAGTGTGGGTGGTTCTGTTTCATTATGATCCAAGCTGTTTGCCTCTCCTGGTTTCCTTGTTTGTCTTAAGAGAGGGTGGTAAGGAGACAGCATGGCCAGATGAAATGGATGGCCTTCAACACAGCATCATACCTTCCTGAAGTGATCAATAAATGTGAACACAGTGACAATGCATTACTGATCATCATCAATAAGGCATGTTAACTAGTTGCCCAGGCAACTGAGTGCTTCTCAAATAGAAGGGCTAAAAGGAAAAGCAGGTCACATCCAAGGTCACAAACGCATTGCCTATGACGACAGCTCAGAATCTTGCCCACATTTTTATTTTTACTGGGTTCCCTATTTATTCAAGATGCAGTAAACAGAAAATTGCAGTGTGTCATGATGTGAAGTCCTGGTGTCCTCAGGACCCAGGTGGGCAGCGCCCACTGCAGGCCCAGGATTCTGCACTCAGGACAAAGGGCAGTTCAGGAAAGTCCTGAAGAAGCAGCCAGCTGCAAGGCGGTGGGATGGAGGCTGCTGGCACAAGGGTCAGGTAGGGAGCAGTGCGGGGGTGGACGCTATCACAGCAGTAGGGAGAGTTTGGGTGAGGCCAAGGTTACAAGGGTCAAGAGGAGACAAGGTCAACAGCATGACTGGAGGTTTCACACACTGCCATGCAGTTGTTCACAGGAAACCAGGTTGCATAAAATATCGAGACATGGCATGGCCCCATTTGCACCTTAGAAAGAACAGGGTGCATGCCGGGAGGGAAGAGGAGAATGTCATTATGCTCTTAGGATTGTGCCTGAAATTCACATTGGATCTGTAAAATAGCCATTAGAAATTAAAGAAAAAAAGAACTCAAATATTTAAAAGAAATAAATGAATGAAGCAGAGAAAGGCAGTGCGGAGGTAGGGACACGCTGGGAAACAATTGTAGTATTTCAAAAAAGTGATGGCTAGGGCCCGGTGCAGTGGCCTAGCGGCTAAAGTCCTCACCTTGAACATGCTGGGATCCCATATGGGCGCCGGTTCTAATCCCGGCAGCCCCACTTCCCATCCAGCTCCCTGCTTGTGGCCTGGGAAAGCAGTCACGGACGGCCCAAAGCTTTGGGACCCTGCACCAGTGTTGGAGATGTGGAAGAGGTTCCTGGTTCCCGGCTTCGGATCGGCACAGCACCAGCCATTGGGCTCACTTGGGGAGTGAATCATCGGATGGAAGATCTTCCTCTCTGTCTCTCCTCCTCTATGTATATCTGTCTTTGTAATAAAAATAAACAAATCTTTTTTAAGAAAAAAGTGATGGCTAACCTCAAAGCAAGAATAGCACTAGAGGGGCCTGTTGCAGTGGCTTAGCAGCTAAAGTCCTCGCCTTGCACATGCCGGAATCCCATATGAGTGTCGGTTCTAATCCTGGTGGCCCTGGGATTTTGAGTCTAAGGAAATCAATGGTCGCGTGTCAAATGAAGTGGTTCTGGGTTAACCCTGGGGCTAAATTTACTCATTGTTCCTCTTGGCTTGGCTGTCAGCAGTGGGCAGGGGGCTCACCACAGTCTGGTTTAAATGTGAGAAGCTTTGCTAGGATCCCTGGAGCCCCTTTTGCCTGAGAATGCATCAGTCAAGGACACATTTCAAGGTCCTCACTGCTCAGAAACACAGGATTATTGTAAGCTCCTGGAACTGGCCTGGTCCTCTCTCATCTCCTCCACGTCAAGTGGGAGGAAAGATGCTTGAATACAACCTGAATTCCACTGACCGGTATGGAGGAGGAAGAGGAAGTAAGAAGGGAGGTGGGGAGCTCCTAGCTGGCTGCCTCGCCTAGGTACCGCTGCTGTCATCCACCCCTTTCCAGGGCATTAGTACTGCAGGTCTCTGGCATCACTGTTAAACTCTCATTTGCTTAGATGATGCCTTCATGATGCTTGTTATTGTTTTAATTACTTCTTACATTTCCTCCTTTCTTTCTCTCTCTCCCTTTCTCTTTCTCTGAGAGAAATCTTCCGTTGATTCTCTATCCCACCTTACCCCAAACAGCCAGGAGGCAGCCTATAAATGGAGATTCAGTCACAGCAGTTTTTTTTTTCAAGATTTATTCATTTTTATTGCAAAGTCAGATATATAGAGAGGAGGAGAGACAGAGAGGAAGATCTTCCATCCAATGATTCACTCCCCAAGTGAGCCCAACAGCCGGTGCTGTGCTGATCTGAAGCCAGGAGCCAGGAGCTTCTTCCATGTCTCCCATGTGGGTGCAGGGTCCCCAGGCTTTGGGCCATCCTCTATTGCTTTCCCAGACCACAAGCAGGGAGCTGGATGGGAAGTGGAGCTGTCGGGATTAGAACCGGCGCCCATATGGGATCCCGGCATGTTCAAGGCGAGGACTTTAGCCGCTAGGCCACTGCACTGGGCCTAGTAACAGCAGTTTTATAAAGGGTCTTGCACTCCAAACCTGGCACTTGTCTCTGCAGGTAAACTGCCTTCTAGGTAAACCCCAAATGCTGATGAGAGGTCCCCATTTGAACATGACCATAATCCACCTGTCAGAATCCCACTCAGACCATCTTACCCTCAACACTGATCACTCAACTAGAGAGAACATTCCTCCTTAGCCTTCCATCTTCCTTGGAGCCCGGGCAGCCCTCCTCCCCCACTCCATCCCCATCATAAACAAATGTCTGGGCGACACCTTGAGGGGCCATTTCCAGCACAGAGGTGCTGCTCCTAGATTCTGGAGCCAGGGGGCTGGGCTTTGGTTCTGGCTCTGCCGCTCACTGAGCAGGCCATCTGGAGCCACAGGCTTCCATCACAGCACATGGAGCGTCATGGCAGCCTTTGCACCCAGGCTTCCTGTGAGTGCGTCAGTTAGCAGGTAGTCCTCAGATCCTGCAGGTGCCAGGCATTATGCCAGGTGTGTGGGACACATCAGGGTCTCAACTGATAAAGAGCCTTTGCCTATTCATGCTGAACTTACAATCATTCCTGCTGTGTATGTGACACAACCTCTAGCTTATAGTTAAGGACCGCTGACTGTTGAGAATGAGCTCATACGAGGAAAAGGAAATTTCATTTCAGTCAGTCAGTTTCTAACTGGCACTGGTATTCTACTCAGTGGCTGAGTGCTTAGTCACTGTAGAGATTTGGGTAATGTTTGCTTCATGCTCTTGTGCAGTTTACAACTCCACTGAGGAGACAGAAATCTGAAATTAGAAAATAAATAGGGGGCCCAACATGGTAGCCTAATGGCTAAAATACTCACCTTGCATGTGCTGATATCCTATATGGGTGCTGGTTCGTGTCCTGGCTGCTCCACTTCCCTTCCAGCTCCCTGCTTGTGGCCTGGGAAAGCAGTCGAAGATGGCCAAAGCCTTGGGACTCTGCACCCATGTGGGAGAACCGGAAGATGCTCCTGGCTTCGGATCAGCTAAGCCCCAGCTGTTTGCAGCCACTTGGGGAGTGACCCATGAGACAGAAGATCTTTCTGTGTCTCCTCTCTGTATATCTGACTTTCCACTAAAAATAAATAAATCTTGAGAAAGAAAGAAAGAAAGAAAGAAAGAAAGAAAGAAAGAAAGAAAGAGAATAGCGGCAGGTGTCTGGCCCAGGAGTTAAGCTGCCACTTGGGATGCCTGCATCCCAAACTGAGTCCCAGTTCCTTTGCTTCTGATCCAGCTTCCTGCTACTGTGCATCCAGGAAGGCAGCAGATACTGCCTTAAGAATCTGGGTCCTGGGCCAGGCGGCGTGGCCTAGCGGCTAAAGTCCTCACCTTGAACGCACCAGGATCCCATATGGGCGCCGGTTCTGATCCCGGCAGCTTCACTTCCCATCCAGCTCCCTGCTTGTGGCCTGGGAAAGCAGTCAAGGATGGCCCAAAGCTTTGGGACCCTGCACCCGCGTGGGAGACCCGGAAGAGGTTCCAGGTTCCCGGCATCGGATCGGCGCGCACCGGCCCGTTGTGGCTCACTTGGGGAGTGAAACATCGGATGGATGATCTTCCTCTCTGTGTCTCCTCCTCTGTATATCCGGCTTTCTAATAACAATAAAATCTTTAAAAAAAAAAAAAAAGAATCTGGGTCCTGTAGCCCCCTATCGCCCAACACCCCTACTCCTCACGTGGGAGACAAGGATGAGACTTTGGGCTTCTGGCTTTGGCCTGGCCCAGCCCTGGCTGTTGGGGGCAAAAGGTTTGGATTGGGGCCCTGACAGGTGGGTGATGGTCACGCTTGGGTCTACTTGGTTTGTGCTGTTCCTGCAGAGGCAGGAGCCAGGGTTGGATTGCAAGGCCCTTTGTAAAGCTACTCTTAATGAGTCACCCTTTATGGGCTGCCCCTAGACTTTGTCACATGCCAGCCCGTTGTGGAGGATGTCAACTCTTTTGCAACCCTGAGAAAAAGTGCAGTTCCCAGCTTAGTTCCAGGATCATCCATGAGTTGGTTCTTCCCCCTGGTAACTAAGAAGCCAAATGCATGCCTTTTCAAGGGCATTCGTCATGAGTGGTTTGCTCCCATTCCTACCTGCTTTCTGCTCCCAGCCTGGCTTTTCTTTCCATCCACCTTCCACAGTCACCTCACAGTCTGCCAGTGTGGGATAATGCCGCATCCACCTAACTGAACTAATGCAGGAATATGAAAACCTCTTTTTCCTTATCAGCTCTTCAGCAGCCCCCAGAGCTTAAGTCACTCTTCACCCTCTCCCGCACAAGACCCTTGGCCCAGGACTGGATCAGCTCTGGGACTGGCACAAGTACAGAATGAGTGTTCTCGCTGCACAAGGCCAGCCTTGGGCTCTCTGCCTCAGAGTCCCTAGGGGGCAGGGGAGAGGCTAGGCAGAGCGAGTGGGTCAGGGGTGGGTATAGGAGTAAGGGTAGTGAGTGGGTAAGAGTAGGAGTGGGGCTGGAGCAGCTTGGGGTCAGGTCCCATTTGGTGCTGGCCTGCCTGGAGGGTTACTGTTCTAGAAGTGGCTATAGGTGCAAGAGAGAAAGTCAACATTTTGACTGAGGACTTGTGAGGTAGTGCTGAGGCTGAATGCCCCTCTGGGGCTGCCTGGCCCTGGCTGCCACTGCTTCCCAGCCACCCCGAGGGTTCCAAAGACCACAGGATTCCAGGACTTCCAGTTCTGTGACCTATTGTTGGGGAGGGGAGTGGAGGCTTCCTGTCTTCCTCCCTACCTCTCTCCCTTCAGTGTGTGAAATTTACATTTGCAACAGGAAAAGAGAAGACATTTGAAGGTGGTTTTCCATAGCGGATAGTAGGAAAGAATAGTTGGAGGGGAGAACAGGCTCAAGGCCTTTTAAAGTCTCTCCTTCCAGGTGTAATTGACTTGGAAATCATGTGATATTTTTCCCATGTGAAGGAAGGCGTCTTCCCTCCTCTCTCTCCCATTAATCCAGCACAGTGACATTCTTCAAAAAGGGCAAGGAAAATGGAATTAGAGGATGAGTTTATTTGGTACAAAATTTTCTTGGTGCATTTTTTTTCTCAAAATACTTGGAGAATACCTATTATGAAAAAGCTGTGTGACCTCCCATTTGGTTGGCCCTGGATGCTCATCTGCTTGGGGTACTGGCTTGTAGACCACACCATGAGCACCGAGCACCTGGACCAGGCTTCTGGACCTGGTCCTGCTGCTGACCTCCTGGGCAACATCAAACAAATGTCTCCCAACGCTGCCAATATTCCCTGCTGGGAGAGGGGCATGCACATTGTTTCCAGCTCAAAATCAATGTGTAGCTTGCATGATACTCAAAGATGCAGGTTTCTGTGATCAAAATCTCTTAGTTCATGAACACACGTCTCTCTGTCTAAAGAAAATGACTCGAGATCACCTTAAATATCTTTGTAAAAATCCAAAATTCTGCATCAGCCTGTCTATTCCACAGCTGCAGGAAGCAGCTTCAGTGGGGGCTGGGTGTGTTGGCATTTGTAACCCTAAAGAAACCCCACGTACTGCGTGATGGGGAGGTGACCGTGAAAGGTCACCAGGTATCTCTTCTCACATGCTCTGGCACGTGGAACAGGTGCTATTCTTATTTAACAGAGCCTTCCACCCAAGGCAAAAGGGTGACTCATCTCTTACATCAGCAGAAACCATCCCTTCTTTACAAGGGCACACAGGTGTGTGTGAGAAGGCTATAAATGGGGCTGCACCTACAGTCCAGTGACTCAGTGCTCATCAGTATCCTTTAGTGCCCAAGATTCCTGAAACCAAAAGGCAACAGTTGTGCAAGGCCACTGCATACACTGATGCTCGTTGATCATTAAGATGGGCTCTGTTTATTGCTCTGAAAGGGAAACCAGATGGTGTCTCAACAGTCAGCTAAAGCACTGTGCTTCAAGGAACAAAAGCAAGTTTTCAGGTCCAAAGTCACATGTGCCATCCACTGTAGACAAGTGTTCCAATGAAATAGTACATAAAATGGTCTATGTGCTACCATTCATCTAAGTGGAGGAGGTATGTGTGTGTGTGTGTGTGTGTGTGAGAGAGAGAGAGAGAGAGAGAGACAGGGAGAGAGAGAGAGAGAGAGAGAGAAAGAGAGAGCAGAAGGATAACGGGTAATCCAGGCAACTTAAATTCCTTTTCTCTAAGGAGTCTGTAATGGTAAAAGTTAAGTTTCATTAAAGGTAACTTTTTCCTTACAGAATTGACTTTTGGGCCCAGCACGGTAGCCTTCCGGCTAAAGTGCTCACCTTGCATGTGCCAGGATCCCATAGGGGCGTCGGTTCTGATTCCAGCGGCCTTACTTCCCATCCAGCTGTCCCTCTATTTTTAAATTCTCATACTGCATTGGCTGCCCAATTTGTAACCCAGGTCTGGAGCGTAAAGGGTCATTCATGACAGCTCCAATTTGGCAGAAGAGTTTGACAATTACACACACAAACTCTGGAATACTAGCTCATCATGGGCGCATGAGCCACACTTTGTCTCAGCTTCTTCCCCGGGAGCACCTACCTTAGGGGTTTGTGTAGGTTAGAAGACGGGTTCACATTTGCAAAGCACTCTGTGGATAGACTCTGATGAATTGTAAACACAAAACATGTGATAGTTGTTTTGCTTCTTATTTATTGTCATTATTTTTTTAGCTCCCAGCTTAGCTAGGAGAATTGAATGAACAGGTGCTAAGTGAGAAGGCATGGAGCACCTTGTGAGTGCCTACTTGCTTTGGGAGGGTTAGGGGGAACACAGGTCACATCCTAAGGAAGTAACAGTTCACCAGCATCCAGATTAGCCCATGATGAGGGCTATGATGGCGCCAGGCCAAGGGCCACGTCACATACCACAGAGCAGAACTCTGAAAGAGCAGGGCAGGCTGAAGTGACACTAAAGAGCTGGCTGGCCACAGGAATGACAAATTCCATGGGTTCTGAGGATGTTCGTGAAACTGCGCCCTCAGGAAGTCCAGGAATGGCACAAAAGTGACCTTTGCCAACGGACGTACTGTATGTCAGGCCCTTTATGTACCCCGCTGGAATCTTGTACCAAGTTGGAGCTTGGCAAGTAAGTGGCTGAGCTGGCATTTGGACCACAGTCCTATGGGATTTAAAGCTCTCTGGAAAACTAATGACTTTCAGCAGATCCTGTTGGATCCTGGGTAAATAAAACCATAGCTGTGCATATAAAGTCTACATTTTAACACATACCTCATAGTTCTATGGCAATGCCATCAGCCGGGCTGAGAATGGCTTTAGGTGAGGACTACATGCTGTGTTGATGTATGTGGAGTCTCTAATCCATTTCTAGGTAGCATTGTCAAGTAGGCAGACATCCTCAAGAGTCTGGAGTTCAGAGAAGTCATCACTGGAGACATAAATTTGGAAGACATCATGCAGATGACAGGAGCCAGCACATTGATGGAGTGGAGTGTGAAGATGACAGAACACGTCATGCAGTGAGCATGCAGGTGGTGGAATCATCACACAGTCAGTATAGGGATGATACATGTTGTCATATAGATGACAAGGGTCATCAGATCACCCTCAACCAGTTAATCAAAGTCATATGGGTGACATATGATTGGTGGAAATCATCACATAGATAATGGAGGTCAACTTAATTCTCATACAGCAGAAGTTATCATATACTCAGCACATAGCTGAGTAGTCACACGATCCACCCAGAACTGATGGAATTTATTGTATGGTCAGCATAGACAGGATGGCAGTCAGCATGCACTTGTTGGAAGTTATGGTCAGCCTGCAGATGAAATCAATCAAGATCACTAGGATGGGAAAGAAGGCAAACAGAAGAAGCCACATGCTGAGCCTAGGGCATTCTGGAAAGGGACATTGGAAGGCATCAAAGTCCCCTGTGAGGGAAGGACCAATGAGGGAAGAGAAAGCAGGAAAGGAAGACAGCACAGCCAGAATGAGCACACATTTGGATCAGGTGCTGCTGCTGATGGGGCCAGCTGAGAACTGAGGACTGAGATTGGGATGGCTTGCCCAAAACCCTTTGAGTGCATGGCGGGAACCAGTGTCTGGAACCTGGGGAATCACTTGTGACAGCCCTGAGCTGGCAGAAACATGATGGTTAGGACATCCTCCAGCAGTTCTGCAAAAGGATTTTCTGCCAGTGGGCAGTAGGTCCGAGGCCCCTGAAGGACAGAAAGAACTGAGCCATCTCCCAAGACGGATCAGGGCAGCATGCATGGAGCCTGGGTGCCTTCCAGACACTGAGGGGCTTTGGCCCATCCCTGCTGGAGCTGAGCTGGATGTGCAGGTACAGCCTGTGGAGAATGCAGGGCCCTGTGGCCTGCAACATGATCACTTACTATCCTCTGTCATCTACCACTCCAAGCGACACACTTCCTCTCAGGGAAACGGCCTCCAAGAGTTCAGGGTGCCCAGGGGAATACATAGCCCCAGGAAGACAAACTGCTCTGGGGACAACTCAGGGTGGAGGAGAGAAGCACTCTTTCATCCCACGTAAAGGAAAGGGAAGGGACTGAGGGAAGGGATGGGAAGTCCTGGGCGTCCCAGAAGGGAAAAAGGTGAACTGGGCAGGGTCCTTGGCAGCTCTCACCACACTGAATCCTGGAGAGGGGCCATACTTTCCTGGAAGAACCTGCACAGGGGATTTCTTTCCTCTCCTCACTTCTAGAATGACTTCTCAGACTCTCCACCACAAGTTTGCTCTTCTTGGTGCAATTAGTATCACACGTGAGCTGGAAGAAAACAGATCACAGCACCACTGAATTGTCTTGGAGCAGGGTGTATGAATAATATATTTCCCTGTGTGAAAATGGGGTTGGTAGAATTGCAGTGACCTGAAAAAGAACAAAGGGGTTCTGAGAGGTGCAGGACACTCTTTTTGGGGAGCATGGGATGATGAGGAGGCCACTCAGCCTTTCTCAAAGCCACCCCACATCCAGGGAAATATTCATGGAGGAAATAGGAATATGGGGTGAATTCTCTGACAGTAGTTTGGAATGAAGGTTCTCACTAGCTCAGGGGCCTCTTTCCATTTGCAAATTAGAGGCCATACTACAATGGATATTGTCCAGGGGCAAGTTGTCCACAGCCTCACTCCCCTGGAGACAGCTGCTGCCTGGAAGATCAGCCAGGCAGGAAGAGGGAAGGTGGCAGCATGGGCAGACTGTTCAATTTTTATTTTAAGGAGAATGAGCCCTGAATCTGGGAGGAGTTGAAGAGCTGGTAATTCTAGGTGCTCCCACACAGCGTTAACCTGGAGCATAAACTTCTACAGTTGAGGCAAGCTGGGATATGTGGGTCAAGGGACAGAGACCCAAAACACACAGAAAATGCTGGAAGGAAGTCCATTTAGACATTGACAGTTATTATATGGAAGGGATGGGAGCAGGGAGAACCATGAGGATTAACAGATATCTATGCCTGGGGCAGTGTTGTGGTGCCTTGGCTTAAGTCACTGCCTGAAACACCAATATCCCCCATAACCTAGTAAGGTTTGAGTCCAGCTTCTCTGCTTCCAATGCAGCCTTCTGATCATACACCTGGAAAGTAGCTGGAAAAGATCCAAATACTTGGGACCTTGCCACTTGTGGGAGACACAGAAGGAATCTGGGGCCTCTGGCTCTGGCCCGGCTCAGCCCCAGCCACTGTGGGCATTTGGGGATTGAACAGTGGATTGAAATTCTCATTCTGTAACTCCCTGTTTCTCTGTCACTTTCAAATAAATCACATAAAGTATATATATTTAAAATATATTTTACTAGGAGCAGGTATTGAGAAAAGTATAGAAGAAACGGAGAGGAAAATTTATCGAGATTTCTTAGAACATGAGATTGGAAGTGGGAAGAGATTATGGCAAAAAAAAGTATCTGTTCTGAGATAAAAGTCTAGGAAATCTAAAACATCCATGAAGTTTGAGTACAGACCTTGGCGGGATTCATATTTTTCTTTATATCTGGAATGTACTTAATGAAATGAAGTTATCAATTCAAATATTATGTTAGCTTACTTTACTTTTATTTTTAAAAAAGATTTATTTATTTTTATTGCCAAGTCAGACATACAGAGAGGAGAGACAAGAGAGGAAGATCTTACATCCGATGATTCACTCTCCAAGTGATTGCAACAGTCGGAGCTGAGCCGATCCAAAGCCAGGAGCATCTTCTGAGCCTCACACAGGTGCTGTCCTTGACTGCTTTCCTAGGCCACAAGAAGGGAGCTGGATGGGAAGCAGGGCTGCCGCGATTAGAACCCTTGCTCATATGGAATTGCAGCGCGTTCAAGGCGAGGGCTTTAGCCACTAGCCCACCGTGCCGGGCTCTAGTTATCTTTAAAAGAGTATAGTGCAGGTCCAGTGTGATGGCCCAGTGGCTAAAACCCTCATCTTACAAGTGCCAGGATCCCATATGGGCGCTGGCTTGTGTCCTGGCTCTTCTACTTCCCATTCAGCTCCCTACTTATAACCTAGGAAAGCAGTTGAGGACAGCCCAAGGCCTTAAGACCCTGCACCCACATGGGAAACTTGGAAGAAGCTCCTAGCTCCTGGCTTCGGATCAGAGCTCAACTCTGGCTATTGTGGCCACTTGGAGAGTGAACAGTAGATTGAAGAGCTTTCCATTTCTCTTTCTCTCTTGTAAAATCTGCCTTTCCAATAAAAATAAAATAAAAATTTTTAAAAAAGGGTACAATCTCTTAAACTTCATTAACAGGGAAAAGGGCCATGTGGCCTTCACTACCGATCACTTCCCCTCTGGCAAAGCAGAGCGTGGCTTACCAGGCCTCACTGGATATCTGTGCCTCCACTGCTCCACTGTTGGGAATACGTTGTTTGGAACCAGTCAAGCAAGACTGTCCAGGCCCATGCCGACAGTTATTGCCCAACCTTGGTTTCAGAGCAAGAGTTAGTTCCTCCAAAGACTTGCTGTCCTCCTGTCTGTCCTGGATGAGTGACATTTCTGTTATTTCTGTTCAAGTCTTTATCCTTCTGAATCTCCCCACATAAGCCTGGGGAAGCTGGAGCTGGCTGACCTCACGCTGGGAACCTGAACATGCTGGTCCCCTTCGACTGTCACAACAAAGCACTACTGACTGGGTGGCTCAAGTGACAGAAAGCTGTTGTCTCACTGTGTTGGAGGTCACAAATCCAAGGTAGAGGTAGGTGTCTGCTGGGCTGTCCTGAGGGCCATGTGGGAAGGGCTCATTCTAGGCCTATTCCCGTGGATACCATCAGCTCCTGTGTCATCCTGTTGTCTTCCCCGTGTGTGGGTCTGTGCGGGTTGGAATCCACCACACTTAGGTGAACAGTTTTCTCCATGAAGACAGTCTTGGAATAGAATCACATGTTAGGGTGCTACTGGGAGCTGGGGCTTCAACACAGGAATATTCAGAAGTTGTAATTCTGCCTAGAATGACTGCTATCTGTCCATCTCCACCTCCCTGGTTTGTCCTCAGCAAGTGTGCCGCCCAGGGAACACTCACCTCTCCTGAGTGGGCAGTGGTGCCAGGCCAATTAAGTCTCCACGAGAATGCCAGCCCCCCAACTTCCTGTGTGACCTTGGGCAATGTTCTGCCTCTCTCTGGATCTAGTTTCTTCACATGAAACCAACCCCTCCTGTCAGCTGACAGGATTGACAGGCAGATCAAGAGCAACAATGCGGGTAAGACGTTGGCACCTGGGACAGATCTGATAACAGGTTGCAATCAACATGCACACACACTGGTCTGTTTTGGCAAAGAGGGTGTCCAAAGCCTGTGGCATCCCTGAGCTGATGGCTTAGTTGCACCTGGAACAAAGTTTTGCCCAGGGCTGTCCTTGGGCATCCTTACTTGGTAGCACCCCAGTGTCTATTAAGCATAATGGAGCTTTGGACAATACCTATGTCCAAGGGTGCCACCTCATTGGCTTCCCAGCTTCTCTCTGGCCTGGGTTTGGGCAATGGTTTCAGTGGTAGTGCTGTCCCAATTACAGGGCCTGGCATTTCAGCCTCATTTCCTTTCCTGCGGTTTTCGCTTTGCAAAGCACAGAAAGCAACGAGGCCAGGCCCAGTTGACTACCACCAGCATATCTGGAAATGCCACCACCTTGTCTCAACCAGTGGGATCACATTCCAGGTAAAGTCAAATTGCCAAAGGCTTCAGGGAACTGTTGTCACCATTGTTCTTGCTTCTTCCAAAAGGCCTTCCCTTCTTGCTCTTGATGGTTGTGTGGATTGAGGGTCCTCTAACACACACATCACTTCCTCCTCAATTCCTTGGTAGGAGACAGTATAGGACAGGGTGTGGCCTTTTCCCTGACTTGCAATGAGCAAAGAGTGAATCCTCCTAAGTTACACATGGGACAAGGCAGGTGCAAGATAAGGCACTCATGCTGTGCTGTGTTCAAGCCGCAAGTCAAGCCTGGGCCCTTGCTGTATTTCAGGTTGATCTGTGGCCTGCTGCATCTCACCTCTAGGCATGGGCTCAGGCCTTCAGGGTAGGTGATCCGGCCCCTCTTCAGTCACTGTTTCTGGCCAGGGGGAAGGAGGTGGCCGCTGCATTGGAACAACTGCTGGGGTTACTAATCAGCAATTCCAGGAGCTGCTCCTGCATACAGTGTGGGAGAAGCAGCAAGATAGGGGTTGAATCTGGGATGGGCTAGAGGAGTGCTTCTTTGAGTGTTTTGTGGGACACTGGTCCTTGGAAGGTTCTAGAGAAACAAGAGTGTCTCCGTTAGTTTAGGGAAAAGTTGCTTATAGAGACCTTCTTAAAATGCTCTGGAGTTCAGAAAAGATACCCCAAAATACCATTCAGGAGCAACACAATCACCTTCAGTCTTCTCAGGGACATTTCATCAGCCAAAGGAAGACTGAATTGGGATGACAGAGGAAGACCACACCTGGGATACGTGGCACATAGTCCCCGGCCGTTGTCTGCTTTCCATGCCCAACAAGCTGCTCTAAAAATCATTCACTCTTCCTTAAACATTGCCCACATCTCCCCTCCCTAGCAGGTTCCTAAGCCTCAACCATCACCCATTGTGTGCCACATGTCTCCTGCTCTTGTCCTTCACCAGTTTATTTCAGCAAAACCAATTATCGAACCTTCAGAGGGAGAAGCTGAACTTCCCAACAAACACAAAGTCCATAAAAAAAGGCTTTGAGTCATTCTTTAGGGAAAAACCTGCTCAATGTATCACACCAAGAAACACTCCCCCTGCTTTTAACATTTGTTTTTTGACTTCTTCTCATAGTGTCAATTAAAACTCCAATAACATTCCACAGAACATACACAGGAACACATTGGTCCAAAGGATTATGGAGTATGAACTGATGCTGAATTTTCCTCTTCTTTCCTCATTTGGGGTAAACTGTGATTTAAGAAAGGAGTGGGGATTAATGCTGTGGTGTTGTGGCTAAAGCTGCTGCCTGTGGTGCCACATGGGTGCCAGCTGGAGTCCAAGCTGCTCCACTTCCATTCCTGCTTTTTGCTAATGTGCCTGGGAAAGCAATGGAAGATGGCCCAAGTCCTTGGGCCCTTGCACCCACGTGGGCGATCCAGAAGAAGCTCCCAGCATTGAACCAGCCTAGTCCAGATGTTGCAGCTATTTGGGGAGTGAACCAAGAGATAGAAGATCTCTCTCACCCTCTCTGTAACGCAGACTTTCAAATAAATCTTTTCAAAAATAATTTTTAAAATTAGGGTGACGGAGTAAAGGGGGGAGGAACAAACTAAAAAAATAAAAAAAATTAAAAATGAGAGAGATATTAACTTGGGGCTTAACATGAATCATCAGTAATCTGAACTGATTTGACCCTGAGGGTCTCCCTAGTGCTGGAAACTATTGTTATTCGCTTTATACAATGAGCACACTGAGGTAAAGGAAAATTAGTCAAACAGCTGAAGTCAAACAGCTAGTTGATGTGGACTGAATTATGTTCCAGTTCACCTTCAGTGGCTTCATTTCCTTGTCTATTTGCTCACATCCAAATAATAGCATTAAGCCACATTGGTCATTCTATAGGCTGTAAAAGTACACTATAAACTGTGATTGTAGCATTTGTCATAAAACCTCCAAATACCACCACTGCCAATAAAGATTCTCAGTTTAAAGGAGACAAATGTCCAGCTCTATAACTGCCCTTGAATTCTGTGGAAAGCGATCTGGTGATGCTGGCCAGAATTAACCTATGTGTTGTCCTTGGATCTAGCAATTCTCCAGAGATAGAAACTGTGCAAAAAGGAAAACATAATTAGTACGGCATCTCTCTAAACCTTAACACTCCATATCCTTTCTTGCAGTGGGTGTTCAAATCTGTGATCTGTTGTCACTGAGCATCACAGAATTGGAACTTGAAAGGGTTGTTTACCACAAGGTACTGGAGGCTGGGGAGCCTGAGGCCACAGCACTGGCACCTGCTATATCAGAAACAATTGTGCCAGCTCAAATCCCTCTTTGTTTAAGTCACTAAAACCATCCTGGAGACTCCATCCTTATAACCTTAGCTAATCCTGATTACTCTCCTAAGGTGCCACCTCCATATCACCAACAACATCCATCAGATTTCCAACACAACTTTGACAGCACAGAGTCAATGCACAGTGGTGGATGATGCTTTTTCCTCCCGTGGAAGAAGAAAAGCAACTCCACACCCCCTCTCTGGAGGTGCTGCCTGTCTCCCTGCTCTATGGATTTACCCAGGGATGTTCCTGTCCAATCCCGTCTTGGATCTTCTACCACATGACCAAATAAAGGTGTTTCTTTTTAAATATTTATTTTTATTGGAAAAGCAGATACACAGAGAGAAGGAGAGACAGAGAAAAAGATCTTCCGTCTGATAATTCACTTCCTAAGTGACCACAGTGGCTAGAGTTGAGCTATCCGGAGCCAGAAGCCAGGAGCTAGGAGCAGGGAGCTTCTTCCAGGTTTCCCACATGGGTGCAGATCCCAAGGCTTTGCACCATCCTCGACTACTTTCCTAGGTCACAAGCAGGGAGCTGGATGGGAAGTGGAGCAGCCAGGATACAATTCAGTGACCATACGGGATCCCAGCATATGCAGGGTGAGGATTTAGCCACTAGGCTACCACATTGGGCCCTTGTGTGATTAATTATTCCTTTCTCTACTGGACAATTTTCAAACAACAGTGGATACTCTTGGAACACACTGAATATGACTAGATTCAGCTGGTTATTTCTGCGTTCAAATGCTTCGTTCATGTGGCTTGCAGAACACTTTTCTCTCTTGATCCTCTTACATCACCAGCTTCCCCTTCAGGGTTTTGTCAGCTGCTCCTCTCGTTGGTGGTCTCTGGATGCTGGGGGCATCCAGTCGCCACTTCTGCAACCTTCTACCCAACATCCACTTCCAGAAAGCCTTTCCTACTGTTATCCTGGAGGGAAAAGGGGCAGGCGGAAAGTCCCTGACAATACATACCTTTACCTTAAGCCTTGTAACCACTACTTAATTTGGGGTGCAACTTCAGCTGCCCATTCCCTTGCAGACTGGTGAACCTTGCAATAAAGCCTGGTTTATCATCGTTTTGGGCTTGGCAGCCCCGCTGTGGTTTTTTATCTAACACCAAGTCATGGTGGCAGCTTTGCTTCCTTGTGCCCCTTACTTCCAATGACCTTCACCACAAAAGGTCAAGCTGACCTTTTGAACATCCAACTCTATTGATTGTCTATCCTGTCTTCATTTGCTTTCTGCTTCAGCAGAAATGCTGTCTTACGGTGGCCAATGGGGGCACTCTATGGCAGTTCTCCTTCCCTCGGTCCTCATCCCCTCTCCTCTAGGCTGCTCTGTGAACAGGCCACACCACCTCTGCCGCTTCTAAGGAAATTCCTGTTCCCTCGGGTCCCACAAAAGCTTGTCTGTCACATCTCTCAAATATACTTTTATCAGAGAGCACCCCACACCCAGCGCCACAGAGACACCTCCATCCCAGCACCACCCACTTTCCTGCATATCCTGGGCACTGCTGAAGTTCCAGGTACACTGGATCATCATTTGTTTCCCATCTCTGGATCACAGGCCTCACAAGGTGGGACTCTTGTTTCAATCATGGATGAATCCCTAGAGCTTAAAGCAATGTCTATCAAGGCAGGCACTCGAGACACATGCCAAGTGAATGGAGGATGCTTTTCTACTGTTACCTATTGCTGTGGCTTTGATATTTGTCCATTCCAACATTCATGTTGAAGTTATATTGCCACTATAACAGGAGATAGGGCCTGCTGAGCATACTGGGTCATAAGGATTTCTCTTTCATGAGAGGGTCTAACATCTTTAAAAAGAGGTGGGGAGGGGTTTTCAAGAAGGACTTTGTTTCTTTGTCCTCCTATGCTATGTGATAATGGCCTCTTCCCATTTGACAGGATGCAGCATTCAAGGCACCACCTTAAGAGTGTAGATTGAACTTCGATGAGACAATGAGCCTTTGAATAAGTTTTCCAGCTTCCAGACTGTTTGAAATAAACTTCCATTCTTTTTTTTTTTAAGATTTATTCATTTTATTACAGCCAGATATACACAGAGGAGGAGAGACAGAGAGGAAGATCTTCCGTCCGATGATTCACTCCCCAAGTGAGCCGCAATGGCCGGTGCGCGCCGATCCGATGCCGGGAACCAGGAACCTCTTCCGGGTCTCCCATGCGGGTGCAGGCATTGGGCCGTCCTCGACTGCTTTCCTAGGCCACAAGCAGGGAGCTGGATGGGAAGTGGGGCTGCCGGGATTAGAACCGGCGCCCATATGGGATCCTGGCCATGTTCAAGGCGAGGACTTTAGCCGCTAGGCCACGCCACCGGGCCCTAAACTTCCATTCTTTAAACATGACTCAAGTAATCCATTACAGCAGCACAAATAGGAATATGACAATTATAAGTCTACAAGGATAAAAAAAATGAACTCTAGGCTAAGTGAGTCTTCTATGCTCATTTAAGGTAGGCTGGCTGTTATAAGCCTGGTGTATGATAAGCTAGAAACATTAAATGTTATTTTCTTTTTTTAAAACATTTTTAAAAAATTTTTATTGCAAAGTCAGATATACAGAAAGGAGGAGAGACACAGAGAAAGATCTTCCATCTGATGATTCACTTTCCAAGCGGCTGCAATGGCTGGAGCTGAGCTGATCTGAAGCTAGGAGCCAGGAGCTTCTTCCAGGTCTCCCACACAGGTGTAGGATCCTAAGACTTTGGGCTGTCCTCGACTGCTTTCCCAGGCCACAAGCAGAGAGCTGGACGGGAAGTGGAGCTGCTGGGATAAGAACCGGCACCTACATGGGATCCTGGCATGTTCAAGGCAAGTACTCTAACTACTAGGCCACTGTACCAGGGCCCCATCACCCATTTTCAATCTTACCTTCTACAGATTTTCTAGACTTCTATTTATCTTACTATGTGATAAGTTGAATTTCACAGCTTCTTAGAGAAAGTTTTAGGAAGTCCAGCTCAATGACTGACTCTGAAAGCTACGATCACATGAATTGAGGCCTGTTACGTGAGGCTGAGATGGCATCCCTTCACTGGGCTTTTCCCAATACATAAGTCTGGACAGACTCATGGGTGGGCTGTTGCATCATCACAGTTCTTTACCATATTCAAGGTCTCTTCTTTCCACTGATGAATAGAGAATGCTTCAGATGCCCCTAGATCCTTGGTCATGTGTGCTGCAGAGGAACTCAGCACTACAAGCTGTCTTGCTGTAGTTGCTTGTGTGCGCCAAGATAGTCTTTCCAGACCTTCAAGTAGAAACTCAGTTACTTCTAAGGCTCCTCTTCCTTCCAGGACCTGACCTAGATGGGACTGAGGACCATGGGCTCACTTACCTGCTGGGTCCCGTGGGCAACCATGGACCCACTTACCTGCTGGGCCCTCTGGGAGACCATAGACCTATTTAGCTGCTAGGCTGCCTGGGCGACCATAGACCCACTCACCTATTGGGCACCCTGGGTGACCACGAACCATTTCACCTGCTGGGCACCCTGGGCAACCATGGACCAACTTACCTGTTGGGTCCCCTGGGAGACCATGAGCCCACTCTCCTGCTGGCCCTCCTGGGCACCAGAGGCATGATTAGCATCTGCAAACCGGACCACTGCATTACCAGTTCAGTGTTTGGGGTGGTGTGGGGGTCCCAGGGGTATGTGTGCATATGTGGTCCCCTGTGCAACTCAGGGACAAATGACCACTCTATTTAAGAGTATGCATCTCAGCAACAAGAAAGGAAGATGATAAAGATGACAGTTTTGATATGGCTGACAAAGAAAAGCCAGAGGTAACAAATATGGGGTGTGTCTGTACTCCCAAGTTGGGAGTACATGGGGCAGACCATGGCAGACCACAGGCAGACCATGGTACTACGGAGCTGTTACTTGAATTCTCTGGAAAACATGACCCTAGGGCTGCGTTTTGAAACCTGTATCATGGAAACTTTCACCAAAGCCGAGACACTGGTGTTATAGTTTCCCATGGAACAAACTTCAGCTTTCATAATTATGGACATTGCACCAATCTTGTTTGATTTACCCACCTTCTTGGCTGTCTCTCAAGTATTTGAAAGAAAAATTCCAGTTTACAAGTTATTTCAGCTTCAAGTGTTTCAGCATTTTATCTGTCCCAGGACTGTCCCACAAAAAATACTCAGTATCCACTACCAGAAAATCAGCAATATTATTTTTAATACATACATGGTATAGAATGTTTAATTACAGCAGGGCAGTGGTTCCAGTTAAATAAAATTAAAAACCTTTCTTTCCCCAAATATAAAATTACTAAATTAATGTCTTTAAAAGAAAATATAACATGGTGAAAGCTTTAAATTATACCACCGTTCATCACAGGATTTATGATCTATCAATTACATACTTCACCATTTTGGCAAAAGGATGAAGATTTCTTTTTTAAAACAGTTTATAAACCTAATATAGCAAAGACTGTATACATCTCTGTATTGCACTTTCTTATGTACAAGAATAAAACGGTCAAGTCTATTTCATATACTAAGACCAGAACTAATCTGTCACAATTAAACCTAATGGAGAAACCTCAATGTGGATATTAAAAATGTAGAAATGTGACACATGTATGTACAGAATGCTGACTCTGCATTAACAAACTATATACATAGTAATAGACTACTTTTTTCTTTTTAGTTAGTTGTGTTTATTAATACAGGCCTTTGGTTCTAAACTTCTTGACTAGTTTTAAGCCCACATAATTTCTTTAACTTTCATATTTTTTTAAATGCAAGGGAATGCATATAAAAGCACTAACTCTCCTGGTTTGCCGGTACAAAAATTATAACGGTCAGTTCCTTTAGTTCATCAAAAACTAGTCACAAAAATAGTTTTTATATTCAACCTGAATGTGCCACAGGAAAGAAAAATATTTTCAAGATTCTCCAGCTTAGCTGAAAGGCCAAAGGGCCCCTCCTCCCTCTTGAGTTGCTGCCACCACTCTGTACCCTCTGGGACACTTTTACTTAAGGCCCTTTGCTGTCATCAACTCTGGAAGGACCAAAGTGACCCCCAGCTTCAGAGTGCTCACCAGACTCCTCTGTCAGGACACAATGAAAACTGAGTATTGCCAGTGAGATTTAAAAAAATACATGCAGCTTTCTTCTGATTCCATAGAAAACCTACCACGAAATACCACAGTCCTTTATTCCCTTTTGCTCCCAGGCCCCATGGCTTCTCCCTGTGCTCAGTCTCCCCAGTGATGAGCTTGGGAAATCATCCTGAGTTTGCAAGTGATCAAGTCAGTCCCCACGTGCGCTCCCCGAGGCATCATCACACGACGGAGGACGAGCTGGTCAGCCCGTGCACCATTGTGCTTGTTGGAGTCCCACTGATGGCGTTGAAGATGTGAAGCGAATTCGGTAGCACGTTTG
This sequence comes from Ochotona princeps, assembly GCF_030435755.1. Taxonomy (NCBI): domain Eukaryota; kingdom Metazoa; phylum Chordata; class Mammalia; order Lagomorpha; family Ochotonidae; genus Ochotona; species Ochotona princeps. The sequence continues at coordinate 10,054,805 of NC_080843.1, read as the reverse complement.
CCTTCTCCTCCAGGGGGCAGATCTTGAGGCACAGAAACACAACATCAGGACAGTGCAAGGCCCCACACAAGCATTTCTCAAACCATGCACTGCACCTGACACACCCAATTTGTCATCCGTAACTGTGAGCAATGGTGCCTGTGGACAGCTTGGCTCTGGCGCATCGCTTCAGCTGATCTAGTAAAGGACTGCTTCCCAGACAGGATTGTTGTGAGAAAGTAAAGAACGCACATCTTGCTTCACTGATAGGGAAAACGGAGAGGCTCTGGACTCACCAGATCTTAAGGTGACTTGATTTATCTTACATACATTTGACTGGGTCATGCCTTGGGCCCATCCCTTGAAAAAGCCTTCTGAGAGTATTTGGAACATTTGTATTTCTCTCCTGGACCCTTCTTCCAGGGTCTTCCAGACTTCCACCCTGGGAAAGGGAGACTCGATATTCTTTGTCTCTGCTCCAGTGGGGGCTGGCAGGAATCTGAGTGCAGGATTTCACTTCTGGCCAGGAGGTGAGTCCCTAAGCAAGGACATCCCTAGGCAAGGGCTCCTCTGGAAACACTGAAGGCCAGCCTATCTCTGCTTCTGGTTCAAAGAGGTCCGAGCTGCAAAGTGCTGCACGGAATGTTCGCACAACCTGAGACTTCAACAGTTGCGGCCCATGGTTTCTTCCTACAGTCATCTTTTCCAGGGCTGAATGCTGCCTCTGTTTACGTTCTAGAGGCCCCGTGGGTAAGAGCTTCTGTTTTCTAAGCAAATGTGATCCCAGCAGACCTACCCTCCCTCTGCTGTTTCATTATTCACACATTCATTTTTCAAATTGTTTGATTTTTCCCCCTGCCCTTTCAATAGCCAAGAGAGGCTTGCTTTCCTTGAAGGATACACTGCCAAGACACCAACGTCTATGGCTGCTCAGTCAGAATTTTATCAGAATCAGTGTAATCAGAAAAAATAAAGTCAAAACATGACATTACCATCCCATCTGAACGTGTTAGCATGGAAAAGAAAAAAAAATGCAAGTGATTTAAAGCTCAACAACGGCTGATCATTTCTTACAACGGAAATTTCCTAACGGAATCACTGCAGCACAGGATGACTGACACAAACGACTCTGGTTTCCATTTCCCAAGACAGAAGGGCAGTAATACAGGCAAGTGCTGCACAGGGGCTAAGATTAAAGACAAAGACCACAACATGACTTGCATGGAAGACACACCATAGTCTTGTGTGTTAAAAGCAATCATGTTGATGGCATTCTGGGTGCTGTGGCCAACTATCTCTCGGGTGACAGCTGAGCCCACCGTGAGAACCCTACAGGAGAAATTTACAAGGGGAGGAAAGACAGCAAAGCAATCAGGAAAAATGCCCTAAAGACAAAAAAAAAAAAAGCCAGTAGAAACTGCCTGGGGCATGCAGGTCAACTGTCAATAGCTAAAAGTGGATTAGTTCTTTTTTTTTTTTATTGTTTATTCATTAATTACATTGTGTTGTAATTTCGTAGGAACTGGGATTCTCCCCACCCCTCCCCACATGGTGGGTTCCTCCACCTTGTTGCTTAATCATAGTTCAAGTTCATTTGAGATTCCCTCTTTGCAAGCATATGCCGAGCATAGAGTCCATCATCATATATTCACACAGCAAAAGATATTTATATAATAGGCAATTCCTTAAACACAGCAGAGAAAGCTCTCCCCCGTCCTCGCCCTTGCTTCCCTCAATGGATTGAATGCATAAACTTGCAAGAGCTGTGTGTGTAATACCAGTTTTACCAGTTTTGGGGTTGGGAGGTGAGGATTTGTTTGCTTTAATTTTGTTTGAGATGGGGAGGGGAAGGGTCAGAGCTTAGGAAACAGAAGGACTGCTCACACAGCAAGGAGGTGAGTACTCTCCCCTTGGTCACTTCAGTAATGGCCGAGAGAACTATGACGCCACATATTCTGGAGGCTTCGCTCATCACAGACCCCCCAACTAATCCTCATTCCCTAAATGAGAAGAACTCCAAGCAGATGGCGACAGGATGGCACCTACCTGCTCGTGCATGATCTCAGAGAGCTCCTTGGCCATCTCCCTGTAGTTGGCTTTCATTTCCTCCTGATACTCTAATTGGTCTTCTTTAATCAGACGCTCATTTACTGCCAGAGCTTGACCACAAGCTTCCACAAATTGCCTGGAATGGTGTGGGAAGGGCACAGAAGGGCAAACAGGGGACAAAGAGTGAGTCTACCTGGCAAAATTTCTTTCCTGAATGAACTTAGAAATGGTCCATCTTTGAAGAGAAAGAGATATTTCCAGTGTCTTTACCTGAAAACTTCTTTCAGCAACTTCACTTTATTGTCAGGGTATCTTTTCGTGTTTGTGTCATCTAAGAAAGCTCGGGCATAGGCCAATGGACCGGCATTGACCTAGACAAAGAGCAAAGATTCACCATCTTAAGTTTCAGATGGCAAGCACTAAAAAGCTGTTTGAGTTAATCATGACTCCCCCACCCCAAGAAAAAAAATAAGTTGTCAATAAGATTTACACTGTTACTTATATGTCTCATAGGGCACAGTCACAATGGTTAATCCTAATGAAGAAATCAATGCTGGAAAATGTAAGGACCCGTTAGCAGTTGAATAACTAATGAGCAAAATGTCAGCGATCGCGGCAGGTGCAGTGGTTTAGATGCTGTTTAAAATGCCCTTGCCCCGTACTGGAGTTCCTGGGCTTGTATTCCTGCTACTCGCTCCATCTAGTTTTCTCCTAATGTGTTCTCTGGGAGACAGGAGGTGCTGACTCTCTTGGACATGGGTGCTTGCTACTTCCATGGAAAATCTAGACTAAGACCTGGGCTCTTGTCTTCAGCCTGGCCCAGTCCAGGCTGCTGTAGGCATGTGGGGAGTAAATGAATGGATGGAAGATCTCTCTCTGTCTTTTCAATTTAAACAAACAAACAAACAAACAAACAAAGAAACAAAACCTAAAACCAGAGATCAGAGATTGTATTCCAACTCTGTATCAAGTATTATTACTACTATAAGGTATTTAACCATTGGAATAGTGAAAAATGGAAAAAATATTTATGCTAGTCAACTATTGGCTGAGTGGTGGAGACAGTAATGAACAACTTGCTCTCTTAGATAAAGCAACTGTTTGAGGTGTGTTCACAAACCAAAGGTTAGAGGCATTTATCAATGCCTCTCTTCCAATTAACTGACAAGTGTTCTCTGATAAGTCAGCAGATGTAGGAATACAGCAAAAACAAAGCTGGATACAGTAGATAGGAGAATGTTCCAGACATCTCAGGTAGCTTGGAAAAGGACTTGATCATGTGGTCATCACACAACTTTTCCTACAAGAGCTAGTGGCTTTGGAAAGCAAGGATCAGGAAGAGCTGTCTATAGCTCTGAGAGCCACAGTGTATGTGACCTTGGGAGCAATGCCAGGAGGGCTGGGCCCGAGACATGGGGAGAAAGCAACGACTAGCTAATCTCCTATGATGATCATCCTGTAAGGATAGGATTTGATGAGGCTAAACATGTGTAGCAGCCATGTTAATAACCTAAAGATGACAGTCTCAAATCATATAATTTTATGTCCTATTTTAGGAAGATGTAAAGGGGAAAACTTATGAGATTTCATGGGGGCTAAGATAACATGCTCGTTGGAACCAAGAAGCCATGAACGTAGTCCTGTCCTTCAGAGCAGCAACCCCAGTGAGCATGCTGCTGAAAAGAACTGCAGAAATACATAAATACAGCGAACTTAACATCTTCTGGTTCCAACTTCTTTGTTCCAATTAGTTCTTTGTTTGGGGGGCATAAGCGTGTGAGCGCTTCAAACAGGTTTAAAAAAAAATCAAATTGAAAGGAAACATGAATTTCCCATGAGGTCTTTGAAGACTATTTGTATAAATCTTATTTGAATAAGAAATTCTTTGCTTTTAAGGATGACTGAGCATTTTATAAACCATGAAGGTCATTGTCAAATGGCAGGGCCAATTTTCCCCATTAGAAGGTGCAACCGGTTCAGCCCCACCTTTCCTGGCACCCACACCCTTTGCTGGTCTTCTGACAGAGGATGGGTGTTTGCAGGCTGCCTCACTGAATGGTTCTGTTTTTAGCTACAGAAAATTTTGGCCTCAGACCCCATTATGAAGTCATCTACGTTGCTGGACTATTTACATTCATTTGCTGACTTCTTTTTCCCCCTTAAGTCTTTCAGGCCGTAAGAGCAGAAATTGAAAACATCTGAAAAAACTTTCATGGTGAATGACACTTAGAAAAATGCAGGGCGGGCCCGGCGGCATGGCCTAGCTGCTAAAGTCCTCGCCTTGAAAGCCCCGGGATCCCATATGGGCGCTGGTTCTAATCCCGGCAGCTCCACTTCCCATCCAGCTCCCTGCTTGTGGCCTGGGAAAGCAGTCGAGGATGGCCCAAAGCTTTGGGACCCTGCACCCAGGTGGGAGACCCGGAAGAGGTTCCTGGTTCCCGGCTTCGGATCAGCGTGCACTAGCCCGTTGCGGCTCACTTGAGGAGTGAATCATCGGATGGAAGATCTTCCTCTCTGTATATCTATCTTTGTAATAAACTGAATAAATCTTGAAAAAAAAAGAAAAATGCAGGGCAACAACTCATACTTCTTTAGTGCAGATCTGATGAAAAAATGAGCAAGAACTGAGTTCAGAAAACGAACCAAAATCCCAGACACATATTACAATTTGCCTGTAATTTTTGTAAGCCTAATTCTTTTTGTAAGAGAAAACAAAACAGCAGAGCTCAGGGATGTATGATGTGTCTATCTACTAATCCATCTATATCGATTCAGCTATCTAGATGGATAAGAAACAAACATAAGCTTGAATTATTTATAGGAATTAAAAATACTAACAAAAGGAAGAGGCATACTGGTCACAGAAAAGAGGTTAACACTTATCAATCACATAGAAAACTACAAATCATAAAAAGTTTGAGAACCTCTTGTTGAATGAAGTAAAATATGCAAAGAGAAAACCATGCTCATATGCACAGACTGATGAAATCTCACAAACCTATGTATGTCTTAATCACAGATGGTCTTTTCAATATATGGTACATTACTGAAATGGCCATATGGGCAAAATGCATGCATTTTCTAGAAGTTTATAAGTTTAACAAATTTTGCTTAATTATTTGAAAAGCAAAGTAGGAGAGAGAGAGAATTTTCCCTCTGCTGGTCACTCTGTGAATGTGTACCACAGCCGAGCCGAGCCCAGGACGCAGCACCTCCACCTCGGTCACCTGTGCTTCCTTCACAGGTGCGTCAGCAGGAAGCTGGGGCAGAAGTGGAGTGAGAGTCAATCCCAGGGACTTGGATATGGGATGTGCAGGTGTCCCAAGTGGTAGCTTAACCAGCTGCATGGTAATACTGATTCCAACAATATAGAGATCAGTACACCGATCTTTATTCTATATCACATACAAAAATCAATTCTGGATAGATTGCAGGCCTGAATGCAAACCCTGAACAAAGGAGAAAAATACCAAACACATTTGAAAATTTGGAAAAGACACAGATTTAAGAGGACTCCAATGGTGCTACCTTTGAAACAAATAAACAACAACAACAAAAAAAACGGTTTGGTTATATCAAAATGAAGACTTTCTGTTAATCAAAAGATGCTGTTAAAAGCTTACAGTGCTTTTCCAGATGTAGGTTTCATTGACAGCAGAACACAGTTTCATAAAGAAATCTACTGCCATCCACACTTTCTTATATTTGGAAGAGTCTTGACGTTTTAGTAAAGCGCCTAGAATTTCCCCTAATGGCTGATAAGCCAGGGAAGTGCACTTCCATGTTCCCATAAGATGATGTAGTGAATGATGTCTCAGAGAGGGTTGGCAGGGAGCCCTGGGGCTGCCCCTTTCTGGTACCAGGCCTGGTACTCAAGGAAGGTAACGGGGGTCACACAATAGTAACCCAGGGAGTGCAGCCAGACAATGAGTGGTGTGAAGGATGTGAATTTCGCAAGTCCCGGGGTGACCTCTCCCGCTTCCGGCTGGCTCTGCCTCGCTCACCTGGACGCTCACACTGCCCTGCAGCTTCAGCTGCAGCTTGATCATGTCCACCTCAGCCGAGGAGCACAGCTGCCGGAGCTCAGCCACCTTCTTACTCATCTCATCAATGGCCACTTCGATGGGGTTCAGGTCAGTGTGGTGCTGGTACATGACGGGGATGCGCTTCTTCACGTAGGGAAAGCAGTGAATGGCTGTGGAGGGACAAGGCCAGAGTTCAGCCACAGCTCAGAGCCCTTCCTGGTATGGAGGCAGAACACGTTACCATGCCCATTTACCCAGAGCTTGCTAGAGTCATGTGCTTCCTTTATACATGTGTATATTTAATGACAGGCAGTTTTCTATAAAGCCAAGAGTATGGGGTCCTAATAACCCATTCACCATGAAGTCTGCCTCTGAGCAGGGGAGGGCACTAGGCAGCCTAGGAAGTTACTTGGTCTGGCCCTTCCAAGACAGCTTGCAGATGGGACTTGAAACGCAGTAAGTCATAGTAGCCTAATTTCTAAATTGACAATTTGTGTGTGTCTCATGAGTGATGTCATTAAGTAACTGAATAACCTTTGGTAAATAAATAAATAAATAAATAACCCTCCCCCACTAGCTAAGCGATAGATCATTTGGTGATGATCCCTTGCTCTATCTTTTCATCCATGAATACCCCACATTTCCCTTGGGAGCTCTGAGACCTGAACGTAGGTCTAAGAGAGCTCAAAGACTCAACACCCTGAGGTGCTGCTGAACAGATCAAGCCCAAGACACAGTTTTGAAGAACCTCAAAATCAGAATCCCAACCATTTGCTCATTGTTCATTGCAATATTTTCTGCTTCTGTAACTTCCGCTTTGCTTGTTTGGCTAAGAAACTGTGCAAGCTTGCAGACCTAGCAGCCTAAGTGACATATGACAAGTCACAATGACAGAACATTCTTCAAGGCAAGGTCCCCTAGTATGCCTTTTAGATAACACTTGCTTACTCATAGTGTGCCTTATAAAGATATGAATTAATTGCCCAATAGCCGTTGCCCCATAGCCCGCCAATTTGCTTGTTTGAAAATTGCTTGCTGCACCAATAGAAACCTGCCAACTTGCACTTTTTAAAAGTTAAGGGTGTAACTGTGAAGAATCCCCTGAATTGTATAAACCCCCCTGCGATACTCTGTCTCGGAGTCTCAGCCTAGAGCCGCTGTGACGGTAACAGTTGGGACCCAAGTTCAGATATGCCGAGCTTAAATAAACTGCCCTTGTGCGCTTGCATCGACTTCAGATTCCTGGTGATTTCTGGGGATCTCAAAATCTGGGCATTACAGTTCCATCAAATACCCTGGAGGAAACTCATTTTTCTCCACAGAACAACTGAGTCTTTTCTTAAATCAACACAAATGTGACAACTTAAAGACAGAAAACAAAGAACATACTTCCAAGCAAAGCTTTTCATGAACCATTTCTTTTTAGGCTGTTGGAGCTGCAGGAATAATAAAGGTATTTTGAAACTAACAGCAATCAGTAGAATATTTGCTTTTCCTAGATGTTTTAACAAGAAAAAGCTAATACTACTTTCATTGATCATAAGATACTTGTCTCTGTCATTCGATGTATCTTCACGTACGAACAGACATGTAGACAAACACTTCCCAACTTCTTCACGTAGGAAGGAGTACTCCACGCTGCACGAGAGGCCTGCCTGTGGGATCTGTCACGGGGCTTGAGAGGAGTGATTCGAACACCCCATCCTGGACCCCGTGCCACTTCCTGCTTCCTCTTTCCCACAGCTTACAAAATGTGTGCCATTCTGGTTACCCACCAATGAGATGTAACCTCATGGCCTTACCTGAGAATCCCACTCCACCAGTCCCTGGGCCCGCGCACAGCCCTCCCAACAATCCCCACGCCCCCACACCCTGCAGGCTCACCTGGGTTGTGAATGAGCCTCCACGTGCGCCCCCTCTCCTTCTCCTTCCCCCTTTCTTCCTCTTCTCTTCCCTTTTTACCAGGCCTCCCCAGTCCTCTATCTCCCCTCGTCCCCTTCCCCTGCCCTGGCAGTCCCCCATCCTGCCGTCACGGCAGATGTGTCCCTTCTAGTTTTCTCCCCCTCCACCCCGCTTCTGTTCCTACCCTGCTGGAATAAAGGCCCTCCTAATACCTCACTGTGTCTTTATTTCAGCTTGTGGTAAACTTATTGTGAAAAGCAGACTTGGCTGTGAGAATTAGCTGCATGTAAGAACCTGAAGTGTGCTTTAAAACCTAACTGGGCTCACTGAGGTTCCACTTAACTCTAGTAAGAATGGCCCACATAAAGTACCAACAACATCTGCTGGCAAGGTTGCGGCGAAAAAGGAACCCTACTCCACTGCTGGTGGGATTGCAGGCTGGTACAACCAGCATGGAATATAATATGGATAATACTCAGGAAACTGAAAGTCCACCTGCCATATGAGCAGCAATTCCACTTCTAGGAATATATCCCAAAGACATGCTACATGAGAAAGCAAACTGCACCCCTGTGGTGAGGCAGGCAGTTAGTTCAGGGTCATGAGTTTGGAAGTCACTCCCCCCCCACCTAAGTGTTTCCTCTAGCCCACCTGTGACTCTCACCTATCACCTGAGAGGGGGTAGTATTGCATTGTTGTGCAACCATTCCCCTCACAAATCCCTCTAAAGGCTCTTGATAAGGAGGGGCTCCCGTGCTTCCCTTGTTCTGGCACTCCAACTCTTAGCCTCCCCAGTATCTCTGAGGACAGGTGTCCCCTGAGCATGGCCCCTGTGGGTCTCTATTCCTTCCCCTCTGTTCACTGCTTAGGTGGGATAATGAAGATAGCAACATTAAGATGCTTTGTATTTCCGGTTTGTGTGCTGTCGGGAGCTGCAGGAGAGGCACGGCCTAGCAGTAGTGGAATGTGGGAAGAGAGGCCACGGAAAGGTGAATGTAGCTTTTTAAGTGTGCCCAGGTTTTTCATTGTGTGTCTCTTAGGATAACTTATGTTGTTGGAGAAGCTGGGACATAGGTCTTCTGCTTAACAGATGGACTTGAGGGTAATGACCATTTGTTCCTCTTGGGGTTACAGTTGATTGGATTATGATTGGCTGGATTGCCATATGGACTTGTAATTTGCTATTTCTAGTGGGCTCTGTTATCACCAACCCTGGTTAATAAAGACTCCTTAATAAACCTTAGACATGTCTGGTGTGATCTCATTCGTACCCCGTAACACCCCTATGTTCATTGCAACACAATCAATAATCGCAAAAACTTGGAAGCAACATAAATACCCATTAACAGAGGACTGGATAAAGAAACTGTGGTTCGGGCCCGGCGCCGTGGCCTAGTGGCTAAAGTCCTCTCCTTGAACGCCCTGGGATCCCATATGGGCGCCGGTTCTAACCCCGGCAGCTCCACTTCCCATCCAGCTCCCTGCTTGTGGCCTGGGAAAGCAGTCGAGAACAGCCCAAAGCTTTGGGACCCTGCGCCCAAGTGGGAGACGTGGAAGAGGTTCCTGGTTCCCGGCTTTGGATCAGCACAGCACCGGCCATTGCGGCTCACTTAGGGAGTGAATCATCAGATGGAAGATCTTCCTCTCTGTCTCTCCTCCTCTCTATATATCTGACTTTGTAATAAAAATAAACAAATCTTTAAAAACCAACCAAACAAACAAAACAAAAGAAACTGTGGTTCATCTACACTATGGAATATTACTCAGCTATTTTAAAACATGAAATACAGGGGACCGGCAGGGTAGCCTAGCAGTTTAAAGTCCTCGCCTTGAATGCACCAGGATCCCATATGGGCACCGGTTCTAATCAAGGCGGCTCTGCTTCCCATCCAGCTCCCTGCTTGTGGCCTGGGAAAGCAGTTGAGGACGGCCCGAAGCCTTGGGACTCTGCACCCCTGTGGGAGACCTGGAAGAGGCTCTGGGTTGCTGGCTTCAGATCAGTTCAGCACCAGCCGTTGCGGCTGCTTGGGGAGTGAAACAACAGATGGAAGATCTTCCTCTCCGTCTCTCCTCCTCTCTGTATATCTGACTTTTAAATAAATAAATAAATAAATAAATAAATAAATACAGAAAAAAAAAAAAAAGAAAGAAATAGAATTGTTTGTGGCCAAATGGGTCAAACTGGAGACCATTATGCTAATGGAAATGAGCCAATTCCAAAAGGTCAGATACCATGTTTGCTCTAATATAAGATAATATGATGTCAAATCTAAGGGTGTTAAGTGTGAATTTTACCTTATTGCACTTCCTAGTTATTTGTACCTTTCATAATAAGATTTTGTTGTTGTAAGATTGATGCAATATAGGGCAGCAACCTCAATTCTTGTCTTGCAGGAAAGAATCTTCTTGCAGATAGTTTGGTTTCAAAGCAAGATCTAAAGAGAAAAGTAGCTCCAGTCCTAGTGGTAGGAGGGGGCTTCCAGAGAAAAGAGACCCAGACCTCCTGTCCTAGTGGCAGGAGGAAGGAAGAAAAATTCTAGACCTCCTGCCATAGAGGCAGGAGGAAGGAAGCAAAAATCCAAGTTAATGGTGGGGATAGTGTCTTTTACTTTGGGCCCAATGCAGTAGCCTAGCAGCTGGAGTCCTTGCCTTGAATGTGCCAGAATCCCATATGGGCACCGGTTCTAATCCTGGCAGCCCCACTTCCCATCCAGCTCCCTGCTTGTGGCCTGGGAAGGCAGTAGAGGATGGCCCAAAGCCTTGGGATCCTGCACCCACATGGGAGACCTTGGGAAAGTTCCTGGCTCCTGGCTTTGGACTGGCGCAGCACCAGCCGTTGCAGTCACTTGGGGAGTGAATTAGCAGATGGAAGATCTTCCTCTCTGTCTCTCCTCCTCTCTGTATGTCTGCCTTTCCAATACAAATAAATAAATTTTAAAAAAATAATAAAAATAAAACTTCACTTCAAAGGAGTTTTTCCATAAACATAGGAAAATTTCTGGTTTCCATGTACCTGGTTTTGGGACAAAAGGCCCAAAAAGTTGTTACTGGTTAACTTCCTCAGCCTCTTTCTGATGATAAACTGAGGTGGCCATTCCTTTGACAGTGACCAAGGTGGGCCAGTCTGCTTGCTAAGGGATGGGGATTATGAGGTTAAATACACCCCTTTGTTCTCCCTCAAGGGAAGAATGTGTTATTTAGAAGGATGAACCTGCTCTGGAAAAGTTGAGATATGGGGAGAAATACAATTTATATTTGAGAAAAATCACTCAGGGACCCAGAAAATCCTAACTCCTCACACATTGTGATGTAATTCATTAATCAATCAACCATAAGAGACTGTTTGTAATCACCAAAAACAAAATAAAACAAAAACCTAACATGGCTGTTAGACAATACATGCAGGCACTGTTACTCTGATAGACTCCGAGAGCAACGTTGGCAAGATGCCCATGGACATGCCGATGCCAGTTAGTGTAAAGGCACGAGGCCCTGGTGCTTGGATGGGGAGCAGAGGTTTCAAGTGGTAAAAAAGAGGTCACTAACCTTACTCAAAGAAAAATCTCGAGTTTATGCCAAGCATATCAGGTCCCTGGGATCTGGGATTTAGTGCTCAGCCTCCCTACCGCACCACAAGGAACCCTTACCAGCTCCTGGGCTTTGCCCCAAAGTCCTGTCAGATGACTCATTCCTTACCTCCTAAATGTCTAGGCTCAGATGTTACCCTCTCAACAAATCCTGTCCCAGTCACCCCATTGAAACTTCAACCCTCTCCTTCCACCTCCCATCCCCAATCTCCTGCTCTGGCCAGAACACAGGTTCTGTTCCAACACAGCCATCATTTACTTGTCACACTGAATGCCGCTCCTCATCTCCTCTTGCTAAGATGGGAGGTGTCCAATGTCACAGAACTTTGTGAGTGTGCCACGTAACAATGCTGCCAGAGCTCTGTGCACTTCTGCCCAAATGGCTACCTGAGAGCAAATTTGCCTGGAAGGCAGCTGGTGAGATAACTGAGGGAGCAGGCTGCTTCTTTATTCCAGACAGGCCCACAGAGCTGACCTGTGCCCTCTAGGCGGTGTGGTGACTGTGTGGGCTGCTCAGCTGAACAGAAGGCAGTGGGCAGGAGGCCATTCCCCTCATGGGTGGGAATCTAGGCTTTTCAAATAGCAACACAAGCACCGTCAATGGGCAACCATCCAGAACAGTGAGCCTTTGCCTGGGTGGGAAGGTGGGGAGTCTGGGGCTACAGCTTGGAAGGCCAAGGGTCACAGTTTGAAGCAATATACCTGGAAGAGAGACCCAGGATTAAGAGAATAACCAAAGGCAAAACTCTCAAGTTCAAAGTCTTTGGAATGTTGCAATGCGCCTATCTTAGAGTGGACATTTCAGCGGCATATTTAGAACCTGTTCTTTTTGTTGCAAAGTACCTAACTGGGTATTTCCAGGTGTTCAGGGTGCCTGCCCCTTTTCCTTAGTGTCTTTTTGCATGATAATCTCCTTTTGTTCATCATCAGCCCTAAAGGCAAGGAACTCCTCAGAGGGAGAAGAGATCTAGCAAAATGAGGTAAATTCTTTCCCCACCTGGTTACAATTTACAAAACTACTTCATACAGTGAGATGGATGCTACAACTGTTATTCAGCAGGTCTGGGGGTGGGGCCTGGGCATCTCCGCTTTTACCAACTCCCTAGGAGTCCCTGATACTGCAGCAACTTTTGGCAACTACTGACCTAAGGAATCAAGGATGAAGCCATCACTGTTGCCCACATAAACCCAGTAAGCTGGTAATTCTCCTAAAATGAATCTCCCTGGAAACTGAAAAGTCTAAGAATCTGTTACTGAGAAGTGCATTCGGAAAACGAAGTATTTCCATAGGGGAGAAGGCCAGTGTCTTCAAGGGCAAGGTTGCTAGTATTTTACAGTGTTATCTCACTGCAAACTGGGAGCAGTAGGAGGGGGTATTTTGTTTGTTTGTTTTTAAAGTTTTATCTCACTAGCCTCAAATGGAAGTTGAAAAATGCCCTGTCACATGCTAGGGCTGGACTGGGGGCTGATCCAGGAGCTAGAAACTGCTGGTCTCCCCCAAGTTTTCAGTCATCACCTGCTACCTCCCAGGATCTGGAATCAGGGGTTGGAGTGGGAATCAAACCCAGGCACTCTGATATGGCACACAGTCCTCCCTTCTGGTGTCTTCACTGCTGGGGCTAATGGCTGCCTTGGACTGAGGTTTTCATGGTTACCCAGATTATTTTATTTGGTAATAGTGTTACTGAGCTAAATCACACAGCCAGAATGCAGTTTACTGGCCAGAAAGAGAACTAGCTGAGATGCGGCGTCCTCCCGCAGCTCCTTTCATTCACGACAAAGCTGCACAATAAGTTCTACGTGACTGCCTGCAGGAGGGAAGGCTTGCCAGAGAAGCACTGGGTGCTTGCTCAGGCTAACTCAACTCCAGCCACTTCGGAAACTGAGCCCAGTGGCAGCATCCTGAGTTTGGCCTTAGGTCACTCCGGTTCTGCTGCAAACCCTAAGAAGGACCACATGAAGTTCACCCACAGAAGGCAAAGTCCTCCTTGAGGTGACTGGACACCTAAGGAACTTGGAAATGGTGCAAAACACATTTCTAAGAATGGGCTATCAACAGTGAACAGGACTAAAGGGATCAAACCAAACTACTTCAGCTTCAGGTGGGGGCCATGGTATAACCGGCTAAGCTACCACCCACGGTGCCAGCATCCCATACGGGTATCGGTTTGCGTCCACTTTTTAAAAATATTTATTTCTTTTTATTAGAAAGTCAGATTTAGAGAGAGGAGAGACAGAGAGAAAGATCTCTGTCTGGCTGTAACAGTTGGAGCTGAGCTAATCAGAATCCAGGAGCTTCTTCCAGGTTTCTCACGTGGGTGCAGGGTCCCAAAGTTTTGGGCCATCCTTGAATGTTTTCCCAGGCCACAAGCAGGGAGCTGGAAGGGAAGTGGAGCAGCCAACATATGACCTGGTGACCATATGGGATCCCAACATGTGCAAGGCAAGGACTTGAGCCACTAGGCTACCGTGCCAAGTCTTTGCGTCCACTTCTGATCTATCTCCTTGCTAATACATTTGGAAAGGCAGCAACTCTGTGGAAACTGTGGCCATTTGGGGAGTGAATCAGCAGCTGGAACATCTTTTTTTCTCTCTCTTGTCTCTTCTCTCACTGTAAATCTGCCTTTCAAATAAAAAGTACATAAAACAGTTTCAGCTAAATAGGCCACTTCTGCATGCAGTGAACTTGCTGGAACTGGAGGTATTCCTGCTGGGGGTGACCAACCATGGTTAGGGCCAAGGTGGAAGAGACCCAGCCCCTTGGGCTAACATATTCACTGAGCATGTCCCTGCTGGAACCTAGTAGTACATGTACACGAGACAGGTTCTTCTAATGAGGAGACTGGGGTGCCGTGTGTAGGGTTCCACTAACAATCTTAAAGCATATTCTAAGAAGGGTAAGTGACCTTGCACAGGAAATAAACTTCTGGTTTGTGAAGAAGAAAGTATAAAGTGGCAAAGCAAGCCTTGAAGAGATGCTGACTTGAACCAGGTGTAGGGAAGCTAAGTGAGGGTCTCCTGTGAGTTCTCTGTGCTGGCGTGGGGGCCTACGTCTGGACACGGTACCTGTCAGTATGGTGCGTCGCTTGCACTGCTCCTCCACCCCACCCTGTCTCTTCCCGGTCTGGGTAAACGGCATCTCAAACATGAAGCGGCGAATGTTGTGTGATCTTTCAAACTCTGTCCTCCTTTCTTGCAATTCTTTCTCATCGAAGAACGGGATCACATGAGTCACCTGGATATATGCGTACTTGGAATCCAGGTCCTTGGGGTTGACCTTGAAATGAATAAACGATACTGAAGGTGGGTTGCAGGACTCTTTGAAACCTTGCCAAAGGCTGAAGTTTTCAACGTTTTATTAATAAATATTTTAGAAAAAGTCAGAAAAGATGTGAAATACAGTCCAATGAACAGTCTGTTCCCACCACCCTCATCAACAATTGCTAACATTTTGCCATAGCAATACAAGTACACAAACACATACTGCTTCCTCTACCACACATGAACATCTGGACTTTTTGGCTGAACTATTTCAAAGTGTTACACATTATAACGCTTCAGCTAGTTTCTCCTGACAAGCAGGATATTCTTCTGTACAACATAATACATGGTCATATCTAATAAGACCAACAATAATTTTCTTATGTCAATAAACAGCCAGTCGCTATTATCATTTCTGACGTGCTTCTGCCATCCTATTTCTAGCTGTGTGGGACTGAACCCTAATCTAATCACGGACCACAGTTTATACTGAGTCACTATCTCTTTATTCTTGTTTAACCCAGAGCACTCCACTGGCTCATGACATTGATTTTTCTAAAGAAATCAAAATATTACTGGTAGGTGTATCTCTAATTGCTTCTGAAACTGTAATTATTAATATTTATCTTACAAAGATATATATGTTAGAAATGATGGTTGAAAAGTAGGCCCCTAATCTGTAGCCAGACCAGATTAGATGCAATGAGTTGCAGACTAATCAATTTAATAAGGTACAGATTAAGTTAGTCATTAAATAATACAATGGTAAGTTTAGTTAGCACATAAATGCTTTGAAAACCACATTGTCAGAAGTGATAATGCTCTAATTTCTGTGACATGACAAAACATTAAACATGGGCATTTCTTATCTGAAGCAAAAATCAAACTCAATAAATTAACAATTCAATTTTGCAGTTTAACTGTTTCAGCATTCTAGAGTCACAAAAGCGGCCAAGGAGAAATGACGGGAGAGAACAGGACGGTTACATTGGTAGGAAGCAGGCAGACATAAGAGAACAACACAGCTTTGCTGCTCTGATGGAGATGCTGTGAAGGACAACGAAAAACACACGAGCAAGTTCAGAACGTACACAATGCCACAGAAAGCGATTATGTGCGCAATTATATAAGCGATAATTTCTCTATGACTTTCAGAAAAGGCCCTCCAGCCAATCATTATAATAGTACTGGAATCTATTAAACTTGACTTTCTTTAGCAGAAACAACCTAAAGGCAGTAGAAGTCTCACCTGAGTATTAACTTCATTTCTTTACTCTTCATGTTCAAAGTTTGTAAGCAAAAGATGTCTTCAAAGAGTTTGTGGAAAATGTGTGTTATGAAGAAACTATGCACTAGTTTCCAATTTTTTCCTAAAAATTTGCATCAAAATAAACTTATCTTCTATTTCCATTTCTCCATGAACTCTGTGAAGTACCTTCCTGCCTATCAGGAGAAGGAATGGGGAATAGCTTCTTGGTGCAGAAGGTGGCCCTGGAACGCTTTCAGATTCTGTACCGAGAATCACAAGGTAAACGGGAAAGAATGGCTGAAAAACCTAGAGAAGAGACTGTAATGCTTAAGCTCCTTATGTGACCCAGACCAAGGTTTTGGTTTTAGAGAAAAGGGCCTGAGTAATACAGTCTGTGGAGTAAGCATATCTCGAGGTTTCTGGTTAAAAACGAACCAACAGTGTGCACTGATCCATTTTCCTTTCTCACTACTCTTAAAATGACAGTCAAGAATTAGCCTGAAAGGACCCAAGAAACAGGGCAGAGACGACAGTGGGTGAGAAACCTTAATGCATGTTTGGAAGGCAGGTGCATGGAGGTGTCCTACTTTGACTAGCAGGAAGAGAGTGGACTAAGCCCACGTTTCTGAGGAGAGGATAACATTCCTCAAAAGCTTGCGGAGCACCAGCACCTGGAGCCCCAAGTGTTAGGCTCATCAAAGAAGGTGTGGAGGTGGGAGGCAATTTCTCTATGAAATTGGGAACTCCAGGTTCCTTCCCCTAGGCTTCAACCCACAAAAGAGCACAGAAGAAGCTATTCTGAAAGGTTGAAGTGGGCCCACTAGTCTCAGCAGAAGACAGGGACAAAGCCACTGAGCAGAACAAGGACCGGTCAGTGAGAGGCTGCAGGCTAACAGCGGGGTCTCCTAGCCTTTCTGCTGCTGCAACTGGAATCCAATGTCAGGCATTTACCCTCTTCCTCTCTGGGCAGGAGACCAGAGGGTTCTT
This sequence comes from Ochotona princeps, assembly GCF_030435755.1. Lineage (NCBI taxonomy): Eukaryota > Metazoa > Chordata > Mammalia > Lagomorpha > Ochotonidae > Ochotona > Ochotona princeps. The sequence goes on along the minus strand of NC_080843.1, from coordinate 10,037,766 downwards.
TCTTCCTTGGAGAAAATTAAGAGTGCCAAGGAAACAGACTCCAGATGCTGGAGTCTGCAAAAGTAAAGGCAAAGGAACTATGAGTCACTCCAAAATGGTGTTCTGACAGGGATGCAGGGCTGGTCACTGCTAGAGGGCTGAGAAGCAGGGAACTTTTTAGACAAAGAAAAATTTGGCCTGATTCATAGGAAGCAGAGGGGTGCCTAGCTTCCAGGAGACATGCTGGAGCGGGGAGGCCAATTAACTGTCCAGGATAATGGCAGAGGTTCAGAAAGGGTCTTCAGGGGCTGGCATTGTGGCACACTGAGTTAGCTGCACTCATAATGCTGGTATCCCACACTGGAGCAGCAGTTTGAGTTCTAGCTGTTCTATTTCCAGTCTAGCTTCCTACCAATGTGTCTGGGAAAGCAACAAGGTCGTCTCAGAATTTGGGCCCCTAGTAGCCACGTGGGAGATCTAGAGGCATTTTAAGCTCCTGTCTTCCTCCTGGCATAGTTCTGACCATTGTGGTTATCTGTGGAATGACCAACACATGAAAGATCTCTTGATCTCTTTCTTTCTTTTTCTATCACTCCTTCAAATAAATAACATCTTAGAGAGAGGGAGAGAGAGAGAGAATGAGGCTTCATGGGAAAAAAAAAGCAAAACAAAACAAAAAACCAGAGGACATATCTCTAAGTAGAAAGTGGATCTGCAGATCTCCCTGCGGTCACCTGCCTGGTGAGCTCATTCCTTGGTTTGCTCAGCTGATCGTCTATCTATGCACTCAGTGACACAGCGTCAGTTCATGTGCCAGGCACCAGCTCAGCACAGAGGGAAAGGACAGCAAAGACCAGAGATATGGACCCTGATCTCTTAGGTTTCTAAACATCTGGACTAAAGAAGACACTCTTAAAATTATGCAATCAAGATTTGTGCAGTGTCAAAAACATAGTGGGAAGCACAAAAAGGGGCTAAGAAGGAAAAACATACTTGTCCCTCAAAGTCAATCACTCCTGCATTTCCTCTTTTTTTTTCCTACAGGCATTTATAAATATAATATATACTCCATCACATATAATCCAAACAATATCACATGGCTGTGAACTAAGTGCACACTCACCTTGCCAGAATCCTGTATCATTTTGACATTTTCAGAACCAAACTTATCTGAGTAGAGTTTAAGGAGTCTCTGAGAAATTTCTGACAAAGGTGTGAGCTTGGGTTCTTTGTAAATATACTCTTTTCCATCTTCATCTTCAAAGAACCCCTGTGGCATAAAGCACAATTAGAGCTGGCCCGCAATAATAGCCCCAAATTTACCACACAGGAAGGGTTCTCTTGTTAAAAGGGCAGGGGAGGAATGCTTCCAAAATAAAATCCTAAACAGGGTTTCTGAAGACAAAGGAAGATGATAATAACGTGAAGTCTGGATGCAAACATACAAGAAAAACACACACTTGAGAACTCATTCAAGAATGCCCTCATTTAGTGTGGCGTGAAATCAAAATCTGGGACTCAAGAGTGTGTGGTCTCAGTGGACTCTAACGATGGGAGTTGAGCCTGTTTCACGTTCCCAAGAAGCGGAATTCACAACACATGACCAGCAGCCTGGGAAAGACAGGCTTCAGAAATGCACATGCGTCCGTTCCCGGACTTCCCCCACTCACACAGGATGTGGCAGCATGAATGGAATGTTCACCAAGTTAAAGTCTGTGCAGACTGTTTTTGATTCACTCAAGAGGAAAAAATACTCGAGGCCTATAGCACAGTGGCAAGAAAGTACACTTATTATCACCTATTACCATCTGCTTTAGCACCAGCCACGCTTGACTACATGGCTACCGACTTGCATGGGAAGTGAAAAAGGTTGACAACTTAAAAGTCCATACTGTGATTAATATTTGAAACTAAAAAAAAAAAAAAATTACCATCTAAAATAAGAGAGAAAATGGTGCAAAACCAGGACATATAAAAGAATGCAGGCTAATATGAAACAAAAACCACCCACATCAAACTAGGCGTTTAGATGTAGTCATTTCACTACATTATTTGCCTTTTAAGCATTGACTGTAATTACCTCCACATCTGTTTCACTGTCTGTAAACTGGTATTGCTACAAAGTTATAAAAGACAATAACAGAATTGAAGGTTATATAGTATTCATAGAAAACCATATCCCCTAAATAAACAGATTATACTTTATACTACTTAATAATGTTAGAGATTTGAAGGTTAAGATTTAAGTAAAATTTAAAAAAATCCCTTCATCCAGGGAGTCTGAGATAGTATAATGGTAAATATTCTTGTGGTGATATTATATTACAAAACATAAAGACATAAAGGCACAAACAAAACCAGCAAGTCTTAATATTGGTTTAAAACATGCAATACAGATGTATAAAGAAACATGATTTATTTCTGTAAATGGAATACAATGTTAATTCTTTTTTTTTTTGAGTTTGTAATGACTAGACAAGTAACATGTAGACAAGTAACATGTAGACTTGAAAAAGACTTGAAGAACCAAAGATGCCACTAAGAATGTCTTATGGAGGGAGAACTTACCGCTGCCTTAAGAAAGTAAGAAAGAAAAGACAAGAAAGAAAAAAAAAAAGCAGAAAGTTTACTACCAAGGGAGGTAAAAGCCATATGAAATTTGATAAATTCATCACATTAGCATTTATAGAAAACAGAGCATTTAGAAGTTCTAAAGCCAATTTTAGAAAGGAACTTGGGGCAGCCTACAGAATGGGGGGCGCACCTGTCCGAAGAAGGCCACCCGGAAGTAGGTCCCCAGGAGCCTGCGGCCCGAGTGCATGACTTCGGTTACTTTGCTGTAGGCCCGGTGCAGCGTGTCATACAGGTGAGCTAGTCTCTGGAAGGCAGAACAAAACCCATTTAAAAATGACAATCAAGCCTATACCAATAGCTGAAAAGTCCTTCAACTTGAGCTTAAAAGACTGCATTCTGATGGCCAAACATGTGGTGATCATTTATGAACTGAAATGTTTCCCACACGAAGGCTGAACCTACACAGGAGGACATCTCCAGTTTCCACAGTAAAGATACAAGCTGCCATGTGATGACAGAGATGATCCTTGGAAACCATTCTGAGTCTTTGCTTGTCCTACTCCATTTGATTTTCTCACACCACTTGGATGATCTTCCAGCTGGGAAGCGTGGAAAGGACACTTTTTGCGGGTAGGTTAAAGAAGAGTTCAAAGAAAAAGACACCCGGTGACTATAACACTGTGTGTGGCGACCTTTTGCAAGGGGAGGACCTGGGCGGGAATGCTTGAGGTTTGAGACAACTCAAACAAGCATGGTGCCCATAGACTTTGGAGGTGACCGATGGCCACAAACAACCTAACATTTATGTTGCAATGGAAGTAGACCTGCGGATATGATGCACCATCGTGAAGGAGAGATACCTCAAAATCCCTCCGCTTCTCATAGATGGGGATGATAAGCTTATAGATGTCTGCAATCAACTCGTAGCGTTCAGCCTTCCACAGCCCGTCTGCACACTGCTCCAGCAGCTCCATCAGCACATCCTGACCAAAGAGGAAAAGCCGCCGAGAAGTGGGTTATGGGGAATGTGACACTGTATTACTTACAGAATGCATAACTGGAAGACTGCTAGGAGGCAAAGTACAAAGCAAGCAATATAGAAAAACACCAATGTCTACGTTCGCAACAAGTCATCTCTTACGGAGCCATTATTTTTGAAGATTTATTTTTTTAATTGGAAAGGCAGATATATAGAGAGGAGAAACAGAGATCCTTTGTCTGCTGGTTCACTCCCTAAGAGGCCACAATGGCTGAAGTTAAGATGATCTGAAGCCAGGAGACAGCAGCCAGGAGCCCTATCTTGGTCTCCCAGGTGGGTGGCAGAGTCCCAGGGAATTGGGCCAGCCTATACTACTTACCCAGGCCACAAGCAGGGAGCTGGATGGGAAGTGGAGCAGCTGGGACATGAATAGATGCCCATATGGGATTCCAGTATGTACAAGGTGAGGATTTGGACATTAGGCTATTGTATTGGGCCCAGGAGAACCATTTTATTAATGATAAACAATGGTTACATGGTGTGGCTATGTGATAATTACTTGCCTACAGAAACTGACATTAACAGCTTCCTATGAAGCCTCAATTTTGTTCTAAGTTCTTTTTTTACATGACTTAAACATTTCTTTTCTGCGGAGCAATGAAAATGTTGAGACACATGTAGTTAGCGTAACTTTAGCCCACATTAAACATCTTAGAGGAATTCAGTGTCGGAGTGGGACAGGCACTATGCCTGCATCACCAATGTCCTTTTCGCTTTGTGTCTATCTTGAAGTGCAACTCTCAGATTGCTCACACAAGGCAGGAAGGTTACGTTGTCCAAGGTCTGAGGATGGTGGCATGTGCTTCAGATTTATACTAGTCAGTCTGAGCCCATTTCCAGGCAGGGTCATGCTTCATGTTACCTCAGCAACCAGTCAGGGTGAGTTTTAGGACCCCAGCTCGTGTCAGACACGACAAGACATGCAATTAGGGAATGGCATTCAGCTCATGGCCATGGCAGGGTCCAGTCAATAAGCCAATTCAGGGAGAAATGATGTCTTCATAACATAATTTTCCTTCACCAGTGTATGATTAATTAGATTATTGGTTTTCTAATATCAAACCAACAAAGCATTCCTGGAATAAACTTTACCTTCTCTTGCTGCATGTAACTGATCAATTTTACTAATACCTTGCTGAGGTTTTACAGACAGCTGTTTTCAACATGTCTGCATCCTTGCTAACACTGTGAAAAATACAATCTGTGTATTTTACTACAGGGATAAAATTTCATGGCACATTTGATGCCTGTAGTTTACAATTCAAAGGAAAAGTATTTATAAAGCAGTTGTAAATCAATTTACCAGAAAATTCCAACAAGACCATTTAAATTGTATGTCAAATTTATGGCATACAAAACATAAAGATGCTATTTATATGACTGAACTCTGTACTCATACATATAAGTACAACTGCTATCTCAGGCTTCTACTGTACATCCCATTAAAGCAATCAAAACAACTATAGAGAAGAAATCAGATAAGTCTCTAATGCTGTCTCTTCTCCATTGCAGTTATATCATGAAGATACATGCTCTTCTGACTTTTCTCATACCTATTTCCAAATGGACACTATCCACACTAAATATGGTATGCTTTATAATTTTCATACTTGTGTGGTACAAAGACAGAAGAGCAGCATAAAAATAAAACTTGACCAGCATCAGCACCACACACTTAAGTATTCTGTACTTGTGAAAAGAACAGTGCATTTCAGATCTCACCTAAGTTGGTGTTTGTGAGGATCAAATATAACTTCATCCACCAAAATGTCCTAAAAACTGTTCATTATGGACAGTAACTTATAGGTCGTTTAAAAAGCTACAAATTTACTTTATGCGTCCCGGGGAGGAAAGCTTCCAAAAAGAAATGAGAGGGGCAGTGTTCTCATGGGCAACTGACAGAAGTTTATTTCCAGGGTTCCAGTTTTTTTTTTTAAGATTTATTTTTTATTTGAAAGTCACATTTAAGCAGAGAAGGAGAAACAGAGAGAAAGATTTTCCATCCACTGATTCATTCCCCAATTGGCTGCAATGGCCAGAGCTCAGCTGATCCAAAGCCAGGAGCCAGGAGTTTCTTCTGGGTTTCCCACAGGGGTGCAGGGTCCCAAGGCTTTGGGCTGTCCTCTACTGCTTTCCCAGGCTACAAGCAGGGAGCTGGATGGAAAGTGGAGCACCCAGGATATGAACTGGTGCCCATATGGGGTTCTGGTACGTGCAAAGTGAGGACTTTATCCACTAGGCTACCACGCCAGGCCCCAGGCTTCCAGTTTTTACACACTTAGCAAAACAATAGTTGAAACATAACTCAGACTTAGGTCATGTCTGTAAACAGGGAGTTCAAGGAAAGTTAACAAGGCGCCTTAGCCAGAGCACTATTGAAATGGAGACCAGACAGGCAGTACTGTCTGTTCTTGGCTAGCTGACTAGACAGAGCACAAAGGTTCACCTTCCATCAAGCAGAGCAGAAGAACAGCTCCAAGGACTCACTGGGAGCAGCCTGTGTGCCGGGCAAGGGGCCCTCCTTCTCCTGCAGCCTTCTCAGCAGGGTCTCAGCCTTGCATCTGTCACCTCAGTTCATCTTGTTGGACGTGTTACAACAAAAACCTCTTGTATTTCAATGGATTCTTCCTTCCTTCTATTAAAAATTTTAATTCTATTGGGGTATCCACTAGGCCCCAGTGCCACATACTGTCTGGTAGTGGGTATGTTTACATCTTCTCAGTAATACTGACGATATCACTAGGTAGTAGCAACTGTGGTTTGCTGCGGGGAATTGAGTTGAGCAGGATTCTCCTTTAAAGTCTTGTGCTTCCTGTCTCTTACGACAAAGGAACTGTTGGTAGGTGTTTATTGACCATTTTCACTTGTGGTGCTGTGGGACAGCAGAGGAGGCGGAAAAATTTTCTGAAGATTCAGTATCCCATGCAGATGAGAATACCAAGCACACACGGCATTCTGCTAATGCAACAGTCAAGGTTATGGAAAATTTCTATCTTAAAACCGCCCTTTGCTTTAATTTATCGACTCATTTGCTTCTTTATGATCTCACTATTGGGCTTCATTTGTGAAAAACTGCAATTGGTCCCACTAGTACGCCGAGCTCCACACTGTAATACAAATACAGAGTAACAGTTTGCTTATTGTGGATGAGATCAGATCGACTCAGGGCTCTGCACTGCATGCCACAGCAACTGTAACATCAATCATCTGAGGCAGCGTTAATGTAATCCCACAGAAAATTAAAACGGCCTCAAAGAGTTACTAAGTTGTAACATTACATACATAATTATTTCATTTAACCATTCATTCAAACATTTAATCAAGCATTTACAACATGTACTGTGCCGTGCTTGACTGTGAGACTACAAAAATAAATCTGCATAGGACCTGGGGTGATAGCCTAATCGCTAAATTGTCACCTTGTATGTGTCAGGAGCCCTGAAGGGCACCGGTCCGTGTTCTGGCTGCTGTGCTTACCATTTAGCTCCCAGCTTGTGGTCTGGGGAAACAGAGGAGGATGGCTCAAAGCCTTGGGACCCTGCACCCATGTGGGAGACATGAAGAAGCTCCTGGCTTCTGGCTGCTGGCTTCGGATCAGCTCAGCTCCAGCTGTTGCAGCCATTTGGGGAATGAAACAGTGGATGGAAGATCTTTCTCTGTTTTTCTTTGTCTCCATCAATGTGACTTTTCAAGAAAAATAAAATAAATCTTAAAAAAATCTACATAAAGAAAATTAAGATTCTGTCATTTATTATTTTTTTAAAACTTAGTCTTTATGAAGAGTGGAGTCCAAGTTTGGAATGGCTCATTAAACCTAAATGAAATCTGCTTTGAGAAAGAGGTCTCAAACACACACTCAGCCTTCAGAGCCAACTGGAACCATCACTCAGAGAGAGGTGACCTCCACGTCAGCCTTCAAGGACAGAAGAAACAGTGATTTCAAGTTCCTGCCCAAATGCAAGTCCAAGGGCAGACACTGAGTTGAGAGTAGCGTGGGTTGCTTTATTTCACAGCAGTTAATGAGTTTCTGGATGTACAGGGAAGCTCAAACATGCAGCTTTCACGGACTCAGCACTCCCTGCTACCCCAAGCTCAGAGTCCAGCGTGGTAGTCAGATCCATAAAAGATGGCATGAGTGCAGTGATAAACAACTGGGCAGGGAACCGGGGAAGCCGAGGGGAGCAGTGACTGTCCAGAGGAGGGGAGGCAGAGGCACAGGGAGCTGCAGACAGCCATGATGGTCCAAATCACAAAAGGTGATCATGAATCAGGCAGGTGAAAGTGGATGGTAGAAGCAGCAGTAGGAAGGAAAAGAGCGGTTACAGCCTGCGCACAGCCGGGCAGTGCGCAAAGGCAGGCAGTGTGGCCATAGCCTGGGCAAAGGCGGGCAGTGTGCCCATAGCCTAGGCAAAGGTGGACAGTGTGGCCATAGCCTGGGCAAAGGCAGGCAGTGCGGCCATAGCCTGGGCAAAGGTGGACAGTGTGGCCAAGCCTGGGCAAAGGCAGGCAGTGCGGCCATAGCCTGGGCAGAAGTGGACAGTGTGGCCAAGCCTGGGCAAAGGTGGACAGTGTGGCCATAGCCTGGGCAAAGGCAGGCAGTGTGGCCATAGCCTGGGCAAAGGCTGGCAGTGCGGCCATAGCCTGGGCACAGGTGGACAGTGCGGCCATAGCCTGGGCAAAGGTGGGCAGGGTGGCCATAGCCTGGGCAAAGGCGGGCAGTGTGGCCATAGCCTGGGCAAAGGAGGGCAGTGTGACATAGCCTGGGCAAAGGCTGGCAGTGCGGCCATAGCCTGGGCACAGGTGGACAGTGCGGCCATAGCCTGGGCAAAGGTGGGCAGGGTGGCCATAGCCTGGGCAAAGGCGGGCAGTGTGGCCATAGCCTGGGCAAAGGAGGGCAGTGTGACATAGCCTGGGCAAAGGTGGGCAGGGTGGCCACAGCCTGGGCAAAGGAGGACAGTGCGCAAAGGCTGGCAGTGCGACCACAGCCTGGGCAAAGGCGGGCAGTGTGGCCATAGCCTGGGCAAAGGTGGGGAGTGCTGCCATAGCCTGGGCAAAGCTGGGGAGTGAAGACAGCTGGGAAGTGAGGCAAGGGCAGTTTCAGGGTTTGGAGAATTAAATCCAACATCCACAGTGGCAAGACAGCAGACAAGGATGTGAGGATTAAATGCATGCCTACAGGACACAAAATTTTAAGGCAAAAATAATTATGTGGAGGCAATTTCCTGGCATGAAAATACATAAAGACATACATTAACTTCCAATAGTACATTACAAAATGGTATACAAGGAAGATGGTCTGTACGTTCATGTGAAGTATGTCAATAGAGGCCTTTCAGATACATGTCAAATAGCTCTAGACGTAGTTGGCTATTACTTGTATGTTACTCAAGTAAGTCAAGACTAGAACTAGTTTCCCAGCTCCTATATTCCTAATTGATACATTAATATCTAAAGAGCATATTTTATTTAGTAAAACTAGACATAGGTGAAAACTTTAATAATAAACTGGAATTCAAGTGGTACAGAAGTATATATGACATGACATGCCTGAGTTCATTACGCAAAATACCTTGTTATAATTGATACAAAATATTATGAAACAAGTACCTCAATTTAATAGTTACCAATAACCAGGAACCAACTCAGCATCATCTTTGACACTCTGTTGGATACTATTTTCTTTTCTGACACAGGAGGTTTTCATGATTTGTAGTTCATCAGTGAGTATCATTTATTGTAAAGAAATGGCAATATATCATATAAAATCCAAGTTAGCATAAAATTTATCTAGAAATATCTAGAAATGGCTTTTATCACAAACTATGGGGCTGTGTTGTCACGGTGATGTCAGCATTCCATAGCACTGGTATGAGTTCCAGCTACTCTGCTTCTGATCCAGCTCCTTACTAATGCGCCTGGGAAGCCAGCGGAAGATGGCTTGGGGCTCGGGCCCCTGCCGGTCATCTGGGAGACCTGGATGGAGTTTCAGGCTCTTGACTTCATCCTGGCCCAGCACCACTCACTGTGGCCATCTGGAGAGTAAGCCAGCAGATGTGCACCCTCCCACAACTCTGTATTTCAAATACATAAATATTAAAATAACAAATAAAAATAAAAAGATAATTCCTTTGCTTGTAAGAGTGTGGATTATGTAATATCAAAACAATTTGGTGAGGCAAAATATTTAAGCTAATGTCAACTCCATAGCTAGACAGATGATGTAACTCAATGGAAATAAAAATAGTAATCACAGACCATCAAATGAGAGACCACATGTCATACAAAATTAAAGTCAGAAGAACCAAGACAGTAACTAAACACTGTTTAGTATGTGAATGTGAATGACATTCACAGCAGAAATCTGTTGATTTACTTTGCATTCTGACCAATCATGGCTACTAAAACCACAACGATCCCTGGTAACAGTCACATGGTGATAGTGCTCAAAGGCTATCAGATAAAACGAAGGACAATTTTAGCACCTTGTTTACATGCTCAGATGTCCTCTCTGAGGACCAGCACACTGATGGGGTCTGTGATGGCTTTGGCTTCATTTGCCATCATTTGGAAATAACTGTTAACATGAGTTGGCTTGAGTGCTGAAGTGGTACCATGGCTTAAATCATATTTCTATCCGTTCATCATTTCTCAAGATAGAGTTGAGGACCATTTGTTTCAAAGTAATCACCTGTGTAGGACCAAAACCAACCTCTTTCCCTTCAGGTGATCAGGGCAGAGGCACATGAAAGGCAATCTGTTAGTAAGAGGGCTATTGCACAAAGTGGGACCTTCTGAGGCAAGGTCCTCACTCTCATGTCGCTGTACTAGCACGTGGCATTAACTTCCAAGAATACATTACAAAGTGGTATACAAAGTGGCTAGTTTATGGAATGAATCAACAAAGTGCTCAGCAGCTTCGGATTCTGCTGTTAAGGACAGTGGTTCCGGTGTCTCTCCTGAGCTGGAAGGAATCACCAGGAGTGTTATGGTTTTTATGGCAGGGACCACATCTTACCCCCTTGTCTCCAGCACTGAGTTCAGCACCAGAGCAACTCAGGACATTTGCAAACCAGAGTGGCATGATGTGCTCTGGTATCAGCAAAGGACAGAGCAGTTACACAATCCACTCACTACTTCCCTACTAACTGTTACTGCTGCCCTGGAGCACCTCCCTAATGGTGTGGATGTGCTGTATGTTTCTCATGGTCCTAAGAACACTCCAAGCCAGGGAGCAGTGCACGGTTACATAGCTCCACAGGGTTACAAACCCAAGTCTGTTCAAGATACAAAGACAGTCATCATTATTATGGAACATTACATTTCTGTGCTTGGGCGCTACACTTGAGGTTACTGCAGTGCATTCATTTTAAAAGTACAAGAGCTCCCAAAACAAGAGCTGAAACAAGAAATGGAAGAGGGCTACCTTGGCTCAACCTCAGTTGGGAATGTGTTTACTAACTGGCTCAAAGTTCGGGCCACTCTGCAGGTATCCCTGAGGGGCCACAAAAGCTGCAGGAGCACTAATATGGGGGCGGCAGTGAAACCTTAGAAAACAGGTGAATAATGGAGATTTCTGTACTTTCCCTTCTCCTTTCGAGTTTCTTTTGGTCCTGTCCTTCTGGAAGCTGACAGGAGGATGGCTGGACTGCAAGATAGGCTCCTGGTCCTCCAGCTCTAGTTGTTTGGACAATGGCAGACTCCAACAGAGACATGGAGGGTGGGGTGGATAGAAGAATTCCTTACCTGCCAGGTGGAGATGTGTGTAGTTTCTATTCTTCTCTCTTCTTCAGGGGCATTGTGACTTTTCTTATTGGTTTCTCTAAACTCTGAACATTTTTAAGCACCACTTTTATTAGGCTTTCTTAATTTTCCCATGTATGTCTCCTTAGGTCCCTGAACAAAAATCACAAAACTGGGGCCTGGGGCGATAGCTCAGTGGCTAAATCCTCACCTTGCAAGTGATGGGATCCCATATGGACAACAGTTTGTGTCCCAGCTGCTCCAGTTCCCTGCTAATGGCCTGGGAGAGCAGCAGTGGATGGGCCAAGGCCTGGGGATCCTGCACCGGTATGGGAGAGCAGGAGGAAACTTCTGGCTTTGGATTGGCTCATCTCTGGCTGTTACAGCCATTTGGGAAGTGAACCAGCAGATGAAGTATCTTCCTTTCTGTCAATTTGCCTTTCCAATAAAAATAAATAAATCTTAAAAAAAGAAATCCCAAAACTGAATGCTAATACCACAGGGACTGTAGAATTCTTCTGTCTCCACAGACTCAGACTCACAAAATAAAACTTAAAATATGAATTGCATGTTTCTCTTATGTAAACAGGAGCAGCTGGTGGGAGTCCACACTCTCAGCGAAGGTGGAATTGATGTCAATAAAAACTCCCATGAGACCTGCAACTATGAGAATTTTGTGTACTTTTAGATAGCTTTCCCTGAAAAAATTAATTTAAGAAAGCATCCAAGACATTTAATTTATTTAATGATGTAAATTAAGAGGATGATTTTGTTTGTTTATAGTTTTACCATTGGACAGTGATTTTTACTGCCCCACACATATTGCCTGATAACTCCTTCATCTTTTTCTTTTTGTTGAAACATCCTGGTTGGTAATGCAGTGACCAAGTGGTAGATCATTTCCTGTCTTTCAGCACATGGTATTCATTCTACTCCCTGATGCAGGGCTTGCTCAGGACTTGACAAGCATGACTGCAGCATGGTATAGCCTAATCATTACAGATCATGATGGACCATGGACCCTGTTAAAGATTTACTGGCTTTATGATTCAATGATAGGGTGGCAAAAGTCCATATCCTAGAAACAGCTGATACAGGGGTCCTGAGTGATTAGCCAGAGAGGGTGCCATTCACACCCAGCGTCCGTCCGACACAGGCTGGTTCACTGGGTTCCAGCGGCTGCTTCTGCTTTTTATTTTATCACATGCACAAACTCAAGATTAATTTATCATTCCCGTGCGGTACATTACTGGAAACTTGATTTTTCCATCTTTAATCGTTCTTGGCATCACTGCTTTCCTTATCTAATTCCAAATGAAATACAGGGCTCTTGAGGGCTCACTTGGCACAATGATGCAAGTATGGCTTTCTGTGAGGAGACACTACAGGCATGCATGCCTCCCATCAGGGAAAACACCATTATTATTATTTGCCTCGAAGTGAGGAATTCAAAGCCAAGACTATGTGGGTGGGCTCTGTGCCTTCAGCGACAGGTTTCATGGTTAACAGTGAAAAGCATAAAGAAGGTGAAATTGATGTTTCCAGGTATCTCCCAGTGGAGATATCACAGAACTGTTAACACCATGGAATAACCAACTTGTTTCCCCTCTTAGATACATAGAAAGCCTTATCTAATGTGGTTAGGTTGACTTTAATATTTAACCACTTAATATTTCAGCTTAGTTTTTTAATTTCGAAGGCATCTTGGGACTTTTTTGCGTATAAAACTTCTTCTGATGTGTCTTTAAAATGATTGAGGATTCCAAAGATTTTCTGTCTCTGTGATTGATCTCTCTCAATATTTAATGTTAGAAATGGAAATTGAAAAAGCAAAAAAAAATCTTGTAATACATAATAACACAAGTATTACACATTATCAAAAATAACACTTTAGTCATTACTGAAGTAAAATCAAGGCAGAAGATATTCACTCTCATTTGTTCTTTCTTACATGAAGAAACAGACAACTGCACTTTTCCTTAAAATTGGGCTTAATGCAATGATGGACATACGACAGTTTATGAAGAACTATAGTATAGTAATAATATAGGGGAACTGAATGTAGGGGGAGGGAACTGGGGAGGGCTTGTGGGAAATCCCAGGGCCTATGGAACTGTATCATAAAATGATGATGATGATAATAATAATGAAGTCTATGAAATAAAAATAAAATTTTTAAAAAAAGTTGCGCTTAAGAAGGATTAACAATCTTTCCCTTGGCTGTTTCAGTCGAACCCGCAGTGAGGGGATGTAGCTCCTCGGACACAGTAAATACAAGCCAAGAACTAGTCTTTATCCAAATTCTTGGATTTATTTAAAAGCTGCCTAGTTATGTATAAGGGGCTACAAGAATATCATATCTGGCAAGAGATCTACTATCAAATTTTTTATCCCTGTGGGGGTGGGAGAGGGTTGTCCTAGTTTCTAATGTGCCACAGAACCCAGATTATAGTCCCCAAGCAGAGGCAGGACTTAGGATCCTGATACGGTGGGGGCAGCAAAGAAACTCTTGAGCTGAAGTTCAGTGCTAAACAGAATGGGGACCTTATGATCACTCTGCAGGACTTTACCTAACTGTGCTCAAGAATGCACATTAAGAGTGCTGTTGCTCAGCCCCGCAGACCCTCCAGCCGGAGCAGAGGGTGCTGCCAGAGGGTGGCCAAGGCGGGAGCTCTAGCTGTTTGGCCTGCTGCCTGGAGACAAGCGCTGGGTGGAGGCCCTGGCAGAGACACCTGGCACAGGCTCCTGTTGGGGGGAACTGCTCTGAGGGCTGGCTGCACTGTTGTGGGAATATGAGAGTGTTCTTATACAAAGGAGGATGGATTCAGAGTCAGCAGGTGACCAGCCCCACTGTCTTTGAGGTGTGTTGTTGACTCAGGCAGCTCCAGCACTGCCCAGCTGCACTGGAACGCCACTCACCTCATTGAAATGGACGTCCTGCATTCCCACATCTTCCATCATGGAAGCCTCCTCATCGATGTTTGGGGTAATGACCCTGAAGGCTGTGCAGCCCTGTCTGAACATGCCTAAAATTTGGGAGAACAGAAAGTAAGTCAGAGGATATTAATGCAAAAGCAATGGGATCCCGAGGCTTCTTCCTATCCTGTGTGTTTTTATACCGAACAAAAGTCCTTACGTGTGAGACTGCACGTATGCAGGAGCCTGGGAGCCACTGTGTGCTTTTTGATTCATTTCCTCATCCTTAACCCACAGTTCCCTCACTTGGCTCCGCTCTCCCACCCCTTTGTAAAATTTTAACTCCATTTTATTAACGAGCATTCAAAGTATATATTGTAGGCAAACTGACAAAATAGGTATTCCGTCAAATTGATAAAATAATGAGTGTTGGAAAATGTGATTTAGTGAAATGATCCACGAGGCTCCAACAGCAAGAAAAAATAAAGCCAAAGTCAATGAAAGAGAAAGCCATGTCTCAAAAACAGCTCTGTTGGGCGTGGCGCGACAGCATAGTGGTTAAAGTCCTCGCCTTGCACGCGCCAGGATCCCATATGGGTGCTGGTTCTAACACCGGCAGCCCTGCTTCCCATCCAGCCTCCTGCTGGTGGTCTGGGAAAGCAGTAGAGGATGACCTAAATCCGTGGGGATCCTGGACCCACATGGGGGACCCACATGGGAGACCCAGAAGAGATCCTGGCTTCGGATTGGCGCAGCACCGGCTATTGTAGTCACTTGGGGAGTGAACCACCGGATAGCGGATCTTCCTCTCTGTCTCTCCTCCTCTCTGTATATTCGCCTTTCCAATAAAAATGAATCTTTAAAAATAATAATAAAAAAGATAGCTCTGTTTCCTTTCCTCTCTCCTGCAGCGCAGAGCAGAGCTTCCTGCTCGCCTGCCTGAGTAGACCACAGAGCTCGGATGTGGCTTGAGTGCACCACAGGAGCTGAGCAACCCTCAGGTCTTGGCCATGGCGACAACAGGCCCTTCTGCACGTGACCCAGGAGCTGCAGTAACAGGGAGCGTGGCACTCCCAGGGCCTCCAGGGGCAGTGGTAAAAGGTTGCAGTAAGCTTGATGCCTGGGATAACAAAATCCTTAGGCAAGCAGCGCATGTTGGGGTCACTGGGAGATGGTTTTAACTTAGTTTAACGATGCCAGCCATGCAACGGGCTGAAAAGAAGGACTTGAAATGTTTCTGCTGCTCTATTCTGGGAAGGCTACTCATAAATTTTACTTTAAAACCCACAGTTGAACTGAGACCTCCCATATCTTGGGGGTAGGGGAAAGAGGAACAGAGTATTTTGAAATCAAGCCTTGAAAAAGTAGACTGCAAAGTCAGGCTGCTTCTGTGGTACGTTCGTTTAGGCTCCCAGCGTCTCCTGGGTCATGGAGTGTCTCTACCGCTCTCCTGGATCAGCCCTACTTGGATCCTGTTTTGTAGAAACCAAAGAGGCCCCAAGGAAAGCATTAATCTAGCAGCTGGAGGATATATTAACATACAGAACGCAACATGTAGAAGCCAATCACTCCTGGCTCAGGCCACTGAACACATCAAAAAAGACTCAGTTTCAAGGCAATAACAAAAAATGGTGATCAAAGTGCTTTCCTTTCGTTGCCCATATGAACAGATTGCCAGCCAACCAGAGAGCCCAGGAAAAGAAGGGAGTGGAAGAAAGCAAAGTCTCTCATGCAAAGTGGACCCAGAAAGTAAGTCCCCACTCCATTCAGTAACGTGGAGAACAGCTTGGATCCCCTACAGGCTGTGTGACCCTGGGGCTCACCTCCCTGGCTTCTCCTCTGGCAGGTGCTAGAGTTGCAGAAGAGGGATGGTTCCCGCCGGAGTGCTAGGTCAGCTTCTAAACATGAGGAAATGTATCTCCTGATCAAAGGTCTCAGTGCAAAGCAGGACTGGTATTAAATGAATATGGAACCCATAACTCCTTTCTCAATCAGGCCCTCAGATGAGAAAAATGTGGGCTCCCTAAATGCCATCCCAGACAGTCAGTCAAGCCAGAAACACACCTCTCATGGTCTCAGCATCTATGACTCACAGGTGCCCCTCACCAGCCCAGAGTTGGCGCTGCTATTCTCAAGGATTATAAGGCAGATGACCAGCCTTTCTAAGGACTAGGGGACCCCAGAAACAAATGCTACCATTTGAGGCTGCACTGGTGTTGAACCACAAGGAATACATGAATGGCTGCATGGCCCGCTCTTGTGGGAGCAAGTGCACAGGACACACATGAAACATCTCTCCTGGCTTCTCTCCATTCCAGAAAATGTGTCTGAAATTTCCCATTATGTCTGTCTTCTGATCAATGAATAGTCTCACTGGGAACCAGAAAAGAGGAAAACCAGATATTTGCAAGCTTAGATTGGTTGGCCAGGATCACCCCTGAAGGTAAGGTCCTAACTAGCTTCTGCAGAACGGCGCTATCAAGAGGAAGTTATACCACAGCTTGTAGTCTCCTTTTCCTTTTCATCCTGACATTTCTGCTGTGCAGCCAACTGAGGTACCTGTCCCATCAGTGAACAAAGCAATAAACCTGCTTCACTCACACACTGATATCCTGCTTCCACATCTGCTAGGGAGTGGTTCTCAGGTGTCTCTGTCTTGCTGTATAGCTTTATATTAATTTTGCAAAACAAAAGACTCTTTACTCACCTTTCCGTGTGAGATACTCTGCCACCAGTGCTGTTACGTGGACATAGCACATTGCTGCCTGTAATAAAAGACAGAGCTCAGCATCACTGTTTACAAGGGCGGGTCACAAAGCTCTCAGAAATCCATGCAATCAATCAGCTCTCAAGGCCTCCACCATCTGCTATATTTAACAGCTAACATGTTATCATTGTAAAAAAGTCAAACTACACACAGAGACCAGAGTTTGGAAATTAATTTGGAATTGAAGCAAATGTTAATCTTGTTTCTATTTAGAATTATTAAGTTTTAATATAAGTGGCTGCCTGCAAGCACCAGCATTCCATACGGACACTGGTTCAAGTCCTGGCTGTTCTGCTTCCAATCCAGCCTCCTGCCAATGTGCCTGGGAAAAGTAGTGAAAGATAACTAAGTGCCGGGTCCTGTCCACCACTATGCAAGACCTGGCAGAAGCTCCTGAATTCTAGCTTCAGTCTGGCTTAGATCTAGCCATGGCAGCCTTTAGTGGAATGAACCAGCAGATAGAAGATTTTTCTCTTTCTCTACAGCTCCGACTTTCAAAAGAAACAAATAAATCTTTTAAAAAAGTCTAATGTAAAAGAATAAGAAAATTTGTAAGGGCCTGACGCAAAAGCATAATGTCTAAAATCCTTGTCTTGCATGCGTCAGGATCCCATATGGGCGTTGTTTCATGTTTTGGCTGCTCCACTTCCCTTCTTGCTCCCTGCTTGTGGTCTGGGAAGGCAGTCAAGGATGGCCCAAGGCCTTAGGACCCTGCACCCACGTGGGAAACCCAAGAGGCTCCTGGCTCTTACCGGGACAGCTCTGGCCATTGCAGCTACTTGGGGAGTGAATCAACGGACAGAACATCTTCCTCTCTGCCTCTCCTCCTCTCTGTATATCTGCCTCTCCAATAAAAATAAAATAAATATTAAGAAAAAAAAAAAAGAAAAGATAACCATCTGAGGAAGAGAATTCTCCCTGGATTCTAGAAAAACATTAACATTTAACTGCAATTATTTTGTTTTTTAATTTAGAAAAAAGATGAAGCTGTATTCTTCCTAAACCTATAACTCTAAATAAAAACCCTAGGTCAACACTATTTATACTTCAAAACCAAAGGAAAATACAAAACACTGCTGAGTAGGACCCTCGGAGCGTGCCCCACGCCAGGGACCTGAGATGGGTGGTAGGCTGGGTGGGGCTTCTCCCTTTGTTTCTCCCCTGACCCCAGATAAAGAAAAAAAAAAATGGTGTGGAAACAATGGTCTTACCCACTTTCCTGTAACCCATGGCCCTCTGTGCCCTAATCAACTATGTAAGATTATCAAAATAAAAAAATATATTAAAAAAACCTTTTTTCACCAAGATGTCATGATGTTGGAATACACCAGAGACAATAACTGTTGGACAAGAAGCCCCCTCCTTGTCGAATGTATGGCCAGCAGCATGTAGCACAGTTCCCTGGGAGCTCCCCGTCAGTGGAGACAAGCTGCATGTGCACAGGCCTCGTAACATAGCTGCTCATGTGAACAGACCTCAGTAGTACAGCATGCAGCCTGCTCTGTGTCTAAGGTGTGCACAGAGAAGCAGCACTCACTTCTTACGCCGTCAGTCTCTTGCCAAAGAGCACAGTGGGATGGCACGACAGACACATGGCCGCAGGGTGGCTTACAGGGCGAGTAGGCCATGTCTCACATGGCCGGAGCAGTAAGGAATCTTGGATGGTAGCTGTGTCAGTCCCTTATTCACAACTGCACTGGGTGGGACAGCGTCTCTGCTATCTGGGTGCACATTTTTTTCCCCCTTGGGACTTCACAGACAATGATGTTTGGAAATACAGCTTTTTGGGGTAGACATAGTTAACATGGGGTCTTACTGGTATAAGGTAGGTCCTAATCTCTACATGAATGTGTTATAGCAGGAAAGAAACAGGGACACAGACACAGGAGGCAGGAATCCTGAGGACAATGGGAATAGGGGTTGGAATGATGTGTTCACGAGCTGTGGTACACCGAGCATGGCCAGTGGTACACGGGGTGCAGGAAGGCCAAGGAAGAGAGTCTCCTCTAGAAAGAACAGCATGGTGCCATCATCACCTTGACTTTGGACTTAATCCCCCAGAGCCATGATAGAATATGATTTCTGCTGTCTTATGCCACTCGGTCTGCGGTACTTTATTATGGTGGCCACAGGACGCCAAAACATGGAGGTATAATGAAGCTCAGTGGGTGGTCTTTTTAAAAGTGATTTGGGCGACACAGACCATTTTTTAAACACCTTAATTCCTAGAGTGATACAGAGAAACTGCTGTGGTGGGTAGCTGTTATTATTACTGCCACTATCGGCACCATCATCATCACTCCTAATTCTTTTTCATTATGACTAATGTGTAGGTTAGGCTAAGTTCATGGTCACAGAGCCTTGTCACGCTGTATCTTTAGCACACTATGGCTCCTTGAATAATCAATATGTAAAAATAGTTAGGTCAATTGCTTGGACTTGGAACATAATCTTATTACTAGTCACAGAAGTTTCTAAGTCCTCAGGTGCTTGCTTTAATAATGTTGATCATACCTACATGTCTACGGCAGAAACCCCAGACGGGGCATTCATAGAACACAGAGTTTGTCTTAGAGACCTCGCTACTTTACAAGGAGCAAAGGGGAGGAAAACAGACCAATGTGGATTCAAAGCTGGTCTGCAGCTCAAATATCCTATCATAAATAGCCGAATTTTAGAAATACGAATTTTTTAAAGATTCATTTCATTTTTATTGGAAAGTCAGATATACAGAGAGGAGGAGAGATAGAAAGGAAGATCTTTCGTCCAATGATTGACTCCCCAAGCCAGAACTGAGCCAATCCGAAGCCAGGAGCCAGGAGCCTCTTCCGGGTCTCCCACGCGGGCGCAGGGTCCCAAGGCTTTGAGCCGTGCTCAATTGCTTTCCCAGGCCACAAGCAGAGAGCTGAATGGGAAGTGGGGGCTGCTGGGATTAGAACTGGCGCCCATATGGGATTCCCAGTGCGTGCAAGTGGAGGACTTTAGCCACTAGGCTACTGCACCAGGACCAGAAATAAGAATTATGAAGTAGAAGCAAATTTGTATTTTAATTAGTAGGTAATTATTTGAATTACTCTTAGGAACTTTCAAACAATGCTCCGTTGTGATATAAATATTCCCTTACAATGTTTTAAATTATGAAAACATTCAGATAACCATGAAAGCAATCTCTGAGTCCAATAATGTTTTACTTCCACTAACTGCTCAAAGTGCTGAAACAATTAAGCAAGCAGCCATAGACATTTTCTAACAGACATCTGAATATGAGTTTGTTTCTTATTTTATTGTTACTCTAAAAAAAGATTATTATTTTATTTATTAGAAAGGCTGAGAAAGAGAGAGACACAGAGTTTCCATCTTCTGGTTCACTCCCTGAATGCCTGCAATGGTCAGGGCTGGGCCAGCTTGAAGCCAAGAGCTGGGAACCTGAATGAGAGACTCAATCTGTATTTCCCACATGGGACCTAAACGCTCAAGTCATCACCACTGTTTCCCAGTATGCAATAGCAAGAGGCCAGAATAAGGAAAGGACACGGGACTCAAAGCCAAGTGGTCAGGGGAAGCGCTCATTCCAAACAGTGTCTTGACCACTGTAACAAATCCTCACCCTTGTTTTTCAATTTAAAAAAGTGTGGATTACCATCTCTCTCTCTCTCTCTCTCTCTCTCTCTCTCTCACACACACACACACATACACACACACACTGATCAAATCAGCGTTAGCATTTCCATCTGTGTTGAGAGACTACCAGCTCCTCTCTTGGGGTTTTTTAAGTGACTATCCTGCAGTGTTGTAAACTATTAATTGGTATTTTTTGACTAGTGGGACAATTTTCCTAAAAATTGGTAAACTTTCAGTAAATGCAATATAACCAGTTTCCTCTAAAAGCTGGAGAAAGAGGCTGGCAAGGCTACCTCAGAGAGATCTCCATTCTTAACGTGAATCCTGGCCATGCTGTCGAGCCACGTCTTCCTGAGCTCGGGGGTGCTGGCGTAGGACTTGGCCAGGCTGTACTGCAGGTCCACCAGCATTTCTGGGTCATTCTCATGTTCCTTCATTTGGGCCGTGGCCATCAGGACTGTGCGTATCCTCTTGGTCAAGTCCTTCACATCGGAAGAGAAACTGGTGTGCTAAAACAAGGGTAGGAGAAGGAGGGAAACATGGCTTTCACTTGCTTTCTGCGTGACCTCACATATGTCCGGTGATTAGGCAGAGTACGGGGGGTGAAGAGTAAAAGGGAGAGCACCCACCTTGATGAGACGGTCACTATTAGCACAGTTGTTGATGATGGACAAGGACTGCTGGAATCTGGTCCCTCCAATGCCAACGACGTCTGCTATCAGCTGGCTGACTGAAATAATGACCTAAGGACACACAGACATGAGCAAATCAATCTACCATGAGGGACCCTAAGGGCTCAGCTACTGTTGGTATGTTCGGGCATGAACGTGGGACAAAGGTAGTGGGATGTTCAGGAACCACTCCAGTGTAAGAAGTTACACATGAGCATATTCTTCCCTTTCAGAAGTTATCAGAGAAGGCAATCTTGATACACTTAAGAATTTCTCTTGTAAAGCAGAATGCGACCTGGCAGACTATGAAAGGATGAGAATGACATAACCCGTCTTTAGAGATGTCACCTGCTTCCTTCTCCAAAGCAAAGGGAAACCTCACCATCCGCCTCCCTGGCCTTGTCTGGATGAAATGCTTAGTATTTTAACTTTTGTTAGAAGGTAGGTACAGCCAGTCAGCGTCCACTTGATCGACTCTTCCCTCTAACCTCACTGTCACTGCCCAGGACACTATCATCCCAGACCTGACAACTGCCTCTCTAGCTGAGTCTGGAGGGTCCCTCCAAATGCTCAACAATGTGTTCTCCCAATTTGTTATCCACACTCTAAGCTTTACTCAGAAACATCTCGAGCTCCTGTCACAGGCAATTCCCACCATCACATGCTTAGGACAAGCTCATCCATCTTCAACTGCTAACCCCTGCTCACCCTACACGTCCCCAGGGAATCCTTTCTTGGTCCTCGGTTGCTGCCCCTCACCCAGACACTCAAGCTCCTCCATGGCAGCACCAGCCACACCACAGTGGAAGGGCCCTATGGTTGATCTGTGACCTCCAGGAGACTGTAGGCTCCATGAGGGCCAAGAAAGAGCTGTGTTTGGTTTACAGCTGTATCCACGAATCACAGCACAAAGTAGATATTACTGTTTCAAAAGAAGGAAATACGTGCAGAGGTGAAAAGGAACTCCTATCATGCATTTGTAGAAAGAGTTTCTACAGAAACACAAATGCAGCCTGGTTCTTACAGCAGAGAATTCAGGATATTTAAACACTGGAGAGTCACTGTGGGCTATCTGCTTCTCACCCAAGATGGTTACTATTAAGTGTTGCTGCAATTCTTCTTGATTAAACAGAATTTCAGTTAGCTCAATATTGAATCAATACCTAAACATTAATTTCCAACAGAAGTACATCTTGGGCCCACATCTTCAATTATGGTGCATGAACTAAACCAAGCCAGTAAACATGAGTTTCCAGCTTTCATGCCAAGGTCAGACCATGTGGTACATGTGAGCAGGGAACCTGGTGAATGTGACAGCCAATCTTCCTGTAGAAAGGGGATTTGACAGAGTGAGTCTGCATTGGAAAGCCAGACCACACGCACCTGCAGGTGTGTCCGGACGAAGGACTTTTTTCCAGTGTAGTCGAAGTTATTCCTCATCAGGAAGTAGAGCAGCTGGGAAGCCTCTGTTCGGATGGAGCTCAGCTTGGAGTTACAGTACTTGAGGATCTCATAGCACAGTGCGGCACACATGTCCGCTCTCCCTTCATAGAACGTTGAGGGAAACTAGAGGCAACAGGCAGATGCAGACACAGTGAGGTCAGCGCGCTGGGGCCTGCCCTAACTCCACGGTTACTAAAGCCGGCCATCCCCGGGGAAACAGCTCACCTTATAAATGAGCGATCTTAAGGCAGTGAAGACATTTTTTAAAGCTGTTTCAGACTGATGTTTTTGAAGAAAACACAGGTAGACATCAAACACTTTTTTCATGAGAGGATTATGTCCATGGTCAGCCAAGAGCTGGTTCTTAAAACACAATGACAGCTTCGTTAGTGACACCGCACGTATCTAGGCTTTACACAATTTGAGCTGAAAGGTTTCATTTTCCAAGCATTCAGATAACCTAAAATGTTAACAAACTCTGTCATAAGTCCCCTCAGAAAGTACAGAATTCTCTTGTAAGACAAACCGACACTTTGGGAGTGAACTTCGCAATAAACTTTGATGCAGTCGAAAGGACCACTGTCTTCTTGGTAAAGGGAACCCTTTAGCCTTCTCAGGAATTAGATACCAAACCACGGATCACCATCTGGGATTAGCCAGGCAGCTAGTCCAACGGACAACACATACGCACTGCAGAGACTGGAAGGCAAGTACAGAAAGCCTCCGGCATCCGTGTCGGTCCCACTGGGTAAGTGTTGCTAGTGGGATTCTAACATCTCATGGAGCTCATTCTCACACATATGAGGACCACAATGAATGGCTTCCAGTCAAGGTTTCCTGAGGTCAGCAGAGCATTCAGAGCAGAGAAGCACTCTGGCAGTGCAGCTGGCTAAAAAGCTCTGCAGCTGCCAAATGCACGCAGTAAACAGAGGCACAGTCCAGGAAGAAGCCTGCATGGACCTCTGTGTCCACATGTGCACACAGCTAATGAGCACAAACTCCAAGTAAAGACATATTTGTCTGAACAAAGGTAGCAATGATTGTAATGTTTTAAAAACTACCTCAAACCAAACTCTCAATTTGGTCCAAGGAACAGAGGTAACTTGATGATCCGGGTGTGGCTAGGAAATCCTGCGAGTTTACCTCTCCTTGACAGGGAATTTTCATGCTAGGTCCAGTGAGCACAGGTTTCTCACAGCTGGGGGAACACCTGGAACTCGCAGTGATCCTGGCATCGTGAAATACACGGGTGCCACACTGAATTCCACGGTGTGAAAGAGGGCAGTTGAACAAGCAGGAAATGTGACAAATGAAATGAAGAGGATGTAACTGAGCAGCTGTTGATTAGAAAATTTCACGTTGTGGGAATCAGTTAAATGTTTCATTGTCTGCGAACACTGCTTTCCCTCCACAGTTTGAAAGCCTTGCTTTTCACCGCACATCTACTTCCCTAATTAAGGCTGGACCAAAGTCTGGGAGAATCGGGAACTGAACTTCTGACTTCTCAGCACTCCGGCTGGAACCACGCGGGAGACGCAGTTCCTACAGACATCGCCCAGGCTCCCGTCCTGCTGCCTGAACTGGCTTCCGAGTCCAAGTCCTTCCTACTTGAGTGAAAATTCTCCTTTCTCTCCTTGTGGTCAAGACTTATTCCTTTTCCTCCTCAGGATCTGGGCTCTGATCTCAAAACTCGCTTGCAAAACAGGATGTGAAACCCACTTACCCTAGAGGCAAAGGGGAAATCTGGGTGCCAGCAGCTCCCTTCATTTTCCAACTGGCTTTCTTTCTGAGTTTCTCTGTTGTCTTCTCATTAATTAGAAAGCAACATACACCCAATGGAAATACATCTTTGAACACCCAGAAAGGCCCATGGGGGAGTGTTAGGAGCCAGAGACTTATGGGCCTTAGACTTGGCCTACCTGACAGCCTGTTGCATTGCAAAGCCTGCTTGGGCAAACAGGGCTACAGCAAGCAGGATATTAGGTCAAAACATCCTCTGTAGAGCAAGCAGAATGGAACCTCCACCCTTGCTCCTGTTCAAATAATTAGTTCCTCCCCTGTTTCAATATAGCTGATTAGTTCCTTCCCTGCTTCAGAGAAGAAGGTATATATATGAGGAGTAAAAATAAAGAGAGAGGCACTCTTTTCCACCAAGTATGTGTGTCCGTGTGTTTCTTGGGCCAGCAGCCGGGGGGGGGGGGGGGGGGGGCAGCAGCCCGGCATTCCCAGTCCACCCTCAGGGTTTGAGCGTCCTGTCCTGCAGGTTGGGACAAGGGAGGAGGATAGCAAAACACTTAGAAACAACCACATACAAAGTAACAGTGTATGTCATTTCTACCTTCTTACTTTTGAGTCTTACTGAGGCTGGGAAACTAAATTAGAAATTAGAAGGCTCTAAAGGCACGGTTTATTTCCAGCACTAAGGTGGAGACTCATTCTCCAAGGATTATCTGCCAGTCAGATTTAACTGTTGCAACAAAGTCTCATAGTGCTGAAACCAGGAAACAGGTCGTTTAGTGTGAGCTCTACTAGGGCTGTTTAAAGATCCAAGAACAAACAGGAAAACAAGCTTAAACCCTGGGCGACAAATGAGATACTAGACAGTTATCTGGGATGGCTAAATATCTCTAAGGCCTATGGTATTTATCTTCAATAGACACTGATTCATAAATAACTTTCAAGAATTCTACTTGAAGAGCTGTTTCACTTTCAGATGTGCCACTAGCCATGATGAACTAAGCCTTCCTTGTCTTTGCAGACCAGGTTCACAATTGGGCAAACCAGATTGCAAGCCACTGGGCAAGGCTCCAACCTCCTGGGTGTGTGTGCTTTGTCCTTTGAGTTCCTACTGCTTCTAGGATTAAGGATTAGTTCTCATGGTGCAGCTGCAAATCACGAAAAGATACTCAATAGCACTGCTGAAAATACATTCTCAGATTGAATTGTGAACACATTATAAATGTGATAAAATCAAGAATCAAGATGGTGGAATAGGGCAAGGACATGTTTAAATGAATGGAGAAGCATTTAATCAGGATAAAGCAGAGAGGACACATTCCAGGAAATAGGAGAGGGCAGAACACCAGCAGAGGGGTACCTGGAGACTGACAGACACAGGAAAGCAGCAAAAACAATGGTGTGGTGTTGCAGTGACTGATATACTCCAGCAGCATTCACCTAACGGTGATCTGAACACCAGCCGCCGAAACTCCACCAGCAACCAGGTGGGAAGGGACTTTCACTGCGAGCTTGGGAGGTGAATACAGACAAAGAACTGTCCGTCCTGCTGGTTTGTTTAATTTGACCAGGAGCAGAGACAGAGTGGCAGATCTCATATGGGCAGTCCGGGAACAGGGTTGATTCCATAGCCAGGTCAGCCCCCTAGAGCTGAATTGGGCGCCATTTTGCGTAAGGAGGCAAAGGCAAGAGAAAGGACTGAGCATGCGCTGAGCTGGGAGTGAACCATTTCTGATTCAGTGAACTGATCAACGTGGCATTCTACAGGTTCCACCCAAGCAGGTCTGGGTAGCCCTCAGATCTGATGGCCAGCAGATCAAGAACTCTAGTAGTGTTACATCAGGCGCCATTTTGTACAGTGTGGCAAAAGTTTTAGGACTGCAGGGGACAACAGTGAACTGCGCATGTGCTGAGTTCATAAGAACTCACTGAATTCAGTGGATTGCACTGGTCCCACAGGAAAATAATACCAATTGTGGCATTGTACGGGTCAAAATAGGTCCGTGTGGCACCAGACCTAACGGCAAACAGGTTCTGGCAAGATCAGCACCAACAACAATCTAGCTATATATGACACCCGATGTCTCCCTAATCCTGGGACCTGCTCCAACTGAAAGTGGGAGAAAAGTTGCAGAGACAACAGTGCAACCTCGGCATGATATCACAGGAGGTAGAGACTGGTGAGCCAGGAGCTGGGGCTACAGAGTCCATGGTGGAAATCTAACATAAGAACCCAGACCTGAAACTTGCTGGTGGCAGTGGCACAAGTGGCTGCAAGCAAAGAGCTGTGTACCAATTGCAATAAGTGAAATCAAACTGTAGACCTGTGGGTGACACAGCTTAGAAACCTTCCCTAAGGAGAAGAATCTGATAACTAGAAGTACAATGACCAAGAGCAAGAGAAGAGACAGAGGCATAATGAATATTACTGAAGACTCCCCTGTAAAGGAGCAAAAACCCTATACCAGCCTCTGAGTTAACTTAGGAAGACATCGAGAAAATGGGGGACACAGAATCCAGAAAATTCATTATAAACCTTCTGATGAACAATAAGAACCACATACAAGAGTTCAAATAATTTGGGCCCGGCGGCGTGGCCTAGCGGCTAAAGTCCTCACCTTGAACACACCAAGATCCCATGTGGACGCTGGTTCTAATCCCGGCAGCTCCACTTCCCATCCAGCTCCCTGCTTGTGGCCTGGGAAAGCAGTCGAGAACGGCCCAAAGCCTTGGGAGACCCGGAAAGAAGTTCCTGTCTCCTGGCTCCAGATCGGCACAGCACCGACCATTGCAGCCACTTGGGGAGTGAATCATCAGATGGAAGATCTTCCTTTCTGTCTCTCCTCTCTATATATCTGACTTTGTAATAAAAATAAATAAATCTTTTAAAAAAAGAATTCAAAGAATTTAAGGAATATGTTATACAAGAAATAGCAGCAATAAAGCAAATCAAGGCTGATGTATCAGAAATTAAGAACACAGTAGAGCAAATGAAAAGTACAGTGGAGAGTCTCCAAAATAGAATGAATGAAGCAAGCAGAAGAATCTCAGAATTGGAAGGTATTTCCTGTCATCAGGGAGAAGCAAACAAGAAGCTGGAAGCAGAGCTGGATCAGGCCAAAAAAAATATTCAAGAATTGAAAGACACTATTAAGAGGCCTAATATAAGAGTTATGGGAGTCCCAGAAGGTACAGAGAGAGAAACTGGTTTTACAAATATATTTAATGAAATAATAAAGGAAAATTTCCCTAATCTGGAGAAAGAATTGGGAAACAAGATCCAGGAGGAGCACAGAACTCCCAACAGGCTTGACTAAAAGTGATCTTTAATCAAACGTAAGGAAAAGATCCTTATATGTGCACGTGAAAAAAAATCAATTGACATATAAAGGAATGCCAATTAAACTCAGAGGAGACCTCTCACAGGAAACTCTACAGGCCAGAAGAGAATGCAGCGACATATTCCAATCTTGGCCAATTTCCTCATCCATCTGAGTCTCAGCTGACTTGCCTGTGAAGTAGGGGCCTAAGATCCATGAGGCAGGGATGCTGTGAACATTTAAGCCTGAGGCACAGAAAATTCTCTCAGAAACAGCAGGTCTAACATAAGAATAGCACTCAGGATTCAGGGCTCAGATCTCCCCAAAGTTCCCTCTTAACTAAGAAACTGGTTTCTGGGTTGTCTTGGGCAGTTTAATGGGTGTGGGCAGTTAGACATGCAAGTATGTCAGTGTGACAGCGCTCCATCTCTGGCACTGCATCAGATGGTACAGCCAACTCAAGGCTGCAATCTTTCTGGCACACTCCCATGATGTGTCCATGAGCATATCCCAGTGGTGCCTGCACCAGGAGCCTCCTAGCAGGGTGAGCTTGAAGTGCCACTTACACTGACATTTAGTCAAGCTCAGACCACACTGCACACCTGCCCATCTCTGCACTTCTGAGGGCGTGCCGAGCTGCACCTTTAGGTTTGACATAAAGGCCTACTGACTGTGACGGAAATCATCTCAGCTCTCAAGCTGTCTTCCTGGGTTCTCAGGGAGCAGACCCCTTGTCCCAGGCCCCAGGAGGAGTGAGTGCAGTCACAAGGCCCCAGTGCACACGTGAGTCCCTGCTGGGGCATTAGACCTAGGGCAGATGCCTCTCCACGCATCACAGCAATCCATTCCTCCTTCCCCTGATGCAGTAGGCTGAATCACCAAGTGTTAGGTAAAGCAGTCAAGACTGAGAGCCAGCAAGGGCTGAGACACCGGCTGATGGTGGGCTGCAGTCTGGGCAAGACCTCCACCACTCTGTCTCTGAGTCCATTAAAGCTGGGACAGACCAGGCACATAGAAGCCCCTTCCAAGCAAGGGTCATCTCCCTTGACAGGCACAACAGCCCTGGGAGGTCAATCTTAGGTCTGGAAAAACCCAATCCAGGAACACTACAAGGTCCATCAGAACCATCAGCGGCTGTTCCGAATTCGCGTGGTGACCAGCTGTTTGGAGATCTGGGAATCCTGACAAACAGGCAGCTTCATCTCTGAGGCCGAAACTGAGACGGGGCTGGATGAGCTCTGTGGCCCCTCAGTGAGGACACAGCCCACCCATAGGGGCTGCTCCTGCTGGGCCCCAACCCTTGCCCTCCAGTATTTCCCACTTCTCTGCATGGTAGCATTCGGGCCGGGAGGAGGGGACTATGTTGCTACTGCTGTGCCAAACGGAAACCTTTGTGTTTGGCATGGACACAGCTGTGATGATCACACACTCATACTCCAGACCTCCTCCCTATTCACTTAGGGACCATGAACATAACTAACAGGAGGTTTGGGAATCTCCTTCATGTAGAGTCCTAGTTTTCCCGGACGTGGTGTTGGCGGTCTCAGGGGGAGAACCTGGGAACGTGCATTTCTACACGTTTCCAGGGGCTGCGGGTGCCACTAGCCTGGCCCCACTAGGACAGGCCCGAGGCAGAGACTCCCTGCGAGGAGACGCTGCCGCCTCCCGACTCACTGAGGAAGGCCTGTCTTCCTCCGCTCCTCCTGCGGGTCCCTTCCTAGTGACACGCATTTCGGGGCACTGCTGCTAGGGGGTCTCACAGTTCCAGGGGAGAGGATGTGCCTTGGGAGGAGTAGCAGAGGCGAGTAAGGCAGAGCACGACTTGGGTTATGCCTCCCAACGACCCTGGGAAATAAGCACACTGTTTCCATGTTCAGAGTCTAGTCACACTAACTCAAGTTTCCCTTTTATATGCTAGAAATGGAACTAACCATTTAGTAAGGATGCAGTTTCTGCAAACTAGAGTGGCTGAGAAGTCCACGTGCACCTACTTAAAAACCGTTTTCAAGATGTCCCATGCTCTTCCCTTTATAAACATCTGATTTTAATTGGCTACCCCAGTTGGCTACCTGTACAGGCATGCCTGACAAGGTTCCCGTCACTGGTCCTCCCTGAGGGGCTAGCAAGCCCTGCATGCCCTGGCAGATACCCTCCCTGCAGTCGGGTGGCAGCTGCTTGCACAGTTTGCTTCCTGCCAGCCCCAGGTCCCCAGTGCAGGCTGATCAGCTGGGCCTCACTGCATGGAGGGCAAAGCCATTTACAGTTGCACGGCATCCTGGAAGGAATTCAAGACACGTGGCTTACTTACAGCAGCAGCCAAAGTCAGGAAAGGGAAAGACCACGCCAGCGGTCGTTTATGTGGGCGAGGCTTGCCGAGAAGACAGTATCGCCCAGGAACGACAGACCAGCAGTGCTGGTGCGTACTCACCTTGAACGCCAGCGTGAACAGGGACAGCGTGTCCAGAGCTGTGAGGCAAACCTCGGTGGCAATGTTGGCTTCCAGCAAGGACTGGTGGAGGACATCAGCATCCGAGTGTCCATAGCCTGTGTGGGTGACAACATGGCATTAGTGTCCGCAATTCAGATGGAAAGGAGGCTGGTGGGATGGGAGAGCCACAGTCAACTTTTGATTACGCACAGAAGGTCCCCGCTTAGAGCTCTGTCTCCCTGTCTGCATTTTGTGTGTGAAGAGGGAGATTAACAATGTTTCCACCTAAGGAACTTTGTTCCACCTTAGGAAGGGCAAGCACCACCCCACAGGCTCATGGTGTGCTTGCCCCAGTCGGCCGTGCTTCTGCGAAGAGCTGCCTCGCTTCACCCCTCAGCAGTACTGGGCAGCTGGGCTGCTGTCGAGTTCTCTTTTGCAGGCAAGAACAAAGGCACACAGAGACTCCACAATTTGCCTCAAGTCACACAGGAAGTGCATGGTGGAAGCAGGACCCCACTAACACAGGCACTGCCCATTAGCTCCTGGACTGAGCTGGGACCCTGGCGAGGCCCCTGCAGGGGTTTTCCATGCACGTGGAGGCAGCAACACAGCCCCGGGTTAAGAGAATCATGTGAGGGGCTGGTGGTGTGGCTTAGCAGGTTCTACTACCACACCCCGTCACGTCCAGCTCCCTGCTAACGTCCTGAGAAAAGCAGTGGGGAGGGCCCAAGTGCTAAGCCCCTGCCCATGTGGGAGACGTGGTGAAGCTCCTTGCTCCTGGCTTTGGATTGGCCCAGTCCTGGCCATCGTGCCGTATAGGGAGTGAACCAGTGGAGAGACTCCATCTATATCTGACTTTCAATTAAGAAACAAATCTTTTAAAAGAAAATAAATAAATAAAAGGTGGGGTTGAGCCCAGCTCTGCCCTCACCAACTGTGTAACCTTATACAAATTCCCTGGCCTCATTCTCTGTTCATCAGTGGAATGGGGTTAAGAATGGCGCTATCCACCTTAGAGGGCCACAGGGAGGGATAAGTCCGTAACGTCCGTGCAAAGCTCTTAGAAGAGTGTCTGGCACACGGGGTGTGTGAGCTATGAAAGCGTCCTCTCGGTCACCTGTCAGGTAATCAAGAGTTGACTGTGTGGCTCATAGTATTCTGCTTGCTTTCATTAAAAAGCATCAAAGCCAGGATGTCCGAAAGAAATGCTTAAGAGAAGGAAAGGACTTGAGGAGCTACCAGGCACATTTAGCTGAATGGTACATAATTCAAGTACAAACTGCAATCTCCTACATGTGACGGCAAAACCAATCCAGTGCTGATACAGATGCGGGTAGACACGCAACTTGAGAGAGGAAGTTATGAAATGGTTCGTAGCGGCAGAGGTATGGACAGGGATGCAAGGGGTTACGGAGCTGGCCCAGATGACATGAAAGGAGAGTGGCATCATGAAACACCATGGGATGTCTTTCTCCAGGGAGCAAGAAAGGCTCAGACCCTTACTACTTGGGGAATGAGTGTTTCCTTAGCACTCAGAGAGGAGGACACTCAGTGTGTGGATCAGGAAAATGCCGTACAAAGCACCGGGAGCTGCTGAGCCCGGGAGCGGGCAAAACACTCCTGAAGCAGCTCATGCTGTCATTAGCAGGAAACTAAGTGAACTAGCTTGATGTCATTCTGAAACCTGTGACGGACAGAATGACAGAATGGATTTCAGAAGGTTACAAAAGAGCTTTTAAAGAGCCACAGATGAACTTTTAAAACTACGGTAAAACATTATCCTGCACTTTGGTCCAGCTTTGCTTTTTAAAAGGGGAGTTTGATGTTTTGTGCTTGTCTACATCACATTATGTTGTTTCTCTGGTGAGGACATGCTGGTTCTATCTGTCTGCTTTTCGTGTGCAGTTTCTCAGAGGAGAGACGGGGGAGATGGGGGTTCTGATGTTCACTGAATTGGGTTTCATTTGGAGAAGTTGGCTTGGTAAACTG
The DNA here is from genome assembly GCF_030435755.1 of Ochotona princeps. NCBI lineage: Eukaryota > Metazoa > Chordata > Mammalia > Lagomorpha > Ochotonidae > Ochotona > Ochotona princeps. Next base: position 10,005,542 of record NC_080843.1, on the reverse strand, counting down.
CAGAGGCAAGAGAAGAGGATAACAGATTGAGGATTATTGTTAAAGCACTTGATCACAAACGGTGGGAAGAGCGGACCAAAAAGGCAATCAAAATTTTCCATGAGGTCTAAGGGACCCACTCTTGAGGGCAGCCATTTTCTTAAAATGGGTCTCAGCACAGGTGAAGTTTTAACAAGGATCTGGCTTTAGTAAGTTTTCAACTTCTCTTTCTAGAAAACACACTGGGTCTGTGTGCCCAGGTGATCGTTGTAAGTGAGATGGCCTTCACAATGAAGAATTTAAAGAGAACTCACTCACTCCCGGCTAAAAAGCATACAATAGCTCTAGGGACAGAATTTGGCCATGTACTTCTTAGAAGATCCCATATAAGTGCTAGTTTGACACCTAGTTGCTCTATTTTTTTGTTTGTTTTTAAAGAATTATGTATTTTGAGCATGGCGCGGTGCCTCAGTGGCTAAATACTTGCTTTGAACACACCAGGATGCCATATGGGCACCAGTTCATGTCCTGGCTGCTCCACTTCCCACCCAGCTCCTTGCCTGTAGCCCGGGAAAGCAGTGGAGGATGGCCCAAAGCCTTTAGGACTCTGCATCTCTGTGTGAGACCTGGAGGAAGCTCTCGGCTTTGGCTAGGCCTAATTCTGTCTGTTGGTGCCATTTGGAGAGTGAACCAGCGGATGGAAGATCTTTCTCTTTGTCTCTCCTTCTCTCTGTGAATCTGCCTTTCTAATAAAAATAAATAAATCTTTAAAAAAAATCCCTCACACTGGAGTAGCAGCATAGAGTGGCTGCCCCAGCATTAGGCTGGAGACTGGAGACTGCATTTCTAAGGAACCAGGACAAAGCTGGGCACACAGGAGGACTTTCATTCTAGGCACCAGGCACAGAAAAACACCACGGAGCTGGTGAAGCCAGGAGGGGCATCTTAAGGGACAAGAAAACTCTTAAGCAATCTGACTCTGAAGGAGTGTAGTGTAAATCACATTGATACCCACCAGAGGGCAACAACCATGTCCTTTAAGGATGTTTTTCAGATTTAAGACAATTCTCCATAGTGAACTTTGGCTTTGCAATTTTCATGATTTGCTATCACAATAAATAACAGGGGTAACGAGTTACTGTTGGACTTTATATATATGATGCCTATTCCCATGTCCTACTATTAAAAGGTGCTGGTGGCAATGTGGGGAGAGGAGTGGTGGTAACACCACAGCTGGAGGACGCACAATGGGTTAGGTTGCAGCATGGATCTCCGCTGCCCCCTAGTGGCCACACAAATGTCTGACAAGGCCATTGCTAGTCAGAAGTAACCCAAGTACAAAGACTTTCTATTTTTATTCTTTTCTGAAACGAATTCATTTTAGACTCCGGGTTATCTCTGGAAAGTCCCTCACATATTGCATCAATGTCACATGGGTTGGTCCAACAGAAGGTACTGTATTTGTTCTACAGGATTTTTAGAAGAGAGACATGTGGCCACACATATCCTATAATCTATCAAGGTACTAGTGTAAACAAATCAGTCTGAATATTTTCATATACATATTCACAAGCTTACAGTCTATGTTTCATTTTCTTCGCACCTTTTTTTTTTGTCTGAGCTGACAAGCTGGAAGTTGACAGAGATGGCCAAGGGAATGGTGGACACCATCCCAGTGCATCATCTGAGAGATGCTAAGGGCTGCGGAGACATAAGAGCAGGACTGCAGGCAGACAGATGGAGGAGGCAGCGGCGGAAATGTGACTGAAGACCAAGAGCTGAGGCAGGGAGGATGGGCCTTCCTGTGGGGACCGACCACACTGACAAGGCTCTTGGCAGCTGTACCCAGCCAGCTGTCCCCCTTCAATTCAAGCTACCACCTCAATATCCTCCTGCAGCAGGAGGGGATGTGCACATGGGGGAGGCATACGATGATTTCTTCATGTGCTGACCGTTCTGTTTTCCTTTTCTGTGTTTTCTAAATGATGACCTTTGAAGGTGGGGCTGGGTCTGCTTAAGTTTCAAAGGTTAAGTATTCATTTCGAGGGACAGTGAGTCCCAGAAATTCTTTGGGCCAAGCGAGCCCAGCAGCTCCTGCTCACCACCGGGGACTGCATTTCTGTTGCTAAACAGGAAATGGAAACTAAAAATAACAAAGCTCCTCCTTTTGTTGGTTTCAATGTCTGGTCTGAAGTGCTGGAAAAAGCCCCACCAGACAACATAGGGAAAAACCAAGTGTTGGAGCCTTGAGTGTGCTACAAAAATATACATTTTACAGCTATGTACAGAAGTGAGAACTGGCATTTTAAGGCTACCAATTTTGCACGTGGCATGCTGACATCATATTGACCTAAACAAAGCCTAGAATTTCATAAAGAAAGGCTATCACCTATCACATATACCCTTGCAGGACTGGAAGAATGGGGAGATGCTGTGTTTTGGTCCCTACAATCAATATAAGACGGTGGACATGCTGTCTGTCTTTACTCTCAGCCTGCACTGAGAAAGAGCTGTGACCATCACAGTGAATGGAGTTCTTACAATTAGAAATGATGGGAGGGTATTAATAACTATGCATTAGAGACAGTTCTTGGAATGAGAACAAATAATTGTCTAGAGAAAACATTAGCCATGTCATGCTTGGAGAAGAGATGGAAACCCACCAGAAATGGGACTGTTATAAACCATCATGCAAATTTTCATGTGCTGCACGGTTAAATCTTTTAGGGTTTCCTCTCTGAGAGACCCCTGGGAAGATGCAACAATGAAATTCTAGTAACAGCACACTTTGTCGTGTCCCTTCTGGTGACTGATTAGAAAGTACATTTCAAATATGCTCCCATGTTTTGGCAGAACTTTTATTGTGAAGTTAGAAAGCCCCAAAGTTAGGAAGGCAAGATGAACACAAAGGTCTCGGTTTGCGAGTAAAGCAGCCGGCCTTGTAAGCAGACTCCAACCTGATTAAGTCTTACCATTGTCTACAGAAATTCCAAGCACACTTGATATCTTTCTCACACTGAAAACACAGAAAAAGTCACTTCGTTATTGGACGCTTTTCCACACCCTCATACATTGATTCACGGGCTCTACGTTTTCATGGCCGGGTAAGGCTCAACACGCCTTCGGAGTGGGAATGCCAGAATGTGGGTGCTCGGTCAATTACGTGCATGGGATCAGGAGGGCGAAAAGGAATCTGACCCTGATAGGTACAGCAGCTGCTGCCAAGGCTACAAGCCACCAATCCCCAGGCTGTCTTTAAGAGACTGAAAAATGTGGCTATGGAGCCTTCCCAATTTTGTTCAGGGGTTGGGGCAAAGGGTCTTTTAGGTTGGGTGCCGCATTTGACCGTGCTCCACATTATGTCACTCCCGTGTGCTTCGTACTCTCCTCCAAGGAAGGGAACTGGGCCGTGAGCTCTTCCTCCTACTTTCCTGAGCTGGAAGAGAAATCAAGTTGGTGACATGGCACTTGTGGCCAGGGCTCTCCCTTCTGAGACGGCACAGAGATGCTGGCTGTTACGATGGTATGTCATGGGACTTACTGTGGTTAAAAGTGAGAGAGTTATCCAGGCTGCCCAGCTGCTGCAATCTGGCATGCATCATTCCTGTTCTGTTACGGGAAACAGGCAATGTCTGAGACTTTCGATCATGAACTATGGGTCCCAACCCCTCCTGGTTCCTGCAACATGAGTGAAATGGGATAGAAGCAAAAGTTAGATGGGTTACACCGCAGCAAAGTGGGGAGTGTTAGTGAAGACAGCACGTGGCACAAGAGAGACAGGCCACATACTGACCAAGCCCAGTAGGGCAGCCAGAGACAGACAGGCCACATACTGATCAAGCCCAGTAGGGCAGCTAGAGACAGACAGGCAGCAGCTCTTAACTATTCAAGGCAAAGCACCTGATGATGAAGAAGCAAAAACCACGCCAAAGCAGAGACCCCTCCATGTCTAGAAGTTACACTAGAGATGCCACTTTTAAGAAGGCGAGCATCACTTCAATGTGGTGCTAAAGGCTAATGTTCTGACCACTGTCAAACACTACACACCTCTTACACATTACAAAAGAGTAAAAAAAAAAAAAATCAACAATTTCCTAATTAAAAACACATTGGAAGAAACAGAGCACAAACATGCCATGGAAGGGATTACATGAGGCAGTTTTAACACCTTTATTCTTACCCAAGCAGGAAGGAGAGGAGCCACATACTTTGTTAAACTTGTCAGCAGTCAAGTAGAGAGAACAGAAAAGTGATCTGGGTTAGCAATCAAACAGCTAACTTCCTACTGTGTACCATCACCAGAGCAGATGGGGAAGGTGACCAGTGCTGGAGTGACCCATGTCCCCCGTCCCAGAGCTCACGGTTCGCTCGCTGTGTTATTGTGTGTAGGCGTGCAGGGACATGCACGAGCTACCATCGACAGCATGCTGCTGGGTGATCTCAAAGTGATGATGAGAAGGCACAGTGTTCAAACACCCGGCCACCGTGGGACGGCCAACACTGATGACATTCACACGCACAGTTCAGGGTCTTTGTTGCATGCAGCAGAGACTGCGGCCAGTTTTGAACAAAGCAGGGCAAATCTTTCCACAGTGCATGGAACAAAGTAACAGCATCTCCACTCCTGTACTCCTCTGCCTGTCTATTTTTAAGACAGTCCACAGATTTAGATGCAAATATATACAGGGTGCTTATGAAATCAGATTTCTCTAAAAATTTTTTTTTAAAATTTATATCTGTTGGGGGGCAGGGAGGAACTAAGCTAACCCGTTCACCAAGTCCAATTTTAAAACATTTTATCAGGAAAGAAATCTTTAGCTTCCCACATTCACTGTTTGAAGCGCTGAGACATTTTTTTCCCATTGGCACTAACTCCCCAAATATCATGCCACGAGAGAGGTAGCAATTACTGCAGAAGGCTCCGAGTTCTTGTAGGCTTTCTAACTTCAGGACACACTGCGTGCCATCGCCACGAGCAAGGCCAAAGTGTTGAGTGTGTGGCTGTTAGTATAAAGACACCTTGTATATAGTTGCATTTGGTACTTAAGAAATCAGATACAAATATGACTGTTGTGACAAAAAATAAAAGTTAAGATTAGAGAACTTCATGTATTCCCACATTTCAATTAAAATGGAAAACATTAATAGGAGGAAAGTGCAAATCTGCTTATTTTTGAAATAAAAGATTTGTATTACATCACATAAAGCAGGATTCTGAAAATTCCCCAGACACTTCCAGAAGAGAACAATGTTAACATAAAAAACAAATCTTTATACTGGACTAGAAAGTGTTAATCCCTGTCATGTCTATACAGCAAGAGAAACAAACCAAAATTATAATTTGAAAGGTTTTCTTAAAAACTAAGTATACTTACATATGTTAAAACAGAAAACTATGACATTTAGAATAAGAACCCATAAACACAAGTAACACAAAACGGCACATGACTCAGAGGGTAAACAGCCAAATACAGACATGAGTGGCAGCAGGCGGAGTCAGAAGATGAGAAAGCACCATCCCCTCCCCACACAAGAAAGAGGAGCTGGACACACAGGAATTCCCAGCTCTCCTGGAACTCAAAGGGAGTGTTGACACTCAGCCTAGCTACAAAACGATGCAGGGCTGCCATGGATTAGTCCCATTAAGGGAAGCAAAGGCCCTGTTTAGAGAAAGTTTGTGCAAGTTCACACAAATTGGGGATGGAGTGCAAACATTCTTTCATTAGGAAAGAAGTGAAGTAGTTAGGTGAGAGGTTAGGATGTTTGCAGGGGATGTGGGAAGGGTAAAACAGCTAGGGAATTCCTTGAGGAAGAAGATGATAAGAAGAGGAAGTAGGGAGAATGGACTGAGGAGGAAGACAGCATGGGATGCAGGGACAACATGGAAGGAAGCGTAAAGATGTAGCAACAAGCCCCTAAAGAAATCTTTCCAACAGTTATGCATGACAAGACAAGACAGAGGGGACACAGAATGCAGAGAAAGATGGGAACAGATGCTATAGGGCAACTGAGGGCCTGCCAGCTGCCTTCACAGCTGCTGTGGGAACCCTGACTACCAATCATCATAGGTGGCCTTTCCTATGCATTTCGGTCCAAGTACTATGGCAGGTTAAACAACCTTTCAAACTGGAATGCCCCACGGTACCTGGCTATGTATCGTTTCCCCATGTACTGGAACTGGTGCAAGCAGACTCTGCAGAGAAGATGGAAAATTGTTAGGCAAATCTGAAGATACAACTATTTTCAATGCACTGAAGACAAACTACCTCTAGTCCTTTATTTTGGTTTTCAGTTATTCTCTGAACTCAGAGAGAACGATTAAGTGTCCGTGTTGTATGGCGGTTGGGTGCCATGAACAAGGGCCCATGACCTGTAGGACTATGATTGACTCGGTAAGGGACTTACTCCTATGCTGTCTGCCTTAGAACTTAGGGTGGAGGCCATGCACACAGCTCTGAGTGGCTTGTTCATGCTTACTGAAATTCATATAGAGTTCTTTCTTGTGGCTCAATTGTATGGAATGATCCCTTAGGAATGTTAAGTATATAGTGTTCTTTTTATGTATCCACAACACTGATTTTTCTTTAAAAATCATGTATTTCCTAACAGATAGCTAGGATAATGTCTGATGAATTCCTTTGGGTGCTGAATTTCAGTTTAGTCCAGGACAACCAGACCTCTAACAAATCACAGGGACTGGTCATGACACCAGGAACCCAGCCTGCAAACTACTCCCCCTGCTGGTAACAGGGCCACAGCCTCTCCCCTGCCACTCCCAAGGGCATCCAGCTTTGAGAATTGAGTTCCTGCAAATACATCAGGCACTAAAAACGTGACCTAAATTAACAGAAAAAGCTACTTATGGCTATGACTTATCCTGTTGCTGTGAACAGTGACAGTATGGTTGAAGAAAGCTTTTTTAAACTGCAGAATAATGTGCCTGATAATGCTGAGGTGTCTAGGATGTGGTAGGAATATTACGGAACATACTCTCTATGTACATTTTCCCGAAGTCTACAAAATTCTGAATGTCGAAAATGATCTAGTCCAAGCAATTTTAAGGATAAGTTGTGGATTCATGTTTCCAAAGAGCTTCAGTTCAGGAAATCAGAAACTGGAGAGTTTCTGAGGAGTTAAAATGAGATAATAAACAAACTATGTAAGACTTCTTCTTTATGCGTTAAACACGTGTTTAAACATGTTGGCAGCTTTTCTGACTCAGTTTCTGCATGTGCTTAAGTTGGAGTCAACTCAAGACAAGCAGATTCTGCCCATTGTCACGTGTAGGTTGTGTGTTACTCATTTCCTTTTACACATCACGAGTTGCTTCTCATTTCTAACCACCACCATGCCTGCAGTAACTTAGCCTGGGCATTGCTTTCTGGGTGTGAAGTACCCCAAAAAGGTATTGGGGTCAGGTCAGGAGAAAGAACTTCAGAAATAAGGCACATGTGACCCACATTCCATTCCTGGTTTAACTGTACAGTGTTTTCCGTATCTGTTAATTCCCTCTAGGGGAAAAAAGCAAGAGATAGTGGGTGAAGACAAAAGTACTCACTCAGATATTGTGAAAAAATCCATAAGTTCAGATGTTGAAGATTTGTTCCAATAGGTAAACAGAGCATCTAGAAGACAAACATTAATACTTATTATGTGCCGGGGGCCGTGTGATGGATGTAGGGAAACAGGAAGGTGTGAGAAACATTGCTTCCATTGCAGGCAAGGCCGCGAAGGAACTCCCCGTCGAGCAGGGCTCCGGTGGGACGTTGTTTTGATCACCTGAATGCAGCCCGCTTTCCATTGCCGGACTTCCCCACTGAGTTTTCAGTAATCTGCCTAGGCACTGTCTGCCCCTGCGGAGTTAACACTTGATGTATGGTATCTGTGCGAGCTTGGAAGTTGATGTTACTGATATTCGCTTCTAGCATAAAGGTTTTTACCTACTGCTGCTACGGCTGCCACCATTGCTATGTTAATCAAAGGTGTTCTGTCCTCAGGTGGTGGGGACTTGTTTACAGCCTTTCCTCTCCCATTGACGATATGCTAATCAAGGGTGCTAACTTCCCAGGTATAGGGGAAACCCATTCTTTCTCTCTCTCTTTGATCTTTTGGGTCCTGCCTCCGGACACATTCCTCCCTTAGCTGATTCAAGAGGTATGTGTTACTGGTTGAGCTTTCCTTAGGTGAGACAAACGGCAGAATTATCTTTAGCAACACCCATTTGATCATGACGTAAAAAGTCTGAGCCAGAGTTTGACTGACTGTATAAATAAAGCGGACGGCTTTATTGCATAGTCCACTATCTTCAAGGAATTCTGGTGGTCCGTCTCTTTCTTTCTGCGCCTCATCCACGCACCCTTCCCGAGTTCCGAAACCCAGGCTGGAGCTGGACTCCGGCAATTATGTACACGACGGAGAATCCTATATCAATACCCAAAGAGAGCTGGTCAAATGACCAACCAAAGTGACCAATCTACAGCGGCCAATACACAGAACAGGTCATTCCATTAAAAACAAAACAAACCCAGCTGCATTGGAATGCCTGAGCTTCAACTGGATCACACGTCACCGAGTGCTGCTCTGTTAGATCGTACAGCATAGCTCCCTGGCTTTCTGTGCAGCATTCGTTGTTTTATCCTTTGAATTTTCATAAACTAACACAGCTTAAACCTATTCCAAACCTTTCCAAGCTCATAGTATTGAGTTAGCCATGTTTCCTGTTGAAACATTTATTGACTTTCTCCCTAGCCTTTTGCTATAATCTGCATGCTTCAATAAGCAACCTTTTACATGGGTCTTTGCACACGTGTCCAGCTCCCTAGGACAGAGGCTTAGAAGTGAAGTGGCCGATTAAATGGTATGTGCACTTAGATCTCTGTGAAGGTATTTTTTTTAAAAAAAGATGTATTTATTTTTATTGGAAAGGCAGATATACAGAGAGGAGAATCTTATGTCCGATGATTCACTCCTCAAGCAGCTGCAATGGCAGGAGCTGAGTCAATTCAAAGCCAGGATCCCGGAGATTCTTGTGGGTCTCCCACACGGGTGCAGGGTCCCAAGGCTTTGGGCCATTCTCAACTGCTTTCCCAGGCCACAAGCGGGGAGCTGGATGGGAAGTGGGGCCTGCCAGGATTAGAACCTGCACCCATATGGGATCCCAGAGCATTCAAGGCGAGGACTTTAGCCGCTAGGCTACTGCAATGGGCCCTGTGAATGTACTCTTAACAGTTCAGTGTTTAAACAAAGAGTGCCAATATCTGGTAGTGACATATTTTCAAATTGTTTTAAAAATTTTTATCTGTTGAAAGACAGAATGTCAGGGGTAAAGGGAAAAGGGAGAGAAAGAGAACTGTTCTATCCTCTGGCTGACTCCCCACATGTCCTCAACAGCCAGAGCCAGAATTCATTCTGAGTCTCCTATGTAGGTGGCAGGGGCACAAGTACTCGAGATGTCACCAGCCGCCTCACAGGACGCACAGCAGAGACGAGGATCAGAAGTGGAGTAGCTTGAACCAGCACTCCAATATGTGGTGCAGAGGGCCCAAGCTGTGGCTCATTGTGCCCAATGCCCACTCGCCATTCTTGCATTTTCTATCAAGGATGAGACACCAGTGAAGAGATGTGATCCAGGGAAAAGGTGGCTGAGTCTTTAGGATGTGAGATGAGCTGTGAGGGTGGCTGCAGGGATGCTGCTGACTTGGGAAGATGCGCAACTACAGCCTTTGGCTCTACATTTGTCCAGGAGCCTGACAGGGAAGATATGGGGCCTGTGTCCAGACAGTTCAGAACAGCACACTGTGGCAAGGACTCCATAGGTTTGGTGGCTTCTAATCCTATGCAGAGAAGAGTTCCTATTCATTGACAACCTAAGGCTGACTTGGAGAAGTTTAGCAATTCTGTCATTGAGCTTCTTGAAGAATCATGGTTGCAGGGAAAGTTAAATCAATCAACTGCACCTAATTTTAAAATAAGAGGAATGCTTAGGTCTTCTGACAATACATGTTTCTGATTTACGCAACTAATAGCGAAAGGCAGCCATCATAGTGCAAGTTGCCATGACTGGGAGAGCTGGCTTATCTGTTCCTTCTCTTTAAAAGGGCCATTTGAATGCAACACATCACCAGGAGAATAAAGTTACCTGGCCCTTCAGCAGTTTAAGGACAGGCAGGTTGTGCCCACCATCTGAGTGATCAAGTCAGGCTGCCAACGCCGCTGACGTGGCAGCTCAAGTTGAAAGAAACATGACTTTGGGGTAGAAATATCTCCAGCGGATATTTAATTCTCACACCTACTCCCACCAGGCACAGGCGGCAGAGGAGGGTTTTGGGCTCTGAAAAATGGCATTTTGCTTTGTGAAAAGCTCATTTAATTCAGCTACCTTAATGGAGCTCAGGGCACACTTTCTAATTTGTTGTGGGGAAAATAAAAGTCATGTTTTTCACCTGGATAAGAATGGTAACACTGTATCAGAATATGGTATACCACATGTTATACCACACAGCTGGAACTGAGACGGTCCTGCCATACACACTCATGAGCTTGATGTGGCACAGAGCTAGCAGTCCTGGGTCTGCTCATTCCCATTCCATAATGAGACTATCCAGTCCTTAACCGAAAACAATCCACTGTGATGCTAGTGTCTGTTCCAGAAAACTAAAACAACACATCTCTCTTCCACTCAGAGCAGGAATCTCAAGACACTCTAAATGAAAGGAATGCACCCAACCCACCCTAAATGAGAGGAATTCCTGCTTAGATCCTCCGACACTATGTTTCTGATTTCAGCAACCAATATGCCAGAGGCAGCAATCATAATGCGAGTTGCCAGTAAATTTGTTGGACAAATAAAATCCTAACAACAAACCCCAAGCTATTTCTGTCAGCCTCTGTGCTCTTCAGTTAAGACGATGGGTCCAAGTTCAACAGAAATCTTAAAAACAGGCCTAGTCAAATTTCGAAACTCATTTTCTAGCAAAAGAAAACAATAAACAAAGCTGCATTTACACATTAAGGTGTCTGTTTCTACTAAACTTAAATTAACTTACATTTCAAACAAGAAAGACAATTCTTTTAAATATGTATCCTTTCAACACTTTGGAAACTAAGTCAGGAGCTGGAACTAAGCAAAACAACTTCATTTTCACCTACCGTCAGACATGCTTTTTAAGATGTAGAGGAAACACATCAAGAGGCTCTTAATCTCAGACTGGTCAAGTTTATCACAGCGAACCACAGAATTTCCCAAAGTGTTACTCTGTTGATGCTAAAACAGAAATACAGACGATTTTTCTCTTTCAGATTCCAGGGAGGAAAACATCATTTCATTGTCTTCCTTGGAGGGGAACATTCTTAAAATGGAGATGAATCACACACACTGGAAGGTTCCAGCAACCTGCCAACTGTGAAGCCACCCAGGCCGAAGACACACAAATGCTGCTCCTGGGCAGTGCTGGCTTGTCGCTGCTGCACATCACTCCTGAGGGAAGAGCCAGAAGGCATGACCTGGTCCAACTGGACAACCACAGTGGTAGTCAGGCAAAGTAAAGCCTTCTGAAAAGCCCAGTAAGACCTCGGGCAAAAAGGCACGCGTGCTAGGAGCAGAGACAGAAATGAGGACCCAGAATCCTCACACCGTCCACCACCCCTCAGGCAGCAGCCGCGGTTGGAGCCAGCAGAGCACGTGCTCCTGCTGAGAACGTGCCACGCAAGCCTGCAGCTCAGGCACTGTCATCCAGGGGCCACAGCAGGCAGGGGGGCTGGCAGGGAGTGGGGGCACCTCAGCACCACTCTGCCAGACTCTAAACTGATGAGGTCACACCAGCATCAGCTTAGCTGAACACGGCAAACGTCAGGAAGTTTGGAGCAGAGAGGCAAGGCAGTTTTGCCACTAGGCAACAGGTGCCATCTTTAAAAAAAAAAAAAAACTAGGACAAGAAGCTTCTTTCATGATTACAAAAGCAGGAGACTTAAACCCTGCAAGCTGTATTTCCAACTGAAATAAAATAAAAAGATTTTTCTTCTGACCAAATATCAAAATAAAAAAAGATCAGTGGAAAACAAAAAGATGTTTTATTCAAGATGTTGGGGCCAACTGAATATATGAGAACTTCAAAGAAGTTGTGGAAAATGGAATTAAAAGAGAAGTCTATTTTGGTCCCCCAAACATTTTGAAATTCACACATCTTTTTTTTTTTTTTTTTTTTTAAATAACAAGCCTTTTTCATACGTAACAGGCAAGCTGAACTTAAGGAATGAATGAATATTTTGATTTAAGTAAGCAACATGTGTGCGCTCAGTGGCAGAACTGGTCGGGGTGGGTGCACCATCTTGGCGCCTGTTTCACCAAGCCACCGGGAGAACTCAGTACTTCTTGCGGTGGGAAGGAGGGCGCAACAGGCAAGGTTTCCTCTGGCAAAGATGGGATGGTGAGAAGGGAAAAGTCCACAGTGACCCGGTTTCTCCTGGCCGACTGGCAGATCTCCTCGTCCTCCTCTCCAGCACTGCGTACGATACAAGCCGAGTGCCTTCGGAGCAGCTTTTCCCTCTACGCGGGGAGGCATGGGGGAGTCAAGGGGAAAAGTTCAACATGTCATGACACACACTTGCCTTGACAGAGTGGCGTTCAGCGATAACCATGTCACAGCCAGGCACACGATGTGCAACAAGATAACCAGCCTGACGCTAAGAATGCATTCCAGATGGTGTCTGAGAACCAGGAATATATTCCTACATAGGTCACCTGGGATTGGCACAAGCACTGGCCTATAACTTGAAATAACCTGGGAAAAACAGCACCCCAAGGTGATACGGCCCTACAAGCTGACACATGGTTCCAGATTCAAGCACAAGGCTTAGCTTTTCACATAAAGTCCCAAATAGTCTGGGCCCTCAGTAATCTCAAGGAAAAAGGATGAGTTGTCAGGAGGACCAGTTAGGGTTAGGCTCAGTACAAGCACAGTAACTTCAAACCAAGCCACATCTCTGCATCAGTATGGGAGAAGAAGCTCTTTGGGAGCTGACTTTGTTGGGATGGGTGTCCAGCTGCAGAGAATTGTGCTACGAAGAGCATTCTCTAGCACAAAGGCTGCAGGGATTCTGAATGGTACCATGTTCATTCTATCTAACTACCCAACCTGCCAGAATCATGTGCTCCAGGTGCTCTATTACAAACACAGCCCTGATCTGAAATCCTGGAATCAGGGGTCAGCACATTTGAGGAAATGGGACCCAATGTTGGGTCAAGTTCTGATCATCTATTACAGGCTAACTGACGTGTTTAAACACACACACACACACACACACACACAAATAGTTCACACTTAACAGATACTACAACATGAAGCATGAATACTTTGGGTTAAATGTATTAGCTCTAAGAAACACTTAGGTTACATGAAAATAAATTACCTTATCCAAGGAATTGGTCTTCTCACTGTTCCTTTCTGGAAGGCTGTTACCCGAGTCAGTGCTTATAAGAGACCCTCTCGAGTCAGCATTTCTCACACTGTTGATGTTTGGAGTTGAAGTTGTATATGGAGAAGCTACATGAAAATCAAACCAAACCAAAAGCTTAGGTAAAACAGAGTAGAATTAAAATAAATACTAAACCACACAGGGAGTTGCTTTCACAGCACTTGTAACTTCTGTTTGGAAGCTGGGTCAAGAGTGGCATGGGACAATAACTTTAGGGCATAGTGGTCAAAGGGGGTTGGGACACCTGCATCACATATTGAAATGCCCGAGTTGAACTTCTACCTCTGCTTCTGATCCATCTTCCTGCTAATGTGTATTATGGGAGGTAGCAGGTGATGGCTAAAGCACCTGGGTCCCTGCCAGGAATCTCTGTAAGAGACATGGGGAATTCTGGGCTCTGACTTCTACTTGGCTCAACTCTGGCTGTTGTGGACATTATGAAAATAAACCAGTGAGGAACTCTCTCTCAAATAAAATAAAAATATCTGAAATATTTGGATGTAAATATCAATTCACTTATTAGAAACCACCTTTGATTGCCAAATTGAAATAGGAACACTGTTTCAGAATTGGATAAAAAGACTAGATAAAAAGAAATCCACCCACAACCACCAAATTAAAAATGGAACCACACAACAAACCAGTAGTATTCAAACTATACTGAGGTGTCCCAGCAAACTGAACGGTAGCATGGGTATATAATTACGGGAAAGCACAATGACATTGCGGCAACACTGGCCAGAAGTTGCAATTTCAATATAAGATTATGCTAAGTTCCTTCTGATGATGTCCTATCTTTGCAGCTCTAGACATTTGGTGACAGCTATGATGAAAAGGTGAAATTAATATAGCACAAGAAATGAGGGCAGTGGTGTACATCTGATTCCAAAGTTGGAGAAGTTGTGAGAGTCTATCAGGCACATACAACTCACTCATAATAATTCTTGTCATTAAAAATGGAATTCAAACTAGTGGCTAAATCCTTGCTTTGCATGAACTGGGATCCAATATGGGTTCTGGTTCTTGTCCCAGCTGCTCCACTTCCCATCCAAGCTCCCTGCTTGTGGCCTGGGAAAGCAGTCGAGGACAGCCCAAAGCCTTGGGACTGTGCACCCACGTGGGAGACCTACAAGAAGCTCCAGGCTCCTGGCTTTGAATTGGCTCAGTTCTGGCTGTTGCGGCCACTTGGGGAATGAACCAGCAGAGGATCTTTCTCTCTGTATCTCCTTTTTTCTCTGTAAATCTGCCTTTTCAATGAAAATGGACAAAGAACGGAAAAGAAAAAATATCCAAACTTTGCTTCGAATCTATGCAATTATATTATTTTTTCAAATGCATACTAGGTTGACAGTGTCAAAGTATTTAGATTATTTTGCCTTAAAAATCTAAAGACCAGAACTGATATTTTGGGCCAGTTCTGTTCAGACAGCATGAAAAAATTACTGTGACAATAAGGATACTGTGAAGGCAGAATACTTGGGAATCTCTGATGTGAATAGTCCCTACCATAAAGGAAATCTTGGAAATAACATTTGTACTGTCCAGATGAAAAAAACAGTACTGAAAGGCATAATCAGACTCTACCTTGTTACAACGGACATTTTAGAAGTAATAGATTGGCCTTTTGCCTAGATAAGACTTAATAAAATAGTATAATTAAAACAAACTCTTGAGACCTGTACATTGTATGCTGAGCCAAAGGCATGCCTCCAGGCAAAAGGCCTGGTTCAACCAATGGCAGGAGAACTCTGGTCATGGCGTGGTGGCTCTCAGCACAGCCTGCTAGCCCCAAGCTGAAGACGCTTGATGGCCAGCACCTCATCACAGCCTGACCATTTTCAGATTTTGGTAAGCAAATCAGTTGTCATGAACTTGAGACAATTACAAATTCAGAAAAATAAAAGACTATAGTCAGCCCCAGCACTGACCAAATGCATTTTTCTTTTTTTTCTTTAAAGATCTATTTTTTTATTTTTATTACAAAGTCAGATATACAGAGAGGAGGAGAGACAGACAGGAAGATCTTCCATCCGTTGTTTCACTCGCCAAGTGAGCCCAACAGCCGGTGCTGTGCTGATCCGAAGCCAGGAGCCAGGAGCTTCCTCTGAGTCTCCCACACGGGTGCGGGGTCCCAAAGCATCGGGCCGTCCTCGACTGCTTTCCCAGGCCACAAGCAGGGAGCTGGATGGGAAGTGGGGCCTGCCGGGATTAGAACCAGCGCCCATATGGGACCCTAGCACGTTCAAGATGAGGACTTTGGCTACTAGGCTATGCCACCGCGCCCCCAAGCATATTTTTCTAAGTCACTCAGTCACTTTAGATTTGATGGGAGTGGTGTAAATTTATCGTGTCTCAGCCAATAGCAACATAATCTTTTTTTTTTTAAGATTTATTTTTTTTATTACAAAGTCAGATATACAGAGAGGAGGAGACAGAGAGGAAGACCTTCCGTCCGATGATTCACTCCCTAAGTGACCGCCACAGACAGTACTGCGCTGATCAGAAGCAGGGATCCGGAACCTCTTCCGGGTCTCCCACGCGGGTGCAGGGTCCCAATGTATTGGGCCGTCCTCGACTGCTTTCCCAGGCCACAAGCAGGGAGCTGGATGGGAAGTGGAGCTGCCGGGATTAGAACCGGCGCCCATATGGGATTCCAGCGCGTTCAGGGCAAGGACTTTAGCCACTAGGCCACGCCGCCGGGCCCAAAGGTAAGTTTTGTAGATGGGAAGAAACACAGTTGAATGTGGTTATAATAAGGCTGTCATGAATTCGTTGAAATTTAAGAGAAAATGAGAAGAAACTGTAGTCAGTCTCAAATCCTTTTCCTAACTGCACCATGAGCCCAAGAATCGATGGCTACAAGGCCTTTTGGGTCTTGCTAGAAATAATCACTCAAACCTTTGTTCTCAAGGAATCCTGAAGCCTAACTAGATGAGTTTTGAGGCAGATAAGCGTCAGGTAGTCACACTGTCCTCGCACTGCGGTTTGATAATTTCCACAAAGTGCTGGGTACTTCTCTAACAATCCTACAGATTGGCCAAAGAAGACAAAGCCTTAAGATTTCCAACACATTCTCTGCTCCAGGCTTCATCCAACTGGCTACTGAAAATATCATAAATCACAGCTAATGCAAAAAGACTGTTTGCAATAATGAGCGTCAAGTAGCAGCACAGGGGGATAGCCTTGCCAAGCACTGTACAAATTGCATGAACTGTTTTGGAGATGTGGATAGGGAGGCATGGCAACCGGTCAGTGGCAGAGTCTAGATCTAAAGCCGCATCTATCTCCCTTCAAACAAGCTCCCTTCCCCACTCCTGGAGCAGTGGCTGAGCATGTGGGGAGAGCAGGACAGAGAGTGAAGGCCCCAGAAGAAAGGGGGAACACCTGCCAACATCTGCTGAATGTCCGCTGCTGAGAGCACCTCTGTGAGTTAGCTCTTTCAGTCTCCACAATGCCAAGTGATGGCTATGTATTTATGAAAATACACAGATATAAATGTGATTGAGGATTAGTGTTAGAACTGTAGGATGAATTTTTATACTGGTGAAGGTTTCTGATTTTATATTCTACCCCATTCTATCACCTACATAAAAGTGTATATGAACAATAACAATAACCATTTAAAAGGTAAGGACATGCAACTCATGAAGGGTGATAATGACATGAATTAATTAGGTAAAAGTGTGTGGTTAATTCTGCGCCATAGACCTGCCCCTTTCTTGGGTAGCCTAAGAACTAAGCATACGAGGGTGTCTGATTTACTCAGAGTGTGGTAAAATCAGGTTATGACACACACATACATATGCATTTATACATGTATTTGTAGCATTATCTTTATGAAGATGCTAGACAGGGACTCAATATGAATAGGATATAAATATGAAGATTTTCTCATGGAGAAACTATTCCATTTAAATCTTAATATATGTCATGTACTTTCCTGCACAATTTTACACCAAAAAATGTTGTAGGACAGATTTTTTGAAAACTGGTTTTGAGACTGACTTCTGGCCATGGAATGCTGTCTCCTTTAGGAATGATCCTGTCACATGTCATCTAAATCCCAAACATGACCCCCTTCTGCCCTTCAGCACCTGTGCAGACTTGACTTTCTGAAAGCATAAACCATTCAATGAAGGTTTGCTTCGGCAATGACAATCAATTTAACAGGCACTGAACAAAAAACAAGCAGCCCAGCCAGTGAGTTACAGTACTATCTTCAGGGTTCACAAGATTCTTGGGACATGGTGACAATCTAGCTGAACAGAGACACCTCAAGAAGCAGCAGTGGACAGGGGCCTGTGAGAGCATGGAGCATTACCAATGCCAGAGATGGCGCCCAGGAGATCTTTGTGCAGGCTGTTGTCCAACGTGCTGCCCTTCTGTGGTGTCACAAGCGGGTTCACGGCTGGCAAAGCAAGGGATTCCTCCTTCACAATCTGCCAACAGTGGAATAGAGGAAACCATCAGAGATGACTGAATGAGACTCACTGAGTGATAGAGTTGTGTGAGCATGAGTGTATGGGAAGGAGACAGAACCATCTGCCACGGTCAACACAGCTGGGTGGGAGAAGTGACACCCGCTCTGCTTGCTGTGTGCTGGAGAGAGTGGCAAAGGGGTTTGAGAAGGGGCGAGGCAGGGGGCAGAGGAGCAGGCTATCAAAGAGGGGGTGAGAAGTCTTGTCCCATAAAGCCATAAAATACTTGCTTCTCTTTCGGCAAAGACATGCAGCATTTCTTTCCATTCACTCCTGTCCTTTCTGCTCGGGCACTGGTTCTCCCTCACCTCAGAGAGCAAAGGGAGTTACAACAACAGCAACACCAGTCTCTGAACATCTGGAGCGTCACATGAACTTTCAATGGAGCAATTAGGCTAATTTTTTTTTTAAACCAAAAATGAGGATTTTACTTTGGTGACGTCCAAAGAATGGCCTTGTGTTTTTCACAGGATTAGAACAGTACAAAGATCATACATGTGGCCCCGAATTCCTTACTCTGGTTAGAAAAGCAGTTACAGAATGTTCAAGTGTGACGTGCAGTGTGTTAGAGGAAGAGATGGGCGAGTTTTGTGTAGCATACTGAAAATTTACAACTTTGAGAGCAGCAGAAGTACTTTTACATAGATTAAAGATAATCTAAAAAGCATAGGTCATCACAGTGGGACATTTCTGAGGGGAAGAGTGGTGTGGAAATGGGACAACACATCACTGGGCGAGGGGAGGGACAGACACAGGCATGGGAATTCACTGTATGCCACAGTAACAACAGAGCCAGTTCAGTCTAGAAGGAAAGGGAAATTGCTGAGTTGGTCCAAAGTAAAAGCCGATAAGTCCTCTGAGGTTCAGAGAGACAAAGAACATACATTTTACTTGATAGAACTTCTACCAACCTAAAAATGTACATTATTATGAGTTAGTATTTAAAGTCTTTTTTAATTGATAGTGATCACGCTTGGATAAAGTTGTACTATTAAAATGACACTAAAAATCCTTTTTGAGTAAGACAAACTAGTATGTATTAAAGAGTAAAAAAAAATCTCAACCAAAAAGCTTAGCAATAATTTCTGGGGTCATCCTTCCCCTAATATATGTTTAATTGACTGTCCAAAGACAATATAAATCAAAATGTTCAATTCTTGGGTTGACAATCTCATGCCCCTCACTTTGGCACTACTGAGACTGTAACTTTCTAATTTTACAGACAAGAAAGGAACTGTAGCCACAGAAGTGGCTTTGCTAAAAATGCAGAACAGACCACTATTGCAAACGGGGCTAGCATGAGCTCCTGCAGGACACAGGTCAAAACGGCTTGCTTTGCCTTTCCTCCATACATTTTAATTAAATGTACATATGATAATGCTAGGGCTTTTCAAGACACCATGGCAGGAGGAAAGCAAGATTTTAAGTAAGAGTTGAGGAAGAAGGTTTTATCCACTGACTCCATCTCAGCTAGAAACACCACTTAAGAGGAGCATTGTGAATTATATAATGGCTTTATTGCCAAACTGAAAATAAATAAATAAATAAATAAAGGGGGCTGTACCCTGAGTGAGTAGTGTTCCCTGCCTCCTTCCCCTCTCTGCCAGTCCATGTCCTTCTGGAACCTCAGAATGAAACTGTATCTAATGTAGGTTAGCTGTATTAGGTTAAGATGAGGCCAGACTGGATGATCCCTAAATCCACAACTTAAAAAGGGAGATGGCACACAGAGACAGACATAAGCCATGAGAAGGCCATGTCGGGGTCAAGGCAGACAATGCCCCAGGGATGCCAAGGGCTGCTACAGTGTAAGACACCAACTGGGAGGCTCAGAAGAGATTCTTCCAGGAGAACCACCAAACGTAGCAACTCAATCAACACTGTGATGTTGGCCATGAAAGAATACATTTGTTCCAAGCCAGCTGGCTTGTGACATTTCCCTACAGTTGCTTTAGGTCATCACACTGCTGCGTCTACAGGACTATGCTTACGTACATTGCCTGGGTTCACAGGGAAAGGAGACACGTCCCTCACGTTGATCCGCTGGACGTTTTCTATGAGCAGGCCAAACAGAGGCAGGTAGAGAGTAGCTATCCTCGCCTGATGACTCTGAAATGAAGACATGCACGGTAAGTCGGTGCCCAGGCTCTTGGGACCTGCATGGCCAACTCAGCTGGCATTGGCCACTTCTTTTATTTGTCTGCATATGAAGACAGACATCTGATTTTATTTCAAAATCAGACTGGAGTCTTAGTTAATCCGATCACAGGTTTTCTATTTGGCTACTTTCTTTATGACAGTTAAAATAAAGGACACTGAGCACACATGTCCTTCTGGTGGGTCCCACTCACCCTGGAAGCATATCTGTCATCAAAAGCATGTTTTATCAACAAGTTCTTGAGCGCACTGATGGCAATCACGCGGACTTCCCGAAACTCCTGCAGGGCGGCACCAACCTCCCTCAGCAACAGTCCCACCAGAAAGTGGTTCCTGCAGAACTCGTCTGTCAGGGAGTAGTCAAGCTGGAGGTCTGAAAGGAGGATGGCAGCGACTTCAGTTAAGCAGGTGCCGAGGCTCTGTGAACACAAACTACAGCCCATCCCTGCATGCCACCCTCCCTGGTGTCAACACAGGGTTAGATTTGGCTTTAACTCGGGAAGCTGATTCCATAATACAGCTCTACTGAACACCTTGAATGCTCACACAAAAATCAAATTTAAATACATATGTTTGCAGATATAGGCAACCTACATGATTAAATTAGCCAATAGCTTTGGTAACAGTTTTTGGAAAATAGAACAGTGTCTTTAATTCTGTATTAAGTTACAACTGAAGCAACTGCACAGCTGAAACACTGCGGAAGAGTGTAGCAAACAACTGTGATTAATGAAAGAATACATGTGTATGCTTGATGATGTTATTCTTTATTACATGACGTCGTTTATCCGTTTCCTGGCTATTAACAACTTAAGTGTTTACAATGAAAAAAATTAGCACAGAATCTATTTACTTTGCTATCACTGATTGTAAAGTGGATTTAATGCAATATTTTATAAAATATCCCCCTAATACTTCTGCTTTTCTAGATATAAAATTAATACAAACTAGTAAATCAGCAAGCTAAATAATGAAACTAAAAGCCCTTCAGGTAAAGAGACAGCAACAAACATGAACTCTAGTGAGGAAAGGCAACTAAAACAGCTAGACCTCATTACAGAGCTGAACGGCTTCACATCTGCAGGAAGCTGGCACTAGGATCTGAACGGCTGGATCGACTCCATTCCATAGGACAGTCTCTGGAGCCATGCTTTGACTTTCATCCCATGTGAGATGGTTACATCTAAATCTACTCCAAATACTGACTAAAGTCCCATAAAACACTTGAACATGGGGAACAATGCTTATCTTTTTCACAATGACCATATCTACCATTATAGTTATTAAACACAGCTTGTTCAAGCTATAGCCCACAGCTTGAATTCACATATAATTCTCTTAGGAGAAAGCTACCTGAGACTTAACTGTGCATATACTCACATTGTACATGTGTGTATGTAAATGTATGTACATGGTATGCATGTATTCACAGCCCTGTACCCATGTAGGCAGCTGCACATACACATGTCAAGGCAGAGGGTCAGTAAGGAGGGAGAGAGAAAAAGAATGCTAAGTAAGATGTATTCCTATTGGTGTAATAAGGCAAATTATCCATATATGACCCATGTCTACCTGCCTAGGGCAGCCCTTCTTGCTACCAAATACCTTGATATTCGACAGAGAGCTTGTGTAGGTTTGATGAGTACTCAGTTGTACAGACAAACAACTGGGCCGTTTTGGGTCAGAGAACAAGATGGGCATTACAGCATGTTCTCTGCTCAGTCTCTCAGCTCTTTACCAGATAAGAAGAAGGCAGAGTCACGGTCCTCAATACAGGTGCTGTGAGGAGGCAAGTGTGTGTGTATGTGTGAGTGTATAGGTGATGACATACTGAACCTAGGCACTGGGGGAGCCAACTAATCCCAGTGTATCACTGAAAGATCATGAAGAGCCTCCCCCAGCACCCAAGGAAGTTGTGGTGTGTGGTTTGTTGAGGACAATGAAGATAACTGGAGGGGTGTCAGGGTGGCTATTCTTCAAATAAGCAGGGATGCCCAAAAATGAGAACAGTGGGTTTGAGACTAGAGAGCTATTAGGGTTAGATCAGGGAATGTTGGATCACTGGCTGTTTCCACAGCTCAGAGAATCTTCTGGAGAATACAGGAGTGCTTGGTTAATCTCTCATTTCCTCCAACTGTTCACTCCTTGAAAACCCCCCTTTCATGATGTTATTATTTCTTGTTAGCATTTGTCAATCTCTTAACACCCTATGAATTTCTCTATTATATAGCCAGGGATTTTCCTCTGGATTGTCCACAGCTGTATCCCAAAGCTTGACATTTGGTGCTGGGTAAATATTGGTTAGATGCACACATGCCAACTCCAGGGCCACAGTCTACCCTGTTGTCCTCTAAAAGCTGGAACAAGGCTGCCTGGAGGGAGGCATCCATCTGTGAATGAATGTCCCTACAGTTACTTCTACCTTTCCTCTTCCAGCATAAACAAACCTGAGCAGATACAAAGCATTAAATGCAATAAATTCTACTTGAGACCAGACAGACTAATTTATTCACTTCGATTTATTCAGTGAAGATAAAGTAATCTCCATGAATCTAACTCTCTTCCAAGGATACACAACAATTGATAAAGACTCAACATGCAGACATAAAAAGCAGGTGACAAAGCATGCCACCACCATGGACAAGAGCTATGGAAATGGTGGAATGCACTTCTGGGGTGAAGTAGGAGTTTTTCCATTTGCTTTACTTCTTAAAGGAATCTAGGTACCAGAATACCTAGTGATCTCAAGAGCAAAATACCAGATGCCTTACTGGGATGCTGTAGTAAGTGTTTTGGCTACAGAGAAAACAAATTCATTTGCTTATCAAGACTTTAAAAACTGACTAAAATGTTTAGAAATGCTGAAATGAATAGCGTATGCAGGCATTTCAGCAAGCACTTGCATTCTTTTTTCTTTTTGAGAGGGAAAATGCAAGAAAGCAAGCATCACGCCCCATACCTACCTACAGGAGTGTCATTTGACTCCACAGTTGGTGAAAGAAAAGCTAATTCATAAGAAAAAAGGAAAATGAAACAAATAAAACAGAAACTACAGTAAATAAAATGAATTTCTATTGTTAAACCAAAGGAGTTTTTCAATGAAAAAGAAATTACATCAGTATGACCAAATCTGATACGTTTGGAAAAAAGGAGGCTTTGAGATAACGCTTATCAATACTTGTTTAAAACAAAAATTTAACATCAGCTTATCTATTAGTGAAAAAAAATCATGAAACTCTAATACGGTTTGAAACAATTCTTTTATTAAAAAGACAAGCTCTATTTGTGAAAAAGGCAATCCCTGTGGACAAAGTTACCTTGGTATCTCTGAATCCGACCTTTTCCAAAGGGCATAGGCAAGTTGAGCGGGATGTAATGCTCATGATTGCACACCACACGGAGAAACTCAAACTTGTACTCAAAGAGAGTCTGTGGGAAAAAACACGCTTAGTCATAAACCAAATACCACACTGGGTGCTTTACACAGGTCCTCAAAAACCGGTGAGAAATAATATATCCACTCTTTCGCTTCCTAAGAATTCCACTGCAAAAGGGTTATAAGTGTGTTCGAAAATTGAGAACATATTTCATTAGACAATGTCCTTAATGGATCTTCAAGACATTTGTTATTTATGTTTCTCCAACTTCTATGAAGAATTTCACACTCAATATATTTTTAGTATCGCAGGCAAGAAGTCATTTCAGGTGTACATGAAAGAATCAACGGATATGTTTCACTAAGTGTCATACTGTGTTTGTAATATCTCACATATATATATTCATCCAATGAAGTACAAGTATTTTCAAGAGAAGGACATTAAGTTTTGCCTATGGTATGGAAAAGAAAACACAGGGGCAGATAGGCTTTAGATGCGTCACAGAACAGCCAAACAAGAGGAACAGTGTGTAAACGGCACCCTACCTTGGGGTCTCCAGGAGCAAAGCAGCTGATGTAGTTATTGATCTGCTTAAAGACAAAGCCCCTGTCCATGAAGGTGAAACATCTCTGCAGAGGAAAATAGCCAGCAAGGATCAGTACCGTGAATAATTTCATCCTTCAACTTAAACACATGCACAGTACAGCTGGAGATCTACACCACACGGGTCACTCTACTTCTAGAACCTCTTAGATCCGTGAACAACAGCCTCTCCCCTGTAGGACCCACCTTGATGAAGACAGCGAGGCTGTGATTGGCATTCTTCGAGGCCTCTGGGTTGTCTCGAAACTTCTGAGTGATGTGTGGCATCAGCATATTCACAACAGTTTCCACTGCATGATGATAGGAGGCAGGAAATCTCTGGTTCCTCAACACCTAGAAAGAATCCGTAGCAGATATATATATATATATGTATGTATAAATATATATATACACACACATATATATCTTACACACACACATATATATTGGAACCTTGTGACAAAGAAGAACTCTCACCTAATTTATTTTTAAAAACTCAATATTCTAACTGTATTGATTTTAAATTAGTTAAAAATGTATTATTCTCCCTTTTGCAAAAGTGTTCCAGTACTTCATTGGTTCCAGTGGAGATCGGGGCTGAGAATAGAACCAACCCAGCAGTTGCAACCACCAGCTGATTGGGGTGATGGACTGTGGCGGGCACTGTGCTTACTAGTACATGTAGGAACCTGGTCTGGGAACACCTCAAAGTTTCTTTGGGAACCCCCTTAATCATAATGGAGGAATCAGAACATTAACCAAGAAAAGACGGAAGATGGAATAGATCAATCAACCACCTCAGTTATATGTTGGCAGCGAAATACTGGACAAGGGGAGACGCTATGATGGTCTAAATCAGTCAGTGGACTCTGCACCAGCCTCATCATACCTGGACTGTTGCTGATGGTATGTTGGAGCTTCTAGTTGATTGGGATGACACTGTTGGCTCTGCCTTCGGACCTGAGAGGGCCTCCCTAAGAGGTCGTTGAATTTGGACAATGGGATGCTAGACTCTATGTATGGTATATGCTTGCAATGAGGGAATCCCAGCGGAACTTGAGCTGTGGCTATGCATCAGGATGGAGAAATCCACGGGGGCGGGGAGGGCTTTGGGTGAAGGGGGGAGAATCCCAGTACCTATGAAATTGTGTCGCGTAATACATTGTAATTAATGGGAAAAAATAATTA
Organism: Ochotona princeps; assembly: GCF_030435755.1. Taxonomy (NCBI): domain Eukaryota; kingdom Metazoa; phylum Chordata; class Mammalia; order Lagomorpha; family Ochotonidae; genus Ochotona; species Ochotona princeps. The sequence continues at coordinate 9,980,308 of NC_080843.1, read as the reverse complement.
AAAAAAAAAAAAGTGTTCCAGTACTTCAGATAGGTACCATATTAGGCCTGGATCTCAACTTTCAGCATAAAAGCCACCTATCTTGCAAGTGTTTATAAAAATGAGGATACTTGGCCTGTAATCACAGAGATTCAGATTCAGCAGCCTAGCAGGGGTGCAGAGAGAAGGTGCAGGCCTCTGTACTACTCTTTTTTAATCTGAGCATTATCGATGATTCTGGTGCCTGAACTTCTCACGTCTCTTTACAAAGAACAGGATTTTTAAAAATCCTAATATTCAAGTATGCAAACTGAAAATACATACATTGATTACTATATGAGCAGTTTATTTTTTTTTACTTCTCCAAAAATTCTTTTAATTTTTTAAAATAATCTTACATAGTTGATTAGGGCACAAAGGTTCAAGGGCTACAGGAAAGTGGGCAAGACCACTGTTTCCATACTAATATCATCTTTCCCCCTGTATCTGGGGTCAGGGGAGAAACAAAGGGAGAAGCCCCACCCAGCCTCCCTCCCATCCCAGTTTCCAGATGTGGGGTATGCTCCGAGGGTCTTGCTCAAGCAGTTTTGATAGTTCAACAGGTCTGCATTGCTGCCAATCTCGCTGCTCCAAGAACAATGAACTCTATGCAGAATCCACTGGCTGACATAGTCTCTTCATGGTTGGGGTTTTGAGATCAACAGTTCAGTTGAAGGGATTTCCAAAGAAAATTCATCTCAGGTGATCCCAGACCTGATTCTTGTGTGTGCTTGCTAGTACAGGGGCTGGCTCTGTCTGTCACCCCAATCAGCTTTTGCACATGCTGGTCGTTGCAACTGCTGGGTCAGTTCTGTTTCCAGCCCTGTCTTCCATGCGAGCCAATGGGTATTGCAGTCCAGCCCGATCCTGCCTACTTCATACTCGGTCCTCACGCAAACCAGTGGGAGCTGCAGCCTAGTTGGGGTGACTCCCCATAACCCCCATCAGGCCTGCTCCCTACCCTGGTTCCAATGCTTGTCAGTATGTACAGCAGACTGGTTCAGTCTGTCCCACGTCCCATTTAGCTCTCGTACATGTGAATGGACATTGAAGCCTAGTTCAACCCAACCAGCCCCACTACGTTGCTATCACCAAAACTGGGACAACAGGATATGTGCACATACATGCCTCCTGATATGATGCAACAGTATCAGCTACAAAGTATCCATGTGAGACAGAATCAAACCTTAAGCAAATCAACACCTCTGGATGTAACTACACACACACAGGACATGTGATCGATATCCTTTCGAAAGCTCTCCTACCAGCTCTTGGAACACTTCCCCAGTCTCCCTCGTAATCATTGGACCTAATAAAATCCCACGCATGGGTAATGTTATCTGGGGGCCCAGAAGAATACCATCTTTTTTTTTCCCAGAAAAAAAGTTTATGCTTATGATCTTCACAGATTGGTGCTCCTAAATCTGTTTTGCTAGTTTGGTCTGTTCTCTTCGTCCACTGTCCAAGCCTACATGTCCATCAGCTCATGGAAATCTGTTTGGGCCATCTTTGGTCCTTGTATTAACAGCCACTGGTCACATTCCAATGCCTGTTCTTTCTCGTTCATGGTAATAGAAACTCAGCTTTACCTGGGTGCGTGGATACACAGCATAAGTCATATCTTTACCAACATCTCTAGTAGCTACAGGTGGTCATGTGACCAGGTCTGGTAACTAGGGAAGCCGTGGCAGTGATCTGTGTGACTTCGAGGCTATACTCTTAAAGGAACAAGTCTTCCTCTTCCCATTGACCACAGTGAGGATATAGAGGGCCCAGTAAGATAAAGAGCAGCTCTCAGGGCAGCAAAGCGATGAGGCAGAGTCTGGGAACCTGCTCACATATCTCATATGAACGCAAAATCTTTTTCCTTTTAAGATATTGATTAATTTATTTAAAAGATAGTTATGGGAGGGGCGGGATGACAGGAAGAAGAGTCAGAGACAGCAAGATATCTTCCGTCTTCTGCTTTACTCCCCCAAATGGCCTTAGTGGCCATGGTTACATCAGGAAGCCAGAAAGCTGCAACTGCATCTGGGTCTCCCATGTGGGTGGCAGGAGCCCAAGCACTTGAGCAGTGAGCTCCCACTTACTGTCCCAGGATGCTCTAGTAGGTAGCAAAGTAGCCAGTATCTGAAACCACACTCTAATATGGCCTGCAGGTGTCCCAAGTAGCAGCTTAAAGCGCTGTGCCACATCTGGATAAGTGAGTACAGCTGTGCACCCATCATCACACTTCTGTCATCTCCAGCCTCCCCCTAGGTCCCCCTGCAGTTTCTGGAGACCGCTGCTATTTTTCCCTCCGTGTCGTTTTCCTCTTTCTAGACTGTCATATAAACAAACTCATTTAGTATGTGCCTTTTGTGTTTGGTTTCTTCCATATAATATAATACATCTGAGATTCGTTCATGTTGTTCCACGAATGAGGACGTTGCTGCTTTTATTACCAACTGGCAGCATCCAATTACATAAAGTTAGTATAAAGTGTAACCATCTACAGCTGAGGGACACGAGTTCCTTCTTGTTTTTAGTTATTATGAATAAAACTGCTACACACATTTGTATGTAGGTCTGTATAAATGCTTTCATTTCTCTTCAAAAAATACCTAGAAGTGGAATTTGCTGGGTTGTCTTAATCCCTTATTCATTCATACTGCTATCTATTCTCACCCCAATCCAAATCTTCTCTCTAATGTTATCTTTATTGACATCACTATGAAATATTTTTCTATTTTTAGTTAGTGAAGTTAGTGATGGATTTAAAAAATTAATATGTAAACAATGACGGGCGAATAAATTTGTTCTGTAGGATGTTTATGCCAGATGGATACGGACTCCGTGGCAGAAAAGTTTTCAAGTCACTCTACTAACGCACTCTCATCTTGGGGCCCAACTCTGTGTGTGTGATTTTTACCAAAGTCTGCTGGCTGGTTTCAAAGGTTCCCATGTGCTTTGGTTCTGGCTAATTTTGTCTTTTCACTCTTCCCCTTCCAATGGCAGTTTAGTCAGTATGAGCTCTGCCCCCAAGGTAGGCCAGAACTGTGTCTTCCACCCTGCTGGCATCGTGTAAGGCTCAGGTCACCTTCTGTCTCTATCCCCACATTAACCTCCTTCATTCCTGGAGCTCATGCAAACATACTTCCCTGCACTTGGCTCTAAATCCCAATTGCATGTCATCTTTCTTCAATGTCTATGTCAACTTGAAAGGTGAAGATTCATTCTTGACTCCATGTGCATTTTTCTGTGTTCTGTATATAATAAAAACTATTGAAAACACTCATGGATGGAAATACAGATATGAACATTCTGCCTGTGACATATGTACAGTGTTCACAAATGCAGTTTAGGGACTGTCCGAACAGTCCATTTAGAAAAAGAACCATAGCATCTTTCTTCCACATTACAAGTGAAAGTCCTGGCTCATCTAAGCTAGAAAACGGTTGAAGACTAAACAAGCAACACTGAAGGGTGTGTATTCGTCCCATTCTATGCCAGGGTTTCCCAAATGCTTCTCCTGAAACACATCTGTGGAATACCAGCAATTAGCTGGATTCAGTGTGGGAGAAAAGGAAATTCAAAACAAATCTACAGAAATTATAATTGCTAAATATAAATGCCAGCAAAGAAACACCCAAGAACTATAGACTATGGAAGTCTTAGTTGGAGAAGACTTCTTAGCAGGCCTTGAGGAGGTCTGCTTTAATGTTTTCCTCAAAAATCACTTACAAATTCCAAGCACCTGCCACCTACAAAAAACAGAGTCTGCCACAGCTGTAGCTCGTCAATCCAGGCCTTCAGATCCATCTGTTGTAGTGAACAAGCCACTTATCCCAGGAGAGAGGCTCTGAGTCACAGCCTCCCAGAGTGAATGTAGCAATTAGTTTGGGGAAGGGCAAGGTGAACAAGGAGAGAGCTGCAGTAGAAGCAAATGCAGCTGCGTGCAAGGCAACCCCTCCATGTAAGCATGCTGCTTTCCCCTTTCACAGTGGATGTTCAAATGTATCCTGCATGGATCAGTCTGACACATACCACACCTCCAAATGCCAATCTGGGCTGCACATTCTTGATTGGAGTAACAATGAAAATGTTGTTTGCCTCCTAGACTAATCCAAGGTTCAGGTGTTCTTACAGGATGGGTGCATACCTGGTCATATCACTTCAAGACTCACCAATGAGGCCTCAAAAAAGAAAGAGCCCCACGCGGTGGTCTAGCGGCTAAAGTCTTCACCTTGAACGCGCCAGGATCCCATTATGGGTGCTGGTTCTAATCCTGGCAGCCCTGCTTCCCATCCAGCTCCCTGCTTGTGGCCTGGGAGGGCAGTCGAGGACGGCCCAAAGCCTTGGGATCCTTCACTCACGTAACAGACCTGGAGGAAGTTCCTGGCTCCTGGCTTCGGATTGGCATAGCACCAGCTGTTGAGGTCACTTGGGGAGTGAATCATCGGATGGAAGATCTTCCTCTCTGTCTCTTTTCCTCTCTGTATATCTGACTTTGTAACAAAAAAACCCACAAATCTTTAAAAAAAAAATCCAGGCTTGTATTAGAGAGTAGAAGCGCTGACACAATGGCTTAATGGCTAAATCTTAGCTTTGCACATGCAGGGATCCCATATGGGTACTGGTTCATATCCCGGATGCTCTACTTCCCTTTCAGCTCCCTGCTTATGGCTTGGGAAAGCAGCAGAGGATGGCCTAAGTCCTTGGGACCCTGCATACGTGTAGGAGACCCACAACAGGATCCCGGCTCCTGGTTTCTGATTGGTTTAGCTCAGGCTGTTGTGGTCACTTGGGGAATGAACAAGCGAAAGGAAGATTCTTCTCTGTATCTTCTTTTCTCTGTAAATCTGATTTTTCAAGAAAAATAAATAAAATCTTAAAAAAGTGAAATAATAACTAACAATCTTCAGATGAGACCATAAAAATACCAAGGGGTTGATCATAGTTTTGGAAATGAACAGTCACAGGGCTGAAAGACAGAAACTTATTTCCTAAATTCAGAATGTTAGAATCAGAGAATAGGACATGACAATTCTAAAGGTGTAAATTCTGAGTACATATAAGACAAAAGTGAAAGAACTAACTCAGACACATAAAATTTTATTAATCTAAGTTACCCAATTAAGGTTTTGAGGGCATCAGAGAAGCTCCCAGACCAACAGTGTGTGACTCAGGGGAGAGAATAGCACAGCATCTGCAGGGACAGTGGGGCAGGAGCCAAAGGGGAGCCTCTCAAAGTGGGAATGGTCAATTCCCCAAAGGGAGACTTTCAAGTCTCTTTATAGTGAATTACATTAGGGTTAAATTTTCTTCTTTCAGAAGCCAATGTTTTTTTTTAAGTAGCTGGATGACTTCTTTTTTTAACACACCTAAATACTGTGAATATTATTTTAGGACCAACATATAATTAAGTTACAGAAAAGGCTTTGCACGGTAGCCATTTTAGTGGTTAGGATAAAGTTTCAAAGACAAATAGACCGTCTTGCGGCAACGGAGGTGTTGCTGGGAATGGAGGAGCTCTGCCAGACTGACTGCAACTGTAGCATGCGCTCCCGACTGGTTAACTGATCGGCTGTGACTCTGGGCAAGCCACTTTGGGGGCCTATGTCTCCACCTCTGCTTCCGAGATGAAAAGAGGAGCTAGACAGAAGGTATCTTCATGCACCTACCATCCATAAGGTGTTATAACTTACTCATGCATCTGAGAGCAAGAATGTACACTTAGATTTCTTCAGTAATGTTTCTAGCATAGTTCTTATTCTTGGCAAGATGATCTTAGTGCCTTCACGAAATACACTTCTTGCAAATGTTGCCAGAAGTTCATTCCTCTGCGCCACCCCTCCTGTGGCCTTCATGGCAGTTCTAAGGTGGCAGTGGGGCTGCTGGAGTTGCCTGAAAGTGTGGGGCTGGTTCCTAGCCTTGGCCCACCCCAAGTCTCTTCATTTCTTCACTCTCCTTCAGTACATAGCTGAGGGATTTTCTTTTCCACCCCCACTTTTACCCCCCTGTTTTCCCCAATATCATTATAATAGTTTAGCCCTTCAGTAACGGTTGCCAACCTCAATATTCTGCCATTTAAGTGATTCACGGCATTGTAGGCATAGACAATGGTAGACAGCCTAGCATCCTATTTACCTTTGCACACCTATACTCCTGAGCACTCTGCGCTCACCACTATCAGGTACTCCTGAGGTAAGGCAACTGCTGAGTTAACTGCGCTTTATCACCAACACACAACCTAAGATGCATTTAATGCTGTAACCCTTGAGTCTGTTGCAATTTTTCAGAGCCTAAAACAATGAAAAATCCAGCAAAGCCTTGTCTTGAGCTGAACTGTGTTCCCTCCATGTTCATACATTGAAGTTCTAATCCCTGACATACCTCAGAATATGACTGCATTTGAATCTTTACAGAGGTGATTCAGGTAACGTGAGGTTGTTACAGTGTGCATTAATCTACTAGGACTGAGATATCCACGGGAAAAATATCAAGACACCAACATACACAAGAGAAGCCCACCAACTGTGAACCAGAAGACAATGGCAGATACTTCGACCTGGGACTTTCAACCCTTCAGTTGTAAGAAAGTACATTTTTGTGACAAGAGAGTCTAACAAGCTGATAGGGGTTATTATCCAACTCTGTATGTGACAATAATTTGAACAGAAAAATAATCGAGCAAAAGGACACATCTGTGTGTGAGTCTGTGTGTGTGTATGTGCAGGCACATCCACTTAGCCGCATGCTGCCAAGTGGAGGATCTGCTAGATATCTCCTTGGCAGGCTGTACTGGCATGATTAAGATAGTGCATTTTTCTGGGGAAAGCAGGGCCCACTTCCATCTGGCATATCCTTGTGCAATGAAATCAGAATTTTTAAACTGGATTTAAAAAGAACAAAAAAATTAAGGGAAACCACCTGGTCAGGCACCAGCACCTACTCTACCGGAGGAAAGGATAGCCTAGGCTCTGAATCACCAACCTTCTGCCCAGAAAAATCTATAGCCTTTTTAAGGCAGCCTCTGAAAGCCTAGCACCTTCGTGCAGGAAGCCTAAACCTTGACTCTCCTTGCTAGTCACTTCTTTCTCCTACCCAAAAGAATTATGAAAAAAACACTGACTTTCAGAGCACGCCCATGCCTGGCAGCATGGCAGATGAATGATTTCTTTAGCAGCCCTGCCATTCCCCACCAGACCCCACCTCTACCAGCTACCATCTGGAGACAATTTACTATTGCTAGGGCAACTCCAAGACTGTGAATTTCACCAAGAGTTCAATCTTTAATCTTCAACAGGATAGCGACACTATCCTCTGTGTTTACAGCATTGGGACTTTATAGAAGTTGTTCACCTTGAGCCTGAGACAGCCAAGAAGGCACATGTGCATGTTGACAGGCACTGGTACACAGATGAGCTCAATAAGCTCAGTGACGACTTCAGCACCAAGAACCCACAGGGTTGCAAAAACACACACGAAGAGAGATAGGATCTCAAAGACTAGTCATGTGGTTTAGAGGATTTGAAATTTGTGAGACCCGAGGAAGGCCTACAATGTTCAAGATACTTAATAGTGCCAGGTAAGGACAATTTCAATTTGTGTAAATATTTCCACTTGACTTCCAAACTAGTCAAAGGAAAAGATACTCTGTTTGTTTGTAAGTGTGAATTCAATGGCCTAGGGGTCCAGGAGTGTAAGCTTTGGAGTCAGGATAGTGGCCTCGACTTCAGGCAAATAACTGAAGCTCTCTAGCCTCAATTTCTTCATCCATAAAATGAATAAATATATTACTCACAATGTTGTTAAGAAGCTAAAATGATATGCTACTTCTAAAGCGGTTACCACAGCCCTGTAATCAGTACCCAGAAATCATTAACAAATGTCACAAAACAATAAGAGATGTTCTCCTTGGAAAACACAAGTTCCATATGCATAACGTACCATACCTTAACTTTGCAGTTCTCTATCAGATGCTGAGCCATGGATTTTATCAGCACATCAAAGAAAAACCATGAATACTAAAAGGAAGAAAAAAAGAAAAGACCCTAGTAAGCAAAGCAACAAACTAGGAGGTTATACATGAACTCCTATAGGCTAGCTACATTACTGACTTAAAGCAGGCTTGGTTCTAAAATGTAGCTGAATCTCAAGGCAAATTATTATCAGACTCAAGAGATGAGTGGCAAATGGCTTCTGCTAGCACATATCTGATAACAAACGTTGCTATAGGGAAACTGAATGTGCATATTCACCATGGCACAGTCCAGTGAGGGGCAACGCTAGATTATCTGTGTAGGCTTTTCTCTTTCCTGATCTCTTACTTGGTGACACTGTCTTAATCATCTGTAAACTAGTGTCTTCCACTGCCTTGAATACTGACTTAGGAGCTGGTGCCTTGGCATAGTAGGTAAAGCCACTGCCTGAGGCACTGGCATCCCAGTGTGGGTGCTGGTTTGAGTCTCGGCTGCTCCACTTCCAAGCCAGCTCCCTGTTAATGCACTTGGGAAAGCAGCAGAAGATGGCACACCCATGTGGTAGACCCATAGGAAGCTCCTAGGTCCTGACTGGTCCAGCTCTGGCCATTACAGCCATTTGGGAAGTGAATCAGTGGATGAAAAGATCTCATTTTCTTTCTCTCTGTTCCTCTTTCAAATAAATAAATAAAGACTTTGAAAAAAAAAACCAGAATGACTTCAAAATATTAAAAAGCCAATGTAACTCTGAATGTAACAGCTCTTTGCAATTTTTGTTTCCTAATATTTTTCTATTTCCTAATTTGCAAAGTTTTTACTGGAGAAGCAATGCTATTAGCCATTTTAAGGGTGCTGTGATACACTTGAAAGGCACACAAAAGGGTGAATGGATGAGGCTGTGAGTTTTCATTAATCTGTTTCAATAACAAAGAGCCACATTGGCTCCTGACATACCTTAAGTAGCTTGTTGCTGGTGAGGAAATCTGCCGAGGGCTTGAGAATGGTGGTCATGGATTTGGTTAGTTCTTCATGCACTGTCTTATATTCAGAAGCAACATATGGCTCAGCCTTATAAGCATACTTTCAAGAAAGGGGAGAAGACAACTTTAATGTACTGGCTCACCAACAAGGCTAAAACGAGGCTAAAAGCTTAAGACGCTCCAAAGGGCAGAGATGAGGGACCGAGGTACAATTTCATGAGTGGGAGAGAGACAGGGAAATAAAGACTGGGAGGGTGACTGTCATGTCATGGGAAGAGGGGGCCCAGGATGTCATCCAAGAGCCCATCAAAATAGGTACATCGTCCAATCAGTGGCCATGGGTTCATAACTTCATTTGTACCACGAATTCCAATATGTCCAAAAGAATCCAAACCTTATTTTTGAAATGATCATGTAACTGCAACTCACAAAGGTGTTTAAGACTGAGCAGACCAGGGCCCGGCGGCACCGTGGCCTAGTAGCTAAAGTCCTCGTCTTGAATGCCCTGGGATCCCATATAGGCACCGGTTCTAGTCCCGGCAGCTCCACTTCCCATCCGGCTCCCTGCTTGTGGCCTGGGAAAGCAGTCGAGGACAGCTCAAAGCTTTGGGACCCTGCACCCGCATGGGAGACCTGGAAGAAGTTCCGGTTCCCAGCTTCGGATCAGCGCAGCACCGGCTGTTGTGGTCACTTGGGGAGTGAATCATCGGAGGGAAGATCTTCCTCTCTGTCTTTCCTCCCCTCTGTATATCTGACTTTGTAATGAAAAATAGATAAATCTAAAAAAAAAAAAAGACTGAGCAGACCAGTAACCATTGCTCTGTTACTTCAGAACAGTAATCATCATCATGCATACTCCATGTTATGCAGGAATAAAAGACTCATTGGGGCCCGGCGGCGTGGCCTAGCGGCTAAAGTCCTCGCCTTGAAAGCCCCAGGATCCCATATGGGCGCCAGTTCTAATCCCGGCAGCTCCACTTCCCATCCAGCTCCCTGCTTGTGGCCTGGGAAAGCAGTCGAGGACGGCCCAATGCACTGGGACCCTGCACCCACGTGGGAGACCCGGAAGAGGTTCCAGGTTCCCGGCATCGGATCGGCGCGCACCGGCCCGTTGCGGCTCTCTTGAGGAGTGAATCATTGGATGGAAGATCTTCCTCTCTGTCTCTCCTCCTCTCTGTATATGTGTAATAAAATAAATCTTTTAAAAAAAAGACTCATTGATACTGATCCTCATGACTTCTGCTAGCACACAGTTATCTAACTAGAATATGCATAGAGTTATTAGCCTTCTCATCTTGACAGAAGCAGTTTTGCTGACAATGTCAGAAGTAAAGACGATTAACTCCATCAGAGGTCTAATAAGTGCAATTGAAAATTCTTCCTTAAACTTCCATATCATTTGAGTCACATTATTTTGAAGACCTACTCAAACAATGTAATTGAAGGGATGAAATTACGCAAATGAAGGAGTGGCCGCCCTTCTTTGTACTTCCTTTTGCTTAGGTACAAGCAAGCACTGGCTACAAGGAGCAGAATAAAATGCAGAGGTACTTATGTGTAAAGTATAAGAGGTAATCCAGAACTGGAAAAAAAAGTAAGTACTCAGAAGGAAAATTGGAGAGCCACGGATGGAAATGATCAGAACAGTTTGCTTTACATACCTTAACATAGGATCTCAAGTGGCTTTCCAATCCTTCCTCATGGCACTGGGCGACCACATGAATAATGACCCTACACACCACGGAAATGAATAAAGCAATGAATAGTAATGCGGAAATGGAAACATTTCATTATTATCACAGCAGTAGAACAATGACAATGCTATGGGCACTCAGGAAACAAGGAGACAAGCAATTAATGGGGTCTCTACATGTTGGATTGGAAGACATTTTGTAAGGATAATGCTCAGCACATACTAACGCCCCAGACAGGCATGGCTGTGTTCCAGATGAGAACAGACTGGAAAAGACCATCCATTGGTCCACCTCCCTTACCGCGTCACATTGACCGCGACTTCCTCCTGGGTGGCCCTGGTGAGGACGCGGAACAGCTGGTTTAGGATGGTGGGCAAGAAAGCGATCATCACATGGCCCTCCATGGCATGGAGACTCTGCATACATGAAATGGCAGGGTTCATGTTACCTTTTATAAAGTGAATCTGCTCAGTTTCAAAGAAGGAAAACTGGTGGGACAGAAGGCAGCCATGCCCTTTCAAACTACGCCCACCTTCCAGATATCTGTGTCTTAATGTTCGACCCTCAGAGTATGTTGCACAGCAAAGGGGAATTGAAGCTGCTATTCAGCTGGCCTTAAGCTGGGGACAATCCAGCTGAGCTCCATATCATCACAAAGCTGCTTACAATTGGAAGAGGGAAGCAGGAAAGCGCACATGGGACTCGGAGCAGTCGGTGAGATGCTGCAATGGTGAAGTGTGTAAAGACACACACACACACTCCATTTTCCTTGTTAAACCACCCACCTCTCTCATCCAGTCCTCACAGTCTAGAATCCCCCTGCATGTACCCTTCCTCCCTAAAATGTTGCCTCCCACAATCACATGGTAGAAGAAATTATCCAGACAAATGCTACCCCCTTCTCGGAGCTCAGGAATTTCAAGAATCTCCCTAGTCCCTGCACACAGCTGGGAACGCTGGAATACACTACGTCACTGTTTAATTCATCCACTTGCATGCATGTCTAAATTATCTCCTACCAAAAAAACCCCAAAAAACAAACAAACAAACAAAACCACCTAAAACTAAAAGTTCCTTAGTTGGAGTAAAACAGGTTTCTTCCGTAACCATCCCTGTGCTTGGTACCCAACAGCACTCAACAAAGATGCCTGAGTTGAGGAAGTGGTTTTATGTGCACAGCAAACAATGTGTTTGAGAGATCAAGTCTTGGGAAACAATACACAGAACCAGAACAAAAATGGGAGTGATGCTAATTCCCAGTTCACTTCCCATCATTATCTAAAGCCACAAGGAAAGTATCAATGTGAGGTAGCCCAGACAAGAGCAGGTAATAACACTACTACACAGAAAACCCAACCTACCCCCAATTCATTAAAAAGGAGCTACTACGGGTGCAATCTGTTACCTTAAGGAATTTTACGAGTTCATTTCCTAAAGCTTGGGCTCCAGATTCAGTTTTCTGACAGTACTGGAAAAAATTGTGCAAATGCTGATCCTGGGGACAGAACAAAGAATGAAGTCTATTAGTGCAGATGCTGTGGGTATAGGAATACTTACTTCTTCCAGTATCTGTAGTTCTCAAGACTACAAAACGGGTCATACAAAAATGACAACATACAAAACTGCCCAGCTAAAGTGGAAAATAGCTGAAAAACGTTGCTTCTTGGACTAGCCATTTATAACAGCACACAGCGGTACCATATGTGCACTTTGCTTTCTCCAAAAATGACCCATCGATCAAAGTATGTTCCTAACAGGTATCAGGATTTCTTCTGTAGAAGTGAAAACTCAGAGCCACAGTGCCAATTTCAATGAAACAGCACGTACCTGGGTATACACTGTAGAAACCAGATGAGTGGAAACCTTTAGCAGTGGCTTGCCTCCGTCTACCCATTTAACTTCTGGCCCATAATGCTGAAAAAACAGAGAGGAAAATCATCCCAAATCAGCTATTATGGTTTCTAACATAGCCACCCCTGAGAGTACTGATGAGGGACCAGCAGCCCAAGAACTCAGTGACTAGGCAGAGAATGTAACCCAGACATCCCAGTTTAAAAACTCGTGTTACACTTAAAGGTCAGAAATCCATAATAGCTGCATCCCTGCTGTGGGCCATAATAGCTGCCAAATCACTGAAGCTCCTGGGCCTCCAGTCCCTCGCTGATACTGTCAGCAATGGCAGCAGGAACCAGACAAAGGGCCCCTGGCACAAGCCTGGGGTTGATCATCTGTGCTATCTGAAACTCTGAAAGCCTCCCCGCTTTTCTTTTTAAATTTTCAAACTAAGATCCGTAACTGCAACTTATACAATTTACCTTTCTTTCGGACTATTTTTAACTATCCATAATATGATCCCACATTTGGCATTATTCAAATACGACAAAACATTAAAAAAGAACTTTATCTAAATATGTTATAAAACTAAAGCTTATAAAATTTAAGATGGCCAAAAAGAATATTGGAAAAAGGCTGAGAGAAAAATCAGGTTTTCACAAATCAGAAAACATACAGAATGTGTCACCACATCAGTTGAAAGATGTGCTTGCTAGGATTATATTAAACTGGAAGTCAATTCCTGATCCATCTTTATTTGAATGGGGCTTGTCTGTGGAGACACACGTTTCCCTTAACAGTATCTCCATGTCTCTATTATCCTGCTGAGGCATTGATAGTTTCAGTCTTATAGACGCCGATATAATTCTGACCATGTGATACAAGCACTGATTACTGAATGCCCAAAGTTCCTCTATAACGAAAACCTAAAATCTAAAGTTTGGAACTGATCAACATTCTGTATGCTTTTTGTGTGTGTTATTTTTGTCATTTTTGTTTTACCCATCCTTTAATGTTTTGTGAAGGAACTGGGGACAAAATAATGTTAAAATCCTATACCCTGCCCATTCCAAGCTCCTGGTAGCCAAGGTAGCCAGAGGGAAGATTCGCTGAGACAGGGATGTGCTGCTCATTGGTCACCACCCTTCCATCTTTCAGGAGAGGAAGCCAGGAATATCCAACTATTGAAACAAAAACAAAAACAAAACTCAAAAACTCACTGTAAGTGAAAAACCCATGGAGGTACAGAGCAGTTAGTAGTAATCAGAGTAAGAAATCCGCAATCCCCTGAATAAGGACTCTGTAAAACACTGTATATGATAAACCTTCACATCTTGGCTATTAGAATTATCAAAGATTCTTTTATAAAATTTATATATGCAATTCAGGAATGCTACCTACAAACTTCATCTAAAAACTTCTTTATATAAAAGAATGCAATTTCATCATCACGATATAACAAAGTACAATTTAAGAACTCAATAGGCAAATTATTTAAAAAAATCCAAAAAAAAGAAAATTTCTAACCTTGTGTTTCAACTACATCCTTTTTCTTGGTGCTTCCTTTACTTGTGTTATCGCAGCTGACATGGAAGAAGGTGAACAGTAAGTGGTGCTTCTCATGTAGTTGTGTGGGCAATTCTATTTTAATCTGCAGGAAAGACAAAATAATTATCGTTCTATTATTCTAAAACATGAAACAGTCCCTGCAAAAATAAGAGACCTGCGTCACATAATGCACAGTGTGTTTCTGTTCTCCTGTTATGGACATTCGTATTCATAGAATCCAGGGATGGAAGAGGAAGAAACACACCTTGAATCCATTGACCAAAAAAAGGAGGGCTGATCAGTATTTCAGCCCAGAAAGAACTGAAAAAAATGCATGACAGTGACTACCATACTATGCTACCTCAACACAACCAAGATGCTATATTAAAAAAAAAAATCAGTGTAGGATATTTCAAAGTAGGACTGAGGGTAACTTACAGTGTAGCAGTTTGAGCCACTGCTTGGGATGCCCTTATCACAGCACTGATTTGAGTTCCAGCTTCAAAACGAGCTTCTTGCCAATGTGTCTGGGAAGGTGGTGAATGAGGACCTAAGTGCTTAAACCCACAGGAGAGATCCAGAGGGAGTTCCAGGCTCAGGCGTTTGCCTGGCCCAGTCCTGGCTGTTGTGGGCAACTGGGGAGTGAACCAATGAATGAAGTTCTCTTTCTCCTTTTCTCTCTCCCTTTCTGTTACTCTTTCAAATAAATAAATCGTTTTAAAGACTAAGATATAATTCATACAGTACTTATAATAAACTAATAATTCTTTGTAAACAGACGTAATAATAAAGAAGTTAAGATTTGTTGTGGAGTAGCCGGTGAATGTCTCACGATGCTGGCATATCATCTGGCATCTTGACTCCAGCTACTCCACCTCCAATCTAGGTCCCCACTAATGCGCTTGGGAAAGTAGCAAAGACAGCCTGGGCCCCTGCTACCCAAGAAGGAGAACTGCAAGAAGATTCTAGCTTCAGATCAGCTTGGCTACGGACACTGAAGCCATTTGGAGAATGAACTGCAAATGGAAGCTGTCTCTCTTCCTGTCTCTCCCCTCCACTCTGTAAACTCTGACTTTCAAATAAATAACCCTGCTTTTCAAATAAATAGATTTTTTTGTAAAAATGTAAGATTTCCATGTCCCCTAACCACACGTAAGTGGCAAAAGTACAAACCAGAAAGAAAATAGGGGCTGTCAATGAGGTTCAGCAGGTTCAGCAGAATTGCATAGGAGTGCCATTAAAGTCCCAGTTTTTCTACTTCCAATCCAGCTGCCTGATAAAGCAGCAGAAGAGGGGGTGAATGCTTGGACATGACTCTTGCTACCCACACTTGAGACCAGGATCGAGCTGCAGGCTCCTGGTTTCAGCCTGGCTTAGGCTGCTGCAGCCCTTTGAGAACAATCTAGAATGGAATCCTTCCTCCACTCTGTGTCTCCCATTCTTTCTGTAACTCATCCATTCAAATACACAAATAAATATTTTTTGAATGAGAGAGAAAGTAAGCAAGCCAGAATATCAATTGTGGTAGTAATGCCACTTTTTACCATATTATCTACTTTTTCAAAAAATTTTATTTATTTTTATTTGAAAGATAGATTTACAGACAGAAAGAGAAACAGAGAGTGAGAAACTTTCCATCTGCTGGTTCACTCCCCAATGGCCTCAACAGCTGGAGCTGAGCCGATCCAGAAGCCAGAAGCCTCCTTCTGGTTTCCAATGCGCGTGTAGGACCAAAAGGCTTAAGCTGCTCTCTGATACCTTCCCAGGCCCTAAGCAGAGAGCTGGATCAAAGAGCAGCTAAAACACACACCAGCATCCACATGGGGTGCCAGCAGTGGAGGTGGAAGATAAGCTCAACACATCACCATGCCAGCCCTCAAAATTTTATTCTTAACAATGGATGTTATTTTCTTTTCTTTCTTTCTTTTTTAAAAAGTTTTATTGGAAAGTCAGATCTACTGAGAAATCTTCCATCTTAAGTGGCTGCAGCAGTCAGAGCTGAGCCAACCCAAAGCCGGGAGCCAGGAGCTTCTTCCAGGTGTCTCACGCAGGTGCAGGATCCCAAGGCTTTGGGCCATTTTCGAGTGCTTTCTCAGGCTACAAGCAGGGAGCTGGAAGGGAAGTGGAGTAGCCGGGACACAAACCAGCACCCACATGGGATCCTGGTGCATGCAAGGCGAGGACTTAAGCCACTAGACTATCACACTGGGTCTGGATGTTATTTTCATAATTAGAAAAAAAAGGATGTAAACAAATATCTTTAACATTTAGCTCAATCATAATTTTAGCATACTAGGCAGCTTCCCTCGAATTTTGGTTTACCAAGCAAGTAATTCAGATTGTTCCATAAAATTGGTCAAATTGGATTCTGCCTTTACAACAGCACTCACCTCATCATAAAATTCTGGGTTTTGCTGATGGTGCAAAACTGCGGCAAAGGCGCTTCTCGTGAACACTGGTCCACCGGGTCTTCCATAAATGCACTGAAACAAAGTTCATGAAGTTAAACACTAGTGTCTGCTTAGTGGAGCGAGAAGTTATACTCAGCTGTGCTGTGAAGAGAACAGTGTGCTCACAGTGTATACTTAACCAAACAGATGGAGTTCTTGTACAGGTTCCTGTCCTGCAAACCACCTTCCAGCTCACCTCCAGTTATACTGGTCTCCTCTCTTGCTCACCCCTTCACTTCCTAGCTCTGCGCAATGCCTTGCACATTGAGCTCAATCTCATACTTCCGCTTATCCAACTGCTTTCGTGGAATAAAATATACTTCTATGTATACCAAAAAGACGTTCTTGTTTTTCCTTTAAGAAATTATCAACTCCTTCCTCCATGTACCCTCAGTATTTCTCTATGCTTATTATTCAGGTGTATCCAAAAGCTACTTCAGTACCCTCTGGTGGCCAGGACTGCCTTTCCCTCTCACTGTGGGCTGTGTTCATTTTTGCATTTCTGTTTCCATCCCTTCTGGGAAAACTGTTTTCCCATAGTTACAGTAAGAGGTTGTGCTCTGAAGCCAGAGTGCCTGGTGTGAGTCTCACTAATGCATGCCTTCACAGGCTTTAAGGTCAATGCATTAGTTCTGTTACATGAAAAATGAACTTTATAACTGCATCCAACTCAAGGACTGTTTGGAGAATCAGAAAAATTAAATGCAACAGTGATGTCTGTCTGAGGTTGAGCAGCATTTAACACACTGATATATACTCTACTACTATCATTATTCTACAATAAGCATTGAGTAACCATCATCCTTGATCTACATTTATTATTTCTATTACCAATACTATTCACACTCTAATTCTTAGTACCCACAGAATGCTTGGTTCATGGTTGGTGCACAATATGTGACTGATGAATTGGACATATATAACAATATAAATCCCTTACAAAAACAACAAAATAGTCCTTCAGAAGCAAGAATTAGTCACTAGATATTCTGTGAAGTTCAGCCTATGTGGTGACAGGTTATAATATATTTCTGCCTTGCGTCAATTCAGATGTGCTCAACTGCTTCAGTTACCTAGTGTCATGCAGGTGTTAGAACATGCAGATGAACATCAAAACAAAACAAACCTTCAGGGGCTGAGAATCTTCCTCATCTGACTCTTTGAATTCAATGCAGATGGCAATATTTCTGGCCTGTGGCAATATTTATAGTAAGAGAAGAATAAGGGGGCAAAAACCAACAAGTCAGAATACATACGCGTAAGAACAAGGCAGGCCAAATCCTAAGGCAGCAATTTGATCTCTAAATTGAAACCTCAACATCCAGTTACCTTGGCAAAAGACTTCTGACTGTCGTATTTCAAGTACTTGGGGTAAACGTAAAGGTGATTGTTGTAGACAGTGTAAGGCTGAGTGTGTTTTGGGATGCAGGGCACAAATTCCTCTACTTCGAATGTGATTGGAATTTTAGCACAGGCTTCAAACTGCTTCATGGGAATGTAGGATGAGTTAACATAATCTGGAAAAAATATCCCAAACAGTCCAAGCTGAAGTAAAAAACCAAAAAAGCCAAAAAATCTTTGTTTCTTACACAGAATTTGCACTTACTAGGGAAGTCTGAGGAAACATTATCAATGGTGATGTCTAGATTGCCTAAAATCACAGGTAGCTTAGCCATCTTCTCAGGTCTACAAACAAAAGAGAAAAATCAAACACCTGTCAAGTCAGGTGAACCTTAAAACCTAAATCCCAGAGCAGCGTCTCCAAGAGAAACAGAATGCAGCCACATGAAAAACAAAACAGTACAAAGAAACAGGTAAAAGTCATTTCCCCAGAATATTATATTTAGCCCAATAAATCTAATTTATTATCATTTGGTGTGTAATCAGTACCAAACTGTATGTTCTTTTAAAAAAATGAATGTGCATGTTAGACAGAGCACATCTTCTGTACTTCAAGCACTCAGGTTAGCCACATGCCCAGCGGTCCTGGGTTGTACGGCACAGGTATAGAAAGACTACAGTACTCCCCACCACCCACAGGGATTATGTTCCAACTTCCCTCAGTGGATGCCTGCAATTGCAGATACTACAGAACCAGGTAAAAACTACACTTTTTTCTATACATACATACCTACAACACTTAAATTAGGCACAGTAAGAGCCTGGGAACAATAAAGAATAATAATTGTAATAAAAATGAGACCATTACTACCCTTGTACTTCAGTGCTATTATCAAATAAAACAATGGCTAGCTGAACACATGCACTGGAGTTCCATCACAGTCGACCTGGTAACTGAAGTGGTTGCTGCATAACCACGAGGGTGCGAAGTGTAGACAGCATGGTTACACTGAGCCAAGGGATGTTTCAGGTCCCACAAGGAACAGAGCTACATGGTTGAGATGTCATCATGCTATTTAAAACATACATATTGTCTTTTTCTGGAATTTTTCCATCTAGTATTTTCGAACAGTGGTCCACTACAGGTAACTGAAACTGTAAAAGTGAAAGAGAAGGGAAGGCTACTGCACCAGTAAACCAGGTAAAGCATTTCCGATCCATTCCAGTCTCAGCACAATTCCTTGGCTCAGCTAAAATCACCGATATCTAGAACCTGAAATCACGGTAGTTTCTTGGGTATGGCAAGCTGCTGAGAGGACACAGGAGTTCAATTAAACCAACACTGCTGTTTATATTTGGTCTGACCTGGTCCAGAAACAGAATCTCCACTCACATTCGTGATACACTGATCTAGGGTTAGGCGAACTTTCAACAAAGCCGTTTTCACATCAGAATGCTCCTTCTCATGCAGTAGTGAAATCTGCTTCTCTGAAACTTCTGCTCAGCAAATGGTCTTGTTATGTTTCTCTGTTAATCATCTACATACAGCAACCACACACTCAAAAGTCCTCCAATTTAGCACTTCTGCACTTTCCTCCAATGCCACTTTTATTCCAGAAGGATGTACTATTTGAATCATTAGACTCAGAACCTGGTATGGTCTGGCTGGCTTGGGGTGGAGACGTTCTCCAGTTTCCAATGGTATACTCTCCTACAAGTGCTATCATTTTTGAATACTCATACCACTCTAGCGACCCACATTAAATTCACAATTACCTCATATCCCTAAATCTTTTTTTCCATATCCCTTATTAATACACTACATTTCTTTATCCTGTATTTATGCTTTTGGAATGTAAAGTAGGATTCCAATTTTTTTCCTTGTGAAATTTTATTTTCTGATGTTTAGGCTACCCCTAGTTGATCAAAATTCTCCTAGGTCCAGATGTGAAAATCGAATGAAGCAGATGCTCCTTAAGACTTGTTTCACAGAGACATTTAATCAGTAAGTTACACACTCATATGAATCACTGCTAAAAACAGAAGTACCACAAAGAATATTATGAAGAATGGACCCCTTCTCAAGCTTTTGCAAGCCCATTTCCACACTAATTATTCCAGAGGTTAAACAACTTCACACTCATGTGGAATCCTTTTCTGGATTGTTCATACAGTATCATGATATAAAATATATAAAATAAAATAGATTCTGCTAGTCTTTATTTTTAATTGCACCAGCATAGCAACCCAATTTAAAATAGCAGAAGTGTGGTTAAATGACTTGTTCAATATGACACAATTATTCCTAGAAAACAGAATGTTAGCACATGGGTCTTTATGAGCCACCTGCTTAATATCTTCTCCTTGAACACTGCCAAGAAACATGAAAGCTCAGAGGCCAATGTATTTGGCATTTGTTTTTCTCCTACTGAGAAAGATTCCTATCTCTTGCTTTTTTTTTTTAAGATGTACTTATTTTACCGAAAAGTCAGATACACAGAGAGGAGCAGAGACAGAGAGGAAAATCTTCCATCCAATGATTCACTCCCCAAATGGCTGGGAGTAAGCCGATCTGAAGCCAGGAGCCAGGAGCCTCTTCCAGGTCTCTCACATGGCTGTGGGTGCAGGGTCCCTAGTCTTTGGGCCATCCTCTACCTGCTTTCCCAGGCCACAAGCAGGGAGCTGGAGGGGAAGTGGGGCCTGCCGGGATTAGAACCGGCGCCCACATGGGATCCTGGCGTGTTCAAGGCGAGGACTTTAGCCACTAGGCTATCACGCTGGGCTCCTGATTCCAGGCTTCTGCCATGAGTGTTGCTGAGGGCTTCTGGAGGGGTGCCAGCAGGAAAAACATGTGTGTGCGTGCATGTACAGACATGCACATTTGTCTTCAAATCAAAACAAGAAGAAAGAAGAAGAACGAAAAAGAAGGAAGAACAACAAGACAACAAGGAGACCAAGGTAGAGAAGTCCAGCAGTCCGTCCCAGCCTTCCTATCACAGCACTGTGCCAGATGCGGCTTTGAAGGATGAGTGCAATTTCTCCAGCACAAACAAAGAAGAGGGCAGTGTACATGCTGTGCTTGTGATTTGCGTGGCCTGATGGTGCACAAAGGGAATACAGCGGGGCAGACACACAAGCTTGGTGGAATCTAGGTCCAGATCTATAGAAAAGCCATGCTGTTCCCATGACTTAAGTTCAGCGTCATCAGAATGAAATGGGACTAAGAAAGTAAAACTTGCATGCAAAGAAAATGAAACTATAAATACAGGTGCATTAAGTAGTGGATGCAAAAGTCTTAGCACTTTCATAACTTAAACTAACATAGTAGCATCTTCAAAAAAGGCTAACATTTTAAAACAATTTCTGTATTCACACACTTTGTCTTTATACCTTATGATTCCGTAAGTTAGAAAAGATACCATACAATCAATAAGTCAAGTATAAAATATCAAGCCTTTCTTCTTATGAAAAAATATTTCTTGGAACACACACGTCAACAATGCCATCTATCTGACAGAACTGCTTTCTTATTCCATCTTGGAACACAGCCCTGGATAATGACTGCAAGGGAAAGCGGAATGTGACTAATGAGCTTTGGCAGCTATTTCATGGAGAATGAAGCAGCTTGAGAGATCGGTCTGATCCATTATTGGCATTTTGAAAGAAAAATTATGGCAGCAAAAACAATAGCTTTGCCAGGTCCCTGACATGAAATTATTTTCTGTGAAAGAAAGAAAAGCAAGCAAGGTAGCAATGCTAAGGTCTAAAAGAACATGGATATTGCTCCTTCAGGGCCCTAGCCATCAGCTGTAGAGGATGGTGTAGACAGCAGGGCTCCCACAGGGTCTTCAGGAAAGCAGGGTTCCACTAACACTGCTACTGCTTCTGATGCTATGCACATCAGACCCCAATTTTGGGACTGGGTGTCTCTACCTGGCCACCTGGAGCGCATGCTCTGTTTCGTTCCCTCAGGGCTAAGCACAGGCAGGAGACATAGTGGCCAGGTCAGAACCTGCCTGGCTGTGGGCTGTCCACCCAGGCCCTAAGTGACACTGTGATGCCCCCCTGTCCAACATCCACTGAGGAAGATAGGATGGTAAGCTGGGGCTATGCTAGAACTGTCACTAGGGGCAAGTCCCAGGAACCTGCCTATAACTTCCAAGGCAGGGTTCCAACCTCCAAAATGTCAAAACCTCTTAAAAGCAAACGTTCGATTTTTTTTTAACTTCATGTAAAAGTGACAGAACTCTATAAATTGGAAAGTGAAGAATCACCTGTAGACTCATTGTTCAGAGATAAGCATAACTCATATTTTGTTACATATCCTGTACAACTAAGTTTATGCCTGTCTTTCCATTTAGCTAGTCAGATCTGCTCATTTCTTCATATAAAAGGAAATATATAAAATACCTCCTCCAAAATATTAGGTTTCACAGATATATTCCCCCCCGACCCCCAGCAACAGAGTGTCCATTTTCCTAAATCAGCATCATCATGATTATTATGAATTGCATGACGATCAAGTGAGGGAAAATACAGCAAGCAATTTAATTAAGTGTAACAATTTTTTTTTAAAAGATTCATTTTACTTATTTGAAAAGCAGAGTTACAGAGAAAGAGGGAATGGGGTGGTTAAAAAAAAAAATCAAAGGCCTTCCACACTTTCGTTCATTCCCCAAATGGTTATAACCACGGAGGCTGGGTCGGGTCGAAACCAGGAGTCAGGAGCTTCTTCTAGGTCTCTCAGGAGGGTACAAGGGACCAAGTACTGCAGCCATCCTCCTGTTTTCACAGGTGATTTAGGAGGCAGCAAGATCAAAAGTGGAGCACCTGGGAATCCAACTGTACTCACAGGGATACTCACTGTGGGTACCCCTGTGCTGCAGGCAAGGCTCAATGCAGTATGCCACAGAACTGGCCCCTAATGTAACCAAGCTAAAATTCCTATAAGGAAGGCTAAAAGTTTCCTGGAACTCATATTATAAAATGGTAATAATTACTGTATAGTAATATAGTACTTGTGTGCATGATAATATACTACAACCTATAATAAGGGTTTTTTTTTTTTAATGCTAACTGTGGTTTACGTAAGAATACTTCAAAAAAGTTCATAGGAAGTAGAAGTAAAAGTTACTTTGGTGCAAAAAAGATTTTAAAAGCAATGGATATGTTAAATCTTAAAAATTCAAAAATATGCTTATCTTTTAATTTTATCTCTCCACAAGCATTCTAAAATATTCTCGTAATTTGAGAGTCAGAAACACTGTAAATGTACAAAAAGGGGAAAAGAGTTAATACTAGATAAGTACTGGGTGTTGCAGGCATTTGTTAACATGTGGGTAACTGTGTGCTCTCTCTCCTTCTCTGACTTTCAAATAAGTTTAAAAAGAGACACAGAAAAAATGAAAATATCCCCTCTCCCCAAAGTCCAGCATGGTCCTCCATGAAGGGTAAAACTAAAAGTAAGTCATTTGTCTTCCTTTTATTCTTCTGTATTTCTTATCATAAACAGATAGTACATTCACAAAGGAAAGAATTCCCTAGTGTGTAGACATAAAAATGAAGCACCATTCTCCTAATTATCCTTCCACAAATGCTAACAGATTCACAATGATCCAGCTGCACTCTGATCACATCTTTTGACCTCATCCAGGTGCCTAAATGACACACGACAGGCAGCACCTAGGAGCCCCATGTGTGGTTCAGGAGCCCAGAAAGGCTACCACAGCAGGCCTCATCCTTCACCCACCTCTCTCTGCTAACTGCCTAAGTGAGCTGGGGCAGGTTCTTTCACAGTCAACCCAGTGAAAATGTACACTGCTTGGCTGGACTGGCAGACCTTAATGACACAGGGAAGCATATAAGCTTAGTGACAGTCTAACTGAGGCTGACACTTCAAGTTCCCAACAGGGAAGACATCAATACAGCAAAAACTGTAGAAAGGCCTAATTGAAAGGGACCTTGAGACTTCTTCATCACTTTCTTAAAGACTGCTTGATCCATCTCAGACTTTCCACTTTTTAAAATCTTGATACAGGATTCTGTCATGTCGGGCTGCCTGTTCACATGGACATGATTAGATGCTTACTAACAACACATCTCCAGGTTTTTGGACCTTATTGAGCCTATAATCTACATCTCTTCTATCATGAAAGAGAAGAAAAAGTCAAAAAATGAAGTTTAAAAAAGTAACACAGCCAATCTTGTGGTCCAGGCAAACAAGTGAAAGTTCCATTCTGACATCTATTTTTCAAACAACAAAGTTAAGACTAAAAGATACCTGGGGCATAAAATAGTTAATTCATATTGCTTGGACATTGTTTTAACTTCATTATCTTCTAATGCCCTTAGCACTTCATTGTTCCCAGAATTTACTCAGAAAAACTATAGACTTCATGTCCCTAGGAAGGGAGACCAGTGGCACAGTCTTCTGTGCTCAGACAGAGCAGCCAACAAGTACAGTGGCTGACAGCCCAGGCACTCAGACCACATTCCATCAGCTGCGGGACAGTGGACTCCTGGCTTAGTCCCATGTGGCCTCATGATGTAGACTGAGTTGTGTCCTCCAAGAAGTGGCTGGTGTTGCAACCTCTTGCATCCATCAATGTGGCCTTATTTGGGAAAACAGTCTTTGCAGAGGTGCTCAGTTAGGATGGGGTCAGCGCAGTTGGCATTGATCTGGTATGACTGGCACTCTCATAAAAAGAACATTTGGACAGAGACACTCAGGAAGACAGCCACATGAAGACCAAGGTATATCTTGGAGTGATGCTGCTACCAGCCAAGGCCGGGAAGGATCCTCCCTGGAAACTCCCTGGAGGGAGTGAGGCCCAGCTACTCTGGTGGTTTTGAGTTTTTGCTACAGAGAACTAAGACACAATAAAAGACAATGAATTTCTGTTGTTTTAGAATGCATGGCTTGTAGCACTTGGCTACTGCAGTCCTAGGAAACGGATAGGCTCATTAATGTAGAGAAAGCGCTTAGAACCATGCCTGCAAACAGCAAGGACTATGTGAATTATCATCTTTCCCCACCATCCATTTGACAGTTCCATCTTGCAAGTCAGAAGACTGGGAGCTACTTATCCCAGATGTCTACTCACACCTCTCTACTTCCACACTCCCCTCTCTGCCACCCAAGTCAGGATGCCAATACCTAACAACCTTCTCTCCCCTGCATATCCTAAATTAGTCCCTTCCCATTTCCACTTCAGATGCTTTGCTGAGGCCTTCCCCTTCTCTCAATAAAGGTCCTCATGTAGGCTGCTCTCTTTCCCCAAGGCACAGCACCAAATAGCCTGCATATAATTCAAATGAACCAAGTGACTGATTCTGCACTCTTTCTTCCTCCCCCAGGACTTGAGGAAACATTCTACCCCCATGCCTCATACCCTGTGACATGAGTTGAGCAATTTACACGACGCTGCCTCTCTCTTCCCATCCCCACCACACAATCTCTGGTATTCAGGTGTAGAAATAAGACCTTGAAACTCACTTCCGAAAGTCTGCAAGTAACTTGAGCATGTCATCATTTGACAGTTTATTGCTGTCTTGCCTGTAGACGGCAGAAAATCTGGCATTTTTGTCAAGGTTTCCAGATGCATCCTTGAACAATGTCCTAGAATAGCAAAACAACATTTTTTAAATGGGTTTCCAGAAGACTAAAATAAATCTGCCATTTAGCTCTGGCTTTGATGCATAGACTAATTGTTATTCCACTGGTTACTGCCAAGAGAAATCTCATTATCTAAAAACACAGAAAACATTAATGAAGATGAACACAACTAACTCAGTTTACATAGAAACCAGTTTCAGCAAACAGCTAATGCTAAGGAAGCAGCACACACAGTCAAATGCCACTGCAGACCTTCCTGATGGTCATCACTCACAGTGTGAGTGAGTGGCTGGTCCCTGGAAGGTCAGTTTTGCAGTAAGCATTCCTATTAATCTGCTGGGTATAAATAGCAACTCTCAGACTACCATCTTTCTTCTCTGTGGTCCTGTTAAATTATTTTTTCAGATTTAGAGTTTATTTATTTCTCAGTTTTACAACTCAGATCTTTGATTCTGGCCACCCAGCAGAATATGCATTTCTACCTATCTATCTATGTATCTCTCTTCATCTACAGAGAGGTACAAAATATTCTCTTACCTTGCTGCCC
The DNA here is from genome assembly GCF_030435755.1 of Ochotona princeps. Classification (NCBI taxonomy): domain Eukaryota; kingdom Metazoa; phylum Chordata; class Mammalia; order Lagomorpha; family Ochotonidae; genus Ochotona; species Ochotona princeps. The sequence continues at coordinate 9,954,318 of NC_080843.1, read as the reverse complement.
AAGCAAATGGCATTCTGTACTGTCCTAGTCTTTGGCATGCTTGTTTAGCATTCTTCAACACCTTCTGAGCGACCTTGAAGACAACAGAATGACACCATGAGACACAGCATCCTCTTTAGGGGAGACTTACCATCTAAAGAGCCACCATCACACCCTCATGAACAAGCTCTCACTGTGCATCAGACATACGGAAATGGACATTGCAGAGTATTCAGTATGGCTGGACTCATACTCATTGGACAGTTCTCCATTAAATGCATTCTCTAAGAGTGACGCTCGAAGAACACTGAGTGAAGTCTGTTTGCCAAATGTAAATCTCTTCTCTGGTCTTTATAGGCAACCAGCACCCTACTTTGCAGTTTTCCTACTTCTTTATGACTAAGAGATACTTGTCATAAACCCAATGAGTCACTAATACACGCTACACTTGAGGCCAGCATTGTGGTACAGCAAGTTAAGCCACTGAAGTCACTGCTCACAACGGTGGCATCCTTCTCAGAGTGCTGTTTTGAGTTTCTGCTGCTCCACTTTTGATCCAGCTTCCTGGTAATGCACCTGAGAAAGCCGTCATAAAGACACTAAACTCTCACAGCTCCTGATGTGCATCAGCTTGTACAGATGCCCACAAAGTTGGAGAAAAGCACTTGTCATTAAGACATTACTGGTACTGACTCAGATTGGGCCAGGATTCTTTAACACCATTTTTAGTTCCTAATGTTTACTTCCAGTTCCCTGTAGGTTGACTGATACACCCCACAGTGTACAACAAATTGTATTTGCTTTTCATATATGAATTTGTGTATGGAAGGTCTTGTTCAAGCAGATGACGCTTAGTTTTCTGAAATTTACCTGTGTTATGCTAGTATACTATTATCAACACAGGTTTCTTGTTCCCAGAGAAAGAGTGGTGGGCTGAAGGGTCTGGCATCATGTGAATGCATATAGGTCACACCTCAGACAGGAGCTTTAGCATCTGAGAGTCCAAGTGTGCTCTACAGATCTGCAGCTCAGCATCACTGTTGGGAATGTAGAGTCATGGGTACTGACTCAATCCTTTTGCATCAGAACCTGCACCCTGGGGCTAGTGCTGTGGCACAGCGAGTTCACCCAGTGCCTGTAATACCAATATCCCACATAGGTACTGGTTAGAGACTCAGCTAATGCTCCTGGGAAGGTCAAGGAAGATGGACAGGTACACAGACCCCTGCCACCTACGTGGCAAACCCCAAGCAGCTGCTGGCTCCTGGTTCTGGCTGTGGCGTTGCAGCCATCGGGGTAGTGAGCCAGTGAATGGAAGATTCCTCTTTCTAGTTCTCTCTCTGTAACTTTCAGATAGATGTCATTAAAACATAAAATGAAACAAAATAAAATAAAATAAAAGCTGCACCCTGATAGGCTCTCTAAAGATCTGTGTGCACTACCAGGTCTTGAAGTGCTATCTAGAAGACTTGGGGATAGAATGATAAGCCACCCGTCTCTAAAGGGAGAAAAGGAAGCAACAGGGAGCTCTCCCATGCACTGGTTCACTCCCAGGAGCACCTCCCATCTCCACTTTAGAGAATATGTCCATGCCTCCCTGGTGGGACATGGTGGGGTCTCAGGTATATGCCCGCACAGGGCACAATGGCCTACTTTCCTAGAAAGATTTAAGGATCAATATCATTAGGTTTTAACAGCAATGTGTTGGTATGTGAAACTCAGCGTTTACATAACGTTTAAAGTTAAAATGCAAAGTTTTGAAACATTTCAGTTTTCCCTGTAGCAAAGAATGGCTCAGTTCTAACTTACCAATGGTACAAAATATAACAGAATGTTTGTGAAAGAATGACAATCATGTTTTTCTCAACTTGTTTTTTTCCCCTTTACTTTTAAGACTCTTCACAGTAAATACCTACAGACACATCATAAAAATTTCTCCCAAAGTGAAAATTTTACTTCAAATGAAGTTCTAGATTACTAAGAAAACAAGAAACAAATTTGATAGAAAAAAATCTCATTGTAACATCTTTGCAAAAATATCTCTGTTGCTGTAAGATGATCATGCCTTTATCCCTGCTTTCATTTCATGCTCTGGATGTGGCAGGAAAATGAATACATAAGGAACACACACACACGGAGGAGCTTTACGTCCCACAATGAGGGAGAAACACCAACTTGTACAGATGCCATGGACCCTGGCCACTGTGCAGAGTGGTTTAATGCAGGATCAGCTACCAGACTCCAAACTGTGCATGTGGTGGACAGAAATGACACTGATGGTGTGTCTGGGCCTCGGAGCAGATCTTATCTGAGGCCTCTGCTCATTATTAGTCAAAACATAAAAGAGATAAAAAGGTTTCTCCTCCAAGATTTTACAGATTTGGTTGGAAAAATAAATAAAACATCTCCTCTCCAAAGATCAAACTTTACCCAGCATTAATCAACCAAAAAGGCTTAGTGTTTGAAGCACAGTGTCTGGGTTAATGGGCTTTTTCGCAACTGGAGCTGTAATAAACTACAACATCTTCTATGCTTTCCGTGATTTATGGTGTCCATGGCCCTGCCTTGTGGACTGTCTGCTTCACTCCAACATATCCCTGTGAGGAAGGCAGGGACAGGTAGTAACAGCATCCTTTATCTTTCACATGCACAGGGGCCCAGAGAAGTGACATGATTTGTCCAAAGCACCCTGGCTTGTAAGGTGCATAGCATCTGGGACTTCTCACTCAGCAGAACCTGTACTTGGTAGATATCCCTGTGATGTATGGAGAGCCACAGAGAGGAGGAAGGAAGCTCCAAATCAGTATACTTAGCCTCCGGTAGAGTCTCCGGGGTGTCCTCATTGAAGTACCCTAGGCCATCTCTCAGGAGACCACTAAATAGGTCAAAACAAAACTAAAAAATGTATTATAAAACCGACAGAGGACAACAGCACTGCATGGATTGTTCTTATCAGGTGACACAAGCTGCTACAGAGCGACAGTCAGGTGCTTTTGGGATACTCTAGCTGTGGGACACTGATCAGGAAATGAAACCTTTGCCATGCTTCAGATCAGAAATACGAAAGGGGGCTCTGAACTAGATAGTATCTAGTATTCAATAACTCTATAGTATGTCCTGGGCACTTCTTTCCCCAAATCAACAGTGGCTTGAAATATAGCAAACATGTTTCCCTCTCTACCTAAGGTCATGCCACCATATTCCTGCCTACTCTAACAAAACTCAAGTGGACCTGAGGCACTGACACTATTGTCCAGAATGCCTGGGCCAATCGCATTCCCCAGCCTCCAATCTCATATGGAAACGCAAACAGACTAACATATAACTCAAGAACCAAAGGACCAATCATAGGCAAGCTGAATGATGTCCCTTGGTTGGAAAAAATTAAATAAAACTGCTTCTCTCCAGAGACCAAACTTTACTCAGCATTTATCAACCAAAAAAAGCTACTGCTTAAAGACAGAAAACTATTAAGCAAGTAATTTTTTCACAAATTATTTTAGAATGTCAGAATAGACTACCCAAATGAAGTATTTTACTTACACAGAGGCCAATTTTTCACTAGAAATCAGACATGGGGCAAGCATTTGGTGTTGCAGGGCACCCCCATGTCCTGCTAAGGCCTGGGTTTCAGCCCTGCCTCCACACCAGAGTCCAGCCTTCTGCTAGTGTGCCCCTTGACAGGCAGCAGGTGATGCTTTGAGTACTTGGGTCTCTGTCAACCAAGTGGGAAATTCAGACTAAGCTCCCAGCTCCTGGCCTTTCGGGTCCAGCCCCGGCTGTTGTAGACATGTGGGGAAATGAACTAGCAGATACAAGATCTCTGTATGTCTCTTTGACTTGTAAAGAAATAATAAATGCAAAACATTGAAAAAAAAATCAGGCATAAAGTTAAACACATCAATACACATATTTTATGTCTTTGAGACTATAAATCAAGCTTAGTTTTGATTCCGGTATTTTTACCTGATATAAATCCTCTTTTCAGACTGTTTACCTCTGCAAAGCCTAAAAGTCACTCATACCTTAGAAGAGTCCGAACTTCTCATGTATGGTTCAGCGCAGTGTGTGATGCTTCCCTGAAGGACTTTTTCAATTCTCGCTACTAGAAATATATCCGGATGAGGACATGTGACAGAAAATATTCCCTAGGGCAGAAATAATTTTCTTCCGTAAGCCAAATTCAATTTACGGCTTTGTTAAACATATCCCATGAACATTAGAGAAGTAAAGGCCAGTGAAACACTGCAGCTCATAAATGCAGTGCCAAACTGGTCAGCACTGTCTGCTCTGAAAGTCTATAGAGAAGGCAACGAAGATAAAAGTGTAGACAATTGGCAAGGAAAAAAAAAAATCACGACTTTCTCTCCACTTGCATTTACCGTCTAATTCAATTTACTGTCGTTACAATCAACAGCCAACGTCACTCCTCTTGTGCATTACACGGCTTCATTTGGCATCACTGAAGTGCATAATAAACACAGCAGTGCAATCACAGGCTTCCTACACCTTACCTGCTTTGGATACTGCATGGAGGCCTCATGACAGGTGTCCTGATGGGCGGGGGGACTGTGCCCACCATTGACTAGAACTGGGGACGAGGGGGCCAACATCTGTCGCACAGAGAAATGGTTCAGATCCACATGGAAATCAGAAGAAATCTTTCGGTTGTATTTTATGTCAAACAGCGACAGAGTCACAAAGAAAGGCTCTACCTGAACAAAACAAACAATGCAGCTGATCACTATGGGAAGAGGAAAAAAAGGCTAGTGAGACCTATTCCTGACTGACGTAAATGACTCAAGAGGGTCTTGCGCTTTGTCAAATTGAGAATTGGATTAAAAACATTGCAGGAAACACAAAATCATGATTTTTACCTCATGTACTTCACTACTTACTGTAAGCTGCAAGAAAATAGACAGGTACCCACCCTCAAGCATCCCCTGGAACACCGAGCTTGAACCCACCACCCTTAACCTTCGTCCAGTACACTTGTCCCAGCAGGCTCGACCGCCCCCCCAAAGCCTACTGTAAACACTGCCCCTCTCTGATACTAGGAACTAGGATTCCATGTCCAGGCTACACTGTTGTGGCAGATCAGAAACCTCTGAGTGCTCAAAGCCTTATTTTTAAAAAGGAAGATTACATTTGTAGTAGGTCCTTCTTCATTTTCAGCCACACAGCATTGCAAATTAAAAGATAAATCATTGCACTTGACAAGAATCCTTTTTCCAAACTTCTCTTCAAATGGCTTCACTTCTGGCTCAGCTGATGAGAAGTCGAGCTTCTTTAAAAGAAAACATAAAGGTGTAAATGCGTTATGATGCCAGCCAAAAAACTTCATTCTGAAAGTATCCAAAGGCAACTTTCTAATCTAGGAAAAAGCTATATACATCCATTTACTCACAACAGTGCTCCTATTTTATAATAAGCTCATGTAGTTCCAATAGTTGATAATGTTGATAAGAATTGGTTGATAATGTTGGTCAATGAACGAGTATAGAGACCTTAAACATCATGGTTCTGAATAACCTAAGATGTGTACGGACATACAATAGATGTGTATGGATGCATAAAATGAAACATATGCCTAGAGTGGACTATTATTCAACCAGAAAAAAAGGTAATACTGGCACCTGCTACAACATGGATATTCCCTGAAAGCACTGGTAAATAAAAGATGCAGTGGTGGAGGCCTTCCCAAAATAAAGTGCATGTGTGTGTGTGTGTGTGTAAGGAGGATTGGGGGGACTTAGCCTGAGAATGGAATGTGGTCATTATCTACTTCCCGGTAACTGGTTCAGCTTCTACTAGTTAGCACAGATCAATGGTGCTAGCCAGTGCCAGAGAGCATACAGCTCAGTTTTTCGGGGGAAGAAACAGTATGTGTATTAAGGGAAACTAGTTAAACCTTATCAGTAACTATGTACATGTGTAAACTAGTTAAACCTTATCAGTAAACTATGTACATATGTAAAGTTTGGAATCTATTGATTCCAAAGCAGCATGTAGTGTTAAGACAGCTAATCAAAAATATGTATAACTACATATGAGAGACAAAGAAGTTAACAAGTTATACAAGGAAATGCTCTTCTGGGTTCGGGCCTCATCACAAAGGGCTAGGTTTCCTGGGTACACAGGTATGGCCTGCAGGTACTGGGAAGCATCACTGTGCCTTTGGGCATTTACAATCCTCCTTGCTGTCTCCTAATAGCGACTAGGTAAATGATGTGTTCTTGTGCACTCATGGCTGCATTAAAAATTTTAATAATCTTTGAATAAATCTCAATTTTGACAATTAGACTATCAAGTTTCACAATAGTTGTGTAATAGTGATAAGACTACATGTTGCTTCTATTTATTCTCAAATTTCCCATGTTATTATATTGCTTGTCAATCCAAAATAAAGCAATCAAATAAACATATCAAAGACTTTTTCCCTCCTCCTTGCTTAGTTTTAAATTTTTAACTTCTATTTTTACCTGGGTATCTGGGTCCAAGTAAAAAAGCTTAACTCTGCTTTCATTTTTCAGTTTGATTTCTGCATCTCTGGCACTCTGGTAACAAAATAAACAAAAATTACATTTAACACAATCCGTTTTTTAAAAGAGGTATTCAAATATCTTTGAAAGTTACTCTTCCATGAAAAGTCAGACTGTTTGACAGATCTGCCTCTTCTCAGTGGGCAGCTGTGTGTCCATAACAGGAATGCACACAGGTACACAGCTCACAGTATGAAACTTTGGGAGGGGGAAGAGTTAAGATTTACTCTCTGCCCTTACCTAGCTGGCAATCCATTGTGGACTCAAAAATACTATAAGGAAAGTGAAAAAGAATGAAGTGTTAAGCTGTCAAAAAAAGCGCTCATAAGGTCAAATCATACAGAATCAAGTGTGAATGAAGGGGCAAAATTCAGAGAGTGAAAAGAAGAGACCAGGAGCATTCAAGCCTCAACAAAACAATGGACAGAGATTGACAGCGAGGATAGAAATGAGTTCAGATCACAGAAAGGACTGAATTAGTCAAGCCTAAAACTGAGGTTATAAGCGGAAGAGGAAAGCTACATTCCGAATGGTGGCTGGAAAAAGTTATGGCAGATCTGGTAGGACAAAATGTTGAATCATCCAATAAATATTCCTTGAGCACCTATGCTGGGCTGACACAAACACTGATGAATGAACGCAAGCTGGGAAGACCAGTGCACACACTGATAGTAGGAATGACCAAGGGAGGCTCGTGTGCAGTGTGATTTCACCTGCACCAGGGAATAGTAGTCGGGAAAGTTCTTACAGGAGAAGGCCCAACCATCAGTGTGACAACGTTTGGCCAGGACAGGAGAGAAGGGCATACTAGAGGGAGAAACTTCAGGTGCAAAGCAATAAGCCACGCTTGAGCAATGGCCACATTATTCGTGATGACCGAAGGGTTGGGCTCAATGGAAAAAGCAAAGACAAATGAGTTTGGAATTTGTATGCTAAGGACTAGGGATTTCATTACAAATCTAAAATATTCTGCATTGTTTCAGACAAGGAAATAAAAAATGAGTTCTTCATTTCAGAAGCATCACATGATTAGGGATAATGCAATGGACCAAGCCAAGGAGGCCTACAAGTTATTCTTCTTGGGTTATCTCAGAAGCCTCTTGGGCTCATCAACAGGGTCCATAATAAATGCCCCGTTTCTGTCTTGGGTAACCTGCTGATTCATGAACCCATTAACTTAGGTAATCCAGGAAGAAGAGTGAGTTTGTGGAAAAGATGATCATCCAAATGGAGTGTGGACATGCCTGTGGGGGCTTTCAGTCTGGAACTTGCTGCAGAAGGCTGGAGGAGAGGACCTGACCACAAGGCAGAGAGGACAGCAGGAGAAGATCAGCATAGAGGTGGGACTGGAGGTCTTGGGAACAGATGAGACCCCCTGAGAGGTATAAAAGTGAGTCTAAGGACAGACTCCCAGGGGCCCCAACATTGATGAGATGGACATAAAAAGACAACCCACAAAAGGAATCAGATAGGAACTCAAAGCACCCAGAGCTCAAAAAACACAACAATAAAGAATTATTACCCCCAAAACTATACAGTTGAGCACTTCTCAAAGTAAGAGAAATCAGACCTTCTCTTAAAATAACTGGGCCAACAAGAAAGCGTAGTGGCTGAAGTCCTCGCCTTGCGTGCACTGGGATCCCATATGGGTGCCGGTTTGTGTTCCAACAGCTCCACTTCCCATCTAGCTCGCTGTTGGTGGTCTGGGAGGGTGGTCAAGGGCAGCCCAAAGCCTTGGGACCCTGCAACCGCATGGGAGACCTGGAAGAGGTTCCTTGCTCCTGGCTTCAGATCAGTGCAGGTCTGGCCACTGCAGTTGCTTGAGAGTGAATCAACGGACAGAAGATCTTTCTCTCTGTCTCTCCTCCTCTACGTACGTCTGACTTTCCAATAAAAAAATCTTTAAAAAAAACCTAGGGCAGTCCTTATCATGGTAGCAGGAAGAAATGACTGGTTTCTCCCCAAACAGGCTGTCACTAACAACCTGCCCCATATCCCATAGAGTACCTTGGGTTCAGAGGAGAGAAGAGATAAAAAAGAAACAACAGCAGGACCTTCTCTGTAGAAATTTATGCTTACTCGGAAGCTAGAGAATTATTCTTATAACACAAAGGCTATTTCTTTGTTGCATTCCATTTAGTAAACCCCAAATTCAGCCACTGGCAACACAGCTTAACAATGTTTTCTTCTTTGTCTTAAGAAGTAGTTGTTGACCAACCATTAAGACTGCTATCACTTTTAGGTATACTGTGCATCTGAAACTCATTTGTAAACAGACAGAAAGACTCCAAGACTCAACCTGGAGGATGAGATACCATAACAATATTGCTGATTGTTGGGTCATTTAAATAGAATGGATTGGAATAGGAAGACAGAGCAGTATCTTTCTATACTTCTTAAAGGGCTGTCATAATTCATCCCCACTACTTCTTAAACATCTAACTACTCAGGTACATCACTCAGCCTTTATGCCACAAAAATAGAATAAGACACTACAGAGTAAGGAGGCCCAGAAGTGGAACACCAGCTGACCCCAAACACAACCAGCCAACTGCTCTGTATTCCAATGCACACTGCTTTCTGAACTGGGATACAGGAAAGCAAATACTTATATAATTGGTTTTAAAAATCAGAAAAGGTATCTGTGAAAACAACTCGGGTTTGACCAACTTTGCTAAACTTGCCCCTTGACCCTGACTCAATCCCAATGAGACTATAAAGTTTGAGTCACTATATTCTGTCCTGTATTCAACTGTAATATATCTGGGAAGATAAGTACACTGACTTAAAAAGACGTCACCAAGTTAGAATCTGAGTAATTCTGGGTTTACATGAAACTCTGCTTCTCTTTCAGAAGCAAATAGGGGAGGACCATAATAAGACCAATCTGCTATTCTTTGTGTACCAACACCACCTCCTCCTCCCAAACAGAAAAGCTGTGGAGAAAAATATAATGTTCTTTTCATATTCTCTTTATGTAAGGAGGTGATAAATATATTTCAGTGTGACCTAAGATAAATGTAAAAAGAACAAGATTATCAAATAACTAGCAATAGTTTGTATAATCTGGTCATGTTACCCCTTGACTTTCTAGGGAAGGAATCAATGAACTTTAACTGCAGTCAGCATACTTAATAAAAATGCAAGACTGATGGTATACATCCTGTTACAGCTACAACAAAAACTGTTTGATTTTACAATTGACAACAAGAGGACAACAGGTTTTACAGTCAATGCCATGCCTCCTCCAATCTGAACACTGAGGACACTCAGTACTGAATGCATAAACACACACTCCAAGACCATATAAAGTGTTCTGAAAACCTAAGGATGTAAGAAAAGAGCCCCACCATAACATTCCAGAATGAAACAGCTGTTATTTTTGCACTACAATAACTTCCTGCCAATCCTATCCTGTTTGGCTGTCTCAGAGCAGGGAAACAGAAACCGGGACAGCAGGCTCAGTGAGGCACAAAGAGCAGCAGACCCAAGAGGAGCCTGCCATGGAATGACACCTGGCTGCCTTGGCCTTCCCCCACAGTTCTACAGGTCTCTGCTGTCTTACCTACATGTGCCCTATGCTCTGGTCAGTGTCTCTCTCGCACCTTCCCTCCCCAGCATGGATCCCTTTAGCTCTTTATCTCGTGACTAAACACTACTTCTTTGTACATGTTGTGCCTCTAGCTTCTCTCTCCTTACTGTTATCCCCTTCTGTTACCATGGAATTCACTTCTCTTATAAAAAAGATGAGCAGTTACCACTCTCTTTCTCAACAGGTACAAATAATGGCCCATCCCAAATACAAAAGAGGGTGATGGTAAGCAACCAAAACCACACTCTTGCTCAGGGCACTGGATTGTGAAAGGTACAGTTCTTCAAGTAGTACCCAGGAACCCTCACAATGCACACTGTTGAGGAGGCCATTAAAAGGCACAGCCAGGGGCTGGCTTTTGGGGCAATGAGCTAAGTCTCTACTTGCATGCTCATATCCCATATCAGAGTGCCTGGATTTGAGTCTTGGCTCTATTTCTAATCCAGTATCCTGCTAATGTACACACTGGTTAGGCAATAGATGATGGTCCAAGTATTTTGGACCCTGTCATGTATATGGGAGAGCCTGATGGAGTGTCTGGCTCCTGGCTTCAGCCTGGCCCAGCCCTGGTTGTGGTAGGCATTTGAAGAGTGAACAAGTGGCTTAAGATACTTCTGTCTGTTCAACACAGGACATCTACATACCACTTAAGAGTGGCTTGAATTTTGTTCTATTTCCAAATCCAGTTTCCTGCTTATGTGTGCATCTGGGAGGTGGCAGTGATGGCTCGAGGACATGGGTCTCTGCCATGTGGGAGATCTAGAATAAATTCCAGGCTTCCAATTTGATCCTGGTTCAGTCCTGGCTCTTGCAGGCATTCGGGGAGTCAACTAGCAGATGGGAGACATCTCTACTCTCAATTTCTCTGATTTTCAAATAAATATAACTAGTTATTTAAAAAGCAAAAACAGCAGACACCTATTCACAATATTCCTGATGGCATCCATAATGATGAGTGGCAATAAATCTTTATTCTCCATTATTCTTCTGCCCTTTAAAAAACTGCCTTCTGCCTTTTGTTATCATTTTAAATAGAAATAATTTAAAAATATTTGAGAGCTTGGAGAAAAAAAAACCAGTAAAACCCATTACACTGCTATATTTTTAAAGCTTGATTCAAGGAAAAAATTTGTTCTCCCTCTGCGTGTGTGTGGTTCTGTCAGTCTCCCAACCCTCATATACACACAAACATACACATACATGTGTCTACACAATCTGTAATTTAAAAATAACTTCACATACTTAATAGATATCAGTATTAAGGGCAGAGAATTTTTATGTTATATTTTTTTACCCAATCCTACCGCACTGAATTATTTTTGTAATATGGGTCACGTAATCCTGAGCTAAAGGGTACACACTGCATGACTGTTTTTTATAAGAAGGTCTAGAACAGCCAATCTTTGGTCATGGAGATCAAAACAATGAGGACAGCAGCTGGGAGCAGGTAGAATGCAGTCTGCTGGGCTGCTGTGAGTGTTACATGTTGATCTGGTTTGTGGCTTGGTCTGTGTACAAATGTGAACCCCATCATGCTACAAACTAATGCATGAAAATCCTGTTCTATATAAGTTGCACCTCATTTTTAAAAATCAAAAATTAAAATTGAAAGTAAGAAATAAAGATTGCAATCAAAATTAAAATTGCCAATTAAAATGACTTCAGTTAATTTGAATTTACTATGTCTATTTATCAATGAATGGATAGATAAACTTCCTAAAAATAGTATATTATACTGGCCAGTGTATTAGAGAAGGAAGCAGGGGACAAGTCCTGAGTGTTTTCATAGCAAAAAGTACAGATTAGGCTCAAAGCAGAAGTCTTTTTCCCAGGCAGCCATTCTGTTCACTCATTCAGCACATAAAATTACTTTCTGAATTCCAGAATACATCAAATATATTATCTGCTTCAACCAACTGAAACTGGAATACGGGTAAACAATTTGCTTTCAGAAATTATGAACCTGCAGACATCCCAAAACATAAAAGCAAACCTCAGTGCAAACAATGCACAGAAGTCCACAACACAGAAACACTAGCCAGAATGTCCCCGACTAGGAGGGCGTTACAGTGTGGCACTAAAATTAACTGTAATAGGCAGGTGCTAAAAGAGACTGTGGTAACAGTCAAGTCCTGAAAAAAAAACAATGCACTAAAGGCCCAGCTGGACAGGGAGACTTTATACTGAGAACAGCCATGTTGTCTTAAAATAAAAGTCAATGTTGAATGCTAGTCTATTTATAATCCTATATAGATAAACCATGTTTCTATTATAGTGTTTAAGATACAGGCATGAAGGGTGACTATTTCACTGCATTGTCAAAAAAAGAACAGAAAAGTCAGTAACAGAGTAAGAATAAAAGGACTAGGGAAGACAATGGCATTCCTCTCATTTAAAAAAGAATCGTTCATAGATGCAGAAAAGACAAGTACAAGGATATTCATTGTAGCATTGTTTGTAACAGAAAAAAACTGAAATAAAAGAACAGCTAAAATGTTTACATAGTACAATGAAAGTTATGAACTAGATCCACCCATCAACTTGAACACATTTCAAAAACAAGGCTGAATTACGAAATGAAATACAGAATAATAATATGTAAGATATAACTCTTTGAAAAAAGATTTACATGTTAGTTTGAAAGAGGAAGAGAGAGAAATACACAGGGAGAGAGAGAGAGAGAGAGAGAGAGAGAGATCCTATATCCACTGCTTCCCTAGCCAACTAGCTACAACAGCCACGAGTGGGCCATATCAGGGCAGGAGCCAGAACTCTAACCTGGTTCCCTATGTGGGCAGAAGGAATTCAAGTACTGTGTCATCCACTGCCTTACAGGCACATTACAGGCCGTCAGATCAGAAACAGAGGAGCAGGGATGTGAACTGACACTCTGAAATGAGATGTGGCCCTTCCAGGCAGCAGCTTAGCTTACTGCACTACAACATCTACCCTGAGGAATATTTTCACAAAACAATACTATATATATATCATAAGGAGAGATCCATGTGCATGCCTGCAAAATGAAACAGAAGTAATACCCATAATTAGTTGTCTCTGGTTGGGGATACATGGAAGTACAGAATGGAAAACAGGATAGTGTTTGAAAAGAACTTCAGATACAACTGATGCTTGTTTTAATATAGAAGTTAAAATGATAATATCGTACATGAATCTTGGTGGTGGCAATATAATTGCTTTGCTGTTGTTTACACTTTTCAGTAACTTATATTTCTAAACAATTATAAAACTCAGGCATAGCCTTGTTTTCTGCTTGTTTCATGCCAAGGGAACTAACAACAATTTTACAACTCAGGTAACTGCTCCTAGGTTTAATGGCAAGATTACCATTCCAATCATCATGAGAACTGTACCTTAACTTGAACAAGAGAGAGCGCTTGTGGAACACAGAAGGTACATGTGATCACCAGAAAACTCACCTGTGAAGTTCAGTTTATTTCCCGAACATTTTTTAATATATTTTTATTTTGAATTATGTGGTATAATTTCATATAGGCTGGGATTCCCCCCCAAACTCCCACCCGACAGATTTTTCCCATTTTACTACAATAGTGTAGTCCTTCATAAGGAATCATAATTGTATCAGTCTCTATTTAAGTGTACCCCGACATTGTTGGTATAGACAATATAAGACAGTTTTGATGTAGTATGAAATAGCATGATGGCAGTGGGGGGTCAGGGAGCACTTAAAACATAATTTGTAAAGTGCTTTGTGGAAAACAGCTTGAAGTCTCCGAACAGCGGTGTATTTCACGTCACCTCACATTGATGTCAGAAAGCAGAGGCAATCACAACACAACTGCAATAATTTCTTTGGATTTCATTTGGGGAAAACTCAAGAACAAGAGATTTCAACAGAAGACACTGAAGCTCAAAGGATCTTACATGATGTTACCTTGGCAAGTTCAGGCAGGTAGCTGTCTACACCAGAACCAGAGCCTTCCAATTTGCTTTGGTCATCATCTAAAATGGCAAAACAGATGTCCTGAGTCACTTACAGGTGAAAATACATTATTGAAGACAAGAGGGAGGAGGCCCAACATCCAACACTGCCTAGCTGGAAGGGCAGGAACCTGGTCAACAGCAGTCCATGTAGCCACATCTGTTGGATGGGTAAAAGATGGACCTGCCCAGGTCTATTCCAAGTCAATAACTCAAAATCCCTGGTGATAACAAGGAAATACTGTTCTTAAAAAGTCCTAGACACTTTTAGGAGGTTTCAAGGTTGGAAATCACATAATGGCTTGAGATGCAGCATGCTGTGTGAAGAGAGACATATTTTACTGCTTCAATATTACCTACTCAGATGCTTTCTTACAAATTCCAAAGGCCATTGTTAATGATAACAGTAATAACTATAATTAATAGAGTCAGTGAAGATTCCATGTCAGGTGCTTTACATTCATTTCCTTATTTATTCTTCCCATCAGATTAGCAAGGTTTGTCTTTCTATGCATTCTAACAGGTGAGCAAACTGACACTCAGAATACAAATACAGCTTGTTCAAGGTCACAGGGCTGAACATTGGTGGTGCCAAGACTCAAATCCAGGTCTTGCTCTATGCTTCCAAAGCTGTGGTTCATTCATTACATGATTTCCATAAAAAATGTCAGGGCAATACATTCTAACATGACAGGATCTTGACTGACAGGTGACTTGTAAAAAAGCTCACATCTGGGACCAGCAACATGTCGTCACGTAAAACCCAAACCATACAAGCACAGGTTAGCATCTCAGCTGCTGTGTTCCTATCCTTTGCTTATGTCCTGAGAAAGCAACAGAGGATGGCCCACCAAGTGTTTTGGTCCCTGATACCCATGTAGGAGACCTAGATGCAGCTTCTTCTCCTGGCTTTGCCTTGGCTAAGTTCTGGCCTTCGAAGCCATCTGTAGGGTAAATCCGTGGATAGGAAACCTCTCTCTCCTCTGTACTCATTTCTCTAACTCTGACTTTCAGATACAAAATACATCTTTAAAGAAAGTTAACATCTGTCTCCCTCTCATGGACCTTGCAACACAGGTTTTCTGGGTAGGGGTTTAATCTAATGGTTAAGCCACCTGTTAAAGTGCACACATTCCATCAAGTACCTGGGTTCACTTCCGAGACCTGGGTCCTGATTCCAGTTTTCTGCTAATGCAGATGCTGTGTGGCAACAGTGACGGCTCAAGGAGGTGGGACCAGAGGGGATCTGGGCTAACTTCCAGACTCCAGCTTTGGCTTGGTCTGGCCCTAAGTATCACTCTTATTTGGACAACAATCCAAGGGACAGGAGAGTTGTGTGTGTGTGTGTGTGTGTGTGTGTGTGTGAGAGAGAGAGAGAGAGAGAGAAAGAGAAAGAGTGCGCGTGTGCGCACGCGCATGCACAACTCTTTTCAATACATAGATCCCTTTTTAATATCCACCTGTCAAAAATAGATACCTACAGAGTGTGTGTGCCTGGGGGAAGCCAGACCTACCTACCTTCATGAGAATCTCCATTCCGCTTTTCTTGCATTGCAGCTTCAAAGTTGAGCTGGAGAATCTTGTTGAGAATTGTGATCCATTCTTCCATTTCCACTTCACTGTCTGCTGCCAAAAGATAGCTACTTTTGTCTTGCATCTTGAGCTCAAAAGCAAAACGCCTGACTTTGTTGTTCTGAAATGCAAAAAGACGAAGAGACATGTTTTAAAACAACTGAAACTTCCTTAAAAGGTTTTCTTTCTCTTATTTGCTGATGGGTGTTTTCCAGCTAGCTTTTGAACAAAGCTAAACGAAGCTGTGAAATTCTTTCCCAAGAACCACCATCACTTTCCAACTCCCCTGCTTTATTATTTCTCTTTTCTTTTGTTCAATGTCATATACTTAGCTCCTAATACAAGTCCGGGTAATAGCGGGCATCTGGAAAATATTTTTGAATTGAATAAACTTAAATAGAAAATTTTCATGTTCATCTAGGTTATTTTTTTAAAGATTTATTTATTTTTATTGTTAAAGCAGATCTACTGAGCGAAGGAGAGACAGTGAGGAAGATTTTCTGTCTGTTGGTTCATTCCCCAAGTGGTCACATTGGCTGGAGCAGAGCCACTCTGAAGCCAGGAGCTTCTTCCAGGTCTCCCACATGGGTGCAGGCTTGCAAGGCCTTGAGCCAGACCACAAACAGAGAGCTGGATAGGAAATGGATTAGCTAGGACACAAACTGGTGCCTGTACAGGATTCCAGTGCAGCCCAGGTGGGGATTAACATTTTTTTTTAACTACATTCATTTATTTGGGATGAGGGAGAAAGGAAAGGTAGAAGGAGGACTCTCATTTTCTGGGACCAGTATCATGCTGGGACCACAGCCAGGAGCTGACAAAATCATCCAGGCTAAAGACCTAGGATCTTGGAAACAGGGCATCCAAAATGGGGAGAAAGCTGATGGGAATCTACAGGTGACCATCTGGGAAGGGCAGGGAAGGCAACTAACCCACACCGGAGCAAGAAAGAGAGGAACAGGAGCTAAAATTCCATCACTTAGCAACATCCAAAACTGAGGAAGAAACAGCAGCAAACTCTAATTACCCAGTCACATGAGGACAGATGCCAGAATGAATACTGAGAAAGCTGAAGCTGACTATTACAGGGGGGTGAGGTGGGACGGTCACTCAGGGAGATGTGTGTTTAATGTTACCATTAGGCAATTTGGCTCTTTTAAAGTGATGAAACATATCCCTAGGATGGTAACACAATTTTTAAAAAGATTTATTTATTTTTATCAGAAAGGCAGATTTACAGAGAGAAGGAGGAATAGAAAGATTTTCTATCTGCTGGTTCAAACTCCAAATGGTCGCAATGGCAACAGCTTCTTCCAGGTCTCCCACATGGGTGCAGGGTCCCAAGGCTTTGGGTCATGCTGCACTGTTTTTCCAGGACATAAGTAGGGAAATGGATAGGAAGCAGAAAGGCTGGGAAACAAAATGGCACCCATATACGATCCCTAGGGCTTGCAGGCAGAAGGTTAGCTAATAGAGCCGTTGCACTGGCCCTCAGAAACACAATTTAATTTTAGGTACATATGTAAATACATAAACCACAGAGCTGTCTCCCTGACATTAATTATGCTGATCCCATGTAACAATCTCCTTATAGAATCATGCCCCAGACTGATGTCATCAGCCACTATAGAGTCATCTTAAGGAAGAATTCTCTGATAATGGTGAATCTATCTATTGTAAGGAGTTGTCAGACTGTTCATGAATCACAGAGCTCTCTGTCTGAAGGCTTGCAAGAGAAAGGCTGGACTGCAACTCCTTGGCGAGCTTCTTGTTGTCAGTATCTTACATGCACTTTGCATTCTGAGATAGAACAGGTGTCCAAGAGAGCAGGCAGCCCAGTTGTGCCTGTTTTCTTCAGTCCCACTCTATCTCACCTCTGCCCTAAGCCCTGGTTCATTTTCTGCCTCACTTCCACTTTAAATTCATACTACCAGTTGAGGACGGCCCAAAGCTTTGGGACCCTGCACCCACATGGAAGACCCGGAAGAGGTTCCTGGTTCCCGGCTTCAGATCGGTGCAGCACTGGCCGTTGCGGCTCACTTGGGGAGTGAATCATCGGACAGAAGATCCTCCTCTCTGTCTCTCCTCCTCTCTGTATATCTGACTTTGTAATAAAATAAATAAATCTTTAAAAAAAATACATTCATGCTACCTTGTGTTATAGATATTTGTGTAAGCTGTTGATTTAAATCTTCTTGGAAAGTGGGAAGGAAATAAAAGGATGAAAGGATGGATGGATGGATGGATGGATGGAAGGAAGGACGGACGGACGGACGGACAGGCAAAAGGGGGAGAATCAGCAACTGTTTTTTTACAAAGATAATTCTAAAAATACATGAAAGGAAGATGACAAAACTTTCAATAGCTCTCTATGTAAAGCAAAGATGGGAGGAGAGAAGTAATCTATAGAGATTTTTACTTTATCTGCACTGTCTAAACATGCTCAGGTTTTAGGAAGAATTGTAAGAGTCATTCTATAAATGGAATAGCACTGCGGTAACAAAAATACCTGACTCCTGATCAAACATCTGCCATTGGCGGGCACTGTTCTAGCCCCTACTAAGTGCTGGTAAGCCCACCCTCTCAGCAACCACGTTTGGTGATATCATTATCCCTGTTTAACAAAAGGGAACCAGACCCAGAGATGCTAACATCACATCTCTGCAGGTATTGTGAGCTGATAAGTGGCAGAGCTTCTGCATCGAAAGCCCACTCTATCGGCCAGAACACTGCACCACTGCTAGTGCCATGATGGCGGGGACTGACGTCCTCACTGAGATACTGCAAATGATCTTACACATTCCATGTCTCTGTGGGTGAAGCCATCCAGCTATCTCATCTGCTCTACCAAGGAAACATCATCAACTGAATTCTGTTGATGTGACCTGTCCAAACTCGCAAAGCTAACCCCAGTTGAGCCGAAAGCCAGAATGCTCACGCCTACCACAGGATAACCCTGCTACAATTTACATCTCTCATCACCTAAGATGATTAAAAGCAAGTTTCTACTTGTTTCAAAGTTAGGTATTCTATTCTTGCCACCAACATTGTCATTTAAAACCATTAATTCACACACAGTACTACTACTTTAAAAAAAACTTGGTGAGAGAAAGTTTGTCATATTTACCTGAACCACACCCATGCAGGAATCTAGAAATATTGATCCTTTTGGTTCTTTGGAGATTTTTTCATCTTTGTAAAAATTCAAATTATAAGATCCATCACCAAGTTGAATCAGGTGAAAAAATCGTCTCTTGAATGACTGCAAGAAAAAGTTGTGCTTTCAAAGATAAAGAATTACAAACTCCACTGATAATAATTACACACATACATTAAAAAAAAAAAGTCTATTTTAGTTCTCCCTAAAATAAAACCGCCACCTACAACACCAGCTTTCTGGGATTGTGTCCCACCTGCCCCACTTCTGATCTAGGTCCCTGCTAATAGCCTGGGAAAAGTGGTGGCAGATGACTCAAGTGTTTGGGTCCCTGTACCCATGTGGGAGACCTGAATGAAGCTCCCAGCTCTTGGGTTTGGTCTGGCCATCCCTAAACATCTGTAGCTATGTGGGGGAACAAACAGTGGATGAACAATCAATGGATTCTTTGCTCCCGCTCCCTCTGTTTTTCTCTCTGTTTCCTCCTCTCTTTCTGAAACTTTCTCAAAATTTAAAAATAAAATAAAAACAAATCCTAGCCATTGCTCTAGAGGACTCCCCATCATACCTACCAGTCTCACTGCGGTTCAGGTCTAAGGCTTGGGTTCACTTAGCATGCACAGACCGCTTTCTTACCCACAGAATTTAAGATTTTCTGTAACTACCCAAGAGCTGCCCAGGGAGGCTCATTTTGAGATGAGGCACAGAAGGACGGACTTTCAGTGCCCAGAGCCTCTGACTCGCATAGAATAGGAACTATTTTCTTCCTTGGGACACTGAATGATATTCCAGCCCCAGGACTGTGATAATCAGCATTTCCACAGGCTTAATTTTCATGTTTGTCTAACCTCCCTTCCAATGTTTCTTTTCTCTTTATTATTTATTAATCTCAATCTTTCTCTGGTCTTCATTGTCTCTTACTCTAGCTTAGCCTGGCTCTTTGTAAGCCTCTTCTGATGTTTCCTTTGAGTGCTAAGTGCTTTGCTGCCGTATACCTCTACAAAGCACCTGGGATTAGCATGAAGCACAGGCCTTTGTTGAGGCTCTGTGAAGCAGTCAAGGTAGAGATTAAAGTCTACATCAGCAAATGTATATTTGTACCAATGCAATGAGGGCCTCCTCATGCTGCCTTGGGAGGGCATCAGGGGGGTGGGAGGTGGACAGCACTGTACCAGGAGAGGTGCCACACAAGGGAAGCATCTTAAAACAGACAATGTTTCTTCTCTCAGAAACAACAGCATATGCATCTGTCTTGAGTCTCATGCTCACGCCCTCAGCAGAAAGGGATTCCCAATAAAACATGTTGAGCCTCCTTACCCTCATGGTCACACTGATGGCACTGTTCATGTTGCCTTTGTACAGCCACCCGTGCTTGGTGATTCCACCTTTCTGGGACCCAAGGGAGGCAGCATCCTAAAAGGCAAGGCAAGGTCACCAATGACAGTCTCCCACAGTTACCTATGGTATTTGCCATGAGCCTGGTCAACAAGGGAATCATTCCACTGTGTGCCAATTCAGTCTTGGCCATTTTACTAGAGCAACCATTGATACTTGCCTAGAAGTTGTGTTAAATGTCCAGTTAGCAATATTAAGAAAAAGAGCAGCCAGTATTTCTGAAAATCTGATTCCATTAAAGGTAAAGCTAGCTCCAGTTCAAATTTTTTATTTTCCACTGTTTAATGACACACAGAAAGTACATACCACACTTGACCACTCAGGTTGTAAGGTCTCTCCTTGTTTCATGAAAAACGTTCTCAAATTTACTCAGAGGAACAAAGCAAATTCCTGGAAACCATCCCAGAGGCACAGTTCAGAGAAAGGTGAATAAAGAAAGTGAGGAATTGTGAGGCAGTCAGAAAGGAGAGATCAAAGGATGGGACAAAGGAAGAGTAGGAAGAAAGAATACAAACAGGAATACAGAAAAATGGGGAATTGCTTGAGAGGTCAAGATACTACTGTTCTTCAATTTTAAACCCACATTACCAGGTTTGGGTTTAAAGAGGTGGGCATGGAGCTGCCAGCTGCTCTTAAAATCATGTGAGGCATATATTCATGCACATAACCGATGAAATGTGTATACACACACACACAATCCACATCTTTTGTGATGAGACAGTTGCAACAAGACCTATTCTGTGCTTCATTTTTAATCTAATACTGGCAGTGTTCATTATAGTTGGTACTATTGGTAATAACAGAAACAACTTCTCTTAATTTCACTGTTTGTGTCCCTTTTCTTGTTCAAACTATTTCTTCTGCATCAGCACCAAATTCTTAACATTTGATTTATTTTAAGTGACCATTCAGTTTTCTCAGAAATATTTTAAAATTAATTCCTAAAATAACTTGTGACATGGACATCATTGTAACTTATACGTAGCTGGAGTTATGAACTCAGCTGACAATCTTTGTTTTTAAGGAAAAAACCTTAACTCACAATGGGGCAGCCAATATTTAACGGGAAGAATTAAGTGCACAGCAGTGGTTAGCACCACCTTTTCATCAGGTGTCCCTGGCTGGACGGACCACTCCCCTTTTAATGCCCTCTTTCTGCCCCTACTTCTCCAGGTCTAACTTGTCCCTAAGAGGCAGGGAGAGGGTTTGTTAACATCTAAGGGCTAGAAGTTTATTTAAAGATATCCTGCTGAAAAACAATCTAAATTTAAAGTCTAAGTTAGCTTGATACCTTTTCACAATGTAGCCAAAATCCAACCCAAGTCTTTGAAAGGGATCTTAGAACAAACAGGACCAAAAGGACATGAAATTCTAAGTGCTCAAGTTGAAACAGAGAATTTATTTCCATCAATTAAATGGTACATTTGAAAAAAAATTCTTCCTTTGTTTTGTGAAAGTTACACTTCTTGTTTTTGCCTAACTAATCTTCTCAACCTGTAAAATCAATGTTTAAAACTAAGCTGAAAAAGAGAACAGTGAACAAGTATCCTACCTCATCTTTGTCCACCTCTTCATCAACTTCATACACGTGAACTGGAAGTTTATCCAACTTTGCCACTTTGCTTTAAAAATAAGAAAGAGAACCTGTGTTATAATTGCCTAATCAAATAACTTTTTCATCACAAGAAGCAGGCTTTAAGAGATTCCAGACTGGACCACTCAGCTGAAGAAAACAGTACGTGCCACTGTTTTTCAAAGGAAGTAAGCCGACAGACTTAGAAAGCTCCAATGAGCTACAATGTGGAAATGACAGCTTTTGTGGAGTATTAAGTATATCTAAAGTAGGAAAGTGAATTAATTGCTATTAGTTGTGATTAATGATAATGGTATTAACAACAAAAAGACAACAGTTAACAATGGCAGCCAGCATTTATTAAACAGTTACTAGTGTAGAGCTTGTGAACTTTACATGCATTATCTCATTTAATTACAGGGATTTAATTGAGCTCACTTAACAGGAAAGCGAGGTTTGCAGAGAGAGGCAGAGTTGACCTAGGTAGAACACCTACTCTGTCATTGGCCACTGTTAGAATCTTTTTCCCTCTGGCACTATACACCTGGAAGTTTCTGCTAGTGCCCAAAGGTCATTTCTACTGGCAGTAAGTCCATCCCTAGCAAGTGCACCACACCTCCTTATCTTTTTATCTTTCAACCATGACCTAGCATGAACAAGAATGTCAATGAAGATGAGTTAATCAAACAGGAAGAGTTAAAAAATCCTCCAGTGAGTAGTGGGTAAATAGAGAACTAAAGAGTGCACCCATCTGGAGAAGACAATACTTGTAGGGAGTGTTCTGCGGTGAGCTTTAAAAAGAGGCCCCTGGAGAGCTGGCTGAACACTCTTAAGGAGTGGCTGGGCCACACAAAAAGGAACAAGAAACAGCCAGGTCCACTGAGAACAGGAAGGAGGTCACATCAAGGTCACAGATGCAACAGACACAGAGAAAAACATACTAATCAGGTTCCAAGAAAAAATTTCTTGGATGATGTTAAAACAGACTGTCACAACCTGTTTTCAACTACACTTCACTTGGCTGAATGTATCACTTCACAATGCAACAATCTGTAACAGACAGGTTCTCCACACACCATGATCATCCCTTGTTCATATTCCCCAATGATCAAAACTTCATCTACTTAGGTTTTATCAGTGACACATGAATAGAATTCCTGAATCTAGACATGAAGAGAAAACCCTCTGTGTATTAACTACCACCTACCTGAGTCTTACAATCAAAGGTTATATACGCAAGAGCTACCGCCATACACACATATCTCCTAGAAATACCTTCTCCAATTATGCTGAGTGCACGTGATGCTCCATTCCTCCCTGAGCATCTCAAGCACAAATCTTCCCACCGGGGATATCCCCATTTTGTGTGGTCTGACAGTTTACTCACTTTGGAAGCTGTCGAAATTCTCCTGAATAATCTTCATATTTGTAGTTCACAATGTGCCAGTCAGAGTTGTAAGTTTTGATGCACTGTAGGGGAAGGAGTGGGATTATAAAAACATTGAGAGGATAAGAGGAAAATAGACTTCTAGAAAACATTGCGGCAGATTTGGGAGGGCACACACAAACATCCAAAAATGCTTTCCCATTAGCTGTTAATGCCCCAAGTTCCACGATCACACAGCCCTGGAAGCTGGAGACTGAGTCACTACAACATTATCCTGAGGAGAAGCATCACTCTAAGTTGTCATTACGAATGATCTGAGAGCACTTTATGAAGACAAATGTCACCTACACCTGGAGCATACACAGAACAGTGTACTCTTTTGAACTTCAAGGCACTTGATTCTTAAGAAACTATACGTCGTCTACTAAGACATGAAAGTCTACTAAGAAATGTAAACCTAAAAATACTGTTCGCGTATTCACTGACATTAGAACAATCTCTTGCTAGTTAATACTGCCATACAAATTTGCCCTCAGTTTTCCTTTATTCATAAAAGACACAGTCAGGTTACTAGGGAAAAACTGTCTAGGTTTCAGTTCATAGTGGCATGTGACTGTTGTGTGTATGCAGACAGAACAATGGATGCAGCATGACACTGCCAAGTAGCCCACTGGTAACACAGACCTACACATACTACAAGTCTGACAGACAGCCTTACTGCCTGACAGATGTAACAGACCAGCTCAGCATCTTTCATTCATCTCTCTGTGAGGAACTTTCCAGTAGTATATAGTGTCTGAGGATAAGAAGGCTACATCCACCAGATCTTCACATGTGAATGAGTCAAAGCTCTTGACAGCTGTTACACAAACTTCAGCATGGCCAAAATCAATTAAATGAATACACAAAAACCCATGTAGATAAATGATCTATGTCTCACCTTGTTTACTCATCTTTGACTGAAATTTAATTACATGATGACTAAAGTTTCCGTTCTGCTATATCACTTAATGGTTTACATCATCAATCTTTTATCAATGACATAGTTTATGGTTGAAGCAAAACTCCCTCCACCCCCAAACTCATGCAAGCAGTCACAGCAACAATAGCAACTGCTTGCTTATTTTAGTGCCCAGCTCAATGATAAGCATTCTGCTCACAGTGTTGTGTGCAGGGAAGATAGTGGAGGTGAGAGTTAGAATAATTGGTGGAGAGGGGCTAAGAGTAACAATATTCCAAAAACAATACAACACCTTAGGTTTTCTTACAACTGCTACTAGCTCCACGGGCACAGTTAGGTGGGTCTGACTATGTATACTGTGTTGGAATGCCAGTTCAAGTTCACCTACTCCTAATCAAGCTGCCTCCTAATAAATTTGGGGAACCAGAAAAAGATGCTTGGGCCTCTGCCACCCAGGTGGGAAACCTAAATGAAATGCCAGGATCCAGGCTTCATTCTGGCCCAGCCCTACTCATTGCAGGCATTTGGAGAGTTAAACAAAGGATGAAAGATCTCTTTTCCTCTGTCTCTCCCTCTCTGTTATTCTGCTTTTCAATAAATCTTACAGAAAAAAAAAGTACACAAACTCAAATATCATGAATGCATCAATTAATGGAATATCTGAGTGGTTGCATTTTTAACCTTAGGAAAAATGGGACAGGAAGATTATTTTAACTTTCAAACATTTCAAATAACAATTTTTAAAAATTAGAAGGCCATGTTAAGTTCTCTGAGATTCATTTAACCAGCTGTAGTTGTTATCTGTAATGACTGCCCAAGGCAGGCTTCTAAGGCTGAAGCAGAGTCAGGTCAGAATCTGGCTCCCCCACTGGATGTATAAAATCTAGGAGCTACAGGTTCCTGACTGACAATCCTGACTGGAACAATGCATCTCCAAAAAAGACAGGGACATGACCGGCTGGTTACATGACAAAGCTTTCAAACTTAGGCCGTTTAAGTAATATTTGGAAAGGGTTCTGAAGTTTTTTGCTTTTGTTTTCTTAAGCCATTGGATCATTCTCCTCCAGACCCAGGACGAAGAGGAAGTGATCCATCCAAGGGGAAAGGTCCCAGGAGGGTTTAGTTCTGTTGGTCCCAGTACCACAAGAACCAGTGTCTGCTCAAGCTACAGTGATTACAGTGCATGAAAGAGAGTCATTCTCAAAAACCACATCTTCTTAATCAGGGGAGAGACTCTGCATTAACAACTAATAATTTCGCCATTTTTTTCTGTACAACACCAGACATGAAACATGTCTGGACTAGTGGTTCATGTTATCTCTGCTGCAGCTCTTCAATGCAGAGCTGTATGGTAACAGTAGCCATATGCAATATGCAAACAAGTGGGCAAGACTGTGTTATAATAAAACTTTATTTGTAGAAAAGGCTGCAGGACAGGTTCTGCCTGTAGGTCAGTTTGTCTTCCTCCTGCTTCAAATGAAACAGGTCAAATTTCATAAACATATCTGGCTGACTTGTCTGGAATTAACTTTATTAATACAGTGGGAGGTAAGACAGAAGGCTTCCTTTTCAGAAAGATGAGAACACAATTGAAATTTTTAAACATGTAATTTTTGAAGAATCTAGGGGAAAATAAAATGCTGTTTAACTGATCTAAAGCATTGAGCATCCCTGTAGTAGGCAACTACACTGAGAAGCATATTTATCCTTTAAATATAACTAGAAAAATGAGGATGAAAAACTCATTTTTAAGTGAAAGAGCACTCCTAGAAAATCAAAACATCTGATTACTTCATACTACTTGGAAGTATATAGAGAAACAAAAACCCTTGGCCTGTGGCCAGTCCCAGTGGATAAGCACCCTAAATTGAAGTAATTTCCTGAGACCATCCAGGCCTGCTGAGATCTTGGCCACACCTCCAAGTGGGCAACACCAGCATTGCCCATCCATTTCTTAACTGATTAAGACACCACCGATGGGGAACATATCACCTGTAGGTTCCAACCCAACAAGGAGGGGCCAGGGAATGCTCAAAATCCCAAGACTCTTCCTCAAAGGGTTGATGTCTCTTCTCCCATTTCGAGAGGCACCCCACCTCCTGGCTTTCTCTGGGTAGGTTCTTCCCCTTCTCTCTCCCTTCCCTGCTCACCTGGTCCCTTTGCAAATAAACTTTTCTGTCTGCAACAGAGTCCTGGCTTTTTATTTCTATAATAAGCTGAGGAAAGAACTCACTGGTCTTTTCTGGTAACATTTCCCTTTCTTCCACAGCTACAGGATGTTATTTGTACGTTCAGACAAGAGTCATACAGTCGCCCAGCAAACCTGGACAGCTAAGTTCTGTTCACTTATCACTAGGCACTTCGTGAATACTAAAACTAGTCTTGAATATACCCTACAAATAGGAACACGTAAGTGTGTGTTATAAGCCACTACTTAAAGACTGAAAAAATCACTATCAAGGTGGCTGATAGAGATTTCCAGTGAATTCATTTACAAGTTACTCCTTATGCTAAGTATGGGGAATAAATTCTGTCAAATTCACTTTTTTCTTCTAAGTTTCTGGTTTGAAATCCAACGTCACTCTCCTGTACAAAAAGAACAATGGCTTCACTGATATATCCTTGAGGATTCTGAAATGTTAAAAATAAACATGGGCAAACAGAAATGAGTGCAGGGAAGAAGCCTGACCTCTGTGACGAACAAGCTCTGGGCTTCCTCTTCGGCGTTCCGGGGAACTGTTGAGTGCAGGTATCGCCCCTGTCGTCTCAGGATGGCTGTCTGCAAAGAAAAGCACAGGGAAGCCTGGGTGAAGTGCAGCTGGAAGGTCCCAGCCCCACAGGGCAGGACAGCACCTAGCAGCAGGACCAGGAACCCTCCCCTCTCTACCAGCTGCCAGCAGGTGGCTGCAGCCAGCTCATCAAATCCCACACCGGGATTCCACTGGGTTCCCAAGCTGGAGAACAGTTCCTTTTCCTTCAGGATCAAGGGCTCAACTATCCTCCAGGATCTTCTCCCCCAAAGTAGGGTAGAACCCGTGCCCCCTACATAGTTCCTAACATACCACTGCTTTGGGCCCGGTGGCGTGGCCTAGCGGCTAAAGTCCTCTCCTTGAAAGCCCCGGATCCCATATGGGCGCCAGTTCTAATCCTGGCAGCTCCACTTCCCATCCAGCTCCCTGCTTGTGGCCTGGGAAAGCAGTTGATGACGGCCCAATGCATTGGGACACTGCACCCGTGTGGGAGACCCGGAAGAGGTTCCTGGCTCCCAGCTTTGGATTGGCGCGCACTGGCCCGTTGCGGCTCACTTGGGGAGTGAAACATCGGACGGAAGATCTTCCTCTCTGTCTCTCCTCCTCTCTGTATATCTGACTGTAATAAAATGAATAAATCTTTTAAAAAAAAAACATACCACTGCTTTAATTAATTTCCACCAACATACATGAAATAGAAATACTCAAAGCATGGATTTATCACCTCAAGCATTTTAAATGCACAATCAACAGGCATTAAGTACATTTATTGGTTGTGAAACTAGCACCACCATCCTTCTAATTGTTATTCACATCTGGTTCTTGTTCATTGCCACACCCTTACTGCCTAAGATCACAGGTGAACACACAGAAGGTTTTCAATCAGGAATATGCGAACTGTGAATTCCACCTCCTCTCTGCTGAGCATCTGAACTGTGCTTGCTTCATGAGGTTTAAATGCTATTTTTAAACAATAAAATGATTAAGGTAGCAAGACATCTACTACAGTAATTGGGATTCAAGTTTCAGAAACAAATGTTTTCCTTTGTTTTATTGTTTTTTTTTTCTTTTTGCATTGACTATAACCTTTGTGTACTATTAACAGATCACAGGAACAAGATGAAACATCTTCCTAACAACTGATCCTTTTCCCCCTTCAGGAATCATTACTAAGCTACAATCCTGGGGCATCTGTCCTGGCTGCTTCTCTTCACTCATTACTACAGCAGTCCATTGTAGGCGAAGTATTCATTGCTTAGCCTATGGGAGGGAGGGCTTTTAAGATCCTAGGTCTTGATTTCTTTATGAATATTACAAATGGTGACCTTTATTACATATCTGTTCTCATTAAATGCCTCAAAGATAAGCAGCCATAAGCATGGAAGACAGGCTTTATATGTGTATATATATGAAGCAGCATGCCTAATGTGTAGTTTTCAAGATTGTCTTAAACTAGGGGAATGTATTTAGCCTAACAGTTAAGATACTTGTATCCAGCATCAGATTAACTGGTTTGATTCCTAACTCTGTCTGCCAGCTTCCTGTTAATGCAGACCCTAGGAGTCTGCAGACCCTAGGAATCTGCATTATCATGGCTCAAATGAACCGGCTTCTGATACCCATTGGGGAGACCTGGCCCACTCATAGCTACTGCTGGAATTTGGCTCTTTCTTTCTCTACCTCCCAAACTGGGGGCAGGGAGTGGGGTGGGGCGAGTTACAAATTAAGGGTGATATCCGTAAAGGGAAATTATTTATGAATTTTGTACAGCTTAAAAAGGATATTTGCCAAATCCCCATTGTGTCCTTCTCTTGATTTGAGTCTTTCAATATTTTCAAAATTAATTATACTTAAAAATCCATTAAATGGCTTAGCTCAAGAAGAGGATTATCAGGAGCATTTCTAGTCCATTTCTGATTGTAGCATGAAGAAAAGTTTACTACCAAATTTTTCCAGTGTAATTACCAACTTTTCCATACACTCTTCTGGTGAGAAAAACAATAGGAAATAGAACTTTCTGATCCTCATGTGCCAAAACACCATTATGTTTCCACTTGAAAACAAAGTAATTTTAAATCATTAGAGATTTGAGTTTTAATAAATTGGACAGCATAAAGATTTATTTGTTTATTTTTTTGAAAGCATTACAGATACACAGAGAGGGAAAGACCCTTCACCTACAAGTTCACACAGATGGCCACAGTGGCCAGGGTTATGCCAGGCCTGAGTCAAGCCAGTGTCAGGAGCCTCATCTGACTCTCCTATGTTGCTGGCAAGAACACAACTACTTGGGGCCATCTTCCATTGCCTCTCTCGGGCCATCAGCAAGAAGCTGAATCAAAAGTGAGGCAGCTAGGACATGAATCTGAGCCCATATGGGATGCAAGAATCATAGCAGGCATGTTATAATGCTGGCCACAGTGATTCTCATTTTATTTTTTAATTTTTATTTGAAAGGCAGAATTTTAGAAAAAAGGAAAGTAGAAAGAGGGATCTTCCATCCGTTGGTTTACTCTCCAAATGGTCTCAACAACTGGAGCTGAGCCAATCTGAAGTCAGGAGCCAGAAGCTTCCTCTGGGAGTCCCACATGAGTATAGGGGCCCAAAAATCTGAACCATTCTCTGCTGCTTTCCTGGGCTACAACCAGGGAGCTGGATCAGAAATGGAGCAGCCGGGACACGAACTGGTGCTCACATGGGAGGCCAGTGCCACAGACAGAGGCTCAAACTGCTACCCAGGGCACTGGGCCTAGTGGTTCTCATTTTAAACTCAGCTTTACACATTAACAATAAGTGATCAGTTTCTGACACGAACCATCATTTTCTGAACAGAGCCCATGCACCCCCTCACAGATCTCATCTAAATCAGCTAACTTCGATATGTTTATTTAGCACATACCTTAGCCTTCTACATTCATATATATGTATGTCTTCACTCACATAATAATAGCACTGTTTTAGAAAACCTCCAGGATTGTCATAAGACAAGACAGTGCCCTCATGTATTTGTGCATATAAAACTAGTGGCTGGAGACACAAGTTTTAATAAAATGTAATTGCTGTTCATATGAAGCTCATAGTCTTCTAGTAGAGGATGAAGAGGGAAAGAATTACTAGGATGTGGGATGTACTACAAAGGGTATAGGAAAAAGAGCTCAGAAGCATAGGGTGGTAAGAGAGAGAAGTCAAGGGTGTGTGTGTGTGGAGGGGGGAAACAGGGCCTCTAAAATCAGCAGAGAGAAGTGGACAGGAAAAGGTGTAATGAAGGAACACACTAAGCTAAGGTGTAATGGATGAGTAGCAGTTGTATTCATCACAAACGGAAGAAAACCGGGAGAGAAGCTTTCTCTTGGGTGGTTAGAAAAGTAAAACCAACACACAGTAAATGAGATCCTTTGACCTAGAACTAACCATATATCATAAGTCATCAGAAAACCTGCCTAATATTTTAATGGTTTTGAATAAAACACTAAAATTCCACCAACCTACAGCCTATCAGTGGTAGGGGCTGCAGCAATTTTGTCACCGTCTCTAATAATATTTAAATGGAAAAGCTGGGGCCCTCAGTGGACTACTGGACTTGAAACCAATAAGGTAATGTAGCAATCACTATCTGGTGCTATCAGTTGCCAAAGTCTTCCTGTCTGTAGCCCTTGCTCAGAGTCTAATCTCATTGGGTCACTTGTTATTTAGAAGATGCTTTCATTTAGATGTTGCTACTGGGAGAAAAAGCAAAGCTAATGAAGATACTGTCATCTGATTATTCATTCTATTCCTCAATGCACATTAATAACATTGTAATCGGATGTCTTCTTATAAGGTGTTGGCTGCTATGAGCCAATTCCTGTAAGCCTGGACCACTCTCGTCATAAGAACTTGCAAAACTGAGACCTGATCCTATATTATGTGATCTTAAGACCAACCCTTGTAGGATCAGCACAGCAGCTCCACAGGCTAATCCTCTGCTTGCAGCGATGATATCTAATTTGGGCACAAGTTCTAGTCCTGGCTGCTCCACTTCTGATCCAGCTTTGTGCTTATGATCTGGGAAAGCAGCACAGGATAACTCAAGCCTCTGGGCTCCATCACCCACATGGGAGATCTGGAAGAAATTTCTGGTTCCTGGCTTTGTTTGGCTCAGCTCTGGCCAGTGGAGTCACTGTGAACCAGGGAATAGAAGATCTTGTTCTGTCTCCTATAAATCTGCCTGCCAAGTAAAACCAAATAAAATCTTAAAAATCGGTTTGAATAGCAAGGCAATCTCTGACTCCATTATCCAAAACCCTCCTACCAACAGATGCCCTGCTTTCGCCTACAAAACTGTGACTTACCATGAGGATAAGAGATCTATTTGCACCTCTGCTCTGAGTACACAATAAATCTTTCAAGAATGAATGCATAAAACAGTCAATGGAGATAGAAATAGGAACCTATCAATATATATACATGACCTGTATGTAGGATTTTTTCCTCCTATTATTAATACAAATTGTCTGATCCATTTCAGAAATAGACAAGGGAGGACTATAGCGTAAGTCAATGCTCCATTTTAATTTCTTCATAGATTTTATGCTTTAAAAATCACATTTAGATAATAGTCTACTTTATGGCAAGCTGATTCACATTAAATTTCTATAGTTTTATCTGGCTTATAATACAGAATAAATCAAAACCAGGAGATCTGTACTCACTCCAAAGCAGTGAAGCTGTTCTTGACAATGAACTAAGTTTTTTTTTTTTTTTGAAACAGGGTTGTGGCATTCTTTTCTATTTCTGTATCAGTTACAATGATATTAACACTGAAAGATGAGGATGCATGCACTACATATAAATCAACATCAAGGTAAATATCCAAACAATGTCAGTCCCGACATTTGGAAGCAACTTATATGCATTCCTCACAGGATTATTTCCAGAATCCCAAGAGATACAAAAAGTCAGATTTGTGCACAACCTATGCACTTCCTCCCAAATACTTAAAATCATCTCCAGATTACATAGTATCTAATACAATGTAAGTGAAATCATGCTACATTACTGAAGAAATAATGATGAGAAAAAAATTCTGCATAGGTTCAGTATAGATGCATTATTTTTCTGAATGTTTTCAATCCAAGATTATTTACAAACACAAACCCCAGGGATCTAGAGGGACAGTTATGTTTCTAGGCTAGAAAGCTGTACATCTGAAAAGAGAAAGGGAAGAACACTCCATACCATCAAGTTGTGATGTGGAACTGAAAATTAAAACACGATTAGCATCTAGAATCACCATGGGGATAGAAATCTCGGCACAAAACAAATAAAAGGTCTCCTCTAGCTTCTCTAAGATTCTCAATTATTTTCAGAAAATACCATTTAGGCACCAGCAGTCTTTAACAAAGAAACCCTGAGTGAACTTGGCCACACGTGGCTAGGAGTCTTAGAAGGAGCTTCCCAGAGTAACAGGAAAGAAACAGGCCAAAGCGTCCTTCCAATGGAAAGGACACACAATACGGAAGAAAGCACAGATACTTCTGGGCCCCAGATCTCTCTACAGTACTTCAAATTAAATAAATAAATAACTACAATAAAAAAAAATGAATTGAAGAAGGTGCTGAGTTGCCCCCAGAAGCAAGAAAGTAAAATTTACAACTTCTTCCACTGTACTTTGGAATGATATATTTCAAACTAAAAACACTGCTTTCTCTCAGTTGAGATGACTTCTTTAAAAATCGGGGTTGGGGCCAGCGCTGTGGCGTATTGGGTAAAAATGCTTCCTATGGCGTCAGCATCCCATATGGGGGGCCGGCTGGAGTTCCAGCTGCTCCACTTCCTATCCAGCTTTCTGTTATTGCACTTGGGAAGGTCTGTGTGGTTGGACCCCTTCATCTGCATGGGAGATCCGGGAGAAATTTCAGGCTCCTGGCTTCAGGATGGCCCAGCTCTGGACATTGCAATCATCTTGGGAGTGAACCAGCATATGGAATACCTTTCTCTCTCTGTCTCTTTAGCTCTGTTTGTTAAAGAAATAAATACATCTTTAAAAATAATAATAATAAACAAAACTGGAGTCATTTTGGTGTTGGCTCAGAGACCTGTGCAAAAGGCAGGCAGCGCAAAGCTGGGGCTTCCTCCTCACTGCCTGTGCCCACTTGCTGGGGTCCGTGTAATGGGTGTGGAACACAGGAAGGTGTGAAGAGTATTCTTCCATTGCAGGCAGGACTGCAAGGAACTTCCTGCTGCGTAGCAGGGCTCCGGCGGGATATCTCTACGACCACCTAAATGCAGTTCTGCCTCCCTTTGCCTGGACACCAGACAACCTCACTGAGATCTCTGTAATTTAGTTAGGCATTGTCTGACTCTGTGGAGTTAATGTTTACTACCAATGTGAGCTTGGAAGTTGATGTTGCTGATACCGTTTTAGCAAAAGGGCCTTTTATTGCTGCCCCCATTGACCAATCAAGGGTGTTCTGTCCCCAGGTGTAGAGGGCATCTATCCTTTCCCTCCTTTGATCTTTAGGTCCTTCCTTCTCTGATGTCTTTCCTCCCTTAACTGATTCAAGACTAAGTTGTACAATGAGGATTGTAGTAGGAATCTGTTACTGATTAATAGGCGCCATCTATTGAGAACTTCCTAACCATGGCACCAGGATGGATAACATCCTGCCTTAGGTAAAACAAACTGAAGAATTATCCTTAGAAACACCCATTTGACCATGATGTAAAAGTCTGAGCCAGAGTTTGACTGGTTCTGTATAAATAAAGCGGACAGCTTTCTCTCAGGGTCCACGATGATCATGGAATCCTAGTGGTCCGTCTATTTTCTTTACACCTCATCCACGCACCCTTCTCGGGTTCCGAACTCAGCTGGAGCTGGACTCCGGCACCCACTGACCAGCTGACTCCTCTGCCGCTGAATCCTAGAAATCCTCTCTAATGACTCAGTTCCTGACCCCCGTCTGGCCAGGTGGCCACTTTCACACATGACCTTAACTTCAGCGAAGCTGGGGACATTGAGATGCTCATGTTTCCAGCCACAAGAAACATGAAGCGAATCATTTCATTAAACTTCCTGCGGTAGAATCTGAGAAGGAGTTTTGAATGGAGAGCCAGGAAACCTGACTCCCCATGAGAGCTCTGCCTCTCATCAGCTGGGTGATCTGGGGCAAGTCTGGCTTTTCCTATCCATGAAGAGATAGTCTTCCAGAACCTCTAGGTTTCCTCTGTGGTTTAAAAATTCCACAGCTGTGTGAACATGGAATTCTGAGGCCATCTCTATCCAGTGGTTTCTCTGACTGGTAGCAACTGTTCCATGAGAAACTGAGATACAAAATGCATCCATCCAGGCAGAAAAGAAACACTGCACTAGCTTTGCTTTAAACCTTTGCTATTCTCTGCTTATTTTTCTTCAGGGAAAAAAAGGAAGGGAAGATTTGCTAAATATACTTAAATAAACACAGTTGTGAGTACTAACAAAATCATGCTTTCATGTGTTCCTTACTGTTCAAACCGTCTCAATTTAGGTAGCACTTTTTTTTTTATTAATCACTGTACAATAGACATTAAACCCTAATGAAACAATCCTCTTAATTCTTGGTGGGAAGTATATATATCCAGTAGGTCTTGAAAACACCATATTTTACAATATCTGCACAAAAGGGCTGAAACAAAAGGTTTCGTGTGGTCTTTCCCCTGGGAGTGCAGGAACAATGAGCTGCAGACAGTATCCCAGAGAACTGGGTGGGCTGTAACAGTCTGTTGCAGTGAACTGGGCCGGCAAAGGAGCAGCAAACTGGGAGTGTCCTCCCTCGGACAGAAAAACAAACATCAAAGACAGCCTGAGAAGGAGTGTGAGCCCTGAGACAGGAAGAAAAGCGGAGGAAACAGCCGCATCTCCTGGGGCGTCCCTAGGAAGATGGCCAGAGGACAGGCGGGGCGGCTGTGTGCAGCTGAGGAGCTTGAATCAGATAGGAGGCTGCCTGTCTCAGCCAGAGTTCATTGTGAGAACATGAGTGCTGCTCTGGGCCGGCTAAGGACATGTTTGCAGGTGCCTAGATCCCACCTCCAGGATGGGCTACCTTCTGAGACTACAGTGGAAGTGGCCCCAAGGCCCACACCAACCACTTGCATGCCAGGACAGCCCACACTGGGCTAAAACGATTCTTCCTCTTTGTAATCTCCTATAGAGCATCCCACAGTTTACTTTGGTGTTTTCATTTACTTAGTAGAACTATCCCTTCAATCTTTTTAGGCATTTGTCAGAGAAGCTGTACTTTAACCCGCTGGGAGGAGGAAAGCCAGTCAGTACGGGTAAAAAGTTGTGAGAAGGGGGAGAAGCAAATGCAGTCGTAAAGCAAAACTGACAGACAAGTCAGTCTGATCAGGCTCTTTAACTCTAAAGTTATATCAGCTTTCAAACTCCTCTCTTGGATGACTCCGACAGCTCTCTCCCCTCACCTCAAGGCCTGAGCCCAAATGCACAGTGCCTCGCATATCTGCTGAGTTATGTCCCGTGGATATCTGCTGGGAACCCCACTTGGCTGCGCTGATGGGTGTGTTCAGTGTTGTGTAGCCAGCGCAGTATTGAACACTGCTATTGGACAACCCCGGGGAACTGGGCTGCTGCTTTCTGAGTACACAGGCAATGGAGCCTTTCCAAATATGACTTGCTTTCTGACAGGGCTCAGTACTATGCGAGGCTGGAAACTAACATTCACCCAGGGCGTTCCCACATTGCACCTCATAGCTCATGTCTTGGCAGCTAAACCCCAGTTGTCTATTAACGTCAGACAATTCCATTTGAAGGGGAGTAGTTGCCGGAGGAGCAGCAATGTTTAACTTGGTAATAATTAAGAAAATGAACAACACATGGGAGAGACAAGGATCTGGAGAAGGAATTCCATTTAAGTTTCTGCAGGGATTTAATGAGAAACAACTGCCAAAAGCTGATTGAAACACTGCAAAAGCCGAGCCTTGATATGGGCAGACAAACGCATCTTCTTGTGGCGTTTCTACTCCTCGGCTCACCCAAGAGAGGTTCTAAAAAGTGTCCTTCTGGAGGGTTGGTGGGGACTTCTTTACCTGCTCCTCCAGCTTCCCCCACTGATGGTCTCTCACTCAGTGGCGCCACCCTTCCACCCGTTTGGAGCACTCCAACACAATGCAGCACCCTCCCTGCAATGCCCGCCTGCTCCCCATCCTCCTGTCAAGAGTCTCTGCTCGGCAGCCTCCAAATCCTCACTGCTGCCACAATCAAACCCAAACTCCTCAGCCAACCTTTGGTCATCCAGTGGCCCTTCTGGACTTCTGCCATTCTCCAGCCCTCCAGCAATGTGGGGCACACCTGATTTCCCTAAGACTTTGGGCCCCTTTGCTGGCTTTGCCCTCAGGGGTCTTGCAGCACACTGCCCTTGATTCGGGCCTGTCTTACTGCAGAAACTACCCACAACACTTCTTCAGCTCCTAGCAGATGTGAGGATACGGCTCTTCACCTCTGCCTACTCAACACCGTAACACCTGGCACAAGGAGAATATTTGTGGGGCACTTGGACACTGGAGGCTTAAGGCTGGAAATTGAACTGTTTATATGTGAGATCACAAGGGTTCCCAATAACAGTGTCCCCAGAACTGGTGACACATCAGGTTGTTTCAACCGGCAAATAATGTCTTGCTTCCTTAAAATGTCACATTTCAGTAGACTTTGGAATATTACAAAAGTTTCATTTTATAGCCATCTCAAATCCTGAAAACTGCACAGAACATACTACAGTGCACTAATAAACACAGTAAATATGACTACATAAAGGAAAAATATGTCATTTGAAATTATTTTTTATTTATTTGAGAGAGGTCAACAGAGTTCCCAAAGACTCATTCATTCTAGCAAGGCCCATAATGACCAGGACAGGACCAGACCGAGAGCTGGGAACTCAATCCAGGCCCCCTACATGGGCGACAGGGATCCAGTTACTTGAGCCATGACTGTGGCCTTTCAGGGTCAGCATTAGCAGGAATCTGGAGTCAGGAGCCAAAGGTGCGGGACTCAAATGCCCAGGCCCTCTGATGATCCAGCATCCTAACCACTAGGCTACATGTTAACCCCAAGTCCTTTTTGTAAGAGCCTCAGCCTGCTCCACACCATGTCACTTTGCAGCTAAAACCTGCCATCTTCCAAATCAGAATCATACTACCTAGAGGATAGGATGGAGGTGTGCAAGCTTCCGGCTCCCCTAGCTCCCTACAATGACAGCATCAGCAAGAGTGTGCAAAGAGTTTTTATGACAGATCTTTGGATGCTGACAAAGTCTCCAGTTCATTTGTTTGTGCAATAAATGTTAAGTGCCCACTGCTGCAGGAACTTTGCCAAATGCAAGGAAAAATTTCAAAAACCTACAGTTTGTAATTTTAAATCAACTATTTACTATTGTCATGGAGATTTTATTTTCAATTTGGGAAGATAAAATAATAAGCAGTAGCAAGATATGAAGTAAATATTATAGATACAGCATGCTTTTTATAAGCAACCATCTGCTTAACCATAACCTAAGGTATCATCTTTGCTTCATTTCCTCCTCTTCTCCATGTCTTTAAGAACCCGAGGTTTATAAGAACGCAATCATCACAGAGACAAAGCTGCCCTCATCTCTCTCACAAGTATGGTCTTCATTTATTCATATCTCCCTATTACAAGATTTTTTATCATTCTCTCTGACCTAATTAAAATATGAGCTGAGTGTTATTTAAAAGTGGCAGAAAGAGAGGAGTAGTGGAAGGAGAGCCAGGCAGGAAGGGAAGACAGGATGAAGGATGGAAGGAAACGTGACTTGACATGGAGGGTACCAGCATATGGGATTTACTACTGAATTCACCTACTATCTTTTATTCTACAGGGTAGAAGAAAACCTTAGGTTTACTTCCTTCGCACTGGTCATACTGTACACATTTGTTCCGTTCCATCTAGCAATTTATGTAGTTAATCTCAAATCCCCCTGTTCTCCCTAAGATTTTCCTAAGCAGTGCATAGAACAAAAGCTGTATCACACAATGTCTGCTCATGAAAAAACAAAATACACTTCTTAGCAGGCTGAGGAAAATATGAAAAAAACGATGAAATACTGAAACATTTTATAAACATGAAAAACCAAGATGACCATCTTTTCTGTCCTTATTGTAACAGGAGGTACCACAGTTCCACTGAGTCACCCTGTGGACACAGTCACATGGAGCTCTGTGTGAACCTCTGGGTCCCCAAAATAACACCATCAGACATGTCCTCTAGAGTCATATGGCACAGGGCATGGCTGCCCATGCACTCTCCCCTGACAAATGGACCCCCTTTGCCCATGGCATAGCATGGGGCTTCCAGGGACACTCCTGGATCAGTGAGGAAGACAGCCAACCTGGAAAGCCACATCAACTGAGCCCCACTGAAGGACAGGGGGCATGCTCAGCTGGGCCCCACTACACCTCTCTTTAGAAAGTCCAGCACAAACACAACTATGCTTCCTTGAGATGTTTTTCTGGCTGCTGATCTTGACCTGCCTGGAAAAGCTGAGAAGCAATTTGCATTTTCAAAAAAACATTATTCTTCTTCCTTCAGTTTGGGAAAAGAATACTACACTGGCAGAGGCTAATACATCTAGCTATTCCTTGAGTTTGGTGAGATCAGCATGATGGCTGTAGTTACACAAAGAGCAAATAAAACAGTCAAAATAATAATAATGATTTCAAACGCTCTTGAGTCATTTCTTTTCCTGGTATATTTCCAGTAAAAGGAAATACATCATGTGCATCTTCAAGGGGCCTAGGAACCGAACCTATCTTATTACTTAGTCTACTGAAATAAATCCTCAAAATCAGTCACTGAAAGAGGCTTGTTCCTAATTTTGTATTTCAGTTTGATTTTTTACCTAGATTTAGTGTCCTGTTAATCGGGCTCGATGTTTATGTATTTACTGATACTGTGCATTTCTGGCAACAGGTTAATGTTCTGCTACCAGCTGCTTCACCCTGCCCATGAGCCATCCACAGTCATCCAGCCATGCTCTGTGTCATCTACCAAATGTTCTCAAAGCACTGTAATGTCCATCCTGCATGCCACTGGGGCTCCCTCCAACTGCACTACACACACACCAAGTGCTTCTGCTCATTCATCCTCTGGCTCTCCAGGGTTGTTTCTCAGGCCGCCTTGCAGCTTCAAAGACTGTCAGTGCAGACACAAGTCATGAGCAGTCATTTCAGGACCACAGCTCCCTCATCCTCCTCTCCATCCCATCACACAAGCCCCATCCTTTGTTTCTTCCCCCTATTCCCAGGCTCTTGGTTCTTCTACAAGTGTAATTGTTTTCTAAGATTTGTTTACTTGCAGAGTCATGGAGCAGCGCCATGGCATAGCAAGCTAAGCCTCCACCTGTGAGGCCAGCATTCCATGTGGGCACCAGTTGGAGTCCTAGCTACCCTAGTTCTGATTCAGCACCCTGAGGATGGCCCAAGTTCTTGGGCCCTAACATCCATGTGGGAGACCCAGAAGAAGTTTCTGGGATTGGACCAACCCAGCTTCAGTCATTACGACCATTTGGGGAGTGAACTGCAAACGGAGACTCTCTCTCTGCTTCTCCTTCTCTCTAATAAATGTGCCTTTCAAGTAAAAATCTTTAAAAAAATTAGGAGAATCAAGATGGCGGAATAGGGTAGGGACACGTTTAACCAGAGAATCATCAGCCAGGGT
This sequence comes from Ochotona princeps, assembly GCF_030435755.1. NCBI lineage: Eukaryota > Metazoa > Chordata > Mammalia > Lagomorpha > Ochotonidae > Ochotona > Ochotona princeps. The sequence continues at coordinate 9,914,741 of NC_080843.1, read as the reverse complement.
AAAACAGAGAGGGCACATTCCAGGAACTAAGAGAGGACAGGCCAACAGAAAAAAGGGCATCTGGAGACTGGTGGACACAGAAAAACAGTGGAGACAACAATGTGGTGTTGCAGTGACCACATACCCCAGTGGCAGTCAGCAAGTGGCAAACCGAGCTCCACTAGCAGCTGGAGCTCTACCAGCAGCTGGGGAATTCACCGGGAGCTCAGCAGGTGAACCTGGGCAAAAAACTGCCCATCCTGCTGATTTGTTCAATTCAACAAGAAGCAAGAGCAGGAATAGGGTGGATTTCATAGCCCAGACCCCCACCAGAGCTGCACTGGGTACCATTTTTGTGTAAGGAGGCAAAGGGATGGGACAGAGCATGCACTAAGCTGGGAGCAAACTCATTTCTGGCTCAGTGCATGGCACCAATATGGCATCCTACAGGTTCCACCCAAAATAGTTCTGGGTAGCTCCCAGAATTAATGGCCAGTAGATCCAGAACTTCAATAGTGGCATATCAGGTAGCATTTTGTATAGTGCAGCAAAGGCTTTAAGACAGCAGGTACAACAGTGAGCTGCACATACACTGAGCTGGAAGTTATCTCACTTCCAGCTCAGTGTATTGCACTGATCCCACAGGGAAAATAATACTGACTTTGGCATCCTACGGGTTAACATAGGTCCGGGTGGCCCTCAGACCTAAAGGCCAGCAGGTTCCAGCAAGAGCAGCACCAACAACAGCTTGGTTATTTAGGACACCTGCCATCTCCCTAATCCTGGGAACTGTCAGAACTGAAAGTGGGAGAAAGGGTGTACAGACAACGGTGCAGTCACAGTATGGGATCACAGGAAAGAGTGGTGGGCCAGGACCTGGAGCTACAGAGACCATGAATCCCGATCTGAAACTCGCTGGAAGGGCACGAATAACTGCAAAAACAAACAAACAAACAAATAAAAAAACACAGCTGGGTACTAAATGCATAAGCAAAATTGAACTGTACACTTGTAGGTGACACAGCTTAGAAATATGCCCTAAGCAGAAGAACCTGCTAACCAGAAGTACAATAACCAAGAGCAAAAGAACAAACAGAGGCATAATGAATATTATTACTACAGACTCCCCTGCAAAGCGGCCAAAGCCTTTGCCAACCTCAGAGTTAACTGAGGAATACATCAAGGAAATGAGAGATAAGGAACTTAAAATAAAGTTACAAATTGTACAATGAAAAGCACATGCAAGAATTTAAGGAATATGTCACACAGGAAATAGCAATATTGAGACAAAATCAAGCAGAACTATTAGAAATGAAGGACACAATGGAGCAAATTAAAAATGCAATGGACTCAATAATAGAATGAATGAGGCACTAGAAAGAATCTCAGAATTGGAAGATAATTCGCACTGCAGTGGTGAATCAAAAAGCTGGTAGAGGGCCTGAGTCAAACTAAGAAAAATACTCAAGAATTAAGAGACAATACAGGGCCCGGCGCCGTGGCCTAGCGGCTGAGGTCCTCGCCTTGAAGGTCCCGGGATCCCATATGGGCGCCGGTTCTGGTCCTGGCAGCTCCACTTCCCATCCAGCTCCCTGCTTGTGGCCTGGGAAAGCAGTCAAGGACGGCCCAATGCATTGGGACCCTGCACCCGCGTGGGAGACCCGGAAGAGGTTCCTGGTTCCCGGCTTCGGATCGGCGCAGCACCGGCCTGTTGTGGCTCACTTGGGGAGTGAATCATCGGATGGAAGATCTTCCTCTCTGTCTCTCCTCCTCTGTGTATATCTGGCTGTAATAAAATGAATAAATCTTTAAAAAAAAAAAAAAAAGAGACAATACAAAAAAATTTGTAAGAGTATGGGAGTCCCAGAAGGTGCAGAAAGAAATAATAATGAAATAATAAAGGAAATAATAATTAAATAATAAAGGAAACCTTACCTAATCTGGAGGAAGAATTGCGAAACAACATCCAGGAGGAGCAAAGAACTCCCAACAGAGTTGACCAAAAGCAATCTTCACCACAACGCATGATAATCAAACTCTTTTCAATTGAATATAAGGAAAAGATCCTTAGATGTGCTCATAAAAACAAATCAATTGACATTTTGAGGAACCCCGATCAGACTCACAGCTGACCTCTCAGAGGAAATGCTACATGCCAGAACAAAATGGAGCAACATATTCCAGATTCTAAAAGGAAAATAAATTGTTGGCCCAGATTACATATCCAGCAAAGCTTTCCTTTGTCTTTGGAAATGAAATAGAATTCTTCCATGGCAAAGAACTGAAAGAATACACCTCTTCCAGACCTGCCCTACAAGTGATACTTAAAAGATGTTCTCCTGACAGAAAAAGGGAATATCACCCACCAAAATCAAAGGCAAATGTGAAGAACATCCCAGTAAAATAACAAGGGAAGTTTAAATAAATCAAAAAATGAACAACCCATTGCTAAAAATGACAGACCCAGGCTCGGTGCGGTAGCACAGTGGCTAAAGTCTTCACCTAGAACGTGCCAGGATCCCATATGGGTGCCAATTCTAATCCCAGCAGTCCTGCTTCCCATCCAGCTTCCTGCTTGTGGCCTGAGAAAGCAGTCAAAGATGGCCCAAAGCTTTGAGACCCTGCACCCATGTGGGAGACCTGGAAGAGGCTCCAGGCTCCTGGCTTCGGTTTGGCTCAGCTCCAGCTGTTATGGCCTCTTGGGGAGTGAATCATCAGACGGAAGATCATCCTCTTTGTCTCTCCTCCCCTCTGTATAGCTGAATTTCCAATCAAAACGAAATAAATCTTTTTAAAAAAACGACAGGCCAAAATTACCACCTATTCACATTAACCTTGAATGTAAATGGCTCAAACTCATCAATAAAAAAAAACCCATCTGCCTATAGGAGACACATCTTTCCAACAAACCAGTGAAAACTATAGCTCATGGATTTTGATGTTTCAGTTTTTGGTTTCATTTCCTTAAGACAGTCTTTTTCTCATATTAAATTCTTCACTGACTCATATGTCATACAGTAACAACATTTTCTTCAAGAAGGTTTTTGATTTTCTTTTTCATTTCTTCAGTGACACATTAGTCATTCAGTAGCATGTAATTTAACTTCTTGGTATTGCAAATTTCTATTTTTCTTCCTCTTGTTGATTTTATTTTATGGCTTTTCATTTATAGGGATGTATAGTAGCTGTGTAATGGAGACTAACATATCCAGATGTGAGGATACAATGTAGTATGCACCTCTACTTCCAGATCAAAGATGGACTCCCAATGAAACGACTCCCAATGAAACTGCTCAATATATCTTGATAATAGGAAACTAGATTCTCTACTATTGTCCATGTCCGGAATGATGGACTTCTGACTGTTTATGAAGAACTATACTATTGTAATAATATAGGGGAAATCAGTGGTAGTTGGGAGATTTGGGTAGGAGGTAAGGGAAATCCCAGAGCCTATGGAACTGTATCACATACAATAATAATAATAATAAAATGAAAAAAAAAAAAAGACACTGAGAAAGGCAGAGATAGAAGGGTCTTGCGTGTGCTGGTTCACTCCTCAAATGGCCACAATGGCTGTAGGTAGGCCTGGAATTGCATCCCAGTTTCCCATGTGGGAGTGGGCCCCAAGTACTTGAGTCATTTTTCTTTGTATTCCCAGGCACATTAGCAGGGAGCTGGACTAGAAGTGGAGCAGCCAGAACACAAATAAGCACCCATATGGAATGCGGGCACTATAGGCAGCAGTTTAATCTGCTTGGTCACAATGTTAGCCCCTAATTGCTTTAATCAAAATCTCAGGTAGGAGGAGCTCATTCTTGGTTAATAATTTAATTTTGTTGTTGTTGAACACTTACACTGCACCACGCATTCTGAATGTTTAACAACTAGGATCTACGCTTCATGGAGTTTACATAAACAAACACCAATTCACACTCATAAGTATGTTAAAGGCTGATAGAAGAGGAAGAAAAAGCCAAAACAACCCGGAAAAGAGGACCACAAGTGCTAAAAAGGGTCTGAGAAGTGACAGTGATTAAGGGCCTCACTGAGAAGGTATAATTTAGAAAACAGCTTGGAGGAAGTGAAGGACATCATGGAGAAAGAAAATTTTCTACAGCAAGAGACTGCCTGGAGGGAGAGAGCACCCCAAGAAGCAGAGAAAGCTGGGAGATGGGGCGGGGAAACCTGAGGTGGACAAGCTCAGGAACAGGAGCTTGGGTTCCTGGATGGCCTTCACTGTGGGATTCTAAACACAGGAGTGATGCTGTTGACTGGCCTTTGAAACCACTGCTCTAACCAAGGAGGGCTAGCGATGGGATGAGGGCACAGACAGGGTAAGAAGACTTGAGGTTACTGCATTATGCAGGTAAGACAGAAATAAGCGGTATGGGCAGGGTCACTGCAATGAGAACTCATCCATGACCCTGTCGACATGACACCTGACTCCTCTTACCATTCCTGAAGCTTCCCAGACCCTTCTCACTCTTCCTCGCTTCCCTTGCCTTGGGCCAACCTCATCAGTTCCTTCAGCCTAAACCAGGTCCAAATGGATCAACACACTTGCCCCTGTTTGTTACTTAGAAACAAAAACATCTCTCATTCTGTCAAAACTGCCCCCTAAGACTTCATTTCAACCCCTCTAGATGCCTAAACAGCCTTGCTTTAAAACACATCCTTGTATCATTTTGTATCTTCAGTCTCTTCATGTCTAGTTTTCCTCCCTAGCTCATCTTCCTGTTCTAATCCTGCCTAATACCTCTCCGGCATGGTCACTGTGGCCACCGATTTTGATTTCCTCTTTCTCATCCACTGGACTCGAGCCTCAGTCCCCGTGGTGGCCTGTCATGATCCTGGCCCCCATGGCTCCTGAGTTTCACATTTCTCTAAGTGAGTCCAGATCTTCCTCTGTAGTTCTGTGTTCTCTCTTAGGCTGCTAGACTTCAGCATTTCCAGCAACTTAAAAGGCTACCAGCACATGGGTGAGCCATTGAGTTCTCAAACTTAACATTCCTACAGGATTCCCAAGGGACTCTGTTTCTGTCCTGACACTGGTCACTGCTGTTCAGTATTAACACTGGTCCTGCCTTTTCCTCCTGCATTTTGAGCACACTGAAAGTAGGGACCATGTCTCAACCTTTACAGTCCCAGAGTTCATGAAGCTGAGCCCTGCACAAGTGGCCTAAGTATACATAAACACACCTGACAACTTGGTGCTTCTGAAAAGTAAACTTTCTGAGGAACATCAGATAAAAAACAAATTACTGGTCAGTATTTTCTGTAAAAGGCATTACTTGAACTTGAATTAAAATTCTCATCTCCTTAAGGTTTGGCCAGTGTCAATTCAGAAATATTACTTCTCCAACTTTTTCAGGTAGGCCCAATCCTAGACATGTACTAATATCTCAGAAACCACAATGTAGATGGAAACTTGCATTATTGGCCACTGAATTCAGACTAATAAAAAACTTCGAGGAATTTGTAAAAAGAATGCTTTTCAGTAAAAAGCCAAAAACCAAAATTATTTTTTTGGCAGCATTCAACAGAAGAAAAAAAGCAAGGGCAAAACACTGTGTAAAAAATATTTTCTTTTCAAAAGGACAGATGGGAAATGAGATCAGGGACTTCCAGGCCTTTGTAAGTGGAGGGGCTTGGCTTCCTCCCCAGGGCGCTGGTTTGTAGATCATTATCAGCCCATGTAAGCAGGAGAGGAAAAGAACCAGAGGGAAAATAAAAATGAGGATGTTACTGAAAGGGAAATGGAGGAACCACATTTTTCTGCACAATGCTGAGAACTTCTGTGATTCTCCTGTATCAAACACTTCTCCAAAGGGCAAAATGTCCAGGATTTGCCATCTCAAATTCTCTTGGCTCTATATTCCCACCCTTCATTACAGCCAAAGGCAAAGCATCGGAGCACCTTTCTGCACTCAGACTCTGCCCAAAGCGCTAATGATTATGATCATTTCACACAGAAATCCTCCAAAGGGAAGCACTGTTTTCAAATATGAAATGTCAAGTACTGGCTTTTAAGGAGACCCTTAAACGGATGAAGGACCTTCTGATGTTGTGCAACCCTCCCCATCATTCAGCTCCAGAACTTTTCATCTTTCAGAACTAAATGCCATACTCATTAAGCAACTTCCCATCCTGCCTGCTCCTGGATGCTGGCAAACACTGGAACCTTTTGTTTCCATTAATGTAATTACTCTAGGTACCTTATATAAGCGGAGTCATACAGTATTTTTCCTTTAGTCACTGGCTTATTTTAATTAGCATAATATCCTCAATGTTCACCCAGTTTGCAGAAGATGATAGGACCTCTTTCTGTTTAGGGCTGAATCATATTTGTGATATGCATTCAACTGGGGAGGGCTCATGAGCTGCTTCTGTCTCTTGGCAACTGTGAATAGATACTGTGAGTATCTTCCAGGTTTGGCTTTCTAGATTCTTTGCTATACACCCACAAGGGAAGGCATCAAGCTCTTTTTATTCTCCCATACAAACACTGCCCTTGATTGGCCCCCACCAGACACTAAAGGCTGACTTGTATAAATTGAACCATATTCATAAACTACCCTCCACCATCCCACTTTCACCGTTCGCCACCATTGTCTGCCACTTTCATAAACACATAAACATTAGTGGGCTATGTAACAAAATCAGAATACAAGGACCATGAAGGCCAGATGCACATTCAGTGACTTGATCACAAAGATCAAGGGCTGTCAGCCGCCACATCATGACCCATTAAAAGGAGGTCCACTTGGGGGCTGCCATTGTGGCTCAACTGGCTAATCTTCCACCTTCAAGTGCCAGCATACCATATGGGTCCTGGTTTGTCCTCCATTTGCTCCACTTCTGACCAGGGAAAGCAGTGCAGGATGACTCAAGTCCTTGGGACCCTGAATCACATGGGAGACCCAGAAGAGGCTCCTGGTTAAGACTCAGCTCTGGCCATTGTGGCCATTTGGAGAGTGAACCAGGGACTGGAAGATCTTTCTGTCTCTCCTCTCTATAAATCTGCCTTTCCAATTAGAAAAAAAAGTTCCATTTGAAGGAGAATCATGACTAGGAGTTAATATCAACCCATGTCAAAGTAGGCGTCTTGGACATTATATTCAACTATATAAACATATGCCATTGCATAAGTGGTCAGTCAACTTACATATCTTGATCTAAACCACATTGACCTAAACATTATCACCTCTAATTGTTAAGACGCACCTATTTTTTGCTTATGAAAAAGTAAGCTTCTCAGATGTTTCCAACAAAACTTGGAGCCAGCACTGTGGCTTACCTGGCTAATCCTCCCCCTTTAAGCACCAGCATCCCATATGGGTGTCAGTTTGTGTTCTGGCTATTCCACTTCTCATCCAGTTCTCTGTTTGTGGCCTGAGAAATTAGCAGAGGATGGATCAAGTCCTTAGGACCTTGTACCCATATACAAAACCCAAAAGAGGCTCCTGGCTCCTGGCTCCAGAGGGCCTCAGCTCTGGCCACTGCAGCCATTTGGGAATGAAAGAGATGGAAAATCTTTCTATCTCTCCTTCTTTTTGTAAAACTACCTTCTTAACAAAAATAAATAAATCTTTAAAAAAAAACATACTTGGTAAAACCACAAAACTCCAAGAAAAATAAAAATTCATTAACTATCAGAAAAGTATACTTTTTAAGACTCCATTTCAACTGTTTCTTTTTCCCCAGAAATGACAGTTTCTATCAAACTAAATGACTGAACCAGCACTCACTTTTACAAATCTAACCGCTGGGACTTTCTCGTATGCCACACGATGTTAATATTTACTTCTTCCTCTTTCTCTCTTTTAGATTTTATTTATTTATTTGAAGGGCAGAATTACATAGAGGAGAGGCAGAGAAAAAGAGCTCTTCCATCTGGTTCACTCCCAAGGCTTTGGGCCGTCCTCAACTGCTGTCTCAGGCCACAAGCAGGGAGCTGGATGGGAAGCAGGGCTGCCGGGATTAGAACCAGCGCCCATATGGGATCCCGGCACATTCAAGGCGAGGACTTTAACCACTGGGCTACTGCACTGGGCCTAGCCCTAAATTATCGTTTTTAATACTAGGCTTAGGTTTACATAAAATTCCATTATTTTAATAGTTCATTAATATAATTTGATTATTTACGAGTAGTTCCGTAAATCACTCTGATTTCCTCATTTGACCATCTCATACTGACTTTGGTTCCTTGGTTATGAAATAAATAAAATATGTCCCCTGCCCTACTATGTTCCCTATGCCTCTAGTAACACAATGATAATTCTACCTATTGTCTGCCTTAGAAAACAAAATATGTGGCACTGCTGATGCACTGTCCTCATCCAGCTAATCTGACATTGAATAACATCCCCCGAGACAATATAGTAAGAAAGCAGAGTAAAAATTGTTTCACTTGATGAGAAAGTGGAAGTCTGTCAGAGAACAAAGCCCAGTACCCACAATGAGAACCACCACAATGACTGTTACGAAGATCAAAGTTGAAATTTAAGTCCATTTCTCTCTGGCAAAACTTTCCCCAAACAGAAAATAACCTGTTCACTCATCCTTGGCCAGCAAACGTCAATGTCTTCTTTGCCTTTCTTAGAATATCTGCGCCTGGTATCACCAGAGAAATAATTACAGCAAGAAGGACAAGGGTTTTTTTGCAAAGATCCAATCACCTGACTGCATAAATGCCAATATCCAACCTGCTGGTCCTTGGGATAAAAGATGAAACTAAATTAACTTTATCTTGCTTTTTGGTTTGCCTCCTAAGCAATGTTATCTCAGATCTGCAAATAAAACTTTGCATTTTAAGTTGCAAAGCTCAAGCCAAAAACAAAAAAGACTTTGTTACACTCATGAGTACCAAGAACACGTACATCATGCCCAGGGAAACCCAAGATAACCTTCTCTTCCTCAGAGAATAACACAGGAGACTGTGAACATGGAGCATAATTTGTAATCATTTTATTTTGTTTCTCATTTGCTGCCAAATCACAGCTAGGCAGTATCATTCCGGAAAGAATGAACTCATTTTTCCATCCCATGTCAGAAAGAGTGAACATCTGTGACAATTCTCACCTTTCCTCTCAACTGAAGTCTCTGAACGGTGGTGGGAGAACTTAGAGCAGTCATTTCACAGGTCACAGGAGGGCGACAGAAGTAACCACGCCTCCAATTAGTCCAGATGGCTTCCAGGTATTCCCCAGCACCGGCTTTCCTGGACAAGAGTGCTACCCTCACTCCTTGACTCCTGTGTCACAGCATCACCAGGAACTCACAGCACACACTGCATCCAGGGAAGAGCACGTTACCTACCTCACCCTAGAGGGGCAGACCTGCTAGCATTCCCACTTGATTCCAGGAGCCCACACTCAGAGTAAAACCTTTCACTGCAACCAGGATGCCCCTCCCGTAGACTCTACCATTGGCCAAAAAATGCTGAACAAAAAACCCTGAACACAAACCTAAATCAATTTCTTTTTTTTTTTTTAAGATTTATTTATTTTTATTGGAAAGGCGGATATACATAGAGGAGGAGAGACAGAGAGGAAGATCTTCCATTCAATGATTCACTCCCTAAGTGAGCACAATGGCCAGTGCTGTGCCAATCTGGAGCCAGGAACCTGGAACCTCCTCCAGGTCTCCCACGTGGGTGCAGGAACCCAAGGCTTTGGGCCGTCCTCAACTGCTGTCCCAGGCCACAAGCAGGAAGCTGGATGGGAAGCAGGACTGTTGGGATTAGAACCGGCGCCCATATGGGATCCTGGCATATTCAGGGCAAGGACTTTAGCCACTGGGCTACTGCACTGGGCCCGTAAATCAATTTCTTAACACCTCTGTGCCCACCAAATCAAACCAGAGTTGCAACTTCATGCAATTTCCTCTCTGCCCCCTGCACCCAACCTTTTCTCTAACATACACTTCTTTATGTTTTTATGTGTACATAATATTTTATGAAAATCATAAAAATTTCAACACACTTAGGACATATATGATAAGCATTATCTTGTAAATAACATTTTTTAAGCATCATGAATAATAAATCAACAGACAGGAACTGTGAAGCCCCAGCGCTGGGTTCCACTGGCGGTTACCTGGAAGTCATCGTAGGGGAAGAGCAGCATCTCCCGCAGGCAGTCATTGAGGATCTGAGTCTTCTTCTGGACGATGACATTTTCATAGTCCAGGGGCTCAATGAGCTTCGGCTTGGCCTGCAACACAAAGTAAATGAGTCATTGCAACATCTGTACAGATGTCCATTACTATATAGTAATGTCTTAACATTACAGACCTTTACACATTCTGGTCCACAAGTTTAGTGCTTCCCAGCTGCTTCATAAACACAGTGTATTATTTTTAACCATCAGCAAGGAACAGAAACAGATGATGATGAAAGTTGCTTTCAAAGACAAAGAAGGTCTGTATCCTGTTAGGTCGTTTGGCCATTTCTTGAGTAACTTGTACCTATATCAGTCCCTTTCAAGGCTCTGGGTCTGCCTGGAGTTCCCCAATACATAGGGAACCAACCCCAGCTCTGTAGTAAGGGCTGAATATCCTAGCGCTCCAAGCACAGCACCATTCCTTTTGATCCATGGCTCAAATGTATCCACAGGACTCATTATTTCATATAAACATTGCTCTGAGCTTCACAATATACCTCTCTATGTGGAAGTATCTATATATATAATTTCATGTATAATAACTAAATACAGAAGAATATAAGCTGAACCTAAACCAGGCAAATAGGGGAAAAAACACCCAAACTACGTAACCTAGGGTCTGTGGGTGAGCCCTAGGGGACAGAGATGTCTGTCCCTGGCATGCGAGCAACAAGTAAGTACAGAAGGAAAACAGTGTGGAGTCAGCATTGTGGCACACCCGGCAAAGCCACTGTCTACAATGCTGGCATGCCATATGAGCACAGGTTCAAATCCCAGCTGCCTCACATCCTACCAGGATCCCTGCCAATGCATCCGGGAAGCCAGCAGAAGGTGGCCCAAGCACCTGGATCCCTGCCATTCATGTGGGAGATTTGGATGGAGTTGCAGGTTCCTGACTTTGACCCAACCTGGCCCTGGCTGCGGAGGCAATTCGGGGAGTGAACCAGTAGATGAAAGATCTCTATCTGTTTTTCTCACTCGGCAATTCTGTCCTTTAAATACATAAAATAAATATCTAAAATAACTGGTACATCATTTCTTGCCATTGTCAAAGTCAGTCTCTTGCTTATCAGTCACTAAGATAGGATAACTTTCTCTATGCTAGGCACTTTACTGTCTAACCATAGGACAGTACACTGAATATTCAAATGCACCATTATACTTGTAGGAGGCTATCAGAAGTAACTCAATCCATTTATCATAGTTACTGTTGATGGTTCCCACATAATGGGGGAGGGCAGAGTCTGCTTCTAACCAAACCAGGAACAGAGGGTGGAAATCTGGCCTTCCCCTCAGGCTGTGAAGCCACCAAATTCTGGCAGGTCCCTCAGGCTGTAAAACCACTGTTGCACCAATGAGGGGCACAAACCCATATCCTCCCACTGAATAAGGGTCAAGCCCACCTGTTCCGGCTTCCCTGTCAAGAGGAGTTTAGAAAGCCCCTACACATCTCTTCCACGCCCTTCTTCCTCTGCAGTCCACTACTTCACGCGTGTATTTCTGCTGCACTGGGAAGGGAAGCCTGTGACCATGGTTCCTTGAAATAAAGGCCATCCAAACTCTTTTTATATATTCAGTTGAGTTATTCTTTCCCTGGTGGTCAATGAGTCTAACAATTGCAAGATTTTTAAAATTTATTTTTTGTTTATGTGAGAAACAGAAACAGCTTCCATCTCCTGGTCCACTACCCCAGATGCCTGAAACAGCTGGGGCTAGGCCAGACAGAAGCCAGGATCTAGGAACCTAGCAGGTTTTCCACATGGGTGGCAAGAACCCAACTACCTGAGATACCACCTGCTGCCTCCCAAGGGCACATAACCAGGAAGCTAGAATCTGAAACAGAACTGGGACACACACCCTGAAACTCAGTCAGATAAGAGATGTGGGCGGCCCAAGCCACATCTAAACCACTGCAATGAATGCCTGCCCCACATTTTTTAAACTGTTAGTGGAAAAACCTGATGTACCCAATCTCAACAAATGGCACACGTATCAAAGTGGTGATTTACATGCAGAAAATACATTCAGGATATCTGATAAGGCATCTAAACTGGAATTTGTAACTAAGACTCCTCAAAACCTTCCCAATACAGCTAGACTGGCTTTTGGTAATGTCAAGAGACATGCCCTGCCCTCTGCCAACCACATACCCAGGACTCAGCCATAGACTCCAAAGCCCAGAAGAAAGTGGAGCTCTGAGATGGAAGGAGACTGGCCCAGTGAATAACCTTGCACAAAGCCACCTGGTTCAACCCAGGCCCGAAGCATTCCATGAACAAGAGCTGGTGTCTACTGTGTTTAGTTGCTAAGACTCTGGAGTTGTCTGCCACAGTAGTCAGGGTCCTCTGCCTATATGTGTACACACCTAGGAAGGGTCTTCAAAGAGTACACAGAAAACAGGTGGTCTGGAAAAAACTACACATAGATTTAAGAAACTTTTGGCATCAAACTAAGTTCAATTCCACTTTTCTATAATTTTTTGGAATATACTTGTTAAATGCTCATACTTAACTTCAATTACTTGATTCAAATAGAATCTTTGGAGATGTTCTGACAAGTTAAGGGAAAAAGGCAAAGCCAAGACAAGTGCACAATTATCCTAATGTGATGAAATGCATTCTGGAGAGTAAAAAACCTGCAACATTGAAAACATTAAGGCTATACAGTGTACACCGAGGTAAATTTAACAGATAATAGTAAAGATGGAGGTAGCTCTCACAAAATGTGCATAATTTCAAAATGTACATTCAAAAAGGGCAAAAAGATTTTTACGGAACCGTTTTTCTTAAATAAAAACTGCCATGGAATTTTCCAATTTAGTTTAATTCAATCTTAATATGATTCATTCCTATTCCATTTCTATTTGTTACACTTCATATAGTAACCAGTCAGTAAATGCTTGTTGACAAAATGAAACAAGGTCATGATTAAAAACAGTCTCCTTAGGAACCATGACTGTATTCCAATACGACCCAAATATGCACATGCAGCTTTCTAGAATTCCATTTCACAGAGGTCACATGGAGAAGCACTCAGGGTGGGACAGACACTTTCTCTCTCTCTCTCTTGACCTCTACATGGTAACTGTCAACCAACAGCAGGCCACAGAAGCCATTCTTCAACACAGACAGGGCTGGATGTGTCCCTCCTACCCCTTCATGCAGGGTAAGGATGCTGCTGAGCAAGGCCTTTCCTGGGCTCAGGCTCTTCATTGGTTTGGTTTAGTTTTGCTTTGCTGCCTTCGGGGCCCTTTGGTGGTACTTATCTTCCCTGACTTTCACTGGCACCCTAGTAAATAGTTTCTTGCCCACCAGTTCCAACCTGCAGTACCTTGCACATCTTGATACCCTTCTGTAGGCCACAACAATTCTTTCAACTACATCTGATTGTTAGCCTTGAATGAGAATGGGAGCTCTTCCAAGTGTGTTTCCTTGGGTTCCAGTTTCCAGGCCCGGCAGGCAGGCAATGCCATAGCCACTGTTTCTGATACAAACACGCTCCTGTCACTCCCTCTCACTATGACACCTAACAATACCCCTCGAGCCCTTGTTTTATAAACATAATTTAACAACAGATTTTTTCCTCTAAAACCAAGTCTTAACCACAATGCAAACATGACATACAGCAGTATTTCATCACATAACGGGAACCACGTTCCTCAGCCCTTTGAGGCAACCTTTGTCTTCCCTGAGAAGTGCATGCCTGGTTAGTCCCAGTCCTGGCTGGGGATGCACCTGACCAGGCACTGGGGTGCGGGAACAGTCCATCTCATCCACTATCAGTGCCTTCCGACAAGCCTAGGTTTTAGTACCTGCGTGTGTCTCAGTTTCTAACCCAGGACTCAATGTATTTACTGGGGGCTAATCCACCTTAAAGGCCCTTACTTGTATGGCTCCCTCTCGGTGGCATTGGTCACTGCTGGACACCTGGGTCTAGTAAGATTTCCAGGAGCACACTCACTGTGTCCACCCAAGACTGGGATACAAGGCCAAAAACAGAGGCCACAGGGCAATATACCCATGTCCCGAAGAACTTGATCCTAAATTATTTAAGGGCATATTAAAATGAGTTACTTCATAAGGATGAATGTTCCCAAATCATAACCATTCACATACAAAAGAAATCTAAGAAAGACCTTTTTACAATCATAAAATGTCTGCGACATTACCAGACATGAAGCTAGCAGGAGCTGTTCTAAATAAAATACAAATTTTTGCTAATCATATAAAAGAAAGAATTATCTGCTCTTGCTGTAAAGAATGATAATACAAAATCATGATCACAGGAGAGGTGATAAAGGAATATGAAATAAAAATATGGGGAATAAAGAATTAGAGTGATGTGAAAGAAGCTCACTGATTTTTTAAAAAGTGTGTTTCTGTGGTCTTCTGCTAACTGTGGCTTGGGTTGGCTTTTTAAAATTTATTTGCTTCAATTTCTGTTCAAATTCTAAATAAATGATTACTGAGTTTCATTACTCAGTTGATCAAATTCTGAATTTTTTTGTCTTAAAGAAGGCCTCCTAGAGTCTGTAAGCTTCATCTCTCACAAACCTTGGATCTGATCTGATTATACTACAATGATGTAGATCAAATAGAAATGGGACAGCAGTGGTTAGGGAAGCTGAGCTGTTTGGGCTCAGTGGAATCAATGCATGTAAAAGGCATAAACTGGAAAAATCACAAGCAAATATATAAAAATAAATGCAGTTATTATTTAAATGTTTGCATAACAGGTTTCTTTCAAGACTTTTTGAGGGATATTCCCCCACATAATCAATTTTACCAATGTGTTTACAAAAACTTTCATCTACCCTCCAGGAATACATGAAATGACACAAACCATAATGGCAGGGATACGTACAAAGAAAGAAAAACAAGATCCAACATAGAGATAACTGTGTATGAAAGGTGGCACTGAAATTCAGGAACACAGCCCAAAGAACACATAACCAGATGTGGACATTATAAACAAAACCAAACACTGATGTAGCTTATGTCTGGGACGATTGAGAGGGACGACAGTTGAGGGTCAGGCCATCCAGAGAAGCAGTCCCATGAAGGCAGCTCTGTGCAAGCAACAGGACTTAGGGTTCCAAAGGAGAGACGAGAAGGCAGGAAGTAACCCACAAGAAACACTGCTCACAGATGGCTATGTGGCACTTCCCAGGAAGAAAAAGAGAGGCAGCTCAGCAAGGAATCTGAGAGGCCCAGGGCCCACAGAGTGTCTAACAAAACACAAAACCTTGGCTCCAAGGAGATTGGTGGAACTGCCGATGGCAAGGATCATATGTTCAGCACGGTCAGAGAGAAAGAGGGCCTCATCTCAAGGGACAACATGGGCACAGCTTACTGACAACCTGCCAATCTCCACATGTGGAACACAGTAGCTGGTGGCACAGCAAAATTCCAGCCATCACACTTCCCTACAGCTCTCATGGATGCCCAAGGGTATGATCCACAACGTCCAACCCCCAAAATCTCGTAGAGATTTTCTGAACTAATTCCTCTGCAAGTGTTTTCAGCTTTGGGACTGGCAGTCCACATCATGCAAACTGAAATTCCAGGTCAAAGAGAATCCTTTCAGTGCCAGGAAAATGAGATTTCTTTGGAATCCAGCAGACATGGAGAGCAGCCACTCAAAAACTGTGTTCAACTTCAGCAAGCTATGCAGATGCATACAAAATCTCAAAAGCCACAGCAGAGCTTAAGCTCCGAGGCGCCCAGATTCCACTGCTCTTCCTTTGGACATCTGTCACGTGAACTTACTAGCTGCTTCTTGCCTTTGTGTCTGTGCTCATTAAATGTTAACACCAGTTGAAATCCTGAATGTCACTCCTTGAAATAGCAGACTAAGGAAATGGGCAGGTCTTGGGACATTCTATTTTAAGAAATGAGAAATATTAAATCCTGCTTATAAAGAATTTAGAACTTCCTTGATTCATCTGCATAGCTATAAAAGCTACTAGATGGGCTGAGACAAAAACCGTTCATGAAATCTAGTTTATTTTCAAAGTCTTCCTACTGTCACTGACAGTACACCAGCACCATTACTGGGGACAGGGACCAAGAAGCCTACAATCAAGAAGGAAGGAGCTGGGCAGGTGTTGTGGTACAGGAGGTTAAATTGCTACATCTGACACAAGCATCTAATATCAGTGTAGTGGTTTGAGTCCCTGCTGTTCCATTTCTCTCTCTTTCTCTCTTTCTTTATTTCAAGATTTACTTATTCTCACTGGAAAGGCAGATTTACAGAGAGAAGAAGAGATAGAAAGATCTTGCATCTGCTGGTTGACTTCCCAAATGGCCGCAACAGCCAAAGTTGATCTGATATGAAGCCAGGAACTTCTTCTAGGTCTCCTATGTAGGTATAGGGTCCCTAAGGCTGTGGGTCTTCCTCTACTGCTTCCCCAGGTCACAAGCAGGGAGCTGGATGAGAAGTGGAGCAGCTGGGACATGAACCAGTATTGCCCATATGGGAAGCCTTATGTGGAGGTGAAGGATTAGCCAACTGAGCCATTGTGCTGACCCCTATTCCACTTTTGATCCAACTTCCTGCTAATGTGCCTGGGAAGTAACACATAATGGCCACCCAGAAGGTGGATGGAGTTCCTGGCTCCTGGCTCCTGGCTTCAGCCTAGTCCCGACCCAGTTGTCACAGTCATTTGGAAGAAAACCCATGCATAGAAGATCCATCTCTCTTTCTGTCTCTATCTCCATCTCTTGCAAATAATGCTTTAAAGACAGGCTCTTTGAAAACAACTGCTAACGAGTATGAGCTATACAAGCCTTGCTATACTACCATTTTGTACATAACTCTTACTATATACTGCCACCAAGAACGTCCTGAAGTTTTCAGAGCTGCCTCCTTCCTCTCAGAAAAGAAAAGTGCTACCACTAGTTACGGGCTCCTTCTCTCCAAGGTATCACTAAGCCTTCCAGGATGTACTGTGCTGGGTATTGAGGACACCAATATCAAAAGGACACAGCCTGCCCTTGAGAGCCTCCAGTCAGCAGGAAGGCAGGCATGCAAAAGACGAGAGCAGAACGGATAGCAGCACAGAATCCTCAAGTGACACAGGCCCACTTGGTACACGGGAGCTCCCCCAGCTGGATAATGAACTCTTTAAAGGCAGAGAGGTTTCTATGGTATTAATTACTTTTTCCAGCACCTGACACACAACAGGCATGCAGTCACTACATGGTGGCTGAGTGGAGGAACCTGAGCGTACAACAGGTTGCTGGGATGGAGTCTAAGAGAGAATTAAACCACACAGCCCTGTGGTAATGGCTACTGTCAAGAAGATGAAGAGTTAGGTGTAAAGGATGCGACAAAACTTAAAGCGCATCTTGTGGAAGTGTAAATTTGTATGGCTATGATGGAAAACATTGACCCTCTCCAACTCCTAAAAAACAGATTGAGCACGTGAGCCAACTGTCCCACTAGGCAGTGAAATCAATACTGAAAGTTATCATCTCCCCTTGCAGCCACCAGAGCGATATGCATGTAGCCAAGAAATGAAAAAAATCTCAGTATTCACTCATGGAAGAATGGATCAAGAAAACATGTTGCATGTGTACTATGGAATACATTTCATCTACAAAAAAAAGAACTGCTTCTAGCACTAATGACAATATGGATAAATTTATGCTAGGTGAAATAATCCCAGGCACAGTACAATCCCAGGATACAAGTACAATCTTAAAAAAAGTTCATCTCACAGAGAAGAGTAATTCTCAGAGCTTGGGGAGGGTGGTAGACAAGCACAAATGGGAAGACACTGGTTAATGAGTATAAAGCTACAGTTAGAGTAAGTTCTGGAGATCTATGGCACGGTAGGGGATCAAGGTTAACAATGCTTATATTTCAAAAAAGCTAGCAGAAGAGATTTTAAAAGTTCTCTCCATAAAGAAATAAGAAATATTTCTAGCGATGGATATGCTAGTTATCTTGACTTGATCACACAAAACATACACATATCAAAACATCATTGTACCCTATAAATATGCAAAATATTATTTGTCATTCCATTTCAGAGATCCTCTCTTCTGCTGTATTTGTTCTGTTGGTTAGGCTCTCAATTTTGTGCTCTAAGTCAAGGATTTTACTTTTTATTTGTTGTATTTCTGAGGCTATGTGGTTCTTGAATTCCTTGAAGTCCTCCCAATTCTTCTCATTGTCTCTGACATATTTTAACATTATTTTTTTGAATTCCTTGTCTGGTAGATCTTCTATGTCTTCATCTCGCATCTCCGAAATAGACATTGGCTTTCGATCCTTTATTGGTAGGGTGTTGGCACTCTCATCTGGATCATTACCTTTTCTGGTATTTCTTCCCATTGTGTTAGTGTTTCTTTTTTGAGAGACCTAGGCACCAGTGTGCTGAGGGGTCTCCAAGCACTATCCTGTAGAGATCGGAGTCTGCAGGCGTGGAGTAGCAGGGTGTGGGAATTTTCAAGGCACTTTTGGTGCGTCTCCAGAACACTGGACCTCAGGGCGCCACTTCCAGGGCCCAGAGGATTCAAAGCGCACTCTCAGCTCGTCCCCTACAGGTATGCTACCACAGGGCGTGGGGGAGTGAAGGCACTCTCTGTGCGCGCCCCCTGTGCACTGGATCACAGGGCTCGGAGCAAGGGACTATAGGGCGTGGGGTGTTCCAGGTGCTCTCTGGAAACGCCTCCTGCGCAGGCCCGCCCACCCCAGCACTTGCAGGGGACCGACCGCCCCGGCGCTAGCAGGGAACTGCCCAGCCCAGAGGCATGCTTGGGTTCCTGTGGGATAGCACCGCCCAGCTGAGTGCCAGACCGCAAAGGCACAGGGGAGTATCCAGTGTGCCTTTTGCCTTTCTCCCAGACACAGTTTTGGCAGTTTCAAGGCACTCGCCCTGTGTCTCTAGAGGCTGGAGTCTGGGGGGGGGGGGGGGGCGCGGGGAGACGAGCACCAATTGTGTTCAGGCTCTGTCCGTGCCCCTGGGGGGCCAACTCCCGAAGCCTCCAACCCACCACTGTCCCCACCCAACTCACTCAAACCTCAGGTTCTTGCACTCTGCCTCTTCCTCTGGTGGGAATCCTAGCCGCCGGTGCGTCTCCCGACTGCTGCGTCCGTTGCTGGTCTCAGCGGGCCGCGATGGCAGGTCCCGGGGGTTGGCGACCAGGGTGGGCAGATGCCGGCGGGTCCCGGTGATTCAGGGTCCTGGTGTCCGCAGCGGGGCAGGTCCTGGCGAGTCCTGGTGACCAGGGTGAGCAGATGCCAGCGGGTCCCAATCACCGCCGGACCTCACGGCCACTGCGTCTGCGGGTCGGTCTTTGGGTGGGTCGGCGGCTTTCAGTGTCTGCACTCAGAGGTGACTCAGCAGGTCAGGAGCGGAAAGTCGTCTTCCCTGTCTTTTGCTTTGTTTTTCCCTGGTTGCTCTTCCGAGTTGCATGGATTTTTTTGGCTCCACACTGTCCAGGGAACTTCACGTTCTTCTCCCTGTAGTTCTATGCTGCTCCACTTACGCTTTTGTCGCGTTCTAGCCCTCTCTGTCTGTGAGCTCTCTCACAGTCTTCCTCCTATGTCGGCCATCTTGCGAGTCCTTATATTTGTCATTCGAAAACAAAACTAGGGAGATGAACCAATTAGTCAAGATCCATGGTGAACTGAGGATTCCTTGTGAATCATTGAGTATGCTCAAGAATAGGACTAGATTTTAGAGAGCCTGAAACTTGTATAACAGAAATGAAAGCAGAGTTTAACAATGCAAAATAATGAATTAAAATATTTGGGGGCCAGTTTGGATGCGGACCAGGCTAGTCCTCTTCCTGTGGTGCCAGCTTCCCATATGGACTCCAGTTTGAGTCTCTGCTGCTTCAGTTTCAATCCAGCTCTCTGCCTAGGACCTGGGAAAGCAGAGGAGAATGGCCCAAAGCCTTGGGACACTGCACTAATGTGGGAGGCTCGGAAGGGGATCCTGGCTCGCAGCTTGGGACCGACCCAGCTTTAGCCATTGTGGCATTTGAGAAGTGAAGCAGCAGATGGGAAGATACTTAAGTTTTGTTAGCTCTACAATAAAGCCTTCTGGAGACTGGTGGGTTCAAGAAAAACAGGTGGGTCACAGCTGCATAGAGGTAAGAGGGGTGGAGAGGTCAAAGACTTGGGACACTGGGCCCTGGAAGTCAGGGAATCCAACATTATAGAGAAAAACAGGACCTATGACAACACCTTTCTGAAACGAGCTGCTCCAAATGGTCACTGCCTGAGGTGAGCACCAGGACTGCACAATGGATACTCCAGAGGAACAATGGTTCGTCAACCATGGGGCTATGGTTCCTCTGAATAGGAGCACAACAATGGCACAGAGGAAGGCTCTGCACAGGGGTCCCTGTTCCACATTTGTGCAGCAGCTCGTATGCTCCCTTCTAAAACAAGAACAAGTATGTAAAAGGGTATTTACTGAGGAGTACTACCAGCTCACCTGGGCCAACCATCCCTAGACTACAGACTGCAGGGAAAGATGAGGTCAAAGTGCTACGTGGGCCAAGATGCAGAAGGCAATGGGGAAGCCAGCAGCCAGCAGGAGCAGCACAGGGACTGAGAGAAACAAGCCCACATCACACATCATCCTCTAGCTAGCTGGAGGAAGGGAATCTCGCATCACCTTGTAATAGATAGACTCTTCTGGCCTTCCCTGAGGAGATCGAACCCATGGGGCTGATGGCAATCAGGCCACAGGCCCATTCTCATTCACCCACAGACTTGTTCAGATTGCTAAGTAGCATGTGTAGGTACAATGATCTACAGGCTATTTGGAAGCAGTAATTCCACACACTGCAAGCTCCTGCAGACATCCAGCCCTTGCTTTCGGAGGACACCCAGGGGTGTGAAGGTGAAGGGCCTGGCCAGGGGTTCCTGGTGGAGCTGTCCAAGCTGTGGCCCAGGCTCTTCCTTGAGCTCTTACCAAGACAGTGTCCACATTTTGCTATCTGCCCTTTCACTGACCATGTGCATGGAATAAAAATAAACGGGGATGTGGAGGGCAGTCAAATAAGCTCAAAGCTGAGCACTTATACAACAACAGCTGATTTAGACAGCGTTTAAAGGAAAGCAGAAGGAACATCCAACTCTCAGGCCTCTAAATATATTTCTCACACTGCAGCAGGACAGCATCTGCAGAACAGACTAACAGCAACAGTGACACAATTGTGAATCCAGCTTCTTATATTATCAACACTAATAAGATGCTCAATTCCCTTTTTAGACAGCACTGTAAAATGCACTCAAATTAGAGATCAGATCACTGAATGAAAATTTTATTGCATAAAGTATGTCTATATTAATAAAATTTGGACAAAGTCAATTTGACAGAAGAAAGAGTCTGGATTTTGTATTTGTCATTCTAATAACAACCATGGCTTTGTTATTAAAAAATTATTATCCCATCGCTAAAGTGAGTAAAGACAGCAAAAATGTCAAACCCACAGCACTGAGAAAACATAAAATACAAAAATAAAAACTGAGTTAATAATGAAGATAGTAATAATAGTTATAGTGATTCTACTTAACTAAAATCTACAGAACCTCTCCCAGTTGGTTGCCTGTGCTCAGTGGGGATGCTGCAAGAATGCTAATGAAGAGGGGAAGACAAGACAGGAATTTAGGGGACTCCCTCCATGGCCAGAGTCACATGAGGAGAGAGCTGGGTACATTGGAAAAGGCTCCCTTGCAAAGACAGTGCTGCGAGTGTCTTCGTTCTATGTGGACAGAGGCATGGGCCATGGCCAGGCAAGGAGGGGTGTAAGGAGAACAGAAAGATAAGGAGACAGAGCCTGAGGGTTGGCCCAGCACGTGTCACCCACACACGTTCCCCCAGCTTCTAATTCTGCCCACCTTCACTTCCCAAGCGAGACATAATCAAGAAAAAAAAAAAGATGCACCACATGCAGAGTCATAGAAATAATTCTATCTTGAAATCATACTATGGATTCTTTTCTGGAGAATACTTTCTTTTAATCATGATCTGAAATTGTTAATTCTGGCTGTGGAACTGACACTGAAAATGCCAATGCCAGGTGAGTAGCCACAGTCATATTTCAAAACAACTTCCTCTGTTACTTGCTTTAAGAAATTGAGGACAGGGATGGAATATTCATAACACAGATCTGGTTCACAAAAGAACTTCTGCTGACTTCATTACCACACAGGCAGTACAGAGACTGGCTAAGCGCAGGTGCAAGGAGTTAGAATGTAAATCCTAGAGACCAAAACACTCTTATTGGAGATGGTGATAGTAAAGTATGGCCTAGCCACCACTCTGACAGTGAAGGAACACAGCATCAGCCTCACCTGGAAATGTCAGAAATGCAAATTCATCCCAAATTTCCTGAATCAGCAGCTTCAGGGATGGGATTCAGCCACTGTGTTTTTCAGCATCCTCAAGGTACTCTGGGGCCCACTCATGCTTCAGAAACTACTATGCTGGTCCATGTGATTTGGTTTGTATGCTAATTTTTTTCAAAAATTCCTAGCATATTGGCTAAGAGACCTTGGGGTGAGTTGCTTATTTTTTTTTTTAAAGATTTATTCATTTTTTATTACAGCCAGATATACACAGAGGAGGAGAGACAGAGAGGAAGATCTTCCGTCTGATGATTCACTCCCCAAGTGAGCCGCAACGGGCCGATGCGCGCCGATCCGAAGCCGGGAACCTGGAACCTCTTCCAGATCTCCCACGCGGGTGCAGGGTCCCAATGCATTGGGCCGTCCTTGACTGCTTTCCCAGGCCACAAGCAGGGAGCTGGATGGGAAGTGGAGCTGCCAGGACTAGAACCGAGCCCATATGGGATCCCGGGGCTTTCAAGGAGAGGACTTTAGCCACTAGGCCATGCCTCTGGGCTGAGTTGCTTATTTAACCTCTAAATCTGTATATCTACATTTGAAAAGGGAGGGAAGTAACAATCGGCTATCATCATCACAGCCTTACTGAAGGATTTTAATAGTAGTGCCTGATACAGAGTCAGAACTCACCAATGAGATTATTAAATGATAACTTAATCCCTATGTTGGGTCTTTTGGCTGATTACACACATATGACCTCACTGAACCTCTCCCAAACCCTGTAATTTATAGATTAAAACAAACAAACAAACAAACAAACAGTAGCTCAGAGGAGTTAGATCATGTATGTAGAATGGTGATCCTAGGGGTAACCCAGCCTAAAATCAGGCCCTTCCCAACATGCATGATGCAATTTGCATCTTGTATACCCAGAAGCACCTCCACAGAGCCTCCATTCCTCCTTGTAAGAGAAACGCTGAACACTGTTACATACCAGAATGTTGCCCCTTCCACTACCAGTGAGGACAGAAATTCAGGGCTTTCTGCCCAGCTTTGTGCTGTCTGGCTGTACTATACTGCCAGAGAAGACATAAAAGGCAGAGTCCCCCCACAAAATACTTTTTTTTTTTGCGGACAGAACAGTTTATTTTAGAAGGGACCACGTGAGCAAGGAAGGGAGAGGGAAGCGGAAAGCACCCCCAGGAGAGACGTCCAGGAGGTGGGGTAACTCTCGAAAGGGGAGGAATAGAGAGACACCAAAAGTTTGAGGAAGGTCTTGGGATTTTAAGTGTTCCCTGACCTCTCCTTGTTGGGCGGGAACCTACAGGTCAGATGTTCCCCATTGGTGATCTCTTAATCACAAAATACTTCTTTTCTATTTCAAGGACATTAGATATACTCTAATGCTATTATATAATGTAATTTGCATGACCACCAAATTTTTCAAGGCATGATCACTGCAAGGAAATCTCAATGTGTGACACTTCAATTGTGATGCTACTTACTTCCTACCACTTCGTAACTACAATATTCCATCCAGCAGTTTATTCCTCAAAATAACAACTTTGAGGCCTTTACCCTATGAAAATATTAGTTTACAGACCTGCAAGGTGCCAGCTAACAGGCACATGAGACTATTCACAGGCATAAAAGTAATATCAACTATCAAGGCTGGGGCCCAGCGTGGTAGCCTAATGGCTAAAGCCCTCACCTAGAACGCATTGGGATTCCATATTGGCACCAGTTCTAATCCGGTGGCCCTGCTTCCCTCCAGCTCCCTGCTTGTGGCCTGAGAAGGCAGTCGAGGACGGCCCAAGGCCTTGGGATCCTGCACCTGGGAGGCAAGTGGGAGACCTGGAAGAGGCTCCAAGCTGCTGGCTTCAGATTGGTGCAGCTCCGTTGTGGCTGCTTGGGGAACAAACCAACGGATGGAAGATCTTCCTCTCTGTCTCTTCTCTCTGCATATCTGACTTTGTAATAAAAATAAACAAACGTTTTTTAAAAAAATCAAGGACCCTGTGGTGAAGCAGGTTAAGTCACTAGTTAGGATGTGTGCATCCTACATCTGAGTGCCAGTTTAATATACAACTACTTCATTTCTGAGCTAGCTTGTTGCTAATGTGCCCGGGAGGCTTAAATGGTAACATTTTGGAAATGCCAGGATGAAATTATATTATTAAAATTAATAAGACCTTTTATTGTAACTTGGCTTTGGAAAATTTAAAACTATACCTGTCATTCATATTGCATTTCTACTAGCTATCAGAATTGCAGTAGATTGTATGAAATTTTTAATACACATAACCTAAAACTTCATGACAAAACAAAGAGCAGCTGACTTTCTGAAATTTTTACCCAGGAAGGCAGTACTTATGAAAAAAGTGTTACATTAGAGATGAAATAACAGTGCCCATCGGGTCTTGGTCATCTAAAGCAGGTAACTTGTGTCCCAATGTTTCTGGCAGGCCTGCCTTTTCTAACTTCCTTTATCCCTTTCTTTGTCCTCTATATTTGGGATCTCTAAAATTTTCTGGGAAGCAGCTGTGATAATGTCACACAATGATTACTGCAGACACACTCCGATTACCAGTGATGACATCAGGGCTTTAGCTATGGCTACCAGGAAGCCATAGAGGAGAGTTGCAGTGCTGCCAACAGGAGGTGCTGGTTAAGAGAAGCAAAGAGAGAGGAGTCTGACTGTGGAACCTAAGATCCCACTTCTGTACTCAAGGACTTCCAGTAAAACGTGAATTAACATTTTAAATAACAGAAGTGCAGGAGAGTGATGAGGCACACTACCCATGCATTATATAAGTCAAACAGGTTCCTCTGGTTGCCTTGCTTTTTACTTTTTGACAGTTAGCCCATTTGGACACTGATGGCTTAATCTCTGAAGGTGGCAGTGAGAGAACAAAAAAGAGAATGAACTTTGGCTCCAGTCTCTCTTGGACACCCTGCTTGCACTCATTCTTTGCTAAGACATTCCCCAAAAAGTCTCCTTAAGCAGGTAGAGCACAACAGCAAAGGGAGCTTTTGCACTACATCAGAGATGAGATAGTGGGAAGACAGCAAATCCTCTAGGGGGATACCTGGCAAACACAACCCCCAAATCCCCCATCAGCGAGGATGACTGAAGTACAAACCCTAGCTACCATATGACAAAGATGCCTAATAAAATGCTGGAATTACAACCTCGTGTCTGGCCACAGGGACACATAACCTACTGGGGGATGTGGGAAGAGGATTTTAAAAGATTTCTGGAAGGAACTGGCAGGTGAGCTGGGGCTTGAGGCAGAATTTCCTCCTTTTATCCAGAGCTGTGAGTGCAAGCGAAGGCAGCACGTAGCTCTATTGTGACAAGCCCTCCAGGCGGAGTGAAGAGCCCGAGTTGGGACATTTCTGGAAACTACAGGAGATGAGGCTAGCAGAGGGTTCAGAGCCAGTCTCTCGGAATGAAGGCGGTCGTGATTTGAATTTTCCAAAGAGGAGAGTCACAGGAGGCAAATCATGAACAACCATCTCAGAGTTTCGGAAGCAGTGGCCTGCAGCTTGATGGATCATGGCTCTGTAAGCAAAGCCTGTATGTTGGCAGAAGCGAGAGTGGGCCAGGCAGTCCTGAGACTGTGCAGATGCGAAGGGGTCTCCAGTGCACCCCTTGCTGCTGCCTTTCCACTAGCAGTGAAAATTTCCACAGCAAGGAGATCTCCAGAACAGGCCCCCACCCCTGCCACCGCCAACACTAGTTACTCCCCAGGAGGTTGGCAGAGCCCTCAGCGACCCACTGCTAAGTGGTATACACAGTTGAAACACAGTGCTGACAACTTCCAAAGCCTCCAGACATCCTTCTCGGAGGCACGCGGCACTTTTCTCTACCACATGGCAGGATACTTTAAACTTCTGCAAAGTTGAAGAGAGGCTATCATTTCTAAGCCTTCTAGGTTCTAAAATAATCCTCACAGTCTGCTTGCTCAAGCAAGGGCTTCTTACACCTCCCGTCTAGTGTTCCCTGTTCACATCACTGGACTTATTTCCTACACTAAGTAGAAGCCCACATCCCATCTTGTAGCACACGTGACCTAAAACTCCACCAATATCATTTTTTTTAAACTAACCTTAAGACCTGGAAGTCACTCTCCAGGATCCTACAGGTTATTCTGGGATCAGAGGCACTCACAGGGAAACACAGAGCTTGAGCCCCAGAGGGACCCTCACATATTATTTACTACTTGCTTCTCATTTATCAAAGGCGAAAGCTGAAGCCTGGGAGGGAGAAGAATGTGGTGGTGATCCATGGAGATTAAGAGGCAGATCTGGAATCAAAACTGCATCTCTGATGTCATGGTGCTGGGTACCGGCCCACCTGTGCCGTCAGCTCCAGAGCCTGCAGCCTGAGCCTGGGGTTGCCTTGCACTTTGCCTCTGCTTTTCAAGGGGCAGGGGGACAGACCTGGGCCAATGGCAGCATCCTTCAACCACTTCAGGGATCGCAGAGCCCATTTCTGGATCATCCTGCATCATGTTATAAACAAATCACAAAATCAAATCGAGGAGAAAAAGCCAAAATGCCTCCAGACTCCTCTTGGCTATTCCATCATCCTACGCTGCTGCCTTGTAATGCTTGGAAAGATGACAGCAAAGAAAATGGAGATCCTCACACAATCCTGTGGGGTTTTCCCCTATATTCCCAACTTCTTCACAAATAACCATCCTCCTCTCTGTGCTGCTCAACCGTTGCTGCTCTGACACCTGCAAGATGAACACTCTCTAAAAAGGCTTAAGTGTCTGAAAGGTAATTGTTTTTGCCTTTCTTTTTTATGGCCTTTTAAAAAAAAATCTCTGAAAACCAGACAGATTGAGAGGGGGAGAGAGAAAGGTCTTTTATTTCATCTGCTAGTTCACTCTCCAAATGGCTTTAACAGCCCGGGTGGACCAGACCAAAGCTAGGAGCCAAACCTCCCCCGGGTCTCCCACACAGGAGCGGGGGCGCAAGTACTTGGGCCATTTTCTACCGTCTTCCCGGACACTGATGTTAGCAGGAAGCTGCTTCGGAAGGACAATATTTGAGATTCAAATCAGCCCTCCAAAATGGGATGCTGGCATCTCAAACAGTGGCTTTACCCCTACACCACAATCTCAGCCCCATGTCTACACTTTTTTTTTAATTTATTTTATTTTTATTGGAAAGTCAGATATACAGAGAGGAGAGACAGAGACGAAGATCTTCTGTCCATTGATTCACTCCTCAAGCAGCCACAATGGCCAAAGCTGAGCCAATCTGAAGCCAAGAGCTTCTTCCGGGTCTCTCACGTGGTTTCAGGGTCCCAAGGCTTTGGGCTGTCCTCAACTGCTTTCCCAGGCAACAAGCAGAGAGTTGGATGGAAAGTGGAACAGCTGGGACATGAACCAACGTCCATATGGGATCTGGGTGTATGCAAGGCGAGGCCTTTAGCTGCTAGGCTACTGTGCTGGGCCCCCATGTCTACACTTCTAACGTTGAACACAAATGATTCTTATTCCCATTAACAAACTGTGCATTTATATTCAGGTATGGGTTTTTAAAAACCTGATGAGGAGTCCATTATTCTGCTATGCCACTTCCTAGAGGTGTGTCCATCCTGAGTGCTCAGTGTACTCATCTGCCCAATCAAGTCTTGAGGACCATCCGAGGTAATACAGCTCAGGGGCATGAAACACTGACTGGTATGTGCAAAGCCTTCAGTGTCTGCTGAGCTTGTTATTAACCCAGAAAGAAACAGACAGGCAGAAAAAGACAACTGGCATGACTTTGTTATAAAAAAAAAACCAAAAAACAGTGACCAGCAATTCTGCCTCCACACTAAGACAGAACATGAGCAAAGAAAAACACAGCCATACTCCCAGAGCTGGGCAGCCAAGAATCCCAGAATCTGAAAGCATCTCAGCATTTTAAAAGAAAATTACTACAAGGGGCCGAAGTCCCTTCTCTGGGACAATTTAACTATAGTAATTAATAAAACCAAGTCCTCTTTAGCCTTTCAACACACGGTACAGATGTTGCTGTTCAGCCAAAATAAACATGTGTCTGCACAGACATTTAATAACTTGTCATGGTTATTCAATTCACATACACATACACCCTGAAGCTTCCTTCCACTAGCTAGTGCACACAGTAAGTGTGACTAGGTATAGCCTTGTTGACACAAACTTTAAAGATAAGCACTGGAGAGTTTCTGTAAAGCTTGACCAACCCTGCATTATGTGTTAAAAAAAAGAAAAAAAAATCAAGTCTCTTCCTGGAGCTGATGATGCTCTAGCTGCTGCCTACCTGAGCATCTGGAAAAGGAGGGTGAGGTTAACACTGTGCAATCAGCTGGAGTGAATGATGAATATCTTCCTTAGACCCAGTCCTTGCTGCGGGGGGACAGGAGGTCTCTTATCTCCTATGTGCTGTACAAGTCTGCCAAATCAGTACTTCAATGTGGGTTCAATGAACTACAAAGGAACAAAGGGAAAACACAGAGCACAGTACTGAGGTCTTGTGGCTCTGAATAAATGCCTCAATTTGGTTGCCTGAGATGATTGCTACATAAAGTTGGCAGGAACTTCTTTTATCATCCAGTAGTTTCAACACACACACACACACACACACACACACACACACACCACTTACCATATAAATAACATTAATTTTGTCTATGATAATGTGGAAAGGCTTTCTAAACCTGTTTAATGAACTTGATCACAGTCATCTTTTTTTTTTTTTTTGGTGTAAAAAGTTTATTATTTTAAAATTGACATTTACATTTTGACCAGAGTAGGAAGACTGTAGGGCTAGGGAAGTGTGAGTGAGATCATTATTTTCTTTTTTTTTTAAATTATTTATTATTTAACTTCATTAATTACATTGTATTATGTGACACAGTTACATAGATACTTGGGTTCTCCCCACCCCTCCCCATACCCTCCCACCATGGTGGATTCCTCCACCTTGTTGCATAACCACAGCTCAAGTTCAGTTGAGATCTTAAGTCCTGCAGGATAGTAACGCCATGATCATTACCCAGAAACTTAGACTTTAGATGCCTTAGCTCACTTAGTCGGCTATTTCTAGAGCAAACAGAATTTCAGAGATTAAAAACATGTTCCAGTGTCTTCCCTCTGCTTGGGAAAAAGAAGAGTTTGCAACTTCTGGACTGACCAGTCCAATCTGAGGCCATGTCCTTTCCAGACAGGGCACACATACTGCTTTCTGATAACTATTTAGCTAGTATATATAACCATGTGCTTATTAAAAAGTTAAAATAAGAACCAAAATGCAAAGAACCCAAAGTATGTCTCTTGAAAGATACTTTTCCAAAGATGGGAAACTTCAGCTCTTCTCTAATTTTCAACCTTCAGAGCCCCCAAGTAAGATCTGCCCTGCAGTCCTCGGCTGCTCACAAAGGGCAACCAGGAAGGGGTCACACAAGTGACACAGCACCCAGTCACGCGTGACTATGAGGCCGCACCCTTTCCTTCCAAACGGTGAGCAGAGACAATAAACTATTTCCTGGAACAACTTTGGAGTTTTAGGGGCAAAGACAGGTATTCAAATGTGAGCAGGGCAACTAACAGAGACATCAGGAATATCCTGATTGTTCCCTTGTTAGTCATTCACAGTTCACAAAGTCATTTTGCAATAAGTCTGGCAGTGAGCCTGGACAGGAACGGGGAAGTTTCACCATGGCCTTCCTCCCCTACTTTCTGTCACAATATGGAGGATAAGACCCTCCTACCTAGGGGCCTGTAGTTGAACCCTGCAGTTAGGAGGCCCCAGTACACACTTCTCTGAAACTCTGGCTTTCCCTAGCACTGAAGAAGCAGTCACTTCAGGGAATCTTTTGCTTTTGCCCCAGCAGAGGGAAAAGAAACATTACTGCCAGATGTGCGTGCAAGAGGAAACATCAGAAAAGCTGTGGAACAAGTAATATTCTGGCTCACGTACTCCTTTAACATACATGTACCACTACAAGAACTGGGGCATTGGCACTAACTGCAACTGCAAAAAATCAAAAGCAAATCAGGTAACTAGAAAGTTATAGTATAGGCATAAATTGGCACTGCTATGTAATCACAATAATACTGACATAAATCAATACATAGTAACAGAAAGATGTTCTTCACGTGTTTTGTGAGAAAAAAAATCAACATGAAATTTATTCTACTATTATATTTTCCCAAAACACACACACCTTAATACATACAAGCACACACACATATAAAGTTGTACTTCATATGCACAGGAGAAAGCCTGGACATATATAAACCAAGTGACTAACAGTGATCATGTTTGAAGAGTAAGGATAAAGGCACAGTGTACTTCCCACTTATATAAGTGCATTTCTTCTTAGACGCATAAATTGCTTTATTCTTTCTATTTCCTCCCCCAAAGACTATTTGTGC
Source organism: Ochotona princeps (assembly GCF_030435755.1). Taxonomy (NCBI): domain Eukaryota; kingdom Metazoa; phylum Chordata; class Mammalia; order Lagomorpha; family Ochotonidae; genus Ochotona; species Ochotona princeps. Next base: position 9,883,864 of record NC_080843.1, on the reverse strand, counting down.
AGATAATGCAAGTAAAACTTGATATCAAAACTCTACTTCCTGGATAAAGTACACTTAAATGTCTCTTGGTATAACTCATTCAAGTAACGGACAAAGTTCCAGTACATGGAGTCACTGACTTTATAATAAAGGACAGGACTGCAACAAACAGTTCTCACAGCTGTGCCTGCATGCTTTCTTACCCTGAGAAACAAGTCATAGTGTAGGCAGCTGGAGTCTCAGTGGCAACGTGCAGTCATAATCACAGGCCAGGGAGACCTGCCCTGGCATGGGCTCCTTCTGACACAGCCCCGTTTCTCTTCTCTGATATTGGCTCTTTTTATCCTCTCACCCACTGAAGGAAGAGAAACCCGGTCAGATAAGAGAATGCTGCTGTATCAGTTTTGTCTTGGCCTCTCCCTCCTACCTCTCTGCAGGTGCACACAGCCTGGCTCTACATCTGCCAGGGACATCTGGGTTCGCACAAGCTTTGGTGCTGGGCAATGTCACAGCAGCATAGTCTTACTCACTGCAGTGGGGAAACTGCCTGGAGTGGGACGTGACCTAAACAAATAACTGGATGTGAACAACAAATTGGTTGAGCTCTAGAAAGCAACAAGGTCTTAAAAAGTCACTGTGTGATTTTTTTTTTAAAAGAAAATATCACACTGCATCTTTTATAGTGTATTCAGTTCTCTAGACAAATATTTCTACACATATGGAGAATTACTGACAGGACTTTTCTAAAAGAATATTCCCAAGGAAACATAAACCACGCAACTTTCTCCCCCCAAAAATCACAGGCCATATCAGCTGGGAGTTGTAAGCAGTTAAATCTATGAAGTACCGAAGTGGCTGAAGTGACTCAACAGATAAATGAGCTGTTATACTAGCAGAAAGGAATCTGCAATAATGAATAACATTTCTAAACAATATACCAAGGGGTGAAAAAGAGACCAAACCTAACTTTCTCCAATGAAAATCTTCAAGTGAAAAAGACCGAGTTCAGAGTTAGCAACATAACTCTGAAGGTAAAACAATATGCAGACACAGAAGAGAGCAATTCAGTTCAAATCAAATGTATTATAAGAAAGTCTTTATTCAGATTGCTAAAAAAAAAAAAACCTGTAATTTAAGGAAATTAGTAGCCAAAAATGTTTTATGGTAATAACATATTAAGAAAGAATAACAACATAAAAGCACTAAGTCCTACTTTAACAATCGTTTTAACAGATCATTTGAAAGGCTCAATTGTCCCCCTCAGCAGAGCATATTGGTAATTTTTGCAGCTTGCTTAAAAATGTATGTGCTTTTATTGTACCAAAGAAATTCCAAGAGAGAATCACAACCTACTCATGGATGACAGCACAACCATTTTTCACATTCCTCCCTTGCAAAGCCCACTAAAGCACTTGACTGTATCCAAACTGCTAAGAGTTTAGCTAATGTGGAGAAGAGAAACTTTCATGCTAGCTGGTTTGTAGTTTAAGTTCTTTCCTACTCTGATCAAGGCAAAGTTGTTCCTAAACAGACTGAGGAAAAAACCACATGTAATTGGAATAGCTGGGTTTCTTTAAAATGCCCCCCGGGGGCACCTGCCTCATTTTCTCAATAACATAATACGGATAAAGTGTTTAATTTCGCAAAGCACATATTTTTCAACCCTACAGTTGCAACAGAATATGCCTTCATCGATTCCACTTGGAAACACTGCAATTAGGTGGGTCATACATTAGAACAAGACACAATTGTTTTTAAAAAGAATCTCCTGGAGACCATGTTCTCCCACAAAATAACAACATTTCCTTCCTCACAAAGAAAAATCAAAGTGGGACTGAAATTAACCTATGGGCAAAGAATCAGAGGGAAGGGTTCATAAGAGACAGGAGGAGCAACTTCTGAAACCAGAGGCACAAAACATCAAATACACATAATAGAGAGAGAGAGAGAGAGAGAGAGAGAGAAAGACACAGCCAAGCTGTGCCAATACTCTCTTACCACCATTGGGCCAGGGCTCTCTGCCTCCACCTCTCCCTGGGCCGCATCCTTGCACTGCAGTGGGGATTCAATCACCAACTCCTTTTTGACAGTTCTACTACTTGTCCTGCATTTATCAGCCTGCATTCTCTGCTGAAAATCCAAGTCAGAAAGTCTGCAACGGGGACAGCTGCAAGTCCCTGGCTGTGCCAGACACACATGCCAGTAGCCCAAGAAAGCAAAGGAAACTGGCTTCCCAGACACCAGTGAACCCCCTCTGGCTGGGTCTGCAGAGCCTACGGGGTAGGGAAGCATGACAGCCAAGGCCAGCCTCCAGGGGTGTTACTCCTGCTCAGAAAATGGGAGGCTCCCACTTGCTGGCCAAAGGAAAACAAGCCCGGAGCTGAACAATACACAGTGTACTGCCTCTCTGATAAAGACCAGCCCTATTGTGTCTGTTCCATGTGGCGTGGGCCAGATCAACCTGAATCCAAACAGTGCAGTGTTTAAAGGAAAAGCAGACACAGTTAGGCTTCTTTACAACTACTGCTGAAAAGTGACGCTCATGGCACACAGAAGAGCCAGCTAGTTCGTGTGGCTGTTCTAACATTCTGCAGTCTGTTCTATGACTGAACACTGGAAGAGGAGACAAGCAAGCTGCAAAGAGGTCCCTGTTTCCTGCCCCTCCGGGGTGCAGGGAGTGACAGAGAAGTCTCTCCCTGCAGGACCAACCACAGCGCAACCACATTTTACCTGCTGATTCATGTAGGAACAATGAGGTCATTAAACATTTTCATGGGATACTACAAATCACAATAGCACTTAAAATGTGCTTTCCCAAAAACTTTGCTTTTTTTTTTATTATCTCCTCACATTAACAGTAGAGTAATTTCTAAACTTATCTCATAAGGGGGAAAAAAATCCAATAAACCCCTTAAATTCGGTAAATCCTTAAAGAGTTTTATTTAAGCATTATAGGGAAAAAATCTCACTGAAGTTGGGATTAAGTCTCGCCCTGCACGCCTGCTGTAGAGCTCTTCCCACTTGCTCTGCTTAACTGAACTGAAATGAGTGGGGCTGGGGGGAGCACTTGGTAACACAAGGTAACAGAAGCGGTGGCAAGTTATCCCAGAGCAAGCACAGGTGCCTCACCTAGGGAAGCACACACACACACTTCTATGCAAGATACAAGTCTGCCACTTTCCAGACAAAGTAACTGAGGCTGGGGAAGTGCAAGGGCTTCCCTCCTTCTTCCCACCAGCCCCAATTGTGGCTGCTCCCCTTCAAGAACTAACCTAGGTCTCCACCATTTGCACACCTGGAGTGTGGGTATCAAATACATAAACAACCACAAAGGACAACGAGTCCGTAAGGCAAATAAGTGGTCTCTATAATCATACCTTCTTAAAATATCAAAGTTCCCATCTTTCTTCTACCAAGTCTGTGATCTAAAACGAAGCTACAAATTCTTGAAATTTACTTGTATATGAATACAAGAGGATATGAAACACAATGCAAAGAATCTCAGGTATTTCACATGTGTAGAATTTAAATCAAAAATTGGAAAAACAGCCTGTAAATCAGAAAAGCAAGAAAGGATGCAGCAGAACAGATAAAGTGGGCCTAAGTAAAGGATGGCACAACCAACTCAAAAAATTCTAAACCGGGCCCGGCGTGACAGCGTAGTGGTTAAGGTGTTCACCTTGAATGTGCCGGGATCCCATATGGGCACCGGTTCTAATCCCAGCAGCCCCGCTTCCCATCCAGCTCCAGCCTGTGGCCTGGGAAAGCAGTCGAGGACAGCACAAGACTTTGGGACCCTGCACCTGTGTGGGAGACCCAGAGGAGGCTCCTGGCTTTGGACTGGCTCAGCTCCAGCCTTTGCGGCTGCTTGGGGAATGAATCATCAGATGGAAGATCCTCCCCTCTGTATATCTGACTTTCCAATAAAAAATAAATAAATCTTAAAAAAAAAATTCTAAACAGCCCATCATCATGAAGCCACCACAATTCCTGAACTTTAACAAGAGAAATGCTATCCTTGATCTTCATAATAACTGAGCTAGAAATCAGTTACTTATTTGACAAGTACTTAAGTACATAGTATGTCCAAGTCCTTGTATAATTACTATTTATTTATTATGTATCTTCTTTACTTGAAAATTAGAGTAATAGACGAAGAAACAGAAAGATCTTCTATCTGCTGGTTCACTCCCCAGATAGTCACAGCAACTGGGGCTGGGCCACAGGGAAGCCAGGAGACTGAACTCCATCCGGATCTCCCACATGGGTAGCAGGGGCCCAAATACTTGAGTCATCTTCTGATGCTTTCCCAGAAGCATTAGTAGGGAGTTGGAATAGAAGCAAAGCAGACTGGACTTGCGTTGATGCTCTAATAAGGGATACCGCTACACCACATTGTTGGCCACGACACTAATTTATTTAATCCACATAATGTTTCTAATAATCATGCCTCTCCCAATATCACAGACGACAGAAATGTTAGATAGCAATAAAGACCCAGGATACAAATTCTCGACCATAAAACTACCTTAAACCAGTTGTTAATCTAAAAAGGGTCTGAATAGTTTATAAGTAGTGCTGGTTACCAGACAGCTATTAAAGATCATGGCAGAATCTACATACAATTCCATCAAGGGACTTGAGGGGAGAGATAAAAAGGTCTTAAAATAATCTTCATGTGTTGGTCCACGCCAAGTGTCCATTTGGTGGTAACAATTCCTGCGTTGCTGTTGTTACTCCTTCAGCTTGAAGAAATGCACTTAGTTTTCAATTCAGGACTTGGTGCGATCTAAAATGACAACCCCAACTGTTGCTACAGCACATTACAAAAGAGCTTTAGCAATTAAAAGTTCACCAATCGCCCTTCCCTCTTTACTGCTTGATTATGACAGCTGCCTTCAGTCATTTGAACCCACACGTTCATGCCAACAGCCAGCCGTCGTCTTCTTGAAGCTTTTCTGTTTTTCAAAAATTGGAGCAATGACTTCAGATCTCTTATACAGTTAAGGAAAAAAATCTCCCAGTTGCCTTGAGCTTTTGAATAGCCAGGACAAATGATTACTTCTCATAGTTTACCTCCTCAAAAGGAGAAAATACACAAAATTATAAAAGAAGTAAATTTAAGTTTGTTACATAAGCATCTATCCAAAGGGAACTGACTAGTGTACAAGACCAAGTTTTCAACATGTTTACAGGAAAGTGACAATACACTGTACACAACTGCTCTTCCCCCACCTCAGAACATCACACTAAATTCCAGCAAAGTCAAGCAACCTGAGAGCAAACCAGCCGTGCGGATCTATCACCAAGTGGTCCCACTTAAAAAACAAGGAAATTCTGAGAGCTTAACTCAAGAGATGGAGATGCAAACTTCAGCTTTCCACTATGTAACTTCTCAGGCCGCTCAAACCACTCATGTTCTGCATGGCTCATTTTAGATAACTCAATGCTTTGAAATCTGATGGTCAAGGAAAGTCACAGGGTAGGAGATGCAACCTCAGACCCTAAACCTCCAAATAGAATGTGGTTTCTCTAAAGGACTCAGGAGAGGGACCTCTGGGGGCAGGGTAGCCACTGGGGGAAATGCTGCTTCAGAAGGTGCTGGCAAAGTTTTCCTATACAGCAGTTCAAACAATAAAGTCCATGTTGGACTTCCAAACACGTCCTGAGCTCCTATAACCTCCACCTCTGTCACATACCAACTTGTGTGTTGAATAGCAAACTCCTCTAGGAACATGTAGTAAGGGGATGAGGTGATAGTGTGAGAACACAGTAAACCCAATGGGGAAGCAAGAATGCTCCAAAAGCAAAAAGGAATGAAAGCTTCTACATACAGGTTTTAGTTCTCAAATTCTAACACATGTACAATTTATTCTGTTTGGGAAATCTGATGACTGACTCTGAGGAAAGCCAACTTTAGACTCTAAAACCCCAGGGCCTTCTTACTATGAAGAGTAACCAGCACTACACTAGGACGGCTCTGCACTGGTGCCCGGCATCCAGTTGCAACGGCTCCGTCCCCTTGGCGTCTCCCACAAGGAGAATTTGCTCCTCTGGTTTCCCCTTTGGGCTCCACTGTCACCTCTCTTAGGAAGATTTCCACAGCCTGTCTTCATTGCACTGGCCACCATTAACCTCTTCAGTGAGACGAGATTCACTGAGGGCAAGGACAGTATCTGAACCACCTTGAAGATTTCAGTTTCTCAGAGAGCAATGGCACGCTAAACACACTGGCTCACTGATCACCTTTAGCCCTAACGGGAAAGGGAGAGTTTGTAAAAATATTTGTACACATTTTCATTTGTTAAGGGCCCAAATTAAAGCAGGAGCTTTCAACCACTCATAAATCAAATCCCTGTGGGCAAATCACTAACAATTAAAATATTCCTTTCTTCTCAATGCAGAAAATGTTTTTCTGAAAAATTTGTTAGACTTTTTAAAGGTGTATTTGGAAACAGCACAACTGAACCTTTAGAAACTACAAATAACTTGTTTTTAGTAATGAGTCTTGACAAATGTTGATGTATTTTTTGCTATAACTAACAACTACAATGAATTACTGTATAAGAAATGAATATCAGTTATGTCAATCAAACATAATATTTTTCTCTCTTTATTAAGGACTCTTAGAATATTTAAATTATAATTATATATTATTTAAAAGATAATTAATTTCGAAAGCAAGAGAAAAATCCCACACACACACACATAGACACACACAAATACACTGACATCTCTGCCCCAAAATGATCATTCTTGTTTTCTTGATCTGGGAAATTACAAACAGCAAGTAGAAATTGATAAAAACTGTAAAAAGGAGCAAATAACTAAAGATTTTCCATAACGTATTGTTACTGCAGTTTGCTGGCCAAAAAAAAAAAAAAAAAATGGTTTCAGGAAAACAAGCTGTTCTCTAAGATAAACAAAAACATGGTAGAAGGTTCCAAAAGCAGGGAAACAGAGAAAGCAGGACAGCATCAGAGGCAATGGATTCAGGAAGACAGTGAGGAGTCAGTTACAGCAGAGTGCAGATGAGGCAACAATAGAAGTGCGGGCAGGCAGAGGTGGGAGAGGCGAGGATTTCTCAATGGAAACCCTCGGGACCTCTTAGAAGCATCGTAAGAAGGGACAACCCGACACAAAGTGTGATGTTCACCTCAGTTATTCTATCACTAGAGATTTAATCAAACCATAGGAAGGTAGTCTACAGTGTCACTGAGAGTTTTTAGCCAGGAATTCAATGCTGAATTTGGGGCAGGGAAGGGAGGTGGGCGGGAAGCTGAGCCATGACCTTTCTACAAATTATACACCTAACTTTGTGTGCCTGTTGAGTTCAACTAGTCCTCAGAGAGTGCACCAATGAAAGACCTTCCACTCAGAACAGGCTGGAAGGAAGAGCTGGAGAGCCTACCCAAGTTTTGAAATACAAATACCTCCAGGCTGGTAGGCTCAAATTCCACTTCAGTAGGGATAACATCAGCAACTTAAAACCCTTACATGGCAATCAGCAGTGGCAACCTGTGCAGTCTCCTTACCAGGTGGCTGAAGGCTAAGCCAGCTCGTCAGCCCAGATGGACAACTCAGCTCCAAAAACAGGGCCAATCTGATAGCCAGTAACAACTGCCTAGACATTGAGAAAATGGCCCAGATATCACAGACGTGCGAGACAACAAAGTCTGACTACCAATGACCCCTGATCCATGAGATTATTTACAATTTCTTCTTGCCAAAGCCTTCTCTAGTTTGCATGTTTTCTTGAAAAGCTTTCAGCAGGAATCAATGTGCCAGATGACGAAATAATGATATAGATGAAGATCACACTGAGGTTCTATCCTCCACTGTGTTACTCAACAGAGGTGTGACAACAGACAAGCCACTTCACCTCACCGGAACCCACCAATCTTACCTAGAAAATGAAGGACTTCAGTCCGGAACACTTTTCCAGTTCTAGATATCACTAACATTAAACTATGAGAACTTGTCTCGGTGACAGCACTTGGAAGAAAACAGATCACCCAGTGGAATGTTCAATTTCAAAACCATATTGCATTGTTATACACAGAACAAAAAGACTGAGAGTGGATATATTCCTGCAAGTGTCAGACTCTGATTTCCAAGGCAGCATAGGGCAGAGCTGAGAAGTCCCGAGAGAGGAGGCCAGCCTATGATACTGAAAAAGGCAGCAGTGGGCAGCCCACAGCCCATCTGTGACTGCTCTCAGGTGAGCTCATGTTACCAGGATGACTGAGAACAGGCCTGAAAGAAGTCTGTTTCCAGATGAGGACACTAAGCTCAGGAGACTCCTGTTGAGTGTGGACAAGCCCCAGGATGCAAAGCAAAAGCCTGTGGCGATGGGATGTTTAAGAAACTTCCCAGTAAGACAGCCCCATGCCCATCTGAAATGTGTTCTCATTTTTCCATAGCCTCTGTCACTACTCGGTGTTCTGCACTTTTTCAAAATTTACTTAAACTTCCTTAAAACCACTCTTACCCCTAAGAGAAAACAGCTCCCGCAGGCATGAATTTTTTCCCCTGGTTTTGGTCCCTGCTCTGTTCCCACATCCTAAAGCAGGCTAGATGTTCACTGAGGCACTCAGATGAATTCCCTGGCAGGTGAGCATTCCTTCAGCCTAGAAAGACCTTGTAGGCTCTGCATACCAATAGTTTTTCCATAAACTATCAATTCAATTTTTTATCATGATAATTATAATTCAACCAACAGTACTGGTAATTCATTTTCAAGTAAAAATTTACAAAGCCAAGGAAAACATTATGTGCCTGGGATTTTTCTCAGGAAATTAAACTACCAGTGTGGGTTACCAAAGCCTGGCCTCAACCTTGTCTGGCTCTTTGTTCCCCTCCTGTGTGTTTCTCCCCTCCATAGCAGTGAGTACTGGAAAAGGAAAGGAGGGGCTTATGTTTCCCTTTAGCCTGGCACCGCACTGTGTATCTGCAGACAATTCGTAAGTGTATGCTTCTAGAATAAATGACAAGGCTGCTACACTTTGGTATAACTTATTACGGACCTGATCCTCCTGGGAACTCAGATGTGCTGGAATTCTCTGCCTCTGCTCAGCACTCCACAAATATTGACACTAGAGGTCAACAAGTGTACTCTTCATGAGAGAAACAAAAAATTTTAAAGCAAGCATGACTTTCTAAACAAAATGCATCATTCGATCATAGCTAAAACACAAATAATCATTTTATCACTTCTCCCCATCTATCTCCCAAAACACCCTAGGAGAAAACACAAATTTACAAGTCTTAAGTTTGTCAAAGTTTAATAAAATCTTCACTTGTGTTTGTTTCTTTTCCTAAAGCACACTGTATCAGAGTTTACAAGGTGTTGGGGCAGTGGACCATTCTGACATCCAGGTGATGGCGACAGAACAAGCTGTCCAACTTGGATAACTCCTGGGAGACTCAGCTTTGGCAGTCAGGAAGTAGAAGAAGGTGGGATACCAGACACTGGATATCCAATTTCTGCAAAAAGGAAAGCGCTATGGGCCTCAAGGGGAAAGTCGACCAGCAGGAGACTGCACAGCGGGCTCTGGCATTTCCCCCTTCTGGCTTAATGTGCTTGCTTTTAGAAGACCATGCTCAAGTACAGGGACACCAGCCCCCAACAAGAATCTGGAAGTCCCCCTCTTAGAAAGCTCAGTGGGTTACATCCCTTCCAGAAGATAACATCAGCAGCAGCAAAGACCATGTGTCCCTTCTCATCCTGTGGCCTCAATGGGGGGCCGTCCACTTCCTCCTCACTCATTGTGACCAACTTCCTAAGTGAGCTAGTGGGACAGCACAGGGAAATCAAGGCTTCCTTCTGAGAGCCTAGACACCTTTAAGCTACATTAACTTCTTCACTGATACGCAACATACAATGGGCAGAGTTGGAGGGAAAAACAGTGGATGGAGAGGGTGAGCATCATGGAGGCCGTCAACATTTCCCTCTCCTTGGCTGCCAAATTAAAACAAATGTGGAAAGTTTGACAAGATGGAAAGCAGGGTGGTGACAGTGATGGTGGTGCGGAGGACCTGGACACCATCACTAATGCTGCCCAGCAGCTTAAAGGTACCTCTGCCACAGCCCTAACTTCAAAGTCACATCGTGGTTAGATTTTAAAGTCCACTCAGAAATTCAAAAACGCGTTAAGTAATGGATGTGTTAATCACAGTGGTTTAATCCTTGCATCATGTAAGCATATACCAGAAATGTCTCCCTGAACCCCCAAAATATAGTTATTTTCATCTACTGAAATAAACTTATCAAAAGAGATGATATGCAACACAGCAGGCTTTGTCTTTCTCTTCTCTGACAAGGTGAAAAACTTGTCCAGGAAGTCTGCTTAAAAACCTGGGGCTCTGACAACCAGGAAAGCAGTGGCTATGAATGCTAACGCCAGGTCCTAAAGTGGCATGGCCATTTCTAAGACTGCAGCTAAATATAAGAGATGAGGCATGGACTTCACACACAGCATCAGGAACTCAGCAGGCCCGCTCACCTGTTAAGCCCATGGTAAAAGCTGGAAGCATTGCTTTAACTGAGGTAGAAGGGAATAAGGAACACATTTACCAAATCCTCAGGTGGTTGACACATATCTTACTTAATTTAGGGCATTATGTAACACCGTAATCAAGTACTACTGATTACAGAAAACTAAATGGCCTAGTCTAACTTCAGACAGTCACTATGCTTTAGAAATCTGTCCCGAAATCAATACAGTATTTTAACTTTTATTTCAAACATAAGCTGTATCTTCTTTTGGAACACATATCTCTTTATGTGTGTGTGTGTACACAGACAGAGAGACAGAGTATACTGAATCTGTCTAAGCCCTAAAATATTAAAATATAAAATAAAAGGGAAATCAACATTACCTATGACTATATCTGAAATATGGAATAAAAGGCTTTCATTTTCCCCTTCTTTCTACTTATGTATGTTGCTTACACTTTCCCTAAGAAGCATGGATTACTTTAAGCTAAACACATGACCACAAAATCCACTCAACTTTTGAGGTCAACTTTTCCCCACTTGGGAAATAATGGCCACAAATGCAAATAATGCTTACATAGTGCGTGCTGTGAGGCCAGGATGAACATCAGGTGAGTAAGCTACTGCCTTCAGAACCAAATTGATTCAAACGGCTGGTGAAGTGATAAAGCAACGTAAGCCACTGCCTCCCATGCCAGCATTCCAAACAGGCACCAGTGTGAGACCTGGCTGCTCCACTTCGAGTCCAGCTCCCTGCTAATGTGCCTGGGAAAGTGCATGGGCCCATGCACACATGTGAGAGGCCCAGAAAAAACTCTGAACCCCTGGCTTCAGCGTAGTACAGCCCCAGCTGCTGTGGCCACTAGGGAGTGAATTAGTAGATGAAAGGGTTGAGACCTTGCCTCCCCTGTTCTGAGCAATTCTACCTTTCAAAGAAATCTTGAGCACCAAAGCATTCAGTAGACAAGATAACTTCCAATGAAATAATTAAATTAAAATCAAAATACAGTGTGCATTTGGCATGATGGCTGAGATACACCTTGGGACACCTACATATCCCTTCTCAGGGTGCCTGGATTCCCATCTCCGCTCTGCTTCCGACTCCAGGCTACTGAATACATGCACCTTGAGAGAAAACAGATGATGGCTCATGTACTTGGGTCCTTCCGAATCATGTTGCAAATCCAGATTGAGTTCTTCACCCCTGGCTTTGGCCTGCCCCAATTCGGGCTGTGTAGACATTTGGGTAATGAACAGAAAAACCTCTGTCTCACTGCTTTCCAAATAAAATAAACTTCTATCAACACCAATACCTAAAAAAAAAAAAAGCCATGATAAGTCAAAATTCAAAGACACGATTAAGGAGCCTGGTGGTTAAGAGACTGGTGTCTAACATCAGAGTGCCTGGGTTTGATTCCTCGCTCTGGCTCCTGATTCCAACTTCTGGTCAATGCAAACCCTGGAAGGCAACAATGAGGTCTCACGCAACTGGGTTTGTACCATTTGTGAGGCAGAGCTGGAATGCATTCTTGTCTCATAGTTCAGTCCCAGCCCGTCCCAGCTCCATCCCAGCCCCAGTCCCAGGCCAGGCTGTTGTAGGCATTTGAAGAGTGAACTAGCACATGGATTGTTCTTTCTCTCACTCTTTCTGATTCACTGTCACATGTGTTCTCTCTCTGTGCCTTTCAAACATAAAAGAAAAGAGGAACCAGCATTATAGCACAGTGGGTTAAGCCATCACTTGCAATGCCAGTATCCCATATGGGTAACATCTCAAGTTCCAGTTGCTCCATATCCCATCTAGCCCTCTATTAACACACCTGGGAAAGCAGCCAAGGACTGCCCAAGTGTTTGAACCCCTGAACTCCCTATGTGAGAGACATGGATGGAGTTCCAGGTTCCTGGATTAGGCCTGGGCCAGCCCCAGCCTTTGCACCCATTTAGAGCAAAACAGTGGATTATATGGAAGTTCTCTCTCTTCCCCTCTCTCTCCCCTTATCTCCCTCCCCTCTCCCTCTCTCATTCCCTCTCTCTCTGCCCCCTTCCCTGCATTCCCCCTATGGCACAGTGTGTGTAACTCTGCCTTTTAAAGAAATAAATCCTTAAGAAAAAAAAAAAGGAAAAAATGGTATCAGATGAATTCAATATTATCAACTTCTTTCTGCTTCAACGTCCAAAATGGCTTTCCTAACTAGTTACTGGGGGAGAAGCACTTTGCTCATACCTATGCCTACCACGGTCAGGACACAGCTCTTTGATTTTACAGATGAGGGAACTCCAAGGTTAAACTACTCCAAGACCAAGTTCTACTCCAAGGTTGTTACATGGCAAACTCACTGAAAGGATCACTGAGGGGTGATTTTTCCTTTCCTCAACCATAAAGATAAAATCAATACTTATTTTAATTTTATTTTAGGGGGAAGAGAAATAGAAATACTGGTTGGTTGGTTGTTTTTGACTGGTTCACTCCACAAATGTCTGACAGCCCGATCTGGGTCAAGCTGAAACTAGGAGCTGGGAACTCAATCTTGGACTGCTACAAGGCTGGCACAGACCCAAGTTCTTAAGCTGTCACCACTGCTTCCCAGGGCCAGCATTAGCACCAAATGAGAATCAGGACCAGGGGCAGAACTCAAACCCAGGTAGTTACTCCAGTGTGAGAGATGGGCTTCTTAAACTTGCATGCAATACCCACACTATATCTCTCTTTTATTATTATTTGAAATCCAGAGTTACAGAGAAACACACACACACAGAATGAGAAACAGAGAACTCTTCCATCTGCTGGTTCTCTCCCTAAATGGCCCTAATAGTGGAGCTGGGCAAGGACAAAACTAAGAGCCCAGAGCTTCTTCCAGGTCTTCCACGGGGGTGTATGGGCCCAAGCACTTGAGCCATCTTCCACTACTTTCCCAGACACATTAGCAAAGAGCTGGATCAGAAGTGGAGCAGCCAGGTCTCAAATTGTGTCCATATAAGATGCCAGCTTTGCAGACAGAGACTTAATCTGCCATGGCACAATGCTGGCTTCCCATACCTATTTTCTAAGCTATAAGAGGATCAGGATCTTTATATAGCACCAACAAACTGCAAGATTTGAGACTCCAACCCAATATACATTCCTCTTTCTCCAAAGATAAATATTTCTGGAGCAATCTTCATTGAAACCTTTTTCTATGATTTGCTCTGTGTGAACCTCCTAGTGGATGAAGTAAGGGACCTTAAGAGGAAATGGGACAAAGAAGGACTAAGAGTTTCCTCTAACTCCCTGAAGGAATTTACAGGCAGTGGGTCTCACCTCAGTCAGCACTTCCAAGGCAGAGCTGTTTTCTAGGTGCTGAACTGCCATGTCCATCCTGGGTCCTTGGGGCTGGCATGGCTGCCCTACTCACCACTCTCTGCCCCAAGCCTGTGCACAAGGAAACCTGTACTGCCTCCGGTCACCTCATCTGCATGCCTCCAGAAATGAGTCAGTCTGGAATGTTCCTCCACCTCCTTTTGAGTGTGACCAGTCACAGGACTGCTTGCCTCTCAAGGTTTGGCTGGAGGCCTCTTTCACAAGGCCGTGCCTTGAGAATACTCAGTCCCAAGGAATGTCCTCCTGTCTCCATGCTCAAGCTAAAATGAGGTAGGGCCAGACAAGACCCAGACAAGGCCTTGCTGCCTTGTAGGAGCTGCCAAACCAGTTGTGCATCATGTCCTTTTGGGATCTTTAAAATAACAATAATACTATATAATACAGGTGCCAGAACCCCACCCCAGAATTTCTGCATTGGAATCCTAAGCCAAGGCCCCAGGACCTACATTTTTCACAGCTCCCAGATAATATCTGTGCTGCAGGCTTCTGGCCATCTACGATTTGGAATCACTGGTCCTAATTAGTTATTTCTGACACAGAAAGAACACCTACAAAGTTAAACATAGAAACAATACAAGGAAACGTGGATGAGTTCCCAGGAATCTCTCAGTACAGGTAGGACGCAGATGACGGCATCTGGCTGGAAGGAGGAGTGCAGTTGGGTGGAGACAGAAGCTCAGTGTTCACTAGTCCTGCCTGAGGTGGTTGAAACCATGGAATAAATCTTGGTGAAAGGAATGCAGAATACATTAAAGTAGCAAAGCCTAGTATAGTCCCAGGACAAGCTGCCTGGTCATCCCTGCTGCGTCTTTGTCTGTGAGGCAGCTGAATACAAGAAATCCAGGAGGCCTCCAGGGAGGTCCTGGCAACAGATGTCCTATATCATGACATGGAAGACCACCCAATGTACACCCACTTGGAGAGTTTCACAAGTGAGAAGCAAATGTTTACAGCATGAACTACCGCAACTTGGCTTCAGCAGTTAAGCCTATGCCTTGTCTAATTAATACAGTATGAAGAAACAATGCTACAACTGGAAGAAGACTGACGTGTTCAAGTTGTCAGGATAAACTTCAGAGATGTGGTGCCATTTGAATGATGTCCAAAATTGGTGACACTCCACGTGTCAAGATCATCCAGAGTGTGCCCCTACTAAACCCCTGCTGCTCATATGGCTAAGCAGGTCAGTGTGAGTTCATTAAGGGCATTCAGATTTCCCCCTTCAACCACTCCAAAAGCACTCTTCAGTCTTCCTTCTCTCAGCCCATCCTGCTCCAAAGGCACGACTCGGTAAGTCTGGAACAGCATCTGACAATGTGCATCTCTAACAGGTTCCCAGGTGCTAAAGCTGCTCCTACTGCTCCAGGAAGCACACAAGGCAACCCCTTAAAGGATAAGCAAGATTTTGTCAGGCAGTGAAGACAATACAAGACATTCAAGGGAAAAGAAACGACACATAGAGAAACGTCTAGAGGATTGGAAGAACGCCGTGTATCTGAGGATCAGCATGACGGCCAGTGCAGCACCCCACAGGAAGGGAACGGAGTAGGGGAGACAGAGAGAGTCAGAATATTGAGCATTATACTCTGGATGTTGCCTCAGCCATGGGAACTCACAGGCAGAGCTTTCCTTCCCATGGCATATGCAGTAATAAGAACAATTATTGTAAAGTGAATGTGAACATCTGTTAATCCTACATTTACAAAATTCCTAGGAAAATGGCAGGTGTGCACGACAGTAACTTGATCATTATAGACCCATTAAGGAGACTTCAAAATCATAATTCTACAATCAACCAACCACTCAAGTTATTATTATCTCGTTTTGTGGTCCGAGAAGCAGTTTAACTGGTGCATAACTGCTATGAGTGTGTTCTAACTGGGGTTCACACTTCCCTTCAATCTACAAAGATGTCTGGGCAAAACAGGTGAAAGTTAAAAAAAAAAAAAAGAAAAAGAATCTGTTCCTAGGAAGAGACATGTAATTCATACGCCAAAATTGTCTACTTATTAACCAGGTTCTGGTCAACAAAATGAAACAGGAATGATTAACTACCTTGGAGACCTGACAAATTATGATGAAAAAAGGAAGATAGATGGGCTTGTGACAGGTTAAGACAGAGGCCAAGAGGAAAAGCATGAAGAGGAGAAAAAGCATGAAGAGGAATATTTTGCAGCTGTTTAACTGAGCCCCCCATCTCCTACTCTGCAAGACAAATCAAAACAACAGAATTGCAACTTACCAAACTGGGTTTAAAGCTGGACACTAATGTCCCCTGATATCTGTAAGATTGGCAATGAAACAGAGAACCTCTAAAATCACTGTCAAATATATCCTGGAAATCACAGCCTAGTTTACAACAGTCAGGTTTCTACCACCACCCCAAGTATCTGCACGAGGCAGACGCAACAGAAACAGACACACTCAATATAACTCTGTCCCAGGGAACAGTCCTGATAGCAGGCCTATGTCAGCATCTAGCACTCAGCAGGACGAGTCTGAGCTATGCATGTTCTTCGCTTCATACAGAATCTGTAAGTCCTACTGCGACCAATTAGAGGGAGAACAAACTGATTGAAATAGCTTATTAGACTGTACCTATGGAATGCACAAATGTTACAAGTTTATTAAATGTTTTTCTTCACTATTGTCACAATTTTACATCTAATGCATGGAATATGATTACACTGAAAAGTAAAGCGAATAAAAGGATTTTACCTTAAAGAAAAAATTGATATTAATATCAAGTTACATTGACATATGCCTTGTCAGAATAATAAGCCAGTTTGGACTATCCTAAAATCCGCCAAGTTCAGTAAAAATTATGCTTGAACACTATAAACTGCTAAATACTAAAATGAAAATAGACATGAGAGAGTTGAATAGTACCCTACAGCCATTTTAAGGTGTATAGCAGCCGGTTGTGTACAAACTAAAATAGAAATGTCAATGAAATAGTCACAGGTTGTGGTTAAGAACTTGCATTTTCTAACATATTGGTCACTAAATACCATATCAATTAATTCCATAATGTTGTAAATTGTTGTTAATGTTATGTTGTGGCTTTTCACTGGAGGGGATGATATTCTGCCAGCTCTGCTTTCAGACCAGAGATGGTCTTCCCAAGAAACTGTTGAATTTATCTGGATGATAAGATGCTGGACTCTATGCATGGTACATGCTTGCAATGAAAGAATCAAGACTGGATTTGAACTGTAATACCGCAACAAGGTGGAGGAATCCATAAACTGTCATAAAATGAAATGTAATTAAAATTAAAAAAAATACCAAGTTACAATGCAAAGTATCTTTTGATACTCTCGAAGTTTTGTGCATATTATTAATTCAATTTTATCAAGCTTATGATATAGGTTTCCAACATTTATTTTGCCAAGTAATACTAAACTACAAACTGCAAACAAAACCAAACATTAGCCATTCACAGTGTTTATTTATAAAGTGCTATCAAAACCACACACACACACACACACAAAGAATGGCAATCAAATTAAATTAAGAACTCACAATATTTTTTTCTTATTTTTCTAATTACTGTACAGATTAAAAGAAGCTTGGGAACAGTCCAAGGGCCAGCACTTGGTAATCTTGTAGTGCAGCAGGCAAATGCCCACAGGAGCAAACCACAAGGAAACACCCTATAAACGTGTATTTGACTAGGTTCTTAAAGAACACTAAAATTACATGGCATATTACCTTATACATATATACATTCGTAAATCTATATGCTTCTAGTCAAGATCAATTCATCCACTGCCTGTACACCTTCTTTTAAGCTAAACTTAATGTAATGTATGCTTCATCTACCAATAAAGCAGCACTTCCTCTCTCCTTTGATAGAAGAGGCTTAACTAGCTGGAGGCTAAATAAATCTTTTTTTGAAGTGGATATTTCCAAATGTAGCTAGATGGAGACATGGATACTGATAGAGAAAGAGAAAGAGAGGGAGGAAGGAAGGAAGGAAGGAAGGAAGGAAGGAAGGAAGGAAGGAAGGAAGGAAGGAAGGAAAGGAGGGAGGGAGAAGTGCTCTTCTCCCACAAGGTGAGAAGACAAAAAGGGGCCTTGCTGAAGATGTGGGCAAACTGTGTGGCAGACACACACAGGACACTTGCTCTAAAACGTATTTGTTGGGCCAGTGCTGTGGCACAGCCAGTAAAGCCATGGCCTGTGACACGAGCATCCCAAAGGGGTGCCAGTTCATGAAGCTCCAGGCCCCTGGCCTTTAACTGATCCTGACTGTTGCTGCCACCAGGGGAGTGAATCACAAAAATATGAAGACTTGGGCCTGGCACAGTAGCTTAGTGGCTAAAGTCCTTGCCTTGCACGCACTGGGATCCCATATGGGTGCAGGTTCATATCCTGGCTGCTCCAATTCCCTTCCAGATCCCTGCCTGTGGCCTGTGAAAGCAGTAGCAGATGGCCCAAGGCCTTGGGACCCTGAGTTCATGTGAAAGGTTTGGAAGAAGTTCCTGGCTTCTGGCTTCTGGCTTCTGATCAGCTCGGCTCCAGCCATTGCGGCTACCTGGGGAGTGATTCAGCAGATGGAAGATCTTCCTCTCTGTCTCTCCTTGTCTCTGTAAGTTTAACTTTCCACTAAAAACATAAATAAATAATGAAAACTTGGGGTAAAAATCAAGTAGCCCACTGGGCTCAGATTTCCAGTAAAGCACCCTATTTGACCTTCTCAATCATGTTGACCCCTCTTATTTCAATAAAAATTGTGAAGATTGGCCTGAAATTTTCTGTAAAAAGACTTCCCTCAAGGGCTGGATAAAATGTCTCCTGACAGACCACCATATTTCTCCACATCCACAATAAAAGCAAGTCAGTAACAAGGTGATATCGACTACTCTCACTTCATATCACTATTTCCCAGAGTTCTGCCATTCCTGTTTTTGTGAGAATTCTTTCCCTTTCTTGGTTCATTGCTGATTCGTAATTCATCATCAGGATGAGATGGTTCAAGTCCTGGGTGGTCAGGAATACTCCAGTGCTCCCTGGATGGGTACAGCTTCGTTTATATAACCAAAAAGACTTGCACATAGGGATCACAAGAAAATAATTTAGAAGCATTCCAACCTCACAGTTAAGGAAGTGATCTGTCCAGGATTGACACAATCCCATCATTTACCAACATGACAAATTCCTGATAAGTCCCAAGCATCTGAAGCAGCCATTTTGTGTTCCCAAGATGTGCTACAAAGTCCCCCAAACATGTCCAGTACGCAACCTGACCTTCTCCTCAGCTTTCTTGTACATCTGGCAGGACCTCTGTGAGTAACAGAGAAGAGTAAATATGGGACCTGGATAGGTGAACCCTTAGGGAAAGGAGGATTTGAGTTGGTAGTGAAGCATTAGGGCAGAAAAGCCAAACAGAGTGCAGCAATGCCTGTGAACCCACATCTCCACATGCATGTTTCACTTCATCAAGCGAAATGCAAGCCCTCTGAAGGGAGAACCCTCTTCAAACCAAAATGTGCTCACGCTCTGGGTATCAATCAAGTCTCATCATTCAGCACACAGACAAATGAAAAATGCCTGTCACCAATTATATGACAGCAACAGCTGAAGGCGCCTTTTTTTTTTTTAACCTCAAGTGTGCTTACAATGCACTCCTGGCTTTGGTTTCCATCTGATTCATGCAGGCAGAATCCCAAGCCAAGCAGCCAAACCCTTTCTTTCAGAGCTTCTGACTCAAGAGACTTGGTAAGATCCATAAAAGAGGACGAGCTGAGTAACAGGAAGAACAGTCTTGATTAGCGCCTCCTCCATCAACCTCCCCAACTCTCCTCCCAACCAAACTCTTCCAATCTATCTCCTATTCCAGCAGCAAGAACATCACTTTCAAAAAGTTCTCACATGGCTGTGAATAACCCAACTGCTTATATACGAGGCACATACACTCTTCTAGATTTTCATCTTACTGTTACTTCCAAGTAGTAATGGACAGAAGAGACAGCACAGACTGCCCTGAGATAATCCAAAGTCACTAGACCTGCCTATCTTAGCAATCAGATTCATCTTCCTAATGATGTTTTACTTTGGGCTACTATCAAATAAAGTTCAAATCACAAATACACAGCAATTGGTTGCTGAAGGGAGACAGTCTAATGTCCAGGAGGTAGGCAAAGGGGTAGGCAAACTCAAGAATCAATGTTTTCAAGGTGGAGGAATCCACCATGGTGGGAGGGTTTGGGGAGGGGTGGGGAGAACCCAAGTACCTATGAAACTTTGTCACATAATACAATGCAATTAATGAATTAAAAACAAGAAAAAAAGAATCAATGTTTTCCCATGTAAGTCCTCTAAACACAGACAACAAGAGTAAATAGGAAGTCAAAGAGAAAAGGACATCAATTCCCTCTTTCAGTTTTATGATTAAGAAAAAAATGATTTTTTTAAGTGACTAATGCTGGAAAGCTCACGAATTGAATATTTTGGAAACAAAAACCTAAAGCAATTTCCTGAGTCCCTGCAACATCTGCCCAAATAATTAATCTTGTTCATAAGCTCACAGGGCGGGTATGTGACCTGGGCCATGGGTCAGAGCAGCAGCTTCTGGACTGCAGTGTGCATGCACACACCTGTAGGTGAATAATTAGAAGACCCACAAATCATTCTTTTCTAGAAAGGAATGCAAAAAAATAGTTTAAGTCTGACTTTTAAATCCAATCCTTAACAGAAGAAATTCGTGAAATGATTCATTCTTTTTCTTGTTTCAAGACCATCTGGCTTTCTCTGGAATTCTCCAATTGTCAAGTCCTTCATGTTTGGGTCTGCAGGACAGACAATATAAACAGTCCTAAAACTGACTCTCAATATTGCCTGCTTTCTCTATAATGTTTCTTTTTTACCAGAAAGAAGGAGATTAGGGACTATAAAAATGAATAAAGTTCTAAGTTTCTGATGAGACCATTTCTGTATTCTTCGCCTTTGGACCATATCCAGCATCTTTCAGATAAACATGCATCTGCACAAACTATCAGAGTTCCCACTTATTTTGTAACACTGGTCACAAGACAGCATGCTTTGGACAGCACCCTACATCCTCTGTAACACTGCAGCACAATCTGAAAGTAGCTGAATCCTAAGCTGAAAAGTGAAAAATGGAAATTGTGCATCAACCTCTTGCATCCCAGTTCCATCAACCTGCTCTCCTTTGTTCTTTGACAAAGAACTGGTGAAATCCCACAAAGCCAATGGGACACACAAACCAGCAACAGTCATGTTTACTCTGGGAGGTGGCTGAAACCCTGAAAGCTCTGCCTGCCTTCCAGATTTCATGCTACCAACCCACAGTGTCCACTCTGGAAAAGGAGGGTGGTCTGGTCTGACTTAGGTTCTGAGAGAGAACAAACATGGAGAGGATTCCTGCCAACCGACTTGAGTTGTACATGTGCAGCTCGTTGGATTTTCCCCTGCTCTGTCATGTCCCTTGGAAGATGCAAGTACTCAGTTCCAAACATGCAGTCCAGAATACCAGCAGGCCACAGATCTGAACAAGAAAAGGCACACAAGCTCCCAGGCATTTAGGACCAGCAAGAGAATCTGTAGATATTCAGTTCACAAGAAGAGTAGCCAACTTTTCCACAGAAGGTGCTAGATTCTTAAACTCATCTTCCAGGGAGCAAGGGAGAAAAACTTGGTAGAGCAGGGCCTTGTGGAGAACTGAAGTAAAAGCATTCTTACGTCCAATAATCAAAATAAAATTACAAAGTCACACCCGGAGCTCACAGGCATACAGACTCTGTTTTACAAATTGGGAAATTAATGACAAAACTGTTCAAAATCTTCCATAGGCATCTTCAGTGCCATCCTTAGCTATGAAACTCCCCTCTAAAAATGCAAATATTCTCTGGCAGATATCAGTCCATTAGCTATTTATACCATAGTGTGACTTTGAAAAACCAAGTAAGAACTTAACATCCAGCTGAGCTCATTCACACACAGAAACTGTTAAATTCTGACAGTGAAAAAAAGGAAGAATGAGGAGGCAACGTTTGGCACAGTGGTGAAGACACCTCTTTCGATGCTCACATCTTGTATCAGTGTATGTGGGTTCAAATCCCAGCTTTGCTTCCCATTCTAGCTTCCTGAAAATACATACCCTAGCAGAGAGCAGGTGAGGCTTCGAGGACTCCAAACAGAGTGCCAGGTTCCTGACGCGGCCTGGCCCAATCTTGACTGCAATGGTCATTTTCTTTTCCTTTTGAAGGATTGTTTATTTGAAAAGCAGAGTGACGGGGTTGGGGAGGGGACTCATTTTCCATCCACTGCTTTACTTTCCAAATAACAACAACAGTCAGGTCTGGGCCAAGCCAAGCCGTGATCCAGGATCTCTTTCTTGGTCTTCCAGGTGAGAGGCAGGGTCCCAGGGAGCTGTCTCTCATTGCCTTCCCAGGCTTATAGAAGGAAGTTTGAATGGAAGCAGAGAAGACAAGACTCGAACCAACTCTCTGATATGGGATCCTCATGCTATAAGCAGTGGCCTAACCCACTACACCATGTTTTATTCCACCTGCACTTAAACAGGCCCTGTTGTCTCTGCCTGCCTCTGACCAATGGCACACCCACCTCCTGAGTCAGAAGACTGGGTGTTGTCGATCTCAGTTCCCTCTTCCCCCTTCAAGCATACAACAGCCAAGGAAATTCTAGCTCCACAAGAAAATCAATCCTGATGGCCCTTTCTCCTTTGTCTACTCAGTGGCAGGGAAGCTTGGCAAAGGCTGGAGAAGCTTGCAGCTTCCACTTGGGCCCTCTATTTCCACCTGTGTTTCTGATCCAACTCGATATAACAGGAAGAACCGAGCTTCCACCCTCCGAAAGACGCGGCAGGCATCCAAACTGGAACAAGGGTTGCCCAGCCCCTGTGGGCAGCTCTTGAAACTCCATCAACAGCTATGAGCATATCCTGCTGACTTAGGTGCCTCCATTACAATGTATCATACCACCAACTCAGGAAGCCTGGACCGGAAACAGTCTCTTCCCTTCTGATGACCCTACTCAATGCGTCCATGTTCCCCAGCTCAGTAGAGGTGCCCAAGACGGAAACATGGATGCGCTTGACACTTTCCTGTCACTGAACTGCCAAGTCTCCCGCTGAAGTATCACTTAATGCCAGCCACCTCACTTCATCTCCACAAGCACCTACACTCAGGTCGTCATCACCTGTCACTATGCAAGGACGACCTCCTCACTAAGATTTGTTTTCAGTTTCCCCCTTTCTCTAACGCAACATCCTTTCTTTAGTTTGAGGAATTCTAAGAAACATGAACCCGACAGTGTCTTTCCTGTACTGAAGCCTGTGGTATTCCCCTGGGACGTTAAGGTAAAGGTTCAACTAGACCCAGCATGTTCTCATCGCTGCTCACCACTTCAGCCTCATTGATGACCCTTGTGTCCCCACCAGTGTCCCCTAGTCCTGTCAGCACTTCAGCACTGTACAATCAGATCTCAGCTCTCCCTTCCTGAAACATTAATTCCGCTGAAGAAATGTCTCTCTGTAAACCCTTCAGAGGTTCAACTCTTCTATGGGAGGTCTCCCGCTTCTCACCACACCCATGCTTGCCCACATCACAGCCCATATCCCAGGTCCTATGGACTTTCAGGAATCCAGTGGATATTTCAGAACTGAAGAAATGATGCAGGGGGTAGGGACAGGGGACAAGGAGAAAGTTTCAGGTTTCTTGTCGGATTGTTCAATAATAATAGTAAAGTGTAGATGATTCTTCAATATCACCTATTTCATAAGCTTAGAAAACACTCCAGGCATACCAACCATTCATAATGGTAAAACTGTTTCTAAAGACTATCACCAAGCACACATCTCAGAATCCTATAAACTATCAAACACACAGACTCTGCGAAGGTGGAAGCTATTGAAAAAGGGAAGAGAAAACCTGTGGATCACTACTGAACCTCAACTCCCTCTGCTTAGGTTCACAGGTACATCTACATGAGTCTTCTGGAATACAAAAAACTTTTTCTTGGCTGGGAAGCAAAGGTTGAACTGAAGTGCATCCTAGACTAAAGTCTTCAACCACACTAAGGTTCCACATAACTCTAGTAAGAATGGCTTATATGCAGAGATCAACTAACAAGTGCTGGTGAGGATGCGAGGAAAAGTTACACTACTCCAGTGACGCTGGGATTGTAGGCTAGTGCAGCCACTACAGAAGTCAGCAGGCAGCATGCTCAGCCAACTGAAAATTGATCTACATCTGAGCCAGCTTTCCAGCCCTGGGGAATATATCCAAATGAAATGAAGTCTGCAAACAAGAAAGTAGCCTACAATTCTATATTTATGGCAGCGCAATTCTTAATACCAAAGGCATGGAAACAACCCAGATGCCCATCAACAGATGACTCGATAAACAAACTGGTGCATGTACTCTTGGAATATTACACAGACATAAAAAAGACAAAAATCTACCCTTTGTAACAAAATGGTCTTAATCAAAGACCATAATGTCAGTGAAATAAGCCAGTCCCAAAAGGACAAATATCGTATGTTCTCTGGTAAGACATCCTTCATGTAAAGTACAAAAAAAAAGATATGTAAGGTAATCGAGTGTGTGTGTGTATGTGAGTGTAGGTATATATGTATGTGTATATGTATGTACATGTGTACACACACACACGCTCTCACAGAGGAACTGGATAACGGAGACTAGTAAACCGGGAAGTATGCTGCAGCATGCATCACCACTCCTGAATAAAAGAAGGCCCCTCAGTGAAACAGTTAAATATGCTAGATTATCTAACTTTGCCTATATCTACAATGTCATGAAACACTTAAACAGCAAAAAGTTAAACTTTTAGCTGTTACTAAAGGACGGTACCACAATGGTAATAAGGGGAAAAAGGGAAGAGGAGAAAAAGGGATGCAGGAAGAGGAAGAGGAAAAATCCCTACGCCTACGAAATCACATCATGGAAAATAATAACAAAATACATAAAAGAAAAATAAGTTTAAAAAGCCAAATACCTCTATAATCCAATATTTATTCTAGTACTGAGCTGACAAAGACTACACACACACGAGTCACATGTACTTTCAAGCACATATATTCATATCCAAATCTTCATATCCACATGCAGAAGCTAGCAGGAGTATAATTTAAAATTTTGTATAAATATGAGAAGTAAATTCATTCTTCACTTATAAAGATAACTTCCTGTCAATCTGAACAGCCTTTGTTTGGAAACCTTGGCAAGACCTCTGTTTGCATTTCGCTGGGACTCTTTTTGTAGGCAAAGACCGGATCAACAGAAAGTGCATGTTCTAATCAAGGTTACCTGAGGATGCAGCTGCAACACTGGAATTTTTCTTTCATCAGAATGTACCATAGATTCCATATAAAGGCAAGCCTGATCTATTGCATGCACAGGCTATTTCCTGAGAAAACAAATTACAAATACACTTAACTCTAGACTAAGCTTCAACCTTTAGCTCCTGAATCTTAAACAATATATGCTTTGTAAGACTACTTAATTCAATAACTAAGGCAGGATAGCCTGTTTAGTCCATCTTTAAAATGCAGAATTTATAGCTCTCTTTCTGTAAATTTGTTTTTATTTTTCCTGAGTTAAAATTAAACTGACAGCTGGTTGAGAACTCCGCTTCTGCAGTGCACATGGAACAGTGCTACAGCAAAGCCTCTCTCTACTAAAAAAGGACCTAAAATATAACGAAAGCAATGTTGCAAGCCAAGTAAGGAACGGGCTATTTAATAGATGGAAATAGGAGAAATGTTCTCTGAGGATAAATTGGGAATCAAATGAGGATCACTTGTAAAACAATATATACAGACAAATTCTAAACTACTAAAGCCAGAGTTGGTAAATTTTCCGTAAAGAGCCCGGCAGGAAATATTTTAAGTCAGCTGGCAAACATAGGTCTGTGTTGTAATGATTCAATATTGCCCCTGGTAAACTAGGCAGAGACAATACGTAAATAAATATATGTAGCTATATGCCAAAAATTTTACCCACAAAAACAATTGGAAAGCCAGATTTGGCACAAAACCTGTATTTTACTGACCTCTGGATGCAAAGGAGGAAGAAAGTAAACAGACAACATCAGAAGAAAATACTGGTGAACATCAGACCACAGATAGGTAAGAATTTCACAGCTGACAATAGTGAAAGCAGCCACAAGGGAAAGATGGCCATATGCATTACATTAAATATTCATGCATCTGTTAAACAAGTGCAGTAAAGAAATGAACCAGAATTAAAAGGAAAACAACAAAAACTAAGAAATACTCATTCAAAATGAGTACATCAAGTCAATGTGTGTCAAAGATTTGGCATCTTCTCTCAAACTAATAAAAATGCTATTATCAATGGCCATATGGAACACGAGCACTAAGAGTCACTGTTGCTGGGATGTAATTTGGATCATATCAGACAATAAGATAAGAAAAAATTGTTACCTTAAAACATTAACTTCCAGGGCCCAGCAGTTAAAGGCCTCGCCTTGCATACACCAGGATCCCATATGGGCGCTGGTTCTAATCCTGGCAGGCCCGCTTCCCTTCCAGCTCCCTGCTTGTGTCCTGGGAAAGCAGTTGTGTATAGTCCAAAGCCTTGGGACCCTGCACCCACATGGGAGACCCAGAAGAAGCTCCTGGCTCCTGGTTTCGGATCAGCTCAACTCAGGCCATTGCAGCCGCTTGGGGATTAAATCAAAGGACAGAAGATCTTCCTCTTTGTCTCTCCTCCTCTCTACATATATCTGACTTATCTAACAAAAAAATAAATAAATAAAACAAATAGTTTTAAAAGAAACATCAACTTCTGTAAGTCTGGACTATAAAAATAATTATAAATACATGCAAGGATTATAGTGTCTTCTATAATCTTAATTTATAGCAACCCAAATGCCTAAGAAGAAACATATGTAAGTAAACTTAGTGTATTTTTATCTGTGTAGTAAGTAACATTTAATACATATATCACATGCACATGGAGTACTGTCCATATACTAAATCATGTTTTAGCAAAACATGACAGGCATAAGAAACTATGCATAATAAAAGGTTACATTATGGGCATCAGAAGCTGTTGATGAGACATTATCCCAATTTTAATATTTGTATATGCCAAGAAAAATACTAAAAACATACAAGGCATTAGTGAACGATTCTACGAATACTGATGGTTTTTGTTTTCATCTTTATTCTCTATAGCTTCTAAATTTTCTACAATAATTATGTCTTCTAAATATGAAACACAACAAATTTTACTTTTAAAGAGAAAAAGGTTGTTGCTTGTCTCTCAGGCCATGAAAGACACGTCGATCAACAGTTTAAAATATCTTAAAAAAAAAAAAAACAGGACTTGAACAAAGCAGAAAAAGCATTACTTGTCTGTTTCTACTCAGTATTCCTTCTGCTCTTTCCACAAAAAAGCTACAGCAGCTTTTCAAGAGTGAAGACCACCCGGAAACACATTCCAACCCCACAATGGAACATTTCAGAATCCTCCAGGGATATTTAAGAATGCTGCTTATCATAATTCCAGAAGTTGAAGCAAAATTAGTGCAAATTTAAAGTCTGCTATAATTACATTATTTGCCTAGTGTACTGCCATCTAAGTCACTGTATTCTCTGTTCAGCAAAAATCCCCAACAAACAATAAAGAGCAACGATGAAGACAAGTTCCTCGAAGACAAAGGGAAAACATAGTTCTTTTGTTGCCTTTAACTTTTAAATCTTTCAAAATACTCCCTTTTTTGGTGAGGGAAACAATCCAATTATATCAGAATATGACAACGTGCGTTTTCCATGAACCTTTTAAAGACTCTATGCACCAAAACCCTTCAAAACTAAACATACTTGGTGTAACTGTTCAGGTTTATAATATAACAAGTTGTTAAAGTAAATATACAAAGATGTTTATAACAGCATTAATATTCAGGAAAAACAAAAAGCAGGGGCTGGTGTTTTGGCATAGTGGTAAAGTCATTACCTGCAGTGCCAGCATCCCATATGGGCACCAGTTCATGTCCCCAATGCTCCGCTTCTGATTCAGCTCCCTGCTAAGGGTCTGGGAAAAGCAGCATAAAACACCCCGAGTGTGTGGCCCCTGCCACTCAAGTGGCAGGCCTGGATGAAGCTCTTGGTGCAGCCTGGCCCAGTGCTGGCCATTGTGGCCATGTTGAGGTGACCTGCTAGATGGAGGATCTCAATCTCACCGGCTCTGATTATTTCAAAGTAAATTAGAAAAAAAAAAATTTAAGAAAAATAGTGGATAAACAGTGTCACTTTCACCAAATGAAATGACACCATTAAGAGTGAAATACACATGTACAATTATGACACAAAGATCTCTGATACACTGTGGAATTTAAAGTAATGTAGAAGACTACATAATATAATAACATTCTTTTTTTTTTTTAATCTATTTTATTGTGTTGTTGTTGACAATCTTTACATAGTTAATTACAGTTAAAGAAAGAAAAAAAAAAGGGTTCAGGGGGATAGGGAAGTGGGTAATACTATTATGTCCATATTGTTTCCATCATGTATCTGAGGTAAAGGGGGATATTGAGGGAGAAGCCCCACCTGGTTTCCCGCCCACCCCGAGTCCCGGATGTGGGGCATGCTCTGAGATATGTGCTCAAGTGGTGTTAATAGTTCTCCAGTTATGGGCCTGGCGGCGTGGCCTAGCGGCTAAAGTCCTCGCCTTGAAAGCCCCAGGATCCCATATGGGCGCCGGTTCTAATCCCGGCAGCTCCACTTCCTATCCAGCTCCCTGCTTGTGGCCTGGGAAAGCAGTTGAGGACGGCCCAATGCATTGGGACACTGCACCCGCGTGGGAGACCCGGAAGAGGTTCCAGGTTCCCGGCTTCGGATCGGCGCGCATCGGCCCGTTGCAGCTCACTTGGGGAGTGAATCATCGGACGGAAGATCTTCCTCTCTGTCTCTCCTCCTCTGTATATATCTGGCTGTAATAAAATGAATAAATCTTTAAAAAAAATAAAAAAAAAAATAAAAAAAAAAATAGTTCTCCAGTTATGAATCGCTGCCAGTTTCGCTCGATGAGGTCGTCCACTGATTGAAATGGTCCATTATAAAGTCTCCGTTTGCCCCATATTTCGCTGCCAACATATAGCTGAGATGAATGATTGACCTGTTCTGTCTTCTGTCTTTTCTTGATTAGAGTTCTGAGTCCAGCAGTTCGATTGGGGAGATCTCCAAAGAAACTTTGAGGTATTCCCAGACTAGTTTCTTGTATGTTCTAGCAAGCACAGGGCCCGGCACAGTCCATCACCCCGATCAGCTGGTGGTTGCAATTGCTGGGTTGTTTCTGTTTTCAGTCCCGAGTTGCACTGGAACCAATGGGTGTTGCAGTCCAGTCTGGTTCTGCCCAGCACGTACCCGGCCCTCACACAAACCAGTGGGAGCTGCAGCCTAGTTGGGGCGACCCACAATAACCCCCACCAGGCCCGCCCCCTACCCTGGTCTGCCAGTATGTGTAGCAGAAGACCAGTCTGTCCCCCATCCCATTTGGCTCTGGCACTTGTCAATGGGTATTAAAGCTTAGTTCTATCTAACCAACTCAATCATCCAGCCCTCACGGGTGTTGTTGAGTGCCTCTCTATCCAGCCATCCCAGCCCCCGTCCTAGTTTTCATGCCCTCCCGCGGGAGTAGTGACCCAAGAAGGGGGAACCCACTTTTTCCCTCCCAGGTCTCTCTGTCCCGGTTTATGCACTCTTTAGGTGGTTCTGTGATTTGACTTGACAGAATTAGTCCCCAGTGCCAGCTTCTGCGACTATGCCCAAACATCCCTCACCCACTCTTAATTTATGCTTGCACCAGCAGGAATAATCAGCCCAGCCTGGCTTTTCCCTGATCTAGTCCACATGCGGCGCACAGGTGTTGCAGCCTTGCTTAGTCTGGTCTGTCCTCATCCCAGCCCACGCTCTCCAGTGGGAGTAGCTGTCTGGCGAGGGGACCAGCCCCTTAATCCCCCCGCCAGTTCTGCCCCTCCCTTCCTTCCTGGATCTCACATGTGCTGGTTGGGTGCTGCATTCACATCCAGTACAGGCAACCTCACCCTGGCATTCCATAATGTGTACTGGTTTTGTCGCAACCAAACCCGGCTCATCCCACACTCTGATCTGGTGATCGGATTTGCCAGTGGGTGACATGAACTGATTCAGCCTGGTCTGCCCCTGACCCATGCCGAATGTGTGCCAGTGGGAAACTTTCCATGGCCTATTCTGGACTGTTTCCTATCATGCTTCTTGCGCTTACCTGCAGGGACTGTGTCCTGCCAGAGGAGTTGCCCAGGCTCCTCCATCAGAACCCCTCCCAGTGCCAGATTTTGCGCATGCCAGGGGGTCCTTGAGCCAACCCAACTCAGTTCACCTCCTGCCCTAGCAGGAACAGTGGCTTTTCCTGGCTGGCTTTCACCCCATTCTGGTTCTTGTTGTTGGATGTTTCAGCCCGGCCATGGCTCGTCCATACCCACATACAGCTCACGCATGGCTCAGTAGGGGGTTGAGACCCAGCCTAGTCAGTCCCACATCTACCCTCTGGTTCTCCATGACACCAGATGGTGTTGGGGTCTGAACTGGCCTGGTGCATCCAATCCCAGCCCACACTAGTGCCTCGGGTGACTACAACTGTTTCCTAGATAGAACGAAGCTCCAATTCTAGCACATACGCCCCTTGGTGGGAACCTCAACCTAGTTAGGGTGTCCCGTTACCTCCCCGATTGGGCTTGTTCCTAGCTGTAAATCATGCACCTGCCCGTGGTTGCTCTGAGGACCAGTAGGTGCAAGAGCCTAGCTCGGTATGACCTGTGTTCCATGCTGGTTTCCAGTTTTGCTTGTAAACAAAGGTTTGCTCAGTCCTGCCCAGTACATTACGTTCCATTACCAATTTACACATTTTGGAGCTACTATGCCCTGCTTGTCCGACCCCCAGATCTGGATGGCGTGTTCACCAGCGAGAGCTATGATTTGCCAGGGGAGCTTCCCAAGTACCTCCACTTGATCCACTCCCAAACCCAGTTTACATACATGCCATTGGTTTTTAGGCCAGTGCCCGGTGTACTCTGGCCTCCCGTTTGGCCTTGTATGAGCTGGTGAATGTTGCAGCCCGGCCCACCCCACAGCCTATTCAGGATGCACATTTGGGTGCTGCTGCCTTGCCCAGTCCAGTCTATGGCGGATCCCTTTACCTGTGATTGATGGCAGGCTCCTTGGTCACACCTAGCTTAGTCCATAACCACCTAAAATTTAGGTTTACCAGTGGGGCCAAACTTTCTACAGGGTGTGGCCCACACATCCTGCACAGAGTCCACCCCAGGATAAGGTTCTAGAGTGTTAGTTAAAATTATAGACCTGCCTAATGTGACCAGTCTCCTGAACCAACATCATGTCAGGCAAAAAAATATCCTGCTAGACAAGCAGGGGCTTATCTTTTGCATTATAGGTGTTCAAAGCTCAGCATTATTGAGTGATTAGAAGTTCTCCAAAAGAAGAGTTACTGGCATTGGAAATCTTTAGGATTGACTCAGAACCCAGAAACAGTGGGGTCACCCTAGAGCTATCTAAACAGCGATTCGGACATCCATTACCCCAGAGCTCCCCGGCCGGGCAGCCAGCAGGCAGAGCCTGGCACCACGTGGTGCACTGGCCGCCCTGGGTGAGGCCGAGGACTCGTTCACTGCCTAGTGGCAGTGTCTTTGGCATGAGCCCCCAGCATTGGGTCCGACCCGGCAGGGGCACCCCCCACAGCCGCCACACTGTGAGGAGTGGCAGTTGCCCCCAAACCCAAGCCCGAACCCCCATATAATAACATTCTTATCACACTTGTGTAATAGCCTGGACTTCCAGAACAAAATATCATAGATAGGTGACTTAAGAAAACAAAATTTGGGATGGGTATTTGACATGGCGGTCAAGGCACCGCTCGGGACTCCCTTTCAATTCCAGCTTCTTGCCCCAGTTCCTGCACCCTGGGAGGCACCAGGAGACAAACAGCTGATTTCCTGCCACTTGCAGAGAAGACCGGGATCACATACCCAGTTCCCAAGCCCTGGGGGAGTGGGCCAACAGAGGATAAATCTATCCGTCTCTATCTTTCAATCTTTCTCTCCTCGTCCTTCTCTCTCTCTCTCTCTCTCTCTCTCTCTCTCTCTCTCTCTCTCTCTGTCTTTTTCTCCCCCTCCTTCTCCCTCCCAGCTCCAAAGCACTAGGAAAGTGAACCAGCAGACAGTAATCTGCCCATCTCTCTCTCTCCCAGCCCTGTTCCTCCCTCCTTCTCTCCCCTTTTTCCTCCCTATGGGGGAAAAAAAAACAGCAATAGAGAGCAATTTATTGTTTACAAAAGTTCAAAAAAAGAGGCATACATTCATTTTCTCACAGTTGTGGTGGCAGAAGTCAGCTGGAGGTGCCAGCAGTCAGGTTCTGATGAGGGTTTTCACTCACTCTTAGTATCTCACGTGGTGAGGAGTGGAACAGGGAAGGGATGGAATCTTTATATGAAGCCAGAGGCCTAATAGATTGAGTTTATGACCTCATTTAATCTTAATTACCTCCAATACACTCTATTTCCAAATACAGCCACAAGTGGATAAAAGCATCAAGGTACTAGCCGGGAGCTAGCAGGACCATGATTCAGTATGAAGTAAGTTACAGTGTATTTTTTATGAACAGTGTTATAAATGGATGACATCCTGGAAGATCTTGCCACAGACTGTTTAAATCAATGGTTATCTCTATGTAGTGAACAGGAACATGCTTTGTTCCTACAATAGGTGTCTATTATTTGCTTGCAATTTAATACCATGAAATAGATGGATCTCACCAATACATAAGATAGGAGGTCTTAAACACGAAGGAAAGGCCCCAGCCTCTCCGACTCCAGCTCGCATTGGCTGCACACATAAAAAAACAGCTGCAATAGACCAGGACACTCTCATCACCATGCAGGAAGCGGATCCAGGAATCACTGCAGTCTGTTCCTTGAAAACATCAGCCCAATTTGCTTCCGTGATCAAAACAATGAACTCTGCTGGGCATCATTAGGAAGGAGATGAGCAATAAAACGTACAGCACAATATACCCAAAGCCACAGTCCTGCGACCAGAGCTGAAACCAAGGAGAGTCGCCTGGTGCCAGAATGAAGCCGAGAAAACTCCTGCCTTCAACATTTCAAGATAGAACAAGCAAAACAGAGCAAGCAAAAAGGCATGAGAGACACCTGAACTATGCAAGAGATAAGCTCCTAATTTCCTCACCTGGCACAAGCAGACAGCTCTCACACCATCTGACACTCAGCCACCCCTCCCAGTCCTATTCATTCTTACACACACACAGACATACACAAGCCAGACTAGGGGTTTCTATGAGTTAAAGAATATAAACACTGTCTTCAACTCTGTTCTCTCTTTTTTAAAGATTAATTCATTTATTTGAAAGAGTTTAGAGAGAGGCAGAGAGAGAAAGAAAGAAGTCTTCTATCTTCTGGTTCTTTCTCCAAATGGCTGCAGCAGTGAGGGCTGAGCCAGGCAAAAGCCAGGAGCGCGGAACTTCTTCCTGATCTCCCAAATAAAGTTTAGGGTGCCATTTTCCACTGCTTCCCTCCAACCATTAGTAGGTAGAGAGCTGCACTGGAAACAGAGCAACCAGGACACAGGGCACGGATATGGAAAGCCAGTACCACACGCGGTGTTTTAACTTGCTACACCACAACACTGGTTCCTTACTCTGTTCCCTGTATACAGTGCACAATCAAATGTTACAGAAGTATGTGATCAATCAAAGGGGTTTACAGCTAAAATGTTTTTTAGTTAGGAAGGATTGTTTGGCCTAGGTATACTACAACAGCAAAAAATTCCATACAACAATAAAAGCTGAGCACCCATTGAAGACATGTAGCAAACTTTGTACTACTTTGCTTATAATCCAGCTTTCCAAAACATCCTGGTTGGCAGCAAACGATAGTTTTCAAGAGCTTGGGCCCCTGTCACCCACACGGGAAAACCAAATTGCTAGTTTCTAACTTCAGTGTGGTTACTGGAATCAGTGGAGGAATGGACCACTCAGTGGACAGAAGATTCACATAAATTCATTCCCAGTCATATTCCCTCTCTCTCTCTCTCACCTACAAAAAAAAAATTTTTTTTAAAGAACTCTTCAGTAGGACATTGCACAGCCTCATGCTTAAAAAGCTACAGATCACTGGTGGGTTTTTCGCTTACCTGTTAAGACACTATTCTCCAACACTGCAAAGTACCTGGGTTCAATTACCAGCACCAGCTCCTGAATCCAGCTTTCCGACAAGGCAGACTCTAGGGGGCAGTGGGGATGGCTCACATAACAGTTTCTGACCCTCACCTGGGAGATGTGGAGATGTGCTCCAGCCCTGAATGTTAAAGGGCATCTGGGCAGTCAATCAACAGATGGGAATTCATTTTCTCTCCTTCTCTGCTTTTCACATGAACATATGAATAAGATACTTTAAAAAACCCAAATCTGCACCCAAGATATCTTTTTTCACTTCAGATGCATCCTTAGTGCATGTAAAAAGGCTTTTTCTTCATGATATAATTTTCTACTCACTTATCAGCTCGCACCTGTTAGAATGTGTCATATGTTTGGAACTGAGAAATCTTTTAACTGTGAACTGAAGAGAAAGACAAACCAAATGCATATGAAATGAAGACAATATAATTCCAGGAAAAGCAGGACCATCCAGAGTGCAGAGGAGATATTTCTTCCTGAGTTTTTCATAAAAGAAATACATCAAAAAATAAATAAGACAAGCATGTCAACAATCAACATAGCAGACTTACAGTACTTTCTGGGTGCAAGACACTGCCCTAAGACTTTGGACATACTTGGCCATTAAATAAGCTATGTGTCACTAACTGAATAACCCAGCTGCTATCTGTATACAACAGATAAGGACACTGAAGATTAGAATGGTTAAGTCAATTACCCCAAGTCACACAGTCAGAAAGATATGGATTTATGATTCAAAGCCAGAAGCAACGCCCTCTGTAACATCCTCAGAGCAGGGTGTCCCTTGGGATGTACTTTGGGGCAGTGTTAAGTGCAAAACACAAACTTCAGTTCAGAAGCAGAAAGAACACACTGAAGGGGGTCAGCACGGCGGCACAGCATGCAAGTCCTGTGGAACCACCAGCATCCCATGTGAGTGCTGGTTCTAGTCCCAGTTGCTCCATTTTCCCAACTCCCTGACAACGGCCTGGGAAAGCAGTGGAGGACAGCCCAAGACCTTGGGCCCCAGCCTCAATATAGGAGACCTGGAAGAAGCTCCTGGCTCCCAACTTTGGATATCCTCAGTTCTGGGGAGTAAACCAGCACATGGAAGATGTCTCTTTCCCTGTCTGTAACTCTGACTTTGAAGTAAAAAATAAATTATTTAAAAAAAAGAAAGAAAGAAAGAAAGAAAGAAAGAAAGAAACTGAGGCCAAAATGAGACCATCCTGAACTGGGGCTCTCACAGTAATGGGCAAATATTTGGGATATTTAGATGTTCAGGAAGAACAGGTGACCTTAAGCCTAACCTTGCACAAGTTTTGTAGGCAATGAATAACTCAGGTGGGATTTTGCACTCTAAGGGCAGGTGAGGTGCACCTACTAACAGAACCACAGGCTGGAACCACCACCTGAACCAGAGGTAGGAGAGACCCCTCCCAGCCAAGGCTAAAGACCCTCACCTGCCTGGAGATAAGACCAGCATACCTTGGCATGGAAGTGACCAAGGGATAGGAAGTAGGCAGGGATCCCTTAAGAAAGGGTTTACACTACTCATACCAAAGACCATGGAATAGCCCCCTCAAAGGCAATCTGGGTAGGCAAGCAAAGGAAATTATGATCAACTGTCAATCACAGTGAGAGTCAACCCCTGGAGCATTCAGTCTTGACCACATAACTTCTTGGAAAACCTCAGTCATCATGAGTCTTAATACTGAGCAGTGCAGCCTAAGGAACATTACTAACTACTATTTATTATGCTTATGTTCTGAGCTAGAAGACATCAGGTGCAGGTAAGTATTACTAAGAAACTACATGGGGAATGAAGAAGGGGGTCGGGGGGACATGAGGTGGGAGGTGTTGCAGGGTTAAACTGGGTTTAGTGGCAGCTTCACCAAGGAAGGGATTTGAGTAAAGATCAAAAGAAAGATAGGCAATGACCTGGGCAATGCTTGGGTGGAGAAGTCTCAGGAGGAGGGAACGGCAAGGCAGCCTGTGTTCCAGAGCAGGTGAGGAATGAGGGGATGGGAAAAGCAGCCAACAGATGGAGAGGAGACAGGGAGTGGTGGTCTGTACTAAAGCTGGAGACCACCCAAGCATTCTGCATTTGACCTTCGACCCTGAGATAGTAAAGGGTTCTGGGCAGAGCTCTGACATCCTCTGACTCCCTTCCCTAAGGCCAGCTCTTTCTCCTGCAGGGGGAGGAAACTGTCCAGTAAAGGCCAGCGCTGAGGCCAGTGGGAAGGGGATGCGCCTCTCCCCCTCCAGCAGCAGCCTGCACTTGCACATCCCACCTGCTGAAACGGATGAGTGTCGTGAGCACAGGGCAGCTGCACAGGAGTCTGACAAAAGCCTCCAGCAGACCACCACACCCTGTGCAGTCAAAGGAAACACGTCTCCAAAAGTCAAGGTAACCAAATAACAGTCAGCCTGGCCTCAGGGTGCAGATGCTGGCATGGGGGAGGGGGAGGTCTACGTTGCCATCATTGGCTCTGGGAGATTATGGGCTGTCAGGATACAGATATGCTAGTGGGACAGAGAACCATAGCAAGCTAGTCTTTGCAATCTCAGATGTCAGTCACTTTTTGAAGCACATTACAAAATACACCAGAGCTTAAAATATTTAACAGTTAAAGAGCACCACTCAAACTGCATATGGCATAAAACACTGACTTGCAAAACACATCAGATGCCTCTGCCCTCCTTTCCTACTCCCGAGTTCTTTGAGTGCTCACGCCGCAGAAGCCCCTCCAGAAAACACATCCTCTCTGTATGCCCCTGTCAGGTCGGGACAACGGGATCTGACCCTGAACTGTATATGGCACGCCAACACCCCTTTCCCAGTCTCAGATGGCAGCCCCACACCAGGAGAGGTCTCGGTGTCTCCCATGTGCCTCGCCCTCCCCGGCAGCTGCCAGCAGGACTGACACACATGCAGATTCACATACGTATCCAATGCCACTCATTCCTATGAGAGCTGTGAGAGGAACAGAAGGGGAAATGCCAAGGCATTCTGACGGAGGAGGAGACCCACATGCAGCTTGCTAGGCAGCCCCTGCTTAGGAGCAGGCCGTCGAGAGGCACACCCATCTGTGACTTGACACCTCCTGGTGCCTCGCACAGGGAGGACAGAACCCAGAAGGCGTGTGTCAAAGTAAACCTCTTGGTCACCCAGAAGCACAATAGTTGAATTTTTAAAAAGATGAAACTATAAATATTTGTCTCATTGCCATTACAGTTTTCTTTCATGCTCTTTAAATTTCTCCCCCTGAATCAAAGTCTGACAACATGCCATTAGTAAGAAAAAAGCTCACCAAGTAAAAGACTCAAATGTAAAGGGACTGAATAATTCACCATCCTGGGAGAGAACTCACATATATAATGCCCTAAATAGTCATTTTGTCAAGTATTATTTCTATACAAAGAACATATTCAGGAAGCTACCTCAGAAAACTATCCTATAATAAAAATATCTTACTCTCGTCTTTCTCTATGTATGCATTTAGCTTTGATTAATACATGGTATTCCCAGACATACAAACAGGTACCTCATAATTTATATCTAAGACCACTAATTAGCAGTTTGCATGCACAATTTTCATATCCAAGCATATTAAGATGAACAAATATATTTGCTTTATAAGAAAATACCAGCTTATCCTAATAACATTAGACTACTTGTTAAACAAGACAGCATTTACCAGGCAGGAGATCAATAGTTCTGAATCTTCTCTTGTCCAATTGCATGCTGTATATTCAAGGGCATTATTCTCTCCTTGCTGTTTGCACATATAAGCACAGTTTCTTTCAAAAACGGTGCGGATGCCTTTAAACAGAATCACACTAGTAGTGCAACCCATCCCCAAGGTGTGGATGTTCGGATGTCTAGCAATCTCTGTTCCGTTTCCACATCATCTTCCTTGGCTCCTCAGACACGAGCTCCCACTGTACCATCTTCATGACAAGCAGTTACCGGGACCGGAACAGAGGGAAGCTCCAAGCTGTCGCATTAGAATCTGTTCCTGCCCAACAGCCTGACCAAAAAAAAATCCAAGCTCCAAGTGTCAAACAGGAGGGGTGGGTGGTGCAAAGCAGGAGGACACACCTCAGACGCACCAAGACCGTGAAGGTGCGTTTTTCCAGTGGATTGCTTCACTGTTGACTCAAAGAACGAACGTGCAGCAGATTTACACAGGGTTACTGCAAAACTGCCGGCTCCTGAGATTTCCTAGGGATTGTTCTGAATCTCAGAACCTGCCCAAAATGAAAAAGACAGTGCCAGACAGCCACACTGCTGCAGATGCTGCTGGAAGGCACAAAGAATGTTCATCTGCTGCAAGAAATCACTCTCCCAGAATGCTTAGCCTAGCATCTATATTAGCAAACATCTCTTGCCTTGACCTAAATATACCGTTTGTTTAATCCTGCATCAGCAAAGAACAGAGAAGCAAAAGGAAAAAAAGTCCAAAAATGAGTGAAACCGCTAAGATGACTGCTGCTATGGAAACATGGATAAGTGTACTTCAAACAACCTCTGCATGTATGGGCAACAGCTTGCTGACAGCAAATCGCAGGGGAACACAACATTACTATGTTGATTTTGACTTCTGCCCACCCACCCTCACTCTGCTACAGAAGACCAGCAAGTTTGCACTGATTAAAAAGATGACTCCACTGTAGGTACTCAAAGACGCAAATGAGAACACTGATAAAGGGTACCCAGCCTGCCTGGGGGCGTGCCTTCTGAAGCATAGCTCCCACAAGCAATGCCATACAAATCAAAGTCTTGCAGTCTACATGATTATTATTTTGAGGTATAAGTAATTCAGGATCTCTGCAGACTGCCATCAATGACACTATCCTATTGCATGTGAATCTTGGGGAATGGTTAGGAGGGAAGCTTGTCCTAAAAAAAATGAAAGGCTGACTATATAAAAAGACCATGAGACACATACAAGGAACGTCCTCCTACACATAACATGCATCTAGATAAAAAGGTAATTCTCCTACGACCTGCTCTGACACTCTTCTGATTTCACAAGACAGTCAACAGGCTTCCTTCGTTAGTGACAGATTCCAATGTTGGTGTCAATTAGAGTAACTGAAGGGCGGGTGTTTTTTTTTTTTTTAAAGATTTATTTTATTACAAAGTCAGATATACAGAGAGGAGGAGAGACAGAGAGGAAGATCTTCCGTCCGATGATTCACTCCCCAAGTGAGCCGCAAAGGCCGATGCGTGCCGATCCGAAGCCAGGAGTTAGGAGCCTCTTCCGGGTCCCCCACGCGGGCGCAGGGTCCCAATGCATTGGGCCGTCCTCAACTGCTTTCCCAGGCCACAAGCAGGGAGCTGGATGGGAAGTGGAGCCGCCGGGATTAGAACCGGCACCCATAAGGGATCCCGGGGCGTTCAAGGCGAGGACTTTAACCACTAGGCCACGCTGCCGGGCCCTGAAGGGTGGGTGTTACGGCAGAGAGGGACAAGCCAGCTCTCACAACACTGGTATCCAATATGGGTGCTGCTTCCTGTCCCAGCTGCTCCACTTCCAATTCAGTTCCCTGTTAATGGCCTGGGAAAGAAGCAAAAAATGGCCAAACAATTTAGACCCTTGTCCACTATGTAGGACCATGCCATCCTCATAGGACGCCTTAATTGAGTTCCCACTCCAAATTTCAGTCTCGCTCACGCCCATCCACTGCAGGTATTCAGCCAGTGAGCCAGCAGATGGGAGCTCTATGAAGCCATTTCTGTCCCTGTCTCTCAAATAGAAAAATTAATCCAGATTGAAATATTCAGACTAGGGGTGCTTAACTCACAAATCAAGATGGAATGTAGAAATTTAAAAATTCATCATTGTTTTTATTTATCTTAGATGCAGAAGCTAGAGAACTGCATTTAAAATGTAAGGTTACAGGCCCAGAGCGATAGCATAATGGTTAAGGTCCTCGCCTTGAATGTGCTGGGATCCCATAGGGTCACCGGTTCTAATCCCAGCCAACCTGCTTCTCATCCAGCTCCCTGCCTGTGGCCTGGGAAAGCAGTCGAGGACGGCCCAAAGCTTTGGGACCCTGCACCCACGTGAGAGACCCAGAAGAAGCTCCTGGCTCCTGGCTTCGGATTGGCTCAGCTCCAGCTGTTGCAGCCACTTTGGGAGTGAACCATTGGACAGAAGACCTTCCTCTGTGTCTCTTCACTCTGTATATCTGATTTTCCAAATAAAAATAAATCTTTTTTTAAAAAAATAAATATAAGGTTACATTTGAACTTTACAACAAATTAAAAATTATAAACAACCAAATTTGAAGTTGCCTACATATACTATTTGATTTGTTATATAGAACCTTAGTGTTTAACACTAGGATCTTCAATGTACTCACACACAAAAGAAAGGGTAACCTGGATGTTAAATAACTTGATTGCAGTAATCATAATATGAAATCATACATCATCACCTTAAAATTATAAAATCTTATTTGTCAATCATACCTCAAAAAGGTTAAAAAGAAACAGAACAATGAGAGAAAATGGAAGGATTTTTTATCATTCAGAGGAGATGTTTCCCAGTGATATATTAGTAACATTTAAGGCACCTGTGTGTGAGTCATCTCCCAACCAACAAAATCAATGACCCAGAAAAAAATATTCACAGCAAAGGACTTAACAAGGCTAAACCAAGTGTCATGCTAACAGAGGCATGGCAAACAATTTAAAATATGCATTCACTGACTTGGTTTCACTGGTATTTCTGCATCAGAATGATCCTGGATGGGTCTAAAAAGATAACTACTATGATATTCACTGCAGAACATGAATAGGCGGTTGGTATCTAATAGCAACCAACGCAGCAAGAGTATATATTTCAATTTGGAGATCACATTTAATGTCACATCTTTAAATGTCACCTCCAATTTACACAACTTCCAAGGCTGGATGTCTGCTTCTGGCTCCGTTTTGTGGTCCAGACCTGTCTCCTCCTCTCCTATCAATAGCAGCACCCGACTTTCCTGGTACTATGTCATTCCTTAGACATTCCAAATCAGTATTTTAGTATGACAAATCCATGCAGCACACCCACACACAGAACAATGTCCAGTTGTGAAAAGATACAAAGTACCAAAGTGTTAAACTATATCAAAGAAGCCAGTCACAAAAGACTCCGCCCCCCCCCCCCCACCCCATGATATGATGACATTTAAATAACATGTCCAGAACAGGCAGATACAAATAGAAAGTAAAATCCTGCTTATCTAGGGCTGGGGAGAAGGACATACCAGACAGCACTTACAGGTTTAGGAGGTTTCTTTTTGGGGAAATGAGAATGTTATAAATTCAGCAGTGTTTCTAACAGATATGCTGCCTATATACGCTACTGCCTGTATTTTAACTAGAAACCACCGAATTGAACATGTTACGCAGGTCACTTTCAAAGCATATGAATGAACAGCCTGACTCCACTCACACTTGTAAGGATCAGCTTTCTTTAATCTCCTTCTGTCCCATGCCAAAGCTCCCTCTTTTAGCAGCAGCAGGAAATTCAAGTCACTTGTAGGAACCCTCCTCTCAAGCCCCCCACCCACCATGACATCTCCACGCCATTCTCCTTTCCCTGACCTCTCAGAGCTGCCCTACTCTCCCCAGAAAGCTTCAGTACTGGGCAGGTTGAAAGGAATTGATATCATTAGTCTTCACATCCAAAGCAAATTTTAGGTGTGTGGGAGAGGGGATATTTCCTATGTCTTTGGAGAGCCCCAACAGTGAATCCTATTTCAATAAGTCATTACTAAAACTAGCAATTACTAAAAGTAACTACAAAGTCATTACTAAAAATAGGGGAGGAAAAGAGGATGACACCTGCTCTACTCACCATACAGGTAACCCAGTTCAAATAAGATAATTCAACCAAGAAATTGCTATGAACACATAAGCATCTACTGTCGATATTCACAAAGAATTCATGGATAACTTAAAACAACTATTTTGTTCCTGAATGTAACAACTTCTCACTCTGCTTTTGACCCTACTTGTCAGGAACATTAACCACCTAACAAGAAGTGGCCAGCGCTGACCATAGGGTGTGCATTTCAGATCTGGAAGTGGGTTCCACGCCATGCTAACTACCAGAAAACTTATCCAAGCAAGTTCAAGTTAGGAGAGACAGCAAATGTTAGCCTTGAGACCAGGTCCCAAGCTTTGAGCTTCCTCATGCTTATCCATTTGGAGTTACTGCTCCCATCTGCAGCTCTTTCCTTGCCAACTGTTTTCCTGTTTTAAATGTCTTCTAAAAGTCAAATTAGTTTGCTTGGTGGATGTACTTATATATGTGCTCAAAAAAGAAAATGTGGATAAAGAGGACTCTTAAGTGACATCTAAGAATCTAAAATTACAAACTGGAATTCATGCGTATTTCAAACATCCAAGTGTTCTATGTAGGTCAGACCAGGGGTCTACCTTAGAAAACCAAGAAAGGACTAGAATTTCCTCCCCTCTGCAGTGACTGAAATGAAGCTCTCACATTGTAATAATGGTGCAACAATGGTCACACTTCACAAAACCTAAATAAATGGAGTATGAGTTGAACTCAATCAAAATGTCATTAAAATTTTTTTAGATATCACTATGACAAGCATTCTACATAAAGAGTGTCTTTCTACTCCCAAAGGTACACAATTCACATACAAGTGCAAAGAATTCTGCTGAGCAAAGAAACTTTAGGAAAGTTGACTTCTCAAAGTTTTATTGAACTTATATTCAATCAATGTAATCAAACATAATGAGGGTTTCTGGCACAGGCCCTATCATATACCACAAGCTCAATAATAAATAATGGTCTCTTTCCATTTTGTCCTGAATTAAATTTTTTTCTTTTCTGATATTAAGATGAAATAAAAATATTCTTATAGTCCTTCAGAGATATAATTTCAGATCTAAGAAATTCTGGCTACAAATCATTTCTGATGACAAGAAGAATGATTGTAAGAATGGAGGTGTCAGAACATCAGAGGGCAGTTAGGTGATAACAACAAAAAAAAAGACGGCTGAAGTTTCTGCAATGGTCACTTTCTAAAAATAAGGAATTAAGATAATGTTATTAAGTAAGGGCCTTAAAATGTAAGGATGAGGTCAGCATTGTGGCACAGCAAGAAAAGCCTCTGCCTGCAACACTAACATTCTAAATGGGCATTGGTCTGTGTCCTAGATGGTTGACTTCCAATCCAGGTCCCAGTCAGTGGCCTGTCTCCAGCAGAAGAGAGTACAAGTGCCAGGGTCTCTGTCACCTATGTGGGAGACCTGAAACAAACTCCTCACTCCTGGTTTTCACCTAGCCCAGCCCTGGCCTTCCTAGTCATCTGGGGAGTAAGCCAGCGGACAGATCTGTGTGAGTGTGCGTGTGTGTGTGTGTGTGTGTGTGTGTCCCTCCTTCTGTGTGACTTGTCAGGTTTAAAAAAAAAAAAGCAAATCTACAGGAATAAAAAAGTAAGCAAATGATGGACCCTGTGTGTTTCATGAACACAAACCTGAAAACTTGGATTTGCACAGATCTAAATGTCCTCACCATCCATTAGCTACACCTCAAAACAGAAAAAGACCCAGAGGGCTCCCAAGGGCGGTACCATCAGGTAGCAGAGATACCAGGTCAACCCAGAGGGCTCCCAAGGGCAGTACCAGCAGGTAAGCAGAGACACCAGATCAACCCAGAGGGGTCCCAAGGGCAGTACCAGCAAGTGAGACACCAGGTCAACCCAGAGGGCTTCCAAGGGCAGTACCAGCAGGTGAGCAGAGACACCAGATCAACCCAGAGGGCTCCCAAGGGCAGTACCAGCAGGTGAGCAGAGACACCAGGTCAACCCAGCGGACACGGCTGCATGGACAGGAGCTGCAGACCCCGAAGGCAGTGTGGTTTGCACTCCTCTCTACCACTACAATGAAGCAAATTAGCTTTGATAAGCTGGATTTCTAAGCCACAAACACATAAAATTCTGGAGTCAGACTTATTATTAATGGTCATAATTAAATATTTTTAAGGAAAGAATGCAGGGCTGGCATTGTATTAAAGCAGATACCATTACCACTAGCGATGTTAGCATCCAACATGGGTCCCAATTCAAATCCTAGCTGCTTAACTTCCATTCTATCTAGCTCCCTGCTGAGTGCCTGGGAAAAGTAATGGAAGATGTCCCACAAATCTGGGCCCCTGACACCTACCTGGGAGACCCAGATGAAGCTCCCCACCCTTGGCTTTAGTATAGTCAGCCCTGATCACTGCAGCATCTGTGAGGTGTGAACCACTGGACAGATGCTCTTATTCTGCCTGTCCTGTCATTCTTTCAAGTAAATACTTTGGAAAACACTAAACTACTAAATGCTTTGCTTATACATATATAAAGTAGTACAGCCACTGTGGAAAACAGTATGAAAATACCTAAAAAATTACACATAGAATTATCACATAATCCAGCAGTTCTCCCTTTGGGGACTTACAGAGAAGACCTGAATGCAGGCCAGGCATGTGGCCAGCGGCTAAGGTCCTTGCCTTGCATGCACCGGATCCCATATGGGCTTCGGTTCTAATTCCAGCAGCTCTACTTCCCTTCTAGCTCCCTGCTTCTGGTATGGGAAAGCAACTGAGGATGGCCCAAGGCTTTAGGGACCCTGCATCGGTGCAGGAGACCCAGAAGAAGCCTCAGGCTCTGGCTTTGGATCAGCTCAGCTCTGGCCATTGTGGCCACTAGGGGAGTGAATCAACAGACAAAAGGTCTTCTCTGTCTCTCCTCCTCTCTGACTTTCCAATAAAAAAATAAAATAAACCTTAAA
Source organism: Ochotona princeps (assembly GCF_030435755.1). Classification (NCBI taxonomy): domain Eukaryota; kingdom Metazoa; phylum Chordata; class Mammalia; order Lagomorpha; family Ochotonidae; genus Ochotona; species Ochotona princeps. The sequence continues at coordinate 9,838,956 of NC_080843.1, read as the reverse complement.
AATGTTTTAAAAGACCTAAAATCAAGGGCTTGAGGAGAAGGCACACCCATGTTCTCTCCAAGCAGTGGAAGCACCCATGGGTTCACCAACAGATGAACAAATAAATGAAAGTGGCATACACATATGCTGGGATATTATTCAGCCTTAAAAATGCAAGAATTTTTTACACAGGTTAGAGCATGGATGAAGCAAGAGAAAACTAAGAAAACATGCCATATCAATAGTCCGTGGTTCCCTTTCATGGGGAGGTACCCAAAGCAGCCAAATCCAGACACAGAAAGTGAACAAGTGAACAGTGGCTGCCAGGCGCTGAGGGATGGGAAGAGGAAAACGGTGTTTAATAGACAGAGAGATCCAGTTTGCAAAGATGAAAAAGTTCTGGGAACAGATAGTGATGAAGGTTACACAATGCACTTAGTGCCACTAAACTATAGTCTTCAAATTGGGAATATTATAACAAAAAGAAAACCAACTTCCTGGGTACTGATCCACTTTCCCTTCTGAAAACAGATGAGGTGTAGGAACAGAAAATCCGGAGGGTGTGAATACATCTCCACTTTTCTCCCGTAGTCCCTGAGCTTCTCACAGACAGCAGAAAAGTTGGGAGGCATAGCTGTTACAATGTTTAGTTCCTCATTTCACTTGGTGCTGAATTTCTTGGGAAAAATTTTCACATTATAGAACCCAACAGAGAAAGTACAACTACAATTTAAGTTTCTGATTCATAAGCAACTTCTACCACTCTCACTGAGAGCTATAAAATGAATGAAGCCACCAAATTTATGCAGGTCCGAGAGACCTCCTAGCCCAAGGGGCTGCAGGCAGGGCCAGAACTTCAGAGACGGCTATGGGAGGCCCATGGAGCAAAACCACAGCTTCCAATGAAGCTCTGATGTTCGGAAGAAACCAATCTATAAATGATGATCCAGTATCAAGCATGCAAAGCTGCTCATGGACTGGCCTCAGCACCTCCCTCCACACACCTGGAGGGTAGGGACCAGGCAGGGGGAGGCTGATGGCACCCTGGATCACAGGAACTGCAGGGACTACAAGCGTCTGGCTGCATGGCAGATGGCAACTGAAGAACAGGACCGCAAAGCGAACTGCGAGGGTTAATGAGAACTCATGGCATGACCTCCACCTCTCTTTCAAGGAAATCCTTTTAGGCAGATCTGAAAAATCACCTAACAACGTACACTGAGCTGGTACAGGCTCCGGCCAGCAGAGCCAGTACCGTGGACAAGAAGAGGGTCTGGGGATGAAGTACTGACAGGAGACCAGTAATGGTAGAAGTCTCTGCAAAGTCTCTCTTTATTGCTCCTTCACCTCTCCTTATATATTCTTTCCCCACATCCTCATTTAGCAGGATATTGGATACAGATGAGTCCAATTAATCTAGGTGTTTTTAGCCCAAGCCCAGTTCCTATTCCCTGCCCAGGCTAACGAGCACTAATCAATTCCTTAGCCCACAACAGGTACACGGTGTAATTCTCACACAAATGCACTCAGTATGTGTGCTTGAAATATGAGTTAAGGCTGTTAAAAATTTGTTCTGACACACAAAGACGAAAGTTCTGATTTTGTATACCTCCATTAGTTGTATCCTACACTTAAGTAGTTGATTATTTGAACTCTTTTACTGTCATTGTGGCAAAACAGAAATATTGTCTCAGCATGAATAAATATTCCTTGAGGGCAAAAAGGAAAACATAAAGCATACATAAGATTTGAGTCTGACTTTTTTTGAATCATGATTCAGTCAGATTTTCAATGAGATTGACCCAAAGGTAAGTAATGATAAAGATACTAAAGCTGTTATTTTGCTTCAATACAGGAGAGTAAACACAACTTTCCTAAGTAGTCCTGTGTTTTAGAAAAGTGAAGTAAAAAGCTGTAGGCACTTAGCCTAGCAGTTAAAAGGCCCACATCCCACAGGAGGGCCCTAGGGTGCTTTCTGGCTCCATCCCAGACCCCAATTTCCTGTCAAGACAGACCCGGGGAGGCAGAGGCAACAGCTCAGCTGGCTCCAGCTGCCCTCACTGGAGACTCAGATCACACTCCTGCCTTCCCTCTTTCCTTCTCAAATAAATAAGGACAGTAAAATATGCACTCCTCTGTCCAAGTTTCTAATTAGGTCAAAAGGAACCAGATGTAGTGCACATCCTACCTTACAGAAAGTCATAAACTACGTTCTTCACCTGACTTCTTACAAAGCTTTCATTTCTTTTGACAAAGACAAAAAAATTTCAGAACCTTCCCAAGATTCTCTTTCACACACAGCAGGCTGGGTTATGGCTTCAGTGCAGCTGTTTCTTAGTGCCACTTCAATCAAATTCTCCTGATTCTTACATGTACTTAAGAGACGTGGGATAATTTTAAGAAAAATCACCTGTCATCCCTATTTGCCAGTTAAAAACATACAGATTTTTTTTTCAAGACAGCAAATAAATGAAAAACGGTTGGAGAAATTGAAATCAAAGCCACCACAAGAGACCACTTCACACCCACTACATGGTGAAAATCAAAGACAGATAGTAGTAAGTATTGGTGAGGAGGAGGAGAAGGAAGTGGAACCCCCTACAGGACTGGTGAAATAAGGTAGCTGCACTAGAAAACAGTCTGGTCATTCTTTGAGCCATTAGGAGTCACTGGCTCAAACGATGCAGCAATTTCATGCCTAACTAGACATCTTTGACACTTGAAAATACACATAGGTGAGCTAGGCATCCCATATGTGCACGGCATCCCATATGTGCACTGGTTTGTGTCCAGGTTGCTCCACTCTTGATCCAGCTCTCTGTTCATGACCTGGGAGGGCAGCAAAGAATGGTTCAAGTCCCTGGGTCTCTGCACCCATGTGGGAGACCTGGAGGAAGCTGCTGGCTCCTGGCTTCACAGAGACCCAGGTCTAGTCATTGCAGCCATCTGGGGACTGAAAAGGCAGATGGAAGATCTTTCTCTCCTCTGTAACTCTGCCTTTCAAATCAAAATCGTTTTTAAGAAGAAAATATATGTAACACACAAAACCTGTACATAAGTGTTCTTTTAAAAAAAAACGTATTTATTTTTCATGGAAAGGCAGATTTACAGAGAGAAGGAGAGACAGAAAGAAAGATCTTCCATCCCCAAGAGGCCACAATAGCTAGAGCTGAGCCAATTCGAGGCCAGGAGCCAGGAGCTTCTTCTGGGTCTCCTACGCAGGTGCACAGTCCCAAGGCTTTGGACCATCCTTGACTGCTTTCTCAGGCCACAACAGGGAGCTGGATGGGAAGTGGAGCAGCAGGGCTGCAATCCAGCACCCAAATGGGATCCCAGCGCATGTAAGACAAGGACTTCAGCCGCTAGACACTACACTGGGCCCACATAAATGCTCTTAGTAGCACTATTTATAATAGACAAAACTGGCACCACAAATGTTCACCAACTGATATACAGTTAAAATGTGTAACACAATGGAATACTACTCAGCAATTAAAAAAAAAAAATACTGATCAGGATGGCAGTTAAAACCAACATGCTAAGTGAAGGAGCTGGTCACAAAGGACCACATACTGTGCAGTTCCATCGGCATGAGATGTCCAGAACTGGCATACCTGCAGAGACATAAAGTAGATTAACGGTTCCTAGGGATAGCAGCTGGACAGGTGGAGCTGAAAGTGATGGCTAAGAGGTTCCAAGTTTCTTTTGGGAAGTAATAAAAATGTTCTAAAATTTACCATGATGATTATACACAATTCTGAATACACTGAAAATCACTGAATTGTGCGTGTTAAATGAGCGGATTGTATGGTGTGTGAATCATGTCCAGGTAAAGATTTAAAAGACAGAGTATGCCAGGAGTGTATCTTACAAAGCTAAATTTCTCTAAAGGTACCCTAGCCTCAATGCAGGTATCTTTCCAAAATATGTCACTACCTCTAATATAGAGAATTCCAGAAAACATTCCTAGCACTAGAGTAAAGAAGGACAGACAGACGAGAACAGCAGGACAACGTCTCCATCAAAGGTCAGGTGAGGCTATTCTGCTGTAAGTGCCCACGGCATTCAAGAGAAACCTTTCATCTGGTATATAACATTGGCTCATTCATTTTGTTAGGCAAGGTCTGGGCCTACATCTAAGCTGTCTGTCCCAATTCTTTCAAGGAAATTTATTTCACAGATAGTTTCCCACAAAATTTTCTTCTCTGCTTTCAACCACAAGGCTCTCAAGATCGGAAGGGATGGGAATATCATTTTGAACAGAAAAGTCAGAGAAGAAATGGAAAGAGATTAACATGGGACACAAAATTGTATTCAGACCAGAAAATTGACCCTAGGTAGGTCACCCTACTCATTTGAACAATGTAGGAAATTTTAAGTTTTAAATGTAAAATGTTTTCACATTCATATGTGAAAATTAAACATTAGCACAAAAACGTAGTGCTGGGTGCATTTTTGCTTAACAAAAAAGTACATGAGAACTAATTCTTGCTATATGCCAAAGCCTGAGCACAGAATTTAGTCACATGGTCTACTTAATCTTCTAAGCAACCTGACACATTCTATTTTGTAGGTGGCCCCACTCACAATAGTCACCCTTGATTTTATTTCAAGGATACAAGACTGCGTTGTTTTAGGCCCACTGAGGGATTACAGCCAACACTGACACCATGTGGGTCTGAGATGGCAAACCCTTCTAAGCTTCTTTGGATTAGAAATAAGGAAACCACAGGATCATGTCTCTATGGATCAGTGGTTTTTCCATGTACTATCCTCATGAATCATACAAAAATACATTTATTTTAAAGTTATGTTAAACACATTAAAAAATAGTTACTCTTGCAGCATCTGTTATGCTACTTGCTATTCCAGCCCCTCTCGTATGTTGCTGGTCCCCACTAGGAAGGCATCGAAGGGAAGAATAGGAGGAAGATTAGAAATGAGCCACACATTTTCAGTCACTAGCAACAGTTCTGAGCTACAATGTGAAAACCACGGCATATACCTGTTATTAACTTAAAAACTTGGAAGTACAGTCTTACTACATATCCTGTCACCTGTAAGTAACAGACTGAAGAGAAGGCACAGTCTGCTGAAGACAAGGTGTCAGACAGCATCCTCAAAGATATTCTGTCCCTTGTGATGCAGAGTGTGATTTCAATCAGCCTTCTCCCCAAGTCAGAGAAGAATCCAAGAATCCCGGGAAGGAAGTGGGAGCGATCTCGCTTGCTATTACTGTGTCCCCTTCCTATTACTATAGATAGCAGTGTTTCCAGGGAACTGGAAGGTAAGAACACTACTAGGTCATTTGATGCTTTTGAATTGGCAATCAAGGAGGACACAATACCAGCCTGGGCAAAAGGAAACTTGGTTTCTGCTTTCTACAAGAGGAAATCTGAATATGAAAAATAGATCAGAATGTAAGAGCTGGGCTGCACAGGAATGGACACAGCCAGGACCAATATTCTCCCATAAGTTCTCTACCGACTAATGCTGCCCTAAACAAGACAGGCTTTGGGGCATTGCTTATGCACAAGCTAAAACGCCAGCCAGCAGTGACAGAAACATCACAATATCAGTAAATTCATGCTATCAAAGGTCCCTTGTGTCCTGCAGTGCAGTTCTCTGCTGTATAGCCACTGGCTATGAGTACAGTTTTATCAGATGAAATGGGAATGGTGATCTGAAGCCTAACACACCCAGTGCGTTTAGGGCACACTCACATATTACCTAGCACAACATCACTGGAAAGGTGGCTAAGGCTCAAGAACAGTTAATAAAGCATGATCAAGCCACAGCGTACAGAATGACTGCACTAGATCAATTCTCCTGTCTCCCGACTGCTGGATCAGAACTCTTTCTACCATGATGTCCCTCAGTCAGACCTGCCAAAAACCTCCCGCTGGATTGCACAGATGTGATAGATAAAAAGTTTTGTAGCTGGTGGCAGCAGCACAGTGGTGGGGGGAATGGCGTGCAGATCAAAATACCTGATCAACCTCAGGGGTTCCACAGCATGCAATTCTGAAGCAAAAACTCAGACTGGCTTCCACTCATCATATATTTAACCCAGGTGCTCCATCTAGTGGATTAGTGGAAGATCCTCAGAATGAAAATGTACTTGCTGAATTCACACAATCTGAAACACTCATTTGCTACCCCATACCTCACACCCGAAACTATGAAGAGATTATGAGATCATAAGCTCTATATCCATATCTCAGAGCACATACCACAAATAAAGGCAATAAAGAAAAAAAGACACGATGATCACAAACTACCAGCTGTCAAGGCTGAATTTTTATCCCAATTGCTTACAATTTTATTTTACTAATGTTCTTCCTTCCCCATTTCCCTGGTTTTCCCCAGAACAAGCAGAGGACAGACACAGCAGGCTGCTCCTGAGTTAGCTAAGTCACTGGTCTGCAGTAGCACTCATCCAGCAGGTGTAACTCTAGTTTGACTTCGAAGCTCACAGAGGTTCTACAGCCCCTTGGGCTTACTGCTCTTCACGGGAAGCCCGAGAGCAGACTTTTCCATCAAAACATATGTAGCATGTGCAGCAAAAACCCAGGACCAGAAGACAGCCAGATCTCCTGGTTCTGCCACTCTCTGACCATTGCAACCTTGAGTAAGTTACTATTTTTTTGTCTGTTTCTCAGTTGTAAAACATGAATCAGTATATCCTTCACTGTGGGGACAGACAGGAATAAGAGCCAGGAAAGTCCCTAGCACACACATCTCTCAGGCCACTGGAGCATTCAGTGCACAGCTGGGAAGGACAAATGCACCTACAGTGCATGCCCTTTCCCAATCTTCACTCCTAAATTTCTACTTTAAGAGGATAATTTGCATCACATGTCTTAATTTTATAGGTCAACAGGGTGAGGCCGCATTTGGTCACACAAGGATGTCACTGTGAAGGTCTATTTCAGATTAGATTAACACTTGAATCTGTAGATTTTGAGTAAAGCAGACTGCGATCCATAACATTAGTTGGAATTTATCCAATCATTGAAGGCCTTAACGAAAACACTGAGCTGCCCCAGGGAAGAGAGACTTCTGGTGGCAGACTGCCTTTGTTCCCCCACTGCAACATCACCTTTTCCCTGGGTCCCCAGCCCACCTGACTGATAGATTCTGGAGTTATGAGACTCTACAATCATGGGAGTCAATTCCTTAAACTATCCCCCTTTTCTCACACACACACACCACATACTCACCACACACACACACCACATACATACCACACGCACACCACACACCACATACATACCACACACACACACACACACATACCACACTCACATACACACACACACCTCTGTTCTCTGTTCTATTATCCAACCCTGGCTAGTACACAGTGTTATAGAATAAACATTTGTATTCCCCAAACTTGTATCTTGAAACTCTAACTCATAGGATGGCATAGGAGGTGTGTCCTCAGGGAGTAATTAGGTCACTGGATGGAACGTTCATTAGGATTTATCCTTTCAGAGCAGAGGCCAGAGAGCTACCTAGCTCTTTTGCTGTCACATGAAAATTTAACAGAAGTCCCCTGTCTGCACTCCCAAAAAGAACCTTCACCAGAACCAAACAATGCTGGTACTAAGGTCTCAGGCTCGGCAAAAAAAAAAAGAAAAAAAAAATCTCTATTGTTAAAAAGCCACCCAGTTTATAAGTTTCCATTACAGCAGCCAAAGCTGAATGAGACACTAACACTGAAACAATCAGGAAACCTGAAAAAAAGCATTTTTTTCACTCAACAAATATTTACTAGGGATCTACTATGCTCCAAGATCAGTCCCGGGTCTTAAAGAACACCTTGCTCAGCCGGCCCTGTGGCATAGTAGCTTAAGCCTCTGCCTGCAATACCAGCATCCTTTACGGACACTGACCCATGTCCTGGCTGCTTCACATCCTATGCAGCTTTCTAGTAATGCAGCTGAGAAAGCAGCAGCAGATGGCCTGAGTACCTGGGCCCCAGGAGTCCTGTGGGAGATGCAGATGAAGCTCCGGATTTCAGTGTGCTTCCACCTAGGCAGATGTAGCCACCAGGGGAATGAAACAGCAGATGGAAGATCTCTGTGTGTGTAGGCGTCTCCCAATCCATCTGTAATGCTAACTTCTAAATCAATCATTCTTTCCAGAAAAAAAAAAAAAAATCCCTGGTTCAACTCCTAGCTACTCTGCTTCTGATCCAGTTTCCTGCCACTGTCCATCCTTGGAGGCAACTCATGATGGCACAAGGGCTTGTGTCCCTGCCGCCCTCGTAGGCGACCCAGATGGACTTCCATGCTCTCAGCCGTTGCGGGCATTGGTGGAATGAACCAGTGGATGGGTGATCTATTTCTGTTTTTATGCATCTCTCTACTTTCAAATGCAACCAAGATAAATTTTTAAAATTTAAAGAGATAAAATGATACATTTTATTATGTATACTTTACCACAGGAAAAAAAATACAAAAAATAATTCAAAGAATTAAACATTAAGTCAGTGACTGAAGGTTTTCAAACTCATGTCACTATATATTTGTATTCACATAAATAAATTTTAAAATTCAACAAGAAAAACAATAGTAAGCCTTGAATAGACCCTTCATCAAAACAAATCAGAAAAGGTTGGCATTGTGGTGTAGCAATTTAAACTACTGCTTGCAGGGGCAACATTCCATATTAGTGCCAGTTTGAGTCCTGGCTGCTCCACTTCACATCTAGTTCCCTGCTAATGTGCCAGAGAAAGCATCAGAAGATGGCCTAGGTGGTTGGGCTCCTGCACCACAGGGGAAACCCAGAAAAAAGCTCTTGGCTTCTGGCTTCAAGCTGGACCAGCTCTGGACCAGCGGCCATTTGGGCAGGGAACCAACAGATGGAAGACCTCTCTTGCTCTCTCTCCATCTCTTTGTAACTCTGCCTTTCAAATAAATACATCTTTTTAAAACTATGGAAATCAGTAAGTGTATGCAGATACTTATTATCAATTAGGAAAATTTGATTTATAAACCATAGGTTACCCCTCTATTTTTATGAATGACTGTGGAAGAGATGAACACTCATCTTCTAGTGACTGAAATACAAAATGGTATAACTACCTAGGGAAAAAAATCTGGCAGGTTCTTAAAATATTGCTATTTCCTTTTACACCACTCAATTACTCTACTATTAGATACTTACCCAAGAATAGGAAAAAAGACATCCATACAGATATGTGTGTACACACTATTATGGGGTGCAGCCAGTGATAGCCAGCACCCATTGACAGCGGGCAAATGAAATTTGGCTGTGTTCTCTACCTTCTGTCCTGAAGATGAGTCCTAACAGCAATGGAATGTTAATTCCATCCTCAACCACTTCCCTCACATCCTAAATTAGTCAGCATATTGAAAGTCCAATTAGTCTAGGCATTTTTAGCTACAAGCCCAGTTCCTGTTCCTGCCCATAACAACGAGCACTAATCAACTCTTTAGCCCACAACACTTAGGTATTCACTCTTGCCCACCTGTGACTCACCTATCAACTGAGAGGGGACGGTATTGCATTGCTGTGTAACCACGCCCCTCACAAGCCCCTTTAAAAGGCCCATGAAGCAGCTCTCACTCTTTCTGGCCAGGTGCTTCCATTACACTAGCACCACGACTCTTGGCTGACCCAGGACAGGTAATCCCCTGAGCATGGTCCCTGTGTACAGCTTAGAAGAGGCAATGGTTATAATAATGTTGTTTCTGCTTTGTGTACTATCTGGAGTTCGAAGAGGGATGAGGCCTAGCAGTAGTAGAATGCGGGCAGAGAAGCCAGGGAAAGGTGAATGTCTGCAGCTTTATAAGTGTGTCCCGGTTATTTGTTGCATGTCTCTTAGAATAACTTATATTGCTGGGGAGGCTGGGACATAGGTCTTCAGCTTAATGGATGGACTTAAGGATGATGACCATTTGTTTCTTTCGGGATTATGATTGGTTGGATTATGATTGGTTGGGTTGACATATGGACTTGTGATTTGCTATTGTGCTCTATTATCACCAAGCTTGATTAATAAAGACTCCTTAACAAGCCTTAGACATGTCTGGTATGATCTTGCTCACACCCTGCAACACAAAGTTTACAGAAGGTAGGTATTTGGCCTAGCCATGAAGTAACTGTTTGGACACAGCATCCTGGCTCAGAGTATTCAGGCCTGAGTCCACGCTGCTCTCTGATTCCAGTTTCCTGCTAAGCAGTACCCTCAGAAAACTGCAGTGCTGCTCAAGCAGAGCCATCCTTGTCATGTATGTGCAATACCAGTACCAGTCCTTGCAGGTATCTGAGGAGTAAACCAAAAGATGCCAGCTTACTTGCTCTCTCTCTCTCTCTGTCCTTCAACAAAAGGATTAATTAACTCATGGCAACTTTATTTGCAAAAGTCAAAACTACAAACAAGCCCAACACCCATCGGTAAATAGAAGCTATCTGCCCACATAATCAAATAGACACATACAACATGGGTGGATCTCAAAATAATTACACTGAACTAAAGAGGCAAGACAAAAGCTGAAGTCCATTTTTATAGAACCTAATTTATGAGGCCATCTAGTAATTAGACTAGTGATTAAGATGTCAGCTAAGAGATTCATATCCCTCACTAGAGTATCTGGGTTGGATTCCTGGTTGCAGCTCCTAACTCCGGCCTCGTACTAATGCAGATCCTGGGAACTACTGATGGGGACCCCATTAACTGGAGTCCTGTCACCTGCATAAGAGACCTAGTTTGAGTTGTTGACCCAGCCTTAGCCTCAGTCCAACCTACTCATTCCTGCTTGTTGCAAGCATTTGGGTAGAGAAACATTGGACTAAAGGTCTAGCTCTCACTTGCTTTCTTTCAATGCCTATTTCATAAAAAAACCAATCAAACAAAACAAGTAACTTACAGTAACAGGAAGCAGATCCACGATTACTTAGGATCAGGAAGCAGGATGAAATGACAATAAAAGGCAGAGAAACTTGTAGAGGTGGAGTGTCTTGGAGGTAGTGATGACTTCACACATTTTGACGTGTGTGTGTGTGTGTGTGTGTACAGTGATCAAACTATTTTAAATAAATGTTGCTTAATGTAAATCAATTATCAGCAAGGCTATTTGGAGGGAAAATAATCTATGATAGTCACACAACGGACTTTCAGATATCAACTCATTTGATTTAGCTTGAATCTATTCAGACTCCAAAGTTATTAAAATATCCCAGTATTCACAGTGAATATGAATTAATAGTTATGTGAAAACGTTGGATTTATGCCACTTTACTTTTTTAAAGATTTATGTATTTTAATTGCCACATCAGATAGAGAGGAAGATCTTCCTTCCACTGATTCACTCCCCACAAGGCCACAACAACCAGAGCTGAGCCAGTCCGAAGCCAGGAGCCAGGAGCCTCCCCTGGGTCTCCCACATGGATGCAGGCTCCCAAGGCTTTGGGCCATCCACGACTGCTTTCCCAAGCCACAAGCAGGGAGCTGGATGGGAAGTGGGGCCGCAGGAATTAGGACCAGCTCCCATATGGGATCCTGGCATATGTAAGGCCAGGACTTTAGCCATTATGCTATCACGCTGGGTCTGGATTTATGCCACTTTTAAACTTAAAACAAAATTGGCTTCTGTAAAAAGAGAAGAACTTGCATATCACGCTTTGTTCCTTGAAAAACAGATTCCAGTTTTCCCACATGCCATTTTTGGCATCTCCCAGGGAAAAGACATCCATACTAAGCAATGCTCATGTGTATTTTTTAGAGGAGAATTAAAAAAAGGAAAAAAATAACTGCAAATATAATATTAATGTACATCTTAAAAACTATGCTATACCACATTCTGCTACAAACTATGCTTAGAACCATCTGCTGCTACACATTATCTCACATCCTCTGGATAATTATAAAACATAAAAATAGTAATTTAACTCTTTAATCCATTCGATTTACATTTAATCATTTTCCTAGAGGATTTCTAAACAAACAAACAAACAAAAACACTACCCTATTGCATCCAGCATGGACCACAAAAACTATAAGGTATCATCTTTTACAGACTGATTTTCAATGCATATTCTTTTTTTAAGCAAATCTGTTTGGCAGGCCCGGCACCATGGCCTAGTGGCTAAAGTCCTCGTCTTGAAAGCACCAGGATCCCATATGGTGCCGGTTCTAATCCTGGCAGCTCCACATCCCATCCAGCTTCCTGCTTGTGGCCTGGGAAAGCAGTCAAGGATGGCCCAAAGCCTTGGGGCCCTGCACCTGTGTGGGAGACCTGGAAGAGGATCTGGGCTCCTGGCTTCGGACTGGCATAGCACCGGACATTGCGGTCACTTGGGGCGTGATCATCGGATGGAAGATCTTCCTCTCTGTCTCTCCTCCTCTCTGTATATCTGACTTTATAATAAGAATAAATAAATCTATAAAAAAGAAGAAGAAATCTGTTTGGCTAATGGAACCTATACATAAAGAACTTTAATATTCTGCTTTTTGAAGGTAGAAATTTTATTGTTTTGTACACATAATAATTATGTTAATAAACTGTCTAGTATACAAGACAAGAGTCTTAAAGGTCTTACCAGTATAGCTCACAAAATAAAACCTGTAATTTACACGTTAAAATAGCTCTAAGAATCTAACTTGAATGACATTACTGCAAACCATGACTCATGGGAAGAAAAAATGTTTTTCATTTATTAACACTTGAGAGTTTTATTTTTAGCTACTGAAATATATTTTTTAAAAACTGCATTCTTAAATAGAACTGTGAGAAAATGTTACAAAGAAGAAAACAAAAAGTTGCCCATATAATACTTAACCCAAATTTCAATAATAATAATAATAATAATAAAAATAATAACAAGGCACAGGGATATTCTCTACAAAATGCCAAGAAATTACTATCGTTGCCAGGAGTCCTAAGTGGTAGAAATAAAGTGGAGAAGCAGCAGCTCATCCCCACAGGCCTCTCTGCCTAGCAGAATCTCTCCACAAGAGATGATGACAAGCCAGTTCTTGGGAACAGATTGAGAATGCTTTTTTTTTTTTTTTGCTCACCCATCAGCACTGCAATGCTTTTTTTTTTTAATATTCATTTATTCATTAATTACATTGCATTACATCACACAATTTCATAGGTACTGGGATTTCCCCCCCTTCACCCCAAACCCTTCCCCCATGGTGAATTCCTTCACCTTGATGCATAACCACAGCTCAAGTTCCGTTGAGATTCCCTAATTAAAAGCTCACACCATACAGAGTCCAGCATCCCACTTGTCCAGTTCAAGTTCAACGGCCTCTTAGGGAGGCCCTCTCAGGTTTGAAGGCAGAGCCAGCAGAGCATCACCTCGATCAATTAGAAGCTCCAACATATCATCAGCAACAGTCCAGGTATGATGAGGCTGGTGCAGAGTCCACTGATTGACATAGTCCATCTTAGAGTTTCCCCTTGTCCAGTTTTCCGCTGGAAGCATATAGCTGAGGTGGTTGCTTGATCTACTCCATTTTCCATCTTTTCTTGGTTAATAGCACTGCAATGCTTTTAAGGGGCTGAATACCCTTGTATCCTGAATACAAAATCTTGCTGGGACTGCCCCGTGAGTGTTACACATTTCTTATAGTACTAAACAACCAGGTGCAACCAGACCCGGAACTCCAGCAGTCAGGACCAGAACGTCACAGGCAGCTCCTCTTGCGCTCCAGAAGACAAAGGGGATACTCAGAGACAAGGCAGTACTGCCCTAAGGGAGTCCAGGCCACCAGAAAAAAAAAAAGGTGAGGACACAAATCATAATAGAATGGAAATGATCATCTCCTTCCTGACTCCTGCTTCAAGCAGGACTCCTTAAGTTAGCAATGTATAAGATGGCTTTATTCCTCTAATGCAAAGTGGACACTGGTTTGGTAGTCCAGAGTTCATTTTCTGATCCTAGTTATTCTACTGACTACCAAGGCGGGTCCTGCAGAACCTCTCATGCAGAGGCATCTGAGAGTCATCAGGCTAGGAGGTGTGAGAGGCCCTGGGCACAGGGAAGCATGAAGATAGTCAAACAGGACACTGACATCAGCCAATTTCTCCTATGCTGCCAAACAAATACTGGCAAGCAGATGTCGTTTGCACCTGATTTCTTTACATTTCTTCATATTTTTAAAATGTTCTGCCACAAGCTAAGAATGAACTACATTGTCTAAAAGCACCATCCCTCAGAGGTGCAAATCACATGGTACCTGTGGGATACTTTCTATGCAAGGATACAGATGGAGAATAACTAATGACATCTGGCCTTACAAAACACAGAAGAGGAGAACACTCAAATGCCAAGGAGGAGGCCACCTGGTTGCTTAGTATTAACAGAGAAGAGGCTGAAATCAGGCACAAGCCAAAGAATATCACCGGAAGCTGCAGGAAGCTAGGAGGGCTTTGGCTCTGGAGTCTGCAGGGGGAGTGTGCAGTTGCAAGAATTTTCTGGTGACCTTTTATGTGCAGTCTAGGATGGATCAGGCACCTTTGCTTCTGTTATAGCCACTACTTCTCAGAAGCAGCAAGGTGAGTAACATCTCCACTCCAGACACAGGCGCTGACCTGCAGGGTCAGGCTGCAAGCAGCAGCCCACGCATCCTTTCTTACACCTCCAAGCCTTCCCACACAGCCAGGGTCACAGACTACTTACACAGTGTCCCACCTCCTCTCTCTGCCTTCAGCTGCTTCCCTGGGTCCAGATGGACACAGTGACACTTCTCAGACTTCCAACTGGAGGACCCGAGTCCCACAGCCACCCCTGCTACCAACTGAGTCAGGGATGGTCTAGGGGGGAAAGACTGAGCTCAGTTTAGGACAAGAATTGGAGACATGTAAGGGACATCTCTTGTAGGGGAGCTGCAATTCCCTGTTGAAAAAAGGGAAGGAATCTGAAAATATTTTCAAAACTTCATTTGCAATACACTAACACGCATGAGTTAACTATTCCCCAAGCATTTGTATTTTTAGAAGTTTTACTTTCAAGTGTGGCACAGAAAGGTTTGTCACTGTTATCTAAATAGGCCAAAGATGGTTTTATGGGCCTAGGGCATTTATTTCTTCACTGCAGGCTGAGACCTGCTAGTTCAGAAGCCCACGGACACCAAACTCAAAATTTTACACATCCAATTATTTTTAAAATAGCTCAGATTCTTACCACTTAGCCTGTTGGACAGACCCTGTGAAAGCTCACCTGACAGCTGTTACCCACTGATGAGTCAGTCGGGCACTTACATGACCCCAAGCTGCTCCAGCCCTTCTGCGCCCTCTGACCCAGATGCAGAGGTACCCCCCGCCCAGGAGTTCCCTTGCCACAGGCCTGGGTGGTGTCAAGCATGAGGAGTATCTCCTCTCAAACAACTCTGCCCAGGCATCCTGCCAGAAAGTCCACGTGTCCCTACCCTGCATGATTGTGGGTTGGTTTATTTTTCCCCTTGGTCAGCCACAAATCTCTCAAACTCCCCAGTCATTTCAACACAACATTTAAACAAAATGAAGAAACACAGAAGGTATCACTGGTCTTTTCCTTGCCACACAAATAAAACTTCTTCTTCAGACTGGCCTGTAAGACAATCAGCCCTCGGGAAACAAGTGCAGGCTACCGGATGCTGGGCACTGCCGGAGTGCAGACTTCCGCCTGCCCTGGTCTTGGGGGACCCCTGTGATTCCCCCACCCTTGCCCAGCAGGTCTAGGCAAAAAGACCTACCAGTCCTGTTTCCCTACAGCATCATGTCCTGGATTGTCAGTGCCTTTAGCCTGCCATCACTGACAATGTAGAACCAGGTGTGGAGGACGCACAGACCTCCAGGTAAGTGGAGGGAGACAGCCAAACAGGTACACAAACAAGGCCCAAGCAAACACAGGAGGTGACTAAAGGTGTGGCTGCCAGGCCTGTCTACATTCCTTACCCACCAAGGGGAAGTACAAGGCTGAGTACATGCCAGAAGGAATGTGGGTTTTAAAGCAGTTCACAGTAGGAATGGAGAAGGGCCAATGTTGTGACATAGTGGGCTAAAACCACAGCCTATGATGCCAGCATCCCATTCAGGTGCCAGTTCAAATCCCAACTGATCCACTTCTGATCCAGCTCCCAGCCATTGTGCCTCTGAAAGCAGTGGAAGACAGCCTGCATTCTTGGGTTCCTGAATCCATATGGGAGACCAGGAAGAAGTGCTTGGCTCCTGGCTTCCACCAGGTTGCAGTCATTTGTGGAAAGCCAGCAGGTGGAAGATCTTTCTGTCTCTCTCTCCCTCTCTATAACTCTGCCTTTAAAATAAATAAAAGCTATCTTTAAAAGGAAGAAAAACAAGAAGAATGGAGGTGAGCAGATTCCTTTACCCTGATTCATGGTACCCATATTCCTTCCACACTCAGTCCATCCTTTGAATCCCTCCATGAACAGGTACGGCTGACTTCTATATTCACCCATCCCTGCCCAGTGACCCTCTGCATATGCTGCTATGGTAGCTGGGACAATAGTGCGACCATCCCTCTACATGGGCCTCAAAGTGGCACCTCATATATCACCTGGCACCAGAGGCCTCTAATAAATGCTTGCCAAATGAGTGACCGTGAGACATTCACTTGCCATTGACATTCAATTACCATGTAACCCAATTGTGATTCTTATTTATATGACTAATTGGTTCTGCAATAAAGGTCTGCTAACAATAGCTCAGGGAAGTTTGGTATGGTTTGCCAGTCACAAAGTATGTCCAACTGCTGAAGCAACATTGCTGAACTTTCACAATTGGCAAGCCAAGGCCAACTCTGATTGCTCATTGCCCTGAATTTTCACTAAACAAATGGGTCTTTAATGCATACACTGACAAAAGCCATTGGTCTTCACTTAATCAAGAACACTGTCAGCAACTCCTTGACAGACAGTCTCACTGATGTCAATCCCCCCCCCCCCCCCCGCCCCGCAGCACCCAGCAGGATACTGGAACACAGTAGGACATCAATAAATGCTTACTGGAAGTTTCCTGCAATAGCAGATGCTTCCTCGGCTAAGTAATTTCAACCTCTGGGGACCACAGCTATCCTCCAACCTGGTGAGAGCCCCTGCCAGGCCCAATTCACTCAGCACAAACAAAAGGGGCAATGAGAAAGTAACAATAGACCATTATTATAAAAACCTGGACTACTTCCTAGCTCTTACTATAAGGTACTACAGACTAGCTGCTAACACTTGACAGATGCACAATTTTTACAACATACAAAAGCCTGGAACAATAAACAATTGAACTAACTTAAAAAGACACATCCTCTGGACTCCCTTGGAAATCACTCTGTAATGACAATGAGTTGAAAAGCAAACATTTTTCCTCCACACAACAATAATGTATTTAAAACTTTGAATACAAGTAAAAGCAGCTTTGCTTATATTAACACATGCACACTCCCTCATTCTTTCTCAAGCTCCACAGCTCACAGGAGTGGGACAGGATTTTATCAGACCATCAATAATTCCCATAGACACCATTTAACAGCCAAGACAACAGACCCTCTTCAAGAGAGACCCTTCCACAATGATACAGAGACCAACCCTGCACACCATTGGTGGGGATATCAACTAGTACAGCCACTATGGAAAACGTTATGGCAGCTCTCTAAAATATTGAAAATAGAGCTAGTATGTGATCCAACACTCCATGACTGCATAGATGTATCTAGAAGAAGTGAAATCAGTGTATCAGGGATTCACTCCTGCTCAGTCATGTTTATTACCGTCAACACAAGGACTCAACTGAAGTGCCTATTCAAGGACAAAGAACATGTGATGTAAATACAAATACTACCCAGCTTCAAAAAGGAAGGAAAGTTTGTCATTTCTGGCAACACAAATCAACCCAGAGAACACTGACATTACGTTTAATGAAATAAGCCAGGCACAGAAAGACAAATTATCACACAATCCCACCTGCGCATATTCTAAAAAGTCAAGCACATAAAAGTTGAGAGCAAAACTGTGGTTACCAGGTCAAGGGTGGTCAATTGACCCAATATTTTAGCAGGCAAGAGGAATCAGTTCAAGAGAGCTGTTACACAATATGATTAATACAGTAAATAACAATGTATGAGTATTATGAAAATCATTAAGAGTAGATCTGCAGAGTTCTCACCACAAAGTATGTGATATAGTGAGCTCAATGAGTCCATAGGGGATACAAATGTCAAAACAATATGTACATAATAAATGTCACTACTTGTCAATTAAAATGTAGGGGCCAGTGCTGTGGCGCGGCAGGTAAAGCCGTCACCTGCAACGCTAGCATCCCATATGGGCGCCAGTTTGTGTCCTGGTTACTGTACATCCAATCTAGTCCTCTGCTGGAGTAAAGCGGCAGAAGATGGCCCACATGTTTAGGTTCCTGCCACCCTCAGGGAAGACCCAGATGAAGCTCCAGGGCATTGACTTTAGCCTGGCCCAGCCCTGGACAGTGCACCCATCTGAGGGGGCAAACCAGTAGATAAAAGATCTTCTATTCTGTGTCTGTAACCCTGATTTAAAAAAAAAAAAATCAATAAATCATTACTATATATTTTTTAAGAGAAAACAAAAAGACATTTAAAAACAGACACCTTACTAAATGTTTTTTAAAAACTGAATCAATGTGTCTGCCATAATAAAAAAAACAGACACTAACTAAAGTGAAGACACAAATGGCAGGAATGGGTGTACCTCGGCTGGGCTGCAGACAGCGACACAAGAGGCAGAAACGAGCTGAGTGACTTCTCTGGCCTGGCAATTCTTCATGGCAAAGGTTTAGGGAGAAGGATGCCTACCAGCATGGAGTAGGAAGACTCTGACAACCAGGGCTGCAGCATCCTGTAACTGAAGGCTTGGCCTTGGCTGGTCACTTGCTGGGAAGAGGTTAACAGAGGAAGTCCTTTGTTGGCTTTGAGGTTTTAAAAAAGGAGGAAGGACTTCACACCCAGTGTGCTAACCCTATTAGCAGCACTGCAGAACAGAGCAATTAAAGGAAGGATTGCCCAACTTGGCGAACCATTCCATAGAACTTGGCCAGTAATAGGACCCCTACCTTTCAGGGAGGCTAAAGGTACACAGATAAAGTGGTCCTCAAAAGCCACTCTTTGTCACTGCTGTCACTGGGTGTCTGTGTTTTGTTTTATATTCACACACACACAGTCAAACCCTGTTTTAGCAGAGTATAAGCTCACACACAGGTATTTGCCTCTCTACAACTAATGTTGAGTTTTCAACCGTCATTCTTATACCCACCTATTCACCCTTTTCCTCTCCTGAAACGTCCGAAAACAGCTTATGCTTACCTTTAGGTTAGCACTGGAGGGAGATGTTTCTTACCGTCTCCTCCACTTAAGGTCAATGCCCCAAGTGAAACTTCCTCTCACACAGAGAAGAGTATGAAGAGAACAAAAGGTGGATGAATCAATTTAACTTCCCACATCCCTAGTTCAAAAACCAGACAAAATATTTATTTAAACCATGCCAAAATGACACTGGAACCCGTGCAATTTTTGGTGGCTGTGGTCCACATAGCCACCAAAACAAATGAGTAAGTGAAGTGAGCTAAGCCCACTAGTAAACTCTGCTCAGTGGTAAAATTTCCCAAAATTATGTGCTAATTAAAATATATTCCAGACGATCCTGCAAGTGAAGTTAGATATATATATATATATATATATATATATATATATATATATATATATATATATTTTCCTTTCTGGATTTTCTCCGAAAGCGCAGCCTTTCCTACAGGACCACCTTGGAGACAAATGATCCCAGAGATTCAGACTCCCCCCAGTGGACTCACAGCAGCCACAGTGACAAACACAGGGCTGGATGGGGCCCAGACCACCCGAGCTCACAGATTTCACACGGATGGCGTTGCTAGTCACAAAGCCCCCGAATTAGACATCTAGAATGGGGCCATGATTTTTCTTTTAAACATTTTCCCATTGTTTTTCACTCTTGGATGTCATTTGAAAGTGGTCCAGCAAAATAAATAAATAAAATAAATCGAACATGAACTCTGCACCAAGCACGTTGTTGGGCTCAGTCATCAGATACGTACAGCAGCGTTAAGCAAACGGTTCCTGGGC
This sequence comes from Ochotona princeps, assembly GCF_030435755.1. NCBI lineage: Eukaryota > Metazoa > Chordata > Mammalia > Lagomorpha > Ochotonidae > Ochotona > Ochotona princeps. The sequence continues at coordinate 9,818,877 of NC_080843.1, read as the reverse complement.
ACAAACTCAACATTTCACACTCTCTTCTCTTGCAGCAGCAGAACTCCTGGTCCAATCACCAGCTCTCACCCAAACCTGCGGCCTGACAGACCCCACTCAGCAGGCAGCACCAGGGACACCAAGGGCGGAAAACCTGTTAACTTGTTAATCAAACAAGTCCTCCACAAAAACATACTCCATGGTGTTTCAGCATTCCGAGAGGACTTCACGTGATGCGACAGAGTATTCATTTTTCTGCTTCTTTGTTCATGGCTCTGTTTCTTTTGTTTTATCCTGCCACAGAGCCATCCCATAACAGGATCTGCAGTAATTTCAAGAGATGGAAAAAGAAGCAAATCTGGCAAGAGCCTACAGGTGACCCAGATTCGGAACTTCCCCAATTATCCTCACTCCTACTGGTTGACTTTTCATCACTTTGCTACTACCTGACCTCTACTCCAGAAAATAACAGAGAATGCTGAACATGCCCGTTACTATTTGTCCAAGTAACAGGTACAGAACGGGAAGTACCGCAATAATGAAGAGACCTGGAATCTGAAGCAAGCGTGCCCCTGCTCGCTGCACTCCCTCTGAGGCACTCCCATCCAGAGCTTTGCTGCTGCTCCTTGTATCCCCCACCCTCGTTTCCAGACATTCCCAGTCAACTGTCTGCTGTGATACATGAGAACAGCTCACTTTTCACACTCCCATCCTTCCAGGTCTCTGTATGATCTCTTCATAACTTTGTAAGAAATAACATGCCGGGCTCAGTGCAATAGCCTACTGGCTAAAGTCCTCGCCTAGCACACAACAGGATCAAAGCAGTCGAGGACAGGCCCAAAGACTTCGGACCCTGCACCCACACGGGAGACCCGAAAGAGGCTCCAGGCTCCTGGCTTCAGATCGGCGCAGCTCCAGCTTTTGTGGTCACTTGGGGAGTGAATCATCAAACAGAAGATCTTCCTTTCTGTCTCTCCTCCCCTCTGTATAAACTGCTTTTCCAATAAAAATAAATATTTAAAAAAAACCTCTAAAACCATTTTAAAAGAAAGAAAGAATATACCAGCACCAACAGTTTCTAACGACTTCCCACCTAACGAAGATGTCAACAAGAAGTTAAATTCGAATCGCTGAAATTTGGCTTCACAAACATGTTTGGCATGATTTGAATGCCAATTAATCGTTCTGTTCTCTGACACAACAGGGAATATCGTTGGTGGCATTACTTGAGACTTCTGGAGCAGAAATGCGTCTGTGAAGCAAAAGTTCATAAACATGACAGGAACTCCTCTGAGTATGTTTCACTCACACACTATCCATCCCCTTGCCTCCCAACTTTAGAACAGCTGACTAAAGAACAGGGGTGTGGAGGGAGGAAGAGGGTGATATGCCCAAGGCTGCCCCTCACAGCAGGAGCCAGCCCAGGAAGTCTTCTGTGGCCATGGAGTAAAAACCTACTAGAAAAGGACAAATCTGATTTGAAGAAGCCAACTACAACCTACTGATAATAACAGCTAAATTTTTGAAAGCATAACTATATGGCCAGGTAATAATCCTTAACAGATAAAATTCTATTTCATGAAGAAATGAGATTTCCGGGCCCGGCGGCGTGGCCTAGGGGCTGAAGTCCTCGCTTTGGACGTGCCAGGATCCCATATGGGCACCGGTTCTAGTCCTGGCGGCTCCACTTCCCATCCAGCTCCCTGCCTGTGGCCTGGGAAAGCAGTCGAGGGTGACCCGGGGCTTTGGGACACTGCACCCACGTGGGGGACCCGGAAGAGGTTCCTGGTTCCCGGCTTCGGATCGGCGTAGCACCGGCCGTTGCGGTCACTTGGGGAGTGGGTCATCGGACGGAAAATCTTCCTCTCTGTCTCTCCTCCTCTCTGTATATCTGACTTTGTAGTGAAAAATAAATAAATCTTAAAAAAAAAAATGAGATTTCCCAAATAGCCAATGCTGTACATACTCTCCCAGGTAAACATTACTGTCACATCTACAAATTTCATAAGCAATTATGTCATAAGTGAAAAGCTCTTAAGTTGATATGTGAATATATTTTGAAGCTCTCAAAGTACCTAATGCTTTCCAGGCTTCAAAATACAAGATGACATCTTGCTTACATGTTGAATCCCGTCTAAAGTACAAAACAGCAGACAGCAAATCAGGTAAAAGCAAATCAAAAACTGAAAGGCACATGGAATAAATAGCTTACCTGTGCCACAGACAAAAAACTAATACCTCACTAACTCCTTAACTGTAATCAAGTACCTATAGTTTACTCAAGGTTTCAGCCTTCTAGGAGAAAAATAAACAAAACCATTTTTCCTTGTTTTGATACACAAGAGAAGAAACATCAGAAATCAGAAACCTGAATCAACTACACACATTATGACCTTAAATAACTCACATATTCTCCCAATCATTCAACAAACATACACAACAGCCCAGAGGCGCTGGACCCGTCTCCACATCTATCACCCAGAGCAGCCGCCATCCAACCCACTGCAAGAGACTGTTCTACAAGGAGATCCCATTTCACATACATGACCACTCAAATGCTGGCAACTCTTTGATTCAAACATTCCAGTGCCTCAAAACCAAAGGTCAAAGGTTTCCACATTGTGTTAGTGCATAAAGCCGAGCACAATCAACTCTCCTCCCAGAAGTTGACTTAGGAAGGACAGGGAGCATTGTCGAAGACTTTCTCCATCACCTGCCTCACACCCAGCTCCCTTGCCCAGCTCTGCTAAAGCCCCTCTATCTCGCAACACAGAATTATGCAAGCCACTGTGTTCTGGGTGACTTCTGGATCCTCCACGAACATCTGAAGTAACCAGAAGCAAACCTCACCAGTTGTGCCCTCGTTGTAACAATAGCCAACCACCACGTGCCTTCCTTGACTGGCTTTGAGTTAACTCACACTGGATTACCCAGGCTCTCTTCTTCCCTTATGTCGCCCCAGGTCTGAAGCTCAGCCATGGCTCATTAGTTAACTGATTGCCACACAAACTCATGATTCATGTACAATATCCCTGTAACTCCTCCTGGTCCTGAAGCAGGCAGGAACTACAGATACACATCTTCAGCTAGAGGAATTTTAAAACACTTTTTATCCCCCGCTTCTCTTCAATCTCCTAAAAGGAACCTGACATCTTCCGCTTTTAGTCCACATGAAATACCACTCAAACAAGGAAAGAATGTCTTTCCAACACCCGGAACTTAACCCTATCAGAATGTTTACATATTGTTCATGGACACATAAATGTTCCAAGAAAATGAAGGAAAGCAGAAATGCAAAACAATGGGCACAGCCAACCTGACAGCCTCCAGACTGAGTCCGTGCTGTTAGCTACCCGTCCTTTTCATCTTCCATTCCCCGCTAATCTCATACACCAGAAGTGGTCCCATGGTTTTAGGAGGATCCACTCACAACTCAATAAACAAAAATTAGACTTCCAGTTTGGAAAGAACATGCTTCACTCTACTAGCAGTTAAAAAGAAATCAGAACTCACATTTCCTCATGATAAATCTGCCCACAAAACACGTAAGAACCACAGGAAGCATATCATAGGCAGGAGAAATGAGCTGGCTTTTCGAAAATAGAAGAAATTCAAGGAGCACATAAGCCAACTGATTCTCACCCAAGTATAATTCCAGTATAAAGATTCAAAACATCCTTAATAACCATAAGTCATTAGCTGTCAGCATATCCATTTTGCTCCATGAACTGCTTGTCCTATCAGCACAATGAGGCCTTCTGGTGGGGACAGAGGGAACAGCCTGTGCAGCAACATGGATGGGCCAGGGGAGTGTGCCCTGTCTAGCACCCGCACTTTCCTCCTCCAGAGACTATGAAACCGCCGCATCACCTGCTATCCGGCATGTAGCTGGGTGGAGGAACCAGGAATGCCAGCAGGGGTCACTTCCCTCCCCCCGAACTGGCACCCCAAATCCCCAGACTCCTTGACACAGAGCTGGTCAATATACAAAACACTGTGCTACCACAAATCAGAGCACCCAGTTCTCCATTCACTTTCTCCACAGAAGACAGAGAATGGGTTTTCTAATTATGTTTTAACCCAAGAGGCCTTTCACTTTAAAGACTATTAGAGGGGGCCCAGCGGCGTAGCCTAGCGGCTAAGTTCCTCGCCTTGAAAGCCCCGGGATCCCATATGGGCACCGGTTCTAATCCTGGTGGCTCCACTTCCCATCCAGCTCCCTGCTTGTGGCCTGGGAAAGCAGTCAAGGATGGCACAATGCATTGGGACCCTGCACCCACGTGGGAGACCCGGAAGAAGTTCCTGGTTCCTGGCTTTGGACTGGCGCGCACTGGCCGTTGCGGCTCACTTTGGGAGTGAATCATCGGATGGAAGATCTTCCTCTCTGTCTCTCCTCCTCTCCGTATATCCGGCTTTGTAATAAAATAAATAAATCTTTAAAAAAAAAAAAGACTATTAGAGGAAGTGAAACTATAGTAAAGTTATTGATAACTACCAATATTATTATGTTTAGGAGGCTTTGTAAGCTCAGTGTCTGGGTGTCAAATCTTAAACCAGGTATTTTTTACATTTCATCTTTCACCATTCAAGGTAAAGGTATAGAGTAACAGATGAAAGTTGCCAGCAACACTGCTGACCCATCCTGGGCAGAAACAGCAGCCCTGAGAATGCAGTTCCTGATCCTGCTGCCAACTCAACCATCAGTGAAACAAGCACAAAGCTTACAAAGCTCTTCTTCCGTTTGGTACCCTTCTCTCAACTCTATTCCCCAACCTAACCAGCAGATGCCACAGAAAAATTAATTTACATTAAGACACAGATGAATTTTTGCTCCCAGACATAGATACACAATTAAAGAAGATAGCAGGAAGGTAACCACGGTTAACACAAATGAATTTTTAAGCTTCTTCTGTCCAATGAAAATTTTGCGTCCTTTGACCATTACCTCCCCCGTTCTGGCTTATTTAATGATCTTCTCCAGGTTTATCCATGTTGTTGCAAACATCAGGATTCCTCTCTTTAGAGAGGCTAATATCTTCCACTGTGTCTTACACGTATTTCATTATCCACTCATCTGTTGGTGGGCACATGGGTTAATTTCCTGTCTTAGCTACAGTGAACAGTGCCATCACACAAGTGAGGGCAGATAACTTACACTGGCAGTCATAGGATTGTTAGAGCTTGTGGTCATACTTTTAATTTTTTGAGGAACGTCCATAATGGCTGCACTAATTGACATTAGTATTACAAAAACATTAAAAGGGTTCCCTTTCTTCCACATCCTCTCCACTTGTCATCTCTCCTCCTTTTGCTAATAGTCATTCTAACAGATATTAGGTGTGAAGAAGATTCAGCAGGAGGAGGGACTCATGCAGTGGTTTAGCAGTCAGTGGATTAATGGTAGGGGCTGCTGGATCATGGCGGACATTAGATCTAATCATGGTGGCTAAGAGGTAGGCCCAGTGAGAAGATTGTTTAAGTCATTCACTGGAGGCTCATCTTCAAAATACAGTTTTCTCAAAAGGGTTACTTACTGAAGTCAGGCTCAGCCCAACTCCTCTCTCTCTAGCTCACCATGTGAGCGTTCCTCCTCATGGGCTCCACCATGGACAGCCTCCAAAGACACCAGACTAATGACCTGTGAACTGTAAGCGACATGGAAGCCAAAGAAAATCTTCTCTTTCCCAAGAAGCTTCCTTCGGGTGGCTTAAAGTAATGGGCAGCTGACTAATACAGAAGGGTACCAAGGGTATCTCACTCCTTTGGTATACAATTCCCTCATCATTTATGGCATTCAGCACCTTTCCATAGACCTCCTGGCCATTTGGATACTTTCTTTTGGTGCTTTGCCCATCTTTTTTTTTTTTTTTTTTTTTTTTTTTTTTTTGCCCATCTTTTACCTGCATTGCCACTGTGTTGTTTTTTTTGTTTTTTTTTTTTTTTTTTTTTTTTTAGTTAAGCTTCTTATGTGAGAATACTTCAAAATTTCATAGAAGGGCCCGGCGGCGTGGCCTAGCGGCTAAAGTCCTCACCTTGAAAGCCCCGGGATCCCATATGGGCGCCGGTTCTAATCCCGGCAGCTCCACTTCCCATCCAGCTCCCTGCTTGTGGCCTGGGAAAGCAGTGGAGGACGGCCCAATGCATTGGGACACTGCGCCCGCGTGGGAGACCTGGAAGAGGTTCCAGGTTCCTGGCTTCGGATCAGCGCGTACTGGCCCGTTGTGGCTCACTTGGGGAGTGAATCATCAGACGGAAGATCTTCCTCTCTGTCTCTCCTCCTCTGTGTATATCTGGCTGTAATAAAATGAATAAATCTTTAAAAAAAAAAAAAATTCATAGAAAAAAATGTTTATTTTGGGGCCTGGTGCGATGACCTAGTAGCTAAGTCCTCAGCCTACATCCGTCAGGATCCCATATGGGCATCAGTTCATGTCCTGGTTGTTCCACTTCCCATCTAGATCCCTGCTTATGCCCTGGGAAAGCAGTAAAGGATGGCCAAAAACCTCGGGACCCCACACCAATGTGGGAGACCTGGAAGAAGCTCCTGGTTCCTGGTTTCCAACTGGCTTGGTTCCGGCCACTATGGCCGCTGGAGGGGTGAAGCAGTGGGCAGAAAGTCTTTGTCCCTCCGTCTCTCTATAAATCTGCCTTTCCAATAAAAATAAATAAATAAATCTTTAAAATGAGGATAATTGTTCCTCTTTCAGGTAATCAATTAAAAAACAAAATTTTTTTAAAAACTTAATGTTTGTTTTGGTACAACAAAAAGTTTGTAATCCACACATATAAGGTGGTCTTCAAAAGCTACATAGCAAATATACATCATGAAAAAACTATGCTAGGATTTTTTAAATTTTGCACAAAAATAAACTTATCCTGCCATTCCATTTTTGCCATGAACTTTCTGAAGTATTTTTATACACTCTGGCTGTATGAATAGCAAAGATTTTATACAATTCTATAGGTTGTCTCCTCATTCTGTTGATACAAATGAATTTCTAATGTTAGAATTAGCAGGCATCAGTAAGGATTACCCAGTCGGGTGATGTTTTTCCCACTACCCTTTGCCAAACTACTCCAGTATCCTATACTTTTGTGGTCTCTAGGAGCCCAGCTCATAAATAGTCCTGAAAATATCACTTCGGATAACACCCTCCACTGTCCTCCCAAATCACTGGCTGCTGACACACTCCCACTCCTCGCAGCTGCCACCACACTCACCTTTCTATTGGCCTTTCTAATGAAAGCAGGTAAGAACGATACTGAAAACAACTTAAGCTACATAGACCTCAAGAACTTGATTAAATGAGAAAAATTAAGAAGTCATAAGGCCGTCAACATCTGAAGGAGAGCCAAGAAAATGCATTTTGTTTTACTCAAGTATTATTTAAAATGAAAGCGATGGGTCATCACCCAGGGTCATTGTCCCACAGGGCAGTTTGGCAGCAATGACAAAGAGGTGGTCAGCAAAGCACGGACCTTCTTCCAAGTTGCTGGCCATGCTGCTTCTGCGAGCACCATGGTGTGAAGCACCTTCCCCACAGGCCGTCCATGCAAGCCTGAATAAGAAGAATAATTTCCTCCTTTCTTCCACGCCGTGGAGTATCAATTATATAGAAATACCACTCAGGGAAATACTCTTCAGGAAAGTCTGGATGTGCTCACAACAAATCACCTCCTAAATTGCCCATCAAGTTCTATTTAAGTTTGATAAGACTATAAACTCAGCATTGGCTCAGCAGGTCAGGGACAGAGTCAATTCCAGGGGCTCTCAAAATTGAATATTGTTGAATTCAAAGAGGTGACAGATAAAATTCAAAGCAGATAAAGCGAAAATTGGAGCCCTTGATGGTAAAAGAACTGGCTCCAATGCTACAGAATGAAGGAAAAAATGGCGGTTTTAAGTAAGACATCTTCTGCTGCTATTCATTCCTTTTTGAAAAGCAGCATACAAGACACTTTTTACAATTTATTCTAGTCTTGCAGAAATGGCTCTACAGTGTGATACTATCAGAATTCCAGAAGAAAAGAAGCTTGTAACTCGATAGCCTCTACATTATTTTTATTATACAATATGACAGAGTAGACCTTTTTAAAATGGTAAATCAAAAATTTCTGCCTTCCTACTAGTGTGGGCTGGGATTGGATGCACCAGGCCAGTTCAGACCCCAACACCTTCTGGTGTCATGGAGAACCAGGGTAGATGTGGGACTGACTAGGCTGGGTCTCAACCCCCTACTGAGCCATGTGTGAGCTGTATGTGGGTATGGACGAGCCATGGCCGGGCTGAAACATCCAACAACAAGAACCAGAATGGGGTGAAAGCCAGCCAGGAAAAGCCACTGTTCCTGCTAGGACAGGAGGTGAACTGAGTAGGGTTGGCTCAAGGACCCCCTGGCATGCGCAAAATCTGGCACTGGGAGGGGTTCTGATGGAGGAGCCTGGGCAACTCCTCTGGCAGGACACAGTCCCGGCAGGTAAGCGCAAGAAGCATGATAGGAAACAGCCCAGAATAGGCCATGGAAAGTTTCCCACTGGCACACATTCGGCATGGGTCAGGGGCAGACCAGGCTGAATCAGTTCATGTCATCCACTAGCAAATCCGAACACCAGAACAGAGTGTGGGTTGAGCCGGGTTTGGTTGCGACAAAACCAGTACACATTATGGAATGCCAGGGTGAGGTTGCCTGTACTGGATGTGAATGCAGCACCCAACCAGCACACGTGAGATCCAGGAAGGCAGGGACAGAGCTGGCAGGAGGATTAAGGGGCTGGTCCCCTCGCTGGACAGCTACTCCCACTGGAGAGCGTGGGCTGGGATGAGGACAGACCAGACTAAGCAAGGCTGCAACACCTGTGCGCCGCATGTGGACTAGATCAGGGAAAAGCCAGGCTGGGCTGATTATTCCTGCTGGTGCAAGCATAAATTAGAGTGGGTGAGGGATGTTGGGCTTGCCCGCAGCATCAGCTGACAGAAGCTGGCACTGGGGACTAATTCTGTCAAGTCAAATCACAGAACCACCTAAAGAGTGCATAAACCGGGACAGAGAGAGACCTGGGAGGGAAAAAGTGGGTTCCCCCTTCCTGGGTCACTACTCCCGCGGGAGGGCATGAAAACTAGGACGGGGGCTGGGATGGCTAGACAGAGAGGCACTCAACAACATCCGTGAGGGCTGGATGGTTGAGTTGGTTAGATGGAACTAAGCTTTAATACCCATTGACAAGTACAAGAGCCAAATGGGATGGGGGACAGACTGGTCTTCTGCTACACATACTGGCAAACCAGGGTAGGGGGTGGGCCTGATGGGGGTTATTGTGGGTCGCCCCAACTAGGCTGCAGCTCCCACTGGTTGATGTAAGGGCCGAGTATGTGCTGGGCAGAATCAGACTGGACTGCAACACCCATTGGTTCCAGTGCAACTCGGGACTGAAAACAGAAACAACCCAGCAATTGCAACCACCAGCTGATCGGGGTGATGGACTGTGCCGAGCCCTGTGCTTGCTAGAACATACAAGAAACTAGTCTGGGAATACCTCAAGGTTTCTTTGGAGATCTCCCCAATCGAACTGCTGGACACAGAACTCTAACCAAGAAAAGACAGAAGACAGAACAGGTCAATCATTCATCTCAGCTATATGTTGGTAGCAAAATATGGGGCAAACGGAGACTTTATGATGGACCACATCAATCAGTGGACGACCTCATCGAACGAAAATGGCAGCGATTCATAACTGGAGAATTAAAACCACTTGAGCAAATATCTCAGAGCATGCCCCACATCCGGGACTTGGAGTGGGCGGGAAACCGGGTGGGGCTTCATCCTCAATATCCCCCTTTACCTCAGATACATGATGGAAACAATATGGACATAATAGTATTACCCACTTCCCTATACTCCCTGAACCTTTTTTTTTAACCGCAATTAACTATGTAAAGATTGTCAACAACAATACAATAAAATAAAATTTAAAAAAAAAATTTCTGCCTTCCTGAAAACATTCTTTAATAAACTCATTTTAAAACTCAAGAAAAATTGCAGCATTGTGTATTGCAACTCCCTGCACAAGTCACATTTGCCAAAAAAAGGAGGGGATAAAAAAGTCAGCACCTTGATAAATATTTCACATTATGATTTAAAGTAGAAAACGCCAGACAGAAATTTAATTATTCAAACTCAATACATTTAATTGCATTAAATGATCTAAATTGTTTTCTACAATAACTCTTTCTGGAACCAAGGAAATCATCTGGTTTTATTTAAGGCCAATGGTAAGAACTTTCTGAGGCAAAGAGAAACCTCTGTAACTCAAGATACTTGCACAAAGGAATAAAGAAACTGAACTAGGGTCGCAGGTTTCAGCAATGCTAAGGAAATCTCCATCCTGCTGGGGCCTGCAGTGTAAGAAACCTCAAACTGTTACCTGGTGCCCAATGACAGTACAAAATGTGGCATGGGCCCTGCAGACAACACCACCAAGAGAAGCAGGGCATCCCTTACCCCTACCTCCACTCATCCACCCTCTCTGCCAAGAAAATATCAGGTGTCTCTGGGAACAGGCTTCATTCAGCACTTGAAATAAAAACCAGAAAACAGGCAGGGCTTGGACAATCTCAAGAGATTATCTGACATTAACAAATTGTGCCATGAAGGATGGAAGCCAAACATGCATTTCTTTTTTTTTTTTTAAAGATTTATTCATTTTATTACAGCCAGATATACACAGAGGAGGAGAGACAGAGAGGAAGATCTTCCATCCGATGATTCACTACCCAAGTGAGCCGCAACAGGCCGATGTGCGCCGATCCGATGCCAGGAACCTGGAACCTCTTCCGGGTCTCCCACACGGGTGCAGTGTCCCAAAGCATTGGGCCGTCCTCAACTGTTTTCCCAGGCCACAAGCAGGGAGCTGGATGGGAAGTGGAGCCACCGGGATTAGAACCGGTGCCCATATGGGATCCCGGGGATTTCAAGGCGAGGACCTTAGCCACAAGGCCACGCCGCCGGGCCCAAACATGCATTTCTAAAAACACCCTCCTCAAATTCTCTATATGGATGACCAATTCAAATAACATAAATGATTATCTGGTTTCACCATTTGCAGAAAGGAATACAGCCTTTTTTAGAATAAAATAAGTAAATAATTAAAACAAGAAGCTATATAAATGTGTTTTTTATAAATGTCTACAATTTTATTTACCATATTTTAGTTCATGAACGTATGACACTATGTGTTTGATTAGAATGATTTTAATATTTTGGTTGTTATAATTACTTCAATAAAGCTTAGCAAATATAAAAAAAAAGAGATTATCTGTTCAAGACACTAAGCAAGAAAACAAAAACTGTGGAGAGGCTAAGTCAAAATTCCTGCTTAGATCACTTTTCAACTATTTTTTCTAGTGTAAAAGACGCTACAATATTTCCCCATGTCTTAAGGGATGTGACTCTTCTGGAAGCTCACTCTAAGATCTAGTCCATGGGCATTATCCAGGACTACTTACAAGCTCCCATGGCTGCAAAATTACAAACATCAGTGCTCTCAGCTAGAAGCAAGCCTTGGTTCTACACTAAGTACAACATGCAAATATTACCCTCCATTCGCTGAGATTCCCCACGGTGGATTATGTCTAGCTTCGCTGAAGCTTGAGGAGGCGGCCTACACGGCCCAGTGTCCCTGAGAGCTCTAAGTCAAGGTAACCTCATCCAGAAACATAATGCAGCCTCAAAACCAGACACAAACACAGAGCTCACAACAGAAGTAGTAACACCAGTGACAATAAAGCAGGCTTTACCGGACAGCTAGGAAAACTACTCAAGACCACAGTGAAGTTCCTAACAGGGACAAACCTTAAAATCAACAAACAAACAAATAAATAAATAAATAGAAAGACTTCTTTGTTGGTTTGTTTAACTGAATCTGAGGGCAACTCAGAGAGAAGGTAGAGGAATAAAGTAATACCTAATCTCTCCTATTGCTATTATTTTACCCCAGGCATTAAGTGTGGGTGGCAGTCAGATGAAACATGCTCCTCTTGGTTCCCTCTTCTATAGAAAGAAACCCTCAGGCACCCCAGTGTCACTGTCAGAAAAAGTGCTATCAAAGACACTACCCTGAGCAGGTGGTTTGGCCAACAGTTAAGACATTGGTTAAGACACCCATGTTCCCTATCAGATACCTGGGTTCAATACCATCTCCAGATTGATTCCACCTTCCTGCCAATGCAGATCGTGGGAGGCAGAGTGACGACTCAAGTACTTGGGTTCCTCCAACCCAGAAGGAGACCAGGATGGAGTACCAGGCTCCAAAGTTTGGACTCAGCTGTAGCCATCATGGGCATCTGAGGAGTGAATCAATAAATGAAAGCTTTCTTTGTTTCTCTATGCCTCTCAAATACGTAAAAAATAAAACTTAAAAGAAAGGCACTATCCTCTCGAAGTTAAGGGATGACACTAAGGAAACGAGACAGAAAAGAGTGGGCTTGTCTTTACTACAGACCTCTTTTAAAACCAACATCACAGAGAACACAGAAGGTAGCCCCTTAGCCTTATATGGACTGTACAATGTCTTCTCCATGTATTTTTCTGACTCAGGAGAGTTGTTTCATCCATACATTCCACAGATAATGAATCTGAACTAGTTAAGATTTCCACTGGGAGACATGAAATAGGAAAAGTTGTCATCCATTTGCTACACAGAGATTCTGTTATGAAAAATTCTTGAATGAACATATGAAAAGATAAACAAATGATTAACCCATTCCTCCACTACTTGGCAGTTCAATAACTTAGCTGATTCTAATTTAAAAATTTTTTAAAAATATTTCAAAAGATTTATTTATTTGAAAGACAGAGTTAAAAAGAGAGGGAGAAACAGAGAGAATGATCTTCCATATGATGGTTTACCCCCAAAAGGCCACAACAGCCATGGAGGGAGCCAGGCTGAAGCCAGATGCCCAGAGTGTCTCCCAGGTTCATTCAAAGGGAGCTGGATCAGAAATGAAGCAATCAGAATTTTAACAGGTCCCTATATGGGAAGCTGGCATCTCCTATAATGACTTTACCTGATAAGCCACAACTCCAGTTCTGATTCTGGTTAACTTAACACTGGTGTGTATCAAGAGATGGAGAAGGAGCAATTCCATTCCTAAGTACACAAAAAACGCCTGCCAGTATTCACTGCAGCCAAAAGGTGGAAACAACCCAAATGTCTGTGCACAGATGAACAGATAAACAAAATGTGCTCTCTGTAGACAGTGGAATATTACTCAGTCTTAAAAAGGAAGGAAATTCAGACACATGCGACAATATGGATGAACCCTGAGGACACTGTGCTGGCTTAAATTAGCCAGTCATGGAGGTCAAAGACTGCCATCCACACGATACTAGGATTTGGATGTTAGTTTGGAGGTTGACTATTCCTAATCTTTCATGTTTCGTGCTGAGTCTCACATCAACAGAGCAGAAACATAATCCAATGACCGTACTTGGATTTGGGACCTGTGGGAGATTACTGGATAGACTGAATCTTTAGGATAGAGACCCATAATTAAATCCTGGTGGCTTCATAAGAGACCACACAGAAAACAGATACACAAATACCCTCTTGTCATGTGATGCTGTGCACCACCCCAGGCCTGTGCCAGCAACAATGTCATCACAGAGGCCAACCCAATGGGCTACTTGACCAGAAACTATTATCTCCAAAACCAAGAGCCTAACCAACCCTTTCTCCTCATAAGTAGTTACATCAGGTATTTCATTTTAAGAAAAAAAATTAATACTTATTGAGCTCCCTAGAAAGTCAAAATTATACATAAAGAATATAACATGATGTGTGCCAGAGGAAAGACATGGGGAAGATAGAGAGTATTTAATACAAAGTGGCAGTTATGCAAGAGGAAAAGAGTTCTAGAGACAGATGGCAGAAATGGATACACAAAATGTGACTGGGCTTAATGTCATTGAATTGTACACTTAAAAATTATTAGATAGTGAATGTGAGGTTTTTATGTATTTTACCACTATCTTCAAAAATAAACAGCACAATGGCTCAACAGCACAGTCCTCTGCCAGCAGCACCAGCATCTCATTTAGGCAACAGTTCATGTCCCAATTACTCCACTTCCAATGCAGCTCCCTGCTAATGGCCTGGGAAGGCAGTGAAAGCAGTGGGTCCTTGCACCCACAAAAGAGACAAGGAAAAAGCTTCTGGGTGCCTAACCTCAGATCAGCCCAGTTCTGGCTATTGCAGCCATTTGGGCAGTGAATCAGCAGATGGAAGATTTCTCTCTCTCTCTCTCTCTCTCTCTCTCTCTCTCTCTCTCTCTCTCTCTCTCCCTCCCTCCCTCCCTCTCTCTCTGACTGTATAACCTTCTCAAGTAAAAATAAACTATTTTAAAAAATAGCTAAAATAGTAACTTTTCTTATTATATTTTATTAATCAGCCAAGTCAGTATAATTAAAGAGCACAGACCCATACACTTTAAAAGAAGTGAACTGTATGACATAAGAACTGTATCTCACTGAAGCGAATTTTTAAAAAGCAGCTGGAAGACTTGAGACAGGGTATGGGTAGAAGGAAGAATGATCTTCATCTAGCTGGTAGAAACCATCATAGCTGCAAAGCCAATTTTCTCATTTATCCACCCCCACAACCCTTCCTTTCCTCACACAGAAAAAAGCTAAAAGATTGTCTCCTCTCTGGACAATCTCTTTAATAATCATTTTCATAGCAGGCGTTGGCAGGATACACAAGAACCTGTGTTAAATAAGTGAATGGAAGAAACTAAATGCAGCTAAAATGCACAACAGGACTTCTTTGTACTATTCTTGCTCTAAAAAAAGAAAAAAAAAGATTTGTTTATTTTCATTGGAAAGGCAGATTTACAGGGAGAAGAAGAGACAGAAAGATCCGCTGGTTCACTTCCCAGATGACCACAATGGCCAGAGCTGAGATGATCTGAAGCCAGGAGCCAGGAGCTTATTCCAAGTCTCCAGTGTGGGTGCAGAGTCCCAGGGCTTTGGTTGATCCTCGGCCTTCCTAGACCATAAAGAGGGAGCTGGATGGGAAGTGAAGTACCTAGGACATGAACCTGTACCCATATGGAATGCTGGTGCTTGCAGGCTGGGAATTAGCCAACTGAGCCATCATACCAGCTCCTATTCTTGCCTTTTCAAAATCAGAAATTCAGTGAATGTTCAAAAGGGGAAAAAATAAATACAAAGAACAGTAATACAATAATTTGCCCTCTGTACAGGTTGGGGTTCCATTAAATACCAACAAACATTAAAAAAACTTTCTAGAAGCTTTCAAGAACAGTCTCTTTGTTTCCATGTAAAAGCAGGAAAAGGGGACTCCCGATGAGAAGTCAAAAGGGAAATTCTGTGTGACTAGGAAACGGGCATGTTTGTATTGGCTGGGGCTGCTGATGAGTGGAAGGCAGCCTGCAGTTGATAAGAGAAAGTGATCCAGTGCTTAGCTATGGAGGGAGATGAAAGGGAGAGGTTACAAGAAGGGCTCTGGGGCAAGTACCAAGTCAGTCTCAGAAAGTCACAAACACAGGGCAGACCAGAAAAAGAGGTTCACGGAATCTGGGTGGGGGGCTTTAATAAGAAACTACATACATTTGTATGTGACATAAACTTCATCTGATTAATTATATTAATGAAAACTATGTCACATAGTCCTTACTTTTCTCAGGGCTTCTAACAGCACTGCCTAATAAACCTGGACAGCCTCTCTCCAACCTGAACTGAGGACAGATAGCAGACACAGGCTACGACAGCTTGTAACATACACTCAAAGTTAGCAGCAACTAAACCCAGGGTACGGGGCCTGCTGTAAATTCCTGGCTCAGGGCATCTGGGCTTTTTCTGAAATAAGCCCAGCTTTCCAAATTGACTGTCAGAACCAAATATCAGCTGCTCTAGCATGGCAGGGTCTTGGAATTTTAATAACAAAAGTGCCTTTGTCACTGCGTGAAACACAGCCTGATCTGGTTACTGTATTCCACACCAACTGCTTTGAAGATGACAAACTGAAATTTCAGAAAGTCTCCTTCCAGTTTTGTGAACCTAAAGTATTTCCCTATAACTATTTTTTTTCTGTAAAAAGAACACCAAGTAAAAATATATTGGGGTCATTTTACAATAAGAATTTTTTTTCACAATATGAATTTAAAAGATCTTTTTGAAAATGCAATTGTGAGTTGTTCTGCCAAACAATCCAGTCACAGGCAATTGAGCTTACCTGGATATCTAATTGTCTCCTTGCTTGACACTGTATTTTGACACATTAAATGATGCAGACAAAGCTATTCAAAACTTGTCTTTTACCACAACAAATAGCACAAAATAACATCAAATAGGATCTAAACAGTAAATATCCCAAAGTAACCCGTGTACATGAAAACCTTTCTGGTGCTCGCTTCGGCAGCACATATACTAAAATTGGAACGATACAGAGAAGATTAGCATTGCCCCTGCGCAAGGATGACATGCAAATTCGTGAAGCGTTCCATATTTTATGCTGTTGTGATTGATGTGGCTGTTGTGAAATGATGTCAATCCGGAAAACAGAAATATTATTTCAATCCCAAACAGCCTGTATCTCATGCAATAAGATATTGTGAAGTAACCAATGAACCAACAATCAGATTGCTTATGATCTACATCAAAGAATTGTAAAACCTAATATACTTGTAAGGCCCTATGATACTTGGAAAGGGGGAGGGAGAGCAGAGAAATCTTGCATCACCCTAGAAGGTGTGAGGAAGACAGGAAGTATAACCTATCAGGATCATAACTGGTAACTCATAGACAACAGACTCGAATCAGCATTAGACAACAGCAAAACTACAAAGGCATATAGGGGGAATCAGGAGCAATCCTAATAACCTCTTAACAGGAGGTCATACACATAGAGCAGGGTGGACCCCAGAGGGGAGCAGGCAGACAGGAGGAGGCTTGTATCCCAACCCTGAAGACTCTCAGATCTTCATCAAGGACTATCAGTACGAGCACCGAGGACTACATCCCTACTGCCAAGGAGACCACGGGGAAATGGAGTGCCTTCGGAGGCCAAGAACTCTGAGGTCAACCACTCCCATTTGGATCTACCACATGGGATGGAAGAAGCCCAAGTCCTGCCTTGCAGGAGCCAAGATCATCGGAACAACAACCAGAATCCCTGAGCGGTCTGCAGGAACAGAAGAACAGTAAACTTCCTTCAGGACTAGGGAGAGGAGCTTTCTCTGGTCCTTGCCTGCTTCCAACTCTGGGTCCCCACCCGCTCTCATAATGACCATCAGGATCGCTCCAGAAACCCCTCAAAACAAACAAACAAACTAACTAGAATAGACAGAGAATAACAAGGAAAGCTTAGAAACAGACAGGAAACGGTCAGCGGGATGCACTTATAACTCACTGGGTGGGACACAAAGTTTAGTTACTCCTCACTGGGGTACTGAAGATTTCTCTGCACACCCCTCCTATAACTGTTCACCTAAACTGTTGACATTTGTATTGTTATAGAGTTAGACTACCCAAAAACCAGCCAGGTTCAGAGAAACCATGCTTCAATGCTATACACTGCTAAATACTAAAACTAAAATAGACACAAGACAGCTGAATGGTAATCTATAGCCATTTTAAGGTGTATAGAACACGGCTGAATATAAACCAAAATGGAATTGTCTACGAAGAAGTCACAGGTTGTGGCTGAGAACCTGCATTTTCCTATTAACATATTGGTTAATCAATACCATGTCAATTAATGTCATAATGTTGTAATTGGTTGTAAATATTATGTTGGGGCTTTTAATTGATTGGGATGATACTCTGCTGGCTCTACCTTCAGACCAGAGATGGTCTCACCAAGAAACTATTGAACTTACCAGGACAATAAGATGCTGGACTGTATGCTTGGTAAATACCTCCAATGAAAGAATCTCAACTGAATTTGAACTATGGAAATGCAATAAGGTGGAGCAATCTGCCGTGGGGGGAGGGTTTGGGGAGGGGTGGGGGGAATCCCAGTGCATATAAAAATGTGCCACATAATGCAATGTAATTGATAAAAAAAAAAAAAAACCTTTCTGAAGGATTACCATTTTACACATTATTAATTCTGAGGAGAAAGAAAGATGCTATTTCTTTAACAATTCAGCTGTTGGCCCAGGCTTTGCTGTGAGAAAAACCAGCTTCCAATAGTTAAGACAAAGAAACCACCAACCCAAAAGTCACTTCTAAGTGGGTTTATAACAAACTCCCTCCTATTCTGTTTTTCCAGACTAGAATAAATCCCACGAACATCTGTTGGGGTATCTACCCAGCATTTCCTTCTCCCTCTTTGTTCCGAGATGCCCTTTGCCACTTCCTCAGCCTTCCCCTTGGTGCAGAGGGCAGGGACAGGGAGGTTCCAGGTATGCAGAAAAAGCTAAAAGACCACCCAGGACAGGCCTGCTCTGGGGCCAAAGGGCAGCACCGGTTCTGTGGACAGGCAAGGCTCCTGCAGACACGGGTACAGCAATGGGCCATCACCACTTAGGATCCCACAGTGCAGACCACACTGGAAGGCTCTAAAGGTGGGCATTAAATCCAGTGCAGATCGCCTTAAGGGAAATGGAAAGGATGGGCCTGAAATCTTACAACACAAAATGGTTAACCGCAAAACAGGGGGAAAAAAAACCACCATATTTTAAATCCTGATTTGTAGGCAATGACCGAGCGACACAGGTGAAGAACATACTAATTGAATATGGGCTGTCTATTCACCTCTGATTTCTCTCCTAAACAACTGACTCAGAGGTAACTTTGCATGTGGGGGATTTCCACATCTTGCTATTACACAATATTCCCCAAATAAAATAATATTTATTTTAACACCTAAAAGTCTCCATAACACCAATCTGCTGCCCTAAATAAAGAAAAAAGTAATGACAACTTATAAAATAAAGGCTAAAAGTGCAAGTTTTACACTTTTAAGTGGAACAGTTTCAAAGCTCTTTGAAACGATAATGAACTCCTCCACAAGATAAGCATTCCGGAGCCCTATGCTGGCTTAAGACTAACAGATTAGCAGTCACTCCACTTGACAAGAAACTAACTGACGTGAGCACATTTAACAAAGTTTGAAAATACTGTCATTCATACTGATTTTTCTCATACTGATATTATGCTGTAATTCTGTTATGTAGAAAACCAATGAGACTGAGAACCCTCAGAGAATTACATAACTTTCATTAGACAATATTTCAAAATGCAAAGGCTGTGCCAAACAAGGAAGGCAGGAGGGGCAGGACTTTTAAGTATTTGTACAGTATCTCTCAAAGCTGCACATGACCAACACACCACGAAAAACATGAAGCAAGTGCTCCAACTTCAAAAACATCAGGCCTCGGCACCTCTGAGTAACAGCAGTGCTTGATATCTTGACAGCACCAGAGTTGGGGGCCACGGAGCACTGCGCACTCCTCTGCCAGGCCCAGGGAAGACCTGGGGGGACCTTCTGGTGGTGTCAGTAAGACCCTCCCCCCAGCCTCTCTGTGCCCCACAGGCATAGGCCCTACATTCAGGGTTCCTCCCCACCACCACCACCTACAACCAAGGGAGGCCACAGATGTACTTGTTCAAGTGAGGCCAGGACCAGAATGGAGTCCTACAAGGAAACAGGCTGGGAGGCACTGCCCAGCAGCGCTTAGTCTCCGCCCCTTGGAGGACCCACAGGCCACATGGGGTAGTCTCCCTGCTCTAAGAATGTCTTCACACAAAGCCATGACCCTTACTGAAGCCACCACTTTATCAGTAAACCCAATACACACTAGTGTCTTAGCCTATTTTGTGCTGCTTAAACAGAGTAACGAGACTGGGTCATTTATGAGGAACACAAATTTACTTCTGGGCCCGGCGGCGTGGCCTAGCGGCTAAAGTCCTTGCCTTGAAAGCCCCGGGATCCCATATGGGCGCCAGTTCTAATCCCAGCAGCTCCACTTCCCATCCAGCTCCCTGCTTGTGGCCTGGGAAAGCAGTCGAGGACGGCCCAAAGCTTTGGGACCCTGCACCCGCGTGGGAGACCCGGAAGAGGTTCCTGGTCCCGGCATCGGATTGGCGCGTACCGGCCCGTTGCGGCTCACTTGGGGAGTAAAACATCAGATGGAAGATCTTCCTCTCTGTCTCTCCTCCTCTCTTTATATCCGGCTTTCCAATAACAATAAAACCTTTAAAATAAAAAAAAAATTTACTTCTTATAGTTCTGGAGACTGACAAATCCAAGGTCAAGGGGGCTGCATCTGGCCAGGGCTTTCTCACAGTGTCATCCCATGGTAGACAGTAGGTCAAGAGTCTGTGAGAGTACAAGCGAAAAAAAGTAAGCCAGGGAGAATGGGCTTTTCTTTTTATTAGGAACCTGCTCCCACCATAGATAATAGTACTAATCACCTCTTAAAAGTCTTGGCTCTCAAAAATACCGTTGCACTGGGTATGATGTCTCTAACACATGAATGGCAGTGGACACATTGAAACCAGAGTACAGCCTTGGCTTCTCTCACCTTACTTGATCTCTGAGACATGGATGACAGCCCTGATCGCTCCTTGCTTTTGAAACGCTCTGTTCTGGGTTCCCTGAAACTCCAGCATCCTGGAAGCCTCCTAGTCCTCTAGCCCCTTCCCCGATGCCAATGAAGCTATCTTTCCCACTCCTGTGCCTATAAATGGTGATGGAACTACTTCTCTCCTCTACACACTCTCCACTGGAAATGACACTGTGATTTCAAGGCATGCCACAGTAGGCCTTTAAGGAAGCCCCACCAGGACCAGAGACCCTGCATCAGTAGGTCTAGAATGCAGCCAAGAACTCGCATTTTTAACCTGCCTCCTCAGGCCTAGGGGTCCTACGTTTTGCATCAGCCACCTATTCAATATTGTGTGTCTGGTCCAGGGACACCTCAGTTGCACCTACCTACACAGCCTGAAAAGGTCACCTTTCTCCCTCCCTTCTCATTTCATTCCTCCACCCATGGATTATGCTGGGAATACTGGCTTATCTCCAATTCCCTCCTCCTTCTCCACACCACACTTGATTAATCACCAAACCCTGCTGAGTTTTACATTTTGGACTGAATATTGCTACTGCCCCTTCCTACCTTAAGCCCCCAGTGTCTTTCATCTGTATTAATTCTAACAGCATCTAAATGAGATCCCTGCTTCAAGTTTTGTTCCTTCCAACTCAATTTCTCACCACAGCTGGAATGACCTTGCCAAAATACAAACCCAATCACATCACATTGTCCTGTGTGAAGTCCTTCAGGGACTCTCAACCTTAGGACAATGTCTACATCTCCTTTTATAGTTTCATTGAGAAATAATTCACACGTTGCAAAATTCACCCATTTCAAATATAATATTCAGTGAAAAGACACCCCATGCCCATTAGCAGTCACTCTCCATGCCCTCTTTCTCTGGTCCCTGGAAATCAATAATCTAACTTTCCATCTCTGTATTTGCCTGCTTGGGATAGTCACAAAAAGGGAATCAAATAATATCTATTGTTTCATGTATCTTCTTTCTTTGCAGACTTTCAAGATTCACTGCTTTTCCCTAATGCTACAAACATCCATTACATTTAAGTTTGTTTTGTTTTGTTTTTGTTTTGTAAATTGTCAATTCTCTTGGATACATCCAGGAGTGGAATTATGGATCACACAGTTTACACATTTTTTAAGGTCATTTTTGTGTTTAAAAGGCAAAAGAGGAAGAAGGCATGGGGGAAAGGCAGAGACGGTCTTCTACACGGACATCCACTGCTTTCCCAGGGGCAACAATGGGAAGCTAAGTCAGCAGCAGTACAACCATTACAACTTGAACTGGCATTGTGATATGCGTGTGGGCATCACAGGCAGCAGCTTTATGTACAGTGCCACAAATCAGGCTCTACTTTAAACTTTTTGAAGGATTATAAAACTGTTTCCAAAGCAGCTGCACCATTTCACACTCGATCTAGCAACACAGATGGGTTCAAATCTCTCTACATCAATACCACGATTTTAACAGGCAAGGGGATACCTAGTGCCATAGCTAGAATCTGGTTTCAGTGCATCCCACGCGGGTTCATGTGTCAGGAGCCTGGTGGGCTTCCAGGAAGAAGTGGCAGAACCTTTGGGAGGTGGGCTGAGTGCAAGGTCATCAGATCATTGAAGGGGACAATGTAGTTCTTGTGGGACCCTGGTTAGCTCTCTCAAAAAGATTATTATAAAAGAGCAAGACTGGCTGTTTCCTATCACCTGTCTCTCCACGGCATCCCTCCCACCTGCCCTCTCGCCATGATACCTCCAAGAGGCTCTGATTGGAAGACAAACAGACTGCCTGATCTTGGATTATCACTCTCCAAAACTGTAAGCTAAATAGATTTCTCTTCTTCAAAAAGGCCTCAGGCCTTTTTGTTACAGCAATGGAAACAAATTAACGCATTTGTCTTTACCTTGGAGCCACCCCTATGAAGCAGTACCTCCTTGTGTTTTAATTTACATTCCCCTACAGCTAATGATGAAAAGTATCTTTCACGCTCCTGGCCATTTGTATGTGTTTTTCAGGAAAACATTTGTCTGGGTTCTTTGCTCATTTTCATTAGGTCATCTTTTTATTAATAAGTTGTAAGAGATTTTATATAGTGTAGATTCTTAACAGTACTTTAAATGTCTAAAACAATCATTCCCTAATGCAAGATCATGAAGATTTACACCTGTGCTGCTTTTTTTTTTTTTACCAAGTATTTTCGTAGTTTTAGGCATCACATTAGGTCTATAATCAATTTGGGGGTTACTTTTCACATATGGTACAATAAAAGATCAAACTTCATTCTTTTCTGAATGAATATTTAATTATTCCACCACCATCTGACTTTAAAAAAAAAACTGTTTAAATGAAAGACTGAAGCATAAAAACAATGGAATAGCCTTGGCACTTCTGTTGAAAATAAACTGATAGTGAATATAAGAGATTTATTTCTGGACTCTCAACTGCACTCCATTGATCTTCATGTCTATCCTTATTACAGTATCACATTATTTTGATTACTGTTACTTTGCAGTAACTTTTGAGACCAGGATGTGTGACTTTTTTAACTTTTTTCTTCCTTTCCAGGTATTTCCTTACTATTCTGATTTTCTTCCTGCATTTTCATTTTAATTTTAGGATTAACTGGTCAATAGTTACCAAAAAGAAAAAAAAGGCAGCTATAATTTTGATAGAAATTACATTAAGCCTACTGGCAGATTTGAAGAGTAGCGACAACAATCAGTCTGCCAACCTTGAACACAGGAAGTTTCCATTTATTTGTATCGTTCAATTTGCCTTTTTTTTTTAAAGTTTCTTCTGTTTTTCATTTTTATGTATTGTTCAATTTCTTTTAAAAATGTTCAGTGATCTTGAGTTTTTGTTAAATTAAGTCCTAAGTCACTTTTTTGTATTGTTGTAAATGTAACTTTATTTAATTTCATTCCCACTTGGCTATTTCTGTGTGGAAATACAATCAATTTTTGTACTTTGACCTCCTGTCTCGCATCTCCACTGAACTCACACTTTTTAACCAGCTTACACATCAGGCCTACTTCCCTCTACAGCCTTCTTTCATCATCCCCACCCAGCTTTTTGTTTCTATTACCTTAGCCCTTGCACATGGCCCACATAAAGTCACCTCTTTATCTGGTTCATTTCTTCTGTCCCTCGGCTCTCCATGTAGATGTCAGACTCCCT
Organism: Ochotona princeps; assembly: GCF_030435755.1. Lineage (NCBI taxonomy): Eukaryota > Metazoa > Chordata > Mammalia > Lagomorpha > Ochotonidae > Ochotona > Ochotona princeps. The sequence goes on along the minus strand of NC_080843.1, from coordinate 9,795,148 downwards.
GCTCTAGAGCAGGTGTCTCCCCTATGCCACCACTGGACATCCCCATGTCGCTCTGATATCTTCACTCCACTACACTAAAACTAGCTATCCTATGAGAAAACTTCAGAAATCTAGGTGAAAATCTAGAAACCTAGGCAGGTGAAAAGATTATGGAAATTTCCCAGGAACTTTCACAGCCTTCCTTGTACTTGGGCCCTGATTATAAGGTCTGCAGGGTCAGGAACTGTCCCATTTTCAGCCAAACTCCCATAGTTTGGCCCAGTAATTGGCATGTAACAGCACTCAATAAATGAAATGTTATCAAAATCAGCTATTTATTCAATTTAAGCTTCCACTTTCCTTTCTACATGTTAAGGTCTACATGACCTGTCATAAAATAACTAGTAGATGTTCCGGTTAATGTTAGCCTGAGCCCATGTAATCTCACGCCTTATAAGGATCTCTCTCTCTATCTTCTAAGCTAACACTGACAGAGAGTATGCTCTGCTGACAGCTGCTCTATAAATATTTACTGAGATAAAACAGAGGAGGCCCAGCTTCTTCATTCCTCAGAATACCTAAGCAGTTGTCAGGACGGCAAGACACTGAGGGGACAGAGGGCAGGAAGTCACAAAGGATACCACAGGCTGCTGTATGTTTCCTCTTCTTGTTAAAATAAATAAATAAATAAAGCCAGTATTTTCTTTTCCTCTTTTGCATTTTCTCTTTGATATTAATCCTTTATCTCCAACATCCTCAAAGATCACACACACAGACATGCACACATGCCACTCACCTACACAAATCTGCCTCTCTTCATTGACACCCATGCCTACCCCTTCTTCCTCTGACTGACTGACAGATGTGAAATGCAGTGAGTTAATGAGCCTTTCAACCACTCATCCCAAAGCTTTCAAGCACCAAACACATTTGGAATGACCGGTCCAGGCCTGCAGCTGACTGGGGAGGCCAGCTTTAAAGGCGATCAGGTCCACAAGCGAGGGGCGGCACATAGATGAGACAGTCTTCCTGGGGACCATGGAGTTCTTGCCTAACCCTCCCCAACCCCACAGTTCCCCAAAGATCCTGCCTTTCCCCCTCACCACACACCCTGATTTTCCACTTCCACATCTTGCTAGCCTATTTCTACACTGGTTGCCTAGATGTGTTTCCTAATTCTCCTAGCACAAACATATATTACTCTTATAATAGAAGAGGAAAAAATTAGGTCTGATTTTAAAATGCTCAAAAAAATGGTTCCCTAAGAGTGTAAGTAAGTCATCTTTTTTTTTTTTTTAAGATTTATTTTACTTTTATTACAAAGTCAGATATACAGAGAGGAGGAGAGATAGAGAGGAAGTGGAGCTGCCGGGATTAGAACCGGTGCCCACATAGGATCCCAGCGCGTTCAAGGCGAGGACCTTAGCCACTAGGTCACGCTGCCAGGCCCAATCTTTTTATAAATCTAATTCAGCAAGAATTTTGTCAGCTTTTAACTTAAAAATAAATAAAACTCACATACAGTTTACATTCACTTTTACAGTTCATTGCCCCTCCCAGGCAAACTTAGAATGACCTCATGGGAAATAACAACCAAAAAAACAAAAAGCCTCTCTCGTTTTTCTGAATTGTCATGTGTTACAGATCTCTGGTCTGACAAGTTTTTAAGTCATGGAGCATATACACTTGTAATCTCCTGACTAAGCACATAAATAAAAGGAAAACCTTTTGGATGGGGCTTGCAGAGTGACTGATTTCCTCCCCATCGCCTCGTTTTCCTTAAAGACACAGAAAGGAGGAGGTGCTGTCAGCATTCTCCACACAGGCCTCAACAGGATATCTCCATTGGCCGCCTGCCTTTCTGCTTTGTGTTCTCTTCTCAGAACAGGAAAACTCGCTTTCCTGCTTTCTCAACACCAAGTACGTTAGTCCTACAGGGAAAACATCCCCTCAAAACCCACCCCAAGGCTACACAGAAGGCAAGAGAAACAAAAGCTGGCCCATTCTCTGCCCATATACTCCTTTGAAAGGCAGCCAAGGGCTGTGCCAGTATGGTGGCTAAATATCCTGTCTTTTTAGTGGAGAAGAAAGAATTACAAAGCTGCTGGCTCACCACCGCAGAATCGGCTCTGCTGGTATGGGTGTCTTCTGGGCATCCATCACGATTCCCCAGAGAAAAACCCAGCCTTGTGAGACACGGAAGTCAGACAAAGGCTTCCATCAGGTGCACAGCTCAGAGTACCCAAGGTCCAGGGCAGCAACCCACAGGGGCAGCCACTGGTGGAAGGGCTTAGCATGCCCATGAGAGGACTAAGGTTAGAGCTGTGCAGTGTTTGGGGCAGAGTCACCACAGGGAAGAACAGAGACAAGCAAATTATGAAAAGTTCTGGGCACAATGAGAGATCTGACTTAGTGAGCCCAATGCTACTGCTGCCATGGCCCCAGCAGTCAGGCACCCTACTTAGGCCAGCAGGGCACACACAGGCTCCTGTCACACATGGAGGCTGGGCCTCATGTGTTCACACTGTCCTCCACCATCAAACCTCCCTTGGCCTTAGCGCTGCCAGGAGCCCCCACCAATGTGCTCCTTCTTGCTGCTGCCCAAACTAACAGCTTCCAATCAAATGGCTGCAAACCCGCAATAAGTTCTCACAACACACGTAGGGATTATCCAGCTTCTAAGACGTGTAAATAGCAATAATCATGAATGAGTGAAATAAGAAGACATACAAAACCAAAAGCCCTAATTTTTTAATTAGATGCAACAGATTTTAAACTACTCTGTCAATTTGTTAAAAGTTTCTAAACATTTGCCCATTGCTTAATTTCTTGTCTCCAGCAGAGCAGCTAAAAGCAGCTCACAAACCAGCCTGCCCCGTCTGCGGATCTCACACTAAGTACTGCTTCCTTCGATAGGAAGTGAGTCTCAACACCTTCACTTCCTGCCTTCCCTGGACCCCTCCACTGAATCCCAAGCAGCTTCTTCCCTTTGAGGCTCACGCCCATCTATCCTCCTCTTCTGTGTGTCCCCATCCCCTGGCCCTCACAATGGAAATACAGAGTGGAGGTTCAGTCATCGGCACAGAGACAACAGCTGAAGTCTAGATGGTTAAAGGAGCTTGTCAGATACCCGTTCTCCTAAGGGGACAGCCACAACAGGAAACTGTAAGGGAAAACAGAAAGACATATAAAAGGAATTGTCATTTCAAGCCCGGTCACCATATAGTTTAATAATGAGGTAGTAATAATTGTACTTGAATAGCAAAGGAAGAGTGTTTCAAAGAGGACAGAGAGGTGTGTCAGGACGGCCCAGCGGTCTAAGGCACCAGACTCAAAGAGGACAGAGAGGTGCATGGTCACACAAAGGAAAAAAAAAAATCCCAGAGGAGGAAAACCAAGAATACTTTTCCAGCTACGACTTACCACCACCAAGCAGTGACTCAGCTTGTATATGGAAACATTAAAGCAGTCCACATACAATCTGAACAGGAGTCACTGCCTCACGAAACAGAAGCTTTTATTATCTTCTCTTGAACAAGTAAATTACAGAAATATGCAGCAAAAGGGTAAAAAAACAAATTACCTACCTATACAACCTGTCTCTAAAATGACTATATATGAACCTACCATTTTAAATAAAAGGCTTCTTTCATTTTTTCCCTTAGAAGGGGAGGGTGGAAAGACATTCCAGAAAGCTGAGATGAAATCAGATGTCAACTCTGAAGGCTCAGGATGGAGATGGCAGCTGCTGGAGCCCGGTGGTTAAGCACACACTGATTTGGCCTGGGTATTTTAGAGGACTAGACGCATGGTTTTTAATGCTGTCTGTTCTCCCGTAAACACTCTAAAAAATGAAGTCCTCTCAGAGCTCACTGCTAATCCCATTCTCTAGGGATGGTTTATAGCGGGAGATGAGATTCTCATCTGTCTGCAACGGTTCATCTGAAAGCAGGGAGCAGATCAATTCTACACCTGCCTCACAGGCTGTGTACCAGAGCTGCGAGTTCTCAGGATGGCACAGGGCTGAGATGGAAAACTGCATCAGAGCCTGTGCTCCCACCCTCACGCAGGAAGGGAGCTCCGTGTTCACTGTAATCCAGAGGAAGGAGGGTCATTAATAAGCACTTAATCAATGCATGCCCTTGTAGTATCAGATTCAAGTACTCATCAACTTTATCCCAAACCCCTTCCTACACATAACTTACACATTACTCATTCATTGCCTCTTGCCTACATGACAGTGAAGGCCTCTTACAGGGCAGCTAAACCCCAGCCCTCTTACACTCTCCACGCTCCAGCTACTAAGCTGCAATAACAAACAAGGCAGTCACTGACTCTCAAGGCGAAGCTGCGATCTGGGGTCTTCCAACCCAGGGTCCCATCTGGCCCGTCTTCACTCCGTGTTCCTTGCCTGACCCCAATCACCACACTTCATCTGACTCAACTGCCCACTGTTCCTCCGATACATCCCATCATGTTCAGCCTCGGGCCTCACTGCCATGGGTCCCTCTCCACAACAATGAGTCTACTTTCCCATCTCCAATGCCATCTCTTTCAGAAAGCACTTCTCATCCCCTCACTTGAGGCTCTCTCCCACAAGCCGCCCCTTCACTTACAGCATGTTCTCCTGAGATGCACATGCTTCCCCTCTCTCGTCCCTCCCAGGCGTCAGCACTATGCGATGACACCTGTCTACCTCACCCAGGTTCCCCAAAGCACCTAACACGGTATTTGGCACCCTGCAGGGTTCTACATAGGAGCCAACAAATGTGCTCATGTAACTAATGTACATAAACAACGAAAGGTCCACTCAGATACATATGGGAAATCAAAAGTATCAAAAACACAAACACACACACATTCGGCAAATGACTGCTCACTTCCAGGGATTTACTGGCATGATCCACACATGTCCTAAATGGCAGGAAGTGAAGACAAAAATGATAATGCTAAAAATCAAACCTAAGCCCACCTACATACACCTTTTTAGAAGAATTAGTTATTATAACAAAGGAAGCTATGGTTTGGCAATTTTGCAAAAAAAAAAAAAAAAAAAAGCCAGTACTCTTTACCAGTTCTGTTATCATTACCCCATGCAATCTGCTAGTTGTCATTTTTTTAAATTTACTTATTTTTATTGGAAAGGCAGATATACAGAGAGGAAGATCTTCTGCCCAATGATTCACTCCACAAGGGGTCACAATGGCCAGAGCTGAGCCAATCTGAAGTCAGGAGCCAGGAACTTCTTCTGGGTCTCCCACACAGGTGCAGGGTCCCAAGGCTATGGGCTGTCCTCGACTGCTTTCCCAGGCCACAAGCAGGGAGCTGGATGGGAAGTGTGGCCGCCGGGATTAGAACCGGTGTCCATATGGGATCCCAGCACATTCAAAGCGAGGACTTCAGCCACCACACTGTCGCACCGGGTCTGGCTATCACTTAACTTCCAAAATCCCCCAAGAGAAGGATCCAGTAGCTTTTACAGTCACTAAGACATCAGACCACAATACTATGCAAATCTGTGTTCCACAGAGATTCAAGTCACTAATACTTTTACATAAAACATAGAATTTTCTTTTCATGCCCCATGCTCACAATCAGTTCAGATTATTTTTATTCTGAAAGTCTACAGAAACTGGTTTCATTTTCAATTCTAAAGGAAGCAGAGGATTTACAGTTCTTGCACCTTCAACTCTGACATACAAATAGCCACAGTAACATGCTACTTACATTTAAAATAACAAATGTGTTACACTAACGCAATATTGAATGATTTAACAAGCTATTATGGCTTGTAGGGACTAATTAATGACAACTAGAATCCAAATCCCTACATATTTGCATTTTTACACCCATGGAAAATATGCTAGAAACCAAAGAAAAATAAATGTCCTGCTTTCTCTAGTAAGAACAGAAGGAAACTACCTGTTTCTAGTTAATATCTTCATTTTTTTTATTGGAAAGACAGATATACAGAGAGGAGGAGACATAGAGGAAGATCCTCCATCTGATGATTCACTGCCCAAGTGACTAATGGCCAGAGCTGAGCCGATCTTAAACCTGGAACCTCTTTCAGGTCTCTCACATGGGTGCAGGGTCACAAGGCTATGGGCCGTCCTCAACTGCTTTCCCAGGCCACAAGCAGGGAGCTGGATGGGAAGCAAGGCTGCAGGATTAGAACCGTCTCCCATATGAGATCCTGGCACGTTCAAGGCAAGGTCTTTAGCCATTAGGCTACCATGTCAGCCCCGAAATATCTTCATTTTTAAGATGTATTCATTGGGCCTGGTGCAATGGCCTAGTGGCTAAATCCTCACCTTGCATGCACACAGGATCCCCTATGGGCACCAGTTAATGCTCCTGCTTCTCCATTTCCCATCCAGTTCTCTGCTTATAGCCTAGGAAAGCAGTCTAGGATGGCCCAAAACCTTGGGACCCTGCACCCACGTGGGAGACCTGGAGAAAGATCCTGGCTCCTGGCTTCAGATTGGCTCAGCTCTGTTGTGGCCACTTGGGGAATGAAGAGTGAACCAGCTGATGGAAGATCTTCATCCCTAGTAGAAGGACTTTGTGAGTCTTTTGCCTTGAAAAACCAGAGCCAGCAGCAATTCCTCCAGCAGGCACCACGAACAATTGATAAGGAAATGAATGAGCAGGAAACCTCCCGGTTCACAGGTTTAGATAAAGGACCTGCTACAGGAACAAGACTTGTTTTGGGCAACTGTACCTAGCTGTTGAGATGTAAATGGCTCAAGCCCCTCCTCCCTGGATGCCTATGTGACAACCTTCTTTTAAAGGTCTGAGGCTGATAATAAACTTTGGCTATTCACCACCAGTCAGTAGTCCAGGCGTCTCCATGTACCAAGCTGTTTGCTGCAGGACAGCAACACACCCTGTCTTTCCTTCTCTCTGTAAATCTGCCTTTCCCATAAAAATTTTAAAATCTTAAAAAAAGAGAAATGCATTTATTTATTTATTTATTTGAAAGGCAGAGTGATAGAGACATGGTAAAATCTATTCCCTTGGCTGCTCCCCAAGTGCTGGCAGCAACTGTGGAATGGAGGAAGAGACTGAAATCCCAAGCCAGAAACTCCATCCATGTCTGCCATGTTGATAGTAGGAATTCAAGCAGATGAACTACCTTTTTCTTCCTCCCAGGACACATATCCAAGAAGCTGGACTGGAAATGGAATAGCTGGGACTCAGACCAAGCAGTCTGATATGGAATATGAGGTGGTTTAATCTCTTGCACTACAATTCCCATCCCTACATATACAAGCTTCAGATCTCCTTCAGATGGTAACAGCTACATTACCACAAATTAAAATTAAAAGCCTCCCCTCCCAGCTCCAGGCCACCCTGACCCACCTTCTCACTGAACTCCTATATTGATCAAAGTTTCCTCTGGGCCCACACGGTATTTTCACAACAAAGAAACATTACACCACTAAAATGTCCCATAAGGACCAATCACATCAGGCATCCAACTTTCTGCATCTCGCGAAAGCAAAGCGAAAGACATGAAGGTTCTGATATCTCTCCACTTTCCAGACAGCTGGCTTCCCATTCAGCACCCTCTCTTCTTCCTTCCAAGGTACAAAATTAGCCAAGCTGCCTAGACTCCCACCTCTGCATGCTTTTTTTTCTATTTTTTTAATTTTTTATATATATATGTATTTTTTTTTTACAGTCTTTTACTTTACTTTTACTTTACTTTTTTTTTACAGTCTTTATAAATAGTGTTAAAAGGTTCAAACCCTACAGGAAGATGGGTAAGACAATTAGTTCCGTATTGCTTCCTTCATATATATGATGTAAAAGGGGATTTTAAGGGAGAAGCCCCACCCAGTCTCCCACCCACCCCAGGTCCCAGATGTGGGGCATGCTCCAAGGGTCCTGCTCAAGTGGTTTTGATTGTTCAACAGTTATGAATTGCTGCCAATCTTGCCACTCCAAGCACAATGAAGTCGTTGAAGAATCCACTGATTGACACAGTCCATCATAGAGTCTCCATTTGCCCAGTTTTTCGCTGCCAACATATAGCTGAGGTGGTTGACTTGTTCTGTCCTCTGTCTTTTCATGGTTAGGGTCCTGAGTCCAGCAGTTCAATTGGAGGGATCCCCAAAGAAACTTTGTCTGAGGTATTCCCAGACCAGATTCCTGTATTTACTAGCAGGCACAGGGCCCGGTACAGTCCATTGCCCCAATCAGCTGGTGGCTGCAACTGCTGGGTTGGTTCCATTCTAGATTCCAGCAGAGTCTCAACCAAGTGTTAGTGTTTGCTGAGTGAATGAATGATCAGTGGCAACTGAAGCACAAAAACTTTCAACTGCACTAACACTGTACTCTTTTCTGTTAGTGTCATCATTAAAAACTCAAAAATGACTCAAGATCTGCTAAGATCTTCACAAGACTCAAGGCAAAACGCCCTGGACTGACACTGTGGAAAAAGATCCTAAGGGAAATCTGGAGTAGAGAAGACTGGCATGACTACCCCTTCCACACCACCCCACCCACCAGCCGCATCAAAGGTCACCCTGGCTAGAAGTGGGCTCCAGGCCTGCACCAGGCCAGACTCCAAGCCTAGTGCACTGGCCAGAAACAAATCATGACTACTGCAGCCTAAACCAACTCTGGGCTGCTCAGTGCCTCCCCCAGTTTCAGGTGCCAAACCAGGCAGTAGAGAGACACCACAGAGGACTCCCAGGCAGCACCCAGTTTCTCCCTGCCTCGAAGTGCAACGTGCACTGGAATATACTGATTCTCTCAGTAAGGCGTCAGGCAGGCTATGGGGTAAAGCTGGTTGGGATCTACTGCCCAGGGTGAAATACACTCAAGATGCCAAGACTGCACAGTGAAAGACAGAAAAAGATTTTTCTTCTTGACACTAACAACTGCAGCCTTGAGAAAACACCTTTAATTCCCTCAAAATGAGGGAGATATTCCTTCTTTTTTAAGATTTATTAATTCATTTAAAATGGAAAGCTACAGACAATGAGACCTTCCATCTGCTGGTTCACTCCCCATACAGCTTAAAGGGCCAGTGCTGGGCTGAGGCTGGGACTAGGCCAGAAGCCTGTAACTTCATGGGATCTCCCATATGCAGGCACATTCGCAGGGAGCTGGAGGGGAAGTGGAGCAACCAGGACCTGAGGGATGCCGGTGCTGCAGGAGGTGGTCTTACCCACTTTGACACAGCACCAGCCCCTGGGGAGCTATTCCAAATTTCCCTCCTTCAGATAGCGTTTCCCATGCCTACGCCCTTCCCCACTTCTCCACTGAAAAGGCTTCCAGAGCCCACCAACTTCACCTTCCTCTTGTCTATCACCAAAATGCTAGATATGCTGTGGAATTTATCCAAGGTGCCTATCTGCAGCTCAAGAAATCATCATTCCCTACTGGTTATTCCTCCTCTCACGCTACCTCTTACACATGGGTAGCTTAACACCAGTACGTGAGCACAACTACAAGGTCATGCTCCCATGAATCTGCCTCTTGAAGTTGTTAGTGATGGACTAAAAGCTCATTTGAAACAACACCATTACTAGTTTTTCACAAAATCACCTCCAAAGAAATCAGTAAAAAATACACAATCTTCAGTTTCAAAACGATTTCATTTGTTTTGGAAAAGATAAATAAGCATTCTCTTATCACATATTACAGAAGGTTCTTTAAAAAATAAAAATAAAATTACAGTGGTAAAAATGAACATAGTAAAAGTGATGAAAAGAGAAAGTTAACCTAAACCACTCAATACTCTGCAAATTCTAGCTAGGATAATAGTGAATCTAATATACTATAAATATTATGGCACCTCTCCTATCACCACAGGAACCCTGTCTCTACTTATGAAAACGGCATGTTAGAATGACAGCTTAATTAAGTCCTCTAGACAATCCTAGAAATGACACTTTTTATAATCATACAATTTGAATCAAAATTGCCATTTACACCAATATTTTAGCCACATCAAAGCAGCCTGAAAGATACATAATAAGTTTGTCAGTACTTGTTTTCTACCCACAAATTTTAGGTTCATAGGTCCTAGAAGGATTTTCCTCAAGTTACATAATTATTTTAACCAACAAATCTGCAAAACTAGTAACAATGACTAATATATTAATTATTGCTTCTTAAATAAGTTATTGTGGAGATTTTTTTTAAATGAATGTTATCATGTTTACTTATTTCTTTCTCTGCTCATCCTAATTTCTTAAACAGAAAAGGAAAACTTTCTGTTGATTTGTGGCAGCACTTATCTCAATCTCACAAACTAGCATGGGATTAATGAAATACAACTGGTATAATGAAGATCCTTCAGAAAGTTTGTGGGGCCTAGCACAATGGCTCAATTGGCTAATTCTCCCACTTTAAGTTCCAGGATCCCATATGGGCATCAATTTATATCCTGGCTGCTCCATTCCCCATACAGCTCCCTACTTTTGGCCTGGGAAAGCAGTAGGGGATGGCCCAAGTCCTTGGGCCTGTGCACCCATGTGGGAGACCCAGAAGAAGCTCCTAACTCCTGGTTTTGAAACTGCTCATCTCCAGTCACTGCGGCTTCTTGGGAAGTTGCTCTTTCTTTCTCTCTCCTTCTCCCTTTCCAATAAAAATAAATAAATCTTTTTTTTTTTTTTAAAGTTTGTGGAAACTGCAATTAAAAGTAAGTGTAAGAGCTGGTGTTGGGTCTAGTAATTAAGACACTGTAAGCATGCCCACATCCTATATATGACAGTCCCTCAGTCTCAGTTGTAGCAACATTCCTAACTTCATTTTCCTACTAAAGGGTACCCCAGGAAGCAGTTCATGACGCTTCCAGTCATTAGATTCTTGTAAGTCAGTTGGGTCTCTGCCACCTACACAGGAGTTTAGGATTCAGTTCCCAGCTTTTAGCTTTGACATCTGTGCAGTGAATCACTGGATGGGAGCTCTCTTATTTCTCTTTGTGCCTTTAAATTAAATAATTTTTTTTTAAGATTTATTTATTTTGGGCCCGGCGGCGTGGCCTAGCGGCTAAGGTCCTCGCCCTTGAAAGCCCCGGGATCCCATATGGGCACCGGTTCTAGTCCTGGCAGCTCCACTTCCCATCCAGCTCCCTGCTTGTGGCCTGGGAAAGCAGTTGAGGACGGCCCAATGCATTGGGACACTGCACCCGCGTGGGAGACCCAGAAGAGGTTCCAGGTTCCCGGCTTCCGATAGGTGCGCACCGGCCTGTTGCAGCTCACTTGGGGAGTGAATCATCGGAGGGAAGATCCCCGCTCCGATGCCGGGAACTAGGAACCTCCTCTAGGTCTCCCACGCGGGTGCAGACTCCCAAAGCATTGGGCCTTCATCAACTGCTTTCCCAGGCCACAAGCAGGGAGCTGGATGGGAAGTGAAGCTGCCGGGATTAGAACCGGCGCCCATATAGGATCCCAGGGCATTCAAGGCGAGGACTTTAGCCGCTAGGCCATGCCGCCGGGCCAAAATTGAATAATTTTTAAATAGTTATTCTGGCACAAAAAAAGTTCAAAATCTATTTTTTTTTCAAAATTCATATTTTTCATCCACTTTGTGAAGTCCTTTAATACAAGCAGGGAGGAGATCCATGGTACAAACAGAAGTTCCACATTCTGCTAGTATCTGATTGCTACAGTCTTAAAGGTACTTGATGAAACACTAGTGGAAACAAAATAAATTCAATTATGTGCTACAGTCAGGGGAAATTCACTGGGACTAGAGGTAAACTAGATTTTGTTCCTGTCTAATACTAACTAGATGTAAAGCCACAGACAAATGACCTTATTCATTGTGAACCACATCTTTCTCATTTGTAGAACTGGGAAACTGGACTAAACGCCATCCACTTTTCATCTTCAAAATAGTATGAATTCATTTCCATGTCACGAAGTTCTTTCAACCCACAGAAATCAAGGTACTTTCCAAAAAGATGCATTTATTCAAGTTCATCACATTTAAAAGTTATGAAAACCTCCAATATTAAAATCATATTTGAAAATCTTTTTAAATTCGATCGTTATCATTTTGAAATTTTTATGTATTTGAAGGGCAAAATTACAGATATTTATAGCAGTAAGAACAGATAAATCTAGAGAGAGAGAGAGAGATCTTCCATCCACTGGTTCACTCCCCCAGATGGCCTCAACTGCTGGGACAGGCGAAAGCCAGCAACACATATCGGTGGCAGTGAGCAACTGGGTCATTTTCCACTGCTTTCTCAGGAGCATTAGCAGGGTCCTGGACTAGAAGTGGAGCACTGCGACTTAAGCTGCTGCTCCTAAGAGATGCCCACATCACAGGTAGCAGCTTAACCATGGCACAACAATAGTTGCCTCCAAATTGTATCTTTAACTTGATGCTTTGGGACATCCCTACCACGTCACCAGAAGAGAAAAAAAGTGTTGAGCTATGTGACCTTAAGAAAATCACTTGTCTTCTCTAGTTTCCAGTTTCAACCTCAAAAACGAAAATAAAGCCATCCTTATCTGTCTAAATTTCCCAGACTCAAACAACATGCCCTTTTTTGAAAGAAACTGCACAGTTTCATGATTTCACATGGGCCTCCTCCTTCCTTTATAAGCACTAAATGCAAGGATCTTAACTAATCAACAACATTTTTGCTATCAAAATGCACTTACGCACTCTCACCTCAGGGAATTCACTTCACATTATGATGCCCACTGATACAAAGCATTGAGATACAAATATAAAAGCTCAAATAGTACCAATTTTTAAATTTTTTTTTTCTTTTTGATATTGTTTACACAGTTGAGAGGGATACACAGCCATGTGGGCTTCTGATTAAGATGGGGAAGGTCAGGGATGGAGGAAGGTGGGTGGGAAGCATGTCTCAGTATTTTTTTTCTCCTATGTCTGGGGGAGAGGTCAGGGAAAGGGCCACTCCTTGCTGTCAAGCTGCATCAGTACCCTGGGATGGAGGACAGTCCTTTGATGACTCCCTAGACACCCTGATGTGATGAAGAGAAATAGCACCAAGTTTTAAAGAAAGATTTATTTACTCTTTTAGGAAATCCAAATCAGATTTCCAGAGAGAAGGAGAGACAAAGATCTTCCATCTGCTAGTTCATCCCTCCCCCAAGTGGCTGCAAAAGGTGGAAATGAGCCAATCTGAAGGCAGGATCCATGAGCATCTTCAGGTTTCCCACAGGGTCCCAAGGACTTACGCCAAACTCTGATGCTCTCCCAAGCCATAAGCAGGGAGCTGGATGGGAAGCAGAGCAGCCAGGACATGCATGAACCAGTGCCTATATGGATTCCTGGTGCTTGCAAAGTGAGGACTTAGCCATTGAGTCATTGCATTGGGCCCAAAATACACCAGTTTTAATCTCATGCTTCTAAAGGGAGAAAGATAAAGATCTTCCAATCACTGGTTCATTCCCCAAATGTCCTCAACAACGGCTGGGCCAAGCAGCAGCAAGGAGCCCAGAATTCCGTTAAGGTTTCCCACATGGGTGGTAGGGAGCCAAGAACCCAGCTATCACCTGCTGGGTCTCCAAGAAGCTGAAATCAGAAGCAGGGCTGGCACTTCAGAGCAGCCCATCCCCTTGGTGCCCCGAAAAACGTTCTTAACCAGTGCCATAAAGGCTTATTTCCTTAAATGCCTTATATATATCATATATATATATATAACATAGATATGATATGTATATCATATATATAATATATAATACCAAAACTTTCCTCCCATGTTTACCATTTATCCCTTTTCTCCATATATTACTTAGGAAATCAAAACAACTGTGAAATATTAGAACACATTTGTGTATTTCCTACCAACATTTTCTTATACATGTTATAGTTGATGTAACTGTACACATATATGTTTCTATACACCGAACACTGAATTCTAATTTCACCAAGTTATAAAATCTCCTTGAGCTACACTTGCAAGGTTTATAACGGGGTTATAGGATATTCCTAGTGCATTCCCTCACAGGAGCAACAGCTTGCCCTTAGTGACAATTAACTGTGCGCCAGAGTCTATTGTGTTTTACATGCAAATACTCTCTCACAATGATCACAGGTAAGTGCTACTAAATGTCTATTCTATATTGAAGACACTGAGAATGCAGAACGAAGAAATGGAAGGGTAGGGCTGGAGCCCCAGAGTTCCCGTGCTCAGCTACAACATGCTCCCACCACCCCTGTTAAGGACAACACCCTAGAAATAGGAACTGTTACGCCAGTGTGTTTCTGTGCTCCAGAACTGAAGGAATAAACATCTAACACTCCTGAGACAAAAGAGAATGGTTTACATCTGTAAAGGTCATGAAAGATTTTCATGAAAAAAAAAAAAAGGTTTATTCTTTCTCTTTAAAGTGAATCATTCTCTATACACTAATTAAAATATATTCCACGATTCAACTTGTATCTTCTGTTAAAAAAAAAAATACAGTACATGAATCTCAAACTAAGAAGAGAGCAAACTCGGGCCCGGAGGCATGGCCTAGCGGCTAAAGTCCTCGCCTTGAAAGCCTCAGGATCCCATATGGGCGCCGGTTCTAATCCCGGCAGCTCCACTTCCCATCCAGCTCCCTGCTTGTGGCCTGGGAAAGCAGTTGAGGACGGCCCAAAGCTTTGGGAGCCTGCCCCTGCATGGGAGACCCGGAAGAGGTTCCTGGTCCCAGCATCGGATCGGCGCGTACCGGCCCGTTACGGCTCACTCGGGGAGTGAATCATCGGACAGAAGATCTTCCTCTCTGTCTCTCCTCCTCTCTATATATCCGGCTTTCCAATAACAATAAAATCTTTAAAAAAAAAAAAAAAAGAAGAGAGCAAACTCAATTATTAAGATGTATAAAGATGGAGTTTATAAATCTCAAACTAAAGGCTTAAATGTTCCATGCCAGCCTTGTGGTGAGGTGGAGTAAGCTGCTATATGTAATGCTGGCATTCTCATGTTGGATGTCCCAGGTACTCCACTTCTAATCCAGATCTCCGATAATGCACCCGGACAAGCGGTAGAAGATGTTTCAAGTGTGTAGGCCCCCGCAACTTACGTGAGAGACCAAGAGGTGGAGTTCAGGCTTCCAGTTTGGGTCTTGCCCAGCCCTAGCTCTTATGGCCATGTGAGGAATAAACCAGCAGATGGAAGATATTTCTTTCTTGCTCATGCTCTTTCTCACCGTTTCTTTAACTCTGCCTTTCAAACAAGAAAGCAGGGCTAAAGTCCTCGCCTTGAACGAGCCAGGATCCCATATGGGCGCCGGCTCTAATCCCGGCAGCTCCACTTCCCATCCAGCACCCTGCTTGTGGCCCGGGAAAGCAGTCGAGGATGAGGACGGCCCAAAGCCTTGGGACCCTGCACCTGTGTGGCAGACTTGGAGGAAGTTCCTGGCTCCTGGCTCCTGGCTCCAGATTGGCACAGCACCAGTCGTTGTGCTCACTTGGGGAGTGAATCATCAGATGGAAGATCTTCCTCTCTATCTCTCCTCCTCTCTGTATATCTGACTTTGTAATAAAAATAAAAATAAATCCTTAAAAAGAAAAAAAAAAAAAACAAGAAAGTAAATCTTTAAAAGACACAAGAGTTTTTGAGTAAATGTCAAGAGGCCAGTTGAGATCCTGGGCAAAGTATATGGCCATATCCTTTCACATTCACTTTCAGATTAACATTCAATAAACAAAGGAAGTCTCCAATACAAGCATTGAATTAACCTGCCTTTCAATCTTGCCACACCCAATCACTTTCTTAATTGAATCTACCCCTGTCACCTTCAAAGGGGAGCAGAGAGTCAAACAAAGATCTGATCAAACATTAAATCTCCCTGCTATGAATTCATCGATAAGAAATTTAAAAATTACCCCGCGGTGGGGCGCGGGAAATGTGGCGTACAGAAGCCCCACTCCCCGGCGCCACTCATGGGGGGCCCAAGTCCTTCTGATCGAGGCCCAGCCCGTGGACAGTGTGAATCCAGTAGCGGCCCCCAGCACGCCCGGCCCGGGTCTTCCCGGAGTCGGGTTGCTTGGGAATGCAGCCCAAAGCGGGTGGTAAACTCCATCTAAGGCTAAATACCGGCACGAGACCAATAGTCAACAAGTACCAAGGGAAAGTTGAAAAGAACTTTGAAGAGAGAGGGCGTGAAACCGTTAAGAGGTAAACGGGTGGGGTCCGCAAAAGCATGGGATAGTAATTTTAAAGAATTCAATAAAACTCCTCTTTTTTATTTAAAAAAAAAAAAGAAATTTAAAAATTAACAAGTATAAGACAGAAATGATGGCACAACCCAAATGTTTCTTGGTTGGTAAAACTCATTGCTCAATAAATAAACAGCATTTTGAAGAGTTTTATTAGTTGCATTTTTGCTTTGTTTTGTTTTCCAATAAAAAGCAGAATACCTTAAGAACTGGATAAGGGACTGGCATCGTGGCACAGCAAGTAAAGCATCTGTCTGAATACCAGCATCCCATGTGGGTGCTGGTTCAAGGCCCAGCTGTTCTACTTTTAATCCATCTCCTTGCCAGTGAACCTAGAAAAGCAACAGAAGATGGCCCAAGTGTTTGAGTCCCTGCACCCTTGTGGGAGACCTGGAAAAAACTCTAGGCTACTGGTTCAGCCTGGCCCAGTCCTAGCTATTGCAGCCATTTGAAGAGAATGAACTAGCAAATGAAAGAGCTCACGCTGTCCTCTCTCTCTCAACTCTTTCAAAAGAATAAACAAATTTTTAAAGTGAAATCAATATGCTCTATTATACACTAGGGCTTTAACAGTTTGTGTAAACAAAGAACCCTAAATAAGGAAATCTTTGTATCAGAATGTGTGACTGCTTTAAAATACTGCACAAAGAACATCTGACCAGCTTTTTCTAAACTAAAGCAGAGTCCAGTCCCAAACGTGCACATTGTTACATGTGCAAATATCCTTAATTTATCCTAAATGTCAGTGAGAAACCAGTGATACCTGGCAGCAGGAGGTAAGTTCAAATGAAATAAAGAGAAATGGATGCAGAAGGACACTGGGGAATAAAATAATGAATGAAACCATGAGTTGTTTCAGATACAGAGCCTTAAGGATCTGTTCATTCACGCAAAGAAATACATAGAGGCCCTGCTAGGTGCCATGCACTGGGAATGGTGAACCAAGAGCCTAATGAGGGACACAGACATTAAACAAATGTACGCCCAAATAAACCTGAAAGTGCCATGTGGGAAAGCACAGGCGGGGCATGTTTTAGTCTGGGAAGGCAGACAAGGACATGTGAGCACAGCTCCAAAGATCAGGCCGTGGGCAGTCATTATTATCCCAACCAGAGAGACAGCTTCTGCCAAGGTCCTGGGATACAGGAGTGGGGCTGACACACAGATCTAAAAACCTGGCCATGTGAGTGAAGGGGGAGAGTGGTGCCTGGTAAAGAGAGTGCCTTAAAGTGTAAGGGGAGTCTGGATCCCATGGGCCATGGAAAGTACCAGCACCTTCAGGATTCTAGACTTGAATCCTTAGACAGGGAGCAACAATGGCAGAACAGAAACCAACAAGGATGGACCCTACACCCTGCCACTTGAGGGAGCAGGACAGGGCAAAAGACGGTGCAATGGGGATAGCGGGAAACAGAAGTCATTAGTGCTGCTCACCCACCATCTGAGTTCCCAGAGGCAGACAGCAAGATGGTGCCTCTTTGCCATTTGGAGGTAGCTGTGGCCATAGGACACACTTTCGCCAATGAAATCAGAAGCGATACCTGTGACAGGTTCAACACATTTTGGTTCTCAACACAAGAGCTTTGTGTCACATTCAAGATGCTGGCTGTCCCATCAACCCAGGTCACAGGACAACATGGAATTGGGACCCCAATCCCCACTCAATAACAGATAGAATGAAGGCAAAATACATCTTTCTTCTCTAAGTGCCTGAGATGCACAAGTGTTCAACCCATGGTGACTGACTCGTGACTTAACAGAACATGATGGGCGGAATGATGCTTTAATGAGGAAAGCAAAAAAGGAGAACAGAAAAAACATTGGAGCAGTTAGAGATTTCACAGTTGGTGCTAATGAAATGATGAGTCTCCCTGAAGAAAACTAGAAATGAAGGACAATTTGGTTTGGCATGAAAAGAAACAAGTGGGTATGAAACATGCTGAACTCAGGGACCGGCAGGGCAGTCAAGCACAGGTGGGATAAAAGAAAAGCAGGTCTGAGCTGAGGGCACAAGAAAGAGCAGAGCTGACACTGTGGCAACTGCAGGGAGGTGGGAGAGATTAAACTGTGAGCCCACAGTGGGAAAGAGCCTGACTGTGGGAAGGGACAGAGTAAAGGAGGCAGAGGTGAAGAGAGGCGCTGAGTCGCGCAGAGGGGAGGACTGAAGCCACCCCACACCAGGCGCAGGAGCAGTTCTCAGGAAGCAGAAGAAGGCAGAACACACAGAGCGAAAGGCAGGAAGAGAGGGGCCAGCAGAGGAACGCGGCAAGCCTGGCAAAGGGAGCTGGAAGCCCCACGTCTGCGACACAGCCACCGGCATTAGCCATCCTTCCAGACCCTCATCTCTCCACACTTGCTGAAATCTAAGCAACTTCTCAAACCACCAAAAAGTGCAGGTGCTCAAGTAATTCAACAATCCAAAATAACTCATGATAATAACTGGCCTTGCCTCTAAAAACTACACAAATTGTGGTGTGACAGAACCCATTTATCACAGCACATTGTCAACACATTTGTCTCATCTCGTTTCTTCTAAACAACAAAAGTAACACATGTCAACTACAGAAATTGGGTTGGGGGTTGGGAGACAAAATCCAGAAAACAAAGCTTGAACTTTCCATAACCCCATATCCAGAGATAACCACTCTTGGCTTTCCGTGTCCTGGGAGTGGGCACCCATCTAAGAATTCCCAGCTCCAGGTCCCAACTCCAACTTCCTGCCAATGCAGACCCCAGACCACAGCAGTGATGGCTCAAGTCACTGGATTTCTGCTACTACTCGGAGACCTGGCTTTCCTTCCTAGTTCCCAGCCCCGTTCCCTGTGGACATGTGAGGAGTGATCCAGCCACTGGTTGCTCTCTTACTCTGTGAATCAGTCTTTCTTTCTCCCTCTCTCTCTCTCTCTTTCTCTCTCATTTTTTTTTTTCAAAGTGCATCTGTATTCTGGTTCACATTGAAGGATAAATGCAGATAAAAGGTTATTTCAGAAAATTCATGCATATCATGAAAAAGGCTATGCAAGGATGTCAAAAAAATTCTGCACCAAAATAAGCTTACCTTTTAATTCTACTTTTACACAGGCTGGTTGAAAACGCCCTCATACATCACAGAGTCAGCCAGTCAACTAATGCACATGACACATTTTTGCTACAGAAAATGATTCATGATAGGTATACCTTTAAAAATTCATTCTTACTATACCACATTGTAAAGTTTGTGTCCAAAACTGTACATTTTTCAGTCTTTGTGCTTCTTGAAATAAATACACTTGATAAAATATTATGGTCAAACAGTCTTTTTCTCTATATCCTTCTCAGTCATTGTTTCCATACATAAACTTTTTAAAAACACAACTGGGTTCATACTGCGCTTATCACCTTACTTAGTTCCAGAAGAGACACTGTAACTATAACCCATCACATTCAATGACTGCTCATGTGGCGGTTAGTGTTCTATCTAGGAGCCTGGTAAGAACCCACTCTTTAATTCTCACAATAATCCAGTAAATACACACTATTAGCACCCCAATTTTATGACAGGTACGACTGAGCCTAGAAAAGCATCGCCGCTGCCTGATTAGCACTCACACTGATTAGCAGCCAAGGGTTTACCAAACACAAGTAGCCTTATCCAAAGTTCCTTTCTCTAGGCCCAGGCACCCACTGCCTCCCAAAACTGCAGTGTAAGAATTTTCACCAGAAATTATTCCTAAAGAAAAACCTATCAGCCTCATAAATAGTCCACATTCTGCAACTAAATTAGACTATTCCTACAACATTAGGATAGCTTGCCATTGGTCTGTATTTCACGGTTTCCACCTAGAACAGTGACACCAGGCACTATGCTTCACGCAGATTTCAGGTCAAAAGGCCCATAATTTTAAACAGTGGGCCATGAAACAGGAGCATGTGCAGGTTCCTGCTCTACATAGCCCAGCTACAAAAAGGTTATCCCACTCATTATGGTCTAAAACTCCAGGTGACACGATTCTCCTAAAACACTAAGTTCCTGGTTCATTAATTGCCTATTAATGCCCTTTCTTACTTTTCTACTGGACTATTATTTTCCAGACTGATTTCTATGAATTTGGAGATTTTTTGAAAACACTATGATTGAGCTTATAGCTATAGATAAACAGCTAGAGGATAACTATTGCTTCTAAACTTCTTGTTTGACCTTTGACTGTAAAGTCCCCACGACATTCAGAACAGAAGGTAGGTGATCACACATGAACAGGCAGCACACACACCAAATAATGTGAAGCCCTAGTGCCCAAGTTCAAGACCAACCCTCCACACAAAGATGTGATCTTCAGGTGATTAAGCTCATGTGTGCAAAGCCTCAAACACTCCTACAACACCAAGGGTGATCAGTAAAGGATGGCTCCTGCTCTAGGAATCAACATAATCTTTTCTTTCGCTAACATAATATCCAAACATTTGTTAACTGCTAACTATGGAGAGTTTTATATGCACTGTCTTCTATAATCTCAATTGTAAAAAGAACTCTGTAAGATAATGACAGATAATAATTCCAATGCTCAGCTGAACAAACTGAGGCTTGGGTCAAGTCAACTGCTCAAAGTCCTCAGCTACACAGCGACAAATCCGAGAGCAAACAAGCATCTTCACTCCTATCACGTTCAAAAACCCCTCTCCACATCGGCAGGATCACTTGTCCATGTTTTATGCCAGTTCTTTTGTTTATTCTACATTTAACCCTTGTATTTGGTTATAGCTTATTTCAATACTGATATAAGGTGAAGTTCCAATTTTATCTTTTCCACACCAGTATTATCTTTTGGAATGGTACACTCACCACATCTTACTGCTCCCCACATGGCACCCTAACTGCTTACCCATGCTAGACTTCTCTCTGGGTTTTCTCTTCGATGTCACAGACCCTTCTTCCCATCCCTGAGCTTGCATAACACAACATTCTTTATTCCCAGGATTATATGTAAGGGAAGCGCTCTTTAAGAAGTATCCTTTCACGTGCTGACTTGAGTTGCTTTTCTGAAGTATGTTCCAAAAAGGGGAAAAATATGTTTCATGACATATTCTCAGCCAATCAATGAAGCTGCAAAATTTAGTAACTGTATTTCTCAAAATTTCCTTTCCTTCTAAAATTTTCCTTTCTGTTCCCAAGATACTCTGTTCCTTCCTTGCCTACCTGGGCATTCTAAACATTTACTCAATTTTTCATTCTTTCCTAGAAAAAAGGAAAGAAGTCATCCTTATCTCTGCTTACACTAGGTCCTCTGCAATTTATCCAAAACCTATTCTTTCCCAAGGACACTCATTCTCTGTGACTTCCCCCTCCTCTCTTCTCTGAAGCACAAGTTTGACTATAAAATTTTATTTTATTTTTATTTGAAAGGCAGAGTTAAAGAAGAAAAGAGAGAGAGAGAGATATCTTCCATGCACTGATTTACTTCCCAAATGGCTTGAACGGATGGAGCCGGGCCTAACCAAAGCCAGGAACCAGGAGTTTCTTCCAGGTTCCCCACTTGTGTGCTGGGGTCCAAGGACTTGGGCCATCCTCCATTGCCTTCCCAGGCCATAAGCAAGGAGGAGGACTGGAAGTGAAGCATCCGGGACAGGAACTGGTGCCCATATGTTCATGTCGAAGGCAGCGGCTTAGCCTACCACACCACCGGACAGACCCACACCTTTGACTTTTTCAATGGTGCCCCTCTGTAGTATTATCCAACTTTTCAGAGACAGCTGATCAAAAAACAAACATTAGCTCATAAAACCTTCACGAGGAAGGGCCTGCTGATACAACACATTCGCTGCACCCAGAAGAAAATTCTAACTCAGACCAGGCCCACTGTAAATGAGGATAAAGATTTCGCAATGCATTCCCTCCCTGTTCAAATTCAAGGCATTACTAATGTCCTCGTGTTTCCTAAGAGGCAAATGGAATAGAACACAAAGAAACTGAACCTGGGGTTGATTATCTGCTTGGAGATGAGCCTCCACCCTGCTTCCTGTATTTGGGTACATTTCTGTTTGTTAGGACTCCACCAGCGGGTGGAGACACACAGTGAGGTGAGCTGCATGCCAGCTCAGTTGTCGGCTCACTAACATATCTGATCTAAAACACAGCCAAAGTGATGGTGGCCCTTACCTGAGGATTTCAAAGGACACCACCACTGGGCTCTCACATTACTTCAGATAACACTGGAATCCTGAGCTGACTGAACAGAGTGGGTGAGAGAGGCTCCGGTGTTATCATCCCTTGCCTTCTGCCCCACCTCCTCCAGTAACACAAAGGAAAATGCAGCAAGGCTAGATCTCACAGGGGTGCGGCATGGTGTCGTTGCTGGCAAGGGCTTGACATCGAAGGAGAGGGTAAAGCTAAGCATACCAGGATAAGATCAGTAAGGAAGCCAGGCGGCCAGATGACTTGGATATTAATACCCAAGTGCCAGATAGCCAAGAAACCCATGCAAAGGGTGGTGTCACTGAATTTATAGAAATCTTTCAGAGAAAGGGTATTTTTAGGCCCTGGGTGGTAGGTTCTGTTACATCTAGGCCATTCCATTCTGACTTTAATAGATCTGAAAGACCCAAAGTAAAATTCCCTCAGGAGCGCCAAAGCAATCACCACTTGACTCTGCTCAGGGAATGACTTCTAGCTTTTTTCTTCTCGGCTTGCATACATTTTGAACAGACTGCCCTTCTGATGATTCTAAGTCACAGGAAGGCCAACTCTGAAACTGTGAGGGTCTTATTTCTTTATCAGAGAAATCACCAATTATTCTTCCCTACAGTTAGTAATATTACTAGCAGTATTTCTACTGTTCATTATACCAAATTCATGCTTCAAATTAATTCAGTGCAACCCCTTATTTAACACAACCGGGACTCAACTGCTAATTGCTCATTCAATTCTCTGAACCACTCTGCAAGGTAAGGCAGATCATTATCTTCACTATACCAATGAGGAAACTGAGGCCCAACGAGATCAGAGTATAAACCTCAAACTGAACAGTTAGTAAGGGGTAGACCTGGCACTACAATCAATTCGCTAAACTACAGGACTTTTAGGACTAAAATCCACAGCTCACAAAATAGAGTTAATATCACCATACAATTCTAAGGCTTATTGGAAAACTGCAAAAGTTTTTTTCTCTTTTTTTTTTTTAATTCTGATTAGAACAAACTGACATGACTTTTTATTTTTGTTTCTGTTTTTTAAGAATCGGGGAAGTGTGAACAGATATGGATACACTGATTTTAGCATCAGAGCAGGCAATGTGACATGGCACGTGACGACCCCCGTGGAGCCAGCATTCCTGTGCAGATGCTCCACTTCTGACCCAGCTCCCAGCCTGAGAACAGCAGCAGACAATGGCTCACATGTCTGGGCTCCTGCCTCTCATGGGGGAGACCTGGATGAAGTTTCTGGCTCCTGGCTTTGGCCTGGCCCTAAAGTAACCATTGTGGCCATCTGGCAAGTGAACCTGCAGACGGAAGATCAGTCTCTCTCTCTCTCTCTCTCTCTCTCTCTCTCTCTCTCTCTCTCTTCCTCCTCCTCCTCTCCCTCTGTGATTCTTTCAAATAAATGAATCTTTTCTAAATTTTCACCTTTTTAATAATATATACTAGGTATACAAGGTTGAAATGATAAAAGACCTAGGACTCACAACCACACACACACACAAAAAAAAAAACTCAAAAGGGGAAAGCACCAAATTCAGCAAAATGTCGATAACTGCTAAGTCCAGACAATGAGAATTCATTCTATCTTTTCTACTTTTTGTATGTTTATTTTCAAATCTTTCAAAGTGATGCTAACTCACCACGACCCACAAGCCTGAGACCGTGAAAAATGAAGCTACTGAATGAAAATTTTATAAGCATGTGTTATTTTCACATTTTAAAGCTTGTTTGTTGATGGCCATCTTTATTATCCACTGAACTATTTAATTCTGTTGCTTCTGACCTCATAATTTTCCACACATTAACACCTGAAGCATGAGAACTCATTAAATTCATACTTTACTTCTTCTATTTAGACCATCTGCAGAACTGCTGTATTAGTCCGCTAATTAACAATATTTATATTTTCCTTCTTTTAAGATTTATTTATGCTTATTGGAAAGGCAGATATACAGAGGAGGAGGAGAGACAGAGAGGAAGATGTTCCATCTGCTGATTCACTCTTCAAGTGACCACAATGGCTGGAGCTGAGCCAATCTGAAAGCCAGGAGCCAGGAACTTATTCCAGAACTCCGACGTGGGTGCAGGGTTCCAAGGCTTTGGCCCATTCTCGACTGCTTCCCCAGGCCACAGGCAGGGAGCTGGATGGCAAGCGGGGCCGCTGGGATACAAACTGGTGCCCACATGGGATGCCAAGACAAGGACTTTAGCCACCAGGTTACAGTGCTGGGCCCAGCTAATTAAGAATATTTCTTAAGCAGTTACTAAGCTGTAGATATTAAATTAACATTGACCCAAGTTAACAAAGACACAGCAAGATAATACTTCCACCGAACATAAACTCACAGATCATGCAATGCCAAACCCTGGCTTGGGCGCTGCTGTCTCTAAAGAGGACTGGAACTTCCTGCTTCGAGTCTCATACAACAAAGCCAGGCAACAGAGCAGGGAGCACAAGCAGACAGTGGCGGGAGGTGAAGGAGTAAGACTCACAAATAAGTTCTACTGTCTACAAGCTCTGCCTGTATTCTACCACCAAAATCCATGGCAATTCATTTCCCATGTCTTACTCGGTAAAGGGGCCCACCTGCCTTTTAAAAGCATTGCATCACAGATTTCATCAGAGAAGTGACCACGGACACACAAGACTAGGAGTTGAGACATCAGCCAGGCATGTGCTTAAGGGTGTCCAGAGATGAAGATGTGCCACTGCAGCATCCTGAGATGCCACACAGCAGAAGCATGGCACACAGGGAGCTAACACCACTAGGTCACTATCAGTAGGCCGTTCTGACAGGAAGGGCAGACATGCAAACACTGCTTGCAATGCCACTGCTGTGCTCCACCCAATCAGCTGATGAACTAGTGCCTGCGTGTCAGCCAGGGTCTGTCAGCACTGTGGGAATCATAGCCAGGCAACAGCCTGCATTCACTCTTTCTGCTTCAAGTCTGTCCTGAGCACAGCAGGGTGCAGTTACAAGATCCACGTTCCACATCAGAACAGAGAAGATGCTTCAGAGGTTACGGGCCTTTCCTTAACACACGTAAACTGGCAAAAGTGAGGAAGATGCAGCGAGCTGAGGTCAGGCCAAACAGCAGAAGTCTGCAGGCCATGGAAGACCTGACCAAGCTCTACTCTACTCCCAACTACTCTCCGACTCCTCATCAGTGACTTCCCCGCTTACGACAGACCAAATCAGAGTTTGAGAAACCTGGAGTTGGCAGATAAGAGAAAATGCAAACAGAGCAAACTGGATATGAAAATCAAGGAAGCTCTACCTCCAATAACCACAAACATCCTTCATGTCATCCTGCATCTGACCAAAAAGGGTATCAACCGGCCACCAAAATGACATCTCTGCCCTCTGTTAAGGGACCTGGCCCACACCACCCAGAGAATCCCTTCCAAGACCCAACTTCTTGCACAGCTCTGACACTACAAATTACCATCCCTCCCCACAAACATGCCCCTTTTCAGAAAGCAAATGCCGGGCCACACAAGGACCAGCTCAGAAAGTTTCCAGCTGCCCTGCAGAGGCCACTCCCCCTCAGCATCCCGGGGATCCCAGTGTGTGGCCCTAGCAGAGCAAAACTTCATTTACAACTTCATTTTCTTCACACCCAAAGGCCTAATCTCCCAGGATGAAACCTGTCCCGGCCACATTCCTCTTGGGCTGCCAGCTTCAAGAGAGCAATCGGCCCAGTGAGGAAATGACCAAGGGTTCCTATTGGCCCCCAAAACCTTCACAAGAGGCGTCAGGCCGCACGGCGCAGACCTGGGGACCAGGGCAGAGAAGACGATGCTGGATCTCTTCCCTCTTGGAATGCAAGTCCTCCCAACGTGTCAGCAGGCCCCCCTACCTACCGGGCCGCACCACGGGCTGGTGCCGAAGCCCCCACCTCCACGCCCCGTGCTGCTCGCGGATGCAGGTGCCTAGCCCCTCCGCGGTACACAGCGAGAGCGAGGAGGCACGGAAAGCAAAGTCCCACTTGGCGGAACTCGGGTAAACTGGGGGCTGGGATACTGAACGAGAGGGAGATCTCCGAGGAAATTTCCCATGAGAAACGGGCAAAGCGTCCCCGGACAAGAATGGGGTCTGGGGAACTGCGATCCGCCCAGGATTTCCTCTCTTCCCCCTGTTCAGCCCCTTGCCCTTTCCTTTCCACCACCTCCTAAATCCCTGGACTCGGCAGGGTGGGCCGACCTGAGAAGCCCGACCCGGGCGCGCGGGGCTACCTGCAACGGCCTCCCTCCCTCCGGTCTCCTCCCACCCCGGCCGCCCGGCACTCACCAGCAGCACCGAGCCGCGCACCACCTCCGACACGCTCTGCCGCAGCTCCGCCGCCGTGCCTGGCTTACTCAGCGCCCGCGTGAATTTCCGAGTCTCCGCCGAGGCGGGGAGCAGCGGCGGCTGCGACATCCTCCCGCCGCCGCCGTCTCCCGCTGATCCCCGGGTCCGGCCGGGCCGCGCGGCCGCCAGGTGCGCCCCGGGCGCCCGGCCCGCTCCTCCCGCGGCTCCCGGCGCCGACGCGCTCCCGCTTCCCCCGCCTCGCGTCCGGCCGCCGCAGCCGGGGCCGCGCCCTCCTCCCAGTGTCACGCCCCGGGGCGCCCCGCTCCGCGTGCTCAGCCCCCCGTGCTCGCCGCAGCTCCGAGGCTCACGGGGAGCGGCAGTGCGTGTGGCGGCAGCGGCGGCTGTTCCATGCCACCAGGCTCCCTACGCGGCCGCCGGCCGGGCCGCCTCCTCGGGGCGGGGTGTCCGGCGCGGCGCGGGGCGGGGCGGCAGACGGGCAGGCGAGCGGAGGAGGGGCCGACGCGGCGGGACCGCGGACCGGCAGCTCGCGGCGCGGGACCCCCACGGAGGAGGTGCGGGCCACCGAGCTTGTCTAAGCCCTGGGTCGAGGCCCCTAAAGCGTGGGTCTTCGTCGCCTGCCATCGGAGGGCGTACGTCCCGGGGTTAGGGGGTCCCTGGAGCTGGATTTGGGATGCTGCGCCCCTCCCCTCCCCCCAGGCCCGCGGCTGCTCGTGGCGACCCCGAGGTCCCTGACAGGGTCGGGGCTTGGTGGCCCTGCGCCCCTGCTATGCACCCTGGGCCGCTGTGGGCATGTAAGTCTCCTCAGAAAACTGGTTTTATTTGTGCAGCACGGAAAAGACTCGGGGCCTCTTGAGAAGCCGCGGCCTGGCGGACTCGGACGGAGCTGCCCTGACGGGACCTGGCCTTGAGCAGGTGGCGTTTCTCGGCCCAAACCCGCCACTGGGTGCCCGGAGGCACGAGCTAACGGAAGAATAGGGATTGAAGCTGGACATAAGAGGCGCGCAGACCCTCACCATAGACGTGCGCATCTGTGGCAAGAGGACAGGGCCAGCAACCGGGTTAAGGGACCCCGCCGGCCCAGCGGGGCCAGGAGCCCGGACTGCCACCCCTCGGCGGTGCCCGGGGAAGCGGGGATGCGCCAGCCTGAGTGCGCGCCGAGACCTACGAAGGGCGCCACTGGCGACGGCCACGTGTCTGAGGAATTCGTCCTCACACGTCCTTTCCAGCCACCCCTAGGGCCTTTACTCCTTTTCCCCTCGGTTCTTAGGCAACCCGGCGCAGCCTAATCCGGAGAGGGCGCGGGCTCGCAGCGCATGCTCCGTGGCGCGGATTTGGGCGGGTTCCTGAGGCGGGGAGCCTGGTTAAGGATGGCTCTGTTGATTGGCCAGCCTGCCGAGGCCACACCCGTCGCTTGTGGTTGGCCAGCTCCTTACCTGCCCAACAGGTCGCTTCTGTAGAACCCCGTGGCTTGGAAAACAAGGCCCCCCAAGAGAATCCTTTCAACCAGTGTACTCTAAGTAGTAGCTGTGACCGCGGTGGGAGAGCCTGCCCTTGGTGTCCCTCCCTACCAGAAAGCCAAACACTGGCTTAAAACGTGACCTTAAAGTGATAGGGGAGAATGGCAATCAAGTGCAGAACGCTAAACACCACTGTTCTGGACTTAATGGGCAGGTGTAGCACGTCCTAAGACTGGAGGTGAGCATGCAGTCAGCACTCAGTGCTTGCCGGGTCGGGTTGTTTTCCTCCTAGTGAGTTGGGACCACAGGATGCAACCCTGGAGGAGCCTGAGGGGTTGGAAGATCAACAGAACAAAGAATGCAATTAGACACTAATTCATTTCCTCTTCTATGACACGAGGAGGAGGCCAACACACTCCCCCGGCCTCTCAGCCTCTGAAGCAGGGCTGAGGCGTCCCAAAAGAGCCGTGGGCAGTGGAGCAGGGGCCAGCCAGCTGTGTGACCAGGCCCAGCTCACACTCAATGTGAGGCACGCTGATGGAAGACAGTTCTCTTCAGGACTGTCAAAGTCTGAGCATCATAAATGACTGGACTCCTAACTGCCTAAAAAGCCCAACGCCAGTTTATCCCCATCTATATTTTCTTGGCTGTCTAAGCAACATCTACGTCCACAGAAGGCAGATAGAGTATGCATTTTTTTTTCAATTAAAATAGAAAATAGCCCCACCCTAGGTGGAGGGCTTTCATTTTCTTTGTTGTTTCCTCCCCCCACCTTTTTTTTAATGAGCTATAAGGGTTGAAGAATAGATACACACACAGGTACTTTTAAAAGTTTAAGAAAAAATGGAATCGAAAGAATTTTTGTGCAGCAGGTTTTGAAAGCTGTGCATGTTTTTTTTATAATACACATTTTCCAACAAACTTTTGTAAACTCTTCACATGCATGGATTTCATTCATTTCAGTCATACATTCTGTGCTTGCTTTCTGACTCACTGTATTCTAGAACTGACCCTTTCCACATGGCAAGCAAGGGCCAGTGTCCAGGGTGTGAACAGTAATCACAGACAAAGGCTAGCCCAGTGCAAGTGCAGGCAGGCGAAGGAACCATGGCAATGTGAATAAACTGCAGAAGATGGGTACACCCAGCAGCCCAGGGTGGAGCCTCTGCTCTCTGGCGATGATGAACAGGACAGTCCTATGTTTAACCTGGAGTACAAGCATATCTCTTCCAGATTGGGTTGAAAACCTCCTCCCAGCCCCTCCCTCTCACACCCATCCCCACCCCCTCAAAAAAAGATAGGTTGAAATAACCCCAGCATCTGTGAATGTAGTTTTCTTTGGACATAGGTTTGTGCAAGTGTAACCGTTAAAATAGGTCATACTGAATTGGATAAGCCCAGTTCACTATAAATGGTGTCCTAATAAGAACTAGAGACACATGGGCTCGGCAGCGTGGCCTAGTGGCTAAGGTCCTCGCCTTGATCCCATATGGCCGCTGGTTCTAATCCCGGCAGCTCCACTTCCTCTCTATCTCTCCTCCTCTCAGTATATCTGACTTTGTAATGGAAATAAAATAAATCTTTAAAAAAAAAAAAAAAAAAAAAAAAGAACTAGAGACACAAATACACAAGCCAAGGAACGCAAGGATTTTCAGGAAGGAAAGCCCCACGGAGACTGCAGAGGGGCATAGCCCTGCCTACAGTTTGGTTGCATTCTTCTGGCCTCCGGAAATGTGAGAGGAAAAACTCTATAGCTTCTAAGCCACCCAGTTTGTGGGACTTCTCACAGCATCCCTGGGAAACCAATACACTTACCAAATGCCATTTTAAAAATTCCTGTCAAAATGCTGTGCATGCTTCCTCCCTGGAGAGAGAAACACCTTTCCAGGAAGAGCATCAGCTCCAGAAAAGGCCCACCTGGGACTGGGCTGACCTCTGGGCCAACCACATGGATGGCGCTGAAGGGAAATCCATCTCTGGTTTTCCGAAAGTACAGCTGAAGCCTGTCTCTGCTGAGGATGATCCAGTAGGTGCTGGAGTCAAAGTATAATCACCGCCAGTTTTGAAAAGTTGCACGTAATTGGGCCCGGCGGCGTGGCCTAGAGGCTAAAGTCCTCGCCTTGAACGCCCCGGGATCCTATATGGCCACCGGTTCTAGTCCCGGCTGCTCCACTTCCCATCCAGCTCCCTGCTTGTGGCCTGGGAAAGCAGTCGAGGATGGCCCAAAGCCTTGGGACCCTGCACCAGCGTGGGAGACCCGGAAGAGGTTCCAGGTTCCCGGCTTCGGATCGGCGCGCACCGGCCATTGCGGTCACTTGGGGAGTGAATCATTGGACGGAGGATCTTCCTCTCTGTCTCTCCTCCTCTCTGTATATCCGACTTTGTAATAAAAATAAATAAATCTTTAAAAATAAACCAGAAAAGTTGCACATAATTGACCCTAAGAGGCCCAAATATTTATAACTAGTTTATTTTCCATGTTTTAATGTAAACATCTTACTATATACCACCAGATCACCATCAGCTGAGCCGATCTGAAGCCCGGAGTCTCTTCCACATCTCCCGTATTGTTGCAGGGCTCCAAGGCTTTGGGCCATCTACTGCTTTCCCAGGCCACAAGCAGGGAGCTGGAAGGGAGGTGGAACAGCCAGAACATGAACTATTGCCTGTGTAGGATCCCAACACATGCAAGGCAAGGATTAGCCACTAGGTTATCACACTGGGCCCTATACCATCTCTTTGTTAAGTTTGCATCTTCCTGACACGTCATTACTTCAAATTAAGGTTCAGACTATCTTGAAAGAGCATCTTTTTAGCAAAAATTAAAAGTAACCTGTAAAGGATAGTTACTTCTGAAGACTAGTGTATTTTATCTTTGTACTTGCCTGGGATTTTAAAAAATAAATATCCATTGTATTTATGCTTAATAGAGTTTAATGAGCAGACAGACAGACAACTTTAGCAGCCACCTCTGTCCAAGTCTGTCTCAGCTGCAGAAAGCACCTTAGCAGGAAATCACCTACTTTCCTGGGAAACTCGTGCTAGTGAATAAAGGAGGGGCAACAAGGCTTGGCAAGTGCAAGCCTACATGGGGAAAGGCTGACAGTTCATACTAATTCCAAAACCCATGGGTTATTTGGCATTTCTCCTTCAGTCCACATGTGAATCTTACCCCCTCCACTCACTTCATACATGTTGATTGCTGGTAAACATCTTTGCCACCATGCTTCTGCACATGGAGACTCTAGTCTACAACTATCCAGCATGCCACAAAACAATCAGTTGGAAGATAAGAAAAATGTTAAAAGAAATCCAACATAAAATTGTTAAGATGAGACAGAAGTAAAAAGAAATCCACCTTTAGGGACATTATAATGACTACAGAACAAGACAAATGACCAGAATGAAGCATCACTCACAAAGATAAATGACAATCCAAAACTAACAGTGACAGCTGAGAGGCAGAGTAATAACACTAATGTGCTTCCAGAAGATGTCTGCCATTGAGAATTGTATGCTTAGAGAAACTACCCATCCATGATCTAGGCAAAATGCAAACTACTGAAATAACATCAGCGGGAAATAGAAAATACGAATAGTCCTATCACAAGTAGTGACTGAACTCGTTTTATAAAATTTCTCACAAAGACATGAGAATTGTCTTATATACAGAAAAGCCTAAGGGATCCATTTTAAAATCTATTGGAGCTAATCAGTGTGCTTAGTAATATTATAAACTATGAGATTAATATACAAAACATGTAGTGAAGAGCAATTCCAAAATAAAATTAGAAAAACAGTTCTATTTATAAAAGTATCAAAAAGGATACAATATTTAGGACTAAATTTAATAAAAATAAATTTAGGACTTGTGTATGGAAAACCACAAAATATAATTAAGAGAAAGCAAAGACATAAATAAATGGAAAAACATACCATGATACTAGATTCCAAGATGATTTTTTAAAAAAAGATTTATATATTTTTATTGGGGAGGCAGATTTACAGAGAGAAAGAGAGAGAAAAAGATCTTGCATCCTTTGGTTCACATCCCAAATGGCCACAATGGCCAGCCAGAGCTGAGCTGATCTGAAGCCAGGAGTTTCTTCTAGCCCTCCTACTTGAATGCAGAGTCCCAAGGACTTAGGCCATCAGCTGCTGCTTTGCCAGACCATAAGTAGAGAGCTGGGTGGGAAAGTGGAGGAGCCAAGGTTTGAACCAGCACCCACATGGGATCCTGGCATTTAGATGTGGGAGAATTAACAATTGAGCCATCATGTCAGGCCCTTCAACACGGTGTTGTTAATGTGACGGAAGTCTCCAAATTGATTTGCACATTATGCAATTTGTCTTTTATGTAGCTCACAAGCTGATCCTTAAATTTGTTTGGGAAGTTCAAGAAACAAAATTGGAGGACTCACATTTGCCAATTTTAAAGCAGTGCAAGGCCATAGTAATCTACACAGTGTATTATGGACACAAATATAGATCAGTTAGGTACGATTCATAGTCCATAATTTATACGAACAAGGCCATTCAATAGACAAAGAAGAGTCTTTTCATGGAACATCTCAATATCTACACAAAAAATGAAATCAGACCTTACTTCTTATGAAAACATGAACATAGGAAAACCTGAAAATGTTTATGGTACCATTGCTCATCACAGCCCAACAGTGCAAACAACACACATGTCCATCAGTTAATGAAGGTCTAAACAAAACAGTATATCCACACAATGGAATAGAATCCAACTGTAAAAGGAAGAGATGTTCTAAAATGAACCTTGAGAGGTTAGCATTTTGGTGCCCCTTGTGACAACAGTATCCCATATCTGTGTGTTTGACTCCTGGCCAGTCTCTGGGTCCAGCATTCTTGCTAATGTGCCTGGGGAGAAGAGAAATGATGGCGCAAGAGCCTGGACTCCTGCCACCAGTGTGGGAGACTCATGAATTTCCTGCCTCTTGGTTTCAGACTGGCCCCAACCTGACTGTTGTGACCACTTTGGGGACTGAGCTAGTCCTACATTGGAACTGTCATCCTGCCTTTCAAATAAAGAAATCTTAGAGAAAAAAATGTGTGAGTAATCTGACAACATGGCACAGCAAGGTCAAGCTACTACCTGCAGTGCTGCCATCCTGTATGGGTGGCTGCTCCACTTCCCATTCAGTTCCCTGCTAATGTGCTTGGGAAAGATTCAGAAGATGGCTGGAGTATTTGGGCCTCTGACACCCATGTAGGACACCCAGATGGAGTTCCTGACTTCTGCCTGACCCACCCTACCATTGCAGCCATTTGGGGAGAGAAGCAGCAAACGGAAAATAACTCCCTGTGTGTGTGTGTGTGTGTGTGTGTGTGTGTGTGTGAGAGAGAGAGAGAGAGAGAGAGAGAGAGAGAGAGAGACTCTTCCTCTGTAGCTCTGCCTTCCAAATAAGTACATACATCTTTTGTAAAAAATTATGAACCTTGAAAATGCCAAGTGAAAGCAGCCAGAAATAAAAAACCACATATTATGTTATTATTTATTTGAGATGTCTAGAATAAGCAAATCCAAAGACACAGGAAATAGGTTTGTGGTTACCAGTGCCTGGGGGAGAGGAAAATGAGGCATATTTGTAACAGTTGTGAGCATTCTTCATGGGGTAAGGAGAATGTTCTAGAACTAGTCAGGGATGATGGTTGCACAGCATTGTGGACAAACTGAAAATCCCTGACTAAACACTTAAACAGTGAATATGATGGTATGTGAATTAAGGCTCAGTAAACAGGAGGGAGGATGTGTTTTAGGTAAGAAGGTGACTTCCTGAAGGAAGATGTGAGGCACAAGAAAGAACAATGTGCAAATAAACTAATAAATAAGTGAGCGGATCTAAACAAATACTAATAATATCAAAATAGTGATATGTAATTTGGAGGGCTTAAAATAATACTAAACAACAGTGTATAAAGCGGGATGATATTTGAAGGTTTTCAGAGGGTTCATGAGGAAAATACTGATGAATTTTAGAGTTTGTGAAATACAAACACTAAAATGCCTGGAGTGTTACAGCTAGAGTGTTGATCTGCTAGACAAATAATGTAAAAACTATAACAGGAATTGGAGGAAAATTCAGTAAAAATAACTTTTTTACAAAGAGAGGGGCTACAAATACAGGAGGGTCCGAAAGAAATGTAAAGCAGAAAGGATCCAATCAGTTACCACAGTAAGTAGATCTGAACTTAATAATCTCATTAAAAGACCAAGGTTGCCAATATGAATAAAGAGATTAAATCTATAAATATGCTGTTTATAAGAGATACACCTAAATCATAGAAAAGGGAAAATACACAAAGATGGAAAAATACAAAACTCAACAAAATTCAGCTCAACACAGCTGCATTATTATCAGAGTAAAGAGATTTAGAGCAAGAGGCATTAAAGAGAGAAAAGAGATTTATTAAAAAGAAAGAAAAGTTTAAAACTTCAATTTTCCAAAGTGTATATGTCTGGTATCATCTGCCTTGAAATGACATGAGTCAGCCAGCACATTTCAGAAAGAACAGTATTTCTTCTAAATTATCAGGTTTTTATCTGAGCCTGACACAGTAGCCTACTGACTAAAGTCCTCGTCTTGCACATACTGGGATCCAATATGGGCACAGTTCTAATCCTGGCAGCCCCACTTCCCATCCAGCTCCATGCTTGTGGCCTGGGAAACCAGTCAAGGACGACCCAAAGCCTTGAGACCCTACACCCATGTGGGATACCTGGAAGTAACTCCTGGCTCCTGGCTTCGGACTGGCTCAGCTCCGGCCTTTGTGGTCACTTGGGGAAAGAACCAGCGGATGGAAAATCTTTCTCTCCGTCTCTCCTTCTCTGTATATGTATCTGCCTTTCCAATAAAAAATAAATAAACCTTTCTAAAAAAATCTCTTGAAGAGGCAAGTGTCAACAAAGGAGCTGAAAATGTTCTAAAAATGTATTTTTTAAAATTACGGAATGTTTATACTCTGAAAAAAATGTCAACAAAACTCAAATTTTACTAGATTCAAAATCCTTTATATTTTGTATGCATATATAGTTTTCTCCTACATTTCTTATCAGTTAGTATTTATAATTCATCTGTGTAAACTCACAATATTGCAAACCGCATTAAGTTTTGAGTATCATTTGGCTTTGCTACAAACTTGGCTAAATTATTTGCTTATGGAACAACCAGTCATTGTTCCAGACTGTGGCAGGGCTCTTGTAGCCAACTCTGAATGTTGGGAGGGTCGGGAGAATTCTGGTGCTTCCTGCAAAATTAGCTACATTGGCCTTAAGCCCATAGAGCTCCTTTTTTCCTCCAGAAATAAGATGGTGTCCAGGCCTAGGTAAGCAATCAAACTCCAACTACGCCACAGCATCGAAGGCAAAGGCTGAGACAGGTGAAGGGCTAAGCCAACTAGGTCAGAGCAACCACTGGCACGCGCATAATCTAGAGCTGGGAATAGACTCGGTTGGGGAGCTGTGAGAGTACACTCTTGCTGGGTTGGGATTCCCACGGGAGGGTGCGGGGGCTGGAGTGGGGGCTGCATTCTGGTCTGGATTTGGCTGCAATCTCCCTTGGCATAAGTGTGGACTGGGGCAGGGTGTACCAAGCTGGGCTACACGCCAGCACCATCTGGCGCTCTGGAGAACCTGCGTAGATGTAGGACGGACTAGGCTGGGTCTCTGCCCATACTGAGCCATGTGTGAGCAGTATCTGGGTATGGACAAGCCTTGGCTGGGGTGAAACATCCAACATCAAGAACTGGAATGGATTGAAGGCCAGCAATGAGGGCTGACCCATGGAACCACCAGTACACGCAAGACCTGGCATAGGGAGAGGTTCTAAAGGAGGAGCTTGGGAAACTCCTATGTTGGAATGCAGTCCCTACAGGGAGCACAAGAACCACGATAAGAAGCAACCCAGACCAGGCCAGAGGAAGATACCCACCATCATACATATGGCATAGGTGGGGGGCAGACCAGGATGAACCCGTTCATATCAACCGCGGGTGAATCCGAGCACCAGCATAGAGTGTGGGTCAGGCCAGCTTCAGTCGCAACACTTATCAGTGCACATTAAGGAATGCCAAGGTAAGGTGAGCCGTACCAGATGTGGTTGCAGCACCCAAACAGCACACGTGAGAACCAGGGGTGGGAGGAGGAGGAAAAGCCGACGGGGGAATGTGGGCTCCCCTGCTGGACAACCACTTCCACTAGAGGGCATGAGTTGGGATGGGGGCAGACCAGGCAGGGCTACAACGCCTGTGGGCCTCATGTGAGCTGGATTAGGGAAGGGCCAGACTGGGCTGACTGTTCCAACTGGTGCAAACAAAAATTAAAGTGGATGAGGGTTGGTTGGGCTTTGCTGCAGCACCAGATGGCAGAGGCTGGCACTGGGGGCTAATTTTGTCAAGTTAAATGCCAGAACCACCTGGAAAGTGCATAACCTGGGAGTGGGAGTGGCCTAGTAGGGAGATAGTAGGCACCTCCCTCATGGGTTACCACTCCCACTGGAGAGCACAAAAACCAGGACAGGGGCAGGGTTGGCTAGACAGAAAGGCACCTGCCAGTATGTGTGTGGGCTGGATAATAGGTTGGTTGGGTTGAACTAGGCTTCAATGCCCATTGACATGTACAAGAGCTAAATGGGATGTGGGACAGACTGAACAAGCCTGCGGTACATACTGGCATGCTTGGGAACCAGGGTAGGGGGTAGGTCTGGTGGGGGTTATGGGGAGTCACCCCATCGAGGCTGCAGCTCCCACTGGTTTGCGTGAGGACCGAGTATGAAGTGGGTAGGATCGAGCTGGACTACAACACCCATTGGTTCATGTGGAAGACAGGGCTGGAAACAGAACTGACACAGCAGTTGCAACAACCAGCATGTGCATAAGCTGATTGGGGCAACGGACGGTGCCAGACCCTGTACTGGCAAACTCACACAAGAATCAGACTTTTTAAAATAAAATAAAAAATAAAAAGATAAAAACAAAACAAAACAAAACAAAAAGAATCAGACTTTTAATTGTATTTTAATTATTTTCTTGGTCTTTTCTCACTCCCCACCATCCACCACAAATGTATTCCTTACTATTGATGTTATCCCTACAAAATAGTGCTTGGATAATTAGAATGATCTGTAATTTTCAAACATAAATCCAAATATAAACTTATTATTTTCCTATTGTCTTTCCTATATAAAATATTTTTAATTTCTAATCTATCTCTAATCCATCTGCACTCCCCCAAATAGCCACAACAGCCAGTGCTGGGCAAGAACCAAATCCAAGAGCAAGGAACATAAACCATCACCTCTTTTTATCTACCTTTCCAATAAAAGAATTAATAAATCTTTTTTAAAAATCAATGTGATAGCAGCTTAAGGTCAGCCAGATATACAAAGATCATCATGTCCTGGGACACCCACCACCCTTTGTGCCTTGTGTACCTGGGGACAGTGAGCTCCTAGAGGCCTGTGGGTGCAGGCTCCTGGGAGTCTAGGGGTGTGGGCTTGCAGGGGTTCCGGAGGTGTGGTTCTTACAGGGGAATACCAGGACTTGGGGGCTCAAGCTCAGATAGGCAGAACATCCTTGGGGATTTCCCCACATCCTTGGCCCCCTTGCGGTGGGGGGAGAGGAGAGCCATAGGTTAGCATACTGGCCTGGTG
The DNA here is from genome assembly GCF_030435755.1 of Ochotona princeps. Taxonomy (NCBI): domain Eukaryota; kingdom Metazoa; phylum Chordata; class Mammalia; order Lagomorpha; family Ochotonidae; genus Ochotona; species Ochotona princeps. The sequence goes on along the minus strand of NC_080843.1, from coordinate 9,757,396 downwards.
TGCTGCTAGACCAGGCTTGAGGAAATTTGAATGCACCTGGATCCTGGGTGTGTGGAAGGGTAGGGTCCCAGGCCAGCACACGTGCCAGGAGCTTGGGTCCCTAGTGAGTTAGCAGAGCTTTAAGCCAGCATACCACCCCATTGGAAGTCTGGGATTCAGAAGGCTGGTCTGGAGAACCCATGTACTCCAGGGCACAGGAAGTGAGGATTGACCAAGGACAGGGGCAATGGGATATGTGGAAGGGAGGACCACTGAGGAAGTGTGTTGCAGGTGAGAAAAGACTTCTGAGGGACTTCCATCAACAAGGCCACTGTACTTGCAGGCAAGCAGGCTGAGACCCAACTCTTCGGAGGAGGGAAGCTGGAGGACCTTTATAGATCAGACCAATGCATCAGTCAATGTGACAGACCTGAGCTGGGCTAGTTAGCATGGATCACCGCCAACCACCACTCCACATCGCACATGAAAGCTAGGGCTGAGGGCTTACATGGCAGGCTAGATCATAGTACCCACCAGTGTCAGAACAGGGGATGAGTGATATTAGGCCGGGCCATGACACTAACCAGCATGCAAGAGAACCAGGTCTACGGGCAGATTCTGTGGAGGATATGTGGGCTCATTTCTGTGGGACTGCAATATCACTGATTTGCTCAAAAGCTGCGGGTAATGACAGGCTGAGCTAAGCATGACCACGGAACCTTAAGACATTCATGGGTACTGGGGTTGGGAACAAGCCAGGCTGGCCCAGGCAGTAGCAGTCTTAGGCACACCCAAGAATAGGGTGTGGGGTAAGCCAGACCACAACATTCACCAGCTCATACAAAGGCCAGGACGGAGGGGGCAGACTATGCCAGGTAAGGGCCTAGCACCTGTTGGCACATGTGAGATTTGGATCTAGGAGTGGGCCTGGTGGGGGAACTTGGGAAACTCCCCTGGTGGGATGTAGCTTCCACTGGTGAGCATGTAATTCAGGCCTGGGTATTAGTCAGGCCTGGCAAGATAGCTCCACCTGTCAACAAGTATATGGGTTAGTTCTGGAAGGTTGTGGAGCAGGGAGGGCCAAGCCAAACCTAAGCCCACTGACATGTGCATGAGCCAGGTTTGAGTGTAGGTCATGCCAGGCTATGCTGAAACACCTACCAATTTCTGTGAGCCAGGGATGGGAGCAGACTGAGCAGGGGTAGGCTGCAGCACCCACCACCTAGAGTTGGGACTGGGGGCAGGCTGGGCCAAGTCAAACTGTAGCATATGATTGCTAAAGCCAAGACAGGGGATTGGCTATGCTGAGCTGGGTCAGAGCAACCATTGTCTGCGGCTGGGAGCTGGCCTGGTCAGGGAGCTAAGTGGATGCCCCAGTAGAATAGTGGTTCCCACTGGTGAGCATGAGAACCAGAACTGGGTGACAGTGTGGGCTGGACATGACTACAGTGTCCCTTGGCATGGGTGTGGACTGAGTCTGGGATGTGCCAGACTGGGCTAGACTTCAGCACCCACTGGTGCTTGCGAGAGCCAGGACAGGCTGCGCTAAGTCTTGGTACCTGCTGAACCACGTGAGAGTTGTGTCTGGGTGTAGACCAGGTGTGGCTGAGCTTTAGCACCCAACACTAAGAGGCAAAATGGGTGAGGGCTGTTGGACAAGGCCACTGTTCCTGCCAGGACAGTGGACCAAGTAGAGCTGAGCCAAGGACCCATCGGTGTGCATGAGATCTGCCACTTGGAGGAGACATGATAAAGGAGCTTGAGGAACTCCTCTGTCAGGTCATAGTCCTTGCAGGTGAACACAAGAACCAAGGCTAGGAACAGCCCAGACCAGGCCAGGTTACAGTTTCTGCTGGCACAGGTGGGCATCAGGTCTGGGCACAGGCCAGACTGGGCAAATTCATAACAACCCTTAGCAGATCTGAGAACCAGGATGGGTTGCTGGACAGGCCATATTGGGCTACAACACCAACCAGTTTACATTAGGGCTGGGACTGAGGGCAGACTAGGCCAGGCCGGTCCATTTGACCCGCTGGCAAATGCCGAAGTTAGGCAGGCCATGCCATATTGGGCCACAGCACTCATCAGCACATGTGAAACCTTGATGGGATTTGTGGGGAGTGCAAGCCCAAGAGGACATGTGGGGGTCTCCCCTGCTGGACCACTGCTCCCACTGAGCATGAGAATTGGGACTGGGGTCAGAACAGGCTAGGCAGGACTACAGCATCTGTTGGCCTGCATGTGGACTGGGTTACAGGGAGAGCCAGGCTGGGCTAGGTGACCGTGTCCACTGGTGCATGCATGAGCCAGAGTATATCTAGGCTGATTGGCTTTGCTGTAGCATCAGCTGCCAAGTACTGGGACTGGGGACAAGCTAGATTGCAGAACCACCTGGAAAAGGCAAGATCTGGAGCTAGGAATAGAACTCATAGTGAAACGCTGGGCACCTCTCCGAAAGGCTGTGACTACCACTGCTGAGCATGAGAACCAGGACTGCGGGGGTGGACCTGGCTAGACAGGCTGTAGCACCTGCTGGCATGAGTGTGGGATGAATGTTGGGGTGAGTTGGGTTGAACTAGGTAGGCTTCAACTCTCATCGATGTGCACAAGAGCTGAATGGAATGTGGGACAAGAGCTGAATGGGATAAGGAACAGACTGGACCAATCTGCTGCCCATACTGACAAGCACAGAAACCAGGGCTGGGGTGGGCCTGTTGGGATTACTGAAGGTTGCTCCGACTAGACTGAAGTTTCTGCTGATGAACATCAGGACCAAATGTGTGGTGGGCAAGGTTGGGCTGGGCCACAGCATCCGTTGGTGTGCATGAGATAAGGCTGTAGACAAAACTGACCCAGCAATTGCAACTACCAATGTGTGTGTAGGCTGATGGGGGTGATGGACTGAGCCGGACCCCATACTGCCAACCACATACAAGAGTCATGTCTGGGATCACTTCAGACAAGGTTTCTTTGGGGATTACTCCAACTGAACCACTGGACACATCCAACCATGGGAGAATTGCAGTATCTGTGGTCAGACCATGCAGTGCATGTGACGGCACTGGACCTCCCCAGATGCACATGGATGATATGGGCAGTCCATTGGGGCCCGCAGAGGACATCTGGTGCCATAGCAGAGGGAGGGCAGAACAAATTTGTCAACTACTCCAGTTAAGTGTTGACAGCAAAGGTGGACTTTGTCAGCCAATGGACTTTGGAAGGATTTTCTCATCCTTGGATCAGTGAGATCGACAGCATTTCAGAACTATTGAAATTACTTGAGCAGAGCTTTAGGAGCATGCTTCACATAAGGGACCCTGGGATGACATCGGGTGACTGTTCCCCATCCCCGGTTATTGAGGTGGTTGGGAGGCTGGGTGTGGCTTCTCCTCTTATGTTCCCCCTTCCCTGCACACATGAAGAAAACGAAAATTTGAAACAATGGTCTCCTACTTTACCCTAACCCTTGATCCTTCCCATTCTAATCAACTATGTAAACATCATCAAAAATAAAATTTAAAAAGAAAGATCATCCACCTGAGTATATATGTGAATGAGTCTTCAAATTTTCACACACATGATAGCATGAACAAGTAGACAGAATAAATCCTCCTGACTGATAGAGTGTAAATGCATGTATGTATAGTTTACTCATGGATAGAAAATAACAAGTGTTGGTGAGGAAGTGGTGAAATTGAAACCCTGTACACCTGTATGAGGATGTAAAATAACATAGCAGGTATAGCAAACAGTAGTATGGCTCTTCAAAAGAAAGAAAACTAGAGTTAGCACAGGATCCAGGATTTCCCACTTCCTAATGTATATCCAAAGAACTCAAAGCAAGGTTTCATAGGAGTATCTGCACACCCGTGCTCACAGTTGGACATAGTCACAACGGCCAAACTGGGGAAACAAGCAAAAATGTCCATCAACAGGTGAGCAGATAGAGGATGCAGCATATCCATTCTAGGGCTATTATTCAGCTATAGAAACAAAATGCTGACATATGCCATGAGATGCATAAACCTAGAAGACATTATGCCAGATAAAATAAGCCAGTCAAAAAAATGCTGCATGATGCTGCTTTATGAAATAAAGTAGACAGATTCCCAAAGACAGAAAGCAGGAAGTGGTTGCCAGGAGCTGGAAAAAGGAAAGAATGAGAAGTGACTGTGGTATGGACAGAGCCTCAGTTTTGCAGGATGACAAAGAGCTCCATGGAGGAATGGTTACACATGGATGGGAAAGGACTTAATACCATTGACCTACACACTTAAAAATGATTATGTTGGGCCTAGTATGGTAGCCTAGCAGCTAAACTCCTCACCTTGGGTGCCGCGGGATCCCATATGGGCGCCGATCCTAATCCTAGCGGCCCCACTTCCCATCCGGCTCCCTGCCTGTGGCCTGGAAAAGCAGTCAAGGATGCCCCAAAGCCTTGGGACCCTGTACAAGCATAGGAAACCTGGAGGGGGCTCCTGGCTTCAGAATGGCACAGTTTTGGCCGTTGTGGCCGCTTGGGGAGTGAATCAATGGACGGAGGGTCTTCCTACTGTATATCTGACTTTCCAACAAAAATAAAATAAATCTTTAAAAAAAATTATGTTAGTAAACTTTACTTGTATGGGAATACTTCAAAACACTCATGGAAAAATGGAATTAAAAGCACGAGTCAATTGTACTATATGTAGTACTACGAAGTTAAAAGTTTTATGTTCTTCTAAATGTCAGTATCTCATGTTTAATCTACTAATACCTCTTTCTAAAGTATCATTAGTAGGGTGTATTCCTGAATTCAGCTTCCCCTTGGCAAATCCCAGAACCAGCCGTGAAGGAAGTTGACATGGCAAGGCATAGTGGGCTTAGAGCCAACCGCAGTTAAAACATCTTTACTTCCACAAATTGTGTAAAAACTGAAGATCATGTGAACACATTGCCAGGGCCCCCACCCATGGGCTCAGCAAGGAAGGCCAGGCCAGGCAGCTTAGGCAAACCCACTGTACTATCAGTCGCCAGAGAGGCTGCTCCCTGGGAGTGGTATTCAGAGAACCAACTCAGCAGCTTGCCTATCGCACCGTACCCTCATTGTTTTCTCTAGTTTCATGATCACCTCTAGCCAAACTTCCACTCCTGCTATAATTGAGAATTTATCAGGAATTCCTGGTTGCTTCCTCCCCTACCCTCTTCTTGTTGGCTGCCTCCTCCTCCCCTTCCGTTCTGGGGAACGTGCCGGATCTCCTGCTGTCTTTCTGCCAGCTCACATTACCCTGATGACAATGCTTCCCTTGCTCTGCTCCTCCTTGGCAGCTCTCAAATTTCTGCCATCCCATCAACCTGGCTTCAGGTCTACACTGACCCGTTACTCTTTGCCCTTTTCCATGTCTGTAACATCACATATGTGAACTGAAGACTCAGTGTGGCTGATGACTTTAACAACACACCCAACAGTCAGGTGCATTGTCAACATGGCATTGCCAGAGTTTTAGCAAATGAAAAAGAGAATTCTATTCCCAGTAGCAGGAACAAATATTTTCAAAATGCTGTTTGCTCAGAAAACTCTCATCTTAGTTATGACTTCACCTTCAGTGTCCTGAGTAGAGTCTGTGAACAGTCTCAGAACAAAGCTGAGCAACTGTCCATGGCAACAAGTCTGGAAGAAAGCCAACACTATCCATGGACGCAAAAAGGTATACTTTATACGACTGTCTTCAGAGAGTCACTAGTAGAAAGGCCACAGACCAGGAGTCAGACATTCGTGTAATTTGAGGAAAGGCGTCCTGATTCACATTTTCCTCCATTCTGCAAACGAGGAATAAATGAGAAAAAATGGAGAAGTGGTATGTGACTACCTAACAGTTAAGAGAGTTGGGATGACCACCTTGCATGTCAGAGTCTCCAGGTTCAAGTCCTGGCTTCACACCTGATTCCAGCTTTCTGCTGTTGCAAACTCGGAAGCCAGTGTTGATGTCTCAAACAGCTGAACCCCCACCATCCCCACCGGAGAACCATACTGAGGTTGACTTACCTCTGGAGAGTGCAAGCAGGTGAGGAGCTCTTTGTCTTTCTCTTCTTCTCTTTCTTTTTCCCTCTTTGTCTCTCATTTTACATTTAAAAAAGTAAGTAATTTTTTGAAAATGAAGGCGAGCAGATTGCTAAGGTTTTCTACCCACAGTATTTGAATCCTATAAGTTCCCTCTGAAAGCCCATAGCATTTGTCTTTCACACCTTCACCTTTCGTCTTTTTACCAAATCTGTTTCCAGAAGTCTTCTTTCTGCATTTAACTACCACAGTGGTACAGAAGTTTAAAGGCCAAGTTAATCAATTCTAGGCATAGCTTGTAGAATGGGAAATTCTAGGTGCTGCTCACAGTCCTAGGTTTCATTTTGCTGAGCCCTTCAGGCAATAATTGGTCAACTTTTGCTATTGCCTAGAATATGGGTTGACAAGCTTTTTCTTTAAAGGACTACATAGTACACGTATGAGGCTTTTCCATTCAGATAGTCTGTTACAACTGTCCTGCTGCGGAAGTATTAAAGCAGCCATTATCAATTAGTAAATTAATGAGCGTAGCTAATGTTTCGGTAAAACTTTATACACATGGAAATTTCAACACTCTGTAAAAATTATTAGAAATTAACAGCCAGGCAAAAACAGGTAACAGTGTACATTCAGTACAGTACATATCAAAACTCCAGTTATTGCTTTTGTTTGTTTGTTTGAATGAACAAAATGATCTTAATTCCCTTGGAAAGTCAGGGATCTCACAATAGCCAAAAAAATTGTGAAGAAAGAAAAATATTGAATAACTAACATTTCCTGATTTCAAAATTTACTAGAAAGCTACAGTAATCAAGAGTTTATGGAATTGTCAGAAGATAAATATATAAATCAGTGGAATAGAATTGGAAGACTAGAAAAGAATCCAAAAAATCCACTTTAAAAAAAGGTTCAGGGACAATTTCATAAGGAACTAACAGTCTTATCAATAAACTGTGGTGGGGCAGAAACCCCAATATCCAAGTGCCAAAGAATCAGGTTGGATCCTTACCCCACACTTGGTGTAAACATTAGTCAAAATGGATCAATGATCTAAATGTAAGAGTTAAAGCTATAAAACTTCTAGAAGAAATTATAGGTATAAAATGTTCATGGCCTTGGATTAACAGTTACTTTTCAGATATGTTAACAAATGCTCAAGAAATCAAAGAAAAATTAGGAAAACTAGATTTCACCAAAATGAATGAAAAATATCTTTGCATCAAAGAATACTAATAAGAATACAAGAAAGAAAAATCTCATCAAGTTGGACATCAAAGGGACTATGTAAAGAGCCTCTATAATCTAATAGTAAAAAGAAAAATAACCCAATTAAAAAACTAAATTTGGGCCTGGCACGATAGTGTAATGGTTAAAGTCCTCGCCTTGCACTCGCCGGGATCTCATATGGTCGCTGGTTCTAAAAAACTAAATTTAATTTCTTGAAAGAAGACGCACAAAAGCCAATGAGCACATATAAAAAGTATTTAACATAATTAGTCATTAGGGAAATGCAAATGAAAGAATTGAGAAATCATATTCATTAGGAAAAACAAAATAAAAAAACGGATAATGCAAGTATTGGCAAGCGTGTGGAAAAAATAGATCCCATATATATATATATATATACATATTTTAAGATTTATTTATTTTCATTACAAAGTCAGATATACAGAAAGAAGGAGAGACAGAGAGGAAGATCTTCCATCCAATGATTCACTCCCCAAGTGACCGCAATGGCGGTGCTGCGCCGATCCGAAGCCAAGAACCAGGAACCTCTTCCGGATATCCCACGCTGGTGCAGGGTCCCAAGGCTTTGGGCCGTCCTCGGCTGCTTTCCCAGGCCACAAGCAGGGAGCTGGATGGGAAGTGGAGCTGCCGGGATTAGAACCGGCGCCCATATGGGATCCCGGGGTGTTCAAGGTGAGGACTTTAGCTGCTAGGCCACGCTGCTGGGCCCGATCCCTTATATATTGATGATGAGAATTTAACATGATGTAGCTGCTTTGGAAAAGGACTGGGAACTCTCCAAATGATTCAGGGTCCACATAGTCCGTGCAGTCCTCTCCTAATCATATATGCGAGAGAGCTGACAGCATATGTCCTCAGAAAACCTGAATGTGTCCAGTACCAGTATTCATAATAGCAAAAAATAAACAACTAAGATATCTAACCACCAAATAAATGGATAAACAAAGTGTGTTTTGTCCACACGATGGGATATTACTCAGTCCTAAAGAGGAATGAAGCACTAGCACCTACTCAACACATACGAACATTGAGAAATTCTGCTGAGTGAAAGAAGCCAGGCACGAGGATCAAATACCCAGTTTATGTGAAATGTTAACAAAAGGAAATTTTACGTTAAAGCCAAGTTGGTGGTCACCTGGGATAGGGGATAGGGAGGGGAGGTTAGGGTGACAGCAGGTGTCAGCTTCTTTCCTGAGGTCCTGAAACTCTTCCAATCAACTCTAGCGGTGGATGCACAACTTTGTTCATGTGCTAGCAGTCACTGCATTTTTTTTTAAAAGAAAAAGATCTCAAATTAACAACTTCTACGTTAAGACTTTTTAAAAAAGAGCAAATTAAGCTCAACGCTAGAAAGAATAAAATGTGAAAACAACAGGGAATAGAAAACAATGGAGAAAATGAACAGAACCAGATTTGTTTCTTCAAAAAGAGCAAATTCCCAGGGAAAACATACTGAGGCAAACCACATCCTGGGCCACGACACAGACTTTAAAAGGATTAAAATAACGACAGTCACACCGAGCACATGCAAGGATCATGTTGGAATCCAACAAGCAGGCAGCAACGTAACAGGAAACTCTCCAAGCATAAATGCATAGAGTAAAGTCCTCTGATTTTAAGTTGCTTTCACATCCATTTAGAATGTAAGTTTCACTTTGTTATAGCAGTAGCAGAGCCCAAGCAACCCTTGGCACAGCTCCAGTTTTAATGCCTCTTCCCTTAGCCTCAGGATGATGGGTCCAGATATGTGCCATCTATGGCTGCCTCATAGAGAACCACCACCTCAGATACACCTGCCTGACCCCTGCTGGGACCCCACACCCCCAAAAGATGGCACAGATAGGCTGTAGTGACTACTTCTTGGTTGCGCTGTGACCCTGTGGAACGTGTGTTTGCTCATCTAAATGCAGCACTCAGTATTCTTTATGGGAAACCTATTAGGCCATGGACCTCAGCCAAAGCTTTAGCTCCATAGGTGATTCCCCAGCCCCTTCCTCTCCCCATCCCCAATCACATCAGCAATGTCTGAAGTCCTGAAGGTCTCCCCACGCGCCCTCCCACATCGGCAATGGCTGATGTCCTGAAGGTCTCCCCACGCGCCCTGCCACATTGGCCCTGTGATGTGTGCTGCCCTCTTCTATCTGATCTGGAAGTAAGAAAACACCAACTGCTTCTCTGAGCCCAAGTGCTTTATTCCTCATGCTCCTTGTCAGACCTCTCCCGGACAGCGTCTCTGTTGGATTACAGTCACGGCAAGGGGGACATCTCAAGACCAAATGAGAAAGAGATCACAGTACTTTAAACTGAGTAAAGTAGGGAACCCAGGATACCAAAAACTGTGGAACGTCTAAAGCTGTTCTGAGAGGGCTATATGTAGTACTGCATGCACAGTTACCAAACAGAAACTACCTCATGTCAGCAATCTACCCTCCCACTTTAAAAACCAAGAGAGCAGGGCCCGGTGGTGCGGCCTAGCGGCTAAGGTCCTCGCCTTGAACACACAGGGATCCCATATGGGTGCTGGTTCTAATCCCAGCAGCCCCACTTCCCATCAGCTCCCTGCTTGTGGCCTGGGAAAGCAGTCGAGGACGGCCCAAAACCTTGGGACCCTGCACCAGCGTGGGAGACCCAGAGGAAGTTCCTGGCTCCTGGTTTCAGATCAGCTCAGCTCCAACTGTTCTGGTCACTTGGAGAGTAGGCTGGTGGAGAATGATCTTTCTCTCTGTTCTACTTCTTTGTAAATTTGGCTTTCCAATGAAAACAAAAAATTTTTAACAAAGTAAATGAAAAAATCAAACCTTCCAGACTGTTTCCCAGGCTGCTTGCATCACTTTGCATTCTAACCAGCTACATATGAAAGCACTAATTGCTCGGCATCCTTGCCAACATTCACTCTTGATCATACTGTTCATTCTAGCCATCATAATAAATGAGTGATGAAACCTTGTTTTGTTTTGTCTTATTTGAGAGGCCAAAACACAAAGGGAGACAGACTGGCTGTGTGAGAGAGCTCCATTCTCCAGTTCATGTCCCAAAGGCCAGCAGCAGCAAGTTCTAGACCAGGCGGAAGGTAGAAGCCAGGAATGTACTCCAAGGCAGTGTCAGGAACCTACTGGAACCTCCTGCATTTTGTGTTGGCAGGAAGCTGTACCCTGAGGCTGGAACCAGGAATTGAACCCAGTGACACTGGGCATCTTAACTACTAGGCTGAAGGTCACTTCTCCCCTTGTCAGGTTTTGGTTTGTATAACCTCATATTGAACACTTTTTATATGCTGTTTTATGTTTATGTGTATCTTCCCTAGTGGAGTATTTATCTCTCACTTTCAACCTGCTTTTACAGTCGTTTGAAATGAGGTTCTCTTTAGGCACACACAGTGAAATTTATATTTCTTTTTGACAATCCATTCTTTGTGCTTTTTTTTCTACTTGCTAGGATTAGTTATTTACATTGAATGGGTTTGTTGATATATATTCAAGTTTAGACCTCTAGTTTAAAATTTGTTTCTTTATGTTCCTTCTTGTTTACCTTTTCTTGCTTTCCTTTGGATTCCACTTTATCTATCATACTTTTAAATTCTTTTTTTTTTTTTTTGAATGCTAAAGCTCACTAGCTATCAGGGAAATGCAAATAAAAACAACCACAAGGTTTCACCTGAATCCAGTTAGTATGGCTATCACCCAAAAATCAAAAAGTAGTAAGTGCTAGTGAGGATGTGGCGGCAAAGGTATCCTAACACACCTGTGGTAGGATCACAAACTAGCACAACCACTGTAGAAGATAGTATGGAGATTCCTCAGAAGCCTATAGGTCTACCATATGACCCAGCCATTCAACATCAGGGAATTTACCCAAATGAAATGGAATCAGCATATGGGAGAGTTTTTGTAACCACATGTTTATTACAGCTAAGTTCACAATAGCTAAGACATGGGATCCATCCAGATAGCCATCAGCTGATGATTAGATAAAGAAATGTGATAAACCTGCACTGCAGAACACTACTCAGCCATGAAAAAGGATGAAGTCCTGTCTTTTGCAACAAAAGGGATGCAATTGGGAATCATCACACTTAGTGGAATAAGCCAGACCCCAAAAGACAAATATCATATATTTTCTCTTATATGTAGTAGTTAATATGAATACAAAAAATGTATAGGAACAAAATGGGCATCTTATGATTTGATTATTGTCTTTATCCCCAATTTATACTTCTGTGAAACTGTAGCCTTTACTTTTTTACTTCTTTAATATTACGGTTAGTGGTACAACAAGATTGTGATTATGACTTAGACTGAAATTATGTTTTTGCAAAAATTAAAACAAGAAAGGAAGGTGGAGGGGAATTAAGAGAGATAGTTATATTCTTAGGATTATATCTATGAAATACATGAACTCTGTTTTCTTTATAGCAATAAAATTATAAATTATATTTCCTTGAGTAGATTTTAAGTATTTGCACCAGTGATTACAGTAAACAAGTTATACTTCTGTAATCTGCTTAAATCCAACATTTCACCACTTCAGGTGAAATGTAACAATCTTACCACCATTCAATTCCCATTTCCCTCTACCATTACGTTGTAGTTGTCTTACATATTAAATTTATGCACATTGAGAACCCTAACAGATGAAGATATTATTTTTGTTTTTAACTGTGAAAAACATTTTGAAGAAACCAAGAAAATAGTCTGTTAGATTTATCCTGATGTCTATCATTTTATGGCTCTACCTTTACAATCACTGTTCCCAAGTTTCCCTCTGGTACCATTTCCATCTCACTCGGAACCTTTACCAGCAATTATTCCAGAATGTATCTGCTAGCAACCTGTCCTCTTACAGCTCCTTCATCCAAGAGTATCTTTACTTCATATTCATTTATATTTTCAGCAAAAATAAAATTCCGGATTGACAATTCTTATCATTCAGCATTTTTAAAATGCTGTTCCACTTCTCTCTTTCCTCCAAAGTCAAGAGAAATAAAGAAATTATTCAAGTCACTATTCAGCTACAAGGAATGTCTTATTTTTCAAACTGCCTTTAAGATTTTATCTTTGTTTTTATTTTTCATCCATTTGCGTCTGTTGTGTGGATTTCTTTGTATTCATGCTATTTGAAGTGTGTTACCTTGTTGAATCTGAAGGTTTGCTTTTCCCACAATGACATTTTCATTGCATCTTCAATCATTTTTCCTGCACCATCTTTCTTCTCTCAGGACTCCAGTAATATCATTCTTAGATATTTTGATGTTGCCCCAGAGCTCTGTACCTGATATCCACTTCATTAAAAAACAAAACAAAACAAAACAAAACAAAACCTTTGTTCTTTTTAAATTCAGATCGAATAGCTTATGTTTATCTTCTGGCTTACTGAACTTTCCTCTGTCATTTTGTTCTTCTATTGAACGCACTGGTGAGGTAAGTCTCTGTTGTGTGTGTGTCTTTTAGAATTTAGAACTTATTTCTATTTGATTCTCTTTTCTAAAAGATTATTTGAAAGGCAGAGTGACAAGATAGGGAGAAAGAGGGAGAGAGAGAAATCTATCATCTGATGGTTCACATCCCAAATGGCTGCAATGTCTGGGGCTGGGCTAGTCGAAAGTCAGGAACCAGGAACTCCAGCCATACCTCCTTCCTGGGTGGCAGGAATCCAAGTACGGGGCCCTCCTCTGCTCCTTTCTCAGGCTCCTTAGCAAGCAGCTGAGACTTAAACAGGTACTCTGGTATGGGATGTCAGCTGGCATCCCACATGGTGGCTTAACGCACTGCTCCACAACGCTCACCTCATATTTAGCTCTTTATTCTATTTCTTTGCTCAAATTGCTCTGTCTTTTATGTGTTTCAAGAACCTTCAACCTACTTGCTTTAGGAGCATTTTTATAATAGCTACTAAAAAGGTGTCCTTGATAATTTTGACACTTACAACATCTTGACGCTGCCATCCTTTTCCATGATAATCAAAATTGTTCTTGCTGAGTCATTTGAGATTGTATCTTTGAGTTTTTCTTTTCCTTTCCTTTTTTTTTTTTTTGGCTCATGTTGTGAGTTGTATTGGTATTGTGGTGCCGCAGTTTAGGCCTGCTACATGCAACACCAGCATCCCATATTGGGGCACCCATTTGAGTCCTTACCACTCACCTTCCAATCCAGCTCCTTGCTAATAAGCCTGGGAAGGCAGCAGAGGAAAGCTCAAGTATTTGCTCTAACTGCCACCAGTTAGGCGACCCAGACAGAGTTTCAGGCTACTGGCTTTTCCTGGGCCCAGGCCTGACATCCATGGCTATTCAAGGCAGGAGCTCTCTCTCTGCTAATTAAATAAGTAAGTTACATTGAAACATACATGTTTATGTATCATCAAATGATGACTGGACAAAGATGATGTGTTACATAAACAAGATACAATATTACTAATGAAGTTATAAAAAGAATGAAATCTACTTTCACATGAAACAAATGCCATTTGAGATCATTATACTTAGTAAAATGAATCAATATCCAAAAGGTAAATATATGTTTTCCAAGATTTGTGGGAACTAATATTCAGGGCACAAAAAATGTAATATATATGAGTAAAACAGATATCTTGAGACTTATTCTTTATAAGTCTTGGGACTCTGATCCCGCATGGGAGGCCCAGAAGAAGTTCCTGGCTCCTGGCTCCAAACCAGCTCAGCTCCAATGCTTGCGGTCATTTGGGGGCGTGAACTAGCAGATAGAAGATCTTCTTCTCTTTCTTTCTCTCTGTATATCTGACTTTCCAATAAAAATAAATAAATCTTTAAAAAAACTGTATATATGGATTAAGGACCTAAATATGTACCAAGAAACCACCAAACTATTGGAGGAGAAATAGGAAGCACCCTACACTATATAGGAATTGGGAAAGACTTTTTAGAAAAGTCACCAAAAGCACAGGCAGCTAGAGCCAAAATAAACAAAGGGGACTAACTACATCAGGCTGAGAAGCTTCTGTACAGCAAAGGAGACAATCAGCAAAGTGGAGAAGCAACCAATGGAATGGGAGAAAATCTTTACACACTACACAACTGATAGAAGACAAATATCCAGGATTAACAAAGGGCATCAGAAACCCAGTGACAGCAAAGCAAACCACCCCGTGAAGAAATGGGTGAAGGAAACAAACAGGCATTTTTCAAAAGAACAAATTCAAATGGCTAGTAGACATATGAAAAGATGCTCAGGCTCCCTAGTTGACAGGGAGATATAAATGAAAACTACATTGAGGTTCCACCTAACTCCAGCAAGATTGGCTTACACGCAGAAGTCTACTAACACCTGCTGGCGTGGCTGTGGGGAGAAAGGTACCCTCCTTCACTGTTGATGGGAGTGTAGACTAATACAACCACTATGGAAGTCAATATGGAGAATTCTAAAATAACTGAAAATTGGCCCGCTGTGTGACCCAGCTAGTGCACTTCTGGAAATACATCCAAAAAAAGAAGAAATCTGCATATGAGAAAGGGATTTATAATCTTATATTTATAGCAGCACAGTGTGCAATAGCAAAGACATGGAAACAACCCAGATGTCCATCCAAAGAAGAGTAGATAGAGAAACCATGGTACATCTACTCCATGGAATACTACTCGGCCATTAAAAAGAATGAAATTCTACCATTTGCAACCAAATGGTCCCAACTACAGACCATTATGCTCAGTGAGACAAGTCAATTCCCAAAGGACAAATATCATGTGTTCTCTCTGATATAAAACAACCTTCATGCAAAATGCAAGATCAATAGCCCTTTCAATATTGTTTGTGCTATATCTCAGGGGGCTTGATTCTTTTGTTTTTATTTTCATGCATTCAACAAAACATTTCTTTCTTATTAATCTCCTCACTGATTCATAGCATTGTTTGCTTCAAAAGTCTTTGATTTTCTTTTTCATTTCTTCAGTGACACATTGGTCATTCAGTAGCAGTAGCATGTTATTTAACTTCATGTTGTAAATTCTGTTTTTTGGCTTTCATTTAAAGGGATGTATAGTAACTGTGTAGTAGAGACTATCACATACAGAGTGAAGATACAATGCAGTGTGCATCCCTACTAACAAATCAAATGAAACTGTTGAATGTATCTTGACAATAGGATGCTGGACTATGCCATTGCCCATGCCTGCAATGTCAGGATTCACTTACATAGCAGAATTATGCCTTATGACTGATTGTGAAGGACTGTAGTATTGTAATGATATGGCGGGAATTAGTGTGGGGGTGGGAATCTGGGGAGGGGACAAGGAAAATCCCAGAGCCTATGGAATATATCATGGAATAATAAAATAAATAAATAAAATTTAAAAATGATATATATGCAATCTGTTTCCTTTATGTTAACAATAACATTACATTTTTAATGTATTTTTCATCATGAAGTTGACTGAGTTGGTTTTAGGCTCCAAATTATGACTAAACTTTATGTGTGTGGTTCTAATTTCAGATCTCTAGTGAAAGTCTTGACAATGTGGCTCAGATCTATTCCATGTGTGTGCCATCTATCCCACTGGAAGTTCTCTGCGATTTCTGAGTGCTGGTTTGGGTCAGAGTTGTGTATATGCAGCTTAGAGACATGAACAGGTGTTCTTGGACTTTCCCAAAGCGTTTTCTTTTTTGTATGTCTGGTACCTCAACTCTATGTGGGTTCATTCTTGTTATTACACTTTAAACATTTTTTTACTTCATTAAAAACCTGGAGCATTAGTCATTTCAATTTGCTGCACAGTTCCAACATCAAAACTTGGAAGGACAAAGAGAAACAAAACATTGGGAGTAGGTCCCCTCTTGGGATCATAATTCTGTTGAATAAACAGGAAGTCTTCCTGCCCCAAAGTTGTAGGCATCGGCAGGATTCCACCACTGCTGTGATGAACAATGCCTGCGGACCAGGAATCAGGAGACTGGGGAACAGGGAAACAGGATTTCACTCCAAACTCAGAAAGTGTTAGCAATGCACTGTCAAGTTGTTATAGCCAGAACCAGAGAACTTTACCTGGAGCTCCTCTCTCCACAACTGGGACCCACTTCTGAGTCCATGTCTGGGGAGTCCTGGGGAAACAAACACAGGAAATTCCCTCTAGTTTTGTGATAATTTAACTCTTAAGCCTTTTTCTCAATTCACTTGCTGTTATTTACTTTCTCTAAAACTTTTTTTTTTGGCAATGTTTTAATTTCATCGGCCAGACCAAATTCAGGAACCAGGCACCCCATCCAAGTCTCAGACATGACAGCAAGAATCTTCATCATGGGACCAATATCCCTTGCCTCCCTAGTGCCTTTGGAGGAATCTGAATCAGTGGAATAGCTGGGGCTTGAGCCAAGTTCTCCAATATGGGATGCAGCGGCCTAACATGAAGTGCCACCCTAATATCTCCCCACTTTTGGAATCCTCAAATAGACACTCCATGCAGATTTCACAACATTTTCAGTGACGGGAGAGTAAGATGTGCTTTCTCTGTCTTACCCAGGTCCAGAAACAGAATGCTTTTAAACCATTTTAACATGTACAAAACTTTTCAGGAATATAGCTACATATAAAATCAGGAGATGGTGCAATTTTTTTTAGAATAATACAAGAGCGGAAAGCATGTTGATCATCTGAAGTAACCAAATGCCTTTTGTGGCATTTGGGTTGCTAACAGAGCACATCTGATTGTATATTTTTGCATTCCCTGATGATTTCAGATACACATGCCTTCTTCTTGATGCCCTACTTCCTGGCTTTGCTTAAGGCATAAAACTTTCCTGGGTTCATAGCTTTATGGATCCAGAAAAGTATCTGTTTCATTTTTGCCCATCTATCTGTGGTTTAAACCCCTCATTGCACATTGGAGTTGCCTGGAGACTTTTTAAACACCATAAACTCTCTGCCTTCAGAGTGTGATTTGACTGAAGGGTATGGCAACGCCTCTATGCTGATAAAGACTTATAGGATGATGCCTGTGAGAAGCTGGGGTTGTGTGCAGTGCCCAGGATTTCACAACCTTCCTGCTGTAGGTTATGCTGGGAATAGGGGGAGTGTCCCTGGGAAGCAGGGATTCAGCAGTTCTGAGAAGGAAGCCCAGTCAGCTCTGATCATCAGGGATGTTTGGTTGATACTGTCTGGTTCCAATCCCTTCCCAGTACTTAATGTAACTTCCACTGTGAATTTAAACTCGACTCTAGTGGCCATTCTGACCTGAACTCTTAATAAGGTGCTAACTCCAATGTCAGCCCCAGATCGAATCCTAAAGTTTACTGTAATTCCCACCCTATGTGACTCCCTCCAGTTTTGACTCTCAAATCCATTCATTTACATCCCTAGGGAAAGGGTCCCATTTTAAACCCTAATTCTTCCATCTTTTCTCTATCCCAATCTCCATCAGCTTGTTTCATGTTTCACGGGAATATTTCATATTATAGGGTGTATAGTCTGCTGGAATCCTAGCTCCATCACAAATTGTTTAATCGCTAATACTCATTGTCCTTGCCTGTAGAATAGTGATAGCAACACATGCCTTCAAGGATGTTTCAAAGAATTAGGAAAGTAATATCTGGGAGGCAATAAAGAGGGTTAACAGAAGCAATAAATATTCTTGAAACTTGTGTGATGGATCCATGCTAGGTTTCCAGTCCCAAAAATGTCAGTCTCAATTCCTGCTTTCCTAAGACTTATTTGGAGCCCATTACGTAGCTCAATTGGTTAAGCCTCCACCTTCAAGCACCAGGATCCCATATGGTGCCGGTTCATGTCCAGCTGCTCCACTTCCCATCTAGCTCCCTGCTTGTGACCTGGGAAGGCAATAGAGGATGGCCCAAATCCTTGGGACCCTACACCCAAGTGGGAGACCTGGAAGAAGCTTCTTGTTTCTGGCTTCAGATCGACCCAGCTCTGGCCATTGCTGCCATTAGCGAGTGAATCTATAGATAGAAGATCTTTCTGTCTCTCCTGTCTGTAAGTCTGACTTTCCAATAAAAACAAAAACAAACAAAAAACTTACTTGACAATGTTGTGAAGGTTAAATAAGAATCTTACCTAAATATAGTGAGAAAACTTGAAAGAGTGGTTAAGTGAAATTTCTAGTCTCTTTCTCTTCTACCTATGAATGAAAATTAAGAAAGTAAGTTAAAAAAATCACACCTTTAATTTGAAAATTTCTGTGATTGTGTGTGCACTAGAGAGCTATTATCAATAGATTTTCGATATGCGCTTTGACTTCACTTATAAAACTGCCATGGTTGGTTATATACATTTTTTTTTTCTGAAGAACTTTCCTTTGGGTTGGTCATTCTTTTTCCTCAGTCTTTAGGATTTATTGAAAGTCCACATTTTTCTGCTCTCCAAGAAGCAAAAGCCTGTGTGTAGATCTCAGTTTTATTCTCTTCAATCTTTGAGAAAACAGAATGATGGATTTTTATGACAGCTCCTTTTCATGGATTCTTTAGCTTGCATCGGCCCTTTTGCAGAAGTAGGACATAACCTGCTTTGTGTAAATTATTAACAAGGATTAAAATAAAAAGGAAATAATATTCTTAACCTAATTTTAAAAATTGTTCCATTCTTAGCAGAATGGAAATTAGTGGAAATGCATTTCTTGATGAGAAATGAGAAAAGTGGAATTGATTGTATATGAAAGAAATATTACACTAAATATACATGCTGTTGGATTCAGGGGGACTAATGTTTAGCACAAGCAAATGTTTTATCAAAACTGAGATTCGGAGTTTGGTGTTGAGATTAATGGTTTAGATGCCTGTATCTCACATGGGAATGCCTGGCTTCAAACCGTGACTCCAGCATCCTGCTAGAGCAAGGAGGCATCAATGGTGACTCAGGTAACAGGCTTCCTGCTGCCCACGTGGGAGACTTGGATTGTATTCTGCTCCTCTGGCCCAGCTCAGCATCAGCACCTGTGGGCATCTGCAGACTGAGTCAGGCAGCGGGTGCAATGTCTCTCTCTTTATCTTTGTCTCTGTGTCTTTGTCTATCTTTATCTCTGTGTTGTATCGTTTCTCTGCCTCTTGAATAAATAACTGAAAACCAGATGACAGATGTGTAAGAATATGTGTGCATATGTTTGTGCAAATTATGCTTTAGAACTATTGTTAATGGAAGCTAAGATTAAAACTTCCTTACCGAGACATATGACATGATTCGAACTCCAATAAAATGAATAAGAACTTATGAATCACTTTCAAATTGAAAAAAAAATATTATCTATGCTGAGTAATCCCTGTTTCCTCCAACTTTTTTTTTTTTTGGGTGTGCAAGAAAAATCATACCTCACCACCCTCCTCCCCTAACACCCCCGCCCTCCTGAGCTTCTCTTTTGTGGGAAAATTATTCCTGCTCTTTGTCTCTTTTTGGTGTTGCTTGTTCTTTCTCTTCCTTTGGATTGGCATCTATTACAAGAACATGTTAGTTTCAGTCTGGGAAAATTGAAAGTAGAGTAAAATAAAAAAAAATTCACTAAAAGAACTCAAGATCTTTCAGCCAAATTTTTCCATTGATTCTCCGTATCAGCTAATCACACTGACTCCTGCCTGTAACCACGTTTCAGCATGAGTGGAACTGTAAAGCAGGGAACAAAACAAGTAAAGTTGCAAATCTTACGTAGAATGTAAGAGTATCATTTATGCACAGCTGCCAAAATGTACACAGAGCGCAACACACCTGCATCCTGTTGTCATTCTTAGATTTGCTATTTGTGCTAAAATAACAGTAAGGCATCTTGTTTTGTTTCTTGTTTTTTTTTTTTTTTTTTTTTTTTTTTTTTTTTTTAAAGATTTATTTTATTTTTATTACAAAGTCAGATATACTGAGAGGAGGAGAGATAGACAGGAAGTGGAGCTGCCAGGATTAGAACCAGCAGCCATATGGGATCAAGGCAAGGACCTTAGCCACTAGGCCACGCTGCCAAGCCCTCTTGTTTTTTTTTTTTAAATTTTCTCTGGAAAGTCAGATTTACAGAGAGACAGGAGAGACAGAAAAATCTTCTATTCATTAGTCATTGCCTAAGTGGTTACAACAGTTGGAGCTGAGCTGATCCAAAGCCTGGAGCCAGGAGCCTCCCCTGGGTCTCCCACGTGGGTGCAGCAGCCCAAGGCCTTGGGCCGTCCTCAACTGCTTTCCCAGGCCACAAGCAGGCAGCTGGATGGGTCGTGGAGCAGCCAGGACATGAATTGGTGCCTGTGTGGGATCCCAGCAGTTGCAAGGCAAGGATTTAGCCATTGAACCATCGCTCCGGGTCTGGCTTCATGTTTTCTTTTCCTGTTGGTTTGGGTAAAATGCAGTGGAGGTTTTGTACTTTCTTGCTGTGCTTTGTCATCCAATGCACAGAGCATTTCAGTCTAGTCATTCCTTACGCTTCTAAGTTCCACATCCCGGAAGGGGAGTGGAGGCTTGTCTTTACCGGTAACATAGGTCCATGGTGTGGTCGAGTGTGTTCCTTTCACCTGGGAGATAATCACATCAAATGTTGAGTGCTGTTCAAAGCCTGTGGGGGAACAAACATCACAATAAAGAGAACCGTGCAATGGGTGTGTCACGCAGACCAAGACAAGTGGGAAAGCACTTCTCCCAGAGCCAGGGCCTGGCATGTGAGCCTGCGATGTGGGATGTAGGAGGCCAAGGGTGAGGAGCTTGGCAGGAAAGTTCTTCAGACACAACCATGTCCATGGCGGAGTTGGCTTCCTGGAAATGTCTGGAACAGAATAGTCTAGCTAAAATCAGGGAGTGACCATCAGTCACAGTCTTATTATCATAATTTATCACAAAGCACAAATGCCACCCAAAAGGGAGCTATGCACAGCCATAGGCCAGGTACTGTCTTAACAAACACCCGTAAGAGAGAGCAAGGAACTTCAAAGCCTGCACTGGGACGGAGGAATGAGGAAAAGCTATAGGGGGTGAGGGGGCAGAGGCATTGTAAAGACTGGAGCTCCCAGCCCTGTGCTGCCCCAGTGACTTCTGCCTTTCTACATGGCAGCCCTGCCCAGGCTCAGAACCAAAACAACTCACAACACACTGGACATCAGTCACCCCTCACTGCAAACAGGTGGGATAGGGCCAGTCTTGGCATCCTAAACAGCACCTGGTCTGGGCAAACTGCTGTATAGCCTGCAGATGTGCCTGCAACACGTTGGCTTTAGCCTGTCTCACTGGCCTTCTGCCTGGTCAGCTCATTCTTCTTCCACTAGTGCTCCACAGGCAGGCAGGCAGGAGGCCCTGGGAACCATGGGCAGCAGCCCTGCTCCCTTCCAGCCCATTTGTGCACCGTCTGACTCTGCATCAGGAATTTTCTGCTCCAGGAATAGCCATATCCCTTAGCCAGATAGTTGCAGGAGGCTGGCACCTCTGATGGTCTCATTCCATGAAAGTAACAAGTCGTGGCCTGATGTCACTGCAAGCTGCCAACCTTGAAGCTTTTGTGCATCCCAAGCTGATCTGGGTTTTGCACCTGTCCTCGCAGACTGATCGCCTTTGTAGCTCCAGTTTTTTCCTGTTCACTTATGACCATACCCACTCTGAGTGCACCTGGGTTCAAGCAGTGAATGTCCCCTTTACTCCATCATGTCAGAAGTAGGGTTGGGAGTGACATTCTGTCTTCCTACAGGCAGCAGCTGTTGGCAGTGCCCTCCTTCCTCCACCAATCCCTTGGCATTCATTTTTTTCTTACAGCCAACCCCTGAAGAACAGATAGAGAAATAGGGGTTTCGTGCTCAAGCGGCCTGGTCCTTGCTTGAATTAATTTTTAGTCATGCAGGAAGAGGCTTGTATCCTACCCCGGACACTCTGATACCTCACTAAGGACTATCAGTTCAGGAACCAAGGACTATATCCCAACTGCCAAGGAGATCACAGGGAAGTGGAATGCCCCTGTAGGCTGAGAACTCTGAGGTAAACCATTCCTTACTGGATCTCCCTCACGGGATGGAAGAAGCCCAGAACCCTCCTCACAGGGTCTAATGTCATCGGAACAACAGCCAGGAGCCCTGAGCGGTCCTCAGAAACAGAACAGTAAACTTCCTTTGGGACTCAGGAGACTTCCTTTGGGACTCTGGTCCTTACTTAGTTCCAACTTTGGCTCCCCACCCTCTCTTGCAATGACCATCAGAGCCCCCAAAATTAGATCAGATAGACAGACAGAGACCGATAAGGAAAGTTTAAAACAGACAGGAAAAAGTCAGACTGGACTACCATATACCTTACTAGGTAGGACACAAAGATCAATTACTTCTCACTAAGGTATTGAGGATTTCTCTGCACACCCCTCCTAAAAGTGTTCTCAATGATTAACATATGGCTTATTAGAGTTATAAACCTGTTTGGGCTATCCTAAAATTCGCGAAGTTCAGTAAAAATCATGCTTGATACTATAAGCTGCTAAATAAAAAAATGAAAATAGATGCAAGACAGCTGAACAGTATCCTATAACCATTCTAAGGTTTATAGCAGCCAGTTGTGTATAAACTAAAATTGAGATGTCAATGAAGTAGTTATAGGATGTGGTTAAAAACTTGCATTTTCTAACACATTGGTCACTCAATACCATGTCAATTAACTTCATGATGTTGTAAATTTCCCTGTTTCTTCTTGCTCCCGATGTTGTGTTGTGGCTTTTCATCGGAGGGGATGATATTTTGCCAGCTCTACTTTCAGACTAAGGATGGTCTCCCAATGAAACTGTTGAATTTATCTGGACAATAAGATGCTGGACTGTCTGCATGGTCCATGCCCGCAATGAAGGAATTGTGACTGGTTATGAGCTGTACTACTGTAACAATATGGAGGAATTCAATATGTGGGGAGGGGTTGGGGGAATTCAATATGTGGGAGTGGTTGGGGGAATCCCAGAGCCTATGGAACTGTGTCATAAAATGAAATAATAAAAAAAATTTTTCAGTCATGATTTGCAGAATCCCCCAGTGGTATTGAACTCTGTTTGCCCATGGTGGGTATCCCTGCTTGATAGCACTTCTTTTTATCAGCTTCTATCTCTTCCCCTTTCTCATGCTTCTAGTGTTTTCTAGGACCCTCTTTCTTTCTATCTATCTTTCTTTTTCTTTTTTTTGTTTTTGTTTCAGTTTTCTTTCTTTTTTATTTTACATTTTTAAAATTTTGAATTTTATGGTACGATTCCATAGGACTGGGACCCTCTTTCAAATAAACTCCTTGTATTGGAATCTTTATCCCAGAGTCTGCTGTAGAGCGGGACTCATGACAACACATTCCAGGCACTCAATAGGCAAATGGGTTAATGCGCCAAAGCCTCTATCTGTATGGCCGATGGGATTTCTGCCCTGGGAGAGGTTGTAGCTTAGGGGCTTGGAGGAGTCTTGGCGAAGCTGTCATCTTTCTGCGCAGAAAGAAGCAGCCTTCTGACAAGGAGACCCAGAAAAGGAGCTAAGAGAACATGTGCAAAAGAAATAGAGGGACTGCAGGAGAAGCGAAGCTCACAGGTTGGTTATGAAATCACTCCATCTCTCAGGCCAGCATTTTGCCTTTTATTGGCGCTGTCGGCCAGGTTCCAGTGCACGGAGTGATTTTCCATCACATCCTATATAGTTCACAGCAGAGCCAAAAATAATACTGGCTACTTGAACCCTGAAGTGTTTTATTATTAAATGCGTTCGATCAAAATTGTCTATGAAGTCGTTGTCGTTACCCTCTGAGCAGCATTCTCGTCAGGCTCTCTTGTGGTGGATTGGCACTGCGTCTGTATTTCTTTGTTACTAGAAGGAAATGAGTCACAAAGAGGACATGCTAAAGACACCAGCTGCTGGCTGAGGAGTCCTGGAAGAAAATGTTCCTGACAGTTCTCCTCCTCTGCTCAGCCTGGAGTAGCTCTTCATCACAGCGCAGGCTCAGCCTCTCCAGTCCCTCTGATGTGTATTTGTAAGAACTCGCTAAAGGCCGTTTGTGAAAGGCGGTTTGACCACATTACACATTGTCAAAGTAAAAGGAGGATGTGACACTGAGTCTTTAATGTGGCTGAGCAAAATACAAATTTTTAGGGCATAATAACTAAGAGTTTAATATAGAGGAGCAGGTGAAAAATGAGGTGCCATCTCCAAGGAGGTGCCCTGCCAGGAAGACTCTGAATTCCACATCCTCCTGACAGAGAGGCCTGGAGGTGGAGTTGAAGGAATAGGATAGCTCAAGATGGAGGATCTAGAGCTGGGGTCTAGACATGTTGATGAAGGGAAGAGAGATAGTGGAAGAGAGGGGACCCCTAGACAGACAGCATACAACTTGCTGAGGGGACTGTGACTGGCAGAGTGCTTAGCAGTTTGGAAATCTAGATAATAAAATGTGGATGTTGAGCCAGCTAAGGTGTGACAAAAGGAAGTGAGTAATATTTAATGATCCACAGAGACTCACAATAATATCTCGCAGTTTCAGGAATGACTAAAGCGACCATTACTTGTCAGACTACACAGGTAAATTCAGGGCCAACACCATGGTGTAGTAGGCTAAGTCTTGACCTGTGGTGCTGGCCTCCTATATGGGTACCAGTTCATGTCCTGGCTGCTCCACTTCTTTTTTTCTTTTTTGGAAAGGCAGATAAAAGGAGAGGAGGAGAGACAGAGAGGAAGATCTTCCATTCATTGATTCACTCCCCAAGAGGCCACAACGGCCAGAGCTGAGCCAGTCCAAAGCCAGGAGTTAGGAGCCTCTTTCAGGTCTCCCACGTGGTTGCAGAGTCCCAAGGCTTTGGGCCATCCTCAACTGCTTTCTCAGGCCACAAACAAGGAGCTGGATAGGAAGCAGGGCCACCAGGATTAGAACTGGTGCACATAAGGCAAGTACTTTAGCCCTAGGCTACAGCGCCAGGCCTGGCTGCTCCACTTCTGATACAACTCCCTGCTTATGACCTGGGAACTCAGCGGAAGAATGGCCCAAGTCCTTGGGCTCCTACACTCACAAGGGAAACCTGGAAAAAGCTCCTGACTCCTGCCTTTGGCTCCTGCCTTTGGCTCCTGGCTCCTGACTCAGCTCCAGCCATTGTTGCTATTTGGGAAGTAGATAAGCATATGGAAGACCTCTCTCTCTCTCTCTCTCTCTCTCTCTCTCTCTCTCATCTTTCAAATAAATATAAAATAAATCTTCATTTTTAAGAAGTAAGTTCAGCAGTCAAGAGCTCTAAGCATGAAGTATTCACTGAGGGCAAAGACCTCAGACTCTAGAACCAGAACCAGAACCAGAACCAGAAAAAAAATCAGCAATATAGTAGGCAAAGGACTTGTTCCAGCTGCTGAACTAAGCTAAGGACAAGACTGACCCTAAAGCTAAATACAGGAAGTTGAAACTGGTTTTGTTTTAAAGTTGATTGGTTGATGTATTTGAAAGGCAGGGTGACACAGAGAGGAAGAGGTGTCTTCTGTCCCATGGTCCATGTCCATAGTAGCCAAGGCTGGAATGAAAGCAGCCAGGAACGCTATCAGATCTCCCATGTGGGTGGCAGAACCCAAAGCCTTTGGGCCATCAACCACTACTACCAGGCCATGGGCAGGAAGCTGCCTCAGAGGCACGGAGTGGATACAATTCAAAACAGGCACTCCAAAATGGGATGTGAGTGTTCCAGGATGGGCTAACGTGCTGTGCTACAACACCCAACTCGTGGAAGTTGAAACTGTTTACTTAAATTTAGCAGAGCATATTAGTCCACTAGGAAATGAGGGGGCAGCTACAAAGGCAGATCTGTCAGGTTACACCACGAGTGATCCCCAGAAGAGAAAACATCCATTTTTAAGAAGTATAGGGAAAGAGAATGAGGATAATGAGATGTTGGGGCCAGAGTCATGGTACAGCATCCTAAGCTTCCACCTGTGAGCCAGTATCCCATATGAGCTCCTATTTTGAGTCCTGACTAGTCCACTTCCAATCCAACTTCCAGCTGATGCACCTGGGAAGTTAGCAGAAGATGACCCAAGTGCTTGGGCACCTGCCAACCATGCAGGAGATGCAGATGGAGCTCTAGACTCCTGGATTTTGCCTGCTTCACCTCAACTGTTGCAGCCATTTGGGGAGTAAACTACTAGATGGAAGATTCTCTCCCCTTTCTCCTCTCCTCCTTTGACTTTCTGTATCTACCTGTCATATAAAAAACTGGATCTTAAAAATGAGATCTTAGGAAAATAGAGGGTTAAATGGAAAAAGTTCTGGGAGGAGAACATAACTATTAGAAATCAGGTTCTACAGGAATCCTGAGGGACTCGGAACACCAGTGCTGGCAAGCACGTGACGCCACAGGAATGCTCACTCAGTGCTGGCAGAACTACAAAATGGTACAGCTACCTTGGAGGGCAGTCTGGTGGTTCCTTGCAAAACTAAACATACTCTCTAAACATTCTTAAACTAAACATTCTTATCATATGATCCAGCAATTGTACTATGTAATATGTACCCAAGGGAATTGTAAATTACATCTAAACAAAAACCTGCACACCGTTATTTATAGCAGTGTTAATCGTAATGCAGAACTTGGAAGCAAGCAAGTCATCCTTCAGTAGGTGAACAATAAATAAACTGTGGTACTTCCTCGCAATGGAAGAATAGCACGAAGAACAGCTAGACATGGAGGATATTTAAATGCATCTCATCAAGTGAAAGAAGAAAATCCAGAAAAGCTATCTATTGTCTGATTTCAAGTATGCTACACCCTAAAAGACAAAACTACGGAGGCAGTAACCAGTTGTTGCCAAGGGGTAGGTAGGGGTGGGGTGTGTTGGGTGAAAGGTGGAGGCTGTGGATGAAAGGTGGTATAAGCATTCCTTCCATATGGTACATGAACACATGCATGTCCTTGCACAGTTGTCCAAATCTACAGGCTGAACTTATAGGACACCAAGAGAAAGCCCTAATATAAACAATGTACTTTTGGGTAATGGCGTGTGAATGATGCAGGTTCTTCCATTGTAACAAATGTACCACTTGGGTGTGGGGCAGGTTGATGATGGGGCAAGTTGTGGGTATGTGGCAGCAGAGGGTGTGTGGGAAATCTCTGTAGCTTCTGCTCCATTTTGCTGTGAACCTAAACTGTTCTAGGAAGTGGTCTTTTCTAAGAGAACGCATGACACAGTTTGGGGGCAAGGCATCTTAAAAACCGTACCCCTGGCCAGGCAGACAACCCTTAGGAGCCTGGAAAACGGAAGAAGAGACTTGGGATCTGCCACCAGTCTGATAAAAAGACCTGGTCCCCTGTGATGTGGGATTGGCAGCGAGATGCTAAGACTATGGAAACACACACACACACATGCATGCACACGCCAAGATTCTGAGAAGAAATGGAATAGAAGAGCAATAACAAGGGACGGAAGCTGGCCCCAACTCCCTCAGAAGTGCACCCCAAAGCTCCATCTTGTAGGATGGATTCGGACAGATGGGGTGAGGGACAGAGTGTCAGGTCTTCCAGAGGTACCACTGTACTCTCCAGCTCCCACTGGTCTCCTGACATCTGAGTCCCAAAGGCCAGGGACTCCTATGATATGAATGTTAGATCTTTTGGTATAGTCCCATCCGTCCCCAGAGTTCTGTTCTGTTTTGTTTTTTTCTAGTCTATTTTTCTTTTTTCTTGTTGTGCCTGTTAAGAACTGTGCCTGACAGAAGTGAGTCACAAACAAAATTCCTTACAGGTCAAAACAACAGATACCTAAATAAATAAATCATTATGTTAAAACCCAAAGCTGACCCATAGGAGGGAGGTGACCAATGTCTATCACGTCAAAAACCAAGTCGTTACTGATCTGATTAACATAGTTCAGTGAAATATCAATAGGAGGAGAAGGACATAAAAGTCACAGGTGGGGCCCGGCGGCGTGGCCTAGCGGCTAAAGTCCTCGCCTTGAAAGCCTCAGGATCCCATATGGGCGCCGGTTCTAATCCTGGCAGCTCCACTTCCCATCCAGCTCCCTGCTTGTGGCCTGGGAAAGCAGTTGAGGATGGCCCAGTGCATTGGGACCCTGCACCCGCGTGGGAGACCTGGAGGAGGTTCCAGGTTCCCAGCTTCGGATCGGCGCGCATCGGCCCGTTGCGGCTCACTTGGGGAGTGAATCATCGGATGGAAGATCTTCCTCTCTGTCTCTCCTCCTCTGTGTATATCTGGCTGTAATCAAATGAATAAATCTTTAAAAAAAAAAAGTCACAGGTGGACATAGCACAGCTCAGGAAAATCCATTTTTTGACTTGTTTTCTATACCATTTTCAAAGGAAGGTTAAATATGGTTAAACTGTAGTATACAAAAAATGAAAAATTTGCCAAGAAACTCTGCATATACTTTTGGCCAGTGCTCAGTTCCATCTTATCAAGTTCATGAATGACTTTGGTCTCCTGATTCTTGGTCTGGAGGAGGCTTGACGTGTGGACAACAAGCCTGTGCCCAGCCTCCATGGCCTCCTGCACCACCTGCCTGGAACGTGAGCAGGTCTAGATCTGGCAAAGTCAGAATGAAGGTCACGACCTCATGTAAAGTCAGACTTGCAGGAGCCAAGACACAGGGGAGCACCTCTACCCAGATCCCAAGAGCCTCTGAGGAAAGCCAGGGTCAAAGGTGCTGTGTTATTTAATGAAAGACTGAGATACTCAGTGTATGGACTCACGAGTTTTTGTTTGTTTGTTTGTTGATAATAAGTGCCTTTGGTCATAACCAATGCAGCGACATGGAAGTGTGAGTAAGGAAGAGGGGAAAGTTAGCACTGGAAATGGTGTGAATTCGGTCACGTAGATGTGAACCAACTTTGAAATGCCTAGAGAAGATGTTCAGGGCAAGGATGGGAAGGGGCACATTGTGCCTGCTTTGCAGACCCCAGCAGTTCTATCTTTACTCTGGGGCTCAGGTCCACACATAACTGTTAGACTTCAGCATGCACCACCTGCCCTTTCTGGATTGTGGCTCAGCATGCCAAGTGGGGAAGGGAAGACTTGGAAGGTTGCTATAGTTCTCAAGATGCCTGTGTCTGCAAGCCTGCAGAAGCCAGAGGGAGAGAGCGTCAGCTGGTGAAGTCACAATGCCATCTGGAATATGATGCCAAGTCTACAAATAAGCACAACACAGACACAGAAAAAAGGCATGCGTAGCTTAAAGACCTGGTCGCATTGGAATGGCACGTGGTGCAGCGGGCTAACCTGCCGCTTATGACACCCGCATCCCTGATCACAGGATGGATTCGAGTCCTCGCTGCTCTGCTTCTGATCTAGCTGCTTGCTAATGTAGTTGACAGAGCAACAGAAGATGGCCCAAGTGTGTGGACCCCTGCAATGATGTGGGAGGCGTGAAGAAGCTCCAGACTTCTGGCTTCAGTCGGGACCGTCCCTAGTCTTTGGGTCATTTGGGGAGTGAACTAGAAGTGGAAGATCTCTTTGTCTCTTCCTCTCTGCCACTCTGCCTGTCAAATCAATCATTTTTTTAAAATACAAATGACACAACCACGTTGTCTTCAAAGAAGGAAAACAAGAGGTCTGATAAGTCTCCAGGGAGTATGCCACAGGGAAAACTGCCCCAGCACCTGCAAACAGAACTCACATCCACTTCGTCAGTTGTTCCCTTCTCTGCTGTGTGATCACAGTGGTTACTGGGCACTTTCTGGATGCCAGGCACTTCCAGGTGCTACAGATACAAGCCACATAAGACCCTGCCTGTTGTCAAAGTTTCTCTGAGGTCATAGGTCCAGAGGGCTTCTGGTAAAGCCTCCTGTGGTAAGGGCTCTGCCCAGAGCATCCTGGGGCACACTGGTATCCCCCTCCGAAACCTCCCCAAACTCCTTCAACTGCCCACCGACAGATCTTTTCTTTTTAATTCCTTGCATATTAAATTTTTATCATTATATTTTGGCAATCTTTACATTGTTAATTAGGGTAAAAAGGTACAAGGGCTATGGGAAAGTGGGTAAGATCACCATTTCCCTATTGTTTCCTTCATATATCCGAGGTAAAGGGAATATTGAGGGAGAAGCCCCACCCAGTCTCCCACCCACCCCAGGTCCCGGATGTGGGGCATGCTCCGAGGGTCTTGTTCAAGTGGTTTTGATAGTTCAACAGTTCTGAATTGCTGACACTCTCACCACTCCAAGCACGATGAGGTCGTTGGAGAATCCACTGATTGACATAATCCATTATAGAGTCTCTGTTTGCCCAGTATTTTCACTGCCAACATATAGCTGAGGTGGTTGATTGACTTGTTCTGTCCTCTGTCTTTTCATGGTTAGGGTTCTGAGTCTGGAAGCTCGATTGGGGGGATCCCCAAAGAAACTTTGTCTGAGGTGTTCCCAGACCAGATTCTTATATGTTCTAGCAAGCACAGGGCCCAGCACAGTCCATCGCCCCAATCAGCTGGTGGTTGCAACTGCTAGGTTGGTTCTGTTTTCAGACCCGACTTCCACCGGAACCAATGAGTGTTGCAGTCCATCCTGGCCCTGCCCATCACATCCTCGGCCCTCACATAAACCAGTGGGAGCTGCAGCCCAGTCAGAGCGACCCACAATAACCCCCACCAGGCCCGCCCCTACCCTGGTTTGCCAGTATGTGTAGCAGACTAGTCCAGTATGCCCCATATCCCATCTGGCTCTCGTAAATATCAAAGGGCTTAGTTCCATCTAAGCAGCTCAGCTATCCAGCCCTCATAGATGTTGTTGAGTGCCTCTCTGTCCAGCCACCCCAGTCCCCAGTCCTAGTTATTTTGTGCCCTCCCACGGGAATGGTAACCCAAGAGGGAGGAGCCCACTATTTCCCTCCCAGGTCTCTCTCACTCCCAGATTATGTACTCTCCAGGTGGCTCTGTGGTTAGACTTGACAGTATTAGCCTCTAGTGCCAGCTTCTGCTATGGGTAGTCCCCAATAGCTCTCACCCACTCTAATTTTGTTTGCACCAGTAGGAATAGTCCGCCCATCCTGGCTCTTCCATGACCCGGTCCACATGAGGCGCACAGGTGCTGCAGCCCCTGCCTATTCTGGTCTGTCCCCATCCCAGCTCACGCTCTCCAGCGGGAGCAGCTATCCAGCAAGGGAACCACCCCTTATTCCCCTGTGGGCTCTGCCCCTCCCTTCCTGATTCTCACGTGTGCTGGTTGGGTGCTGCGGTCCCATCTGGCACAGGCAGCCTCACCTTGGCATTCTGTGTTGTGTATTGCTTTTGTTGCAACCGAACCTGGCCCGACCTACACTCCCACCGTCAGATCTTATGCACACATGGTCTATAAGAGCTGGAGGACTCCAGGCACTGGCCTTCTCACCTGCTCTGTCCTACCTGTGGGTACCATGCCAGGCCGCTCCCTCCTGACCCTGGGGTTGGCACAGGAGCCTTCACCACAGTGCCTTCCCTGGGATTCTGGAGCTGGGATTGATCCAGAAGTCAATGTCATTTATATTCCCTCATTTTCTAAGACTTGGAGCCCAGTTACAGAAAGATGACAGAGGATTAAGAGGGATCACAGTTGGGCAGGTGTTTGGTGCAACATTTAAATTGCCACTTGGAAGGCCTACATCT
The DNA here is from genome assembly GCF_030435755.1 of Ochotona princeps. Classification (NCBI taxonomy): domain Eukaryota; kingdom Metazoa; phylum Chordata; class Mammalia; order Lagomorpha; family Ochotonidae; genus Ochotona; species Ochotona princeps. The sequence continues at coordinate 9,725,653 of NC_080843.1, read as the reverse complement.
CATGTTGGAAAACCTGGCCTCTCCTCTGATTACGGCTTCCTGCTAAGGCAGAAACTGGAAGGCAGTGGATTATCGCTATAGCACTTGGCTTCCTGCCACCCACATGGAAGACCCTGGCACCACAGGCAACAGTTTTACCCACTATGCCCCAGCACAGCCCCAGTGCTCACATTCTGTGTGCCAGGATTGAAGAGTTGAATACATAATTGTTCTTCCTCATTGAATCTGTGCTTGTTGTCTCTTCAGGTATGGTATAAGCTTCTTGAAGACAGAGGATGTCGTCTTTTTTGTGTTTCCTTTTTTATTTTCTGTCCCTTGTGGTTCCACTCCCTTTTCTAGGTACACCACTTAGCAGGTGTTTAATCTTGAAGTGACAGCCAGAATCTTGACCTAACCGCCACCCCCCCGCCCCTGCAAGCAATTAGAAAGAGCAGTGGCCATAGTACTGAAGAGACCCCTGGCTGTGTGGGGCATCTGAGTACCCGGATGGTTGAAAAATCCAAGGAGGGTCCCTGGGAAGGAAGGCATATGGGAATGCTAGGGCAGTGGCTGTTTACTACTAGTTGATTTTTTTATTTTAGCAATTAATATACAACTTATAGCTGCAAACACCAGTTGAATGCCCTCTGAGAAGAGTGAACATTTTGAAAAAATATTATTAAAAACTTTATCATCCCCTCCTTTTATTAATAAGAACCCACTGAGGCCCATGATGCAAAAGTCTGCTCCCAGAGCTGTACAGCCATGGGGCCCGAGGTCAGTGGCTGAGGTTTTGCATGCCCAGTCCACTGGGCAGCTCATGGCATGTTGTTGCTCCGCCTCCTTCCCCCTGCCCCCACATGATCCATTCTACCAATTTTGCCTCATTCCCCTTTGGGTGCTTTGATTTCAGCAAGCAGCACCTGCTCTCACCTTCGGCGAAGCACACTCTGGTTCCTCTATCCTGCTTGGCTGCAGGTGAAGGCCCACAGCTCCAGGGCAGCTGGGGCAGCAAGGCGAGCCCTCTCGGCCAAGGCCTCTTTCTTTGAGGCCTGCAGCTCAGAGTCACCAGGCACAGCCATGTGGCTGGCTGTGGGACCTGGCCTCGCTCACTTCCTTGGTGAACGTCTTCTACTGCCTTTTCTGCTCAGCCTACAACCAGTCCTTAGCAATTCACTTCCTTGCCCATGTATGTTCTGCATTAGTTGCCCAGGCTGTCATAACCAGGTAGTGCAAATTGAGGTTTTGGGAGACTAAAATGTGGAGAAATTCTTAAAGAATAGAAGCGGGGGAGATGACACACTGGCTCAACTGGCTAATCCTCTGCCTACAAGTGACAGCAATCCATACGGGTTTTAGTTTGTGTCCCAGTTGTTCCACTTCCCATTCAGCCCCCTGCCTGTGGCATGGAAAAACAGCAAAGGAGGGCTCAAAGCCTTGGGACCTTGTACGCATGTGGGAGACCCAGAAATGGATCCTGGTTCCTGGCTTTGGATCAGCTCAGCTCTGGCCATGCAGCCATTTGGGAAGTGAACCAATAGATGGAAGATCTTTGTCTCTTTCTCTCCTTCTTTCTGTAATTCTGCCTTTCCCATAATAATAAAACATTTTTTAAAAGAAGAACAGAGGTGTGTTCTCCCATTTGTAGTCATATGGAGAGTGAGCCAAACAGATAAAATTATCTTTTTCTGTCTCTCTGTAACTGTCTTCCAATTTGGCTGTAGGACTAGAAACAAATATAATTACTTCCGGGGACCTACGGATTTTCAACATGTGTGTTTTGCTTTCCTATTGTGAAGGTTATATTCGCTTTGATAAGCACCTATTTTGAATTGCAAACTATGCACCCTTAACTATTGTTTTGTATGAGTCAAATGAGTCATTAAAATCACAATAAGTCAACCATTCAGCAGTCATGAATGTAGGCTCTGATGTCAGCATGTTTAGGATATGGCCAGGCCTTGTCACTCACCAGCTCTGTGAACTCCTTCTCCTTTGGAGAGATGAGGACAGGACCTAATTCGGAAGCACCTCCCACACACTTGCTCAGATAAAACTATTGGGCCCAGCGTGATAGCTTAGCAGTTAAAGTCCTCGCCTTGAATGTACCGGGATCCAATGTGGGCGCCAGTTCTAATCCCGGCAGCCCTGCTTCCCATCCAGTTCCCAGCTTGTGGCCTGGCAAAGCAGTTGAGAACGGCCCAAAGCTTTGGGACCCTGCACCCACGTAGGAGACCTGGAAGAAGCTCCTGGCTCCTGGCTCCTGGCTCCTGGCTTCGGATTGGCTCCTGGCTCCTGGCTTCAAATTGGCTCAGCTCCATCCGTTGTGGCTGCTTGGGGAATGAAACATCGGATGGCAGATCTTCCTCTCTGTCTCTCCTCTCTGTATATCTGCCTTTTCAATAAAAATAAATAAAATCTTTTCCAGAAAAACCTAAGTATTAGCAGTTATCTTCTCTGAAGTATTAATTTATACATCATTAATATACACATTGCAAATGAAGTTTAAAAAAAATATTTATTTATTTTTATTGGAAAAGCAGATTTACAGAGAGAAGGAAAGACAAAGGGAAAGATCTTCCTTCTACTGGTTCACTCTCAAATGGCTGCAACAGCCAGAGCTGAACCAATCTGTTACCAGGAGTTTTTTCTGGGTCTCCCACATGGGTGCAGGGTTCCAATGTTTTGGGCCATCCTCTACTGCTTTCCCAGACCACAAGCAGGGAGCTGGATGGGAAGTAGAGCAGCTGGGACATGAATCACCACCTATATGGGATGCTGACATTTTCAGGCAGAAGATTGGCCAATTGAGCCACTACGCCAGGCCCATTACAAGTGAATTACAGTTTAAGTAAAGTCTTACTTTTTCAAAATCTTCCTTTAAGATGTTAGAATATAACCAGTTCTTTTCTGTTTCAGTGGTTATGTCAACAAAACAAAGTATATTTTTATTGGAAATGCAGAGTTACAAAAGGAGAAGAGCAGAGAAAGAGAAAGAAATCTTACATTCATTGGTTCACTCCTCAAATGGCCACAATGGATGAAGTATGGTCAGTCTAAAGCTTGAAGCCAGGAGTTTCTTCTAGGCCTCCTACATAGGTGCGGGGGCCCAAGGCCGTGAACCATTCTCTGCTGCCTTCCCAGGTCATAAACAGGGAGCTGGATCAGAATTGGATCAGCCAGGATATGAGCCAGTGCTCATATTGCATACCAATGCTGCAGGCCGAGGATTACCTGATGGACCACATGCTAGCTCCTCGTTTTAAAATACATATAATTGTTGGGTCTCGCATGGTAGCCTAGTGGCTAAAGTCCTCACCTTGCATGGGCCAGGATCCCAAATGGGCACTGGTTTGTGTTCCGGCTGCTACACTTCCCATCCAGCTGCCTGCATGTGGCTTGGGAAAGCAGTAGAGGATGGCCCAAAGTCTTGGGACCCTGCACCCATGTGGGAGACCCAGAAGCTCCTGGCTCTTGACTTTGGATCAGTTCAGCTCTAGCTGTTGTGGCCTCTTGGGTTGTGAATCAGCAGATGGAAGATCTTTTTCTCTGTCTCTCCTCCTCTCTTTAAATCTGCCTTTCCAATAAAAATAAATAAATCTAAATATATGTATATTGCAAATATATACATATGTATCTATTTTGAAGAATTGTAGCGCGATCTTCCATCCACTGGTTTGTTCTCCAGATGGGTTCAGTGAGGGATGGACCAGGCCAAATCCAGGAATGAAGAGTTCCATCTGGGTCTCCTCTGTGGGTGACAGGGTGCAACTTTTCCAGGTGATTAGCAGGAAGCAGGATTACAAGTGGAGCAGCTGGGATATGAACTGGTATCACAAGCCATATGTGGCTTTATCCATTGCACCACGATGTCAGCTACTTGCATCTTGCTTTTTATAATTTAGTGGTATATCTTTAACAATGTGTTTTTTCTTATTAAATCTCAGGTATACAAGTATTATGTGTAAATTAAAAAAGCAAAAATTAAAAATCAAGTAATCTTGTTTTGCATTGTTTTCACTATTGCATAATATTCCACTCTAAGGATGAACCAGAATCTATCTGCCCAGCCCACTACCTTGGGTGTTTGGCCAGTTTCTTTCATTATTGCAGTGTTACTGTAGTGTACATTTCTACCCTCATGATTATGCACAATTATATCTATGATAGATAGCATCTCTTCAAATAATAAAATCGAAAAGCATACACATTTTAAACTTGAGTTAGTACTTAAATTGCCTTTCAAGGAGGTTGGACCACCTTGCCTGTCCATCTCCCATATTCCCAGATCTTATCATTGCCGTTGGGCCATTACATTTTCTGAATTCTTCTACTGTTTACTGCATCACAATAAACTTTGAATACACATTTCTCTTACTTTTCCTTTTTTATGAGCTCTATGGATGTGTTGTCTTGCAAACTGCTCACGTAATTTGCTAGTTGAGTATTTTCTGCCTAACTATCCTTTCAAAATGATTGGCACTATCTATATTGTAAGAAGTCTAACCTTGGTCACACGTGTCTGTGCTATGCTATATTTCTTGACATTTGTTATTGATTTTGTTACAGGATTTTTTTGTTTTGCAAAAAAAAAAAAAAAGGCATCCTTCTTGTTGGTGGGTAAATGGATTAGTAAGGTAGAGGACTCTCTGGGTAAAAGGAGCAGTTGGCTTGGGCAGTAAGCAGTTGGTTGGCCACAGAGAGAGGCTATGACACTTAGAGCCAAGGAGCAGGGCTGATGTACTAAATGTGGCAGTGGAGAGGAGGGAGACTGAGGGGAGGGAGACAGGGATGAACTCGAAGGCTTTGGGCCTGAGGCATAGGTGGCCACTGATGCCCTGGACAGATGGGTGAGCCTTCCTGAACAGCCAGGCCCTAACCTGTCTTGAGAACATGCTTCCACGTGCCTGCTTTCAGGATGAGTTGTACGTTCAGATCGTGTCCATTCGCTGTCTGCTGAAGTTCTTTCTTCCCATCAAAGGAAAATGTTGAGTCAGACTAAGCATTTAGTGTGTCTGAAACAGTCATTACTGTGTTGCCTGTATTCCTAGGGAACGAACTTAGAGGCCACGACAACCAGCGTGAAATCTGCTTGGACTGCACTCAACCTTGTATCTGCTTTTAGTATCTTCTAGGGACTTCTGCACACTCTGTGCAATAATAAGGGACACACCTGTCCATCTCTGGGTCTGAGTACGACTTTAAAGGAGCTTGACTAGTTTTTCCTGAATTCACAGGTCTTTAGCTGATGACTTAAGTCAGTGTAACAACTTGGCCTGGTGAACCCAAAACAAAACCCTGGACTGGTTGGTACATGTCCATAAGGCCAGGGTCTGTGAGCTCAGTTGGTGGAGGCAGGGAGCAGAGTTGCTCCTTAATGAGACTCTGAAAAGGTAAAATTCCATGTGCATGCATTCACACCCCTGCACACCATAATGGGCATGGACAACACTGTGAAGAAATAAGAGGGGAAAATCCAAAACAATGTTATGAAATGTTTTCCTTTGGGAATTTAAGCAAATTTCAGGGGCACATTTGAGAGCCCATTTTAATCCTTGTCTTTTGCATGGGTCTGTTTACAGTAAATTGAGTGCTTGGCATGAGTGGACACGTCTAATACTAGCTGCCAGCTAAGAGCAGTGGAGATGAACAAACCAGCTCTGTTATTTTCGTGTGGTCCCTAGCTGTCCTGATAGAGCCTGTTTTATTTCTTGGACACTGTAGCATTTGAAGCAAGCTTTAGTACAGCCAGCCCCTCTGAGTCCATGGGGTCTGCCTGCACAGATTCTACCAACAGCAAGCTGAAAATATTTTAAAAGAGTGAGTCTGGACTAAGCATGTAGTTTCCTTGTCGTTATTACCCACAAGCCATACACTATAACAGCTATTTACATGTCATCTTCATTGCATGAGGTATCACAAGTAAAGATGAGTCAGACTATATGGAAAGATGTGTGTGGTTATATGCAAATCTTGCACCATTTGGTTTGGTAGATGGAACTTGAACACCCGGAGGAGTTACTACTGACAGAGATCCTGGAACCAAGCCTTCCTAGGCATTGAGGGACTCTTAGGAGAAAATAGAGTGAAGATGAATGAGGGCAGAGTAATCTGTAGGTGCACAGAGCCAGGGACTCCTGGAGGTTGTAACGCTGCAGAGTGAGGACATGGTCCCACAATGCCTTGCTCTGGCTTGGAATTTACTCCCTATTCGCTCTCTCTCCTGTGCTGAAGGGTCACACATGGGCATTAATTTCTGGCCTGAAGCTGTCCTCTACAGAGGGCTGCTGTTGAAATCCTTTATTTCAATTACAGGCCACATCTGCATCTACGCACAGACCACAGTGGATTCTCGCCTTGCCTAGCAGGTGTATACACAGGAAAGAGCACCTGTCTGAGACACCGAGGACCACGGGCTGTCAGTTCTAGGTGGACTGTACCGGGCAGCCAGCTGGGAAGAGCCAGTGGCTCTGCCAGACCCTGTGTGCCCCAAGGGATGGCAAGGGAGAGACTTCAAATGTTCATCCACAAAGATGGCCTTGGCACCTTAAGCCATCCTTGCAACACAGCAGTGGTCATCACTTAAGCATTTTCTGAATGAAGTAATGTGTGAGTGGGGCCTAAGGATGTGAGGAGGTGTCCCCAAGGAGGCATGGCCAGGGTGGAGCTGCTCAGAAGCCATCTGCTGGGAAGAGGCAGAAAGGGAGAAAGGAAAAGGATCTGAAGAGAGTTTTCACGGGAAAAAGAGAAGAAACAAAATGATAACTGCAGAAGAAAAAAAGTTTTTAGGAAGATCAGAAAAAAGATCATCTGCGAGACACCTGTTGCAACCATCTTTTTAAAACACCTTCCTTTTGAGTGAGATAAATTATGCTTACAAGTGAACTAAGCCGAGGTGAGCAGTTCTCTGAAAATTGTTTAAACTGAATGCTTACTTTTTCTTGTGTGACTTTGCAAAAGTGAGACACTCATTTTGACCATCCAGCAAGACGTGCTGTTTTGTTCTGTGGCTTAGAGGACACCGCCAAGTCCACACTGTTTCTTTCCTTTCAGCAGATATTTCTTTCTTTCTTTTATATATCTATATATATATATATATATATATATTATTAATTATTTTGCATTATGTGACAGTTTCACAGGTTCTGGGAATCCCCCCACCCCTCCCCCTCCCCTCCCCCCTGGTGGATTCCTCCACCTTGATGCAGTATTACAGTTCAAATTCAATCAAGATTCTTTCCTTGCACCCATCTGGACAATAAGTAGCTGGACTCTATGCTTGGCATATGTCAGCAGATATTTCTGAAGAGCCCGATGCACTTATGGGCCTGACCTAGGGCCAACTGCGTGCTGGAGATTCTACATCGGTGAGCAAGAAGCCCCTGGGCATAGGAAGGGTTTTGCTAAACAGAATTGCACAGGAGGAGTCACACAAAGGTAAGTAGAACCCTGAAGGTAACTAGAGATGAAGGTTCTAGAAGGAATCAAGAACAGCTCGAGGGGAGCTGGAGGTCAGGAAGAGGCAACTGGTTGCAGAGAGCAAGGGTGATCCAAAGCCTAACTCGGCGCTCCCCTCCCACAGATGTCCCAGACAGGGAAGACACCCCGTAAATTCACTGCATTCTCCAGCAACTCAACAAATATTTGGACTCTTGACCCACACATCTAGTCATAACATCCTAAATAACTATCTGGTCCTAAATAACTTTCCAATCTTTTGATCCTCCCATGTGCTGAGGCAACTTGGGCAGTCACCACCCAGAGCAGCGCTTCAGACCTTCCCAGCACTCCTGTAATCCTTTTAAATTCAGGCAAAGAGAGAGAACTGCCATATTCAGAGAGTGGATAGCTTAGTAATGGCACCTCCTTTGCTATCTGGCTGGCTCGGACCCATCGAATGTTTGCCATTCTGATCACCCTGCTGGCTTTCCTAGCAAAATCTTAGTTCACCCATATGCCAGGAAGGCAGAACTTAACCAACGTGTTTAAAAACATTCCTGGAGAAATGGAATGAAAAGATCATTTTACTTTGTTGTAAAAATAAATGGAGACTAATATGCCAGGAAGAGAAGATAGGTTGCAGTGAACCCAATGTGATGGCTCAATCAGCCAATCCCTTGTAAGCACCAGGATCTCATATGGGCATCAGTTCATGTCCTGGCTGCTCCACTTCCTATCTAGCTCCCTGCTCATGGCTGGAAAAGCAGTGGAATATGGCCCATGACCTTGGGTCCCCATACCTGCATGGGAGACCAGGAAGAAGCTCCTGGCTCCTGAGCTTGATTGGCTCAGCTTCATCCATTGTAGCCATTTGGGGAGTAAACCAGTGGGTGGAAGATCTTTCTCTCTGCCTCTCCTTTTCTTTGTGAATCTGCCTTTCCAGTAACAATAAATAAATATTTTTTAAAAAGTTGCAGTATGCATTTCTCCCAAATAAAGAGGATTTTCAAAAAACTATTAATTATATCTTGATAATAGGATATTATACTGTCTACCATTGTTTATACCTACTATGCCATGATACACTTAAATAGCAGAATGTTGGACTTGTGACTGTTGCTGAAGCACTACACTATTATAATATTATAGGGGAAAACAGTGGGGTAAGAATTGGGGTGGTTGAGGGGGAAATCCCTGCATCTGTGGAACAGTGTCATGAAAAATATCAATAGGGCCCGGCGGCACCGTGGCCTAGCGGCTCAAGTCCTCACCTTGAACGCCCCGGGATCCCATATGGGCACCGGTTCTAATCCCGGCGGCTCCACTTCCCATCCAGCTCCACTTCCCATCCAGCTCCCTGCTTGTGGCCTGGGAAAGCAGTCGAGGACGGCCCAAGGCTCTGGGACCCTGCACCCGTGTGGGAGACCTAGAAGAAGTTCCTGGTTCCCGGCTTTGCATCGGCGCAGCACCGGCCGTTACAGTCACTTGGGGAGTGAAACATCGGATGGAAGATCTTCCTCTCTGTCTCTCCTCTTCTCTGTATATCTGACTTAGTAATAAAATAAATAAATCATAAAAAAGAGAAAAATATCAATAATAATAAATGACACACACTCACAAATTCAAAATCATAGTGAAGTTTTTACATAACATGCATTTTTGGAATTTTTGGAAACCCTTCATATATGTACTTCAAGGAAGCCAAAATCCTCTAACAGGTAAATTAAAAACCAGTGTGTCCTTAAAATGGGATCATACATGTGACCTCCTGATCTGATTCTGTGTTCCCCAAGATGCTGGCAGCAGATCCCACCCCTTTTGTGTTCCTCTGAGACATGTTCTTGTCACTCTCCCATCAGCTCTTGGGGTCAGGGACAGGCATTTGCTTTCACTGTAAAGATATCACTCGGGATGCCTGCATCCACACTGGAGGACTTGGCTTTGAGTTCTGGCTCTACTTCCAATCCCAGCTTCCTGCTAATATGCACAGCGGGAGGGAGAAGATGAGGACTCAAGTATTTGGCTCCCCGACACCTGTGAAAGACCTGGAGCTCCTGGCTCCTGGCTGTGGGCTAGTCCATCCTGGCCATTGTGGGCACTGGAGAGGGAACACAGCATGAGAGCTCTTTCCGCTCCTTAAATAGCTTTTTGAATGAGTGTGAGTTGTGTTTCCTCTTTTTAAAATCTGGACCAAGCATAGAGACTTGTCCAAGACAATGTGGTAGAAGTCACATTTGGGGACTATAAGGGTCATAATAAACCTTACAGCACTGCTTATAAATCTTGGAGCCTTCTTTCTTGAAATGCTCCCTCTTACCCAGCTGTCAGGCTTTGAAAACCCACACAGTGAGCCCATGGGTGGGTGTTCTGCCTGGCGGACCCAGTGGAGTTTTCAGCCAATAGCCAGTTTCCAGTGCATGTCACAGAGTAACCTATCTTGGGTGCTCAGCCCTGCTGGGTTTCAGAGGAGTAAGTCTTAGTGGACATCTGATGGCCGCTGTGTAAGAAACTCCAAGTGAGACCTTCCCGGTTGTGTTCTGTCAACATACAAGAAAGCTCACAGCTTGTTGTATAACAATGGATCATTAAAACCACTGCCATTTTAGGTGTGACAGGGGTCAGGGAAAGTAAATTAAGATTATATTGAGCATAATATTGTTGGGAAGACAGAAAGAATGCCCATTTAGTTGAATTGGGGAAATTAATTTTTATATAAAAGAAAAATAAATGATCCATGATAGCACATGATTCCTTAGCCTGGATATGTATGGGGGAAAAAAATCAGTAAAGGTTGGAAATCTTCATGGATGGAAAATAACTTAAAGTGGAAATTAAATAGTAAGGGAATGTATTTGGGCAACAAAGAAGCCTGAGGCCTACTTACAGGTTTGGTTTTAGAAATGGGCCTAGGCGGGCCCAGCATGGTAGCCCAGGGGCTAAATCCTCACCTTCCATGCCCAGTATCTCATTGGGCAGTGGTTCGTGTCCCAGCTGCTCCACTTCTCACCAGTTCCCTACTTGTGGCTGGGAAAGCAGTAGAGGATGGCCCAAACTCTTGGGAACCTGCACCCACGTGGAAGTCCTGGAAGAAGCTCCTACCTCCTGGTTTCAGATCAACTCAGACTCAGCCATTGTGGCCAGTTGGGCATGAACCAGCGGACAGAAGATCTTTGTCTCTCCTCTCTGTAAATCTGCCTTTCCAATAAAAATAAATAAATATTTTTAAAAAGAAAAAAAAAATAGGCTAAGTACAAACATGAAGTGAATTGACTTGGCTGAACAGCTTCTGAACTCAGGTAGCAGGTGATGAAGTTGAATGGACCTTGATTAACAAGCAAAACTGCTCATTAAGAGGAAGGCTAGGGTAAGAGTGGTAGACAGACCAATTGTGCCGAGATAAACTATCGTTTTTCTAGGGAGTCTCTAATCCTTCAAACTGATCATTTATTTCCCACCTGCTATGAGTCACCCCATTAGCATAAAAATAAAAAACTAGCAGGCTTTTAAAGCTCTGTGCAGCAGTCAGAGACAGTCTCACCTTGACTTACATGGTTCAATTTGTAATTTTTTTTTTTTACTTGGTAATGCTGTGAAAGCATATTCACACAATCCTACGTTTCATACCCTGTACATGCATTAGGCAGCTTTTTGTTACTGATTCAACTTAATCACTTTCCAGTTCCACACCTTCAGAGTGTCACTGGATCAGGTGTCCATTCTCTCCATGCAAACATTACGATTCTGGAATTTAAACTTTTACTTGAATTGGATAGACAAACGTTCAAACCACAGCCTTAGAGTATCCAACATATTATGTGAGATATTCAATTTATCATAAAATAAGCTTTGCATTTGATTATTTTGCCCAACTGTGACTTAGGTTCTGAGTACACTGGGGGTAGCATAGGTTAGGTGTAAATATGCATGTTCAATATGCATGGTATTTTCAATTTATGACAGGCTAATCAAGACATAACCTTATTATAAACTGATTAGCAACTGATATATTTTATGACACCACACTGTTATTGTTTTTTATTAAGATAAATTTACTGGGCCCGGCACAGTGGCCTAGTGGCTCAAGTCCTCGCCTTGAACGCCCCGGGATCCCATATGGGCGCCGGTTCTAATCCTGGCAGCTCCACTTCCCATCCAGCTCCCTGCTTGTGGCCTGGGAAAGCAGTCAAGGACGGCCCAAAGCTTTGGGACCCTGCACCGGCATGGGAGACCTGGAAGAGGTTCCTGGTTCCTGGCTTCGCATCGGCGCAGCACCGGCCCGTTGCGGCTCACTTTGGGAGTGAATCATCGGATGGAAGATCTTCCTCTCTGTCTCTCCTCCTCTCTGTATATCAGGCTTTCCAATAAAAATGAATAAATCTTTAAAAAAATTAAGATTTATTTACTTTTATTGGAAAGGCAGATTTATAGAGAAGAGGAGAGACAGAGAGAATGATCTATCCATTAGTTCACTCCCCAAATGGCCACAATGAATGGAGCTGAGTCAATCCAAAGCCAGGAGCCAGGAGCTTCTTCCAGGTTTCCCATGCAAGTGCAGGGTCTCAAGGCTTTGGACCATCCTCTACTGCCCTCCCAGGCCACAGACAAGGAGCTGGATAGGAAGTGGAGCAGTCAGGATATCAACCAGGGCCTATATGGGATCCTGTATTTGGAGGTGAAAGATTAGCCACCAGACTATCGCACCAAGTCCCAGTCTGAACTCTCAAATTGGAAATTTCATCTTCCTACAAATAATCGATATGACTGATTTTCTTTTTGTAAGTAAATAACCAAACACACTCACCAAACTAAGCATTAGTCCCTGTTTATAGAGAAAAGTGAACTCCTGGGCTTCAGCTGCACTGCAAGTGCCTGGCTTCTACTGTAGAGTAGGCTTGTGAGGATCTGGGGGTCCAGGCTTGTAGGGGGCCCAGGAAATGGGGATGGCACCAGCAGGGGCACGCAGGGACTCGGGGGCTCCCGCCCAGGCAAGCTAAGCATGCCTGGAGGTACACACACATGCTTAATCCTGGAGCGGGGAGGAGTGCGATGATAGCAGAACAAATCGGGTAACTCTACCAGCCAAGCTTAGAGAGCAAGTATCTGGGAGAATGGAGACTCTAAGGTGGACTACGGATTTCCTCATCCTTGGAGCAACGAAATCAACAACATTTCAGCACCATCCGAACCACCTGAGCAGAACCCTCAGCGCATGCTCCACTTCGAGGCCCTGGGATGACATCAAGCGGCTGTTCCCCATTTCCAGATATTGAGGCAGTTAGGATGCTGGATGCGTCTTCCCGCCTTCTCTCCCCATCCCCCAGACATAGGAAGAAGAAAAAGAAACATGGAAACAATTGTCTAATTCACTTTCCCCTAATCATCAACACTTCCAAACCTAATCAGTGGTCCACGTGGGCATACATCCTTCTCAACTATGTAAGCATCATCAAAAATAAGTCTAAAAAAAAAATAAAAACCAGAAAAACAAGCTCTTCTTAGTTGTGATTTTGAGTTACTCCATCAAGTTAGACATGAGACATCCTCATTGACCCCAAATGTCACCAGCCCAAGCTGCTGAAGAGTTTAGATACAGATAGAGGTTACAGAATTCTTCACCTGAGGTCCTCTAGGAGGATTTTTGGCAGAACAAAAAGGAATAAAAAAAAAAAAACTTAAAGGTTTTGGATTAACTCAGCCAATGATCTTCATCAAAGATGCTTAAAGTGCAGGTGGCTAGCCCAGTTGTTAGCTAACACTCCTTCGTCATTTCCTTATTAGAGTGCCTGGGTTGGAGTCCCAGCTGGAGCCTGACTCCAGCCTCCTGCCCACTCAGACACCCTGGGAGGTAATCCTGATGGCTCCAGTAGAGGGCTCATGGGTGTCGTAAATAGGGTTCTTGGCTCCCAGCTTCAACCACAGCAGACATTTGGCAGGTGACCAGCGGATGGCAACCCTCTCTATTTCAAATGAATGAATGAATAGACATTTAAGATGCTTACAATTTATGTAACACATGCGATTTTGTTAAAAAAGTATTTGCTGCATGATGCCCCATGTCCTAGGTCACTAGAACAGTCAGCTTTGTGGAGATGGCAGGCAAGATGGTGGTTTCACAGGACAGGGCAGGAGCGCACGGACGGTTAGCGCTGGGCAGGCAAAGTTTTTCTTTGGCAGATAGTCGGTGGTGACAACTGCACAGTGACGTGAATGTCCTCAGAATCCATGAATTGCATGCTAGAAAAGGTTTCAAGTGGCAAATTTAGGTTCTCTTGATTTTGTCACAATAAAAAAAACACTTACTGCAGAAATGTAGCTATCATAAACAGTTCTGGGATGGCCTTACCACCTTGGGAAGACCAGACCATGAACTTGATGATTAGTTCTGAATGACTACAAAACTGAACAGCTGTGAAGAGTGCTGCTGTGGTTTTCCCTTTAAAACACGAATCGCTTTCTGACCTGCCAACAGTCCAGTGAAGACTGCAATTAGGAAGATGTATGTCTGGGTAGAAGGTTAACCATTTGCCGAGCCCTCCATCAGCAAGGAGAAGCATGGAAGGGGGGCCTTGACGTCTCAAAAGAGCAGAACAATCTCAACAATTCCTTCTTCAAAACTGATTTTAAAAAGCAATGGATCATCATCATCTTGTTGGGGGCGGGAGATTCTGCTTTCTGGTGTGGAGAAATCTACTACTTGTCATCCTGCCCTTAAGTGTTCACATTTTACCTCATAGACACTGATTATTTAAACTGACTTTATTTCATTAATTGCCACAACTGTATCTTGGTTTAAATTAGTCGTAACTGGGCCCGGCGTGATAGTGTAGTGGTTAAAATCCTCATCTTGCACACACAGGATCCCATATGGACGCCAGTTCTAATCCCGGCAGCCCTGCTTCCCATCCAGCTCCCTGCTTGTGGCCTGGGAAAGCAGCTGAGGACAGCCCAAAGATTTGGGACCCATGTGGGAGATCCGGAGGAGGCTCCTGGCTCCTGGCTTTGGATTGGCTCAGCTCCGGCTATTGCTGCCACTTGGGGAGTGAAACATCAGATGGAAGATCTGTCTCTCCTCCTTTCTGTATATGACTTTCCAATAAAATTAAATTTTAAAAAATCTTTAAAAAATAAATTGATTTATTAAAAATTAATTAATTGTAAGTTATTTATTTCCATCTTTATTTGAAACAGACAGATTTTTCTTCTGTTCACACCAGTCATGTGGCCAGGTGAGCCCAGGTGTGTAGGAGTCCAGGGCTCCCACACAGATGCAGGGACCCAAGTACTGGCCGCATCAGTGGCTGCCTCCAAGAGTGCGTACTGGCAGGAAGCCACAGCACAGGTAGAGGAACTGAGACTTGAACCAACGGCATACAGAAGTCCCAAACTGCAATTTAACTGCTGTACCAAACACCTGCCCTACTAGTGTACTTTAAATCAAAGCCCCTTTACATTAAAAAAATAATTTAAAAGTTTCTAAAAACAGTCTAAACAGGAAATTTTACATTTTAGTTTCTCAAATACTATATTCAATTTTTAAAATGGCATTTATTGGGCCCAGTGTGGTAACCCAGTAGCTGAAGGCCTCATCTTATATACGCCAAGATCCCATATAGGCACTGGTTTGTATCCCAGCTGCTCCACTTCCCATCCAGCTCTCTGTTTGTGGCCTGGAAAAACAGTGTAAGGTGATCCAAAGCCTTGGGACCCTGCACCCATGTGGGAAACCTGGAAGAAGTTCCTGGCTCCTGGCCCCAAACCAGCTCAGCTCTGGCCCTTGCGGCCATTTGGGGAGTGAACCAGTGGATAGAAGGTCTATCCTCTCTGTAAATCTGTCTTTCTAATAAAAATAAGTAAATCTTTTAAAAAAAATCCATGTGACAAATGATGTAGTGCATAAAAAAAAACTGTGAGGATAGGGTAGCTCTTCAATAAAAGTTGTTTTCTAACTGTTTTCTTAGTCCATTTTCTATAGCTCTAACAGATACCTGGGACTGGATCATTTACAAATGCAGAAAGTTTTTTGGAATCTGTGATGTTCCAGGACAGGGTTCTCGTGTCTGCTTGGCTGGTGGTGAGAGACTGTTGCATCACCACGTGGCACAGGGTGGAAGAGCAAAGCGTGGGACAGGCTGACTTCAGAGCAGCTAACTCGTGCAGTCACTGATCTGCTCCATCAGCCACATTGATTGGCCCTCATGACCCACCCACCTGGGAACCTGAAGGCTAGCGTGTGCGTGAAGAGATGGATCAGCCAATCAACCAGGGAGAGGGACATTTTGCCCCTTTTCTGCCTTTCTGTCCTGCGGTGGGTAGCAGATGGGGGTGGGAGGGGACCTCCTGCTTCTCCTCCATTCACCAGTTCCAATACCATTGTCCTCTGGGAATGCCCTCACAGATACACCAGAAACAATGTTGCATCAGCCCTCTGGGCAGCCTTTAGCCCATTTCAGTTACAGCTAATATCGGCCAGGGCACACACAGGTCCCTGAGAGTTCTTGAGAAGACAGTTCGGTAAGTCACCAAGTGCGTGACATGGGAGGGACGCAAACTGCCCTGGAGCGCTCAGAGAGAACAGGAACAACTTCACAGAAGAAATTTTGGACTTTGATGGTTGAATGGTATTTTAAAAAAGATTTATTTATTATTTATTGCTTGAAAGGCAGTTACAGAGAGAGAGAAGCAGAGACAGAGAGAGATCTTCTATCTGCTGTTTTACTCCTCAAATGGCTGTAGCAGCCAGGGCTGAGCTGAAGCCAGGAGATTCCTCTAGATCTCCCACGTGGGTGCAGGACCCGCAGGACTTGAGCCATGTTCTGCAGCTTTCCCAGGCAGTAAGTAGGGTGCAGGATTGGAGGCAGAGCAGCTAGACGCAAACGAGTGACCCTCATGGGATGCTGGCGCTGCGGGTGGAAGCTTAACCTCCACAGTGATAACCCCGGTGGGATTTTTGACTGCAGAGATGAGAAAGGGGCGGTGAGGTTCCTGTCAGGCTTGGGGGAGTGGAAAGCACAGAATCAGGGAGTGTGAGTATTGGGTGCAGACACAGGCTACAACAAATGCAGCCCCTAAATTCTTGGCGCTCGGCCTGGGAGGGCCACAGCATGGGGACTTCAGAAGCTGAGAGAGCTTTGAAGCAACCCAGAAGGTGTTTGCACCTCAAAGAACATGAAGAGAGGAAGGTTCTGGAAGGTTGATCTGAAAGTATTCTGCAAGTGCTGCATGGAAATCAACGGGAGAAGACATACTGTGCAGGAAAATGGTTTGCTCTCAGGCCGTTACTGCGTGCTCAAGGTCAGAATCAACCCTTGGCCTTCAGCCCAACGCCTGGGACTGTTTCCTTTTCAGTGTCTGCTTGAAAGACTTTGCCACCACTGTGATGCTGTCTGGGGCTGCAGGACAACTGATGACGTGACCAATGGTCCTCAGTGCCACTCAGGTTGCAAACCTGTGCCTTTGGGTTCCTCTCATTGCAGGAGTGGTGTCTACACTCGTGGGTAGCCATCTTTATTTTGAAATATTTGTGTAGTGCTTCCTACTGTATATTAGCACCTGTTAACTCATGTAATTATCATTCAAAGCCCATTTTTTTTTTTTTTTTGCCACTTGAAAGCATAAACAATCAAACTCAGAAAGATCTTCCAGCCAAAAGCCTGTTTTTAGGGTCATGGCGCCCCCCTGGCGAACCCCCTGGTGAGAGGCACCCCTGAAGTTAGGGCAGTACCAGAAATTCAGACACTGGTCCATAAGAATTACATTTGTCCCCAGGAGGAGACTAACAGGAAGGGGGCCCACTTGGACTGCATATGATTTCCAGAGCTTGAAGGCTCAGGATCTATGACTCACACTCACTCCCACAATCCACAACTCCCTCTGAAATTTATACATTTCAAACATATATATATATATATATATATATATATGTATATATATATATATATGTATATATATTTGAGAGTCAGCAGCAAGAGAGAGTGGCAGGAGTCCCTGTCTGTAACTTTACTTCACAAATGCCTGCCATGGCCAGGATTGGGCCAGGGCCTCAACTAGGAGACAGGAACTCAATCCAGGCCTTGCATGTGGGTGTTGGGAACTCAGCCACTGAGCCATCACCCCCTGCCTCCCAGGATGTGCATATTAGCCACAAGTTGGCATTGGGAACCAAGCCACAAGATTAAATCAGGTACCCACAGGGGGTACAGGGGTTGTTGGTATCTTAACTGCTAGGCCAGTTCCAAAACAAACTTTTACGCAAAAAGAATACCCCTAGGTAGGTTAATTTCTCTTTGTTCAAGCATTAACTAGAAATTGAGTTTACTTATTTTTAGTTTCCCCGGGCACTGTCTTCAGATTCAATGTCATCAACCGAGGGTTGACTAGAACCAAACTTTGAAGACATGTACTCCACACTGTCTCTGAGGGAAGAGTGGAGGGCCAAAGAACATTCTGGAAACAGGTCTTCCTTCTTGAACTAAGCATATGACCTCTTACAGAAGCTGCTTTAACACATTTGCTTTTTTTGTTTGTTTGTTTCTTTTATTTTTCTTGGAAAGGCAGATTTAAAGAGAGAAGGAGAAACAGAAAGATCTTCTGTCCTCTGGTTCACTCCCCAAGTGGCTGCAACAGCCAGAGTTGAGCTAATCTGAAGTTATTAGTGAGGAGCTTCTTCTGGGTCTCCCACAGGGGTGCAGGGTCCCAAGGCTTTGGGCCATCCTCTGCTGCTTTTTCAGTCCACAGCAGGGAGCTGGATGGGAAGTGCAGCAGCCAGGACATATCTCTATGCCCACATAGGATCCCAGCACATGCAAGGCGAGGACTTTAGTAACTAGGCTACCGCATCAGGCGCACACATCTGCTTTTAAGAATGAAGTTTGTGCTTTTATGAACCTTACATAGTGTTGCACACCAGACTGACTTTTCATTCCCATCCTCACAACCAGAACACACTTGCCAGGCCCTGCTGTATGGTGTGTGTGTGGCGGGGACAGTTTCATGTAACAGTCAGGGGAGCACGGATGAGAGCTGTAATGTGCGGCATTTCCAGGTGTGACCCCTAAGGAGTTCTCCACATGTCTTTCTTCCTTTGTCTGTTGGTGAGAGTCAGCAAATGATGCATGAGGGACCACCGGGTGGACGCCTGAGTCCTTAAACAACTAAGTAAAATGGAACCACATCCTTTGCTCACTGCCAACCCACATCGGATCATCTAGCTTGTGTCCAGCTGCTCCACTTCCCATCCAGCTCCCTGCTTGTGGCCTGAGAGGGCAGTGGAGGACGGCCCAAAGCCTTGGGACTCTGCACCCGTGTCAGAGACCTAGAGGAAGTTCCTGGCCCCTGGCTTTGGATCAATGCATCTTGGGTCATTGTGGTCACTTGGGGAATGAAGTAACAGAAGATCTTTCTCTCTGTCTTTCCTTCTCTCTGTATATCTACCTTTCTAATACAAACTTAAAATATATCTTCAAAAAAATTCATTGACTGATTTATTCAAAGGGCAAGAGGGACATACAGAGATCTTCCATTCACTGGCTCACTGCCCAAATGGCCCAATGGTTGGTGTTGGGCCAGACTGAAAACAGAAGCCCAGAAGCCCAGCCAGTCTCCCACTTGAGTGACAGGTGCCCAAGTCCTTGGGCCACCATATGCTCTTTTCCAGGTTCATTAGTAGAGTGCTGGATCCAAAGTGGAGGAGCACTCCAGTATGGAAGAAGGGTGTCCCAAATAGGAGCTTAATCTACTGTGCCACAAAGACTTTTCTAAATCAGTTTTGGTTTTCTGGTTAATTAGTGTCAGTCTAACCACCTTAACAGGAGATTACCCTGAGAGCTGTTAGCTAGTGCTGTTGCCAATAGAAGACTTGGATTGTCCAGGGTCCCAAGTTCACCAGTTCATTGCTTCTGCCTTCTACAATACTGTCAACAGGCCCTTGAACTTTACCACCTCCTGTAACATGCCTGGGATCTTTCCTACGTTTTGTTCAATGTGTGCTTTGCAATGATGAACTTTCAGAGTACAGCCCGTCCCACAGCGTCGGAAGTGACAGCAACTTTAACAGCCCACTGGGTTCCAGAGAATTGGAAATTTCTTTTTCTGTCACCCTGAAACTTTCACTCGGTTGTCCTCGGGGAGTGAGAGAGAAAGAGAAAGAGAGAGAGAGAGAGAGAGAGAGAGAGAGAGAGAGAGAGAGAGAGAGAGAGAGAGAAATGCACCCAACGTGTGTGGTGGGATGAGTCAGGCAATAAACAAGCCATTTAAACACAAGTGACCAAATTCACATGTAACAAGCTCAAGTCCCCTCGTGACAGTTAGGGCATAAATGAGTTTCTCTGGATGCTCAGCTGTATATTTTTATCTGCGGAGCTACACAGATTAGTTCAGCAAGGGACAGAGGTCTGGGTATTGTCATCTCTGCCTCTTAGAGAGCCCGGAAGCCAAGTGCACATCTGTTTAATAACCCACTGTATCAACACAGGAGCATTGCCTGATGACAGTTAAGAGAAATAAGACCACTTGTGGCCTTTCACTTCCAGCAAAAAAAAAAAAAAAAAAGTTGACAAGTGTGTATTAGGATGGGTGCGTATTTTTGCCAAGAAGAGACATTAAGAACCATTCAGCTACAGAGGCTGGGATTTCTTAAGACTTCGCCTTCAAAGACCTTTGTGCCTGCTTGAGTGACTGGCTTGTCACTTCATCAGAACTACATTTCTTTCCCAGGCAACCCCGAATGACAGATGGCAAGGCCCACAACCATCTTAGAGACACCATAGTTCCAAGTCTTCTGCTGAGAGCTACACTAAATCATACATGGAGTAGCGAGCAAAGGGTTCCAAGTCCAAAGTTCTCAAGGAGGTGCTATGGCTCTGCCGTTCTCAGGTGCAGGTAAACTTGTATCTCCGAGTACTGAGCAGCTACGAGGCATGTGAGAGCGCCACAAGCTGTTGTGGCAAATGACTGGTGTTGCTTCTCTTATCACACATATTGACTGAGCATCTGTATCATGGCAGGCACTGCTCTTAGTCATTTAGACTCAGTAGCAAATGACTCAGAGTCCAGGAGGCATGTGTTTTCATGCTGGGCAGACTATATGCAATAGGTTTTTGATATTAAACCAGGGGTGATCGATGATGCTTTGACATAACAGCAAAGCAAGTATGCAGAAGGGAACAGGTGCTGCTTCTGATGTGGCCTGAGAGATGGGCAAGGGTGAGCCATGTGGAAATCTGAAGGCAGAGAGCGACAATATGGGTGTGATACATGCAGCACTCAGGGCTCATTCAAGGCCACGGAGCTGGACAAGGTTATCTAGATGAACAAGGTCACCTGAAGAGAGAAGGCAGAGAGAATACAGACAGGCCTGAAGAGGAAGAAAAGCCAGCAGGCGGAGGAGAAGCACCAAGTCATCTCTGGCAAGAAACGTGGAACACGTGGCATCCCTGACGTTAAGCCAAGAAAGTGTTCCAGGAGACTTGAGCCAGCAGTGACCCTCATGGAAACACATGCGATAAGCAAGTCTCCCCTTACTAATCTACAAAAGTGGACCTCATCTGAACGAAACACCTAAGTGCAGGACAAAACCAACATCTGGGGAGTCTTCGTGCTGACGTTTCAGAAAGCTGGTGCGACGCGAGCCATCTTTTTTTTTTTTTAAAGATTTATTCATTTTATTACAGCCAGATATACACAGAGGAGGAGAGACAGAGAGGAAGATCTTCCGTCCGATGATTCACTCCCCAAGTGAGCCGCAACGGGCCGATGCGCGCCGATCCAAAGCCGGGAACCTGGAACCTCTTCCAGGTCTCCCACGCGGGTGCAGTGTCCCAATGCATTGGGCCGTCCTCAACTGCTTTCCCAGGCCACAAGCAGGGAGCTGGATGGGAAGTGGAGCTGCCGGGATTAGAACCGGCGCCCATATGGGATCCCGAGGCTTTCAAGGCGAGGACTTTAGCCGCTAGGCCACGCCGCCGGGCCCAGACGCGAGCCATCTTTACCATCACATGCGGACAACCTCCCTAAAAACAAAACTGACTGGGAGACCCAGAGCCGAGGCGGAGCCAGGTGCACTCCTGATGGCACCAGCAGGGAGCTGGTTGGCTTTTGAGACATAAACCACTAAGTCTCCTCTCTGCTTTAAAAGCAAAGCTTGGTGAAGGAAGTGTAGGCAAATATTCTTGTGGTTTCAGGAGTGGACATTTACATTTAAAAAGATATCAAAATACATCCTGCAAGTAGAAACAAAAGGAATAAATTATACAGATCCCTATTCATCAAAAAATGCTATTAAAAAGCCTAAGAGGGCCCGGCGGCGTGGCCTAGTGGCTAAAGTCCTCACCTTGAACGTGCCAGCATCCCATATGGGCGCCGGTTCTAATCCCGGCAGCTCCACTTCCCATCCAGCTCCCTGCTTGTGGCCTAGGAAAGCAGTCGAGGACGGCCCAATGCTTTGGGGACCCTGCACCCATGTGGGAAACCTGGAAGAGGTTCCAGGTTCCCGGCTTCGGATTGGCGCAGCACTGGCCGTTACAGTCACTTGGAGAGTGAATCATCGGATGGAAGATCTTCCTCTCTGTCTCTCCTCCTCTCTGTATATCTGACTTTGCAACAAAAATAAATAAATCTTTAAAAAAAATCCTAAGAGACAAACTAGAAGAAAGTTTTAGCACATTTTATCACTAGTTTTTTTTTTCATAATCCAGAACATATTAAGAGCCCTTACAAACGAGTCAGACAGACACATTAACTCAATAAAACATGAGCAAATGGCATAGATGTTCTCCTGAGAGGAAACATAACTTGGAGGGGTAAAGATGAAAGATGCACAATCTCACTAGTGACTGGGAAGAATGCAAACTTAAATCCTCAAAGAGTAATATTTTGCCTCCATCAGATTGGCATAAATTTATAAATCTGACAAGAGTACAGAACTTGGGAAATAGTATTCATTATTGATGGGAATGTAGATTGGTACCACCTCTTTGGGGAGCATATTTGGCTTAATCTAAAGCATATACAGGTATCCATTATCCTATCACCCATCCGTCTCATTTCAGAGAAATTTATGCACCAGGAGGCCTAACTAAGAAGCACTGTGGCAGAATGGTTTATAATTGGAAAAATAAAAAAGATTATACGTGTCAACAACAAAAAAGGATCAGAGAAATACATAAGCTGTGATACCCATGTGGAAGCAGGCTTCCAGGCTGCCACTTCCTGGTATCACTGCCCACACCCGACACAGCTGATGTGTGGCACCGATCGGATATTTCAGAAATGCTGTTGCCAACATCCCAGAGCAGGACATGTAATCACTGTGGCTTCTGATTTCTGCCCAGCCCTCTGCATTCCTCTCACTAGAAGGAGCTGGCTGCCATGTTGATAGGCTACCCAAACACTCCTGGGGAGACACCCATGAGTCAAGCACCAAAAGCTCCTTCTGACACCCCCTGCCAACACCCAGCTGCAGGAATGAGTCATCTTGGCAGCCAACTTCCAGTTACAGTCGGCCTTCAGACAACGTGGCCTTGGCCAGGGTCTTGGCTGTAATCCTGCAAGAGACCTGAGCCAGGACAATTCAGCTAAGCATCTTGTAAATTCCTGACGACAGAAACTTCTCATTGTTATCTCCAGCTGTCAAATTTTAGGGTATCCATCACAGAGCAATAGATAACAACATTGGACATTGGACAACAGTGAAAACAAGCTATAGCTAAACTAAAAGTGATATGATAAGAAGAAATTTTAAAAGATATACATGGCTATCATTTGCTTAATAAAGCTAATAAATAAAAATTACTATCTTGTTAGAGATATGCACATATATAGTAAAATCATGTATGCTAGTGGCCAGTGTTGTGGTGTAACACTTAAAGCTGCCGTCTGCCTCACCGGTATCTCATATGGGTGCTGGTTCATGTCCCAGATGCTCTACTTCAGCTCCAACCCCCTGCTGGTGTGCCTGGGAAAGCAGTAGGCCACGGTCCAAGGGCCTCGGTCCAGGCACCCACATGGCAGACCTGGAGGAAGCTCCTGGCTCCGTTTTCAGCCTGGGTTAGCCTTGACCATTGCAGGCATTTGGGGAGTGAACCAGTGGTTGGAATATTCTCTGTGTAGCTCTGTCTTTAAAATAAATACAATAGATATGTTTAAAGAACATAGGCTGGGCCCGGCGGCGTGGCCTAGTGGCTAAAGTCCTTACCTTAAATGTGCCGGGATCCCATATGGGCGCCGGTTCTAATCCCAGCAGCTCCACTTCCCATCCAGCTCCCTGCTTGTGACCTGGGAAAGCAGTTGAGGACGGCCCAAAGCTTTGGGACCCTGCACCTGTGTGGGAGACCTGGGAGAGGTTCCAGGTTCCCGGCATCGGATTGGCGCAGCACCGGCCTGTTGTGGCTCGCTTGGGGAGTGAAACATCAGACGGAAGATCTTCCTCTCTGTCTCTCCTCCTCTCTGTATATCTGACTTTGTGGTATAATAAATAAATCTTTAAAAAAACAAAAGAATGTAGGCTAACAAAGGAATAATAAATACAAAATTCAGGGCAGCGATAACTTTCAAGAGGTAGGAAACAGGACGCAGTCAGAAAGACACGTGAGTTTCTGGTGGAGATGTTCTACTTAAGCTTAGGGCTACACTGGTCTTTACTGTGGTGATCATTTTGAGATTTATTTTATTTGTTTAAAAGAGAGAGTTAGAGATAGAGTGAGATCACCCATCCACTAACTGACTTTCCAAATGGCTGTAGTGGCCAGGGCTGAGTCAGGCCAAGGCAAAGTGCCAGGCACTTTCTCCATCTCCAAAGATTTGAGTCATCTGCTGCTTTTCCAGGAGCACTGGCAGGGAGCTGAGCCACAAGCACAGCAGCTGAGACTTGAAGCAACTTCCGGCACTGCAGGTGTAGTTTTACCCATTATGCCACAGTGCCAGCCTACTGTATCATTCTTTATAGCTCTTAAAAATATGAAATGTCATAATGGTTTAAAAGAAGGTAGGGAAAGAAGACTGCTTCCTTTTTCATGTCTTATCCACTGTCCTTAAATCCAGTCTGGAAGGAGCTTCTTCTATTATATCAGGCACCAGTACTTTCCACACATCATTCCACCTTCTTCAAACTGACTTTGGAACTCCGGACTACTTTTTGCTAGTCTCGCGATATTTTCACAGGATTTTCTTTTGCCAGACATAACACCTTGATAGCTCATCTCTGGCTTCAGATTTGTCCAATCAGAATCCACTCCAAATGGGGGGATGGTACAAGTGTGGGGTTCTGTGAGCTGGCTTTCTCTTCTGTTTTCATGCCCTCAGAGCTGGAGAGATCAGAAAATGTGATGGCAGTTCCTGCCTCTGCCTCCAGGGGGCGGCAGGGTCACTTCTTGGCCTCAGGGTCCTCTGGTCCCTGCTGTTCTGAAACCAAGCTGAGATAACCGTGTACAGGCAAGGCTGGGCGTGGGGTGGACGGCAGCGCAGCGTGGGCGGATTGAGGACAAGATTCAGACCGGAATGCCAGGTGGCCATCTCATCACAGCCCACAAACATCAAGGCAAGACCTCACAGGGGAAAATCCAGGTTAATTGCTGCTAAAATTACACTGGGCACTCCCCACCCTCCTTCAGCGACACACACACTGTTTATTGCCATAAGGGAAAAAAAAAAAAAAAAAAAAAAAAAGAGAACCAGGAAATTCTGCCACAAAGGGCTTCATGAACAGAAAGGTCAGAAGCCGGAAGCTCACGTGGGCAGGTGAGTTGCTCTAGGCAAGAGGTCCTCAGGTCTCCAGCAGGACTTCCTCATTCCTGGCCCTGGCTGGCCAGTTCAGGACTGAAGGCCTGGGACTCCCCCATGGGGCCAGTGGGCCTTGCTGGTGGCTAACTGGCGTCCCATGAGAAACTCCTGGGTTCCTGTTTTCAAAATGTGACTGTGTTTGGAGACGGGCTGCTAGGACATTATGACAGGTACATGGGGCCATTAGGGTGAACCCTAATCCTGTGAGCAGTACTTAGGGCTCAGAGCTAGCCAGAGGGAAGATTCCAAAGTCAGAGGTAAAGGGGGCTGGGGAGAGAGGGGCAACCTTCCATCCTGTTCATTCCCTAGGTGGCACAATAGCCAGGCTCAGCCAGGCTGAAGCCAGGAGTCAGGAACTTCTTCCAGGTCTCCCACATGGGTGGCAGAGCCAAGCAATTGGGCCAACTTCCTCTGATTTCCTAGGAGCACTGGCAGGAGCTGGATCCGAAAGGGAGGAGCCAGGACAGGAACCAGAGGCCACATGGGATTCCCGCATTGCAGTGGCAGCCTTACCTGCCAAGCCACAATGCCAGCCCCAGTCCTGTGCTATTTAAACCTCCCCACCCATGGAACTCCAGTGTGACAGGCCCAGCACACCAATCCAGGCTGATGCCTGGTTTCCACCAAATCATGACTGCTTTCCACTTTCTGCATGTGACAGCCTGCATGAGTGGGCTTTTGTTGGGATCATCTCTGTCCTGAACCATGGGTCAATAAACATTTTCTGTTGAAAACCAGTTAGTAAACACTTTAGGGTTGGAATGCCAAGAGGCATTGATAAACAGTTTTGATAAATGGTAGCTGCTGATACTGGTACCCATGTTAACTGCAGCACTGGTCATAGCAGAGCCACAAGGTTCAAACTATCAAATGTCTGTTCACTGATGAATGCATCAACAAAAGGTGGTTCATGAGTACCCTGGAATGACACCCTGCTGGGCCTGGGTAGACAGAGTGACTGTTTAATGGACATGTGGGATTAGCATGGGCTCAAGGAAAACACCTGCCAGTAGACAGCACAGACTGTTGCCCAACTCTGCAAATGCACTGAAATGACGCTCAATCACAGACATAAAAATAGTTCAGATGGTAAGTTTTATGTCATATATAGTTCACTGTAATAAAAGGGGGCCACTAAAATATTAAAATCAAGGTGAGGGACAGGCAAGTTGGGGCAGACATTGTCCAGGGACAGTAGTTCGCCACCTCTAAGCTGCCTGGTTAAGGTCCTGCCCCCATCCCCTTTCCCCTGAGTAGGAGGCCTGCTCTAACTCACAAGTCACCCATAGCCACCAACATCTGTCATCAGGATTGCTGGGATGCCTGCAATGAACTCTTCCTGCATTCCTCTACAGTGCACTGCTGGGATATAAAATCAAGCATACATCCTTCAACCCTGATCAGTGGCTCTCCTTTGGGGAAACTGTGGATCTCCAAATCCAGGCCCCCTGGATTCCTGCCTGTCTCCATCACCCTGGGTCACTGAGGTGACAAAAGGAGGGCTTTGAGGCTCTGCTTGGACTATGACTGATCCACAAGGACACAAGCAAGTTACAGATGACTCTGGTTTGATTGCAGCAGGACCATCACTTAATACCTGATGTAAGAAAATAAAACAGAGTCAGCTGCTTGCCACAAGCCAAGGAACACGGTGCTTACTGGACCTAGCCTTTCTCGGCAGAGTCCAGCGTTAGCTTGTGTGAGGTTCTGGAGAGGAGGGAACGCCAGGTGGGAGGACTTCCGGGGCATCAGTAGAAGCGCAGCTGGCTACTGCCCAAGCTATGGGTGGTGTCAGAGCTGTGTTCTCCATGGTGGCCGATCTCTGATGGGCTGACTTTCCCAAGCTGGTCGGTCAGATTATGTGGTAACGTTCCCTTAGGCGAGCTTATGGACCAATGGAACAGATACAGAATCAGTTCCGACAACTAAATGTACCCACGGCTATGGGACAGTCCATTTCTTTTTTTATGACTCATGGACACTTTTTAATTCTCAGATAAGTAGCTTTTTCTCTAGCCATTAAAAATCTGCCTTTTGGGGAGTTCTGTCATTATGGCATATCATGTTAAGCTGCCACTTGTGACACCAGCATCCCCCATGGACGTTAGTTTGAGTCCTGGCTGCTCCACACCTGATCCTGCCCACTGCTCATGCGCCTGGGAAAGCAGCAGCAGCTGATGCCACTGCTCGGGTGCTGCACCTGAGAGGAAGGCCCTGAGCGAGTTCCGGGCTTCTGACTCTGGCCTTTCACAGACCTGGCCATTTATTGCCATTGGAGGAGCGAACCAGTGGATGGAAAAATCTCTTTGTTATTCTGACTTTTAAATGGATAAGCAAAAATTTTTTTATGCCCATGACATCTTAGACAGAATCAGCTGCCTCCAGGTGGCACTGGGCACCTGGACACCGATGGCCAGGAGTATACTACAGCTGACAGAGGATGCTGACTTCACGCCTTTCCTGAGACACATGCAGTGCTGGGGTTGCTGCAGGTGCTCAGGCCGAAGCTAGGGCGCCCAAGGCAGTGGTGGTAGCTATAATCAAGGCTTTCCTGTCTGCCTCTTCCTGAGACCCAAGGAGTTCCTAGAACTGGAGATAGGGCAAAGCTGTTCTGGGCTGCATTGTGGATGCCAGTTCAAACTTTCCTAACTTGTTTAATGTAATAGAGAGGACATGGGCCTCCTTTTTCTAAAGGCTTATTTATTTTTATTGGAAAGACAGATATACAGAGAGGAGGAGAGACAGGAAGATCTTCCATCTGCTGATTCACTCCTCAAGTGAATATAACGGTCAGAGCTGAGCTGATCAGAAGCCAGGAGCCAGGAGCTTCTTCTGGGTCTGCCACGTGGGTGCAGTGTTCCAAGGCTTTGGGTCATCCTTAACTATTTTCCCAGGCCACAAACAGGAAGCTGGATGGGAAGCAGGGCCACCGGGACACGAACTGGTACCCATATAGGATGCCGGCACATGTAAGGCAAGGACTTTAGCCACTAGGCTATTGTGCCAGGCCATATGTGGGCCTTCTCGACCCAACAGATGCTAGTCATCCTCCTTGATTAGGGTGCAAAAGAGTTTTAGAATCTGCAAGCTTTTCAGTCTCTCTAAGGATGATGTGTACTGAGGACGGGTGTGATGGCTCAACTGGCTAATCCTCCACCCCCCAGCAATGGCATCCCATATGGGTGCTGGTTCGTGTCCCGGCTATTCCATTTCCCATCCAGCTCACTGCTTGTGGCCTCAGAAAACAACGGAGGATAGCCCAAAGCCTTGGGACCCTGCACCCATGTCAGAGACCTAGAGAAGTCTCCTGGTTTTGGATCAGCTCAGCTCTGGCAGTGGGGCCATTTGGGGAGTGAGCCCATGAATGGGGGGTCTCTGTCTCTCCTTTTGTCTGTGAATCTGCCTTTCTAGTGAAACTAAATAAATCCTTTTTTTTTTATATATATATATATATTTATTATTTAACTTCAGTAATTACATTGTATTATGTGACACAATTACATAGATACTTGGGTTCTCCCCACCCCTCCCCAAACCCTCCCACCATGGTGGATTCCTCCACCTTGTTGCATAACCACAGCTCAAGTTCAGTTGAGATTCCCCCATTGCAAGCGTATACCAAACATAGAGTCCAGCATCTTATTGTCCAGTCAAGTCCAACGGCTTCTTAGGTATACCCACTCTGGTCTGAAGACAGAGCCAGCAGAGCATCATCCCAGTCAATTGAAAGCTCCAACATACCATCAGCACAAATTTACATCATTATGGAATTAATTGACATAGTAATGAGTAACCAATATGGTAAAAGTAAATGCGAGTTCTTAACCACCTTCTGTGACCACCTCATTGACATTTCAATTTTAGTTTATACACAACATATAACATACATAACATAACATGTTATACATAACATCATATCATCTTAAATTAAGGCAAACATGTGGTATTTAACCTTTTGGGATTGGCTCATTTCCCTTAGCATTATGGTTTCCAGTTGGGCCCATTTGGCCACAAAGAACTGCATTTTGTTTTTTTTAATAGCTGAGTAGTATTCCATGGAGTAGATGAACCATAGCTTTCTTATCCAATCCTCTGTTGATGGGCATTTTGGTTGCTTCCATGTTTTTGCAATTACTGATTGTGCTGCTATGAGCATAGGAGTGCATGTTGGTTTCTCATAAAACAAGTGTTCTGGATATATTCCTAGGAGTGCTATTGCTGGATCATACGGTATGTTGAATTTGAGTTGTTTGAATATTCTCCATACTGATTTCCATAGAGGCTGTACCAGCCTGCAGCCCCACCAGCAGTGGAGTAGGGTTCCCTTTTCCCCGCAACCTCGCCAACAAGTGTTGTTGGTGCTTTTATTCATGTGGGCCAGTCTTACTGGTGTTAGGTGGTACCTCATTGATGTTTTAATTTGGATTTCCCTTATTGCCAGGGAACTTGAGCATTTTTTCATATGTTTATTTGCCATTT
The DNA here is from genome assembly GCF_030435755.1 of Ochotona princeps. Lineage (NCBI taxonomy): Eukaryota > Metazoa > Chordata > Mammalia > Lagomorpha > Ochotonidae > Ochotona > Ochotona princeps. The sequence goes on along the minus strand of NC_080843.1, from coordinate 9,695,983 downwards.
GGGTTTGTTCCTTTGTGAAGTGTTTGCCCATTTCCCGTGCCCATTTCTTGAGTGGCTTGTTTGTTTTGACATTTTGGTTGTTTTGTAGCTCTTTGTATATTCTGGAGATCAGCCCTCTATCACCTATGTCGTGTGCGAAGATCTTCTCCCATTCTGTGGGTTGCCTTTTTACTTTGTTGATTGTTTCTCTAGCTGTACAGAAGCTTCTTAGTTTGATGAGGTCCCAATTGTTTATTTTGGTCTCGATTTCTACTGCATTTGGAGTCTTTTTTAGGAAGTGAGGGCCTACCCCTAAGTGTTCCAGTGTGTTTCCAACATTTTCTTCCAAAAGTTTGAAGGTTTCTGGATGTAGGTTTAGATCTGTTATCCATTTAGATCTGATCTTAGTGTATGGTGAGAGATGTGGATCTATTTTTTTGTTTCTGCAGGCTATCAACCAGTTGTCCCAACAGCATTTATTGAACAGACCTTCCCATTTGCCTGGATTGTCGTTTGTCTTTTTGTCAAAGATTATTTGGCTGTATCTGTGTGGGTTTCCTTCTGGTGTTTCTATTCTGCTCCATTGATCTTCCTCTCTATCTTTGTGCCAGTACCACGCTGTTTTGATAACCACTGCCCTATAGTATGTCCAGAGGTCCGGAACTGTGATTCCCCCTGCTAACTTCCTGTTCTTCAGGATGGTTCTAGCTATCTGTGGTTTTTTGTGCTTCCAGATGAACCTTTGGATCATTGTTTCCAGTTCCATGAAGAATGTTTTGGGCAATTTGATTGGGATTGCGTTGAATGTATATATTGCTTTTGGCAGTATAGACATTTTAATGATGTTGATTTTACCTATCCAGGAGCATGGGATGTTACTCCATCTTTTGAGGTCTTGTTCAATTTCTTTTTTAAGTAGTTTGTAGTTTTCTTCAAATAAGTCTCCTACATTTTTGGTTAGATTTATTCCCAGATATTTCATACTTTTCTCTGTTATTTTGAATGGTATCTTGCTGGTTAAGTCTTTTTCCATCTTGGGGCTGTTCGCATACACTATGGCTGTTGATTTTTGTTCATTAATTTTGTACCCTGCCACTCTACCAAACTCTCGTACAAGTTCTAGCAGTCTCTGTATTGAGTCTCTTGGCTCTTCTACATAAAGAATCATATCATCTGCATATAGTGAGAGTTTGACTTCTTCGTTTCCCATTTGGATTCCTCTGATTTCTTTGTCTTGTCTTATGGCCTCAGCGAGTACCTCTAGGACTATGTTGAATAGTAGTGGAGAAAGTGGACATCCCTGTCTTGTTCCAGATCTCAGTGGGAAGGGTTCCAGTTTTTCTCCATTCAGTATGATGCTGGCGTTGGGTTTTTCATATATGGCTTTAATTATGTTGTGGATTTTTCCATCTATGCCTACCTTGGTTAGGGTTTTTAGTAGGAAGTGGTGTTGGATTTTGTCGAAAGCTTTTTCTGCATCTATTGATACTATCATGTGATTCTTGTTTTTCAGTTTTTGGATGTGGTGTATCACATTTATGGATTTGCGAATGTTGAACCATCCCTGCATTCCAGGGATGAATCCTACTTGATCTGGATGAATGATCTGTCTGATGTGTTTTTGAATTCTGTTGGCTAGGATTTTGTTGAGAATCTTAGCATCAATGTTCATCAAAGAGATAGGTCTGTAGTTTTCCTTCTCTGTTAGTTCTCTGTCTGGTTTTGGGATTAAGGTAATGTTGGCTTCATAGAATGAGTTTGGAAGGGTTGCCTCTTCTTCTATTGTTTTGAAGAGTTTGTAGAGGATTGGGGTCAGTTCTGTTCGGAATGTTTTGTAGAATTCTGGAGTGAAGCCGTCTGGGCCTGGGCTTTTCTTTGTTGGGAGGTCTTTAATCACTGATTCAATCTCTACTTCAGTTATGGGTTTGTTCAGGTCGTTTGTTGCCTCTGGGCTAAGTTTTGGCAGGTGGTAGAAGTCTAAGAACTTTTCCATTTCTTGGTGATCTTCTGATTTGTTGGAGTACAGTGCTTTGTAGTAATTTCTAATTATGGCCTTAATGGATGCGGTGTCTGTTGTTATGTTGCCTTTTTCATCTTTGATGCTGTTAATTCTTGCCTTCTCTTGTTTTTTCCTTGTCAGTCGGGCCAGTGGGGTGTCTATCTTGTTTATCTTCTCAAAAAACCAGCTTTTTGATTCATTGATTTTGTGTATGGTTTTTTTTATTTCTATCTGGTTGATTTCCTCCCTTGTTTTGATGATTTCTTGTTTCCTATTGTGTGTGGGGCTCTTCTGCTGTTGTTTTTCCAATTCCTGGAGGTGTGTGTTTAGTTCCTGTATTTGGCGCCTCTCTTGGGCCTTGACATGAGCTCCAATTGCGATGAGTTTACCCCATAGCACTGCTTTGGCAGTGTCCCACAAATTTTGGAATGTTGTGTCAGAGTTTTCATTGGTTTCCATAAATTTTTGATCTCATCTTTAATTTCTTCTCTGATCCATTGTTCGTTTAATAGCATATTGTTCAGCCTCCAAGAGTTTCTGTATTTCCTGGGACATTTTGAATTGCTGATTTCCAGCTTCATTCCGTGGTGGTCTGAGAGGGTACATGGTATGATTCCTATCTTTTTGAAGTTATTTAGGTTTGCTTTGTGTCCTATCATGTGGTCGATCCTGGAGAAGGTGCCATGCACTGCTGAAAAAAATGTATAATCTGTGGCCTTAGGGTAAAAAATTCTATAGATGTCAACCAAGTCCAGTTGTTCTATTGTTTGTATGAGCTCTGTTGTTTCTTTGTTGAGTTTTTGTTTTGTTGATCTGTCTATAGTTGTTAGTGGGGTGTTAAGATCACCCACTATTATTGTGTGCATATCTATGTCTCCCCTTAAGTCCGTGAGTAATTGCTTCACGTAGCTAGGTGCGTTTGAATTTGGTGCATATATGTTCACAATGGTAATTACTTCCTGATGGATCAGTCCCTTCACCAATATATAATGTCCTTCCCTGTCCTTTTTGATGTGTGTCAGATTGAAGTCCACATCATCTGAAATTAAGACAGCTACCCCAGCCTTTTTTTCTCGTCCATTGGCATGAAATATTTGTTTCCAACCTTTCACTTTCAGCTTCTTCGAATCTCTTCTGGTTAGATGTGTCTCTTGTAGGCAACAGATAGTTGGGTGCTGTTTGATAATCCATTCTGTTAATCTATGCCTTTTGATTGGTGAGTTCAGGCCATTTGTGTTAAGAGTTAAAATTGAGAGGTTGTGAATTTGCCCTGCCATACTTGTTTTTGTGGGTGTTGATATCTGTGTAATTGCCCTTCCTTGTGTGGACTTTAGTGGGAAGATCTTCCTGTTTGCCATCTTTGCTTATGATTCACCTCCTTTTTTTCTGGATTTAGTGCATTTCTAAGGAGATTTTGTAGAGCTGGTTTTGTGCTGGCATATTCTTCTAATTTCTCTTTGCTGTGGAAGTATTTGATTTCGTTCTCAAATACGAATGAGATCTTTGCTGGGTACAATATTCTTGGTTGACAGTTGTTCTGATTCAGGATTTGGAAGATCTTTGTCCATTCTCTTCTTGCTTGTAAAGTCTCTTCAGAGAAGTCAGCAGTGATCCTGATTGGTTTTCCCCGGTATGTGATCTTTTCTCTGCTTCGTACTTGTCTTAGGATTCTTTCTTTGTCTTCGTTGGAGTGGAACTTGAGCACCATATGTCTGGGTGAAGATCGCTTTGGGTCATATCTGCTGGGAGTCCTCTGACCGTCCTGGATTTGGGCTGGGTTCATGTTCCAAGTGTTTTGAAAGTTTTCCTGTATAATTTCGTCGAGCACCATTTGCATTCCTGACTCTTTTTCCGCTCCTTCAGGAAGGCCAATAATCCTAATATTTGATTTTCTGAGGTTGTCTTTCATTTCTTGTATGGTCTTATTGGCTTTGTTCAGACTTGTCTCCAGCTGTTTCATGAACTGGGTATGTTCGTTTTGTGTGTCTTCTGTTTCAGAGATCCTCTCTTCTGCTGTATTTGTTCTGTTGGTTAGGCTCTCAATTTTGTGCTCTAAGTCAAGGATTTTACTTTTCATTTGTTGTATTTCTGAGGCTATGTGGTTCTTGAATTCCTTGAAGTCCTCCCAATTCTTCTCATTGTCTCTGACATATTTTAACATTATTTTTTTGAATTCCTTGTCTGGTAGATCTTCTATGTCTTCATCTCGCATCTCCGAAATAGGCATTGGCTTTCGATCCTGTATTGGTAGGGTGTTGGCACTCTCATCTGGATCATTACCTTTTCTGGTATTTCTTCCCATTGTGTTAGTGTTTCTTTTTTGAGAGACCTAGGCACCAGTGTGCTGAGGGGTCTCCAAGCACTATCCTGTAGAGATCGGAGCCTGCAGGCGTGGAGTAGCAGGGTGTGGGAATTTTCAAGGCACTTTTGGTGCGTCTCCAGAACACTGGACCTCAGGGCGCCACTTCCAGGGCCCAGTGGATTCAAAGCGCACTCTCAGCTCGTCCCCTACAGGTATGCTACCACAGGGCCTGGGGGAGTGAAGGCACTCTCTGTGCGCACCCCCTGTGCGCGGGATCACAGGGCTCGGAGCACTGGACTATAGGGCGTGGGGTGTTCCAGGTGTTCTCTGGAAGCGCCTCCTGTGCAGGCCCGCCCACCCCAGCGCTTGCAGGGGACCGACCGCCCCAGCGCTAGCACGGGACTGCCCAGCCCAGATGGCGTGCTTGGGTTCCTGTGGTATAGCACCGCCCAGCTGAGTGCCAGACCGCAAAGGCACGGGGGAATATCCAATGTGCCTTTTGCCTTTCTCCCAGACACAGTTTTGGCAATTTCAAGGCACTCGCCCTGTGTCTCTAGACGCAGGAGTCTGGGGGTGGGGGAGGGGCGGGGAGAGGAGCACCAATTGTTTTCAGGCTTTGTGCATGCCCCTGGGGGGCCAACTCCCGAAGCCTCCAACCCACCACTGTCCCCACCCAACTCTCTCAAACCTCAGGTTCTTGCAGTCTGCCTCTTCCTCTGGTCGGAATTCTCGCCGCAGGTGTGTCTCCCAGCGACTGCTGTGTCCGTTGCTGGTCTCGGCGGGTGCAAGCGGCTGGAACCTAGAGGCTGCGGCTGGGGCAGGTCCCGGCGGGGCTTGGCGACCAGGGTGGGCAGATGCCGGCGGGTCCCGGTGATTCAGGGTCCTGGTGACCAGGGTGAGCAGATGCCAGCGGGTCCCAATCACCGCTGGTCCTCACGGCCACTGCGTCTGCGGGTCGGTCTCCGGATCGGTCGGCGGCTTTCAGTGTCTGCACTCAGAGGTGACTCAGCAGGTCAGGAGCGGAAAGTCGTCTCCCCTGCTCTTTCTTTTGTTTTTTCCCTGGTTGCTCTTCCGAGTTGTGTGGATTTTTTTGGTTCCACACTGTCCAGGGAACTTCACGTTCTTCTCCCTGTAGTTCTATGCTGCTCCACTTACTCTTTTGTCGCGTTCTAGCCCTCTCTGTCTGTGAGCTCTCTCACAGTCTTCCTCCTATGTCGGCCATCTTGCGAGTCCTGCTAAATAAATCCTTTTTAAAAAGATAATATCTACTGGTCTGAGAGAGAAAGTCAGACCCAAAGTGCCCAAGATTCAGCATCTCATCATCCCACAAGTATCGGCACATGTACTGCACAGCGACAAGCAAGAGGCCGTGGCCAAGAGAACCCAGGCCAAAGGAGGCATGAGCTTTCTCAGGCCCTCCGTCCAGCAATACATGAACGCAGGCATGAAGAAGTACAATGAAGGCAGATATTGGGCTCGGTGGTGAAGACACCCCAGTGGGCTGTCTGGCTCCCGTGTCTGCTTCTAGTCCAGCTCTGTTTCTGATTCCAGCTTCCTGGCAATGAGCACTCTGGGAGGTGGCAGGTGATGACTTGTGTGTGTGTGTGTGTGTGTGCGTGTGTATATGTGTGGGTGTGTGTTGGGGGGAAGGTCCCTGTCACCTGTGAGGGAGACCTGGATTGAGTTCCTGCTTTATGGCTTTGGGCTGGTTCAGTGCTGGCTGTTAGAGCTATTTGGGGATTATCTCTGTCTCTACTTCCATCTCTCCTTATCACAATCTCTCTCTTTCTCTGTATCTCTCTCTCTGACTTCCCAACAGAAGCAAAACAAAGTAAAAAACCAGTCTGCCTTACTGTCCATGGCCAAAACTGTAGGGAGCAGCTTGAAGAGCTGCTTCATCCAAGAAGCACTTCCTGCAGCCAGGACAGAGATATCAACAGTTTCTTTACCACTTCGAGGATCTCCACGAGGAGAGAGACCCAAGAAGACTTCGCACTGTTTGAGGGATGCCACTCAAGGACTGATGTGTTGTAACCAACCCTTGAGGGTCCTGTGGCCAGCTCTGAAACCATCAGGGATGCTCCTAAGGATAAGAGTTCAGGGTGCCTTGCTACTATGCAGGATCACTCAGGCCACCGGTCACCTGTCAAAACAGTATGAGACTAGGGCGAAAGGAAGGGTGTGTTGTGGACTATGACAGAAGCAGGTGAGGCTCTCACCTGTGTCTAAACTGTGGGCGTGGCAGTGCATACGGTGCATTCCACTAGGGGGAGGTAGAGTCCCGTGGTGAAGGGCACAGGCTCTGAGATGGGACCTGCTCAACCTTTACTTCTCCTGTAGCTGCTAAGTGACCCAGAGCTTTAGTCTCCTCATGTGGAAAAGAAGGATGTTAGCAGTGTCCAAAACTTGTACCCACATGTAGGATGTGCTAGAACTTCCTTCCGTCTCAAGGCTGAGTCACATTCCATTGCTGCGTCTGTGGCATTTTGTGTCACTCTCCATCTGTGGCTGGGCCTTTGCGATCTTTCTTAAGTGCCTGGACTAGTCAGCCTTGCATTGCTACAGGGAAATACCTGAGACAAGCTGCTTATCGAGGAAAGAGAGATTTGTTGAGCTCATTTGCAGTTGTGAAGGCTGGAAGTTCAAGTCCCACGAGGTGGGTTTAGGTGTGTTCTCCACTACAGAGAATGGAGTGTGTACAGCAGATGGATCACGTGACAAGCCAGGACACAGTAATGTCATGTTCCCTTTTAAAGTCACATCTCCCAAGGACCAGCGGGCCTCCCGTGAGGCCTCACCTCCTACAGATGAATCTATGGGATGGTGGTGGCACAAGCGGTGGCCACTTGCTGTGTACCCCCTCCTCTTTGCACATCATCTCCCTGAATCACCTGCTCCCATTTTGCAAGCCCAGTGCAGGGGCTGATCACACCCAGTACGGCTGCTGAGTGAAGAAGATGCATGGAGCAGCTACTCTGGCACCTGCTCGTTGGAGGAACTGCTGTAAGATTCTGAATTCCACAAACTCCAAGGTAAATCCTAGAGCCATAGTTCCTGTGTCCACTTGCATCAGAATCCACGGGGAGGGGGCACTTACACTTACACATGCAGGCTCAGGGATGGGAGAACATCCAAGAGACATGGGAGTTGGTCTAGGAAGAGCTTCTGTGTGACCACAGTTGGAGCAACCTGAGTGACATAATGAAGACACATACTGCAGAGGGATTCCAAGTACCTTGTGTCCATAAGCAGAGGAAGCAGTGTCTTCACTCCTCCAGTGTGGCTGGGCGTAGTAATTTCCTATGGGTAAGTCCAGTAAGAAAGAGATGGTGACTTCTACATGGTGGACAGACCTGATGGACGCAGTCTTGGCAAGATGGCCCAGGTCCATGTCACCTGTGTCCAGTCTGGTTGGCAGTGCTGACCCTCCATCCAAGGCCATTAACAATGGCACTTGTTCTCCTCGATCCCAGTCTTAGGAGAAAAGCCTGTAATCCCAGCCAAGGGATGCCTATCCAGTCCCCGATGAGCGTTCCTCAAAACCGCCAGGGTCATCAGAAACAAGGCAACTCAGCGACTGTCACAGCCAAGAGGAGCTCAGGGAGACTCAATGACAAAATGTAGTGGGGCAGCTTGGATGGGATCCAGGAACAGGAAGGGCCATTAGGGGGGAAATGAAGAAGTGTGATTGTAGTGTGAACATCAGTTAATGATGAAGTATCAATACTGTGTTGCTTTCCATATATAAATGTTCATATACATGTCCATGTATGCTAACATATATATTACAATTAAGATATAATTTACATTTGTATTATAATACAGATGCTTACATATACATGTGTATATATATATATATATATATATATATATATATATATATATATGTATGTTAAATTCAGGAGGTATCGAAAAAGAGACAGAGCTTCCAACTGCTGCTTTACTGCTCCATTGTCAATCCGGGTCTCCCACATAGGTGGCAGAAACCCCAAGGTTCCCCAGAGCCTACGATGGAACTGGACCTGGAAATGGATCCCAGACCCTCCAACATGGGGCTGGAACATCCTAACTGCCAAGATGGAACGCCTGCTCCCAATGGGGCTTATTAATGGCCACAAATATATTGCAACAGTGTAAGATGTTTATATAAGAATAAACTTGGTTTAGGCAAATAAATTCTATTCAATTAAAATATACTGTGCTCAATTCACAGTGCCATGGTGTCGCTGAAGCTACGGGGTGGACACTGCGCATGTCTGTCAGCCACAGGTCTTCCTATGGTACTATTTTGATTGGTTTGCAGATTCTGGATGAAATTTTGAAACCCTAGTCTGCATTTCTCCATGGCCATCACTCCTGCCTTCCCACATGGGATCCCGCACAGAGCATTGGCACAGCCTCAGATCCTCTAGTCCCCCTTCCACGCGGTCTTGCATCTCCATGCTGTGGTTAGCACACCAGGGCCTGGCATACCCACACATGCATCATTGAGCTTAAAAAGATATTCATTCAGGGTACAATGTGATGGCTTAGTGGCTAAATCCTCACCTTACAAGCACCAGGATCCTATCTAGGTGCCAGTTCATGTGCTGGCTGCTCTAAACCCCATCTTGTGGTCCGGGAAAGCAATGGAGGACAGCCCAAGTTCTTGGGACTCTGCACACACATGGAAGACCTAGAAGAAGCTCCTGGCTCCTGGCTTCAGATTGACTCAGCTCCAGCAGTTGGGGCCACTCGGGGAGTGAACCAGTAGATGGAAGATCTTTCTCTCTATCTCCTCCTCTCTGTAAATATGATCTGCCTTTCTGATAAAACTAAACAAATATTTTAAAATATATGTACATGTTTATTTATTAATTTGAGAGGCAAGGAGAAGAGGAGAGAAAGCAAGCTCCTGGTTGCTTGCTCACAATGGCTGGGGTTGGGTCTGGCTGAAGCCAGGAGCTAATCCAGGTCTCCCGGGAGGGGGCAGGCACTCAGCTACTTGAGTCATCACTGCTGTCCCCCAGAGTCTGTGAGCAAAGGCAGGTATTGAACCCTGGCACTCTGATACAGGTTGCAGGCATCTTAACCACTAGGCCAATCATCCACCCCTATACTGTGAATGTTTTATTGGGGGAAAAAATAATAGACCTCTTCCTTGTGCCTGTACTGCTACTGAAAGCGAGGAAATGAAAGTGAAGCCAAGCGGGCCTGTGTCTTCAAGCATCGGGAGAGAGTACCTTGTGCTCATCTGGTGACAGATGTGCAAGTGACCACATGTCTGCGAATTCTTCACCTCCACCTGCTGCCCTCATTGATGGTGCCTGGAGACTGCTGAGTGTCACAGGCTCACTGAGACATCTGGCCAACAAGGGCTGCTGTTGTGAATGACAGCTCAGCAATGGCTGATGGAGAACGAGGGGAAAGAGAGAATGGATTTTCCATCCAGTCTGAGCAGGCCCTGGCAGCACCACACAGGGAGAGCAGCCCGACTCCCCAGGGATTCGGATCACTGTAGAACTCAGCCAGAAGCTGCCTTCTCAGGTCCTGCATCCAACGGCAGGTGCAAGCTCTGATCTGGCTCTTTGCTTCTCATTACTATGTGAGAACACTCATGATTGCCTCATCAGAAAGAGGTGGACTTGATTGGTGTGGCCCTTTCCACTTCCTTGGCCACACTCACAGATTTATTATTAATGTTATGTGCCCACCTCCTTAGGATTTGGATTCAAACTCACACCATAGGGTTTGTTACCTTGGCTTTCCAAGAGACTGAACAGGTATCTAGAACGTTCTCTCTCTCATGGAGCCATAGGCAACACAGATGACCTTACCACCTACCTATATTTTACATACAAAGGGCTCAGTGTGACAGCCTAGCGGCTAAATGCTCACCTTGCATACACCGGGATCCTACATTGGCATTGGTTCGTGCCCCAGCTGTTCCACTTCCCATCCATCTCCCTGCTTGTAGCCCAGGAAAAGCAGTGGAAGATGGCCCAAAGTCTTGGGACCCTACACCCTTGTGGGAAACTGAGGGGAGGCTCCTGGCTTCAGATTGGCTTATGTCTGGCCATTGTGGCCACTTGGGCAGTGAACCAGGGGATGGAAGGTCTTTCTCTGCATCTCCTTCTGTCTGTATAGCTGCCTTTCTAATAATAAAATAAATCTATATTTTACATATAGATTTGTATTTGTGTTACTATTTTAGGATGATATATAATATATGACATTGCACATATAAATTCCTTATTTTAAAAAATATTTATTTATTCAAAAGGCAGAGTTAGAAAGAGGGAGAGACAGAGTGGAAAGAATGTCCATTTGCTGCTTCACTGCCACAGTGGCTGCAGCAGATGATGCTGCCCCATGCCACAGCCAGGAGCCAGGAGCTACATGTAGGCCTCTCATGCAGTCGAAGGAACCCAAGTCTGTTGCTTCCCCAGGTACATGAGCAGGGAGCTGGGTAAGAGGTGGAACAGCTAGGACTTGAACCAGTGCTCATATGGGATTCTGGTGTTGCAGATGGCTTAACCCACTGTATCATAGAATCAACACATAAATTATTTCTTCTAAATAGAATTTTTGGGGCCTAACTAGTGGATAATCCTTGTCTTGCATGTGCTGGGATCCCATATGGGTGCTGGTTCATGTCTTGGCTGCTCCACTTTCTTTTTTTTTATTTTTTTTTAAGATTTATTTTATTTTTATTACAAAGTCAGATATACTGAGAGGAGGAGAGATAGAGAGGAAGTGGAGCTGCCGGGATTAGAACCAGCGGTCATATGGGATCAAGGTGAGGACCTTAGCCACTAGGCCACGCCGCCAAGCCCGGCTACTCCACTTTCTATCCAGCTCCCTGTGGCCTGGGAAACCAGCGGAGGATGGCCCAAAGCCTTGCAACCCTGCACTCACATGGGAGACCCCAAGGAGGCTCCAGGCTCCCGGCTTCAGATCAGCTCAGCTCTGGCCTTGGAAGCCAGCTGAGCAGTAAACCAGCAGATGGAAAATCTTTCTCTCTGTCTCCCCTTCTCTCTGTCAATCTGCCTTTCTAATAAAAATAAATAAATCTTTAAAAATTCATTTTTTTAAAAAAGAATTGTTGATAAAGACCTTTACAGTTTCATATTTGGCAACCATAAACCACCAAAAAATAATAAAATGTTCTGCTATGATTTTACATGGAGTGATTTTTAAAAATAATACCTTTTTCCTTCAAAGTCCAGGTGGGTTGTTTTCTTGTCAATTGGTGCAGTGTTGGCCAGTGGTGGCCAAGCCTTGTTCCCTTTCCCACGGGAGACCAGGAGCTGTGGATTACACCTTCCCAGGTGGCATCACAACTCTGCCACGGCCAGTGATGTTTTTATGTCTCTGTTTTATGGATAGAGTCTCATGCTCCCTCAAAACTCCTTGATGTAAGAATAATATGGAAAATTGGAAAGGATCCAAAATAAGAATAAAAATGATCAAAGCTGGTAGAAAAGCTACAGAAATGTTTAGTCTGGGGAAAAGAAGGTTGAAAGGTGTTTGAAAAACTCACTCCAAGTAGAGGTTATTGCACAGATGTTTTAGTCATCTGCTGATAGAGCAGGTTTGGTCAAGGCCATCACACAGAGCAACTGGAAGGAAACAAAATAGGAGAGATTTGGACCAGGGACTCGGGCCGAAGCCAGCAATAGGCATGTTGCAATTGGAAGGATGGCTGGAGCTCAAAAGCTGTGGCTTATGGAAGGATGCTCGGCCAGATGGACAGATGGTCATCAGGTCTATTCAAGGTCAGTGCTGAGATTTCATCACCCTGTGTGCTTCTCTCTAGCTGAAGCCTGGCTCCCACATCTGGGGTCCACTGGAGTCCCACTGCCTCCCTGGCATAGCTGTACACAGCAAGACTCCCTTACCCTGCAGGCAAGGGAAAACAGCTGCCAACTGGTTCAGGAAACCCGCATTGTTGTTCGTTTCTCTCTTTTCAGACCCTAGCAAGGGACTCATTCTTGAATAATCCTGCTATAAATAAATACTGCTATCCTCCCCGTACAGACATAAGAGCATAAACATTGTGAAGTGGGTGCTGTGTGGGCGATGCCTCCACCTGTGGCACTGGCAACCCATACAGGTGCTGATTTGAGTCCTGGCTGTTCTACTTCCCATCCAGTTCACAGCTTATGGCCTGGCAAGGCAGTGAAGGATGGCCCAATTCTTGGGTCCCCGCACCCACATGAGAGACCCAGACAAGCTCCAGCTCCTGGCTGTGGATCAGCTATTCTCTGGCCACTGCAGTCATTTGGGGAGAGAACTAGTGGGTGAAAGATTCTCTCCAACTCTGCATTTCAAGTAAATTAAAAAGAGAGAGAGAGAGAGAGAGAGAGAGAGAATGAATCTCTACAGTAGGCAGTCCAGAGACTCTCCTGGAACATCATTCCTTTTACAACACTTTCGAAATCCCTTGGCCATCCTAGGGAAAGGTGAGATGGAAGGGAGTCAGGGTCCATAGCCCTAAGGACCAGATGCTAGTGGCAATGCGGGGAGGGACTACAACCAAGCATAGGTGACACCTGTCACAAAACATGATGACAAGAGTGTTGGTGATGGGAGAAGAGCAGAGGGGAACCAGGTACAGACTCTCTTTGAGAACCAAGTCAGTGGTGTTCTCCCTTCTCACCAAGGCAGCAGCCTTACTGGCCTTCTTAGCAGGACATTGGTCTTCAAGTGCTGGTAGGATGGGATGCTGCATTAGTGATTCCCAAAGATATAGATACAGTGTGTGTGTGTGTGTGTGTGTGTGTAGAGGAAGACAGAAAAAGGTTTATTTTAAAACACTGTTTCAGGCAGCCAGAGTTCAGACCTCTGCAGGTCTGAAGGCACAGAGTAAAAACAAACAGAGCACCCCCTACTGTACACGCACGACACGGGTCGCTCCCAGGCTCCCAACCAGGAGGCCAGCCAGTTGGTCCCTCAGCAGTCACATTCCTACCTGGAGTTGGCATCAGAGCTCATAGGTTGAGGGTTCAGTCCCACAGTTTGCTGACTATCCACAGCAGAAGCTGTCTGCAAAGGAGGAAAAGGAGCAAACGGGTTAACAGCCCAGCTTGCTGGCCAGTGGTGTGTTCAACTCCATCCCCTGAATTCTCTAGAAGCTCTAACGCTAGGTGTACCCAGTTGTAACCCACTCACTATTTACTGTCCCCTTCCCCACCTCATTCCCTGGTTCCTCAGTAGGCTACTTGGGACTACCTTTCCCGTGATTTTTCGCTCCCAAGTTTCTAAATCTCAAGGTCAGCTTTTGGGGGAACACAAACTAAGAACATTGTAGCCGATACCCCCTTTTATTTATTTATTTTTAAAGATTTTATTTATTTTATTACAAAGTCAGATATACAGAGAGAAGGAGAGACAGAGAGGAAGATCTTCCATCCGATGTTTCATTCCCCAAGTGAGCCGCAACGGCCGGTGCGTGCCAATCCGAAGCTGGGAACCAGGAACCTTTTCCAGGTCTCCCACGCGGGTGCAGGGTCCCAAAGGATTGGGCTGTCCTCGGCTGCTTTCCCAGGCCACAAGCAGGGAGCTGGATGGGAAGTGGAGCAGCCGGGATTAGAACCGGCGCCCATATGGGATCCTGGGGCGTTCAAGGCAAGGACTTTAGCTGCTAGGCCACGCTGCCAGGCCCCGATACCCTCTTTTATAAGGAGTGTTTCGTTTGCTCCAACAAGGTGGGTGGACTGGGAAATGAACTGTGGCATTGGGAGCTTGCTTCAGGAGGCAGGAGTCCAAGCCACGTTCATCACTGCACCAGGATCATGAACCTCTGTCTGCCAGATCAATATTACCCTCCAAAAAGAAAAATGGGGGCCAGTGCTGTGGTGTGTTGGGACCACCCCATTCTAGTCCCGGCTGTTCCGTCTCCCCACTAACACACCTGAGAAAGCAGCAGACGATGGCCAAAGTGCTTGGTCCTCTGCGCTCACATGGGAGACCTAGAAGTGCCTGACTCCTGGCCCAGCCCTAGTCGTGGTCATTTGGGGAGTGACCCATCATCTAGTAGATCCCTGTCTCTCTCTCTCTCTCTCTTTTTCTCCCCCTTTAATTCTGTGATTCTTTCATTCAAAAAGAAAAAAAGGATATGGAACAGAATAATCTTATTTGTGTACAAACATACAGGTTCTAACCATTGGTTGTATTAGGAAGTGGGGCCAGGTGGTCAGATTAAGAGAATTAAAAGCTTCTGTCTCCTATTTCTAGGTCAACTACCTCATGCACCTGACTTGTAACTTGGAACAATATCTAAGAATCCATTGTCTTTATGTCACATTATATCAGAATACCATAATATTTTGTCATATGTTAGCCCAACTTAATGACATACGTCTATCCAAATGATTCCCAATCCTAGGAAACCCAACTCTCTTTTCTAGTAAACAGTCTGTAGTTCTGCTTTTAATATCCTAAATAAGGAACTAGCATTGTGATGTGATAGGTTAAGCCACTGCCTGAAATGCTGGCTAGCCACAAGGGCTCTGTCTCCAGTGCAGCTCCCTGCTAATGCACAGGGAAAGAAGTAAAGGATGGCCCAAGCTTTTGGACCCCTACTGCCCATATGCAAGACCTGAAAGCAGCTCCTGGCTTAAGCCTGGCCCAGCCCTGGCCCAGCCCTGGCTTTGCAGCTGTTCGGGGAGCGAGCCAGTGAGTGCAAGATCTCCCTTTTAAATAAATAAATAAATCTTTATTATGTAACTGTGTCACATAATGCAATGTAATTAATGAAGTTAAATAATAAATAATTAAAAAATATCCTAAATGAAACTGAGGGAAAACATGTTATACATAATTTTAATAATTAATGTAACACTTTGATACAAATGATATGTCTTCCATCTGTCGGTGTCAAGGGTGATGACACTAGAAGACACAACCCCTGCATCCATCTGCAGACACACCTGTGTGCAAAAGAAGGTGATCAGAAATCTAGTCACATGCAATTATGGAAAAGTGTGGCGGATGTGCCTCACAGAATAAACCTAGCACAGCAGGGCCAGTCCAGGTCTGGCACCAGCAGACTAGATGGATTTGCAGGTGATGTGAGAAAGGGGAACAACCTGAACTTGGCCTCCAACACAGAACAGAGGTGAGACTTGAGGGTGTCTGTTAGAGATGCTGGGCTCTGGATGGGTGGTTGGAAACTACTCTTCATGCTTTAAAAGGGTGGTGGTGCCAGTCATGGAAAGCTGCCTCCTGTTCTGAAACCCCATCATCTAAGAGGGGCCACAGCCCATCTCAAGAACACAGAAAGACCCCAGAGACCACATCTATTTTTGCCATCAGAGAGGAAACATGAGTGAGAGAAAGTTCCAGAGAAATGGTGTGGTGTACAGGAGGAAGACTGAAAAAAAAATCCACCCACAATATAACTCACCACACGTAATTTCCTCAGTCTGGGTCTCTGATCAACGTGCAAACACGGGAAGCGTCTCCTGGTGAGATGTTGTGTGGGCTGCTCCTTGCCTCCACGCCTCTGTCATGCCTCAGCATCCTCTCCCACCGCAGCCTGTGGTCTCGCCGCCCCACTCATTCACAGGGCTGCTGGATGTGGTGGGGACCTGTCACCTAGCCTCAGTGGCTGATGGCAGTGAGTGCACAAATGCTCCAGCTCCTTCGCCCTTTGGGAGGCTGATCCTGGGACCCTGGGAGTAAAGCTTGGTTGCATTCAGGGTGAGTCTGTGGGATTGCTCATCTCCAGGGGCTTCCACTAGTGTTAGCACCACTGCCCAAACTACCAGTGCCATCAAAGACTTGCTCTCACAGTTGGCTTTTGGGGAGATCCAAACAGAAACAGACAATAAAAATAAGAAAAAACTTTAAAATTGTATTAGCAAAAGAACATTCTGATTCTGTGGAAAGCAACCTCAACCGGTCGGTTTCATTTTCTTGCTTTTGCAGCGACTGTCCTGCTGCAGTGAAAGCTATTTCCACTTGCATGCGCTGCTGGAAATAATGTAATAAATATCATAACTCCCATTTTAAAGGAAGATGATTCCTTAGCAGATGCCAACATTTTGTACAACTAAATAATTCTTTGATATCCCCAGACATGTTTTAGCTCGGTTAACATTCCCTGTAACCATTAGCCAATATGTTGCATCATCTTCAGGTGGATTAATCACCCATTCTGATGTTATAAACTGATATTCTTTTCTAGGTCCAGACATTGCTTTTCAGCATTAACATGAGCAGTATAGCCTCAACTCGGCCTCCTTAGAACCAGCCTTATCCACTATGGAACTGTGGAAATTCCTTACAAGCAGACATCTTTCAAAATGACTAAATCCACTGAAAAATCTTACAATTACTTTTTTAAAAATATCAGTCTCATTGCTTGCAGTTTAAGGATTTCATTTAATATTTCTGACATATGAAATATGTCAATTAATTTCATAATGATTTGATATCACAAATTGATTAAAAAGTCAGGAAAGCTGCTGCCTGCCTGAAACACCATCCTTCCACGAGTGACAGTCCATGCCCTGGCTGCCCACGCACCCCTGTCACAGTTCCTTCCCATGCCACGAGGACTCTTGACACCCTGGGTTTGCTTACTCAGCACAGTGAAACCTCCCACTGTACCTTCCAACTTCAATTAATTGTTTATCACTCGTGCATGTCTGCCTAACCTCAGCAAGGGTCAAGTGGAAAGTGCTAGTTCACACGGCCGGCAGGTCTTCCCCCAGCACTGCGGAAAGTGCCACGACACACCCACCCGTGAACAGGGACCGAAAAACAGTTTGCAGTGCTATGAAAACAGTCTTGCCTTTTGAGCTATATGCCACATGGATCAGAGACCCCATCCACGACTTTGAGGGTCCCTGTTTTATGCAGGCTAGTTTTTTTTTCCCCCTTCATCAACTACTTCTGCAAACATAAACAACTGTTTCTCTTAAAAAAAACCAAGAAACTCAATTGAACTAACTTGCTAAATATAATGTGCATTTCAAGCCTGTGAAAAGACTTTACAAATAAGTCTGAAGAATGAAACTTTTTTTTTTCCTTCCTTCTAGCTCTTTTCCGTGTGACTACTTGGGTCCTTAAAGCTTCTGAGGGCGCAGGGATTTTTATTCATGAAAGAATTTCAGATTTACACTCGCCAAGTTTTTTTTTAAACTAATTCTGTATATACTTTCGCAGCCCTGTCCTCTTGAAACAGCCTTGCACGGTAGTTACTTTCTCCCTAAAGTATTCTTTGAAAACGTTTTAGAAACGATTGTGTCGTAGGGCTTTCAGGCATTTTTAAGAACTGCGGATGGACTTGAGCAAAGAGTAATTTCATTCTGCAGTGGAAAAAAAAACAAAAAACAAAAAAACAGAGACGAAGCAGCCCACAGGAGATAAGTCCCTCAACACGACTCGCCCGGCCGCGACAACTCGGACCTTACTGAAGCCTGGTGTGGGACTCGCGTTGAGACCAACGCGGGGACAAAGGGGACAGCTGCACGGGCCCGCGGCCACTCAGAGAAGCGTCCAGCCGGTACCCCGTCTGCACAGCCGCGTCCCAGACTTCTCGGACTCTCCCAAACACCGGAATGCGAGACGACTGTCCACCGTCCCGCTGGCAGCGCGGCCCGGGGGTTATTTGGGAAGACTGAGCATGCGTGGGACGCGCCGAACGTCCGTCTGAGGGAATGTTAGGGACCGTGAGCCATCCGTGACCACCGCGGCTCCTCAGGGTGTGGGCAGCGGTGCTGCGCACGGCCCTTCGCTCCCAGGGATTATCTTTCAGTCCTAGCGCAAGCCTTTTGTAAACACAGGGCGCGGCCGTCGGAAAATCCAGAGAGGCAGATTCCTCCGAAGCCAAACGCACTTCCCCTCCCCAGCAGGAAGGGAGGGCGCAGACCGGTGGGCGCGTCCCCTGGCCGCGCACGCGCAGTCCCGCCGGCGTGCCCTAGAGTGGCCTCGCCGCGCCGGATTCTCGGCGCGCCGGGAGTGCGCCTGCGCGGTCGCCGGGGCTCGCCACCTCCGGGTTCCCCTCCCCCTGGCGCCCCGCGGGGCTCCGAGCCCAGCGGGACCATGTTCACCAGCACCGGCTCCAGTGGGCTTTGTGAGTACTAGCCTCCGCCGTCCTGGCTGCCCCTGAGCCCTTGCTTGAGGAGGTTGGGGGGCAAGCCGAGACCCCCGGCTTCAAGGAAGTGGGCGGGCCGACCCTCCACATCTTCGCGTCCGTACCTATAGGTAGTTCGTGGCCTTGGAGGGGGTGGGCGGGCAGCGGACACCGCCCCCACCGGAGCCTCGAGGGCGAACGGGCACCAAGTCTGGCCCCCGAATCGTGACCCTCGCCCTCACCCCCTGAGGATCAACGATAAGGAGCCCAGGGACTGCTGGAGGCAGGCTGGGCAGTTGGGAGCAGGCTGATACCCCATGTTGTCGTGTCCCGGCCCACTTCTGCTCTTTGGGGCGCGTGTGGCAGGGCAGAAGAGGAGGCCGACCGGCTGCAGGCGACGCTGGGAGCCTGCCCCCTCTTTCTTGGTCACTTTCTCCATTCATTGAGTCTCCCGACATGCAAATTTCAGCCGCCTCTGGAGCGGACCTCTCGGTTTCACTCAGTTTTTTAACCCCCGGCTCCCTGAGGAGCTTTCGGTTCATCAGTGGAGAGAAAAAAAAGTTGGGGAAGTTCGTTTGGCCGAGAGCGCAGGCTCTGCTGCCACTTGTCGCTGTGGCCCTTGGAGGGGCCTCGGTGGTGGACAGCGGCAGGGTACCAATAGCAGCTCCTGGGTTTACTTGACTTTGGGGAAAGCGGACAGGTTAGCCAGTTGCCCTGAGAACAGGCTCTGTTGCAGCCTCTATTCCAGCAGCTGTGTTTACAGAGCGATGGTTTCTGTCACTGGTTCATCCCTGTTGGTACTGAGTATCTCTAGACGTGTGAAGTGGATGTGGTGGGAATAGGGAAACTTCTAACGTTCCTCCGCAGATAAGTCCTGTTGTGAATGTTGATTGTGTTGTCCGTATCTCAAGAACACGTGCCATTGGCCCAGAAGGTGTTGGTGTCAAGAGCCACCAGTGTAGGTTTTAGATTTAATTCACTTCTCACGTTAACCTTTCCCTGGTTCCATCATGATTTCGATTTATGGCACCTTGCGCAGGATGGTCCCACAGCATGGTACATCAGTGATTATAATCTCCATGGTAGCTTTGGATAAAAATCGTTATGACTGTTGATGAAGTTGATGCTTCAACTCTGTCGTTTTTTTCAAAATACATATTAAAAATGAAAATAAAAACAATCTGTTATTGCTTACTAGTGCATTAGTCATTAGAGTGTATTGGTCAACTGTACTCTGAGGAAGGTAATATTTTGTTACCTATGGCACTGTTTATATTTTATATTCATTCCCTGTCGTGACTGTTGAACTCTGGGGACCAGTTTGCTGCCCAGAGAGAGGACAAGGCTGAGAGGACCCCTCGCCTCAGTCATCCTGTCCTGTTTCTACAGTAAATGTAAGGGTAGGTTATGCTCATTCAACACATATTTTGGGAATCTTTGAGTATATTTAAAAAGTTGGTGGAAAATGGAATCAAAAGATAAATTGGTCTGGGGAGGGCCGATATGTGGTGTAGCAGTTAAAGCCATCACCTCTGATGCTGCATCAATTTCTTTTTCTTTTCTTTCTTTTCTTTTTTTTTTTTCTTTTTCTTTTTTTTTGTTGGAAAGACAGATTTACAGAGAAGGCGATGCAAAGAGAAAGATCTTCTGTCTGCTGGTTCACTCCCGAAGGGGCCACAACATACCCAAAGCCAGGAGCCAGGAGCTTTTCCCAGGTCTCCCATATGGGTGCAGGGTCCCAAGGCCTTGGGCCGTTCTCTACTGCTTTCCCAGGCCACAAGCAAGGAGCTGGATGGGAAGTGGTGCAGCTGGGACACAAGCCGCTATGGGATGGTACGTGCAAGGTGAGGACTTTGCCACTGAGCCATTGCACTGGGCCTGCTGGGTCCATTTCTAATCTAGCGCCCTGCAAATGGGCTGGGAAAAGCTTCAGAAGTTGGCCCAAGTGTTTGGGTTCTTGTCACCCATGTGGGAGACTCGAATGAAGCTCCTGGCTACTGGCTTTGACCTGGTCCCGCCCTGGTTATTATGGCCATCTTGGGAGTGAATCAGCATATGGAGGAATGCTCTTTCTTTGCCTTGCAAGTAAAGTACATTTTTTTGACAACTTGATTTTGGTACCAATCTCTTGAAATCCGTGTCTAGTTTTTTTCATAGAGCCCATTTTTTCATGAACTTTATGAAGACTCTTTTCATGCATGAATTTCAATTTTTGTTTCTTTTGTCCAGCATCAGCTTATCTTTTTTTCTACTTTCCAAGAACTTTCTGTCCTCCCCTTGGACTGTAGGCTGTGAACAAGAAACATGGTCACGAGCAAGCCTCGGCTCATTGTTCTGCATTATCTCTGCATTGGAGTTTAAACAGTTTTTTCGAGGCTGATGATCCAGCAAGGGTAGTGGCAGCAGGTTCTTTGCTTTAGAATGTTTTCCTGGCAAAGTTAGCCACTGAGAAGGAGGTAATTACCGTTCCATAAGAAGCTGTATGGCATTTGGTAAGTCCACTTTCCTCTCTTGAGTTCCCAAGGGAGAACACCTGTTGACCCCTGCCATTTCTTCTACCTGTATATTTGCCATGCTCTGTGGCACATAATGGTGCTTGCATGTTAAATTTGCTCTTTAGGATTCTTCATTTTTCCTTCATTCAACAAGCATTTGTTACATACTTGATAAACCATGGGGTAAGGGGGCAACAGGATAGGGGAGAGTTAGGGAGCGAGGGAAGCGGCAGAGGCTGAAGTTCCTGTAGAGTGCTGGGCAGCTGGGACAATGGTGTGAAGCAGTGTACCCATCCATTTGTTACAGAACCTTTCTGCAAAAGGAAGACACATGAATTAAGGAGAAAGACACATGAGGCAAAATGCTTTTAAAAATGTTTCTTTTCATTCTGAAAGTGAGATTAATCATGTGACAAAAAGGTGGAAAACAGAGCAAAACTATGGTTATCATTTCAGGTAATTTTCTTCTCTGATGCATTTATATTCTTCTTTTAAAGCAATTGATTTTTTTTTTAAAAAAAGGCTTATTTTTGTTAGAAAGGCAGATTTATAGAGAGAAGAGACAGATCTTTCGCCTGCTAGTTCACTCCCTAAGCTGCCACAGCAGCCAGTGCTGAGCTGATCCAAAGCCAAGAGCCAGGAGCTTCTCCCGCATGGGTGCAGATCCCAAGGCTTTGGGCCATCCTCTACTGTTTTTCTTGTCTACAAAAAGGGAGTTGGAAGGGAAGCGGGGCCACTGGGGTTCAAACTGGTGCCCATATGGGATCCAGGCACATTTCAAGGCAAGGATGTTAGCCACTAGACCATCACACTGGGCCTAAAGTAATGGATTTTTAAAATTGTGAAATGAACACATGTTCATCAGAGAATCTTCCAAAATGCACTGCAGTGTCAGAAATAAAAGTGGTATTTATTGTTTTTCCAATGTAAAAGTGAATACTCTTAATACATAAGTAAAAATAAACCATCCCACTCAAATATTATTTTGTAAGTTCGTTCCACAAAACCTTTTAACGGATAACGCTAATGACTCCCGTTCCATGTGGTTCTGTTTCTGTGTCTTGTACACCAACATTTCCCCAGTATGCTATGTCTGAAGAAATTTGTGTTCCCCGCTGCTTCCCCCCTCTTCCCCTGTTTGTCTGTAACAGTATTCTGAGAGCATCTCAATATTTTCAGGTATTCCTAAGAAGAGAAAGAGGCATTAGTGAGGTGTGTTACCTTGCAGTAACCAGTATGTATTATTAAATTCCAACCCTACTGGGTTGTGCCAGTGTAAGATTCCACCAGCAATTGAGCTAAAGGGAGAAAAGATTGCTTTACTTATGTTACTACAGTTAATTTTTACCGCAGCCCTATGAGGACAGTTTTTTTTTTCTTTCCTCCATAAAGAAGTCTACTGTATTGCAACTCAGAAGATAATTTGCCAAGATCACAAAGTTAGTATGTGCAGGAGCTGAGATAAGACCTAGACTTGTCTTTTTCTAAAGCATGTTTACTTTTTTTTTCTGCTGTTCATGCCACACAATCAATGTAAAGTTAGTGCCCGTCACAGAAAATGGCGGTGTAAACCTTAGAACAAATCTAAGGGAAAAATGACTGTGAGGTAAATGAGCATTCCGTGTGCCTCTGTAAAATCCCTTCCAGCAACTGGTAAATAAATGTGTTACTAATTTAGCTTACAGAATACACATGTAAGCAGGTAACATGTATTACCTTGGTAAACCTCAGAACAACCTGTGAGGCAGGTAAGGTTGTTCTCCCCAGTTTGCAGATGACAAAGTTGAGGTCCTGACATTGTAATGCTTTTTCTTTTAGATTTTTAAAAAAAGATTTATTTATTTATTTTATTGGAAATTCAGATATACAGAGAGAAGGAGAGACAGAGAGGACGATCTTCTGTCTGTCTGGAGCTGAGCTGATTTGAAGCCAGGAACCAGTAGCTTCTTCCAGATCTTCCACTTGAGTGCAGGGTTCCAAGCTTGGGGCCATCCTCTACTGCTTTCTTTCCCAGGCCACAAGCAGGGAGCTGGATGGGAAGCGGGGCCGCTGGGATTAAAACTTGTGTTGTATGGGATCCTGGCACTTGTAAGGCGAGGACTTTAGCCACTAGGCCACCACACCGGGCGGTGATGCCTTTTCTTAAGGGCTGAGTGAGGGGTCGGGCTGAAAGGTCAACCCAGCCTGGCTGCATTTTCTCTGTTGCACACGTAAGCTTTTCAGCTTTCAAGATGTTTGCCTCCTCTGCCCCCTTCGTGCCTGGGTCTCTGTGGACTACTTGTGGCTCAGGCCAGGGGCACGGCTTGGGTGCCAGTCCCTGACCACTGCTTCCCTGCCCTTGAGGCAGCTGCAGCTGTCTGCATGCCTGCTCTACCAAGTTGCTGCTGCTGACCGTCAGCCCACAAGTCTTCTCTCTTTCTTCCTGCAGCAGAACCAAGACCCAGTGTGCATCCAGTAGTGATGTGTCCTAATTGGGCTATTTTTGTCTCAGCTGGTGTCTTAGTTATTTTTATTTGTTTGCTCCTTTTTTCCTTTTCCCGTAACCAAGTAGGTATCTTCCTTCTCCAACTTTTTCCATTCTCAACTTAGCAAGTTTAGTAATGGAGGTAGAATCTAACCCAAGCTATTTTGAAAATGCTTTCCCAGAGAATTTTAAAAAGTGTTGCTTGTTAAGTAAAATTGTTTCATAACTGCTTTAGTGGTTTTAAGTATGCTTTAAGGCACACTGGGAGTATGAGAGTCTCCTGGAGTTTTTTCTTTTATCATTATTTACATTACCATGCTTTTCCCTGGGTGTTTTCCCTAGGACTTTGACTGACATTGACATTGTTCTCCGTCCCCTTGGTGTAGCATGGTGCAGTAGAAAGGGCAGGATGTTAGTATGTGGAATGCACCTGCTTTGGCCAAGTAGGTTGGGAATGTTGTTGGTGTACTGTTTCTTTACCACTGGTAGGTAAACAAATCAAAGGCTCTTGGCAGGCACACAGCAAGGGGATTTATTAACTGCTTCTAAGACTTACTGGGGGATGGAAAAAATATAAGAACAAAATGTAAAATCCCATTTTATTGTAATGTGCAGACTTGATCCTGATTTATGTATTGCTGTTGTAAAAAGAATTGATTCCTTTGGTAGTTTCATTGTATTTATTTGTGTGAGAATGAGAGGGGTCTCATGTCAGGTGCTTTATTTCCCAAATGCCCGCAACAGCTAGGACTAGACCAGGAGGATGCCAAGAGCACAGATCCCGAAACTGATGTTTTACAGGGTGGCAAGGACCCAATTCCCCACCGCATACTTTTTTTTTTAAGGATTTAAAAGTTTTTTTTGGAAAAGACATTTACAGAGAAAAGGAGAAACAAGAGAGAAAAAAGATTCTCCATCCACTGATAGACTCCCCAAGTGGCTACAACGCCGGTGCTGAGCCAGTCCGAAGCCAGGAGCCAGGAGCTTCTTCCAGATCTCGCCTAGGATCCTAAGGCTTTGGACCATCCTCTCCTGCTTTCTCAGACCACAAGCAAGGAGCCGGAAGGGAAGTGCAGCAGCTGTGACACGAATTGGTACTCATATGGGATCCCGGCACTTGCAAGAGGAGGATTAGCTGATTGAACCATTGTGCTGGGCCTAGCACTCAGCTCATTGAGCCGGCCCAGGATACACATTAGCAGAAAGCTCAGATCTGGAGCAGAGCCAGAACTTGGCGCCAAGGAACTCCAAGAGGGCAGGTGGCATCCCAAGAGCTATCTTAGCTGCTGTACCCAGGGCCTGGTCCACCCTCTATGTAAAACTTCTTCTTCTATGTGTGTGTGTGTATGTGTATGAACATTTAGAAAAGCAGTGTATATATAAAGTATCTATATAATTATATTGTTTTTTCCCACTTAATCTTACGTGAATTATCACATGTGATTGATAATCTTCAAAGCTAAATTTTAATACTATTTCTGTTTGTCTTATTATGAAACTGAGACACACTTATAAAACTAGAAGCATTAGGAGTGGGTGTTGGATCCCAGCTGTGAAGACCCCAGCTGAGGGTCTGGGTGGGATTCCTCTGCTTGGCCCCATCATCCTGCCGGTGCCGACCTTTGGGGGAAGTGGCGATAACTCAGGGAGTTGGGTTTCTTTCAGCTGCTTGGGAGGCCTGATTGAATCTTGGGCTCCTGGTTTGGCCCCTGGTGTTGTGGACATCTTTAAAGAGCAAACCAACAAGCAGGAACATTCTCTTAATCTCTCTCTGTTTTTCAAATACATAGATGAATAGAAAAAAATTTTAAATTATGCAAATACATAAGATGGACAACTAATCTCACCAAATAACCATTGTTGATAGTTTAGTGTTCATTCTTCCAAACTTTTTCCATGCGTTTGCTTAGTTTTAATTTTCTCTCTGTAACACACACACACACACACACACACACACTTACACTTGACCTATTTATCTGAAAGTGATTAAGACAGATTGAGCTGCACTGGTTCACTCTCCAAATACCTACAACAGTTGAGGCTGGGTCAGGTCGAAGCTAGGATCCAGGAACTCCATTTGGGTCAGCTGCAGAATGACAGGGCCCAAGTTTTCTGCTGCCTCTAGGAACACATTAGAAGGAGCCTGGGTTGGAGATAGAGCCTTGGCTCAAACCCGAGGAATGTGGATGTGGGCATCCCAAGTGGTGGCTTAACAGGCTGTGCCATGATGCTTGCTCCTGTGATTTTAAATAGCAGACAGAATCTTTATTTTCTGGTATATTAAAATTTTGGCATAATCAGTAGATTCCAATGTGAACGTGAGAAATTATCCCAGGAATGTGTATACCTGTTGGGTACTACTTGTTAATTTACATGTGTGTGTTACACGTGGGTGTGTGCTGTGCTTGCAGACTGTTTTATAATGGTAACCAGACCTTCCAGGCTTTGTCCATAGGTTGATTTTACGTTGGAAAATCAAAACCAGCAGCCACACTAGCATTGCTACAGTTGTCTTTACTGTGGGGCCAGGGTGTGTGGAGTTGGATTTGTAGGAGATAGAGCTCGGGGCCTCGGTGCTGCTTCTTGGGACATCTTGATTTTCTTTGATCATTCTCTGCTACTTCAGGCTCGCAGCACCTGTTCCTTTAGTGATGCATCTGTGTTCTTCCCTTCCTTCCTTTATTCCCTCCCATTCCCTCTCCTCTCCCTCCCTCTCATCCCCTTTCCTCTCCTCCTTTCTCTTGCAATCTCCTGAAGTCTAGTTTTGTTTTGTTTTGTTTTGTTTTCATTTGGAGGACATAGGTGGTGAACTTCTGGGTCTCTGCCTGGCAATTCTTGTGCGGTACTGAGTAGCTGGATCCTTAAGTGCCAACTGTGGGTTTCCTCTTTGTGCTGGACCTTGTTGCTTAACAGACCTTAACTTACATGACAGGGCAGTGTGCAGGCTCTGCTCACATTTGCAGATCATGGGAATAAGATGGTTTTCACATACTAGTACAAGGTGCAGAGTGGGGAGCTGGCAACAGGCCAAGCCTTATGGGTAGCACCTCCTTCTATCAGTGGGCGTGGCTCTTGTATGCATTTTACTCCTGAGTGAAGCTGCTCTTTTTAGAACCATCCTCTTCCTTTTCTTGCCACTTCACCTTCATTGGAGTTGTTAAAAATGATACATTTATTTATTTGAAAGGGAGACTGGTAGAGGAAGAGACAGAGTCAGATCCTCCATCTGCTGTTGACTCTTCAAATGGCCAGGACAACTGAGGCTGTACTAGGCCGAAGCTGGAACTCCATCTGTATCTCCCATGTGGGCAGCAGGGACTAAAATACTTGGGCCATCTTCTACTGCGTTGCAAGACACATTATCAGGGATCTGGAGCACAAGCGGGGCAGCTGGGACTGGGACCACTTCTGATACTGGACGCTTGCATGGCAGGTGGTGAAGACCTGTGTGCCACACGGGGGCCCCTGTGTCTGTGATTTGACGTCATCCCAAACTCTCTTTTAATGTCTTTCAGACTTTTGGTCCCTTCAATACCCTGTCAGCAAATTGTCCCACCTCCCTTGCCGAATGTTTCCCAAATTTTGTCTTGGGTGGGCTTGCTTTCCATCTGAGGTATTGGGATGAATGGTTAAGAGTGAGTTTGGGGAAGGGTTTAGTTGGAGGACTGACTGGCCTTGCTTGGTGGTGCTTACTTGGCTGCAGGTGACTTCATCCTGAGTGTGATCCCAACAGTAAACATATCAGAAGCAGGGGTGCAGCTCTTCTCGGCTCTCTGTGTCCTGTTGGTGTCAGAGAGGTCTCAGTGTGGTGCTCATCTGAAATACCTCCCCAGCAGCAGCCTGTTTCCCATTGTAACAGCAAGCAGCCCCGTGTCTTTCTGTTAGAATTTACTAATGTTGTGTAAGTGTTGTGGGTTCTTTCTGTAGCTACCACCTCCACCTTATAGTGGTGAAGTGACACTTGTTTTCTATTTACCATTACACTGTGATTTCCTTTAAAATAAATATGTAAATCATAGCACAGCAATTTAAAGAATAGTAACCTGAAATGCTGGTACTGGGACATGGTCCCAACGGTGGTGCAGGGTAGGAGTGGCCAGCCAGTAAGAAGTGCTGCCCTATGATCTGGTGCTGGTTCGTGTG
The DNA here is from genome assembly GCF_030435755.1 of Ochotona princeps. Classification (NCBI taxonomy): domain Eukaryota; kingdom Metazoa; phylum Chordata; class Mammalia; order Lagomorpha; family Ochotonidae; genus Ochotona; species Ochotona princeps. Next base: position 9,668,536 of record NC_080843.1, on the reverse strand, counting down.
TGGGATGTTGGGGTTTTGTGAAGTCACCCTGCTGTTTCATTGAGCCTATTTGACCCTAGGCACGTTTTATAATGAATCTTGGTGTTTGAGGTTTCAGGGGTCTTGTGTCCCCTGTAACTGGTGGGGTTTCTCAGTACCAGTGGATGCAAATGCTTGGCAGCTCTGGTGCTCCATCTACTCTCAGGGGATTCTGGGGGGCCATGGGTAAAGTTGAGGTGTGCGGACAAGCCCTGGAGGTCATGCTCAGCTTCAGCCCCCAGCAGATGTGTGTGTTTTTGGCCCCTGCTGGCACCCAGGCGGATGTGGTATGTGTTACAACCTGTGGAAGCAAGACCCCTGCTACTCCTGGGGGCTCTTGGTTCAGGTTCACTGCATCTCTGACGGCCTGACCAATCCCTGGTCTGTCATGAAGCAATTAGCAGTAGCACTTGGCTGCAGCCGGCCTGCAGCTCTCAGCTTCCTGAGGTCTCTGGTGAACTGGCTTTGCATGATGAAAAGCTAGCCCCCCAAGCTGTGCTGCTCCAGGCAACCACCCTCACTCTCTGCCTCCATGCCCCAGCTGTATTTCCTCTGGGTGGCTGTGGTGTTGGGGGGATGGGAGTGGTGAAGTTGGATTGAAGAGAAGAGAGCTCCTTGCTAGTGATTCAGAATTGGGATTTGAGACCCTAGCCCAGCCTCTGTTCACTCTCTGCATGGCCCACCCCTCAGTGTCCAGGCACACTGTTCCATGAACACCCCTGGGCAACACTGCCACCTTACAAGGGGCTTTCCCTGAGCCACAGGCTCCTGGGGTTCTTGACTTTGCAGTACATTCTCTTGCTACTTATTTCCCTTTTCTTCTCGCATACAGCTTATTGTGCAGGTCTAGAGCTTTTTACAAACTTCCTAATCCACTTTGTCTGCATTGTCCTTACTGTGGAATGTTTTACCCCATATTTATGGTTAGCAGTCATGCTATTCTTGCCCCTTTTAGTTTAAAAATCACTAGAATTGTGTTTCATGTGCAATGATTACATTTACCAATTGCTGCTTTTTATATTTAAGGAAAGGGTTGTTGTTGGTATGCAAAGTCCCTGGGAGACATGAGCCTGACTAATATTATGCACTGTCTCGGGACTAGAATAAAGGACAGGGGCCGAATGCCATCGTTGGGATCTTAGCAGGTGCACATGCTGTTCCCTGGCATGAACATCTTGATGTTTTGTGCTGTTTCTGGTTGCCTTTTAGATGTTATTGCTCGCCTCCATTTTACTTGTGAAATAAGTTTTTATACTTGAGCACAAGTCCTGCATTCTGCCTTTTTTATTTCCTGGAAACTTTTTTAGCACTGTCCTGATAAAACTTGTGACCCTTGGTACAGTAATAGGTGTTCATTGGCTGCTTCCCTGAGCCAGGCACCTTGCCCGCTTCTTTAGGGACCTGCTGGAGGAGCTGTCAGTGAGGCAGGTGCCCAGTGTCATTGAGTTCCACTTGGTGCCTCAGGGACAGGAGCTGATCGATGGATAGCTTTCAGCATTTTACAAGAGGTGTAACAAAACCAAACTTGGCATGGTGAATGTATGGCAGAATGCGGTTAAGATGCTGCTTGAGATGCCTGCATCGCAAATCAGAGTATGTGGTTTGAGTCCCATCTCTTGTGTTCCCATTGTGTCTTCTCACCGATGTACATGCTGTGCTTGAGAAGCAGTAGATGAAGGCTCTGTCCAATACTTGGGCTCTTCCCATTCATGTGGGAGATGTGTGGACTGAGTTCCCAACTCCTGGCTTCAGCCTGTCCCAGCCCTGGCTGTTTTGAGCATTTGGGGAATGAACCAGCAAGTGGAAGATCTACATTTCTATCTCTCTCTCTCTCTCTCTCTCTCTGTGTCTCTCTGTCTCTCTGACTCTCTGTCTCTCTCTGTCTACTTTTTAAATGAAATGAAGATTATGAAATAATTTGGAAAAGAATGTTTCTCTTTGTCAAGAGCTATGATATAAGTTAAGGTAAATCAAGTAAATTTTGCACCTTAACTTCCTTGTGGTCTTAGTGGAGGTGACCACCAGGAAGCACTCATTCTACCCCCACCTGATCATAGGAGATGCCATTTTATTAGATTTTCTGCTAGACGACTCAGAAGCCTGAGGAACGAATGGGGGCAAGTCAGAGGTGTCCCTTGCTGTGCCTGGCTTCCTGCGCTTTGGGGGACTTTGACCCTGGCTTCTGATTCAGTCCCTTTTTAAGGAAAAGCTTGTAAGAGTTGCCTTATGAAACATCAAATGACCCTCTTCTTGTGGGACGCTGAGTTGTTTACAGAGTAGCTAAGTAGTCAGAGCTGGAAAAGGCAGGTCTGTGGTAGAATACAGTGGCCCTTCCTCTCATGGTGTGAACCACACTGGGTTTTTTTGACATGCCTGACTTGTGGGGGCAGGCAGAATTGGTGGGTTGCTGGTCTCCATCTGTCTTCAGCTAGAATACTTGTGTAACAGCATGCAATGTTGAGCTTTGCAAAACCTGTGGTTACTGTCTTTACTGTGCCAAACATATTTTAATTCAGGTGAAATCCACATTGCACATGACTCACTGTTTTATTCTAATCGTGTTCAGGTTTGCAGTTCCTGGCTCCATGTGTTGGTGTTGTGTGGTTAATTCCAAGCACAGTCTAATTCCAGAGCTTTTCCTCAGCTCCACAAGAAACTGGGAGCCACTAAGTGGTCCCTCCCCCACCTCCTCCTGCTCTCTGTGACAGCCATATCTCCACTTTGAATATGCATTTGTAAAATTTGGGCTCTGCATAGAAATGGAATTTGCAACATGTGGCCTTGTGAGTTTGGCTTCTTTTCCTGAGCATAGTGGTTTTGAGGCTCATCTAATTGTAACGTTTATCAGGACTCCTCTTCTGGCTGAATAATAGCCTGTTGTGTCGCTAGACCATGTTTTGTTTCTCAGTCCATTTGCTGATGGTCTTTGAGTTGTTTCTGCCTTTGGGCTGTCATGATAATGCTGCGATGAACATTCATGTGCAGGGTTTTTTTGTTTTTTGTTTTTTTTTGTTTGAACATTTGTTTTCTGTTCTCTTAGGTTTATGTTTATGAGTGGAATTGCTGGGATGTATGGTTGTTTTATTATATTGCTTTTAAAGATGTATTTATTTGCTTGAAAGGTAGAGTTACAAACAGAGGGAGGGAAAGAAGGAAGGAGGGAGAGTGAGAGTGATAACAACAGTGAGAGCGAGAGAGAGACAGAGAGAGAGAGAGAGGTCCTCATCCCTTGGTTCACCTCCCAAATGGCCACAACAGCCAAGGCTGGACCAGGCCAAAGCTGGGTGCCTGAGACTCCATCCAAAGCTCCCCCATGGGCTGCAGGGGCACAAAACTTGGGACCATCTTCCATTGCTTTCCTAGGTGTATTAGCAGAGCAGCCAGGACGCAACGGACACTAAGAAGGGGGCTGGCACCGCAGGAAGTGACTTAAGTCTTTGTGCCACAATGCCTGTCCCTGCTTGACTTTTTGAGGAAGCAAAAAATGTGCATTTTAAGTATTAAAATAGCTTATCACAGTTCATTGTTTTTCTATGGTCAGAAGAACAGGTGTTGAAATTCCAGTTCTACTAGTAGCTGTGACCTTGGGAAAGTTAGCTAACTTTTATTAGTCTCTCTCTTCACCCAGCCTTTTTGAGTAATTAATTCCTGTCTAAGGATCCCCTTAGGGATTTGCCGAGAGGGGATTACACGGGAAGTACTTTTATTATTAGCACAGTCCCTAACATCAAGTAACCCACTATTTTAAGACAATACAGTCACCCAAGCTTGATGGTATTCATTGCAACAAAGAAGTGACCATGTACCTAAGTCATACATGAGAGAAATAAGAAGAGGAGAATGACTAAAAATGAAATCTTCAATGTTAGTGTTTCCTCTATTTTTAAAAATTTTTGAAAAAGTTACTTACTTGAACACTGAGTGATAGGGAGGGAGGGAGACAGGGTAAGGAAGAGATAGATTTTCATCCTGATTCGTTCCTTAATTGACTGCAGAGCTAGGGCTGGCCTAGGCTGAAGCCAGGAGCCTTAAACACTGAGTCTCTCACTGGCTGGCAGGGAGCAGGGACCCAAGCATTTGGGCCATCTTCTGCTTTCCCAGGTATGTTAGCAGGCAGTTGGTTTCAAAGAGGAGCAGCTGGGACTCAAACTAGTGTTCCAGTATGGGATGCCAACATAACTCACTGTGCTTCAACACAGGCCCCAGACTTTGACATTTTACATTATTTTTGCTATAGCGGTTTTGCAGTTTTACTCTTAGATTAATCCATGGTGTATTACTCTCAGAATTCGTAGCAACCTTGCTTTGAAAGATGGAAGAGCCTCTTGCAGAGAAGTGACTTTTTAGCTTTCCTTCTGCTCATGGCTTGGACTCCCTATACCTGACTCTGTTGGCAAGCAGGCAGGAAGAATGGTAGTAAATGGTCTCATCTCAACATGTAAACCTTTTGCTTGAATTAGCAAACTAAAAATATTTGTAGTTGTTTGACTAGACTGTCAGAAAAAAATTGAATTCTTACACAAGCATATCAGCTTCTTGTATCATTCTTAATATTTTCATACTTTCAAAAACATACTCAGGGCTGGTGTTATCACATAGTGGGTAAAGCTGCTGCCTGCCAAGCTGGCATTCCGTATAGGCACCAGTTAAAGTCTGGCTTTTCCACTTTCAATCCAGCTCCCTGCCAATATACCTGGGAAGAATGCAGGGCACTGCCCAAGTGCTTGGACCCTGCACGTGGCAGACCTGTATGCATCCCCTGGTTCCTGGCCTAGGTCTGACTTAGCCATTTGGGGATTGGCCAGTGGATGGAAGATCTCTTTCTGTCTTTTTCTCCTTCTCTCTTTGTAAATCTGCCTTTCAAATAAATAAATCTTTACAAAATATACTTATGTGTTTTTTGATAAAAGGTATATGATAATACCAGTAGGAATATTGTATACTTTCTGTTTAGGAGTATTTTTCTAAATCATGACATATTTTTCTAACCTATTTTTAAAAGATTTATTTATTTATTTACTTATTGGAAAGTTAGATTTGCAGAGAGTAGAGACAGAAAGATGTTCCATCTGCTGTTTCACTCCCCAAATGGCTACAACAGCCAGTGGTAACCCGATCTGAAGCCAGGAGCCAGAAACTTCTTCCAGGTATGCCATGCAGGTACAGGGTCCCAAGACTTTGGGTTGTTCTTGACTGTTTTCCCACGCCACAAGCAGGGAGCTGGATGGGAAGTGGAGCAGCCGGGGTATGGACTGGTACCTATATGGGATACCAGTGCATGTGGTCTTCTTGTATCTCCATTAACAGTTACATTTGCTTTTGCTATACAGGGCACCTGTTTGACTTCTGTTAGTGCAGTTTGTGAGTCTGTATATCTTTCTCCTGAACTCCACCTTGCAGGTTACAATCCCTTTGTGGAATTGCATGGCAGTGCAACATGCAACACAGTTGTATCTGTGGTTGATGCCCATGTTTATCCTGGTTCTGCCTGGGTGTCTTTCTAGCCATGATGTCAGACATATGCCCTGTCCTGTGTGCACAGACTCAGCTCTTCTTTAAAGGCTTATTTTTATTGCAACGTCAGATATACAGAGAGGAGGAGAGACAGAGAAGAAGTTCTTTTATCAGTGATTTCACTCCCCAAGCGGCTGCAGTGGCTAGAGTTGAGCCAATCCAAAGCCAGGAGCTGGGAACTTCTTCCAGGTCTCCCATGCAGGTGCAGGATCCCAAGGCTTTGGGCTGTCCTCAGCTGCTTTCCCTTTCCATAAACAGGAAGCTGGAAGGGAAGTGGAGCAGCCAGAACACAAACTGGTGCCTCTCTGTGATGCCTGTGCTTGCAGTCAGAGTAGCTAAATGAGCCATTGTGCCGGCCCCAAATCGTGGCTTTCCCAGGAGAATCCTGACGAGGAAGCAGTCAAACCAGTGGCTATCGGGAGGTGGAAATGGTATAGCAAAGAGCAGTCAGGAGCAAAGGTCATGGCCACCATTTTGGGGAGTCTCAGGGTGTTTGGCTTGTTGACTCCATAGAGCCAAGGAACAATGACACTTTTTTATTAAGAAGGTTATTATTATTACTGTTTTGAGAAAGTCCGTTGCAGCGTTAGCAGAAAAAGCTAGAATGCTTTCCTAGAGGTCTTTGCTGCGGTGACAATGGTCCTGCTCAGTCCTTCTGTCAGGCAGTCATTTGGTAGCCACCTTCCAGTCCTGCTTGGGCTTGTTTTGCTTCCCCAGTCTTAACCAATCTGGAAAAGGCATTCCTTTCCTTTAGTGAAGAACATTTAAAAAGCTGAAGCCATGGGGCTGGTCTGCCAGTGGCTTAGTTTCAGGAATAAACTCAGGGGCTCGTGTCATCACCTGCAAAAATGTTTTGCCCATGATGGAACACATGTTCAGAAAACTTTTATTTTCAGGTTTAATTCCACTTTCCATAAACTTTTTAAAGTTTCTTGGTACATGCCAAGTTTCTTGGCATTCTAGGTATGGGAGCGTAACAGGGAGCTAGACAGGTAATGGCCATGCCTTTGTAGGATTTATGTTATCGTGCAGGAGATGGACAAATGAATGAATAAAGAATCCTTTTTCACATTTTTAAACATTCATTTTGTTTATTGAGAGAGAATGTGCATGTGTGTGTGGGATAGAGAGACAACCCCTCATTGGCTAGTTCTCTATCCAGATGGCCAGGAGCTGAGAATTCCATCTGAGTCACTGTGTTGGTGGCCAAGACCTATAACTTGAGCCACTGCCCTCTGCCCTCTTCTCTCCCTTCCCCCTCAGGATGTGCATTAGCAAGACATTGGAACATTCTGATAGGGGATGCTGGCATCCCACCTGATGTCCTAACTGACCACTGTGCAAGCCCCAGCCTCAAGAGCTCGCAGATGGTGAAACATGCTGTGAAGCAAAGCAGGGTGAGCTCAAGGGCAGTGAGGGAGCCATGGAAGACTGCTCTCAGGGGAATGAAAATGAGCCAGATGTGGGACCATCGTGGGCAGAGGAGGTAGCAAGTGTAACGACCGTGTGCTGGTGGTAGTGCTAGGAGCCAAGTGGGACACATAAAATCCTCTTTAGTTGAGAAGTGTTCAGTGAGTAGCAGTGAGGGTAGACCAGGTACCCTGCTCACTGCTCAGCAGCTGTTCTGCCTTATGAATTGACTGGCAAAAAACAAACCAACCAACCAAACAGCAACAACAAAAAAGGTTTCACAGAGTAGGTAGATAATCAGGATGAGAATAAGGTTACCTAGTACGTTTTAGTCCTATTACTGGTGTACTGAGTGATGCTGATTGACTTGCTCAGCATTTCCAGGATAAACTTGATTTGGTCATGACACACAGTTGTGCTCTGGGTGCCTGCAGGGTGTTGGCTCTAAGACCCTGTACAATGCCAAAATCCTTTGGATAGGATGATGTCTTGCGTGCCTATATCCCAGGCATATCTGTCCTTATGCTTTAAGTCAGCTCACTGTATAGTCCACTGTAGACACTTTGTAAATAGTTGTTATAATGTATTGGTTAGGGTATAGACAAGGGAAAAATCTGCATGTTCAGTACTGTGCTTCCCTTTCCATCCATGGTTGTTAAATCCTTGGCTAGAGAACCCACTGATGTCTGGGGCTCATTGTATTATTCATGTTATGTAATGCTGGATTTAATTGGGTAGTGTTTTGATGAGCAGTTTGTTTCTGTGTTCATCAGGGTGTTGACTGTGTGTATGTTTTCCTTTTAGTATTTCTGGTTTTAGTAACAGTGTACTGTTGGCTTCATTGAAATAGTTGGGAAGTGTTTCTATGTGAGTCTGTGTGGAATTGTTCTTCGTTTTTCTTTAAATGTTGGTGTAATTCTTCAGGGAAGCTTTCAGGCTTGGAATTTTCTTTGTTGGAAGGCATTGAACTATGAATATGTGAGTGCAGGGTCCCAAGGCCTTGGACAATCCTCTACCACCTTCCGAGGCCAAAGCAGGGAGCTGGATGGAAGTGGAGCAGCTGGGATATGAATCAGCAGTGCCCACACGGGATCCGGCGCAAGCAAGGCGAGGACCTCAGCCACTAAGCTACTGCTCCAAGCCCCCTAAACTTATTTTTAATATTATTTTTTTAAAAAATAAATATTTTAGTCATGCTAGGAAGTACATAAGACAATTTTAGCTAGTTTTGAAGTTATTTCTATTGAAAGAGTGACAAAGAGAGAGAGAGAATAACTTGTATTCCACTGGATCGCTAACCAGCTGGGCTAGATGGAAACTAGGAGCCTAGAGCTCTGTCTGGATCTGTTATGTAAGTTGTAGGTCTCTAAGCATCCTATGTTTTCTTAGGTGCTTTAGCAGGGAGCTGTATTGGAAGTGGAGCAACTAGGACTCGAACCAGTGCTCTGATGCTGACATTGCTGGTGGCAGTTTGACTTCTTGTACCACAAAATCAGCCCTGGGCCCAGCACAGTAGCCTAGTGACTTAAGTCCTCGCCTTGCACGTGCTGGGATCTCATGTAGTCACTAGTTCTAATTCCCATAAGTCCTACCTCTCATCCAGCTCCCTGACTGTGGCCTGGGAAAGCAGTTGAGGATGGCCCAAAGCCTTGGGACCCTATACCTGCTTGGGAGACCTGAAAGAGGCTCCTAACTCCTGGCTTCGGATTGGCACAGTTTCGGCCATTGCGGCTGCTTGGGGAATGAATCAAGTGATGGAAGATCTTCCTCTCTGTCTCTCCTCCTCTGTGTATATCTGACTTTCCAATAAAAATAAAAAATTATATTTAAAAAGAAAAATAAGCTCTGTATTGTGATGATTTTGAAGTGTACAGCCCAGTGGTATCCACAGAATAATCCTAATGTCCTTCCAGAGCCTTTGGGTTGTGTAGTGATATCCTCTTCTTCATTTTTGATTTTTGTTTTTAAATTTATGTTTGTTCTACTCCAATGTTTGTTTAAAGGTTTTTTTTTAAAGATTTCTTTATTTTTGTTGGAAAGGCAGATTTACAGAGAGAAGGAGAGATAGAGAACAAAGATCTATCCACTGATTCACTCCCCAAATGACCACCATGGCTGGAGCTGAGCTGATCCGAAGCTAGGAGCCGGAAGTTTCTTCTGGATCTCCCACACTAGTGTAGGGTCCCAAGACTTTGGGCCATCCTCCCTTGCTTTCCCAGGCCACAGGCAGGGAGCTGATGGAAAGTAGAGCAACTGGGACATTAACCTGCACCCATGTGGGATCCTTGGGCTTGGAGGTTTAAGATTAGCCAGTTGAGCAATGCACCGGCCCCTTAAATATTTACTTATTTCTTAGGCCCGGCGTGGTAGCTTGGCAGTTAAGGTCCTTGCCTTACACATGCCAGGATTCCATATGCGCACCGCTTCATGCCTCTGCGGTCCCACTTCCCATCCAGCACCTTGCCTGTGGCCTGGGAAAGCAGTAGAGGATGGCTCAAAGCATTGGGATCCTGTACCTGTGTAGAAGACTCAGAAGAGGCTCCTGGATCCTGGCTTCAAATCAGCACAGCTCCAGCCATTGTGACTGCTTGGGGAGTGAATTATCAGACAGAAGATCTTCCTCTGTCTCTCCTCCTCTCTGTATATTTGACTTTGCAATAAAAATAAATCTTTAAAAAATGTACTTATTTGTCTGAAAGGCAGAATCACAAGTGAGAGAGTGAGAAAGACACACACAGGAGATTTCAACCTTCACTCTCTAAGTGACCTCTGCAACTGTGCTGGGTCAGGCCATTGCCAGCAGATTGGAACCTCATCTCGGTCTCCTGTATGAGAGCCAAGGACTCAAATCCTTGAGCAATCATGGCTGTTTTTTAGTTGCCTTAGCTGGGAGCTTGACCAGAAGCATAGCGCAGCCAGGACATGAACTGGTGCTCCAATATGGCCTTCTCCCATATGGCATGTTGTAGACACTAGCTCAGCATGCTGTGTCACAATGCCAGCCCCTCTCCTTCATTTCTTTTTAAAGATCGATTTATTTATTTGAAAGAGTTAGAGAGAAATCGTCACACACACAGATGAGAGAGAGAAAGAGAGATGAGAGAGAGAGAGAGAAAGAGATGAGAGAGAGAGAGAGAGAATATAAATCTTCCATTGCTGGTTTACTTCCCGATGCCTGCAGTGACATGGGAGGGAGGGAAGGACAGAGGGAAAGAAGAAGGAAGGGAGGGAAGCAGGGAGAGAAGGAGGGAGGGACAGACAGACTGCGACTTTATCCTCTGCTTCACTCCCCCAAATGGCTGCAGTAGCAAGGGCTAGTCAGGCCGAAGCCAAAAAGTAGGCGCTCCACCGAGGTCTTCCATGTGTGCAGGGGTCCAAGTATACCTGGTCATCTGCTGCTGCTTTCTTTGGGGCATTAGCATGGAACTGGATTGACAGTGGAGCATGTGGGATGCTGGCATTGCAGACTGCAAGGTAACCAGCTGACCCCTATTTAAGTATTTTTTGACCATCTGATTTTGTCCTCAGTGGCTGTATTTTAAGGACAAGAAAATAACAAGCCCTTAAACACTTTCACAGATGTGTTAAACAGTGTGTGTAATATGATATTGATAGTATAACATTAAAACTATTGTATAGACTCTAGGATAAAGCACAAAGGTAAATGTTAATATTTAAGTAGAAAAAACAAAAACAGACCTTAAGGAAAAATCCCTGAGGTGGTCAGTTGTTAAATTTGAAATGGAAATATCATTATGAGTCATGATTTCAAAAATGTAAGATCTGAGAAGCTGTGACACCCAGAACTACACATCTGGTGCCCAGATTTGGTTTCTGAAGCTGATTTCCTACCAGGGCCACTGTGAGCAGTGCTAGGTGGGGTGTGGAGATGGCAGGTGAGCCAGGAATGTGCTGAGAGAGGATGGGTGTATGGGGTGGGCAGAGCAAGGTCCTGGTGGGCCGTGGTTAAAGGGATCCTGATGGGATGGTTGGAGCACTTAAAAAAAAAGAAAAAGAATGCAGGTCTAAATGATTGTGACACACTGAATTAGTTAAGGGCCGTGAGGACAGATTGGTACTCAAATAGGAGAACAAACACAAGAATGAAAGTAGTGGTAGAATGATCCGAATCACCCCGTGTAGCCCCAGTATAGCAAGTGGAGATCTTCAGTGAAGCCAAAACCACACTTTTTTCTAAGTGTGACATATTTCCTAATAGGAGGATGAGACAAAAAAAAAAAAAAAAATGACAGAAAGGGAGGGCAGGGCTTTATGTTTTAGAATAAGCTTAAAAAAAAAAAGTAAGTATCCTCTTCTCTCATGGAAACTTCGTTTGGCTTTTGCAAATAAACCTACTGGTGGTATGTGGGTTCCCAGGACTGGCCTTTTGGAACCAGGAGCATGGCACAGTTGTTCCCAGGGCCATGTACATTGCAGTGGGCTTCCTGGAGGTGGAGTCCCTTTCTGGATCCCCTGTGCTGTGCACGCTTCATATCACCCTCAGAGCAGCTCTGAGCATTTAAGACCCAAAGCTCTTCAAATGGTCCATGGGAAACGAGGTACAAGATAAGTTTATTTGGCAAGCCCAGGAGGGAAAGGAGAGGCCACCCAGATGTCACACAGTAGGAAATGGTCTTGGATAAGGAAAAGCTGACATTCTGTTTTTGGGAAAAAAATGGAAAACCTGGAAGTGGAATTGGTGTGGTGTGGTGGTGTGTTGTGCAGTGAGTTGTGCTCACTGTGGGAGCGCTGTGAGTCCGGCAGTCCTGTGCTGCTCCAGCTCCCTGCTGATGGCCTCAGGCCTGGGGCCCTGGGAGCCAGTGGAACACCTGAATGGGACTCTGGGTTCCTGATTTCTGCCTGGCCAGGCCCTTCCTGGTCCTTGTGGCCACTGGGCCTGGGCTAGAGGATGCAAGAGCTCTCTCCTGGCTCTTTCAGCCAAATTAAAATAAATATTTTTTAGAGAGTTATTTATTTTATTTGAAAGGCAGACTTTTGAAGAGGAGAGAGGGTGAGAAAGAGAAAGAATCTTCTACCCACTGGTTCACTCCCCAGATGGCCATAATGGCCAGAATTGAGCTATTCCAAACTTAGGAAACAGGAGCTTCTTCCAAATTTCCCACATGGGTGCACAGTCTCAAGGCTTTCGGCCACCTGCTGCTTTCCCAGACCACAAGCAGGGAGCTGGATGAGAAGTGGGACAGCCGGGACACGAACTGGTGCTCATTTGGGATGCCAACACTGCATGTGGAGGATTAGCCTAAAGTGAAAAGCTGAAACAAAATGCAACTTGCTTCTTTCTGTTTACATCAAGAGTGGGGAAAAGTTTTATGCTGTTTCTAAAATATTCCGGGTATGGTGGATAGTATCCTGGTCTCGTCCTGCCAGGCGGAGGGTTGCATGAGGGAGCAGTGGCCTTTGTGGAGCTGCTCTAAGTGCCAAGCTGAGGGCACACAGGCAGTCATGGAGCACCGACTTGGCCTCCGGGTCATGGGCAGGGGCACCCCTCAAGGCCATGGCGTTAGCATTGTCAACCCCTGTAATTTTTTTTTTCTTGAACATATTTGCGTGTGTGGGTCTCCTGCACACTCAGGAGCTGGCTAGGGGATCCTCTCAAGTAATGGCGTTTTGTGGAAGGTACTGGATGTGGTCCCCTCTCAGAGCCACCTGACCCCGAGGCCCCGGCAGGAAATCCACTGTGTCTGGGGTCTCTTGCTCTTCTGGTTCTACAGGTGGATGTTTTGAAAAAATGATAGAAAGTTTCTGACCGATGTCTGCATTCTGACTGAGAAGTGAATTCTCTCCCTTTTCACCCATGAGCTGCTTAGAGTCTAGGAACAGTCCTTCTGAAAGGGTTCCTTTTTCCTTGCAGACAAGGCACCTCTGTCCAAGAGCCTCCTGCTGGTCCCCAGTGCCCTGTCCCTTCTGCTGGCTCTGCTGCTGCCTCACTGCCAGAAGTTCTTTGTCTATGACCTGCAGGCCGTCAAGAACGACTTCCAGGTGAGTTCCGCCTCCTCAGCCTGCCTCTGCACCCTTTATTCTAGATTTACCCTCTTTTTCTGGCCAAGTATTCATCTTGTAAAGTCCCTGGTGTTTTAAAAAGCACTCTTTGTCAGAGAATAAATTTTGCAGGTATATTGATTGATATTTTTAGCCATGCAGATTGTAATGAAGCACTTGGCACATCTGTTTCCTTTTTACTCTTTATTCATGAAAATGAGATTTGTAATTGCAAGAACATTTTTATGTAATGTGAAATTGTTTTTAAGGAGAAGTATGCATACTTAACATTTACAAGAGTCTCAGATAGAATATTTGATTAGATAATCTAAGGTCTTTGAGCTGGAACGGATTTGAATTTATGATTATTTTTAGAGTAGTGGTTAAGCCAGGTAGGAAATTGGTTTTTTGAGTTTTTGCTGCGGGGAAGAGAGCCTGGTGCTGTCACGATGACCTCACTGACTGTGCTAGAGCTAGTTGGGCGGTCCCTGCCCACTCTGCTGGGTAGCCTGCCACCCTGTCTGTGTCCAGTGCTTGATTAGAACCTAATGCATTAATCCTTGTTTTGGGCACTGACCTCTTCATAGTGACGTGACCAGTGCCGTTGCTCAGTTTGGCTTCCCCCGATCCTTGAGGTCTTTTGGAGACCGTGTGCTGTTCTCTCCCAGGATTACGCTACAGCTTGTATTATTTCAGTTTGTGTAAATCAGTGACTCTCAACCCTGGCAGCATGTCATAATCATTTAAAAAAGAGATAAGTTACTATGTCTTGTGTATTTGTGAATTCCTTAAAACATTTTATTAATGTAAGAGCAATTTAAAATATTTCATTATGTGTGATTTTTAAAATATTTTTGTATAAAATATTTATAATTCTATTTTCCATGAGCTTTGTTGGAGTTCCCACATGTATCTGTGTGTGTCTCTCTCTGTGTGTGCGTACATATATAATATACGTACACATATTTATATGCACCCAGGACCACCCAGAGTCTAATGGCAGAGAGCTGGACATTGGTCCGTTTTGTTTTTTTTTAAGGTTTATTTATTTATTTTGAAAGTTATAGATAGAACTGGAGAGAGAAATCTTCCATCCACTGCTTTACTCTTCAGATGGCCAAATGGCTAGCTCTGGGCCAGGCTAAAGCTAGCAGCTAGAACCTTTGTCTGGGCCTCCCATTTGGGTAGCAGGGATATAAGTACTTGAACCATCTTGTGCTGCTTTTCCCAGACCATTAGCAGGGAGCTGACTTGGAAGTGGAGCAGCCAGGATGTGGATCAGTATCCAAAAGGGAAGGCTGTAACTACAGTTGGCAGTGTTAACGGCTACAGCGTAGCACTGCTCCCCTGCCTTGCCCTTTCTTTGAGTTTTCTTTATTATTTGAAAGGTAGAACTGGGGGGGGGGGAATGAGAAACAGAGAAAAAGATGTCTTCTGTCCGCTGTTTCGCTCCCCAGATGATTACAATAGCTGGCGTTTGGATAGTGCAAAGCCAGAAGTCTAGCACTCTGGCTCTCCCACATGGATGGCAGGGGCTCACGCACTTGGGCCATCTTTCGTTACTTTTCCAAGTGCATTAGCAGAGAACTGGATTGGAAATAGAACAGCCGGAACTTGGACTGGCGCTCTTGTGGGATGTTGGCATTGTGGTTGGAGTTGAACCCACTCTGTCACAGTGCTTTAAAATGATCCCCAGGGACTCTCGTGTCAGGCCAACAGCGAGCCTTGTGAGTTGCTGTGACAAGGAATAGGTTGGTGCCTTCTTGATTTCTGAGGTAATTGGACTGTCTGGCTCAGGATAGTTTGGGCATCTGTGCTTTGTAAGTGCTGAACTCCTTAAAAGGAAGACGGCTCTGTCCAGCAGTGTGAGTAACCACACCTTCCTGCTAGAGGCTTGGAGGAAGTTCCCAGTGTGCACTTGTAAGAGCTGCCGCAGAGATAAGGAGGAGTTTCATTTCTGCGTGGGGGAACCTAACACACGCACCCACACACCCACATACCCACACACGCGTGCACGTGCATGCACGTGACACACATGAAATCTTCAGATAACTGAATGAGGAGGGTCAGTGCAGGGTGAGGTGGCCCTGGGGAGCGTTAGGGATGTAACTTCTCAGTTTGGTCTCAAAGGAAAAAAAAAGACTGTTAATTAGCATTAAAGAAAATAAAGGGCATTTTACTTCTGAAAGCAGTATGAACTGAGCCCCATGGGAGTACAGTGTGGGCAGTGCAGTGCAGGCCGGGTTTCCAGGAGGGCCAGCTCGGGAAGGGCTGTTGCTGAGGCTCTGAGTGAAGGCAGGAAGCTGGTCTGCAGCTCTCTTTTTGTTTGTTGATTGTATGCTAGTAATAGATTTTTAGGGGATCAGGCATTGTGAAACGTAAAGGTTCTTTCTTAAACACAAAAATTTTCCTTTATATAAAACCCAAAGAAACAAACAAAAATCATAGTGTGGGGATTCTGTTAAAGTAATTTGGTGCAGTTTAGTTATTGCAGTCTTGATTCTCAATCCCTGGATGTTCGTAGTGGCTCCCTGGGCTTGCCTGCAGGTCTTCCATTATGGTGTTAAATGTAAGGAAGGAGGACTTGGAACTGCCATTTCTGATTTTTTAATGTCGCTGTAGCTTGTCACTTTCCAAATGTGAGTTGTCACATTTGATATGTAGAGGGTAGTGTATGCTGGCTGAAGGTTTCAGTGTGAGTTGGGATTTCTGGGGGAAGTAAGAGGCTTGGAGTTCCCTCTTGTGTGACACGTGTGTGCCCATGACATGGTACCTTTTTTGCTTCACCCCAGCTGCTATGGCCTCAGCCCAGGCTTGCAAGCAGGCCCCCTGATTCTGTTGGGCTGGCAGCAAGAGTGGAGTCTGCTGGCCATGGCTGACCCATGTGCTAGAGCACCAACCGTGGATATTCTGCCTGGTCTCTAGCTCGGAGCAGATGGGCAGGCATGCCACAGTCAGCGTTCTCAATTGTGTTCTGACTTTTCTTGTCCTAGGTTGTCTGACTTTATACCAGTGCAGTACTTTCTCTGTGCTGCTTCTTCCTTATCTTGAGGCAGGGTTTGTGTCACATATAGTCATAGCAGCATCATTTACAATAGCCAGCAGGTGAAAGCAACCCTAGCATCCGACGCCCCATGAGTCGATGAGCAGGATGTGGTCCACGCATATGATGGAATGTTATTCAGCCATAAAAGAGTCTGAGATTCTGATACATATTTCAGTGTGAACCTTGAAAGCATTGTGCAAACTGAAATAAGCCAGAATGAAAGGACCAGTATTGTGTGAGCCCACTTAAAGGAGATACATAAACAAATTCAGATGTGTAGTAGAATAGTGTTAACCAGAGGTCCAAGGGAGACAGATTGTGGAATTACGGAGTTAATATTTGTTTTACAAACCTCATCAATTAACTATGAAGGGACAGGTGCCAGTCCGAAGGTACAACTGGCTGATCTTCCACCTGCAAGCACTGGCATCCCATATCGGTGCTGGTTTATATCTCACATGCTCTGCTTGCAATACAGCTTGGAGGACGGCCCAAGGCCTTGGGATCCTGTACGGAAGTGGGAGACCTAGAGGAGGCTCATTGGTCCCGGCTTCAGACCCGCTCAGCTCCAGCTTTGTGGCCATCTGGGGAGTGAACCAATGGATGGAAGAACTTTTTCTGTGTCTCTGCTTCTCTTTGTAAATCTGACTTTGCAATAAAAAAAATAAAGCTTTTAAAAAATGCAAGCCCTTTTAAGTGCTCTTTGTTCTATTGGTAAAAAGAATTTTAGAAGTGTTGAACTTGTGTCTTAGAGAAGACACAGATTTAATTTTTCTTGTAAATATTCTTTATGATTTTGTTTAGAGCATGAAAAAAGCAGCAGTGTAAAGTGAACATTGTAAATTTGCTCAGGAAGAGCCCTGAACGTGTATCACTCGTAGTCATTGTTCCTGTTTTTCTCCACCTAGATTTGGAGGTTGATTTGTGGAAGAATAATTTGCCTTGATCTGAAAGACACTTTTTGCAGTAGTTTACTTATTTATAATTTTAGAATATTTGAAAGAAGATATGGAAGCAGAAAATTTGCAGTAAGTTTTTCTGTATTTTGCCTTTACTACTTAGGTTAATAGAAAAAAATAGATTTTTTTTCTCTTGATTACATAAGTTTTATTTTATTAAACTTGTTGATTATTTGTAATTATCTTTTCAGTTGCATGGTCCTGTATCTAATTTACGGTGTGGCTATTAATCAATTCAAAAATTTAATTTATTAGCATAATAAATTATGACAATAATTATAAGTAATATTAGATTGAGTAGTTAATAAAAGTTTTAATTAGAACTTGCATTTTAATACAATTCTGTTCATTTATTTTGCTTCATGGCTTAGGTATTACTTGTTGAGAATATTTCTTGCCATAATGCCATCTCTTTAACATAGAGCAATTACAGAAAGTAATGCATTTGGACAATGTGATTTTGCTCCCTGATTTTGATAAGTGTGTCCTAATAAAAAGAATTCAGACAAGTAACATGAGAATACTTCAGGAAATTCATGGAAAAATAGAGTTAAAAGAAAAATTTATTCTGGTGGAAAAACTTTATAGACACATCTGCAGTTTTTCATTATATGAAATTTGTGTGAACTTTTTTTTGAAGGAAAAAGCATGCCTAGACTGGTTCTAACTAGATAAGGAGTGGTTTGCCTCTAGGAGGTTCATCTCACTACATTTTTTCCTGTTTTATCTTTTCAGTCCTTTTTGCTGGGTTCCTGGGTTTTGTCAGCCTTGTTTGACCTTGTTCTTGTGGAAGCTATGAAGTATTCATTTGGTATCACTGCAGCCAGTAATTTGCCTTCTGGATTGTAAGTAGTTTTGAAGATTGACTTAATTCAAAACCCTTAGATGTAATTGAAAGCATTCATGTACGTTAAAGGCAATCAAAGAATGTTTTAAAACTTTAGATGCAATAAATTGGTTTTATGTGCAAAAAAATCCAGTGTATGATTAACATTTAAGTCCTCAAGATGGAATTCATATTGTATTAAGAGTAAAATTTTGACTTTGTAATTTTATGAACAACTAAGCACAATGATTAGGATAAAGTAAATTTGTTTGAAATCAAGTTTCTGAAGAATTTTTGAAAAATTTTTTTTATTGTTCAAAATTTTGTCTGTTTGAAAGGCAAAAGTCAGAGACAGAGAGAGCTGGTGGTCCCATCTGCCAGACCATTCTCCAGATGTGTGTTGCTGTTGCTTGGCGAGCCGGCAGGGGTGCTGGGAGCCAGGAACTCTGTCCAGGTCTCCCAGGTGGTGGCAGGAACAGCATCAACCTGAGCTGGCAGCCCAGGGTCGGCACTGGGGGAAGCTGTAGTCCGCAGTAGAGGCAGGGACAGAAACCAAGCCCTATGATAGAGGATATGGTATTGTAACTGCGAGGCCAACAATCTGTTGCAAGAGTTTTTGTTTTGTTTTGTTTCTGAAGCTGATGGTGTTTATAAACCTGTATCAAAGATAAAACACAGCCAGTATGTAGGTTCCAGCTTTGTAGTCAACCTGACTCAGCTCAGTGGCCAGGTTGGCTCAGGAGCATATGTGTTTCCTATTGTGTTGGTCTGCTTTAAAAACATACAGCTTGAGTATTAGAATTTGAAGTAACTGGTGTCTAGGGGCAGAGTTGTTAGCAGATATTAATGGCCTTACAGCATCTCTGAATTAAGTATATGAGACCATCACTGGAAAATGAAACAGTATGAAATATTCTGTCTCATTTCCCAATTACGTACCTTGAGCCTTAAAATTCTGTAACTTGAACCTCAAAAAAAATTTTAAGTACATGTGGCTGTTATTTTTGTTATTTTTTGATAACTATTAGGCTAATGTGTTTATCTTGATTCAAATTTACTTTGCTTAGTTTAGAAACACATATAATGTTGCAGAGTGGATATTTGGCCTAGTACATGGCCTGCTGGTTTGGATACTCACAGCCTGTATCACATTGCCTTGGCTGAAGTCCAGGCTTCACTCCCAACTCCAGCTTCCTGCTGATGTGCTCAGGTGATGTGCAGGTAGTTGGGTCTCTGCTGCTCATATGGGGCCTCTGGATTGAGTTCCTAACTCCCAGCACTGGCTATTGTGGACCTTTGAGAAGTAGACCAGCAGATGGGAGCGCTGTGTTGACCTGCCTTTCAAATAGATAAGAATAAATAACTAGCATTCTAATAGCTTTCTGGCTTACATTGATGTGATTTACAGTGTTGTTGTCCATAGTAGGATTTGCCAAATCGCAGTTAAAACAGATATCCATAAATTCCAACCTTTAACTATTTCATTAATGTACTATTATAAATATTATTTGCGTGAAAATGCTGAAGTTCTGTGACAGAATTGTCAGGCAGTTTTTGTTGGGTTCCACAGGTTGGGACTATCATTAGACTGAGAAGTTTGACTCTTCTGCTGTTGTGGAAAGCAGTGTAGTTGTCAGGAGTGATTCCAAGATGATTCAGAAAGCACAGCCTTGTTAAATCAGTTTTTCCTGAAACTTGTCCAGCCAGGACAGTCTATTTTGGTTCTCAGTAAGTTCTGTGGTGTTTTAGAAGCGCCTTTGTGCGTGTTGTCTGTGTTCGAGTACATGTGGGGGATGAGTAAGCAGCATGGTCTTTGCTCCTTATTTGTGTTGTCCCCCAGTCTGGTGACTTACATTTTTCTACTATACAGAGTAGGATATAGTAAAACTTTCACATTAATATATTTTATTATTGAATCATATCAAATGATATGCAAAAAGGGGATTAATACATGTTTGATTTTCATGGGAATATTTTTACCTGAAGTGAAATAATTTTACCTAGGGAATAATTTACCTATGGAAATCTTGGTAACAAGAGTTGGAAACTTGCATAAATTCAAAACTTAACGGTATTCCTGTTGAGAACCAATGTGAATGTGAATTCATCTGTTCTCTGAGAATGTATCTCTCTTCCTTTGCAAATCACAGAATATGATAATGAGTATTTAAAATCTTGACTTTCTTGAACATAGACTTCTTAGGCTATAAGTCTTTATCATAGTAAATAAACTTTTAATTGTTAAAATACATCTTTTTTATTTTTTTGCAGTTTGCAAAAGTTTCAGAAGTTCAAGAAAGATTACTTTTAGACACTGCTTTAAATTTTACAGTGTTTTTTATGTAACATCTATTTATCTTTCCCATTAATGCCAAATTTGCCTGCATCCTTTTTTTTTTAAACCACTCTTTACTTTCTACCTGTTGTGCTCCTTCTTCACCCCACCACCAATAAACCTCTTCTTAAGGTCCCTACTAACCACCTGATTTCTAAAGCCACACATTACCTGGTTTGATCTTTCCCTGGCCTACCAAGTGCTCGTTACCTTTCCTTATTGCTGGAGGCTACCAGCTGTCTTGAGCCCGGAGTACCCTCTCTCTGTTTTTGTCCTCAATTCCTATTCTGCTGCTCCCAAGCCTACACCCAGTGGTTTCTAGGAACTGTTTTGTCCACTGCCATAACTTCAAATACATCTGTTGTTGATTTCGAAGCTCTTTACTTCCAGCCCATGTTACTCCCTGATCTTTCTAGAGTCTTACTTCTTAGTGACATCTAGAAAAGAATGTTTTCTTTTCAAATGACGCAAAGAAAATTCAGAAGTTGTGGTCTCCTTTCTCTCTCCTTTCTTCCCCTCCTCCCTCTGTCCTACATATTTTAGTCTGTGGCATTTCCATATGCTTAGTCATCTGACCTGGAAACCTTTCCTTCTCTTGTCAACGGTGCAGGCCACGTAATGTTGTTAATTCAAAGTGAACTTTTTCCTTCTTTACTTCTGCTGTTATTATCCCAGTTTGAACTTTGAGGTTTTCTTTGTTCATTTTGCAGTCATTCTCTGGCTAGTCTTCCTGTCAGTTTCAAAGCATTTTGTGCAGTGCTGCCAGATGTTGTTTTGCTAAGATCCAGGTTTGATGGTGATACCAGTCCTCATGTGAAAACCTTTATATCGTTCTTTCCTTCACGCCAAAGCTCAGACTCCTGCTGCCTGCCTTGTGGCACCTGTGCCGGCCGCACTCAGCGGTATGGAATTGCAGGGATAGCCTGGCCTTTGCATCACACACACCCGACTGGAGAGCCCAGCTCTGCCCTTTAATGCTCGTGTGGGATCTTGAGCAAGTTACTTCTTTCAAGTTCTGTGTCCTGAATTCTGTTTGTAGATGACCCCTGTGAGCCCACTGAGGTCAATGCTAGGATCTTGGCAGCAGCACCCTCTTCCCCCCAGGATGCTGGGTTTCTTCCTGCTTTCCAAACCCAGCAGTCTAACAAACATCCAGTTTTGTAGGCCTCTTCTCCATTGTCCTCCAGGTTTCTCAACATGCTTTGTATTTGCATTCTTTTTTTTTTTTTAGATTTATTTTATTTTCATTACAAAGTCAGATATACAGAGAAGAGGAGAGACAGAGAGGAAGATCTCCCATCTGATGATTCACTCCTCAAGTGACTGAAATGGCTGGAGCTGAGCCAATCCGAAGCCAGGAACCAGGAACCTCCTCCAGGTCTCCCACACGGGTGCAGGGTCCCAAGGATCTGAGCCGTCCTCGACTGCTTTCCCAGACCACAAGCAGGGAGCTGGATGGGAAGTGGAGCTGCCGGGATTAGAACCGGCGCCCATATGGGATCCCGGGGCTTTCAAGGCGAGGACTTTAGCTGCTAGGCCACAATGCTGGACCCTGTATTTGCATTCTTGTGCCTGCTTGGCTGGTTTCTGCTCACTCGCGCGTGTGTTCTCTCTCTCTCTCTCTCTCTCTCTCTCTCTCTCTCTCTCTCCCTTTAGCAGGGTTGATTGTCCTTTTATATGTTAAGCAAGTTTATTAGTATCCCTGTTAGTATTTATTAATTGCATTGCCACTATTGTTATGGGTGCTTTCTACACCTCCCTCTTTGAGAGAGAACCAAGTTTTATATTATGTATATGTTGCTATATACTTAATAATATGGCAGGGATAACCTTGATTATAGTGTAAGCTCAATCAGACCGTAAGGTAAGGTCATTGGACCATATGTAGACTTGTTCAGTTTTTTCAAGTGCTTTGCAAAGAACCTAAGACAATCATTGCTGTTATTTAAATTCAAAATTATAACCATCAGGATTTGAAAGTAAAGATAGCTCCATTATTGAAAACTACATATATTAAGTACTTCTAGTAATTCATGCCTGTTACATATTTGTCCTATTATTTTTGTTGTTATTTGCATATGAATATTATATAATTTTCCAGAATCAACCTCACTGTTCGCCACCCTCCCTTCAGCACTGTGGAATTTTGAATTTTTACCAGTCAGGTTAAAATATGTCTCATTATAGTGCTAGATAATTTTTTGATAAAGCTTGTAGATTATAATTTTATTGTTAGAACTATGACATAAGTTTTTGCTGTGAGGCTTTGTTTTATTCTTTGTAATCCCATAGGTAACTCCTCTTAATAAGAAAGACAATTACGTGCAGTTTTCCATTTGATAAATTATATAAGCATAGGTCTCAGTATAGTTGAGAGTAGGCCGTGGAAACTTTAAGATTGGTAGAAAATGAAATGAAAATATGAACTTTTGAAATTAATGTATGTGAAGAGCCAGTGCCTTGGTATATCAAGCTAAACCTCTAGCTGTGGCCCCAGTATTCCATATGGGCACCGGTTTGAGTTCTAGCTGCTCCACTTCTGATCCAGCTCCCTGCTTATGGCCTGGTTAAGTCCTTGGGCCCCTGACCCAGTTGGGAGATCTGTAAGAAGCTCCTGGCTTGTGGCTGTGGAATGGCACAGATGCAGCTGATGTGGCCATCTAGGGAGTGAAACAAAGATCTGTTTCTCTCTGTCTCTCCTCTCTCCCTATAGCTTTGCCTTTCAAGTAAGAATAAATCTTTTTTTTTTTTTAAGTCAGTCCCAAAAAGACAAATATCATGTCTTTTTAAAAAAGCTCATAGGGGATGTATAGTAACTGTGATGGAGACTGTCGTATCCAGATGTGAGGATACAATGCAGTATGCATCTCTGCTTCTAGACAAAGATGGACTCCCAATGAAACTGTTAACTGTGTCTTGACAATAGGATGCTGGACTTTCTGCTATTGTCCATGCCCGCAATGATGGACATATATGACTGTGTATGAAGGACTATAGTATAGTAATGATATAGGGGAACTCAGTGAGGGGAGAGGGAATTGGGGAGGGGATAAGGTAAATTACAGGGCCTATGGAACAGTATCATAAAATGATATTAATAAAAAGTACAATTAAAATATGTATGTTATGAAGCAACTATGCATATTCAAGGTTTTCTTGCACCAAAAGAAATGTGCATTTCTTTTAATGTTAACATTTATTTTTTATTTATTTATTTGAAAGTCAGAGGTGCAGAGAGGAGCTTTTTCATGCGCTGTTTTACTCTCCAGATGGTCACAATGGCTAGAGCTCTTCCAGGCCCCAAAAGAGGAATCAGGAGCTCCCTCTGGGTCTCTCACTTGGGTGACAGGGACTTAGGGACTTGAACCATCCTCTGCTGCTTTTCCCTTGGCTATTAGCAGGAAGCTGGATGGGAAGTGGAGCAGCCAGGACATGAAGCAGTGGCCATATGGGATGCTGGTATCCCCGAAGGTAGGGCTATGTGCTATGCCACAACATTGGCCCCTACATGTAGGTTTTAATACCATTTTCCACGCATTTTTTGATTATTATACTGTGTATACTAAAATTTTCATGTCAGATACATAAGTTATCTCTCTACATTGGGTTTGGTACAAAACAGGCTCTCAGGAAGTGTTTACTTAATGGCTGTAGTCTGTTCTAAAAAGGAAATTCATAGCAAGGGAGGACTGGTTTAATGGGGTCTTTCCAGTCTCCTTCCCTTGGCTGCTTGCTGCCCTCAGGGTGGCTTGCTGTGCAGCAGTTGCCAGCAGTGACTCGTGTCAGAATCCCGGACATTTGATGTTTAGAACCTGAGGTACTAGATTAGATCTGCAATCCTTAATATAAATCAGAAGTGAAGGGGCTGCATCTAGATGAAAATAGTGTAGGCTATAGTATTCTACATAGCAGCTAGATTTTTCCTGCTACTGACTTAACACATGAGTCATTTGTACATGGAGTTTAATCCAAAAAGTTATGTCAATTATCTGCATAGGTAAGACTCAACTGTTAAATACACGTCGGTTGGTTAGCAAAATAATAAATTTAAGGAATCCTCAGAGTGCTTAATTATATGGTCACAATAACATGATTGTACCAGAGAGTTTCTAAAGTTTTTTTTTCCCCCAGAGACTAGGAAATTGATAATATACAGAACATGCCTTTACTCTAGATAATAAAGTATATTTTAAAGAAATTGAAGGAAAAAAAATCCCTTCCTATCATTCATAACATTTCACTGTTTATGTTGCTTAGTGACCGTAGACTGCTATTGCGGAAGCTTTTTCTGCGCACGCTCCGAAGGTAGTTACGGTACAGCATGACACTGATGACTCGAGCCTGAAATTGTTTTGAAACGATGTAGTAGAGAATCACATCCAGACAGGTGCTGAGGTTCATGAGGAAGGTGCTGAAGGCCCCCCAGGGGCTGTACCTCCCTTCCTCCCCATCCAGCATCAGGAAGGCAAAGCAGATGTGGAAGGGCACGAAACAGACAAGCACCTGAACCAGGAGCGTGAGGATGATCCGAATGGACTTCTCCTTGACTTTGGGTTTCAGCCTCGATGTCCGACCGTGCAGGAGACTGTGAATGATGACTAGGTAGCACCCAATCATGATGAACAAGGGAATCAAGAAGAAAAAAATGAGTCGTGTGAAGTTCAGCATATTAACGGCTTTTAAGTGGATGATGTCTAAGATCTTCTGACAGGTTGGGGGGTTGGAGGCCTTGTCAGGGTCCTTGTAGAGCAGAAGCAGGGGGACAGTGGTTGTCCCAGTCATAATCCAGACGCCTGCACATGCCAGCGCAGCTTTGCATGTGTTCTTAAGGTCTTTGGCATATTTCGGCTGTATGATGGCCATGTACCTGTCGGCACTAATCAGAGCGAATAGCCATAGAGCGATGCTTGGGTAAAAGACTGTGAGAGCCCCAAGAATGTGGCAGAAGTGTTCTCCAAAGGGCCACTCCTCTTGTGCGTAGTAAAACATTTGAAAAGGTAAGCTCATTATAAATAATAAGTCCAACAATGCCACGTTCATCATGTAGATGGTTACAGAGGTTCGCTTCTTGGTGGTGCAACTGAATACCCACAGTGCGGTGATGTTGACAAAGAACCCGATTATAAAGATGCAGCTGTAGAAGACAAGGGCTGCGATCTTGTATTCGTGTGGATGTGAGTGGTTAGAAGGGGCCAGCTGGACTGGATTGTTTGATGTGCTCATCTTATAGCTTGTTGATACACATGATACTTAGAAACTGTAAAAATAGTTAAAAAAAAAAAGAATAAAACCTTTGGTTGGAAAATGTTTAACATGCCGTGAGTTTTAATTTAGAGAGTATTTTATGTTACTATAGATTCAATGTATTTGTCAGTGTTTATTATTAAGGAGTGCATTCACTAGAGATTATTGCCAGTACTTATCTATCAAGGTGGTCTGGGGTATCATAACTTGTCACTTTTTATCTCCTTCATTCTGTTTAAATATTATGTAACACATTTGTAATGTTCACATATTGAGTTTTTTAAAACTCATTATACAAAATTTTATTAGATGGATTATGGGTTAGAAAATGAATAAAAGAACCATGAGGCTGGTTAATGACTGATCCTAGTGATTTTCATTGGGAAAACAGCATCAGCATCCGCTTCTCACTGCCGTACCCTTTCTGCCTGTGGAATACATGGTTAAGTACCCAGCTGACACTTGTGAAATGACAGACAGATGAGGAAGGGACATTTGGTGAGGTGACCCATGGCAACTGTTCTCCAGTTTGCCAGTGAGAACTTGGATGGTTGGCCATCTACCATTTTATTTTGTTAAGTTACAAATGCTCTCAAGTATTGTGCTGTTTTTACATTCTCCCGGGTCTAGGAGTGGGAGCATTTTGGGTGGTGTTCTACGTGGCTGGACTGTTGGAGCTGTGGGTGAGAGGCTCTGCCTAGATGCAGAGACTGCTGTGCTCTTTGTTGAATTCAAACTGAGTGTCTTGAGATGAATTTAGTTCGAAGTCCATTGATGCATATTTTGAAACCGTTAAATTCCCTTTACCACAAAAACTGTCGATTGCGAATGGAAAGGAGTTTATGTGTGATTCTAAATGTGACTGGGCCCCTCACCGTGTGAAGCTTCCTTCACACGTGATGCAACACCAGCTACAGAGACATTAAATATAGACTCGCGGCAAAGAGGTGGAAGCTTGTGGCAGGCCTACAAGTACAGGGCCCACAGCAACTTTCCTTCCCAGGTCACACTTGGCAGTCTTTCTGTTGTGAGAGCTGGGCGGGCTGCTTCCTGTGGTCTGTGATGTGACATTGTTGCTGGGGCAGAGTCCTTTTGAGGCATTACTCTGGACGGGTGCAAGACTTGACTTGTTTCTCTTCTTCTGTCCTTTCATCCCTTACTCCTTCCTTCCTTGACTAGTTTTCCTATATTTAGGTTAAAAATTTAGAATCATATTCTACATATTTAAAAGCACACACTAAAATTTCCAAATATTGCTGTGACTAGTGTATTTCTTTTTATCAAATGAGAAAACTATAACAGGAAATTTAAAACTCCACTATAATGGGGGAATAACATGGGAGGCTTACATTTTAGTTTTTACTCTCAATATATCTTTAAATAGTAGCAGTTACAGTATAAATGAGGTTCTCTGACTTTGTCTTTTTTCCAACAATGATTTTGACATCTAGATTGAGACTTTACAAACCATCTTGAGTCTGTCTGTCCCCATTGTACCAAGCTGCTGATTCTGGAGTCCATTTGTCACCAGCACTTGTGTCCCTTCATTTAAACCCAAAGAAGGTGTGAGTGATGCATGCCTTTCAGGAGCACAGCTCTGTGGGCTGTGTTCTGCAGAACCAGAGAAATTTCTGGATAAATGTCAAAAGGTTGTGGCTTTCAAGTCAGCTTTCTGCCATGGATTCCATGACTGGCTGAAGTTTTTCTTAGAAATAATATGTATATTTCATGCAGTAGTATAGTTACAATCAAGTGATTAAGCCAACTAGGTACCTTTAAGAGTTACCACATCAACAATTTCCTTTGAGTTGAAAAAAGTCACATTTACCCTTAATGTAAAAGGTATTACAGGCAAGCACAAAGTCATTTCAGTGCTGTAGAAAGATATGAGCACGGGCTGTTGCCAGAGTGTTCACCAGTATAGAAGCAGCAGTGCGTTACTATCATGAAATTGCTACCATGAAACCCTGATGTGGCATACAGTAGGTAACCATTACTTGTGATAATATTATGTGATGAAGTTAGTGAGATACTGTCTACCTACCTCCTGTTGATCAAAAGGCTGTCTTCGAGATAAACATTCTCCAGTGTGCTTAGTTCTGTGAGAGGAAGCTCCTCAGTGCTGCTTGCATGAAGATGCCTGTTTCTGAACAGGGTAGATTCCAGCGCTCCTGTGCTCAGTCTTCAGCTTGCCTGTTACGTTCAGGGTGGTTGGAGTGTAGAGCTTGCTGCAGGCTTTTGGCCCACTGGCTTTTGCTGCTGCCTCTCTCTTTGAGGACGTGCTTTCTGAAATAAGCCTCTCTGAGCTCGTGACTTGACCCTGGATGTGGTTTTTCCCTTTCGCAAGTGATTTGCTTATGAAGTCGGGCTTAGGATGACACACCTTTAAGAGAATCATATCAAAAGAGGGGACTTCCTTGAATTACGTTACTTGGATACTTACTCTGTACCATCTATATAGAAAGAAGAGGTTTGATGTTGAGTGGAATTGGGCTCAGTCTAGTAGCTTCTTCACTTTCCAAGCTGTGTGAATTTTGTGCAATTAGTTAGCCACGCTGAGTCTGTATTCCCAGAATTGAGAGATTATGTCCATCCGACAAGACTGGGAGGATCCTGAATAAGAAAGCCCCACCTGCTGAATGTAACACCTGCACTTAGTAGGTGCTTCTAGCAGAGGCTGCCTTTTTACTGCCACAGTGCTAAGATCACAGGCATACATACCTTCCTTGGTAAACGTTCCTAAGAGGGTGAAATTGAGGTGCTCGATTGTGTGCCTCTGATTGGCCAAAGTGCGTTTGACACGTCAGTTGGAATTTTGTTCAAGTCCCCAGTGCTTCCTCTCCCATTTCTATCAAACGGACTCATGAAATGATTTCTTTCATACAGAGTTAATGCAAATCTAAACAAAATAATAATAATAAAAAAAGACTTGGGAAATCTTCAGTGAAGTAGTGTGCATGTGAGGAGTCATGAAGGCCACAGAAGGAGATGTGAGCCCCCCAGTCCATTCCTCGCCTGCCTGCCTATTCATTTTTTTCCCTTTGATTCTCTCTTTTTAAATAATAATAATCATTTAAAAACCCCTACTATCTCATTTGCTTTAGCTTTGTGTTTGGTTATGAATAGCTTGACTGCCTCTAAAAGATGCACAGACACAGCTGTTTTTTTGAGTTTTAAACAGGCTGGGGACCTGTGTTTTTTTTCCTCAGTCAAAGCTATAGGAAACCTATGACTTTGGAAAGTTGCTTAAATCCTTGCCCTTTAATGACAAGATACATGTGCTGGTGGTCACTTGCCAGAATAATGGGTTTGGGAGCACCCTAAGAGCTATTGCCTACATAGTTGGGGAATTGAGGCCAGAGGAGCCAGCACCTGCCATTGGCAGCCAGCGCCAACCTCTGTGGGCACTGGCCGCCCTGCCTGCTCCCCTGGCTACTGGAGTGACCCCTCACGGCATGATCATTTGAGTTTACTCTTCACACTGGCCTTTTCTGGTGGACTTGCGTTTCACTTCTGCTCCTCCTTGGCCACAAGGTCACGCTAGCTGCATAGATGCCCCTCTCCTGCAGGCCTGGTCTGCCCTTGCCTTATTTCATATGACCATGCCACAAGTTTCCCAAAACTAAGTGCTGAGTGCCTTTGCCGTGCTATCAAAGACATATCTGGAAGGTGCTCTCAGGCAGAGTCAAATCCTTTGCCGTATGTGGCATTCTTGTTTCTGAATTGGTTGGTCTTTCCAAGAGGTGCTTGGGGTAACTCAGGAACCCCCCAGGTGACCCCCAGAAGCCCGGAGAGGCCTCGGGACTGGGGGGGGGGTGTCCTAGAATCTGGAAGGAGAGGGCGCTCTTGAGGCAGCTGCCTTGAGGACAGCAGGAACTTCCTGGGAAGGGACAGTGGGCTGAGGGCTGAGGGTCCCTGACCACGCTCCTGCTGGCCTCCCTCTCTGATGCTGGTGATGGAGCCTGTACCCGCCAGCTTCGGGGACCAAGAGCAGCAGGGAGGAGAAAGAGGCAGATGGCATTTCTATCCCGCCATGCCTTTCCGCAGGGGTTATACCTTGTGTTCAGAAAAAGCTTTTTAAAGAAAGCTTGGACTTCGGAGTGGAAAAGGCTGGATTTTGGTCAGTTTTTGCTTCTCTTAAGCTGTTTCTATGGGTAAAAAATTAACCATCTGGAGTCTTATTTCTTTTCACCTGTGGCTTATATGAACTATGTGCTACAGACAACAAACACTAGTTTTCTTTTGTCTCTCTGCTGTGTGGAATGTCCCTGTTTCTTGCAGCCTCTTCAGAGGTCTCCTGTCTCTAGGCTGGGGCAGAGAGAGCCCTGTGGGAGCCCAGTGTAAGCACTGTTGAGGAGACTGACATTTTTGTCTTGAACAAGGGAGTTTGTTTCTCTGTTTATCACTCTCCCCGGATGGCAGGAAGGGGAAGTGGCCGAAGCCGTCCCTCGGGGGCTGACTGCTTCCGGCCTCATGTAAACTAGAGGAAACCCACCCTGCAGCCTGGCTCCTGTTCTTGGAGCTTCTGTTGGGCCATCAATAAGGCTGGTAGCATGGACCTGGGACATCCACATGGAAGCCTTGCTGTATGCGGAGTCCCTTTAATCAGCCCTTGCGCTGGGGAAAAGCCTGAGCTCTGCTGGTGGACGCTGCTTGAAACTCAGAAAGCACTCATGCCCTTTTTGCATTCCTGGCTTTTGTTGTGTTGTTGGTCTTTGGTGTAGTGTGTATACCTTAGTTTTCACTTAAGTCTACCTTTGCAGATGTTATACTCAGCCCAGAGAGGAAAGCGTAAAATTGTACATGCTTTTTCCCCTCCTTAGTTATCAGTCTGCGCTGATCTTGGCTGCGCAGAAGGACCATAAAGCGTCAGTGACAGGTCAGTTGCATATTTGCAGCGATGTCATCTTATTGTTCGTAGTATGTGGATAGTATGAGAAGTCTGTATGTTTGCATGAACAGAAAAAGGGAAGGCTGCAGGTGGGTTGCACCGTTCATGGGGACACACTGGGCTGCTGTGTTGGATGGAGGAGCATAGACCCTTGGGTGGCTGTGGCCACCCTGTATAGAGAGCTTTTATTCTAACACGAATGTTGCGCTTTGTTTAGGATCAGTGATCATGGTTTTAGAACTGGGATCCTGAGGTACCTGTGGCATTGCTTGTTTGTGGTTGTGTGGTGACAGACCCCCGAAGGTACACTCATCTCTTAGGTTGCTGTTTTGTGTGTGTCATTAACAAGGCCTGGCACATCTTCAGATAGTTCATCTCTCTAGTGTCTCACACAGCAGGCCCTCAGGAAATAAGCATATTGACTTGACTGCTTAGTTTTCCTGTAAGAAAGTTCTGCCATGTCTCAAAAAAAAATGAATAACTAAGATCAGTACTCTGACAACAGTGGGTTTAATTGCTGCTTGCAATGCCAGCATCTCTTGTCACAATGCAGTTCATGTCCTGGCTGCTCTGCTTTTGTTCCAGCTTCCTGCTGATGTGCCTAAGAAAGCAGTGGGAGATGCTCAGGTGCTCAGGTGCTCAGGTGCTCAGGTGCTCAGGATCCTTCCCTCCATGTGAGAGATCTGCAAGGAGTGCTTGACCCTGGTGGCTGCTGCTCTTTGGGGAGTGACCCAGTGATTGGAAGATCCCTCTCTCTCTCTCTTTCTCTCTCTCTCATGTTCTGCTTTTTGAATATTCTTCTTTGTAATGAGTGGCTACTTTTCCAGCTAGATAAGATCACAAAGAACAAGAAAAATCAAAAGCAGATTAGGCTTGACCGTGTAGAGGCTGTAAACCAAGGTGCTTGAGAAGTGAATTGTGATGTATCAAATGTAAGAATAGTTACACAGCTAATTAGAATAAAGTCATTTGAGATTTCTTTTGTATGTTTACAGGTTTTCAACCTCAGTCATTTCAAGGCTGCTTTGTCATAAGCAGTGCACTTTTACTGCCACCTTCAGGCCATTAATGGATTTTGGAATTCTTTACCCTCAAGTCTTGTTGGACTTGAAATAAATGTTTTAAAAAGCTATCAATTGGTAGAAGGCTGTATAAATATTTTAATGTTAGTTTGTATCTCCATATTATGTGATCGACAGGTCCTCATTTGTCATAGGCCATTTGTGCCCTTACTGGAAAGATTCTTGTTTTTTAAGAGGAAGTTTTCCTCTGTAGAACCCTGTATTTCTCGGCTAGGAACTTGAGAAAAATCCCAGTTTTATTTTATTTTTAAAATATTTATTCATTTTATTTGAGAGGTCGATTTACACAGGGAAAAGAGAGAGAGAGAGAGAGAAAGAGACCTTCTATCCAGTGTTTCACTTCCCAAATGGCCAGAGCCAAGCCAGAAGCCAGGAGCCAGGAGCCTGGGGCTACTTCTATGTCTCCCTCATGGGTTCAGGAGCCCAAGGACCAGAGCCATCTTCTGTTTTTCCCAGGCCACAGACAGGAAGCTGGATCAGAAATGGAACAGCTGGGATATCCGTATGGGATGCCGGTGCTGCATGTGGAGAAATAGCTTGATAAGCCATTGTATCAGCCCCACACTTTTGTTTTTTAAAAGGCTTATTTATTTATTGGAGAGAGAGAGAGAGAAAGAACCTTTCATTGGTTCACTTTTTTAAAAGATATATTTTTTAAAGATTTATTTTTATTACAAAGTCAGATATACAGAGAGAAGGAGAGACAGAGAGGAAGATCTTCCATCCGATGATTCACTCCCAAAGTGAGCCGCAATGGACAGATGCGCACCAATCTGAAGCCGGGAACCAGGAACCTCTTCCGGGTCTCCCACGCGGGTACAGGGTCCCAATGCATTGGGCCGTCCTCGACTGCTTTCCCAGGCCACAAGCAGGGAGCTGGATGGGAAGTGGAGCTGCCGGGATTAGAACCGGCGCCCATATGGGATCCCGGGACTTTCAAGGCGATGACTTTTAGCTGCTAGGCCACACCGCCGGGCCCAAAAAGATATTTATTTTTATTGCAAAGTCAGATATATGGAGAGGAAGAGAGACAGAGAGGAAGATCTTCCGTCCAATTATTCACTCCCCAAGTGACCACAATGGCTCGTGCTGAGCCAGTCCGAAGCCAGGAGCCAGAAGCTTCTTCTGGGTCTCCCACGTGGGTGCGGGATTCCAAGGTTTTGGGCTGTGCTCAACTGCTTTCCCAGGTCACAAGCAGGGAGCTGGATGGGAAGCAGGGCTACCGGTATTAGAACCAGTGCCCGTATGGGATCCCAGCGCATTCAAGGCTAGGACTTTAGCCATTAGGCCACCTCGCCGGGCCCCACTGGTTCATTTTTTCCAAATTGGCTGCATTGGCCAGAAATGGACGAGGCTGAAGCCAGGCAGGTAGGAGCTTCATGTGTGTCTGTCACTTGGGTGACAGGAGATGCAAGTACATGGGGCCCACGTACACGAACCATCCTCTGTTGTTCGTCCAGGCATTAGTACATGAGGCCCACGCATAGGACCATCCATCACTGTTTTCGCAGGCTCAAGTACATGGGTACCATGTGCACGGACCGTCCTCTGCTTTTTAGCAGGCTCAAGTACATGGACCATCCTCTGCTGTTTTCCCAGGTTCAAGCACAGGGAGTCCATGTACATTGGCCATCCTCTGCTGTTTTCCCAGGCATGTCAGCAGCAGGGAGCAGGATCGGAAGCACAGCAACCAGATCTGAACTAGTGCTCTTTTGGGAGGCTGGCATTGCAGGCAGCAACTTAACTCACTGTACCACAATTCTGTCTCTCGATACTGCTTTTAATACCTTTTGTGATAGTCTGATGAATTAAACATAAAGGTAGCTTTGGAATACATTTGTCACATTTAAAAATATATATCCATGATGTAATAGGTATCATCTAACTCATTTTTTTAAGATTTATTTATTTTTATTGGAAAGGTGGATATACAGAGAGGAGGAGAGA
Organism: Ochotona princeps; assembly: GCF_030435755.1. Lineage (NCBI taxonomy): Eukaryota > Metazoa > Chordata > Mammalia > Lagomorpha > Ochotonidae > Ochotona > Ochotona princeps. Next base: position 9,635,264 of record NC_080843.1, on the reverse strand, counting down.
CAGAGAGGAAGATCTTTCCTCCGATGATTCACTCCCCAAGTGACCACAACAGCGTGTGCTGCGCCAATCCGAAGCTGGGAACCTGGAACCTCTTCCAGGTCTCCCACGTGGGTGCAGTGTCCCAAAACTTTGGGCCGTCCTCAACTGCTTTCCCAGGCCACAAGCAGGGAGCTGGATGGGAAGCAGAGCCGCCGGGATTAGAACCAGCGCCCATATGGGATCCTGGTGTGTGCAAGGTGAGGACTTTAAACATTACGCTATCGTGCTGGGCCCAATCTAACCCATTTTTAAACTTGTGGTTCAGCAATGTCAGGTTCATTGACTTTGTTGAATAGCCGCTATCCAAAACTGAAATTCTTTTTTTTTTTTAAAGATTTATTCATTTTTATTACAGTCAGATATACACAGAGGAGGAGAGACAGAGAGGAAGATCTTCCATCCGATGATTCACTCCCAAAGTGAGCCGCAACGGGCCGATGCGCGGATCCGAAGCCGGGAACCTGGAACCTCTTCGGGTCTCCCACACGGGTGCAGGGTCCCAATGCATTGGGCCGTCCTCGACTGCTTTCCCAGGCCACAAGCAGGGAGCTGGATGGGAAGTGGAGCTGCCGGGATTAGAACCGGCGCCCATATGGGATCCCGGGGCTTTCAAGGCAAGGACTTTAGCCGCTAGGCCACGCCGCCGACCCCAAAACTGAAATTCTTTTCCTAGAACATGACTACTGCAGGTAGATCATGTAAGTGGAATTATGAAGTAATTTTCTGTGAGGGCTTCTTGCACTTAGCATAATGTCCTCAAGGCTCACACATTGTAGGCTGGCTGGTCGGCATTTCCTTCCGGAATCACACTGAGGTGCACCTGCCTCGTTGTGTCAGGAAGCACCTGCCTGCGTCTGTCATTCCTGCAGGAGCCTCCTGCAGTGCTGGGTGTACCGGGAGCCGAGCTGTTCGTCTCTTCCTGCCCTCCCTCCTTTCTCTCTCTTTCATTTTTATTTTTGTTTATTTTCTTTCTCTTTCATTATTTTTTTTCTGTCAGGATTAATTAGACAACGAGAAGATGCTTGATGGAGAAGTGATTTTATTAATCTACATTATGGCCATCATCCACACTTTCAGGATGACGCACTTTAAGAATACATAGATTTTATACCCCGAAAGAACCCAGGTGTCACACAGAAGCTTTATTAATCCTTATCTTATGAGGCAAACAATTCTTAGAATAATCTTTCTTATGTTAGTGAAACTAAAAGCAAGGGAGAAGACATTAGCACAGAGGCTTAGTGTGCTTGTTCGCAGCTGGAGGAAAGCAAGGAGAGCGAGCGTTGAGGTCAGGGACGCGGCCACTGGGAGGCGCGCGCGAGATGGCACCGGGGATCCGCTGGGCTGCTTGGTGCTCCAAGAGCGGCCTCAGACCCAGGCGTTTCTGGCCCGTGGACAGCTCCCTGTCCAGCAGAGCACTCAGCGCCTTCATTTTTATCTTCATCATTCTTTATTGTCTTTCATTTGTGATTCTGTCTTTTGTCATTTATTATTCTTTCCCTCTTTTTTGTTTTCTTTGTATTCTTCCTCGTTCCTTCCCTCTTCTTTCTTTGTTTAAATGATTTTTTTCTGTCATTCCTTCGTTTATGTTTTCTCTTTTCTGACCCTCCCCTCAAGTTAGGTAGTATCTCACTGTGGTTTTGATTTCCATTTCCTTGACGGTGAGCGAAGTTGAGCCTCTTTCGTGGAGAAATGTCTATTCAAATCCTTCGCTCATTTGAGTTTGTTTGTTGTCAAGTGGTTTCAGAATTTAAGCCAATATTGGCTAGATGTTTTGCAAGTATTTTTCTTGTATAAATCCCACGATGCCGTTGTACATTCTGTCTTGGCACACAGTTATGTGTTTTTGGCATAGTGTGCATTCTACCAGTTCGTGTCATATTCTGAGGATAATGAAATGAAAAGTTGGGATGTTTAGATAATAGGATAGGGTGGGGTTGATTTTCCTGAGTCGTTCAGTGGGTCCTCTCAGGATCTTCCCCAGTGATGCTGTGGGAAGCCACCATCTCCCCGCAGGCTCCGCACTGTCACTGCCTCCAAGGGGATGTGAAACAGGCCAGGCAAGGTAGCCTTCCCGCTGGGCAGCCTTGAGAGACCGGCAGCAGCTGAGGACAAGCTCTAGAAAGGGCTGTCTGGGGGAGGTGGAGTTAAAATGACAGACACCTGGGAGGAGGCAGTTAGTGGGATTTAAGAACACAGGAATAACCTTGCGGCACCCTCTCACTACGGTAGAACTTCCCTTGGGATGTGTAATTGCGCACTGCAGGTGTTTGGGCAGTGGCTGGCAGCACACTGGGCAGGGGTGGTGATGAAATCCACAGTGGTAGGTAATGTGAATGATGGCGCTTCAAACCCTAAACATCTTCTTTCTGTACTATTCTTTGCCACCCCCTTTAAAAAAAGAGAGATGTGTATTTATTTACTTGAAAAAGACATAGGAGATATCTTTCATTCACTGATTTACTTCCCAGATGACTGCCCTAGCTGGGACTGGACCAGACCAGAGACAAGTGTCTGGAACTCAGTGCAGTCTCCCATATGGGTGAGAGAAGAGCCAGGTGCTTAAGCCATGCCTCACTGCCTCCCAGGGTGCACACTGGCAGGAAGTTGGAATTCAAAGATGAGCCAGTATTCAAACCCAGTCACTCTGATACAGGATGTGGGCATCCCAAGCAATATTTTAACTGATGGACCAAATACCTGCTTTATTCTTATAAAATGTATGTATAGGGCCTGGCACATGGTTCAGTGGCTAAATCCTTGCCTTGCACGCACCAGGATCGCGTATGGGTGCCGTTTTGTGTCCCCTGGCTGCTCTACTTCCCATCCAGCTCCCTGCTTGTGACCCGGGAAAGCAGTCAAGGATGACCCAAAGCTTTGGGACCCTGCACCCACGTGGGAGACCCGGAAGAAACCTCGGGCTCCTGGCTTCAGATTGGCTCAGCTCTGGCAGTTGTGGCTACTTGGGGAGTGAACTAGCAGATGAAAGATCTGTCTGTCTTTCCCTCTCTCTGTACCTGTAAAATCTGCTTTTCCAAAAAAATTTTTTTAAAAAGCAAAACATACGAATGTATATTGTGGGTTCTCAGGCTTTGAGAAGTAGAGGAATTTGTTGGAATCTAGCATGTAACAATATTTTCCTGTAAGTTTTATGGTCCTGTGTAGGCTGATATTGACACATGCAACTTGTTTCAGGACATAATTGACTGCTGTGAGGAGTTGTTACATTAGTGAGTTTAAACTGTTTGTAAAATGAGCTATTTGTGAAACAATTCATTTTGTGTGGGTGGGTGTGTATAACCTAAGTGATTGATTTTGCTTTCTGTAACCAGGGTATTTTTTTAAAAATTATTTCTATTTGAAAGGCACATTTACAGAGAGAAAGTCTTCTAGTCTTCTGTTCATTGGTTCACTTGCCAAGTATGCTGCATGGCCAGGGCTGAACCCCCTCCCCCCCGTCGCCTTGGAGCGAGGAGCTTCTTGAGCCATATTCCTCTGCTTTCTCAGGCATATTAGCAGCTGGGATGCCACAGCTGGCCCCATCCAGAATATTTTTCATTGTTGAAAACATACTTCCAGACAGGCTATAAATACTTAAGAGGTCTAGAATGAGGCCATCCTGACACCATTAAGAGCTAAATAATGAGTTGGTATGATGAAGCTTTTGAAATATTTGTAATATAAATGTCCAGAATACATTATGTATTTATCACAAGGAATTCTCACAGATTTACTGTATGCGCTGTGTGTCCTGCTAGGTTCAAGTATTGCTTCCTTCCTGGAATGAGCCCACTCTGCAGTCACACCCATTACCACTAGGTGGCAGTGTTGGGCAGAACTTGAGAAAACCTATACCCACACGCTGAAAGTAGTGGGGGATCTTAATGCGCCATTAACATCAATGGACAGATTAATGGGACAGAAACTCAGCAAGGAAACAACAGAGCTCACCCAAACACTAGAGCAAATGGACTTAATTGATACCTACATAACCTTTCATCCTATAGACTGAGAATATGTATTTTTTTCATCAGTGCATGGAACTTTCTCCAGGATTGACCATGTTACAGGCCACAAGATAAACCTCAACAAATTTTAACATATCGAAATCATACCATGCATCTTCTCAGACCATCATGCAGTGAAACTGGAGACCACAGCTCAAAGCATCTCAGAAGACATGCAAAAATCTGGAGACTGAAAAATATGCTGCTAAATGTACAGAGGGTTATAGAGGAAATCAAAGGAAAAATAAAAATTGCTTCAAACAAATGAAGGCATGAATACAACATTCAAAACTTACGGGACACGATCAAGGCAAGAGGAAGGTTCATCTCAATCGGTGCTAATGTTAAGAAATTAGAAAAAGCACCAAGTAAATGAACTAACTATACATTTGAAGGAGCTAGAAATGTAACGGCAAAGCAGTCCCAAGATCAGCAGGAAAAATGAAATAACCAAAATAAGGGAGGAAATAAAGCAAACAGAGACCAGAAGAGCAATGCATAAGATCAGTGAATCAAAGAGCTGGTTATTGGAGCAAATTAACAAAATAGACACCCCACTAGTCCAACTCATAAAGTAAGGGAGAAGATACACATCAATAACATCAGAGAAAAAAAAACGAAATGTAGCAACAGATACCTCAGACATGGCATAGAATTATTAGGAACTGTTACAAGCAACTATAGGCCAACAAATCAGAAGACCTAGAAGAAATGGATATATTTTTGTACGTATAGGGTGTACCAAAACTGAATCATGAAGCAATTAATAATCTAAATAGACCTATAACAAGAACTGAGATTGAATCAGTAATTAAATCCTTCCCAGCCAAAAAGCCTTGGACCAGATGGCTCCAATGCAGAATTCTACAAAATGTTTCAAGAACTTACCCCAATCCTCCAAAAGCAATTCCAAACAGTAGAAAGGGAAGTGATCCTTCTAAACTCTTTCCATGAAGCCACTATCACCTTAATAACAAAGTCAGATAGAGATAAAACAGTTAGAGAGAATTATAGGCCAATATCTCTTATGAACGTAGATGCAAAGATCCTCAACAAAATATTAGCCAACAGGATCCAACAGTACATCAGGCAGATCATTTACCCAGACCAGTGAGATTTATCCCCAACATGCAGGGGTGTTTAACATTCACAGATCAATAAATGTGATTCACCACATCAACAAATTGAAAAATAAAAACCATATGATCATCTTAGTAAATGTAGAGAAGGCATTTGACAAAACCCAACACCTCTTCATGCTAAGAACGTTAAGCAAGATAGGCATAAAAGGATCATTCTATAACTCAATCAAAGCAATTTGAAAAAAAATATGAAAAACAATATGAAAAACCTGATGCCAGCATCATACTAAATGTGGGAAGACTGGAAACCTTTCCACTAAGATCTGGAACTAAACAAAGATGTCCACTTTCTCCACTGCTCTTCAATATCACATTGGAAGTCCTTGCCAGAGCAATTAGGAAAAAAAAAACAAATTAATGGAAATCAAATTTGGTTTCCAAACTGAGAAATTGCAATTATTCATCTTTGCAGATGACATGATTCTCTACATAGGAGAACTGAAAGATTCAATCAAGAGACTATGGGAACTCATGAGAGAATTTGGCAGGGTAGCAGCATATAATATTATTGAACATAAATTGATGGCACTAGCGTGCACGAATAGCTCCATGTCTGAAAAAAAAATGTAAGTACAGTCCCCTTTAAAAGAGCAGAGAGAGCTCCATTTCCCATCCAGCTCCCTGCTTGTGGCCTGGGAAAGCAAGGACGGCCCAAAGCTTTGGGACCCTGCACCCGCGTGGGAGACCCAGAAGAGGTTCCTGGTTCCCAGTTTCAGATTGACTCAGCACGAGCCGTTGTGATCACTTGGGGAGTGAATCATCGTACAGAAGATCTTCCTGTCTGTCTCTCCTTCTCTCTGGATATCTAACTTTGTAATAAAAATAAATAAATCTTTAAAAAAAAAAGAGCAGAGAGGAATCTCAAATACCTTGGAATTAACCTAACCAAAGATGTGGAAGACCTGTACAATGAAAATTGCAAAATATTAAAAAAAAAAAGAAATAGAAGAAGACATTAGAGGATGGAGAAACTTGCTGTGTTCCTCAGTCGGCAGGATCAGCATCATCAAAATGTCCATATTACCGAAAGTAATATTTAGACTCAATGTGATCCCAATCAAAATCCCAACAATATCCTTCTCGGAAATAGAAAAAAATGATACAGAAGTTCACCTGGAAACACAAGAGACCACGAATAGCCAAAGCTGTCCTGAAGAATAAAAGTCAAGCTGGAGGAATCATAAGTCCAGACCTCAAGACATACTATAGGGCAGTAGTCATCAAAACAGTCTAAAAACAGATACAGAAATAGAGGTCAATGGAACGGAATAGAAACACCAAAATGGAGCCCACGTGGGTACAGCCAGTTAATCTTTAACAAGAGAACAGAAATTAGTCCAGGGGAAAAATCTGATCTCTTCATCAAATGCTGTTGGGACAGTTGGATATCACCTTCAGGGGACAGAAGCGAGACCCACATGCACCTTCTACAAAAATCAGCTGCAAATGGGTCAGGGAGCTGAACCTGCACCCAGAAACCACCAGCTATTAGAGGAAAAGTAGGAAGCACCCTACACTATATAGGAATTGGGAAAGACTTTTTAGAAGTCACCAAAAGCACAGGCAGCTAGAGCCAAAATAAACAAAGGGGACTACATCAGGCTGAGAAGCTTCTGTACAGCAAAGGAGACGATCAACAAAGTGGAGAAGCAACCAATGGAATGGGAGAAAATCTTTACACACTACACAACTGATAGAAGACAAATATCCAGGATTAACAAAGGGCATCAGAAACCCAGTGACAGCAAAGCAAACCACCCCGTGAAGAAATGGGTGAAGGAAACAAACAGGCATTTTTCAAAAGAACAAATTCAAATGGCTAGTAGACATATGAAAAGATGCTCAGGCTCCCTAGTTGACAGGGAGATATAAATGGAAACTATACTGAGGTTCCACCTAACTCCAGCGAGATTGGCTTACACGCAGAAGTCTACTAACACCTGCTGGCGTGGCTGTGAGGAGAAAGGTACCCTCCTTCACTGTTGATGGGAGTGTAGACTAATACAACCACTATGGAAGTCAATATGGAGAATTCTAAAATAACTGAAAATTGGCCCGCTGTGTGACCCAGCTAGTGCACTTCTGGAAATACATCTAAAAAAAGAAGAAATCTGCATATGAGAAAGGGGTTTATAATCTTATATTTATAGCAGCACAGTGTGCAATAGCAAAGACATGGAAACAACCCAGATGTCCATCCAAAGAAGAGTGGATAGAGAAACTATGGTATCTCTACTCCATGGAATACTACTCAGTCATTAAAAAGAATGAAACTGTACCATTTGCAATCAAATGGTCCCAACTACAGACCATTATGCTCAGTGAGACAAGTCAATTCCCAAAGGACAAATATCATGTGTTCTCTCTGATACAAAACAACCTTCATGCAAAATGCAAGATCAATAGCCCTTTCAATACTGTTTGTGCTACATCTCAGGAGGCTTGAGTCTTTTGTTTTTATTTTCATGCATTCAACAAAACATTTCTTTCTTATTAATCTCCTCACTGATTCATAGCATTGTTTGCTTCAAAAGTCTTTGATTTTCTTTTTCATTTCTTCAGTGACACATTGGTCATTCAGTAGCAGTAGCATGTTATTTAACTTCATGTTGTAAATTCTGTTTTTTGGCTTTCATTTAAAGGGATGTATAGTAACTGTGTAGTAGAGACTATCATAGACAGATGTGAAGATACAATGCAGTGTGCATCTCTACTTACAATCAGAGATGGGTTCCCAATGAAACTACTGAATTTGTGTTAACAATAGGACTCTGGATTCTCTGCCATTGCCCATGCCCGCATTGTCAGGATACACTTAAATGCAGAATGGACTTATGACTGATTGTGAAGGACTGTAGTACTATAATATTAGTGGTGAAGGGTGGGGACTTGGGGAGGGGGAAAGGGAAGTCTGGGAGCCTATGAAACTGTATCATGGAGTAGTAAAATAAGAGGTTACAAATGAAACTCACTTGATGAAGCATTTTGAAATCGAAGTAAGAGCAGAATTTTGGTTAATACAGGCAACTTTCCCAGTTTACCTGGGACTTTCTAAAACTTCTAAGGTATAGTTAGAATTAAAAACTGGTTTTATTTGTTTTAATGTTATTTATGAAAGATAGAGTGTCAGAGAAGGTGGTTGAAGAGAGAGATTTCCTTGCCGCTGATTCACTCCATAAAAACCCCCAAAGGCTGAGGTTGGACGGGGTTGAAGCCGGGAGCCCAGAACTGCATCTGGTCTCGCATGTGGAAGCAGGGACCTAACTACTTGGGCCGGCATCTGCTGACTCCCAGGTGCACTAGCTGAGGTTGAGCAGGAAAGCCAGGTCTTGAACTGGCCCTGCAGTATGAGACAGGGTGTGGCCATCCCAGCGGCAGTCACTGGCCAGGCTACAAGGCCTGTCCCTGGCTGGGCTACAAGGCCTGCCGCCTCAAGTTCTATGTATTTGAATGAAATTTTTTTGTCACTGCTTCACCTTCACATGACTGCACTAGTAAGGTGAGCCCGACTGAAACCAGAAATTCAGAATTCCATCCTGCTTCCCGCCTGCTGTCTCCCAGGCTGCACGTGAGCCGAAGACCAGAACTGGGAGCCGAGCTGGGACTTGAGCTGGGCATGGGTTTGCATGTCTCAGTGGTGTCAACTCAGGTTGCCCACCTCAGGGTGTTTGTTTTAACTAAACGAGGTCATAAAAAATCTCAAATACTATTGGTGTAACAATTATGAAACCCCCATGACTCTTCATTACTCAATAATTTTAGGTTCTAATTGTTTGTGGACTGAATATAACACAGCTCCAAATTTTAAGTGCACAAAGTGAGGCTGCATCCCTCTTGGTCATAAGAGTAACCTTAAGGAAAGAAGCAGTAACTTGTTATCTGAACATAATTGCACTAATGAAAGAGAATTGCAAACAGGGAATGTTTGTATGGTGTCACGGTTTTGCTTCTCTTTTACGTCTTGTATAAGTCTCAAGCTGTGATTTCAGCAGAATGCACACATACGACACAGAGCCAACTGGAATTCATCAGAAGTGAGTATTACAGATCTGTGTTATGTTATTTTCCCAAACAGCATCCTTAACTAATGCTTGGGCACAGATGGAGGGGTAGATTGTCAGACTGACCATTTTCGTTTCTGTGTCAGCAGTAAGTAGCTACTGCCAAAGCCCAGCAAGCGAGCGCTTAGGGGACACTTGTGAGGAGAGGTGTACAGGGTGACGTTGATGGCATGGACATGCCCGTGGGTTCTAAGGAAGGATAAAAATAACCAACAGGAAGTTGTACTGTGTGAAAATGATTTGTGTGCCACTGTGGACTTTTCGTAACTCAAAATTGGGCTAATGTCTCAGGGTACATCATTCTTTGGAAAAAGTCCATTTTCATTGTGAGGAATTTTTTTCATTGTGGTTTCTGTTCCCTGAAGAGAAGTGTTTAGTGACTGCTTGTGTTGTTGTAGTTTTCCAGTTATTTTTTGCTTCTGGTTCTCAGGTTGTCAGAGTCTGGCCCGAGGCCATCCTTGTCAGTCCTTGTGGTTTTAATTCCTTGCAGTGAACTCAGAATCTGTGGCTGTGCTCACTGTTGGAGCCCTCTGATGCCCTGGTTCACGAGTGTCTCCGGAGGGGCTCTGTGTGTTCACAGCTGCTTGTCCTGGGGGAGCTGGCATGGTATTTTCTGATCTTGGAACTCCCATGCCAGTCAGGGAATGGAGGGATGAATCGCAGACTCAGGGCATCAGGGCCTGGGAAACCCATGTGGACTGACAGAGCTGCCAGCCCAGCTGGTGGGCACAGCACCCTCCAGACACCACCTGAGGTCTTTGGCCCAGCAGCTCAACGTCCAGCCTCCCCTAATCACCTCCTGGAGGAGGACAACTGGCACTGACTGCCAGTTCTCCCTGCATTCATGTGACCCTGCCTGCTCTCTGGGGCCCTCTAGGGTGTACCCTGAATAACCTTGTTAGTGCTAATTCTGGTGTGGTCAGAGGGCAGGCACACTTCTAATACTCAGGAAATTCTAAGTTTTTTTTTTTCTTTTTAAGCTTGTTTTGTTTTTATTGGAAAGGCAAGGAGGAGAGACAGAGAAAGATCTTCCATCTGCTGGTTCACTCTCCAAGTAACTGCAATGGCTGGAGCTGAGCCAATCCAAAACCAGGAGCCAGGAGCTTCTTTGGGTCTCCCACATGGGCAGGGTCCCAGGGGCTTGAGCCATCCTCTAATGCTTTCCAAGGCCATAAGCAGGAAGCTGAATGGAAAGTGGAACAGCCAGGACTTGAACCGGCAGCCATATGAGATACTGGCACTGGAGGCATCAAGCTGTGCCTTTAACTGGCTAATGCTGGCCGCTTGTGAAATTTCAAGGTTTAAGGTGCTCTACACCAATAGTGTTGTAAGACATGCACACAATGGTGGCTGGGGTTCCAGTCCTGATGCCTGTTATCCATACTGGAGCAACCAGGTTCTGTGGCCTGCTGGGCGTGAGGCTGTTCAGGTTGCTTCTTCCATTTCACCATTGCTGGTTAGGTGTTTGACTCTCTTGGGTTTGCCATGTTTGTTAGCACTGTACTTCTGTTTTCCAGCTTAGAAAGTTTTTGTGATTGTCACCTCATCTTTGTGGATTAGTGCCTCTAAAAATATTTTTAATATCAGTCTTGTGAGGTCTCAGGAGAAAACAAGAGAAGATAAATATATATGCTCAATTTATCTTTATTGCTCATAGGAAATGTGTATGTGTGGGGGGTGGTGATGTGTTTAAAGAATTTTGAAATTGTGAAATGGAATTATTTCTCAGTAAATTATCCTAGGTTACCTGTATTAGTACTCACAAGCTTTATTTTTAAGGTCATTTTGCATTGTGCCACTCACAAACAGTATTCTGCTCACATGGGCTTTGAATCCTTGTGCTCTGTTGGATTATTCCCTGGGCTGTTTCCTGGGTCTCTTAGTATCTCAGTCAATGTCATTTGACCACTCTCGCCCAGTCCTGCCGATCATCAGCGTCTCTTCAGGCTCATTCTTGGTTTCTTTGCAAATTGTATTTCTGTTCCCTCTGCATCTAGGGACAAGGTTGGTCACGAGAGCTTGCTTGCTCTTAAGCTGTGTCTGTTCTCCTTTCTGCACATACCCAGTACCCAGCCAGGTAAATGTCCTGATGGACTCACCATCAAAGGATGTGTCCTGCTCCCAATGGGCAGATTGACTCTGCTTGGTCTGCTTTTCTCATTTTGCCTCTTCACCCCTGCAGGACTACACTCTCCAGGCAGAGCACAGATGATTCACAAGGCTCAGAATCAAGTGTTGCAGCTTCCCCAGCATCGGTTTGTGGACCAATTTAGTGATGTAGATCTATTTAAAACAGTCACCGATACCGTATGTCATTCTTCATGTCCAACTTGCCGTTGGTTCACAGCGTTAGCTGTGGTGGCAGAGTTGATTGTGGCTTGGGTGCCTGGGCCCAGCAGCAGCACCCCTAGTCTGTGCTCATCTCCATAGCTACTGCTGGAGTATTTTCAAGGGATGTGGGACAGAGTCAGCAGTGGCAGTTAGCTTTCTAAATTATGTACTCCTCTGGTTTGAACTTGGGCTGAATCTTCAGTCTTTTAAGTCAGCATTGAAAAGCTTGAAAGATGGTTAGTGTCTCTACCTCAAAGGTGAAGTGAAAGTTTTCAGCATCGGGATAGAGCCCCGAGGTCTCCAGACCCAGTGCTCACCCTGATATGTTCAGAGTAGCAGGCTAGACACATTGCATTTAGATGTCTTCTCGCCTTTAATTTTTTTATCTTACAAAAGTCAAAGCTGATGTGGCTGTTACACCTGCTTTACTGATGGGAAAACTGAATCTTAGAGAGAGACCAAGAAATTGGCCAGGGAGCACATCGCTTGCTGGCCGAGATGGAACTTTAACCTGGATCCTGGGCCTTTGCAGCCCTCAGGTGGGCTGATTTAGGGCTCCATGTATGCTTGTCTGTTTGTGAGCCCCTGCTTCTGAGAAGTGACCACACTGATGACTGTGACTTCCCTCCCTTAGCAGGTCACTCACACTCGGTCCTTGCCCACTGCTGGGCAGCCACAGCCTTTGGATTCCGAGCACTGCCCCTCCCTGCCCTTTTCTCTTCCCTCACCCTGGCCAGCACCCTCTTCTTCCTCTTTCTCCTTCCCGTCTATCCCTTATACCTTTCCCCTCCAGCAACACCTCCTGGTTGGGCGGGAGCTCCTGAAGATGCTAAATAGTATTGCACAGAGCTCAGTGAGTCAGAATGGGAGCTGGGAGGTGGGAACTGGCCACCATTCGGGACATCTGGAAGAGCTTCAGGTGTCACAGGTCACAGTTCCATGTTTCTTTCTCATATGGTTTTACTGCTATAGAAATGAAGTCACATAGGAGGAGTGGCCACCTCTGCTAGACCAAGCTTTATGTGAGCAGGAGCCCAGCCAGTCTTACCCACTAAGGGAGTGTCAGCGTGCTTGTCCATGTGGGATACCGTAACAGAGCACCAAGAAGATCAAGATCCAGGCTCTGGCAGGTTTTGGTGTTTGGTGAAGGCCTGCTTCCCACTTCAATAAGTAGCCAACTGTTCACTGTGGCCTTACTTGGCAGAAAGAATGCAGAAAGAGTGAGGCAGTTCTCTGGCACAGTGGTCTAGTGCCTAAAGTCCTTGCCTTGCATGCATCGGGATCCCATATGGGCGCCGGTTCTAATCCTGGCAACCCTGCTTCCCATCCAGCTCCCTGCTTGTGGCCTGGGAAAACAGTTAAAGATGTCCCAAAACCTTGGGACCCTGCACCTTTGTGGGAGACCTGGAGGAAGTATTTGACTCCTGCTTCAGATCGGCTCAGCTTTGGCTGTTGCGACTGCTTGGGGAGTGAACCATCGAACGGAAGATCTTCCTCTCTGTCTCTCCTTCTCTCTGTCTATCTGACTTTGCAATAAAAATGAAGTAAGTCTTTTTAAAAGAGTGTAAAATAAATAAATGAGCAAAAAAAATTTTTAAAAAGAAATATTTATTTGAAAGGCCAAGAAAGCACTATCTTCCATCTTCTTGTTTGCTCCCCAAATGCCCACAGCAACTGAAGTTAGACCAGGCTGAAACCAGGAATCTGGAACTCTCCCTGGGTCTCCCACATGGGAGGCTGCAGACGAGGCAGCAGGGACTCAGTTCTGGAGCCATTGTCTGCTGCCTGCCTCGGTGTACATTAGCAGGTAGTGAAATCAAACGCAGGCCCAGAACTGGATCCCAAGTACACAGATATGAGACATAAACATCCCAGGTAGCATCGTAACCACTGTGCTAAAAGCCCCCTTGCCTTTTTAAAATTTTAATTGCATCTATTGCAAAAATAGAATGGGAGAAAGAGGAAAGATCTTCCTTCTGTTGATTCTGTCCCCAAATGACCAGGACATTTGGGGCTGAGCTAGGCCAAGCTGAAAGCTTAGTAACTACATCCTGGGTGCTAATACCATTTACAACTAGGGCATCCTTATAACCTAATCACTTTGCAAAAACCATCCTGCCTCCTCCAATACCTGCCATCACGTTAGAGTCTCACACTGTAAATTTTGGGGACACAAACATTCAGTAGTTAGCACTTGGCTAGTATAGTGGCTCCGTATACTGGGGACATATGTTTGTTGGCCACATTGGTGGATGAGTTGATTGAATAAATAAATGAATGAATAGTCGCTGTTCTGATTTCATTCATGTTCTCAGTAGCCTGTTAACTGCTCTCTGTGCCATGATTTGCACTGCCCTGTGCCCTTAATTTTATTTCCAAAGGACATCTGGCCTTCTTTTTTTTTTTTCCCCAAGACTAATTTATTTTTATTTGAAGGATTTACAGAGAGAGAGAGAGAGACAGGGAGAGCTTTCATCTGGTTTACTCCCTAAAAATGACCTCAGGGGCTGGAGCCAGATTGGGCCAGAGCCAGGAGTCTGGGAGCTTCTTCTGGGTTTCTCACATTGGTGTAGGGGACCAGAGACTTGGGCCATCCTCCACTGCTTTCCCAGGCCACAAACAGGAAACTGGGTCAGAATTGGAGTAGTTCTGACTTGAGCTGGTGCCCATTTGGGCTATTGGCACCACAGGTGGAGGCTTAACATGCTAAGGTGTGGCGCTGGCCCCCTGACCTTGTTTCCTTACACCTTGACAAACCTTTTATGACTTCGTACTGTCACCTTATAAAGTTGAACTTATTAATGTGGCACCTCAATGTAGCACTCCTTCCTTCCTGTGTACTATATACACAAGCCAAATCAAATCACTGTCACTCTTGTACACTTCACGTCTCTGTGGATCCTTTTGTGTGGACAGTTCCGGTTCCAACATCTTTCCTTCTCTTTGGCAAATATCTGCTGAGCAAGCAAGAGTGACTTCAAGGCTGTCCTTGGATAAGGGTCTGTAAAGTTGTACCCCAGCCATGGTCACCCTTCCTTTGTACCTGCAGGTGACTGTCTTTATAAGTGACAAGAAACACTTTCTACCTGGAATTGAAGTTATCTACACAGATCAACCATTCTCTCAAATTGATGCTCTGGAAGAGTTAGATCTTAATCTCCTTTGTAGCTCCCCTAGCATGGAGCAATGAAAGGAATGTTTTTGGGTACCAGATTTATCTGTCTAGAAATGTTATTATGCTACATACTGGTTGCTTTGGTTATTCATTTCTTTCTCTCTCTCTCTCTCTCTCTCTCTCTCTCTTTCTTAAATAAAAAATACTTATTTGAAAAACAGTGAGAGAGAGATGTTTCATCTACTGATTCACTCCCCCAGATGGCAACAACAGTTTGGGCAAGGCTGGGCTGAAGCCAGGATCCAGGACTTGGTTCCATGTCTCCCTTGTGGGTAGCAGGGCCATATTCTGCTGCTTTTTCTAGACACATTGGCAGGGAGCTGGATCAGAAATGAACCAACCAGGGCACGAGCCTGTGCTTATTTGCATGGCAGTATTGCATGCAATAGCTTTGCCTGCTATACCACAATCCTTCCCCGTTTCAGTTATTCTTTGGTATTACTCATTAATGTCCACCTGTCTGTCTGTTCTTACCTTTTTCTTCCCTCTTTCCATCTCAAATGTGTTGCCGGTTGGAAAACTACAAGCATTGGATTTCATATGTGAATTTAGTGATATTTTTCAAGCACTGAAATGTGTATTAATAAAATCATTTCCAGAATCTTAGTCATGTATAACCCATTCATTCGGACATTCTCAAAACATCTCATTTTCTCATTCAAAACTTTCTTGAATTTTTCAACTCAGTGCAGTATCAGGGTGTCTAAAACTGTGTGCAGCTTGGTGCTCAGTGTATGTGTCCACTGATGTGGCACTTCAAATCCTTGGAATAGCTCTGCAAGGGGGAAATCGGTTCTGAAACCTTCAGCATCGTAAATTGGTGAGTGCAAAAGCACTACGTTGGAAAATAGGTAGCAAGAGTAAGTGGACCCTCTTCTCTCAGCCATACATTGGACATTGTCTGGACAGTGGTTAGGAAATGAGGTTGTGAATCTCTCTCATCCAGATGTTGGGGACGTTTCAAGCCCTATGCCTTTCGGATCAGAGTAGAAGGTAGTGTTCCTTACCTGGAGAGCTTGTTAGTCACTTGTGAAAAGGAACCTCAGGCTTTAACACTGCAGAGGTTTGACCTGGTGGCTTTAGTGTTGTTCCCAGGATAGGTTTACTCTACCCTGATTTTAGAGTTGAGACTGTCACCCAAATGTTATTTGAAGCCACATGAGCAGTGTTTTCATTGAATATGAGACAGTGACAGTTGACCTAAGCTTGGGTTTTCTCATCCCTGGAACCTGTGACGTTCTGGCTGCACAGCTGTGACGTGAAGGGTTGTCCTGGACACTGCCGGTTTTCTAACTGCTTCCTCACCTCCTATCCAGTAATTACTGGTAGCCCCTCCCCTAGGCATGACAACTCAGAATGTCTCCAGATGTTGCCAGATGATACTCTGAGGGTGTAACCGCCCCTGATGGGGACAGTGCCTAGTTGTTGGGTGATGAGGAACCTGGAAGCAGCTGGCCCCCACCCTTGAAGGACCCAGGCCTGTGAAGCTTATAAGAGCTCTGGGGCGGAGAGAGTATTTCTAGTAGTTGACTGAAATAACACTGGTTGGGGGTTATTAGTAAAAATGTGTTTCAAAGAAGCTTAACATCTGTTTTCATTTCTGCTTTTCTAAGTTGCTTTGCTACTCGATTCCTTTATTTTAGCTATCTTCCGCTTGGGACTTAAAATATTTGAGTATGTCAGAATTTCCAGTCTATTAGGAAATATGCTTGTTCAGACAAAAAATAAAATAATAAGTGTTGGGACTGAGATAACATGAGAAACGTGCTGCTCGTTAAGTCAGACTCAGGTGCCAGCAAAGGAGATAACGTAACCATGAAGGGAACTACAAGTCTAGTTGTGTTCAAGATTTACTTCCTGTGCTTGTTTATCATTGGAAAGTTGCACCTTACGTAAGATTTTAGATTCAGATCATTGTGTTAATCTAAGAAAAAAATTTCAAAATGCTAACTCTGTGTTAGCAACCATAGCAAAATGTTCAGTATACACACATACACACAGGTATCTCATAACTCTCTTAAAATATTTGTCTGCCTAATGTTTTGTTGCGGGGTGCGAACGAGATCACACCAGACATGTCTAAGGTTTATTAAGGAGTCTTTATTAACCAAGCTTGGTGATAACAGAGTATACTAGAAATAGCAAATTACAAGTCCATATGGCAATCCAACCAATCATAATCCAACCAAACATAATCCAAAGAGGAACAAATGGTCATTATCCTTAAGTCCATCCATTAAGTTGAAGACCTATGTCCCAGCTTCCCCAACAATAAAAGTTATCCTAAGAGACATGCAATGAATAACCTGGACACACTCACAAAGCTGCAGACATTCACCTTTCCCTGGCTTCTCTTTCCACATTCCACTACTGCTAGGCCTCACCTCTCCTGGAACTCCTGACAGCACACAAACAGAAACAACATTACTATATCCGTTGTCCAATCTAAGCAGTACTCAGGGACCATGCTCAGGGGATTACCTGTCCTGGGTCAGCCAAGGGTTGAGGTGCCAGAGTAACGGAAGCACCTGACCAGAAAGAGAGAGCTCCTGCTTTATGGGCCTTTTAAAGGGGCTTATGAGGGGAGGGTTACACAACAATGCAATACCCTCTCAGTTGATAGGTGAGTCACAGGTGGGCAGAAGCGAATACCTAAGTGTTCTGGGCTAAGGAGTTGATTAGTGCTCGTTGTTATGGGCAGGAACAGGAACTGAGTTTGTAGCTAAAACACCTAGACTAATTGTACTTATCTGCATCCAATATCCTTGGCTAAATTAGGATGTGTGTGAGAGGGGTGGTTGAGGATAGAATTCCATTGCTGTTAGGACCAACCTTCAGGACAGAGGATAGGGGACACAACCAAATTTCATTTGCCCACTATCATTGGGTACTGGCTGTCATTGGCTGCACCCGTAACAATTTCATATTGTCTTACAGAATGTAAGAATCTGAGGGCAGCCTGGCCTACATGGCTTTTAGCTATCTTCACAGTATTTAGGGACTGGGCACTTAAGATTTGTTGTGTAAAAAATAATCAGACCAAGGATATATTCATTATAACAACAGTGAGGAAAAAAAATTGAAGTATGGGGCAACTTTATAAAATGCTAATGTTGTACGCTTCTCTTCATTTTTTTGGAAGGTAGAATTTACTCTTCAGAAATGTTAATAAATATATACATATGTATATGTGTGTATGTATATTGAAGCTTTTGTACTGTAGAACCTTGTCTTGCACTTGTTCCAGGTATTTACAGCAGTGTGTGGCAAGAGTAGATAGTTGATTGAGTCACTGGGTGACAGCCACTGAAGCAGCCAGGGAGCTGGGGTGGAAACTCCTCCTGCCTGACTCACAGTTGAGATCCTTCCCTCTGGGCAGCTGGAAAGTTCATGCTTAGTAGCAGTCACTGTCCTGGAAGTTAAGGGGTATGTCCACACCTTAATGGAAGCTTGCCCTGTGTATTTTCAACCACAGTGACATAAGTGTTGGTAAAAGCAAATGTGAGTGTCCAGAGACAACTGTTTCAATGGCATCCAAATGCTGCTGCTAAAACAAGAGTCACACACTCCACGATACTCCCTTCGTTAGCTGTTCCTTACATTTTAATTTAATGCACAGAGGTAACCCTCTCGTTTTCCTTCAATAGCTCTCCAGGACTGCCATTTGGGAATTATACGTTTTAAAAATATCCCCCTTCACCTCAGATACATAAATAATATAATAAAAATATATATTAAAAAAAATTGTACTGTAGTTCAGGCTTCTAAAAGAGTTGCAAGGATAAGGCAAAAAACTCTTGCATGCCCTAAACTCAGATGCCCCAATTATTAACGTTTCTGCATATTTGCTTTATCATTTTCTCTGTATATACATGGTACTTTCTCTGAATCATTTGAGAATAAATTGTAACTATAATATTTTACTTCTAATTACATCGATATATATTATATATTCATATGTAATATGTACAAAGATGTACATATTTGGCAGTAGTCCAAATAATATTCTAACAAAAATGAAGAAAAAACATTTTTGGTCCAATCTAGTATTAGCGTCTTTCATGTAGTTGTTAGGTTCCTTTACTCTTTAATCTGAGATGTTCCTCAGTCTGCCTTTTGGTTTTTTTTTTTTTTTACAGTTTTGAGGATTCTAAGCCAAATGCTTTGTATAAGATGACATTTAATGTAATATTCTGTGTAATTAAGTTTTCCAAGTTAAAGCAGTAAATGAAAATATTTTTTGTTTCCTTTATCTCTCCTGATACAACATTTTAAAGCATTTTAGCCTGAAAATTTTTAATGTGCCCTAGTTCCAGGCCAATAATTAACATTTTACTCCCACAGAATTTTTAGTTAAAGTTTTGTGAGGCAGTTTCCAAACACTGTATTTTTATTTTATATTTCGGTAAGTGCTAGAAAATGACATTTCTTATGCCTACAATATTGTCCTATGCAGAACCTATAATTCTTTAATGTTGCATACTACCAATCTGTACTCACATTTCTCCCGTATCCTTGGAAACATGTTTGCACGTTTGGTTTTGAGTTTGATTGTGATGATTCTGCTGCAGCGGTAGTGACAGCGTGGCTTCTTATTCTCATGACATTTCTTCCTCCCTGTTGATACTGTTGGTTAGAATGGTGTGGCAGTGACATTAGATGGAGTGAGGCAGTGCCCCATCAGGCAGAGTGGCAGAGCTGAGCGCTCTGGTTCTGGAGCTCTGAGCATGCACCCAGATCTCTGTCTGTGACCTGGCCACACCAGTCCGCAGCCCATGTGTAGGAGCTGACCTGCATGAGCACCAAGCCGAGCCAGGAGTGCCTGCAAGCCTTGCTTCCCTGCAGGTCTCAGTTCCTAGTCCCCACGCTCTGCCCAGAGAGTGTGACTGGAGCTCACAAGTGATGTCCGCATTTTGTGCTCGGTGTCTGGATTTACTGCTTCTGGGTAGATGAGTGTCAGGTGTTGCTCTGCCCAGATGGTGTGACTGGAGCTCACACATGTAGTCATGTCTTCAGTGTCATTGCTTCTGGGTAGGCCAGTGTCAGGTGTCGCTCATGGGGCCTTCCTCCCATTGGCACAGCCTGGCTCTGTACTGATCTTTCTCTGCCCAAGATAGCTTGAGAGGTTTCTGTTACCTACAGCTGAGCCTTGCCAACAGAGCAGATCCCCAGAGGAATGAACCTGTGTCTGTCTTGCAGTGTATCTCTTCATCTCTGCAGCATTTGGATTTGGCCTGGGACATGGTGTTCACGGTGCTTTGTGGTGCTTTGTGTCAGTAGATAACTTTCCTCCGAGAACATCGTGGGTGTGCACAAGTATGTCTGTGCTTATGAAAGCCT
This sequence comes from Ochotona princeps, assembly GCF_030435755.1. NCBI lineage: Eukaryota > Metazoa > Chordata > Mammalia > Lagomorpha > Ochotonidae > Ochotona > Ochotona princeps. Next base: position 9,615,169 of record NC_080843.1, on the reverse strand, counting down.
GCTGATCTGGGGTCTAACCTGTTTTTTGCTGGCGACCCTGTCACCACCAGCCACCTTGTGTAGGATTTCCCTGAGGCCTGTTGAGACTCCCTTCCTCTGTGGCCTTAGCTCGGGAGTCTGGGCACTGTGCTCCTATGCTCATGAGATTGGGTTGCTACAGCTGACAGGTTAGCAATGGGAACTTTTCCAATTCTTTCTGAATCCATTCCCGAATTTCTACTTCCACCCTTAAATAATCAAAGAGTGGAAATGTGTTAGTGGCTATACTTGTTCTTTTAAAAAAAATGTCAAATATGCACAAATGCAGAGGAACCATGTCAGTACTACCTTGCACCTGTCAACATACCAAAAAATTTGTCTAACACACAAGCTTCAGATAATTTGACAGTCACATTCCCCAGTGATGTACTCTTCAATACTTTTTGTTTTGCTATTAGCTTTCTAAATTTTATATGACCAAGGATTACAGTATCACTTAATTTTGTACCTCTCTTCACTGGATTGCTCCCCAAATGGCTAAAGCAGCCGGAGCTGGGACAGGTGGAAGCTAGGAATCCAGCCCTCTATTCATGTCTCCCAAGTGCACTTCAGGGGCCCTGAGTACTTGGCCATCATCCTCTGCCTTCATGTGTGCGTTGGCAGGGAGCTGGATTGGAAGCTGAGGAACTGGGGCTTGAACCAGGGCTTTGATTTGGGATGTCAGGATGCTGGCATCACAGGTGGTGGCTTAACACATGGCACCACAATGCCTACCCCGGGACTGCTTCCATTTCTTGTCATGTGGGTGACAGAACTGTGGGTTTTATGTCTTTTTCACAGTGATTCTTTAAACAAAACACCGCATTCAATGCATGATGTTATCCTTGTCCTGGCTTCCTTGTAAGTGAGGAAACTTAGCAGTAATACATGAGATGCAAATATGTTCATTGTTGTCTTGAATAATAATACCTGGCCGCCAGGGCATGATAATATGACTTGTTTATTTTTATAAGCATGAATATGGACAGCAGTCTTGTATGTTTTCACTGTGTATCAAAAGAAAAGCAGATGTTTCTCTTTATGACACGAGGGGAATTTGTGGACCTGCTGCCCTCAAGCAGTAAGAACTCATCAGAAAGTTACTCACTTTTCTGGAGTAAGATGCAGACCTTTTGTAGCCTCCGTGTAGTTTCACTCTGACCTACCTTTTTCTTCTCAAAACCTGCATGGGAAAACTCATTCTTAAAAGATAGAAACTGGAGATAAATGTTCTCACACGCTGAGAAAACTGATAGAGGCCAGTGAAAATGAAGTTCTTTGTTGGAATCACTTACAGTAGGGCCCACATGGGCAGAAAGGGCTAGGGCTCCTGGCCACACATGAATGGCTTGTACTTGAGTCACATAGATGTAAGCATTGCTAACAGTGAGAAGTGACACAGGAAGTGTGCAAATAAAGAGAAAGAGTTGGCCTCTAGCATGTTTTGCTTTTTAAAAATTATTATTATTTGAAAGGCATGATGACAGACAAAGACAGAGTGAGATCTCCTGTGTGCTGGCCCACTACCCAATGTCCTCATCTACCAGGGCTAGACCAAGTAGGAGCCAAGAACCTGGAACTCCATCTGGGTCTCCCACATCAGGGACAGGGGCCCAAGCACTTGAGCCATTATCTGCTCTTTTCCAGAATGCGTTGGCACAGAGCTATGCTCAACTGTTTTCCCAGGCCACAAGCAGGGAGCTGGATGAGAAGTGAGCAGCCGGAACAGGAAGCAGCGCCCATATGGGGTCCCAGCACATGCAAAACTAGGGTTCAGCCACTAAGCTACCGCGCCAGGCCCTGAGAACATAACTCTTATGTTGTTACTTATTTTCACTTTGAAAGGCACAGAGACAGAGATGACCCATCTCCTGGTTATCTCCTCAACTGCCCTGCATAGGCAGAATAAGGCTAGGACTAAGCCAAGCAGGAACCCAGAACTCAGTTCAGATCTCCTACGCATATGACAGGGATCCAAGCCCTTCACTTGTTACCTGCTGCCTCCCTGGCTGTGCATTAGCGGGAATGTGGATTGGAAGAGAAGTATTCCGACATTGAACCACACACTCTGGTGTGGGATGCGAGTACTTCAGGTGAGCACTTTACTGCTGCCTTGAAGCCCCACAGTGTTTTCCATCTTACAGCTGGAGCAATGCAGGAATTTCTGTAAGTTGGAATGTGCATTAAGAGATAAAGAAGTAGAAGTAGTCATACACTCCTTTTTCATATGTGGAAGGAAATGTAAAAGCAAGTAATATTCATATTATCAACACCAAACTTCCCTTTTTGTAGAAGAAATCCAGACGTTCAACTGGCATCCTAGCTCTTAATGTGTTTCCCGTGGTCAGTGTTTTAGTGCCGAGCATGTGGGAGTTACCCGTTGCTGCTCCGCAGATTATGCTATGCACGAATATAAATCACAATTCTGCCAGATGCTAATTATGCAGATCATTGGGCATCGTCAGCTAACGTCTGGTGACCTGTAAACAACACGTTTTTCAGCATTGTCTGTGTCTGGGCATGGGCTCAGAGCTGTCCAGAGTGGACTAGAAAACGGTCAAAGTCAGTGTCACTGTCCCAGTGGAGTTTGTTGTGGTTGTGGGATACAAGAATAACGCTCGTGACATACTACATCCTGAACTCTATAAGCTCTGTAAGCTGATCAACAGTTTGCAAATGGCCTGGCCTAATTTCACTGACAAGAAAGCTGAAGTCTAAAGAGACTCAAAGACTGGACAGTAAGTGAGCCAGAGCTGCAGCATCCAAACCAGAAGCTGGACACTGGTCTCAGGCAGCAGGGCTCATGCCTCCTTTTGTAAGATAATATATGTCCAAGTTACAGCCACATGGCATAGACTGTGAGAGCCAGCTAAACCGGGGGAAAAGGAAGGTGGGGCTTTGTGTCCTCAAAGAATTAGAAGAGGAGGTCTGATTTGGATACAAGTGTAAGTATTAGTGGAGGAAAATCAGATTGATCTAAGCAGTGGAAACCAGATATTCTGCTTAAGGGACAGAGACAGAGCCCGCCAGACTAAGTACAAAACTACATATTGGGCAATGAAGGGACTTGAAAATGCAAGAGAGGAACTTGAACTTGATGTGGTTGACCACAGGGAGCTGTTCTCTGTCCTTGTGCATGAAATGAGACAATGAAAGCGGGATTAAGGAAGATGACTTGATTCCCAGGAGAACCCGGATAGTGTCTGCATTTTGCTTACACTCTGTGCATTGGTATTTTTCACTCCGCTACAATCAGGCGCTGACACGTCTGAATAGGGCAGCTTATCTCGGCAGCTACAGGTGAAGCCTGGGATCTGAGCCTCTGACTGAATAAATGTGTGTCTTGTTTGCTGTGTGTCCAGCACGGGAGGGTGCAGGATGGGAGACAGAGGTCAGTACATGTTCATTCATGGTCCCACCCTCAGGACAGGTCCTGGTCCTGTGGCAGGATAAGAATTAGATGGACTGTCCATCACTACTCTCTAATGCTTCAGCCTGGGAGTGACTTACATCACCCCAGCTGTCCCCCAGCTCATTAGCCAGAAGTAGGCATATGCCCCCACCCAGGACATTTAAGGATTATTTGGTGAGCAGTAAATACCTCTTGGAGGGTGCTGTGAGGGACACATATTTCCACTTGCTCAAGAAAGAAAATAGGGTGATGAAGAGTGCAGACCCCAGAGTGACACTACCAGGATCCAGGTGTGGTCCCCGCCACTCCCCAGCTGTGCCACCTGGGGCAGGTCGCTCCGCTTCACTGAACCAGAGTTGTATGGTCTATGAAACGGGGATAGTAAATAGGAAAATCTCACAGAATTATGGTGAAGCTTGAAGGAGCTTATGTATGTGACATGCTAGCAAGTGTTTATTGTTGGCAGTGGCATTAATTTTATCTGTTGGCTTCCAGTACAGCACTCTAAAGGAAAGCAGAAATTTCTGATCCAGTTGAGAGACTCGAATAGATAGAAATACTATAGATGATTGAGGTGAGTGAGGCCAGAGTCTGCACAGGGAAACAAAGGACAAAGCCAAGAGCCTGCGGAGATGCGGGCCAGGTCCTGCTCCCTGCTGAAGTCTGTACCTGAGAGGATGATGAGAGAGCTGCAGTGTGTGTGAGGCAAGCCACTGACCCGAGTCAGCTCTGATGAAGAGAGAGGCCAAAGCACAGGAAGTGGAGCCAGGGCATCCAGGCTAGAGGGCGAACTGGAACTAGCTCTTGATGAATGTAGTTTTGGTTTTTTTAAATTAAAGATTTATTTTGTTTTAGTTGGAAAGGCAGATTTACAGAGGGGAGAGACAGAGAGAAGGTCTGCTGTCCACTGATTCACTCCCCAAATGACTGCAGTGGCCAGAGCTGAGCTGATCTAAAGCTGGGAACCAGGAACTTCTTCTGGGTCTCCCACATGGGTGCAGGGTCCCAAGGCTTTGGGCCATCCTTTGCTGCTTTCCCAGGCCACAAGCTGGAGCTTTTTTGGAAGTAGAGTACCTGGGAGATGAACTGGTACCCAGATAGGATGCTGGTACCAGAGGGTGTGGGATTAGTCTGTTGAGCCACAGTGCTGGCCCCAGTGAACTTGTAATGAATGGTAGTATCTGAGTGTTCTGAGTCAGGTCTAAGACACCAGGGCAGATGTTTTGGGTTAAATCCCAGCTCCAGGGGCCAACATTGTGTCACGATGAGTTAAGCCAGTGCTTGTAACACCTAATGTCTCATAGTAAAAGCCCAGTTTGAGCCCCAACTTTTGCTTGGGATCCAGCTCCCTGCTAATGCACCTGGGAAGGCAATAGGTGGTTCCTAAGTCCTTGGGTCCCGGAACTCATGTGGGAGACCCGAGTGGGCTTCCTGGCTCCTGGATCTGGCTTGGTTTAGTCCTGGCTGTTGCCACCTCTTGAAGAGTGAATTAGCAGATAAAATAAAATTTTGTCTCTCTCAGTTTGTCTAGTTTTATCTCTTTGTCACTCTCCCTTTCATAAAAATTAGTCTTTACATTGTTTTAAAAATAAATTCCAACTTCACCATGTCACATTACATGTGAAGTTTCACACATATAATTTAGCACTTAAAATATTTTGTTTTGCTAGGAATTCAGGTGCTTCACACTATTTAGAATAGTGTGAGTAATGGTACAAAACATGTTCTGTTCAATTAAATGAGTATTTGAGAACTTCCCATGTTACAGTTTCTTTGTATATGACAGATGAGGTCTTTGTACCCATTTAGTTCACAGCCTAGTTCAATCTGTAATCCTCCTGTTGCATGTTATTATCTATTTAAGTGGCATATTGGCTGTTCTATAAAATGACACACTGAAGCCATCTGAAAATTTTTTAGTATTTACATGATTCTACTCTGTCTTCCTCATGGTGAGAACTCACCGATGGGATTATGTCCCTGTAGCTGCCTCTGGTTTACTAGCTACCTTTCCTGGACTTGGGTTTCTTTAAAAAGCATGGATAACACCATTTGCTCATCCTGAAGGAAGACATCACAAACAGTAGAGCTGGTATGGTATAATCCTGAGCTCACCCAGCACGTGTACTGCCATTTCCTGCCTCTGACCTCTGCTCTCAGCTGCCCACGCTAGTCCACGCCTTCGCTTGGTTTGACTAAATAATTTTGCTTTGAGAATGTTTTCAAGTAAGCAGATGATCCTTTTAGAAATAAAAAGTATGAAAGAGATAATTATTGTTGCTGTGGGTGATAGCTGTCTGTGTTCCTGTGTGACCAGTTCTGACTGTTATTATTGAAGGTATTGCCTGAGCCTGACTCAAGTAGTCAGTACTTGTACCCATTGTATGAAGTGTGAGCTTACCTCCTTCATTCTGTGATAGTTGACAACATTTACCAGCACTGTCTCTGTTACTCTTATTTCACTACTGGTGATAGAAATGTATTAGAAATGAAAATAATGAAATACAAGATGGTGGGTAGGATATCCCAAAGCCAGAATGTGGCTTGATGAATGGAATAGACAAGTGGGACCTTTGAAGGAAAGGGAGTATCTGAGTTTAGGGAACAGACTTCAAAAAAAGACAAGATTTGTTTGAAGATATTTTGTCTATGGCTTTTATGTGGATTGGTGTCATAGGACAGGGAGGAGGCAGAAAATAAAGCAGTTTTAAAAATATGTTACTAATTTGTAGACAGTGGAAGGCCTTTGCCTTCTTGGTGGAAGGTGCCTGAGAACAGACCGTCCTTAGCACTCCCATCTGCTGTGGATGCTGTCGAGGCTGGTCACCCCTTGGCCTGTGCTCGCTCAGTCACACCAGCAGGCTTCCACAAAGAGAATCTGACATGAAGGAGGCTGGCTTTCTGCCTGTCTCAGGAGCCTTCACTCACAGTGCTTTCCTCAAGATCTGCAAGTGACTGCCTAGGTGCTACATACTTCCAAAGGCACACAAACAAACAAACAAACAAACAGAAACTTAGCATTTGTCTTTCCTTCTTCACTCCAGAAAGTTTGTAGACATAGCTTCTGGCTTCCACCCACATGATCTCTCCTGGTCACTGAAGTGGTAAAAACCCAGAGCTTGTTTTTGTCAGTAGCTTCATACTCAAGTGGCTCTTTGTGAAATTAAGGTAATGTGAATCTGAGAGTACTGCATCAGCCATTAAGATTGATTTTCTTACAGGGTAAAAACTGAAAATTTACTCAAGAAAATAATTTAAGAGAAAATTTGAAATGTGACTCTTGATGTACTATGCTACGTCTTTTTAACTTTCCCATTGTCAAAATTGGTGTTTCTGCCAACAGACATACCATATTGGGTGTAGTTTCAGAGGATGGGTGAAACGAATTTGTGCTGGCAGACGGGTGGATTATATGTGTAAAGTTCATGTTTTTCATACTAAGGTATTCATATAAACAAATGTGTAATGCTGTGAAGGATCCTACATACTCTTAGGATTATAATTTTCCATTTTATTGCTTGTTTTATTCAGTCAAGCAGCAGCCGTATTGCTTATGGCTCATAAACCCTTTCCATGCTTTCCAGTAACCCAAATTACTGACCCATACTGTATCAGTGTGATACAAGACACTAGCAACCTGAAATAAATAAGAAATGATCCCCTTGAACTCCAGAGACAATCAAACCTCTAGTCATACTTTATTCCCAAGCAGAGTGTATCACTGGGAGCCTTCCTCGCATGTGGCTGCATTCAGAAGTCCTTGTCACACTCCCGAGCAGTGGTCCTTACCGTGCTGTCAGGAGACAAGCTAAGGGCTTTCCTGACCTCCTTGAGCTGAAGCTCTCTGCTGCTGGGTAGCAAAATTCCCCTGGCAATGCTGTTTAGAGTTGACAGGGAGCATTGTGGGGTGTTCTCGGCATCATATCCCATCCTGTTTGTTATTCCAAAAGAGTGCTTTGCAACAGAGTTACGACGCAGAATAGAATAAAAACAACTGATGGTGTTGAGGAAATAATATCTGAAATCTTAAGGAACATGGATTTAAGAAATTTTATCAAAACTATTTTACAATATTAACATTTTTACACCAGCAATGTACAATCTAGTTAGTCTTTTTTCTTTTGCCAAGTTATTGGCAAGGAATAATAATGATTTAATTTTTGTTGGCATGAAATTTCTTTTTACCTTGATAGCTATTAAGGTGACCTCCCTTTTGGCATACGATTGCATTTACAGATTAGAACTTTGCATTACGTTTTCTTGCCAGCTGATATATGCATCACATACATGTCCTTACGTACACATGTATGCTAATGTATCAGTTCACTCTCAAGTTGGAGGTGAGAAACAGTTCCCAATGAGAAGAATTCAAAAGAATCCTTATTGGGAAGCAAATGATCACTTTGCTTCGTACAAGTCTAGCAAAGTTCATCTTTCAGCTTACTTTGCTGTAAATCCAGAATGAAATCTTTTCTACTTCCCATTTGAAGACTTGGAATGTATCATCATCTGTGATTCTGTCATTTCACGAGAATTTTCATCAGGGGCTGACTTGACAGCACTGGAAATTGATACACTGACTTGACGTCTCAACATCTTCATCACTTTTCTCTTGTAACCTTTACACGCGAAGAAATAGATAAAAGGGTCCATGCAGCAATTGAAGTTCATCAGGCATACTGTAAAGTGCAGAGAAATCTGAAATGAGTGCTGTTGGCTGCATTCCAGGGGATCAGGCAAAAGGAGCTTTTTAATCATGTGCTGGATAATTGCAACATGGTAAGGTGTGAAGCAGAGAACAAACACAACAATAATGAAGATAATGGTGTTGAGAGCCTTTCTGTTTACCCCAGATTTCTCTGTGAGCGGGTTCTGTTTGGCAGTTTTAAAGAGTTTGCAGCAGATTTGAGTATAGCAGATGAGGATGATCACCAGTGGAAGCACATAGCCTATAAGACAGGCAGCCAGCAGAATCCAGGGCAGATGTTTCGTTTCTTCAAAGTTTGGATATTCCATGCATGTTGTCCTTTCTGGCTCATGCTTTGACATAGGGTTGATGAGTAATGGGAGGGTTTGAGCAAAGACTAGAATCCAGACAAATACACAGACACCCTTTGCATGTTCAACTCTTTTTATCTTGTTGTAGCGCAGAGGGTGCACCACAGCAAAGAAGCGGTCGATGCTCAGGCAGGTCATGAAGTTCACACCCGCGTACGTGTTGATATAAAACGCGAGAGCAGTGATCCGACACAAGGCGTCACCAATTCTCCAGTCAAAGCCCAGTGCATAGTAGGCTATCCGTGTCGGCAAAGCAGTCGTGAAAAGTATATCAGAAATCACCAAATTTGTAGAATAGAGAGTAGTAGAGTTGATTTTTTTCCTGTTTTGAACAATGACGACCAAGGCCAGCAAGTTTCCCACCAGCCCAACCACAAAGACCAGGCTGTAATGCAGAGGCATCAACACACTGGCTGTGCTGTGGTGGGCATACAGGTCACAGTCATTGCCCTGAGGAGGTACTGAGAGGGTAGTAAAGTTGTTTGTCATTTTTATATCCAGTGGTGGGATGGTCGAGATGTCTAGAAAATCCAAGAAAGATCCATTTAATTAAAAGCACATGGAATACATAGCAATAGTTCACTGCCTCATTTGGTCTAATTGCTGAAATGCAAGATAGGCATAATCTGTAGGAATTTATTAAAAAATGGTATGTTGCCTATATACACCAGGAAGAAGAGGGAAAAGGTTTATATATTCTCTCCCCTTTTGATGGCTTTGGCAGAGGGAAACAGAGGCTTCTCCCCAAGGCAAAGGCAGCTTTGTGAAGAGTGGGAAAAACACTGACTTCCTAAGTACATATTCCCCTTCCTTTTCTGAACTGTTGTCTGATTGAGAATAAAATCATCTAAAACACCCCACACTTTAGTCGTTGAACTTGGTTTGTAAATTGAATTTCAGTTGGGCTTTTTTTTTTTCCAAATGCATATCACTGCCAGGAAATGAAATCAGTCACACATTTATGTAGCGAAATATGAGCTTACCGCAGTGATCTGATTTGTGTTAACCTAAAAACTATGAGAAATAAGTTTAGGCCTTGTTAGGAACTGAAAGTTAGGTTTAAAAAAAGAAAAAAAAGGAGAACAAGAAAAAGAAGAAGACCATGAGTAAAATGACCAAAAAAGAAAAGAACTCAAGCTCCTTTAAGGAAAAATGTTGTCATTCTGCAGGTGCTCCATTGGTGCGTCAATTCCTGCCCTTACAGATAATCACAGGCATCACACAGGTGGTGTTTTATCTACTGAACATCTTTCTGACAGTGTGATCTATGTGTGATAGGTACTCTGTAGTACCCTAATGTGTTAAGGCACGGTTTGCTTAGCTACTGCCTTAATGGGCATTTGGATTACTTCCAGTTCTTCCTTGTTCTAGTAACCTAATTTGAAGAATTGTAATCCTCTACAGTAAAGTTCCATATATGAGGGTGAGCTCTGGTAAAAGTGGGAAGACAGAGCAATAAATCCTGTGTGCCTGTTTTTAGAAGAACTGGAAATTACTCTGAAAAAGCTATCAATGTGTATATCTCATCTCAAAGTCACAACTCTATTTTTGCATGTCTCTTCTCTGCCCACTGTGTTGGATAAATTACCCAATTTTAAAGCATGGTGCCCACAGGCCCTGAGGGTTGGTAGGTGTCACTATGCAGTGATGGTATCTGTGCACGGTGGAGAAGGTGACAGAATGGAAGTGAGAGTGAGACCTAATGCAAAAGGAGAGGGACTGGAAATAGCACAGAGGAAGCTGGACAGGCCATCCTGGGGAGACACAGAGAGCAAGGGCGGCAAGCAGAAGCACAAGATTGAGAGAGTGGAAGTATGTCCCAACAAATGCAGATGCTTGAACCTGCCTTTATTAAAGCAAAGAGGGTCAGTTTGAGGTTTTTGGGAACTTAATGACTTGTTAACGACTTGTTAACGACTTGTTGTAGAACTCAAAGTGATTCAGAAAGATAAGCCTGGGTAAGCACAGGCCAGTCCCAGCCAGGGAAGTGGTAGAGCAGTAGTATCAGCAAGAGGAAAAAACCCACTCCAGGCAAACATAGCAGTAGTGAGCACCCCTACCCAAGTCAAACAGAGCTGTCCACGAAGACCAGAAATACAGCATGGAAATGTGTGGGGGCAGCAAACCGACAGAGCTAAAAGGGAAATCAGCAAATTCATAGCCATTGGAAAACTTTACTTTTTTTTTTTTTGCTACAAAGCACTGAGTACAAGAGAGATTCAAGACTCAGATTTGCCCAACTTGATTCAAAAGCTCGAGGCCCCTGGGTGTGCCTACAGACTTAACCACGTGCTAGGTCAGGAGAGGAACCTCAGAACTGTCAGAAAATCACGATGGGACAGAATACAGCATCTGACTAAAGAGCAAACCAGAGATAAAAAGATGAAGGATCACTTTGGAAACCGAAATATACATTTCTAAGGAACTCTAGGTTTAAAGAATAAATCACAGTGGAAATTTTGAAATACTTAGAACCAAGGGACATAGCAATACCTGCCGAAAGTGTGAGACAACTTAAGAGTTTATTTAAGAAAGGTATAAAACCTGAAATATGTATGTCAATAAAATGAAACAGGAAAACAACATTAAATAAAACAGCCCAAGGGGTTAGAAAAGAACTGAGTTGGTCCAAAGACAATAACAAAGATCATGGGATTCAGGGTATTGCGACTTAGGGACAGTCATCAAGAGCTTCCTATGAACTTTTTTCCTAATTTCAATGAAAATGGTTGTTCCCCCCTAAAAATCTCTGCCAATGTGTTTTGAAAAATAGTTAAAAGCAGATTCCTGGGGAATGCCCTTAAAATGTTTTGGCAGGAGCAAAACGAACCTGCCGATGGCGAACGGTAGCTCAGAGGAGAAGGCGCACGGGCATAGCTTGTTGGAACCCTGTTGGGTCCAGAAACATCAATGGTTCAGGGCTGTCAACTCCAGGAAGGTTTAACAACACTGTCTATTCTGAAGGAAAACTGCGCCAGCAGTTCAAATGCCCATCAATAGAGGGCTGATTATATGTGTGTTGAAGAACCTACCATGGAATACTCTGTAGCCCAGAAAAGGGCCCAAATTATGTGGCGTAAGGAGTGAAGATTGTATCTCTCCCTCTCTCTTTCTCTCTCTCTCTCGTTCACACACACACACACACACACACACACACGCACAAAGCTGTTTGCATATGCACACACATAATTTTGTACAAGTAATCTTTGTGCTTTATCCATCAATTCTAAATGTTTAACACTGAACTTGAGTTGATAAGTCAATAAGTAGGTACTTTCTTTTTCATCTGAGGGGGAAAACTTTTTAATTGAAGCTCTTCTCTCTGAGACCTCTTGGAGTAATGTGCCTCTCAAAGGCTGTCCCGCAGGCCCTGACTCTGATTTATGCACTGACTCGATACACACCTGCCTTTCTTCCTTTGTGTCATGTGGGAGCCTGATGGTAGCCCTGCCAGCCAAGTACTGCTGAGGGGCTGAGAGGTAAAAGGTCAGGTAGGGCTGTTCTCTGGGCTGAGCTGGCTTCGGACCACTTGCTCCATGTAGCCCTAGGTGGGGTGCCTTGATACAATGAGTGGCTATGCCCTTGCAGCTCCGAAGAGTGGGGCCACCCTGCCCACAAGAGAGATGTTCCTTCCGGGAGAGCCCTGAGGATGGGCGGGCTGTTGAAGGCCCTCCTACTGTTGGCCGCCTTGCTGGAGTCAGCCGAGTTTCAGCACCTGCAGAACACTGGCATGGTCCATGGGGTGGCTGAAATGGGATCTTCAGTCCAAGACTCTCAAAGTTGTTTTGATATTAGTTTTGGATCCTTAGAAACCTCTTGAAGGTAGAGTCCACTAAGCTATTCTAGTATGTCACTTTGGTGCTTCTTGTAGCCATCCTGCTATTAGTACTATAGTGCTAGCCAAATCAAGGGCCCTATTTCATGTAATTGGCCCATTCTGGTATTGACTAATTACTATAACATAGTAATTGTAATTGCAATTGCTATGATTTCATCAAATAAGACTTCTGAATCACTTCTGTAGTCATCCAACCGCATTCTTCGGTTCAGCAGAAATTGTGTGTAGTGCCTGCATATGCTAGCTCTTGGGGAAGCAGGAAGGACATCTGTTTGTATTTGGAGGGTCTGGAACTGCAGGTGGGGCGAGTAGTGCCGAGAAGATTCTGCCAGCTGGGCTGAGCACACTGCAGGGGTTGCCCAAGCTTGCCTGGCACTGCAGTGCACCTGCAGCCACCTTCAGATTGTAAATTCTGCCTTTTCTTTTCTTTTACATCTAACTTTATATTGATTCTGGAATTTGTATTTTTGTTTCAATTACTGTTAAGCAGCAGCTTCTGACATGTATGTACACATATATACATACATGTCTTTACACACACACACACACACACACACACTGACTTCAACTTGAAACTGCTCTAGTTTGTCAGGGTATTGTCTGTGGTAAGGCCCACAGGAGAGTATGTCCTGAGCCTTTTTCCCTAAGAACACTGCTTTTTTAAAGAGTTTCCTCCTAGTGCTTTCTAGCAAAAATATGTGTGTGGACCCACTCTGTCTTTCCTTGCTCCATACCAAAGGCCAGGATCCTGTCTCTGAGGGAACAAAGCCCAGTTAGGCCCTGGATCCTTTCTCAGGTTCCGCTGAGGAGCGAGGTCGTGCTGGCCTTCAGAACTCCTCTTCCGCTAAAAGTGAACCCCAGCAGCACCCTAGAAGCTGGAGACACATCTCCTGGCTTTACTAGGGAGCAGAGAGGTACAGCCATTTTTGTACTGTGTATTTACTGGTGCCCACCATATCTGACCCTTTGAATTGTATCATTCCCCAAATGTGTATAAGAATTTATCTCTTAGCAAAATCTCTTCTGAGGTGTTTTGCTTATGTTTTTGGAAGGAGACTTAAGTGTATTCTCCAATAGTGCTGCTAACATTTCTTGAGAAATCATTTCATTTTTGCATAACCGGACATGTTGACATGATCTGACAGCTTCTTTCTAGCCACAGGAAGGAAAAAAAAATTAAAAGATCCCCCCGTCCCACAAACCTTCTTTGTACATTAGTAAGAAAGTTGTCTGAACTCTGTTGTAATCTGTGCCCTGAAAGGCTTATCCTAGTCACCAGCCGGGAAGCACGCGTGAGGTTTCACAGGACACATGTACCTGCGACCCCTCGGATTTACTCACTTGGTTAGTCTTGGTATTTATTCGTGGCAGAAGTGAACCAATTTCCCTCTTACTCAAAGGTTTTAGTTGGAGCTAGAATAACAGCATTTGGCTTTTGCTTTACCGTGACTGAAATATTTCCTTTGCCCTCTTGACCTTACTTCTTTTAAGAATAAGCAAGGAGAACCTGTGGGTCTAGGAATTCTGTTGAAATTCAGGCCTTCACTGTGCTTGAATGGGCCAAGGCATGCTAGGTGGTCACTGATGAGAGGTGACTTCTCTGGAAGGCCAGGTCTGCTCGGGGTGGCTCCACCAGAGAGAAGGCTTGACTCCAAGTGCTCACTCTTTGTCATGCCCCAGAGCAGAAGTTCCAGAGGCTGTTATAAAAACAAACTGTGAGCCTACGAAGCATGGACACATGCAGTAAGTGGTGTTTGCTGTAGTTCTTTCTCTGGCTTTTGTGGATCTCCTGTGGCTTGGCTATTTTCTTGAGGAGAGGTGAGACTAGGGGAAAAGTTAAGGAAGGGGAAGATGATGGCTCCGGATCATCCTCTGCTGTAGTGGGACCAGCACTGAGGCCCGCTCCATTCCCCCAAGGACAGACACGCTGCGCAGGAGAAAATCATCATTTGTCCTTCCCTGGTCACCTGGTTGTATCAGGATTTGTCAGTTACTTGAAAAAGCCTCCCTGGTCTTGTTCAAAACAGAGACATCTGAATTTGGTCTGGTGTCATGCATGCTGGGGCCTGGCAGCCAACCTCGCTACCTTGACCAGACTGTCGGCTGTGAGCCTGTGTGCTCCGTGGCCTATGAAATGCTCAGGTGGCAACAGGAATTCCTGACTGCAGAAGAGGAGGTTGAAGCACAGTCAGAGCTGCCTGTCACTTTGCTGGTGAAGCCAGGGTGTTCTTTGCCAGGATCTGCTAATCCATCACTGTAGCGGTCCATGCGCACCCCAGTAGCCTGGTAAACAAATCTGTGCAGATGCATTGTCAGATGACTTCCGCTACCGCCCCCGACCCCCATCAGCCTTGAGTCCTAGACTGATGGTTATGCCTGTGTCTGTGGGCTAGTTTTGGTAATGCCAGAGGAGAACTTTCCATGGTCAGCCTCCAGGGACCTCCCTGCCCCCTGCTGGGGTGCTCACTGATGTGACAGACCCTGGGGGCTGACTGTGACTTGTGGAAGCTTTCACACTGACTAGGAGGTTGCTTAGGGTGAAGATGGTATGTTTGGGAAACTGTCAGACCGAGAGCTTCCCACTATGATTCTAACAGCAGCCTGCTGGGTGGGTCTGGAGTGGGGTAGGAAACTGCAGGACAGACAGCGACCATCTGCCAGAGGCCTGCCTTGGGTGGGGCCTGTTTCTCCTTGGCACCCCAACAGTCTCTAGAAACCACTGCTCCTTAAATTTGAGACAGTCTCAGGTTTTTACCTTGCAGACTTGCTCAGGGTTGGCTCTGAGGCAGCCATGTTAGGGTCACACCAGTGTCAGGGCTGTCATCCTGCCTGGCCTTGCTCCCTGATCTCCAGGGAAGTGGTGTGCTACAGGTGTGAGCCCCTGTGCGTGCTGCTCTCGCTGGCCCTGCCTGCCGTTAGCCCCCTCCTACACTCTGGAACTCTGCTGCAGATGGAGCCCATCCATTCCCCCAGCCAGACAGAGGCTCCCTGTCACACGCTCAGCTTCCTTCCTGCTGGGGCTCTGCCCCCTCCACAGCTGCATTGCTGACCGCCTTCCCTCTCTGCAGGCTCCTGCTCCTGTCGCACGACATGCCGTGCTGTGTCTGCCTGAGTGCACACACACACTCCGCTGTCTCCTGCCTCCTTTCCCCAGTTGTGGTGCATTCTCGGCCTCTGCTTCCCTTCAGCACTTTGCAATCAGCTGCTCCTGGATGCTTGCCTGATTTTCACTGCCTGCCCCCAGTATGGCGGGGCGGGGAGGGTGTGCATCTTTGCTCTGTGACAGTGACTGTGTTGTGGAGATTGCTCCCTGTCTCCCACAAGGCTGTGAAATGACTGGGAGTGGAGGTGCAGTTTTCTGTGTCTCCCGCTGACCCACAGTTGCTAATCAGTACCTGTTAGTGAACAGTGCAATAGCAGCTTCCCTGGCTGTGGGCCAGAGCTGCTTTCTGAGGCAAGGGTTGATGAATGACAGCGACCACCCCTTGGGCACAGACCGCGTTCTGGGCACTGCCCTCAGCATTCCCTGTGTCAGCACTCACTGACTCCTCTCAGACGGCCAGCAGTCCACTCCCATGCAGAGGTGCTGAGGCACAGGGCACTTGGTGGCACCCCAGGGACCCAGCTTTAGGTGTCAGGGCTCATACCCAGGTGCTTTGGCGCTAGAACGCAGATGTGGCACCGCAGCATCCTCCCTCGTTCTTATTCCCCACGTGCACCCATATTTGAGGTAGAAAATCAGTAGAAAAGCATCCCAGAAATAATTTTTTAAATACTAAAAAAAAGAAAGGCATCCCAAAACTTAAACATCTACCAGCTCACAGCTGCCTGAACACAACCAGACAGGGGGAGGGAGCGATTGCTACACTGACTTGAATGATTGAACTTATGAATTTTTTTTGTAGCATACTTTAAAGTGAGTAAAAGTTTTATGAATGAATTCAGATCTTAACATTTTAAGGACTATTTTTAACAATAAAAATTCAGGTTGAAATTTTGGTTGAAGGAATGTGAGTACTTTAGTAGCTTTTATGGTATTAATTTTGATACAACTTTTTGGGTATTTGCATATATGTAACAAAGTAATTTTACTCTTCTCTTTGGACTTCCAAAACACTTCAAGGCTCTCTGTTATCTCTACAGTTTTTTCAGCGTTTTTCATGTGCATTTTCTCACAATGTGTCAGTGCTCAGAATCCTGCAGGACCTGCTGGGGGGCTAGTGAACTGCACAGATTGAAGGAGAGCGCATGTCCTCAGGACTGCTACAGTCTGGGCTGTGGCAGAGAGAGGGGCTTCCCTAAGAACTCACACATTAGATCGTCGCTTTTGTTTGAAAGTGTACGTTTCTGGGGCCAGCATTGTGGCACAACTCCACTTCCTGTCTAGCTCTATGCCAACACTCCTAAGAAAATAGCAGATGATGGCCCCAGTGCTTGGGTTCCTGGCTTTGGCCTGGCCCAGCCTTGGCTGTTGTGGCTATCTATCATGCTGCCTTTCAGATAGATAGTAGATAAGGAAATCTTTCTTTAAAATAATAAAATATAAATTCCTTGAGGATAATGACTTTCTGTCATGCAGTTTGTGACACAGAATGTCAAAGAACCAACCATCAAAAGATATCTAGTTAATATAAGAAAGTCAGTTAGTGACCTGAGTTAATACTTACCCATTAAATGACTGGCCATGGTTATAATAAGCTCTAGAAAGCACCTTATAAATGGACTGTTATTGCACCCACCCATGGAATGCACGAGTGTTGAGTGACAATGCCTTGTGGATGAGGCTGTTTCTGGCAATGCTATGTCCAGAAAGTGCCAGGGGCCCCTCGAGCAAGGCCATGCTGACAGCACAGGCAGAGATGCAAGCACCATAACCCTCTGAGGCTCCACTGAGAACATCCCAGAAAGTAACAGTCTGCCAATAAGGTCCCTAAAAGTAATTCTCACCATAAGGAGAGAACAGGAGCCAGTGCACAGCTCTGGGAGTCACCCCAGGGCAGACCCCTGGGCAGGCGAGGGTGGGCTCTGAGCTTAGTGCACCTGCCCTGGAGACCTTGGTGTAAGAGCCTGGCAGTAGTTGAAGCCAGAGACGTTAGGTGACTTGCACAAGGCCACACAGCTCATGGATCAAGACCCTGAAGCCAGAGCCCGTACTGTCCTCCGAGTGACACCAAAAACTGAAACCCTCAACATCAACAACCAAAAAGCCCAAATTCCACACCCTCCTGCCCTCCTTTAGAAGTCTCTTGCCAGCCTCTATTTCACCAAAATGGCCTATGATCGCCATTCCTCACCTGAACCAAAGTATTGGCAAATCTCTGTGCGTAATTATTGGGCTTGGGATGATGATTGGGGGTAAGGGAGGGAACATAAGACTTTCTAGAAAATAGGTGAAGATGTGTTTAATTTTTCTGATAGTACGATCAGACCGAACAACAGAAGTACTTTTTTTTTTCACTTTTCTAATTGATAGCTTATTTTTAGAATTAAAATCCCTGTGTCAGCAGAGAGACAGTAAAGTCTGGACCCTTGCTCTTTCCTGATGGGCTGGTAAACTTTCTATAAACTGAGATAGGTCCTTTTATATATCTAAACTGTTGTTACAAGAATGCTGCCACATGGATTCCCTCCTCAAAAATAAAGTATTTGCTTGTTTTGTTCATTTTAAATTGTATGGAATTACTTCTTATACTGTATTTCAGCAGTATATTCAAGTGTGAAAATATTGTACTTTTAGTTTGTTCCATTCCCCTCATATTAAAGTCTCCTGAAGTATTAGCATTCTTTGCTCACTTGCACTTGAGAACACTTTTCATTGTGACCAGCTGTCTCTCTCTCCCCCCCCCACACACACCCCTGTTTGGCAGAGATCCTGGCACAGCCCATTGCTTTCCCAGCTTAGTAATAACCCGTTGGAACTGCCAGTTATTTGAGAGCCTAAGCTGTATCAGTAGCACAAGATCAAACATACTTACAACTTGTTACTAAATAAATTCTTTCCCTTTACCTCTCACATTAAATCTTTTCAGCCCAAAATAATTTATCAAAAGTTAGTACTTTGGCAAAGTACTTACATCTCCGTGGCTTCTTGGGGCTTGTGTGCAGTAGCCGTCAGTGTCTGCCCACACTGAGATATGCTAACCTTGGCATGTTGTTTTAAGAGAGACGATGCACACATCCTTTTATGGTGGTGACTTTTTTTTTTTTGTTACCCTGACTGAGCATAGTAACGCTCAGCCTCATGTATGCGTGTGCACTTTTTTTTTTTTTTCAAATGGGAAGTGAAATTCTTCTGATAGTGGTTTTAAGAAAAAAAAGAAGCAACTTCCAAAAGCCCCTTGGAATTTATGAATTGTTGATATCTGTGGAACTTTATAAATTTTTCTATAAAATACAAATGTGAAAAAAATTCTTGTAAGACTGAATCAGTGAACTTTCTGACTTTACATTGATGTTATGTGTGACTGCAAAGTCAGCTTCAGCAGTTGCACCCCCTGGAATGCTGGTTCCAGGGAATCATGCCCTGGCTCTGTGTCTGAGTGGCTGCTGATAGGAAAGAGCCAGCTCTCTGTGGTCACTGGGAGGAAGAACCAGCATATAGGCAGGACTCACTGTTAGTGTGTTCAGGCAAGAGACCATCCAAGTTGAATCATTGACTTGGCAGACACAGCAATGACAAGGAAAGAGCAGGGGACCCAATAGAGATAAAAGCCCAGCTTGTTATGTGTGGTGTGACAGAAGCAGGTTCTGTCCACCTGAGAGTTTTAAACCAGCACTGCAACATGGCTATCAGAGTGCAGTCTGTTAGGATGAGCCTCATGTCATAGCAGGTTAAGCTGTCACATGTGATGCTAGCATCCCATAATGGACCTTGTTCAAGTCCTGGCTGTTCCACTTCCCACCCAGCTTCCTCCGCATGTGCCTGGGAAAACCCAAATACTTGAATCTCTGCTACCATGTGGGAGACCCGGATAGCATTCTGAGCTCCTGGCATTGGTCTTGCCCAGCCCTAGCTGTAGTGACCATTTGGAGAGTGACCAATTGGAAGGAAGATGTGTATGTGTGTGTGTGTGCCTGCCTGACAAATAAATAAACCTTGTGAAAAATGCAGCCTATTTGTAAACTATGTTATTAACCACCTGGTGTTCAAAACAAGCAAATTGCTACTACACCTGTCTAGGAATGATGTGGCATCCCCAGTCGGTCCTGGGTGCTGTGTTGTCTGTTGCAAGGGCATAGATGACTGCGCATGTGCTGCTGGCCAGCAGGTCTTGGGAAAGGTCACTGAGAGGGCTGTGAGTGTAGGCTTTGTAGAGATGTGACAGTTATCCTCATGGGGTTGTAAACTGTCTCACAGAAGAGGGATTAGGTTGCTATGTCAGTCTTCCTAACTCCAGAAAATAGGAAGGGAACACACTAGAAGCTTTTGGAGGCAACTTGCAGATCCAAAGATCAAAGTGGTTCCCAAGATTTGGGATCATAAAAAGTGGAATGTGCTGTTCTTTATATACATGTTTACATAAATTGCCTGATAGTTTTGAAGAATGACATAAATAAAATTGGATCAGTTGTAGGCATTTGTCACTCTGATATCAGAACCCTCATACCGTAAGATTGTGTAAAAATAGTTGAGTGGGGGAAAAAGAGTGTTGGGAGGAAGGAAGGGGATATCATCCTGTTCTTGGAATTGTATTTAGAAACCATATTGAATCTGTTACAAACTAATTAAAAATGAAAAGTAGAAAATTAAAAATTTAACTGAAAACTTAAACAATAATAAAGACCGAGTGGCTTCAGCCTGGCAGTGTTGCCTGGGGTCTTTGTCAGGTCTGAAGTGTTAGGTACACACAGGGCAACACTGTCAGAAGGGACAGCAGCAAGAAAGCTGAATTCTCTGGGCCTCCGCTTGTCTCTGAGTTAAAGGCATGAGAGGACCATCACTAAGTGCAGAGCCTCACCCCAGTACAGATGCTGGAAGAAGGAGTAGCGCTTTGTTTAGCCAACAGTTAAGATGCCACAGTGCCCAGGGTTCAAGTCCTGGCTCTGACCCCTGACTTGAGGTGCCAGCCAGTACAGACCTGAGATGCAGTGGTGGCTGCATTTATGGGGTTCCTGTTCCCCGGCAGGGAGACCCTAAGTGAGTTCTTAGCTTCCAGCCTGGCTCCGGCTTAGCGCCGACCACGGAAGCAGCCAGGGAATAAACCAGCAGATGGAATCTCTGTCTCTTTCTTCCTCTGTCTGTGTTACTGACATAAGTAATAATTTAAAAACTCTAAGAGGATGGAATACAGATATTTTACAACCTGGTGAAGAAACATGGAATAACACTTTAGAAACAGTTTAAAGTTTAATGAATGCATGAAGACACTAGAGAGATTTTTCAGTTTATTGAAAACCGCTCTTAGTGGGATTTTGGCTTTTAATATTTGCAATAGGCCTTAAGTGAAGCATTGTTATATAATGAAGCTCTCAATTATTGCAGCAAAATTTCTTTCTTTTTCTTTCTTTCTTTTCTTTTTTTTTTTTTTTTTTTTTTTTTTTTGGTATCAGAGCAGTCAAGTATAAAAGACAAGGAACTATCCTGTGACAGGCTATTGAAGTTCCATATAGAACCATTTCACAAGCTGACATACACCGTTTTTGTTGTTATGGAGTTACCAGTATGTCTTTAGCCATGATTGTACCATACAGTGGAGTCAGTTTATAATCATGATTATATGATAGATAGTAAATGACATTGGTTGAAAGAGTAAATGACACTGTGGTGTAGCAAGCTAAGCCTCCTCCCATGGCACTCATTTCCCACTTCCCATACAGGTGTTGGTTCAGGTCCCAGCTGCCCTACTCCTGATGGAGCTCCCTGCTAATGTGCCTGGAAATGTATTGGAGGGTGGTCCAAATGCTTGGGCCCATGCACCCACATGCCGGACTGGGAAGAAGTTCCTGGCTTCTGGCTTTAGACTGGCCCAGCTCTGGCTATTGTAACCCTTTTGGAAGTGAATCAGGGGATGGACGTTCACTCACTCTCTGTCTCTCCGTTCTCAGTACATCTGCCTTTCAAATAAAAATGAGTAAATCTTTTTAAAAAATGGACTCTGTCCTTTTCTCTGTCTCTTGATAACTCTTTCTGGTAAATAAATCTTGAAAAAGACAAGAGTGAATAAATACATTATAACCTGCTTTCCACTTCTGTTCTTCCAGCCTCATAAGCCCCAACAGAACTCCCCGAAGTTAGCTCTTCACAGTGTTATAAAGGTCAGACTGAGTTACTGTTGGCAGCATAAAGAACAGATGTTGTCATAAAATAAGGAAAAGAGAAAAACTGGTCAGTGACTAAGAACATTATGGTATTTTGTGAAGCCTGTGTGTATAGAAATAGCAACGGAAAATTTCTACAAAACAACCCATATGCTCCTGGCCTGAAATACTGAAATACATGCCCTTGAATTACACATATGTGTGGTCTGGTATTTAGTCACCACTTAAAGCTATTCAGTGATTAAGAACTCTTAAGGAATTTCTAAACTTCTTCTCTTGCTTTATAAGATGTAAGTTGTGGTCATTAAAATTCCTGTTTGTTTGTTTTTTTTTTAAGTTTACTTTGAAATGTAACCTCAGACAAGAACTCCACTACAGCTTACTTGATTGCATCTTACTGTCCACATTTCTAGTTGAATGTGAGCAGAAAAAACCGCGCGTTAAGCATTTCCTGGGACGTGCTCAGTGCTGGCATTGCTCCTATGTGGTTGGTTCTCCAGTGTAGGC
Source organism: Ochotona princeps (assembly GCF_030435755.1). Classification (NCBI taxonomy): domain Eukaryota; kingdom Metazoa; phylum Chordata; class Mammalia; order Lagomorpha; family Ochotonidae; genus Ochotona; species Ochotona princeps. The sequence continues at coordinate 9,593,078 of NC_080843.1, read as the reverse complement.
TCTGTTTAGCCCCAGAGAGACCAACAGACCATATTTTTAATGTGCTTATGTATGAAAGTATGTTTTATAGTCCCATTATATAATGATAAATCAAAGTTATCTTATTTTAAAAAGTAATTTCTGCTGTTTGATTTTGCCATTTTAAGGAAAATTCTTTTTGTTCTTCAAGTATTTATTGAGCATCTACTCAATGCCAGGCACCATTTAGATCAAAAGGGATAAAGTAATGAGCAAAACAGACCACAATCGCCAACTGAGTAAGGCTTCCACTCCTGTTGGGGAGACAGTGATAAAATAATCAATCAGGCAGTGGAGTAGTGGTTACAGATGCTATGGGGAAGGTGATCAGAAAAGAAAATCGAGACTACAGATGTAGACAGGGCTGTGAGACGAACGAGGGCCGACTGAAGCAGAGTGATCCCCAAGGACTTCCCAGGGGAGGTACAGTTCTAGGAAGTGGATGACCTGGGTGTGGGTGGAGGACACACATTGCCGGTCCTTGTCGTGACTTTGGCCTTTTCTCTGAGGCAGGGCCGTGAGGGGACAGAAAGCCCAGGAGTGGCTAATATGCACTAAAGCACAACTGTTTCATCAATCATTTGGGTTTGGAATTGGACACAGAAGAGACCTTTTGTGTGGTTTTAGAAAACGCTGTATTATTTTGGTTTTTTGTTTTCTTTTTGTTTTTTTTGCTACAACAGCTACTGAATGTGGGTCATATGGAAGAATGTGCCCTGGTGCTAGGGGTTGCAAAAACTGAGTGAGTTGTGGTGCTTTCTCAGAGGTCTTCATCTAACATGAGACTCAGAAACCCTAGTTAGCTCATTAAATGTGGACCTACAGTCATTCAAGAAAGGGGGTAATTCTGCTGCCCCAGATTTCTTGAGCTCCTGCACTGCGCCTGATGCTGAGGGAGGTCTGAGTTTTCTTTTCTCCCTGGGTGCCCACTATGGGCAGCAGGCTCGATGAGAGAAGAAATCAAGTACTGGTCCTTGCGATAGTGGCTCTGCTGTGCTATCCATGTATCTCTGCTGCTCTGCCCTTGCCGTCCTCTGTGTTAGCTGTGAGCCAGGTGTTTTGCACACCCATCTGCACCCCTGGTCTTGACATCGTGCTTACACTTAGGTGCTCATTGGCTCAGGTTTTTCCTATGCTGCCATTTTCTGCATTCCTACTAGGACCTGTTGATACTGATACTGTTGATGACATGTGTGCACTTGTCTGTGTGTGTGTGTGTGTGTGTGTGTGTGTGCTTGATTCTTTCTAATGATAACAAAATCCTTATTTGCATTAACATTGTCCTCTGCTCCCCACAAACGGGCAGAGCAACCAGCTGTTTCATGAAAAAAGAAATGGTTGCAAATGCGGCCAGGCCACTTCACTCGTTTCTGGTACCATCTCACCTTTGTAGGAATGTGAGTGTGCAGTCTTGAAATGAGCTCCTTGAGGTCAGGGACTGTTTCTTACTCATAGACATTGATATCTCTGCTCTGACCAACATCCTGCAGCCTGATCATCACCAAGTTGATTCATTGATTCACTGATAGAGTGAAGCTGACGTAACCCTAGGGGCAAAGTGAAGAGGCTCTGGGAGTGGGCTGTGCATTCTGGGAGGAGCCCAGCAGTGTCTCACAAGATGAGTTTCCAAAGCCTCAGAGTGGAAAGGATGTTTTAGGTCTGAAGTGTGTCTGTACCGTCAGCAGAGCTCAACATGCTCAGGGTGTAACTGTGTGTGTGCATGTGAATGTGGAAGACAGAGCGTTCTGGGTGTGAGGAGCCAGTTGAGGGTGCAGAGAGAGGAAGATACTTGTAGGAAACTACACCAATACAAAAGAATTACAAAATATTACTGGTACTCCAAGAGTGCTCACTGCTCTCCCCTTCATTTTTTTAAATTAGAGGACAAAAACTGTTATCTACACACATGTTTCATGATCTGTATATATTTCAGTAAAATGTTAAAGAAAAAGAGAATTACCGGACTAGCTATTTCATAATGTTATTTGAATTTTACCTTTGGATACTGGGTACCTGCAAAAGGAAGAGTTGTAAGTGGCAAGTTAACACAGTCAGGATTGTTTATGGCATGGGAAGAGAATATTGTTAGCAATGGTAAGAGGAGGATTAGAGAGAAGCAAGATTTTCAGTACACAGCTGTGGCTTCTGAAGGCCAGAGTAGGGGGGGACAGGCAGGTGACTGTGCAATTCATATCATTTTCTTATTTGAAGGTATAGAAGAGGTTGAGTTTATAATAGAGACCAGAGCAAGAGGACAAGACTGTACTGGAAGCGTGGGAGGATAGGAGGATGGGATGGGATGGGAAATGGGCTGGAAACAGGCAAGATTCTAAGGGTGAAGACAAAAGCAGGAAGGAATTTAGGGAGTGTGGGCAGGAGTGATAAGCCATGTCAGGTGCTATGGTGATGTCACTGGGCAGAGTCTGCCATGAGGCTTTTGGATCTGACAATAAAGAATTCTGATGTCTCTGTTGCTTAGGGTTTGGTTGATCTCTTTCCTTAGATTTTAAGACATCTGTGGGCTCCTTACTGTCTGCTTTTAAGTCTTCTTACTATTAGCTACAGATCTCAGCCCACTCCTTTGCTGAGGTTTGGAGAGGGCCTGCAAGAATAGAATAATTAGGATTTCATAAAATGTTTCATATAAGTACAAATTATTTGGATATCATACATATTTGAAAACCAACCTATGTGTCTGCTAGAACATGTTTTCAGACAAGTAAAGTTACAAACAGCCTTGCTTCAAATATCCATCTGCCATTGATACTTGAAATTCATTCCTACACTATAGTGATTTTTCTTTATTTGTTTGCATAGCCTGGCGCCTGTGTTTGCTCTGTTTGTACCATTTTACTGCTCCATACCAAGAGTCCAAGTGGCACAAATTCTGGGCCCGTTGTCCATCACAAACAAGACATTGATTTATATATTGGGACTACAGGTACAGTATGCATTTTTATGTTCGCATTTCTTTAATCAGATCTTTTTTTCTCGTTTTTTTTTTTTCCTTTGTCTTGTCATTTGATCTCCTTAAAAACAGTGGTTTTTTTTTTTTCCCATGAGTTTGGCTTCATGATCTGTATCAGATGTTCAAAGGGAGTGTTACAGAACAAGAACATCAAGGTATAGAAGGTACTAGAATGCTTTCATAGCCTGTAGAAATCTGATAAGAGCTTTCACTGTAATTTGTATCAGTGGAAAATATTCTCACTTCATTGTACAATTGCATGTAAGTACTTTTTAAAAATCATGCTTCGTAGTAGAAACAAGTGAAAGCAGTTAGAAGGTAGAAAGTAGAAAATCAGTGTCCAAAAAAGAAGTGAATTTATTGACTGCAGTGCCACAGTTTAAGCTCTGAAGCAGCAGCAGTAGTGCCTGAGCTAAGCAGGAGCAGCTGCTCCCTTTGGGGCCAGGAGGCATGGGGGAAGGGGGCAGAAGGGCAGTGCCTCCACTGGCCAAATGGTTTGCTGGAGTCCTTACTGCCGCCAGGCTGAAATTAGAAAATGTTCAGTTTACCAGGAGTCAGTGAACATAGATTGCTCCCTGCTGTGGTTTTCTGTTTTTCTGTCTGTCCTACTTGTTTCTATTCCTTTCCTCTTCATAACTTTTCATGTAGTTTTATTCTAAGTCTTCCTGTGGCACCATGTGTAACTTGGCCTTTTGATCCACTGATTGATACTCATAACATTCCTTATCCCACACGTTTCAAACCGGATGCCAATGTCACTTTACAATGCCTCCACCCTCCCCTTTTAACCTTTAGCATTTCCTCTAACTTTTCTAGTCTGCTGTCATTGTGTTAGCAGTGGCTCATCGGCTGGTATTTCCTTACTGCATTTACGGCCGTTTTTCATGAAATCTGTATTCTCTACCTCTCAACCCCCATACCTGTCCACCGCCCCATAACCTACTTGACATTTACATGGCCCAGGAGCCCTTAATCCCCTGGGTTTTATGACTAGGATTAGCCATAGCAGGTTCAGCGTCATCCAAGTTGTTAGAACAGGCAGTTTGGAAAGCAGGACAAGCACCCCACCTGGCTCAGGAGACCAGTTGTATTAGCACAGCCCTCGAGGCCGTGAGACTCGGGTCCAGTCATGGAATTCCTGTGGACTTCATGTTGACTATAAGTATAGTGGACTCCCTCCCAACTCTGAAATTATGTTGCATCTGTGAGGGTGAAAATTGTTGTTTTATTCATGATGGAGGAGGATGCAGTGTGGGATTGTGGAAAGTATTTGAAGCCAATAGATTGGCTTAGTGACATGGCCTGGTAATTATTTCCTCTGTCACTTATCTTTTTTGAACTTCCAGTTGTAAAATGGGGACAGTGATACCCACTTTCAGGGTTATTTTAAGGATTGAACAAAATAGCATTGCTATAGAGTAACCTAAATAGATAATACATTCTGAATCAGTTGGTTCCTACTATTTATAATTTATGTCTTTAGCTTCCACACTGACTTTTCTGAGATTTTTTGGGCAAAAAGCAAAGTCAGTAGTGTGTTCAGCCCCTGAGGAAAAGAGCTGTCCGCAGAGAGAAGGGTGTGGCCTACACTAACACACGGCTGTCAGTGGAGACACCCTCTGACACCTGCTGAAAGGCAGAAGTGCACTTGCAGCTGCCATGGGTACGTTTTCCAAATGCTGTAAATTCCTAACATTTTCCTAACATCCCAGCAGCCTTGTGAAATCAGAGTTGCTCTCAGGGAGGAAGGGGAAAGGCTGATGGCTTCTCAGCATGAAGGGTGCCCTCTTGCCATCCTTGCCCCACAGCCGGGGTAGCCGGACTCCTTCCTTCCCAGTTGCCTCCCTCCTCTCTGGCCACCACACGCATTTCTAGGCCTTTCTGTTTCCCCACCTCAGCTACTTGAAACCAGGGATGTTTGTTGAATGAATGAATGAATGAATGGGTAAATGAAAGACCTGTGGTCACTTTAGAAAAGCCAAGTGACCATTGTGAAGGACCACTAAGGTGTCAGATGGCTTGAGACCCAGCATGCCATGCCCTTTGCTGGAGGCTAGCAGGAAAGTACCCGCTTCAAGGATTCCAGCATTGAGAAAGAGCACACACACAGTCCAAACACAAACGGACACAGTTGGGAGCAACATACAATAATGTGAGGGGCCTATGAGTTTGAAGGAAGTCATTTTCTGAACTGAAAAAATGCACTGCTTCTCCCACCTGCCTGTGAGATGGCAACAGGGAGAATGTGAGGCTGTGAGCTGGCCATGCAGCTGTCTGACCTAAGGAGCTAGAAGAGTGGCTAAATAGGAAGAATGCCATCATCAGGGAGGAGGGGCTCCATGAGTTCAGGGTTTGAAAACTTTTGGAAGCAGTTCCTTCCCTACCACATAGAAAGTGTTAGCTGGGGCCTGGCACAATGGCTAAGTGACTAAATCCTCCTCCCCAATACCAGGATCCCATATAGGCACTGGTTGGTGTCCCGCATGCTCCACTTCCCATCTAGTTCCCTGCTTATGCCCTGGAAAAGCAGTATAGGATGGCCCAAAGCCTGGGACCACATCCACATGGGAGACCTAGAAGCTCCTGGATCCTGGCTTCAAATTGGCTAAGCTCTGGTCATTGCAGCCACTTTGGGGTGAATCAGTCGATGGAAAATCTTTCTCTCTTGTCTCCACTTCTCTGTGCAAATCTGCCTTTCCAATAAAAATCAACAAATCTTTTTTTAAAAAATGTTAGCTGACCTCTTATTGATTCCTTTGGGCTTTTTCCTTTAACTTTTCTTTTTTAAAAAGATTTATCTATTTTTATTGGAAAGTCAGATATATAGAGAAGAGGAGAGGCAGAGAGAAAGAAAGATCTTGCATCCGCTGGTTCACTCCCCAAGTGGCCACAACGGCCAGAGTGGAACTGATCCAAAGCTAGGAGGCAGGAGTTTTCTCTAGGTTTCCCATGCGGGTGCAGGGAGTCCCAAGGCTTTGGGCCGTCCTCTACTACTTCCCTAGGCCACAGACAGAGAGCAGGATGGCAAGTGAGGTAGCCGGGACACAACTCTGCCCACATGGGTTCCTGGCACTTACAAGGCAAAGACCTTAGCCACCAGGCCACTGTGCTAGGCCCTTTTTCCTTTAATTTTTAAAAAACAGATTCATTTTTTCTTTCTTTCACTTAAAAAGCAAAATAACTGAGAGAGACAGTGACAAGTCTTCCATGCACTGCCACTGGTGTACTTCCCAAATACCCTCAGAAGCTGGTACTGAGCCAGGTTGAACCCAGAAACGAGGGACTCCCATCTGGGTCTCCTATGTAGGTGGCAGGACATTAGCAGAAAACTGGATCAGACGTGGCGTAGCCAGGATTTAAACCAGTGCTTCGACATAGGATTTTGGCATTATGAACGGTTCCTTAGTATGCTGTGCCATACCATCCACCCCATTGGTTCTATTTTTAGAAGAGAACTATAGCAGAATATTTATATAATTCTCATTCTTATTATTAGAGTCATTTATACTGAATGAGCATCCATGTTAGATCAGAGGTTAAATTGAGTGGCATCTGGTACCCATCACCAGGTGAGCTAGCACCTGGAACAGAGCCCACAGCCACTGGGCACCTGCACCTTGCCCTCTCGTGCCCCTCGTGTCTATCTGTTCTTGTGTCCTGGCTAAGTGCTGAACTCTGAGGTTTTCATCCAGCTCAGTGTCAGCTGTGAACGTGGCTTCTCCAGCTTGCACATCCTGCTTCTTCCTCTGTGATCGTAAGCACTTCACATCCTCCGTCTGAAGGTCTAGAGATGAACATGAGGCCAGAAGTCATTTCTCTCCCACAGCAACACTGCGTTGTTATTATTTTTAACCCTGAGTACAACACTCAGATAAAAATGATTTGGGAAGCTAAAGGAGAGATCTCCTAAGAGCTAACCACTAGCTTTTCCCATTAGTTTACTTTATATCGTTACCTAGTTCGCCATTCTTTGGGTGAATTAGAATGAGAATACTAGCACTTAAGGAAGGTGCCATTGGACATGAACATAAATGGAGAAGTTGGGTAGTTCTCCATTTATAAGTTAGGGTCACAATGATAAGAAATTAAGAAATAATTTAAACAAATATCATCTATGATTACCTTGGAATAGTGACTACCTGTGTTGCATGCTGTTAATTCTAATAACTTCCTTATATATGTATTTTTTATTTTAAGTTGTTTTCAAAATAAGGATGTTCTTGAATTTTATTTTTCTTTACATGGATTCAACGGATCTGTTTCAGACCATAGAAAGTCTTAAGTGCTGGTATAAATGAATTATTGTCTTTTAAATAACTAAATGTATATGTTAATTTCTATTTCCTTATCTGTGTTATGGCATATTAATTAATACTTAATGACTGTAGTTAATGTAAAAATAGATTTACTGTGACTCACAGTTGGATTTCATTTTTAGTTGCCTTTTTTTTTCTTTTATAGCTTTTCACCTCTGGTTCCTACATCTGGATTGTAGCCATAAGTGGACTTGTAAGTATGCTTCCCTCTTCCTCTCAGTTCCCTCTATATTCTGGAAAGAAAAAACAATTAGGAAAAATGTAGATTGAGGTTATGGGTCATCCTCAGCTGCCTCTGGCCTTCTGTTAACCCTGTCGGGTCTGGGTCCATTGGCTTAGGTGGTGATGAAAAGGGACAGGGCAGACTCATGGGCTCTATTTTCAAAATCACTGAGCGAAAGTATTAGCCAAGCTTTTGATCACTGCTGTGACATTAATGGTCTAATTCATAACAAGAGGGACAATGACAGAAAATGGAGAAGTTGCAGTGTCTAAAATATTGAGAGGCTCTCCACATTTGATTAAGATATCATTGTCATGCAAAGAAAAAACAACAGGGCTAAGTAGAAAGTCAGGCGCTTTAGAGCTGACCCAAGACTCATCGTTACTATGGGCAGTATGGGAAGAATGGAGTGAACTGGAGCAGACTGGATCCTTGTTTTAAAATACAAAAAAACAATTACTATTACTTATTTTCATTTTATTTCAAAAGCTGAGAGACTCACAGAGATTAGAGAACAAAGTTCTCCCATGTGGTGGCTCAGTTCCCTCAGTGCACAGGGCTGGGTCAGGCTGGAGCCGTGAACCCCATGTGGGCCTCCCATGTGGTCAGCAAGGACCCAGGTACTTGCCTTCCAGGGTGTCCATTAGCAAGAAGCTGAATCCAAAGGGGAGGAGCCTGGACTCAAACCAGGCACTCCACCATGAGATGCAAGTCCTGAATAGTGACTTAACTGACATGCCAAACACCTCTACCCTTGGGGCTGCAGTTCCTTCCTTGTTTCCACTGCCACGTGACTTCCGCTTTGATGATGAGTGTCTGTCCTAACAAAACTGTCTATGTGAAGTATTTTAAAAGAAACTGAGAGCATGAAGTTGAGTTTTACCTTCATCCATGGTTTAAATTTAAAACTGCAAAATGTGTAAAATTTCATGTGTAACTAGTGTGTATGTAAAACAATTTTAATTTCTTGGAAAAGATGAAGAAATTCATGATAGATTCATAGTCATAAGTACAGAGGGAAAGTTTGGAAATCACTGCATTTCACTATAGGTGTTTTAAATAAGTTATCACTGTCTTTTTTTTCTTAGTGGTGATGGTGGGGCAATGACTGGTATTATAGACTGTTTATGTAATTCTTTAAACCTGTTTACCTCTTATATTTTATTTCATCTTTATGCTCTATTATTCCTTTCATATGTTCATTCTTATCTCATTAGACTTAAAGCTTCATTCTCCATAACTGTTGTGCTTCCAGCCAGACTTCTGGGGCTTGAAGTCCAGAGCTGACCCTCTCTCTCACCCCTCCCCAGGGGTCATTCCAAGCACCTGCCGCTGTCTAGGGTCCTTAAAGCTCAAGGTGGCTCTGGGACCTGCTGGAGTCAGACTCTGGGGCATGGTTGCCAGGTTCCATAACCAGCCCATCATTCCATCCCACCCAAACTGCCAGTTTGATCAACAGTGACCCATTTGGCCTACAGATGACAAGTGGAGAACTCCTGGCTTTGATAATAAGACCTGCTTGAAGGTGTTCCTGTTTCTTCTGCTATGTATATCTTGCTTTAGCAGTGACAATCTTGGTTGGGTCCTTTGTTGGATACTTTCCCAAAATATCCAAGAATTTGATAAGTACCTTAATGTGTACTGTTTCATTGTGTTCATTTGCCAGTATCCTGTACTCTCAGTATTTAGACCCTTCTTTAATAATTCTTCATATGCTAATTTGTTTTAAAATATTCCATTTTCATTCTTTTTTTATGTTGGCTGTCACCTCAAAAAGTTTGATTTTGAGACATTCAGTGATGAACAAATGGAGGATCCATTTTTATTTCTTTGTAAACTGTTTACTTGCTTATTTGAAAGGCAGAGTGAGACAGACTTCCCATCCACCAGTTCACTCCCTAAATGGTCACAGCAACCAGGACTGAGCCAGTCCAGCATTAGGGGCTGGGGACTCTATCCAGGTTCTTCCTCATGGGTTAGACCTCCACATTAGAGGCCTAGTCTGTAACTTCCAGGACAAACCCCTCCTCCTGTAGTCTTTTTTTTTAATTTTTAAATCTCATATACACATGTTGTTGGCACAGTTTATTCCAGCCCACTACTTAGCGGTACTAGAGTGCTTGTTTTACATTTTTAAAAAGGAATAGTAACTTTAGCAAGGAATTTTTTTTAATTAAAAAAAAATCCCTTCATCCTTTCAGAAGAATGACTAGAATTATACTACTTGGAATGTCATTCCAAGAAAATTCAGCATTTCAAAAAATCCCACCAGGAATAAACGTCTCTGAGACAATTGCATTTTCCCCTTGTGTAATAACTAGTTCAGCTAAAGTCACTAAACCTACTGTGATAAAAAGGCTTGAGAAATGTTCTTATTATCTTTGTGCTTACTGCCACCATAACCAGATGACATTAGCCATGTTTATTTAGCTATTGGGGTCAGCGCTGTGGTACAGAATGTTAGCCAGCCACTACCAACCAGAATTTCAGGCAGTTCTCTGGGTTCCAGCCTGACTACTTATTTGAGTTGGCTTTGTTTGTTTGTTTGTTTGTTTGTTTTAGGGTTTATTTATTTGAAAGAGTTACAGAGAGGGGAGATAGATGGATGGATGGATGGATGGATGGATGTGTGGGTGGATAGATAGAGCGAACGTGCACTGGTTTACTCCTCAAAAGAACACAACGACAAGGATGCAGCATGCTGAAGCCAGGTATCCAGAATGCCTCCTGATCTCCCATGTGGGAGATGCACCAGCGGAGAGCTGGACGGGAAGTGGAGCAGCTGGGACTCCTAGGAGATGCTGCCACTGCAGGCAGTAGCTTAACTTGTTAGGCCACAGTGCCGCCCCTGCTCTACTCTGCTTCCAGCGTTCTGCTCCAGTGCTTGAGAAAGCAGTGAATAGCCCAGGTACGTGCATGTGCCCCTGTGCCACCCATGTAGGAGGCCAGGAAAGAGTTCTTGGCTCCTGACTTCAGCTTAGCCTAGTCTGTTACATTCTCTGGAAACTGAACCAGTAGATGGATGATTGCCTTCTTTCTGTTTTTCCATTTCTGGTTTCCAAATAAATGGATAAATAAATCTTTAAAAATAAAATGATTGCTTTCAATAACAATCTATTGAGTTTTACTTTGTGCTATCCTATAAATATTATTTTGCTTGTTTTGAAGTAAATGTTTTCTTTTTAACTGTCTATAAAAAAGTTGCATTTTTTTTTTTTTTTTTTGCAAACAGATAAGTTTATTTGTGAAGGGACCAGGTGAGCAGGAAAGGGAGAGGAAGGAGAGAGCACCTCTGAAGAGCTGGGAGGTGGGGTGCCTCTCGAAAGAGGAGGGAGACACCAAAGGTTTGAGGAAGGGTCTTGGGATTTTATGCCTTCCCTGACCCCTCCTTGTTGGGCGGGGAACCTACAGGTAAGATGTTCCCCATTGGTGGTCTCTTAATTAATTAGAAAATGGGTGGGCAATGCTGGTGCCGCCCACCTGAAGGTGTGGCCAAGACCTCAGAAGACCTGGATGGTCTCAGTCCCCCCTCTTGAAATCCCACATCCTATTTCTGTACGGGTAAGGGGCGACGATGTCTTCTGGCTACTTCCTGCTGAATCGGGTTGTCGTTTGGGTAAGGGGCCCCAAGAGGTGTGGGATTCACAGAGAGATGGTCTGGGTCATCCAAGCTGCTGTGGCTGAGGTTGGTCGTCATAGAAGTTTGCATGTTCCAGGCCACTTGGAGTCTGAAGACTCCTAACGGGAGAACAAACACAAGACAAGTTAGTAAACAAGTTGCTGCATTGAGGGCCTTGTGTGGCAAGATGGGTGGAGCACATGGGAAGCACTTATCTGTTAGGTGCCTTTTTGAAAAGCAAAAAAAGCTGCATTTTCATGGTGAAATATCTCATAATGTAGTCTGGTGTACTTTAAAAACGAAGATTACAATTGAGGATATTAAAATAATTTTTAGCTTTTGGCTTACACACCCCAGACTAGAGGCTTCATGTCTCAGATTCACAAGTGTGAATTCATGCATTCCAGATGTCTCTTGCTCAACATGACTTCTCTTCCTGTATCAATCAAGTGACTTCCTTTTTTTGGTTCTATATTAAATAGAATAGACTGCTTTTTAAAATTCTTAAAAATAAGTCTTACTGCCAGAAAGAAATACACACAGTGTTGGAGGCAATTTTGTAAAACTGTTGATGAAATTTTATCTTTTATTATTGAGGCCAGTAGTTACCCTAATAATATCTGCATTAAGAAGTTATTTTTATTTTAATTTGGCAGTTAATGTGGTTTTTAACAGAACGAGGTTTTTAGAAAAAGTTATTTGGGTGAAACAAGTTATTTGTTATGTGTTGTCATAGAGACCCATCGCCTGAGTCATGAATTTCTGGAATGCTGCCAGCTTTGCTCTAAACTTGTTCCATGTAGTGATTATTTTATTGATTACTGTTAAGCTAGTTCTGTCCTTGAGGTAAATGTCTCTGAATATGTAACTTTTCAGATCTGCTGATAAAAAGAGGCTGCTAAATTGCATCATGACTGTACTTTGTGCAGTCACTGATGTCGCAGGAGTGGGCCTCAGTTAGCTCTCTGGGGCAAGGGAAAGCAGTTTGGACAGTTTGTTGGCCTGGGAAAACCTGCACTATGACTCCACGCTGTGATCTCTTAGAGATCCCGGCTGTGCTGACAGGTTCCTCCCACTGCTCACACATGCCACTAGGATGCACTCCTGCGTTGACCTCTCCCTTCTTCCACAGATCTGACGATGTTTCATACTTCAGATCAGCCGCATCCATGAGCAGTTGCACAGTTGTAACTGAAAAGCAGGGCTGTGGTAGTCAAGTGGAATACTCCAGTTCACGCAAATTCTTTCAGGTATTTGGGGAGCATCTGCTTCTCCCGTATCAACACTCCTGTATCCAGCTGTTCTTTATGTCCTGGTGAAAGGACTTCAGCAGCTGGGCTCTCTCTGTAGATTTGTAATTCTTATAGTCTAGTTACAAATTACTACTTTCTTTTTGTAAAGAAAGTGTTACTTACAGAACGCTGTCTAGTTTCTTTCTGTGGTTCTGCAGAGAGCCATGCCCCAGCACTTCTTCATTTTGTGCAGTTTAATGAATCATAGTAGTGAGTCATTGCCACTGGGCTGTACCCTAGTTCTCCAAAGTCGGGGTCCAGGCCTGATTGATCCTGGCTTGATTGAAACAGGAAGAGCCTGTTTTTGACCAATTTCTTTCTTATTATAATTCATGTATTTTTCTTTGTTTGGATCCTCTTTCAAAATCTTTAAAAGCAAAATCAGACAGGCCTGCATTTGTCAGACAAGGGGCTTTCCACTGTAACAGTCCCTGCCCTGAGACTCGTCCTGAACTTGTCACTTTTGTGTGGAGCATCAGGCTTTGTTTCCTGATCAAGCAGTCTAATTGTGAAATCAAATCAGTTCTCCCCAGTAATGAGATCAGAAATTTAGGCTGGTAGCAGGTTATTTAGGACCTTGAATGTGGTCTGAATCTGGATTACTTGCTGGGGCAGTGGGCAACTCTAAAGATTTTCAAACAAAAACACTTGTGATGGTGCAAGATACAGAACTCGCATTCTAAGTCACAGGAAGGAAGGAGGAAAACGTGCCTAGAGGGAGCCAGCTGCCTTGTTTGTGGGTTGTGGCGTGTCTCTGTCTCTCCCTTCTGAAGATGGAAAAGAATCATCATGTAGGACTGTGAAGATGCGTAATGTGCCGCGGAGTCTGTCTTAATCCGTGTCCTACTTCTGGCGTGGATGGCTGGGGTGTGGGAGCCTCCGTGCCTTCCCTTTCTGCTCATGCTCCCCTTTCTGCCAGTTCTCCTTCCTTCCCTCCGATGCCTTTTCCAGATGGACCCAACAAGGAGGCACTGTGGCAGGTCCAGTAACTCCATGATGCCCAAGGCTTCCAGTTATTTCAGGCACCTGGGTCATTGTCTAGAACTTCACTGGAAGTGAGGACAGCTGCTCTAAGAAAAATCTAGACTGGACACTGCCATGAGGTTGGTCGGGCTTGTAGGGACCCTATATGGAAGTAGAAGACAACCAGCAGGTGATTAGGAGATATCCATGTTTAGAGAGGACTTCAGTTGTTCATAATTTAAGTCCTGGTCACGTTCAGGGCACCGAACTGAGTGTGAGCTGGTGCACTGCACCTCACACGTGACTCTGATTCGTGCTGGTTCATTCCTACACTCTGTCCTCCACTTTGTCAACCCCTCCTTCTCTGCCCAAGTCCGCTGGACTAGGGGGAAGAAAATATCTCCACAAAGGGCTGAGCAGGGCTGTCTTGCTAGAAGGTATGATCCAGGGAAGTAGCGACTGGTAGCTGTGATTTCTTCAATTCTCAGGGAAGAATAAATGAAATTATGACCGTGTTCTGATAAAACTGACTCAACAGAAGAATCTTTTAAAATGTAGCTATACATTTTCTCACTTTCATAAACAAAAACCAGTCTCCTTTTAAATCCTTTCCAAACTTGTCCTCGTCGCACAACGCTTTCCCCTGTGCATTACTCACTTCAACAGCACTGGCCATTTCTTGCTTCCCAAATGTCCCATCCTAGCTTGGGAGTCTGTGCCATCATGCGGTCACTTTTTTTTCTTTAACCGTCACACGGCACCCATGGTGGACTGGGCACTTGTTGTAGATTATATTATTCAAATGTTTTTGTTGTTTCAGCTACATTTGCTTGAAATATTTTCTGTCCCTACCTGCTGGGCCCATCCCTGTCAATATCAGACGTTGCTCTATGACTTAACGTGAGCCACTGAAAAGAAGTGACAAATGCCTCATCTAAGCAGGTGGTCTCAGAAGTGGAAGTGTGCACTTCCTCTACTGCTGGGTTAACTTTGCCAGGGAGGGGCTGCTCGTGCAGACCCCCAGAAGGAGGACCCTGGAGTAGGACCACAGCCAACAAGGAAGGAGTATGGATGAGAAATGACTCCTTGGTAGAAGCTACTGAAATTGAGAGTACCTTGGAGAAAGATGATACTGCTCTTTTCTAAGTACTTTATAAATACTGTCTTAATAGAGGGAGTACTATCCCAGTTTATAGATGTAAAAGTTGGGACATGAATAAACTAAGTAGTTTGTACATGCTGATAAGTTGTAGAGGCAGAATTCAGATGGCCTTAGTGTCTGTGCTCTTGGTAGCTTCTTCCACCAGAATGTTACCATTTTCCCCTTCTTGGAAGTTATCATGGTGTTAGCTTGCCCATACAGTTTTTATTGCAGTAAGAATCCTTTCAGCTAGACCCACCCTCCTGACAGGCTTGCCTGCGAACAGTACATTGCTGTTGATAGAGGTACAGTGTTTCACGTCATATTTGCAGGGCTTATCTTCTTCTTCACTGAACCTTATACCTGTTGAGGGTAGCCACCCCCCCCCCGGCCTCTGACACACCACTCCACTCTTTCATTCTTCATGTTGGTGAAATCTTGACGTATTTACCTTTTATTGGTGGCTTGCCTTCCTTAGCAGAAGGTCCCCATGGGTCATTCCTGGTGTAACACATTGCAGTTTCTCTTCCTTCCTTCCTTTTGTCCTTCCTTCCTTTCTTTTTCTTTTCCTTTTTTTTTCTTTTTTTTTTTTTTTTTTTTTTTTTTTTTTTTTTTGTATTGGAAAGTCAGATATACAGAGAGGAGGAGAGACAGGAAGATCTTCCATCTGATGATTCACTCCCCAAGTGCTGCAATGGCTGGAACTACACCAATCCCAAGCCAGGATCCCTGAGCTTCTTTTGGGTCTCCCACACAGGTGCGGGGTCCCAAGGTTTTAGGACATCCTTAGCCTCTTTCCCAGGCCACAAGCAGGGAGCTGGATAGGAAGCAGGGCTGCCGGTATTAGGACCGGCACCCATATGGGATCCCAGCACGTGCAAGACAATGACTTTAGCCGCTAGGCTACCATGCCGGGCCTGCGGAGTTTCTTTTGTTGTGGAAGCTGAATGCTGCCTGCCCTGTGTATACTGCTGCAGTGAATATGAGAGTGCTAATGTCTCTTTGAGAGCCTATTTTCAGTTTTACAGGATATACACCCAGAAATGGAGTGGTTGGATCACATAGTTCTAGTCTTTACTTTTTTTTTAAGATTTGTTTTTATTGGAAAATCAGATTTACAGAGACAAAGAAACAGAAAAAAGATTCTCCTTCTGCTAATTCACTCCCCAAATGGCTGCAGCAGGCATAGCTGAGCTTACCTGAAACCAGGAGCCAGGAGTTTTCTCCAGGTTTCCCAAGCAGGTGCAGGGTCCCAAGAACTTGGGCCATTCTTGACTGCTTTCCCAGGCCACAAACAGGGAATTGGAAGGGAAGTGGGGTAGCCGGGACGCAAACTTGCACCCACATGGGATCCTGGCACATGCAAGGCAAGAGCCTGAGCCACTAGGCCACCATACTGGGCCCTAGGACCATCCAAGCTGTTTTCCATAATAACTGCACCAGTGCATTTCCACCAACAATACACAAAAGTTCCAGATTTGCTACATCTTCATCAGCACTTGTCTTTTGGTTGGTGTTGTTTAATTGTAACTGTCCTAACAGCTTTGAGATGATATTTCATCATGGTGACAATTTGATTTCCCTGGTGGTTAATGATATTGAGCATTTTTTTTCATATACCTGTTTGCTATTTGTATGTTTTCTTTAGAAAAATGTCTATTCAGGTCCTAGCCTACTTTTTTGTTACCATTATTATTACTATTGCTATTGAATTCTGTGAGAACCCTGTCCTCTTTGGAAATCTTATTCATTGTATTCTTCCACACCTAGCACTGTGTGTGATATTTGATGTATATTCTCTAAGTAATTATTGAGTTCACTTTTTGAGAAAGTATTCCATCTACTGCACCACTGTGCAAGAACCAGCAATGACCAGACCTGGACCAGTTGAAACAGGTAGCCCGAACCTCAATCCATATCTCCCACATGGGATGGGGACCCACAAGCCAGAGCTATTATTACTATTATTATTATTTTAAATATTTATTCATGCATTTGAAAGTCAAGGTTACAGAAAGAGAGGAGGAGAAACAGAGAGAGACCTTTCATCCATAGGTTCACTCCCCAGATGGCTGCAAAGCCAGGAGCTTCTCCTGGGTTTTCCATGTAGAAGACAGGACTTCAAACACTTGGGTAATCTTCCACTACTTTTCCAAGCCATTAGCAAGGAGCTCAGTCAGAAGTGGAGCAGCCAGTACAACACAAACTGACACTTGTATGGGGTGCCGTTGTGTCCCTCCCCACTGTTATAATTTAAAAACAAAACATTAGTGCTTTGAGGTTGCCAGGAAGCCTTCAGTGTGTGCTGCCTCTCCAGGCCACCAGCATGCTCATCTGATGGTGGAACAGCTGGGCTTTCCATTTTAGAAATGGGGATGCTGAGAGTGATGTTGCTTATTTGCTGGTGAGAAGAGCCTCCTGGGTGCAGTGCTTTCCCATGATTATCTCAAGGCCTCATCAGTGGCTGTACCAAGCACCAGGTACATAAAAAGCTGTCCTTGGATTTGTCCTTAGCTAGTATCACTAAAATTCTTTCCCACTCATCACTAATGGCGACATGAATGTGGGAGGCAGTCTTAAATAAGAAGTTTCCAGAATACTCAGACACTGCAAGACATAATCAACAACTTTTTAAAAAGATTTATTTACTTTTATTGGAAAAACTGTTCATCTGTCTTTCCAGTAAGATAAGGAGAGAGAGAAAGAAAGATCTTCTATCCATGGGTTCACTCTACAAGTGGCCACAACAGCCAGAGCTGAGCTGATCCGAAGTCAGGGGCCAGGGGCTTCCTCCAGGTCTCCCAAGTGGGTGCAGGGTCCCAAGGCCTTGGGTCATCCTCTGCTGCTTTCTCAGATCATAAGCAGAGAGCTGGATGGAGAGTAGAATAGCCAGGACACAAAACAGCGCCCATTTGGGATTCCGAAAGATGCAAGGTAAGGATTTAGCCAGTAGGCCACTGTGTAGGGTCCTGATAATGAACAACTCTCTGTGTTCTGTAGGCTAGCCAATCTCTAAGAAAATGTCATCTCATTGGCAGTCTCTTTTTTTCTGCTGTGAACTTCTGAATTACAGCCATGCTTTGTCTCCATAGATCATCGGGATAATAAGCTGCTTCTGTCCCGTTGCTGGATTAAAAAGCAGCTCAGATTGCACCTTGAACAACCCAATGTCTTGCATTTCTCATACTGTTATATAGGAAAATATGAGGTAAAGAGTTGGTCATAATGTCGAGGGAAATCTGAAACATGTTTGTCTAGTTCAGTACAGCCGTTGGAGGAAGGAGCAAGAGGGAGAGGAGAAGTTTCTCATAAGCCCCATGCTTTGGCACTGCAGAGATTTCTGGTAGATTATCTGAGGCTGCGGAGAGCATTTTCCCATGGAGTCTTCCTATCAGGAGACTTGAAGTCTTAAATCAGTTTTGATGATCTATTCAAATGTTATCTCAATTTAAAAAAAAAAAATAGAAACGCCCAGTGTTCCTTCCTCTTTGGGGCAAAGTGTTGGTATTTTTCCTCTGTTTTGATAATAACTTCTGGGAAAAGGCTACGGTAAAATCCATACATGCTCTTTGAATTCATTCATTGTAAACAACAGCATTAGGTTTTTACCCAGAGTCTGCTCATGTTTATGTTGCTAGCTGGGAATATTCACTTTTAAGATACCAGAGTTTTGTGGTTGAAAGTTTTTATCCTGCTAAAATCCCACCTCTTACATGACATTGGGAAGATTTTAATTTCTATGATTTTTTTGATCTCTACATTCAATTTTCTGAAAAACTGTTTCCCTTTTTTTTGTTAATTAAGATGCTATTAACACAATAGAATCCAGTGGGTTTTTTTCGTGTGTATCGTGTTCTGTTTTGATGGTTGTGTATACTTCTGTATCCACTGTCATAGTCAAGATAGAAAACAACTCCCTTGCCATGAAGTGTTTCTGTACCTTTGCCCCTCTTCCCAGACCCAGCTGCCGACCCCTTCTGAATGATGCTGCAGGTCTGCTTTTTCCAGAATTTCATATATTGGAAATCATATATTACAAGATACTTTGTGGTTTATGTCTTTTATGTTTTATTCATCTACATTCCTTTTTGTGGTATTAACCTGTGATGTGGACACCCACAGTCTGGTATCCATTCACCAGCTGGTGAGCGGATTGCTTTGTGAATATGTGTTTTCACTTCTTTTGGAATACAGTTCCTGGGTTGTATGCTAAGTGTGTATCTAACAGAAGAGGCATTTTTGCCATATTAGTTTACAAAGTAGCTGAGCCACTATATATCTTCGCCCTGAGCGGGTGGGAGTTTCTGGTGTTCTACATCCTTACAGCGACAGTGTTGTCAGTCATCCTAGTGGAGGCATAGTAGAATCTTGTGATTTTTGTTTTGCATTTCTTTAATGATTGATAATGTTGAACTTTTTTTGTGCACTTAGCATCCTCCTCTGTGTCTTCTTTTTTTTTTTGCTAATGACTTATTTACTTATGTGAAAATCAAAGTTACAGATTACATACAGAGAGACAGAGAAGTCTTCCCTCCACTAGTTCACTCCCAAATGGCTGCAACAGCAAGGGCTAGGCCAGGCTGAAGCCAGGGACCTGGACTGTCATCCTGGTCTCCCATGTGGGTGGCAGAGGTTAAAATACTTGGGCCATTTTCCACTGCTTTCCCAAGCCATTAGCAGGGAGCTGGACTGGAAGTAGAGCAGCTCGGACATGAACCAGTGCCCATTTGGGATGCCAGAGTTGCAGGTGGCAACTTTACCCATCATGCTACAATGCTGATCCCACATACATTCTTTTGTAAAGTATCTGTTCATATCTGTATCATGTTTATTTACCTACTTTTTTCCATTGAGTTAATTGTATACTAACTAAGTTAAAGGAAAATTTAAAATATATATAATTTTTATTTTTGTTGGAAAGTCAGATATACATAGAGGAGGAGAGACAGAGAAGATCTTCCATCTGCTGGTTCACTCCCCAAGTGGCTGCAACAGCTAGAGCTGAGCCAATCCAAAGCCAGGAACCAGGAACCTCTTCTTGGTCTCCCACATGGGTGCAGGATCCCAAGGCTTTGGGCCGCCCTCATCTGCTTTCCCAGGCCACAAGCCTGAAGCTGGATGGGAAGCAGGGCTGCGACACAAACTGGTGCCCATTTGGGATCCCAGTGTGTGTAAGGTGAGGTAGCCACTAGGCTACCATTGCTGGGCCCAGGAAATCTTTATATAATTAAATATCTTTATATGTTCTTTATGTAAGACCTTTACTGGAAAAGTTCTGTAAAAATTTTATGCCAGACTATGGCTTTCCTTTCTGTCATGTTAACAATATCTTTCAAAGAACAAAGCTTTAGAATCTTGGTCAACTCATTATTATTCAAGAGGTAGCATCTATTTCCCTCCTCTGAAGTATAGATTTTTTTAGTGACCCATTTGTAATGAACAAAGTATTAACAAAAAATGACAGCATCCCACATGGGATGCCAGCTCCACAAGCAGCAGCTTTACACACTACCATAGCACCAGCCTAGTGTTTAAGTTGTCAGTGTACAGGCCTTGTGCATCTTTCATTTAATAGAATTCTATTCTGGTGGAAGATTTATAAATGAAATTGTTTTTATAATTTTTTTTGCTGGTATAGCCAAATACAGTGGATTTTTATGGATTGCCCTTGTATCTTGAAGCTTTGCATTATCTTTTCTTGTGGCTTTTCAGTGGATTTCTTAGGATTTTCCAAATATGTGATCATGCCACCAGCAAATAGTCTTACTTTTTTATATGCTTTACATTCTTTCTAGTCTGTTCCTTTTGTTTCACTTACATTGATGTACTAGCTCAGACTTCTAGTACAATGTTAAGTAAAAGTTTTTAAAAATGCCATGTTCCTGGGTTAGATAGAAAACATGGAATGCATCACCACTGAATTTCTATCTGTAAATCTACAGATATTTCTAGAGCCTCGCATTCTGTTTATTAATTTTAGTTCAGCATAATAAGACACCAGTTTTAGGGCTGGCATTGTAGTATGGCATGTTAAGCCTCTTCCTATAAATCTGGCATCCCACATGGGCACCAATTCAGTTACCAGCTGCTTTATTACAGATCCAGTTCCCTGCTAATGGGCCTGGGAAAGCTGTGGATAATGGTGCAAGTGCTTGGGCGCTTGCATCCACAGGAGAGATCTGGAGGAAGTTCTGGACGCCTGGCTTCACACCTGCTATTGTAGCCACTTGGACAACGAACCAGCAGATGGAATATCTCTCTCTCTAATTCCACCTTTCAAATAAGTAAAAAAAAAAAAAGAAAGAAAAAAAAAAAAGCAAGAGGATGCAATGTTCAGTATAAGCTCATATTTTTCTTAATTTATAGTTTGTTGAACTAATTTATGAAAATAAATGATTTTTAATGGGAATTGTCTTGTTAAAAGGGAGTTTGGATAGAATGTGTTTATTTGCAGTTACACGTCTAATTAAGACTTTCTCTGTGTGCTAGAGGCTCTGGGATCCTCCCAGCATATGTATATCTTAGGAACAGAAATTCAATCTTACTTTAGATAATGGGGTTCCCAACTCAAAGGTCATATTTCCTAGGCTTTCTTGAGTCTTAGACATAGGACAAGCCATTAGTAGCCTGGCCGGTAAGATATGAGCACTGTGGTGGAACTTCTGGGAAGGCTTCCTAAGTCATTTTCATTATTTCCTTCTTTTTGCTTTCTGAAGTTAAAGCAGTTGAAGCCCTTTTAATATGACAGAGAAATTTCTGTTGTATTTAAGCCACTGTTGTTTGAGGTTTTTTACTTGGCTCTGTTGACCAAATCCTCCTGATCTATGATTTTTCAAAAAGAGAAATCCTAAGAGTTTCCTAAGATGATTTCTTATGGGCTGGGCACTGTGACATAGTGAATTAAACTGCCCCTGGGGATGTCTGCATGCCATGTTGGAGTGCTGCAGTTGAAGGCCTGACTCTGCTTCCAGTCCAGCTTCCTGCTGATGCCCCTGGATGACTGCAGGTCATGGCTTGAGTTCCTGCAAGAATGTGGAGACCAGAACTGAGCTCCTGACTGTCGGCTTCAGTCTGGCCCAGCCCTGGCTGTTGTGGGTTTCATTTGGGGGATGAATTAGTGGGTGAAAGATCTCTCTCTGCATCTATTTGTGTTTTGATGCTTCTTCCACTTATTCTACCTCTTTCTATCACCCTGCCTTTCAAATAAATAAGTAAAAATCAGCTTTGTTCTAAAGGACTATTTGTTACACATAAATCCTGATCGGTCTAATTTGTCGCTGTTCCCAACCAATTTCTTAAGAAACAGAAGTTTATTTGTTGTTGTTTTTAATTGAAGGTCTCAAAGTTTTTTAGGTTAATTTGTACTCTTTCCTCATATGAAAGATTAGGCATCACTTTTCTACTGAAAGAGTAAATCTCAAGATCTCTTGGAGCAACTGGTAAAGCTACATGGTCCTGTCTTGAAAAGAATAATGTTTTCAAAATCAATCACAGATGACCAGAATAACTTTAGGCATCCCTAATTTGCATATGCTTTCTTCAGGTGATATGTTAAGGAGTTTCCAAAATGCCTCTTTCTTTAGCATTTTCATTGCAGAGCAAGGCATAGGAAAATAAAAAGTCCATCAGAACAGGAATTGTTCTGTTTTGCTCCTTGCTGTTCCTGTGTCAGAACACAGCCTGGCACATTCTAGTGTCCAATAAATATTTGCTGAGTGGTGAAGTGAGGCCTGGGTGAGGCTTGGTCTCCTGGGGCCTTGGGTGCACAGTGTCTGTGAACCGGAGCCCAGGTGCAAGGCACATTTGCCCTTTGGCTCGTGGCTGTCATGCAAAGACAGAGCCATTGCCACTGTCTGGTTGGATGGGCAGGTTCCTGAGCAGCGACCTGTCAGGCCTTGGGCAGAACAGCTTGTGTGGTGGGCTGTGTTTGGCCACAGTTGGCTGGAGAAGGAGAGCAGCACCTGGGTGTCATCACCAGGTCGTGGTTTCTCACCTTTGCCTGTGGTGGTTTCAAGCTTGTACTAAATAAGACCAGAGGACAGTTTAGGTTGCGCTCTGTGATCAAGAGTGTTTCACATGTTGGCCACTCTGACTGTTACAGGCTTTATCT
This sequence comes from Ochotona princeps, assembly GCF_030435755.1. Lineage (NCBI taxonomy): Eukaryota > Metazoa > Chordata > Mammalia > Lagomorpha > Ochotonidae > Ochotona > Ochotona princeps. The sequence continues at coordinate 9,570,428 of NC_080843.1, read as the reverse complement.
TGTGATTCCCTTTCAAAAAGGACTCATAATTGAAAAATCTGATGAGTGAGTGTATAGTTGGGCCATGGTTACTAGTGGAATGAAGGAGAAGGGATTCCTGTTATTCTTTTACTAGGTCATCATTTCTTGGCGTCTGGGGGCTCCTCCCCTCAATGCAGAGCCGTGGCCAGAATCCTCTGGCTAGACTTGGGCTGAAACACCCTCTGGCTACCTGACCCTGGTTTCTAGTTTCTAGTCTTCTGTCGTGGTTCCTGATTCCTGGCCTGAGTGCTCCCTGAATTGTAGCTAGTCCTCCCTTTTTGTCTCCTCTGGTGCTCTACTATGACCCCTGGGTTTGATTGTGGGCTTCCCCAGCCTGGAGGCCTCCCAGGCCCCTTCCTTTGTCTCCCCTGGCGTGTTGACATGCAAATCTGAGCATACCTATTTTTAAAGCCTATTTTTAACAAGCTTGATGAGTTTCAAGAAAGCTGTCTCATTACAAGAAGTGTTTCTAAGACAATGAAGATTAGGCTGAAAGTCTAAGTAAGTAGTATAATAGTAAGTAGTAAGTATACTAATGTAAGTAGTATAATACTATGTATTATACTTAAGTAGTATGATAGTAAGTAGTATAGTAGCAAGTGGTTATATTAATTAGTTTTGGGTAGTGATTAGGTAAAAGTTCAATGCAGGTGTTCTTATACTGTATCATCACAGAATAGAGTGGTCTATACTTATGAAATAATTGTAGGTACTTAAACTGTTTGTATTTTAATCTTTTGTGAGTATCTGAAGCATTTTACAGTAGGACTTTATTTATTGAGGTCTTGGGGAGGTGCCAGAGTCATGTGGGAAATTATGAACGTGAGACCCAAAGAGTGTATCTTTTGACAGCTTTGCAGTATACTTTAAAAGGGTCTAATTTTTTTTGGAGCACCTCCCATTGACTATTTATCCAACAAATACTTAGAGAGTTTGCTGTGTGCTAGGCACTGTTATAGGCATGAAGACCACAATAGTGATCAGAACTATTCAAACCCCCATCCAGCTCCTGCAGAGCTTATATTCAAACTGACAGGATAGAAATTTAAACCTAAGAGCAGAAAAGACATGCTGCATTCCCACCAGAATTTGCAGCAGTGTGCTGGTTTATTGCTAGGTACTACATCACAGTGATTTGTAGGATGCTCCTACTGTGAGTGTGGCTGTGATGATGACGGTGCAGAAAGACGTGGGCAGGAGAGGAAGGAGCCTTGGCCCTCGTCTGTGGCCAGCTCTCCTCTATGGAAAAGCAGAAGCCATACCCCAAGCTAGGAGCTCTTTGAGTATAGGTAACACCTATGCATCATCATGATTTTTGCTCCTAATTCTTAGTTTCTGGATCTGCTGGTATTATATGCCCTGGGAGAGCAGTGGAGGATGACCCAAAGCCTTGGGACCATGTACCCACGTGGGTGGCCTGAAGGAGGCTCCTGGCACAGCTATGGCCATTTGTAGCCATTTGGGGAGTGAAACAGCAGATGAAACGTCTATCTACCTCTCCTCCTCTCTGTAAATCTGACTTTCCAATAAAAGTAAAGAAATCTTAAAAAAAAAAAGAATTTCAGTATTAACTCTGAACACATTGTGATAAGTTAAGGATGCATATTGAATCCTCCCTGCCCAGTGGCCAGTGGACTCTCCAATGTTACCTCATTCTCTGTTGGCAAGCCCTTGTGCTGGAGAAGGAGAAACACTATGAGAACTGGGCCCCATGCCCATAAAAGCCTCAATCTGCCTGTAGTCTGCATGCTCAGCTCGCCTGAGCTGCCCACCTGACCTGCCTAACATTCTCTCCATTAAACCATGTCACCATGCTTTCCCCAGTCTGAGAGATTGGGCACTGCCTCTCTGATTCTGTCTGGAGAGGTGCCCATTCATTGTGGTGGATGCCCTGCCCCATTAAATTTTTCTGTCTTGCTTACCCTTCTTTTCTGTCTCCTGTCTGAATTTTTTCTTGTGTAAAGACAAGAACCTATTCCCCTCATCTCCACATGTGTACATGATGTAGCTGGCTAAAGACACCTGTCTAAAAGCTGATACTGTCATATTGTACTTAAAACTAAAGATATGTTATCTGTAAGACACACTTTAAATACAGTGACACACACACACACAAAGATTAAAAGTCAAGAGAGGAAGAAAGATACATCATGACAACAGGAAGCATAAGAAAGCCAAGATGGCCCTATCAGTACTGGACTCAACAGACTCCGTGGTATGTGCTCAGCAGAACACTTGCTTGGTGAGAGGGTCCATTGCATTAAGTCCACATGTATCTGTTAACCGTTTCTATGGGCATTAAGTGGAAACAGAGCTATAGGGAAAAATGAATAAATGTACAACCACATTTAGGCATTTGAACTTACTAAAAACTAAAGGTTTTTTTCTTTTACTAAGTTCAAACATAATTTTTAACATAATTTCTTTGTCTTTCAATTCAATCAGTGTAACTCTGCTGTTAAACACCCTGTTTTCTATTTTCCTTTTCTTATGTAAAATTTATTTATTTTTGTTGCAAAAGCAGATTTACAGAGAGAAGGAAAGACAAAGAGAAATATCCTCTTTCTGCTGGTTCACTCCCCAAATGGCCACAACAGGCAGAGCTGAGTTTATCTGAAGCCAGGAGTCAGGAGCCTCTTACACATCTCCCATGTGGGTACAGGGTCCCAAGGCTTTGGGCCATCTTCTACTGCTTTTCCAGGCCACAAGCAGGGAGCTGGATGGGAAGTGGAGCAGCTGGGATAGGAAACCAGTGCCCACATGGAATGCTAGTGCTTGTGGGTGAAGGATTAGCCACTTGAGCCATCATGGCAGCCCCTCCATTTTCCTTCTTACCAAATCTTCAGGAAAGAAATGTCTGCTATCAATTCATGATATACTATACCATGTTGGCATCATAATCTCTCTCTTTTAAGAATAACTACTTTCCCTGTCACCTGCTGCTTTCTGAGAGTCTGTGCTGAGCAACTGTGGATGTGTCCAGGAACAGTGGGAAGTATTAGTTTATGTTTTGAGGTGTTTGCAAAAGGACAGACTCAGGATGTGATACCTTTAGTGGATGATTTCATTCAGCTTTGAACACAGTGACACGTATCCATGAATTGTGTGAGGCTATGGAAAAATTTCATGGAAAAGAAAATTAAAAGGTAATTTTAGGAAGAGGCATTTGGCCTAGCCGTTAAGACACACATGTCCCACACCTGAGTGTCAGGTCAAAGTTTTGAACTTCTGATCTCAGAAGCTTGTTCATGCCAGGAGTCCATCAAAATGGCCCCTCCGTGGTGCCGTGAAGTTCCTGTGAACTCCCCGGTACACAGAACCTTGTTAGGAGAAATAGCAATGACTCAACAAATTCTCTGGGCCTCTGCCTTGCTGTTTGGAAACTAAAGAGACTAAAGAAAGGAAGAAAGAAATTTTGGCATAAAAAATTTTAATTCATTCATAGGTTTGTTTTTTGTTTTTTGGTTTTTTTTCAAAATACATGCTTCCCATGAATGTTTGAGGGTGCCCTCATGTTTATTTGAAGGGCTCGAGTCTGTTGTATGACTAGTCCACACTTGAGCCTGTGTGTCTGCTGGAAGCATATAGAATTAAAGCACACTCGCCTTCACCAGCAGTTGCCCCGTGCTGTCTCTGGGGGTTGATCCACTTACCTTCCCCGGGACTGCCCGCAGGTTCTCCTTGGCCTCGCCAAGTCTTGCTGATAGCCAACTTCACTTCTTTTTGCTTTGTTTTGTCTTGTTTTTTAAGATTTTTTTTTTTATTGCAGTCAGATATACAGAGAGGAGGAGAGACAGAGAGGAAGATCTTCTATCCAATGGTTCACTCCCCAAGTGACCACAGCGACCAGAGCTAAGCCAATCCAAAGCCAGGAGCTTCTTCCAGGACTCCCACACGGGTTCAGGGTCCCACAACTTTGAGCCATCTTTGACTGCTTTCCCAGGCCACAAGCAGGGAGCTGGATGGGAAGTGGGGCCACAGGAATTAGAACTGGCGCCTGTATGAGATATCCCAGTGCATGTAAGGCTAGGACTTTAGCTGCTAGGCTACTGTGCCAGGCCCAAAAATAAAAAAAAAAAAATGTAAGGAGTTATGGGAGTTCCAGAAGGCACAAAAAGAGAAGCTAGGGTTAAAAATGTATTGAATGAAATAATAAAGGAAAATTTCATAATCTGAAAAAAGGATTGGGAAACAATATCCAGGAGGGGCACAGAACTCCCAACAGGCTTGACCAAAGCAATCTTCACCACGACACATGATAATTAAGCTCTTCTCCAATTGAACATAAGGAAAAGATCCTTAAATGTGCACGTGAAAAAACATCAGTTGACATATAGAGGAATCAGATTCAGAGCTGACCTGTGGCAGAAAATTCTACAGGCAATAAGAGAATGGAGTGAAATATTCCAGATTCTAAAAGGAAAATAAGTTGTCAGCCCAGCATAACATACCCAGCAAAGCTTTCCTTTGTCTTTGAGATGAAATAAAATTCTTCCACAGTGAAGAAAAGCTCAAAGAATATGCTTCTTCCAGACCTGCCGTACAAATTATAAAGACGTTCTCTTGACAGAGAAAAATAATAGCATCCAACACACCTCACCAACAAAGATCAGCAGAAACTGTATCTCGTTGATACAAAACAGTTTTTTTTTTCATTAAATTCTTTACTGACTCTAAGGCCATAGAGTAGCATCATTTTCTTCAAGAAGGTTCGTGATTTTCATTTCTTCAGCAACACATTAATCATTCAGTAGCATGTTATTTAACTTCATGGTGCTTTTAATTTCTATTTTTCTTCCTGTTGCTGACTTTTTATTGTGGCTTTTCATTTAAGGGGATGTACAGTAACTGTATAATGGAGACTATCATATCCAGATGTGAGGATACAATGCAGTATGCATCTCTACTTCCAGAAAAAGATGGACTCTCAATGAAACTGTTCAATATATCTTAACAATAGGATGTTGGACTGTGTGCCATTGTTCATAGCTGCAAAGATGGACTTATTATGACTGTTTATGAAGAACTATACTATTGCGGTAATATAGGGAAATTCAGTGTGAGGCAAGGGATTTGGGAAGAGGGTAAGGGAAATCCCAGGACCTGTGGAGCTGTATCATAAAATGATAATAATAATAATAATAATAAATAGAAAAATATATAAATAGAAGGCAGAAGTTTTGGTTGTTTTTGTTTTCTGATAAATATATTAAGTAGCTGGCCGTCAGAGTCCTGTGGCTGCACCCTCTCTCCTTGCTGGCCTTCTGCCGATGTGGGTAACCACAGAGAGTAAAGTGGAAGATTGTTATGGTAAAGACTTTTTTCTTAGTATTTTGTCAGTACTTTAAATGTTGCTATGCGCTAAGATTTTGCTGTATCCTGGTTTATTGGAAACCACTTTGTTTCACTGAGAGGAGAAAGCTGTCCATTCATTTGTGTGCCCTGTGTTCTGTAGTTTTTGCCTGACAATGCTAAAGCTAAGAAAAAAATGGTATCCAGATCATTTTGCGGTTAAATATGTTCTCCAAAATTGTCTTCCATTTAGAAAATTCAGCTGTACTTTTTTCTTCTTCTAGATTTCTGGAATGTGCTATGATAGCAAAATGTTCCAAGTTCATCAGGTGCTCTGTGTCCCCAGCTGGATGGCCAAGTTTTTTTCTTGGACACTTGAGCCTGTCTTCTCATCTTCAGAACCCACCGGTGAAGCCAGGGTTGGGATGGGTGCCACCGTGGACATCCAGAGACAGCAGAGGATGGAGCTGCTGGACCAGCAGCTGATGCTCTCCCAGTTTGCTCAAGTGAGGCGACAGCGGCAGCAGCAGGTAGGCAGTCCTGATGGTCGCCATGGCTCATGTCCCCAGTGGGCTCAGGGAGCTTCTCCTCTGTCCCGGTGTGATCGAAGCTCCTTGAACGCCTGCAGCCTCACAGGGACTCTACTTCCACACAGGAGACTGCGCTCTCGTAGTGGTTAGTTTTAGTTTTCCTGAGGTGAACAGAGCAAAGTACAGCTGCAACTGTGGCCCAACTGGACATTCTAATTCTACTTACAGTAGATAAGCATTATTTCTTAGAGAAACACCAACCTAGTTAACGAAACAGGGCATTTATCTGTTTTCTCAATCTTCTAAAAGCCACAGTGTCTTCCTGTGAAAAAATGTTCCTTATGTGCTGTGGATAAAGAACAAATACAAAAACTTTTCCTCATCTGAAATGAGAATATGAAGGTTTTTAAGGGAACAACTGATGAATAAATGCAATCACTGCTATGTGTCCTTGTCTTTGGCCTCAGTGATCAGAGCACGCTGTACTTCTGTTTGCCAACACTGCAATGTCCACATGAACCAGGGAGACAGCAGAACAGGGTTACAGCACTCAGGCTAAAGCCTCAGTTGATCTTCCATGGACATTTCTGTGACCCCGCACCCTGGGCTTCCTTCCCTGCCTCCATCTTCTTCACCTGCCTTTTGCCATCTGCCTATCTCCTGCTAGCGCAGATGTAGCAGGTGGGTCCACAGAGCTCTCAGTAGTCTGGAGAGGCGCAGCTGTGTCCCTAGTCCCTGGGGTGCTGTTGGAGACACAGGTCCCAGAGTTGATGCCTGGGGTGGGAGGAGGGCTATCAGAGGCATTGAGTCTACAGGCGAAAGAGAAACAAAGCCATTCCCTAAACCGGTATCTGAATTTGAAATGACTGGGACATACTGTAAAAGATCCATGGTGTGTCTGTCCTGGGGAAGTTGGAGCTGGGATTATTGATGACGGAGTGGACTCTAGAAGTGAGAGTTGAGGTCCAGGAGCCAGGCAGACTCTCTGAGAGCAAACCTGGCCCAAGGTGAATAGTGGTGCAGTCTGGGAGCCCTGTGCTCAGCAGGAGGAGAGGTTGATGCTGGAATTTGGGGGAGGAAGGGAGTGAAAGGAGCAAAGGATGTGATCCCTGTGGTAGGCTGCAAGGGAAACCCAGTAAGGCAGCCTCTGCACCTGCCTTCCTGCTGGGAACAGAGCAGGGCCCCTCTAGAAGGAGCACTCTCCATGGAGGAGCGAAAATGTCTTGGCTAGAGTTTCTCACTGTGGGGACAAGGAGTCTTTGTTCCTGTGACCTGCCTTAGGAGGAAGAAGTGCTGGCCTCCATGCCTTGCGTCAGATATGAGGTGAGGTGGAGGTGAGGTGAGGAGGAAGGGGGACGGCCATGAAGATACTTTCTGAGGCCCTCATACCTCCTTCAGTCCAATGGACTCGGACCACTAGGGACCCTTGCCTTCTTACTGGGACAGTCACATATCAAGAGTTAGTACTTCAGCCTCTGACCCAAGGGAGGCATGAGTCAGGCCTCCCCAAGCTAAGAGGACCCAGGATGGCTGACACAACACCAAATGGCTGTTCTCCTAGAGGGCTCAGCAGTCTTGGTCGGTGGCATGTTGGGTGTTCCTCGGTGGCAGGTACTCGATTGGGCTGCGTGAGTAGAGCCCTGCGTAGCCTCCACCACTCCCACCAGGGCAACTTTGTTCCACTGCCAGTAGTGGGTTGACTCGTGGCAGAGTTCCTGTCAAGGAAATGCTTTCTGCCTGCTGTTAAGTGCCTTTGCTGTGATGGCGTGTGTGGCAGGTGTCACTGCAAAGCAAAGCCATCACACTTCCTGCCTGCTCCTTGAGCTGCCTCTACCTGCCTCTTCCTCAGGCCATCCAGTCCCGTGCCCACCCCCCTCATCCCTGGAGTCCACGTGTGTTATCATCACAGGCCACTTGCCTTCCTCACAAAGTGTGTGACCAGGTGTACTGTCCAGCCATGCCTAATGGGAAGATTTGCATCATTACCATCTTTCGAGGTTACTCCAGAGTGCAACCACAGTCCCTTTTCCCTTGTTTCTTATGCCCCCCTTCTGAGAGCCAGGCTCCCTGTCCCTTGGTTGCAGGGACTGTGAGTGTGATCCAGGGAGGCATGTCAGCCTCTACAGCTGGCCAGTCCTCTACTGTCATCTGCTGGTGGCTTTCCAGCCTGCTGACAGGTGTGTCCTCTGCTGACCATGTGTTCCATGTGTGTGTCATGTATACTAGCACTTAGTGGTCCAGCAGCAGTTTGGGGCAAGTAAGAGCTTCTCAGTTTGCCCTCCTGCCCAGGACCTGAGGGCCCACTTGTGTTCCCTGCCCCCTCAAAGGCCTGCTTTGAACCCCATGGCATCTTTCCATGCTCTTCACGTTTTGAGCAACAGAGGATCTGTAAGTTGCACAGCCCATGCTTCGTGAATGGAAGACCCATAGGCATCAGGGAAATCACTGCCTTGGTGTGGCTCCACCCACCACATGCAAGCTATGAGTTTGGTACAATCACAGATCTAAAGTGCTAGGTAGGACACCACCCCCGGGCTCTTGCCAGAGTGTTTGTCCTTAAAATGTCTTAGGATCCTGGACACTTGAGCACCCAAGCCTCCTGAACTCCCTCACTGGGTTGGGTTCAGTCCTTTGGCTGGTGCACAGGATAACTACACAGAGAATTCTTCTCTTCAACACAGCATGTTTATGCTGTGTGCATAAACATGCGTGGAAGCTGTACCTGATCCAGTTGTACTGGATGGAGTATAATAGCAGAGGGCAGCTTTGAATAACCACGTGTCCTTTTCATGGCATCCTTTGGGTCCTGTCCCACCATACATTGTGCCAGTCCCATACCAGACACTGTGCATGTGTCATCTCAGTTATTCCCAGAGTGGGCCTGACACTCAAGGTTGTTCTTTATAATGTTTGAGTCTTGCCAGGACATGCTGCTACCGCAGGGAGCTCCAGAGCACCATGCCTGTGCCCCGTGCCTGTTGCCTCCATCACTGAGAGCTCCACAGGGGTCGCTTTTCCCATTTTTCACTTTGTCTGATGGGAAACTTGGGGCCAAGCTTGAGGTTTTGTCAAATAATCTGTTTAAACCAAACTTACAATTTCTGCTTCCATCATCTTCTCTACATTTCAGAAATATCTTCTTGCTTGTTTTAATGCCTGTGGGTCACTTATTATAGGCTATAAAACTGTTGCTGCAGTTAAAATACATCTATGATTTGTTTAAGAACTGTTGGCTTTCAGATGGTCCTGATAAACTTAAGTTTGTTAGGTCACAGAGTCACTCAATTACTAACTATTGTACATTAAAAATGGCCTCTCTGCAGTCTCTCGTTTCAAGTGTCCCAGGCAGCACTAAAGTCTTACTGGTACTTGTTCCTTGAGATTTCTTTTGCCCATATCTGTCCTCTTGCGTTGCCATTGGGCAGCTGCCTGGCTGTCACTATCACCACCACCTGTGCTCCCTGGAGACTCCACGCAATCACACTCCTGGAAAAGCTCAGGCAGGACTCGGGGCCTGACACAGGCACAAGAGAAAGGAATCTTAGGTTGTTCTCCTGGGTGACTTTGTCGTCAGCATTCTGAAAATCAGGCAGCAGCTTGTGATGCACGTGTCCAGGACAGTAACACAGTCACTGCAGTCCCCGGGGGCAATAGGAAACCCAGAAGGAAAGCCGCGGTGTGGCCTGACATCAGGCAGGGCATGGCTGGGAGCAGGGACACCCCGTCCTGCAAGAGCAGGATTTGCAGAAAGAAGGGAGGTGCACACTACAGCTGGAGACGGGAGTTGGGTCCTGATGTCTGTAGGGAGCAGCTGAGCACTCAGTCACAAGGCAGGGCGCTTGCCTCCCAAAAACTTTTTGGGGTTCCATAGGTAAGATGCATGTGAGAAGGGAGAGACCATAGAAGAGGGGCCAAACCAAAGAGCATTTCGAAAGATTTGTGAGTAAAGTTTATTTGGGTATGAAAAAGTTTTTGAAATCTATGCTGAGTTATTTTCAAAACATGCATTTTTATGATTTGTTTGAAGACCTTACATTTGCATGAATTTTGAAATTATTTTTGCACCAAAATAAACATCTTTTTATTCTCTTTGCCATGAACTTTGTGGAGGACCCTCGGCCAGCAGAGAGCACCTTGGCGAGGCTAGTGTTGGTCTCATCCTCTGCATACCCTAAACATGTTATCCCCCAGGCTTCTGTGCTCATCTGCAGAGCTTCCCCTTCTGGCCCCTCAGAAGGTCACTCCAGTCAGGGGTCCTTGCCGCTGTGCCAAAGCTGCCCACTGAGAGCTGGACCTGCCCTTTCCCCGGCTCCAGACCGAAATAAGCCGCTGCCTGCAGGACACTCCTCCGGAATGCTCCACAGGCACGCAAAATGGCCTGTTGCTGTGCTAAATGTGCCTCTCTTCCTCACTCCCTGCCTTAAGGAAAAGCACCACGTCATGTGCCCTGCTGTCCTCATTGCCGCTGACCCCCAGTTAGCTTCCTCCAGCATGAGCACGGGAAAACACTTATTTGTTGCCTTTCCTTGTGCCACAGTGTTTGCCCGGTTCCCCCAAGCCAACAGAAGGCCCGCATGCCCTTGAGCTGGCTGCTGTTCTACAGCCCTGGGCAGGCCCTCAGGCACACTCCACGGGGCCGTTTGTGTTGTTCATTTCACACTTTCTTGCCTTCACATTTGTCCCTATCTCTGCCTAAAATAAATTTCCCCTGTACCAACTTCTCCACCCCACACCCTTCACCCACACTTTTCTCATGTGCCTGCCTCCTGTTCACTCTTGGCTTTCCCTGGCAGACAACTCCTCTGGGCAGCCTCCCCATGGGGGTCCAGGATGTGCTGGTATTCAGCACCCCAACTCCTGCTGTCCACTGTCCTCCCTGTCTGACCCATGGGTCTTAGCCTGGCAAAGATTTTCCTCTTGGTGTGTGTGGTCGGTAAAGGGTGCCTGAATGCAGTGAGAACACAGGCGGAAGCTGGGTAATGAAGGAACAACTGTGTGCAGCAACTGTTCCCCGAAATGCTTCACAAGCTCAGGCCAGCTGGAGACAGATGCATGGTCAGGACTGGTGAGACCCATACTCTCCTCTGGGAGCACCTTTAAAGGCCTCCCAAGACCCAGGCTTAGCAGGCTGAAGAGGAAATAGAGGAGAAACCACAGCAAATGAGGAGACACCCAGGAATGCTCCACGACAAGCAAGCCGGAGAATGGTCGGTTTCCGAAAGAGGGGGATTGAACAGCTTCAGACTGAGATACTGCTGCCCCTGCCTCCATTGTCACCCTTGGTCCCTAGGCCAACCAGCAACAGCAGTGGTGGGGAAACCCTGCTGGAGCCTGCAGGAATTCCCTTTGGGAAGGAGTGGGGAGAGGTGGGATGGGAGGCTCGGTTGAGAAGTGCTATAGGCACAGAAGGGCCAATGGCTTCATCCTGGGAGACCCCTGTGTTAGGCACACCTGCCTTGGGCCAAGATATTCATCCTGCCTCAGGAAAGTAAGACCTCTGCTGCTGCTGCCAGTGCTTCTCCCCTGCTGTCCAGCAGCCTCACACTGCCCACTCCCAGAGACCCCAACAGCCCTACCAACACTTCTCCCCTGCTGTCCAGCAGCCTCACACTGCCCACACCCAGAGAGAGACCCCACGTACCCTGGCTGTGCAGGCCTCATTGCTCCTGAGCCATGGGCCCTATAGGCCAGTAAGTCAGATTGCTGGTGTTCACAACCTCCTCTATTGCCACGTGTACTTTGCTTTCTCCCACATGTCACTGCTGTCCAGAAACTGTCAGGCATGTTGCCAGGACAGCTGGGTTCCCAGCATCACATCGCTGTCGGCTGTGGCTGTGACATTTTCTCAACTCTCCATACTGACGGTTGCTCCATTCTTGTGTGGCTCCCGGGGATCAGCATGTCAGCCCCACACTGAACCTATCCTCATGCGCTCTGCCTCCTTCTCTACCCCATCCCTAGCAGGTGTCAGCTTCATGCTGCGTGGCATCACAGTGTGGCTTTGCCACTTGCAGCTATGGGTTACATTCTCACTGCCAGGGCTGTTTCGTAACTTCTCACGGGTTTGCATCTTACGCACATCCAGTCACCCGAGAGCTCTTGAAGTACAGACAGCATATGCATTTTATTTCTTGTTCTTCTTTTCACTCTGATGTGGGTGGCACCCTGAGAGAGTAAATAAAACCTTGCGCTAGCTTTCTTGAGAGGCAGGTAGGAAGGCAGCAAGAAGTGTCAGCTGGGGCTACGCAGCCCTGTGGCCTGATGGTGGGTGGAGCCAGTCCTCCTTGACAGGCTCCTGGAGCCCAGCAAAGCTCAGGGAGAGCTTAGATGTGGCCCTGGTCCAGGTGTAGGACCCAATTGCAGCTGCGGGGGCAGAGCCAGTTGCCTTTACCAAAGATCTTGCCATCTAAGAGCAAGAGCTGTAAGAGGAGGTTGGGCAGAGAGCAGAAGACAGGCCAGGGTGGTATTACAGCAACCTAAAACTGACTTTTCCCCCATCCTGCAACCGGTGGTAGGTCAGCGAGACCTGCTAACAAGGCAGGGAGTGAGATCTGGCCCATGAACAACCACTTTGACCAGACTGTGAATGATGACTAAAAAGTGTGTGATGATGTCAGAGGTACAGAAGGTTCAGGGCACGTCCCTGGGCTGTCTGATGGTGCCCGGAGCATAGTGCAGGTAGGATTTCCAAGGCCTCCCAAAATGGAGTCCATTTGCTGCTGCTCAGATCAGCAGTGACACCGTAACTTGGGAAGAAGTATGCATTCAGTCAGCTCTGGTTCCTGGTGTACAACCCCCGAAACCTGGGGTTCCTTACAGTGTTCTGCTGGGTAACCTCAGATTGGAGCTCAGTTGCCCAGGGATCCAGCCATGGGATTGGAGGCTTGGAACATTAGCCCCATTCCCAACCTCCCTGGTGGGAGGGGACTGAGGACTGAGTTGACCACCCGTGCCTACCGATTTAACCAGTTGTGTGTGCCTGGGAACAGGGCAGAGGAGCTTCAGGTAATTGAACGGGTGGAAGGGCCTTGGCAGGGGCGCACAGAGATGGTGTGGAAACCCCTGACTGTGCTGCTTGCAGCTCTTCTGGCTGGCTGGCTGACTGGCTGTTTTTCTGCCCTTTGTAGTGTCTTCTACAACCTACCTATCTTCCACAAACCCTACCAAGGGAAGGGTTTCCCTCAGTTCTTGAGCTATCACTGCACATGAACTGAAGTAAGGAAGGGGCTGTGGCAACACTAACTGTAGTCCATTGGTCATGGCACAGGTGACAACCTGGGGCTTGCAGCTAGCATCTATCTGGAATGGCAGCATGTTGTGGGGCATAGCCAGGATTCGAACCCAGATCATCTGAAAGGGGATGTGGCCTCTTAGGTGACCTACATACTATGCCAAATACTTGCCCTGGTTCTCGCATTTTGAAATGATAGGCTAAGTGCTTGCATGATACTCTGAATCGCTGCCTCTTGATCTTTGAAACCAAGCTGTTTACACTTAGTCCTTTACAAGGTTTGTGTGCCAGCCCTGTTCTAGAGGATTCTGTGACCAGGAGCACTGAGAGTAGCTCTTCATCAGGAAATCTGAATCCACTCTGAGTTTTAGTCATCTGTTTTATTTGTGTGAGCCACCGATCTCTGTTGGCTGATAATGATAATACCTCTAAACAGCACAACATGAACTGAACTTCACATGTTCCATAAGACATTTCTGTGAAACTCCCATTTATTTTAGAAGCCGGTTTCAGATGAAGTCCACTCTGAAGGACTCCTGCAGGAAAGAGGCCAACCAGACAGAGGGTGTTTGGTGTCTGTTTCCCACTGTGTAAGGCTGTGCAGTGTTTTTGGTAGTTAATGAGCAGTGCATTCCACCTGCAGGGAAGGTGTGTTGATGCCACAATTCACACTAGCTGCCGAGTGTTTTCAGTGTGTGCTTGACGTGGAGCCAGTGGTACTCTCACCCTCCCTTAGTAAGGCTCTGTGGCTGTGAAAACAGCTTCTTTCTTTGTCCACCCCCAGCAACAGTTGTCGCGGGCCCCATCACACAGCACAACAGTGAGTCATCTCAGCCTTCCATGCTATGAGAGAATCCTTCGTCAGGGATTTTTAATGTGATGAAATACTCCTCACTTATTCAACATGTCCCCAGATCTTCTGTGTAATTTGTAAGACCTCTCTTGAGGTAGAACTCACTTGCCCTATAATCCACCCACTTTGGAGCGGATAAGTCAGTCGTTTTTCTGTACCAGTTTTGCCAGTTCATTTTGGGACGTTTGCATCACCCTAGAAAGAAGCTCTATCCCCATTACCAGTCCCCCTGACACCCAGTCCTCTCACAGGCCAGACCAAGGCAGCCACTGTCTTGCCCTCTCTCTCTGCCTGTCCTGGATATTTCTGTAAAGGGGAACCAGCTCTAAGCAGGCTTCCAGACCGACCTCTCCCACATGGCACCCCTTCCAAAGTATGCCTGTAGCAGGCATGCTTATTCCCTCAATGTATTATAGGTGCCAGGATCTGCCCAGTTAACTCTATTCCATGCCATACCACTGCACAGTTTCTCATTGCCTACCAGCTCAGCTGGCTTTCTGAGTAAGTAGCCATCACACTCTGTCCTCACTAGTGCCCCATTGGCATGACCCTCTGCTTCACAGTGCCTGGTATGTAAGGCAGTGCCCTCCTGGGCCTCCCCTACACCCCTGAAGGGGAGTGAAAGGGGAACCCTCCGCTTGAGTGCCAGGCCTCGTTTAACCAGGGCCACCAGAGAGACAGCCACCAGGTATGTGGTACACTTCTCAGCACTTTTCCTTTTCAGCTGTGCTCTTTCACTTTTTGATAGTTTGGTTTGAAAACCATCCTTGTCAGGTGGCTGTACTTTGTTGTCACCCGAGCAATCTAATCAGTGTGTACCAGTTCCTTTTACGACTTTCTTCTTTCATGAGCTGTGAACACAGGGGACCAAATGTGGAATAAGTTATTACTGCAGAGTTGATAAAAATCTGCAAATGAAATGAAAATTAGGTGCAAAGCTCTGTTTCCAAGTGAGGCTGGGGCGGAGCCGGAGCCTGAGTCTGCTCCTTGCAGGGGCTGCTGTTCTGTTCTGCTGCTCTTATCGTTGCTCATCCTGACCCCTCTGACCAAGTTCAGAACGAGAAGATAGGATCAGTCTACATTCTGATCCTTTCCCAGGCCTGACTCATTAGGTGACCTCGAGAAAATCATTTCTGTTTTCCATTCTGCCTTGGTGCCTTCATGAGAAAAAAGGGCATGGCTCAGTCTCACAGAATGTAAGGAAACAAACAAGTGAGGGTGATAGGCTTGGAATTTTGGAAACTTGAACATCATAAACAATGCTTGTCCCGAGTTTTCCTTTTGCTGTGCACTGATCACTTTTAAACCATACCTGAGTTTATTGTAGGGCAACAGAATATAAAATATGCCTCATAGTCATTTTTACAAATTTCTTTCTCCCCTGATAAGAAGCCTGCCCCCAACACCTTCAAAAGCAGGAAGTATTCATGAAGCAGAACAGGCCACTACAATGCCCATATGCCTTCCTGGAAAACGCCTTCTGATCACTTCAAGCAACCTTGGATTCATGGAAGTCCCCCTGTCCCCCTGCGTCCCTGGGGCTTAGAGCCTCAGCAGTATCAGAGGTAGTTTGTGAAGAAAGCAGATGGAGGCCATGAATTGCCAGAGCTGTGAGTCAAAGCTCCTTGCTGAGATGAGCGCAGATTAGCCGCCCAAGACTTGTTAGGGTCCTGCTGTTGAGGCTATTGAGAGTCCTACAAGTTGCCCCTGTTCCTGGGGCGTGCAGTCACTCCAAAGCTGAGAACACATGCTTGGCAGTGGAGAGGCCCCTGCGCTCCATGTCCCTTCTCCAGCTGCACTTCCCCAGGCACACCCTGTCCATTACTGGACTCTGAGAAGGAGTGGTTGCTCAAGGCACCCATATCGTGTCGGAGATCCATGACCAACCCTGGTGAGCAGGACAGGAGAGTGTGACCTTGAATGGCCGAGGATACTGTCTGCCCAGGCCCCTGTGACAGCAGTTCGGGCAGTCAGTGGCAATCATATGGCAGGTGAGAGCTGCATGCCCTCTGGGATGTGTGTCTGTGGAATGCTGAGGAAGAGGCACTTCTTGGTGGCTTAAGAATTGTCCAGTCCCAGCTTCCCTTTTGACACATAAAGACCCCGCACTCTGTTCTGTGCCCTGTCCCGTCGAGGGGAGAAGGGAGTAGGTTTGGCCTGTTGAGAAAGAAGCCAGGCACAGACAGGCATCAGTACTGTGCCCTGTACAGATACAGGTGGGAGAAGGACAAGGGGCTCCGTGGGAAGCAGTATAATCTGCAGGGCAGTGTGACAGGGGAAAGTGAGAAACAGTTTAGTATGGACCAGGTCTGGGCTGACCTTCCAAACAGGTCGTTGAGGCTTTGATATCGGGAGAGGACCTTGACTTGCACTGGTGTACAGATCAGGTGGGAAAATGAGTGTGGCAGTCTTATCCCTCAGGGAGCCATGTCATAGGCTTAGAGAGGGACAACAGGGACTTGCAGCAGTGGTGGCAGACCCTCTTCAGAGGGAAGATCAGCAGTCCCGGAGAGCCAGCAGGTTGGCCATCCCAGGGAAGAGCTACGTCCCAAGCTTCCGTGCACGACTGGGTATCAGTGCTGGCTGAAGGGCAAGGATGGACACTGAAGGGGTTGCTGAAGAGGGGCAGGAGGCTGACAGGACTCTAGGGAGGAAATCTAAAAAGAGGGGAAATCATGAGTAATCCCCGATCTCACTCTGAATAACGAGTTTCACCTCCTCCATCAAAACATTTACTGGTAGCAAGTACAGAACTGATTGCACCTTTGACATCCATTTAACCATTTTTGAGTAGAGTTCATGTTAAGAAGTAAGACGATGACCAAGTATTTGGCAGACAGGAATGAAGGGGGAAGCAGAGGAGATTCCTTCTGAAATGGGTGGTCCATCTCCCGTGACACACAACCATGGCCACATCTCCAGGAGTCCTCAGCAAAGTCCTGTTCTGTATTGCATGCCAGGTATGGTGGTAGAAGCCCCAGAACAGGGAGTAGAAGTTGTCTCCTGGTGCCTGGGCACCTTGCTGTATCTCTGCCCTGCACCACCACCACCTCTGCACTGAGGAGGTCAAATATTCCCATTAGTGTTCTCTCCCAAATCCAAACCAAACCAAAAGGATAGGATGTCCCAATTGTCCTAATTGTCCCTAGAGGGAAGAGTCACCACCAGAGGGGAGTGATCTGTTAGTCAGGCCTGCCCACAGTGCGGACACATCACTACAGCTACAGCCCCGCCCACAGCCACTTGCGGAGAGGTGGGGGGTGGAAGAGGGTGAGCCTAAAGCAGGGAGCTGCAACCGTGCCACAATGGTGAAGCCGGGCTGAGTCCTGTTGCCTTGTTCCCAGAGTCCCCACTGTGCCAGGTGCCATGCTTTGTTGAAACTAAACAACCTACAAGTAAAATACTCTCCATGTCCTAACAGACAGTAATGAGAACAGACAACTCCTGATATGTGTGCCTTTGCTCACACACTCAGTCCAGTCCCAGGTGCTGTGTGCTGTCCTGGTGCCTGTGTGTCCACCTAAAATACCCTCCAGGACCTTGGCCCTGCCAATGCAGGGATGAAATGGACGAAGTCTGTGGCCTGCAGCGCTCAGGCAACCAGAGGCAGAAGGAAAGACAGGGCAAGTATAGGCGGAAGCCTCCGTCTCCCAAGCCAGAAGGCAAAAAGCTGAGCCGAAGGAAGTGTCCTGCTGTCCTGGCTGGTTTGCTGAAAAGAGTCTTTGCCCTTCAGGCTGCTCAACAGGACAAACCACGAAGAAAAAGGGAAAACAAGGGCTGCCAAGGGAGCCTGGGTTTTGCTCACTTAATCATCCAGTACGCAGGTTGCTGTTTTCCACAGGACCTGCTGAGAGTGCAGTTGGCCGAGGGACAGAAGGCTGAGGACCAGCTCCACGGCACTTGGCTGGCAGTCTCCTGAGCTGTTCTAAGGCCCAGCATTTTAGGCCATTACTGAGCCACAGAACAGGCCCAGCAGTCCTCAGTCCTCACCCAAGTGTGAAGAGTGTGCTAGTTCGTGTATGTAGTGTTGGTAGCAGGCTTTACTCGGTTTTTCTTTCTGGTTATTTTTTCCGGTTTTGTGAGGAAGTTTTTGCTGATGCTGGTGTTGTCTTTGCTGCCCACTGGTAGCACTCACTGTTAGAACTCAGTATCAACAGCTGTCCCTCCCACCTTAGTGACACTTTTCTCCTTAGGGCCTCCCATTTGGTTTCTAGTGCGCTTGTTCTGTTGACTCAGCATGGCCAAGTCACTTTTCTGACCCAGCCACCTTTGCCTGGTGTCAGGACAGCACAAAACGGAAGGTCAAATTCACTCTTCAACCACACCTTGTATGAAGTGCTGGAAGCAGGACAGAGATTTACGCATAGGCTTCTGTGAGCATGTATTTTGCACTTCACTGTCCCGCTCACTCTTGTTTGTATCCACTGGATCTTGGTTTAGCAGGAGATGGCACCCTGTCTTTGAAGAATGCACCAGCCAGGTGCTTGGTTAACCTCCTGAACTAACCACTCACTTCTCCACGCTGCAGTGAACACCAGGGCTTTGCTAAGATAACCCCAATAGAAACTCCCTCAGCAATCTGCTCTACTGTGTATTTGTCCCCTGACTGCCTGGGTACTGTGTGCCTGTCACTGCATGAGTCTGGACCTACACATAGGGCAAGATGGAAGTGTTGGCCCTAAGGCCAGCCACATGCAAGGCACAGGGGTCCCTGAGAAGCTTCGCTAAGCCATGAGAGTACCGGAGATGAGCAGCTAACCATAGAGGCAGGCTCCCGGAGAGAATTGTGAAGGCAGACATGGAGATCCACATAGACACGGAGACCCACACAGACATGAAATGACAAACAAGAGGCCAGAAAGCCAAAGTCAGATGTTTCCATTGTATCCTAAGAGCACTGGGGTTATGTGGTAGCATCTAAGAAGGGCTGCTGATGGGGTGTGAAGAGGTGCTTGCTGGGCACCGCTTGTTTGAAAGGCATAGTTATAGAGAGGGAGAGATCTTCCAACTGCTGGTTCACTGCACAAATGGCCACAGCGGCCTGGGCTGAGCCTGGCTGAGCCAAAGCCAAAAACCTGGATCTCCGTTCAGGTCTCCCCCGTGGATACCAGGCCCGAGCACTTGGGCGTCTTCTGCTGCTTTCCCAGACATTTTAGCAGGGAGGCATCTGGATCAGAGGTGGACTTAAACTGGTGCTCATTAGGGGTGCCTGTGTGACAGGCAGCAGCTCAACCCAATGCACCACAATGCCAGTCCTTCTCCCCCACCCCCCTTTTTATTTTTTTCTGTTTATCTCCTGGGTTTCCTTTATATACTTCAAAAAACCAGAAGCAGACACTACAATCCAGCTATCTTCTGTTACGTTATGCATCAAAGAGATATGCAAGAACAGAAAGCAGTGCTACTGTTATTCTTTTCTGTTTGGAGAAATGTGTGGGATTTTTTTAACATAAATATATTAGAAGGTACTAGGTTTGTGATTCTTAATGTGATGATAAATTATTTTATGTATTTTTAAGAGACAGTGGAAAGCTCTTGAAAGTTGTTTAAATGGAGAAGAAACATGATGGGTCTGGTCCTGCAACTCTGCCCTGGATTGTGTATACAGCAAGGCATGAGAGGGCCAGTGGACAGCAGCTAGCAGGGCATGGGAGGGCCAGTGGGCAGCAGCCAGCAGAGCATGGGAGGGCCAGTGGGCAGCAGCCAGCAGAGCATGGGAGGGCCGGTGGACAGCAGCCAGCAGGGCATGGGAGGGCCGGTGGGCAGCAGCCAACAGGGCATGGGAGGGCCGGTGGACAGCAGCCAGCAGGGCATGGGAGGGCCGGTGGACAGCAGCCAGCAGGGCATGGGAGGGCCGGTGGACAGCAGCCAGCAGAACATGGGAGGGCTGGTGGACAGCAGCCAGCAAGGCATGGGAGGGCCAGTGGACAGCAGCCAGCAGGCATGGGAGGACCAATGGACAGGAGCGGTGGGTTCAAAAGATAGGGAGAAGTTGTCATTAACAAACTTGTGGCCTGGCTCCTGTGGTGGGTAGGTATGGTGTCCCTCTCAGACTTGAGGACACAGGACAGACCCAGGACCAGAGATGAGTTCCCGGGGAGCTGTCTGTTTGAGATGTGTCTGGGACATTTTACTTGAGATGTTCAGTTCTAGGCTCTCAGACCCATAACTGGTGTGGACACAGACGAGGGGTTGGAGCCTTCACTGCGGACGTAGCAACTAGAGCCCACCAACTGGTGGGCATCTGGACGCAGAACACTGGAGGAGAAGAGAACACTCTTCACACAGGACCTGAAAGGATGCAAGGGTTTGAAGGACACAGGTAGAGAAAGGAGACCCTAAGGGTACTGGGAAGGCATGGCCAGGCCCAGACAGACAGAAAGAATTAAGGAGTGTTACTTGGTATAGTGCTGCCAGAGCCCAAACCAAAGAGGGCTAAGGACAACCCACAGGACCCCACAGAGGTATACTTGGTAGCCTGGAAGAGAAACAGAAATGATCTCACAGGCAGAGTGCCAGAACGAGCACCCCCAGGAGGCAGGCTCATTTGTATCATCCTCGCTGAAAGAATTGCAAACTGCACTGGTCAACACCCAGGACTCGGATGATTGCACTTTCTGGCGCAGCTACACAACAGCCCGTCTTCTCTGCCCCTGAATGCACATCATCCCGGGGTACCGTGCCTGTGGTCAGCCAGCCCACTCCCTCCATGTGTGGGCTGGACAGGGCCTGCCAACCTCCACTACCTGCCTGGTTCTGGACAGACTGCACTGCCAGAGTCCATAGGGAAGGGCTCTTTGTGCCAGGTATAAGAGCTGTGGCTGTCATGCAGATCTGCCATCTCTGGATGAGCCTTGAGGTCACAGAGGGAGGCCTTATTCTGCAGCAGCGTAAATCCATCCCTAGGTTGCATGTCTCCCCCAAGCAGCTCAGCCATCACAATCTTGTCGCTCTTGGCTGCTCACCTCCCAGGTTCCCTGGGGTCATCCCTGCACAGTGTTCCGCAGGCAACCATGGACAGCAGTGCACAGGGGCCAGATCTGGCAGAGTAACGAAGGCTCTCCGAGCCCCCAGAGACTTAGACCTAAAGGATGCGTTTTCCCCAACAGATAGCCTTTTCTAAATAAACATGGGTGCTTTGGGAAGTTGGGACTTTCTAAGTGTCACAATCGTGTCACCTGCGCCTCCAGATGGCTGTTTTACAGAGTACCTGCTTGGCTGCTGAGGCAGCATGTGCTGTGTGGAGTACAGAGCCAGGGTGACCGCCCGGGGGGGTGCATGCAGACCTCCCATCTGCCACAGCCCTCCAAGTACCAGCTAGTTTAGCTAGGAAGATGAGAAGTCACTCTAGGGCCAGGCGCGATAGCATAGTGGTTAAAGTCCTTGCCTTGCACGCCAGGATTCCATATGGGCACCGGTTATAGTCCCGGCGGGCCCACATCCCATCCAGCTCTCTGCTTGTGGCCTGCCTGGGAAAGCAGTTGAGGATGACCCAAAGCTTTGGGACCCTGCCACCTGCGTGGGAGACCCGGAAGAGCTCCTGGCTCCTGGCTTTGGATTGGTTCAGCTCCAGCTGTTGTGGTCACTTGGGGAGTGAACCATCGGATAGAAGATCTTCCTCTGTCTTTATCCACCTTTCAATAAAAATAAATAAATCTTTTAAAAAAAGAAGTAACTCTAAATGTCAGCTCAGATATTAGCAATGACTATGACAGGAGTTGATCTGCAAGTATTCAAGCTCTGTTTTGTTTTACCTGTATGTCTTTGCTCATTTGGTTTTTACAGTAATCCCCCCCTCCACCGAGCACAGTTGTTATTCCCATTTTACAGATGCAAAAACTTGGGTTCAGTGGTTCAGTGAGGTTATTAAAAAATTCCTTAGGGTCCTCCAGCAAGGAGCAAAGCTGGGAGTTAAAACTGTGCACCCTATCTCTCACTGCTCTTTGTCATTCAGCAACCTACACCTTTATTTTTCATAAAATATATTATTTATTTATTTGAAAGGCAGAGTTAGAGCGATCTCCATCTGCAGGTTCACTCTGCTAATGGCCATAACGGCTAGAATTTGGCTGTTCCAAAGCCAGGAAGCCAGGAGCTTCTTCTGGACACCCTGTGTGAGTGCAGGGGACCCAGCACTTCATCCGTCTTCCACGGCTTTCCCAGCGCATTTTCAGGGAGCTGAATCAAAAGTGGAGCATCCAGCACTCAAACTCTGTGCCCATATGGGGATGCCAGTGCTACAGGCACAATGCCAGCTCCAGCATCCTCCACCTGACTGTCCTCCTACTTTCCATTGTTTTGCTACTTGAAGTTCATCTAAACCCACCTGGAAGTCAGCCTTTGGATGCCTTGACAAAAATGCCTTGTGTCCTTCCCCATTGCTGAGATTATTCTTGTCCTTTAAAATGCAGCTCAAGCCCCGTTACTTTGAAATTTTGCCTCCGTGCTTTGACCATAGTTTCTTAGTGCCCAATCTGATGTTTTCTAGTTCTTCCAGTTTATACCTCACAGCTTCCCCCTTATTTTTTATGTACCGCCCTGCCTTGTTTTAACATAACACGTCTGCAAGTGTCCCTTTCCCGTGAGGAAGTGGTGAACTCCCATGAGCAATGGTGGGGTCACATGCCTTGCTCTGCCTTCCCCGGGGAGCTGCAGGTGCCCAGGAAAAACTTCCAATGCCTGCTGACAAGCATGAATTTCCATTTCCTGTAACTTCTGTGCCATAAACTGTTAGAAATTTCCTCTACTCCTCCCATGCAGGCTTTATCCTTGGTTTATTTTCCCAAGGATCTTGATTTCATTTGAAAACCTCCTTGCCTGCTAATGGCAGATACTTCATAAAACATCTGTCCAATGTGCAAGCTGCTTCCTCTTCCTTTGTAAAATATGTGGTTATTGCTTTTGAAGAAGCCAAGCTGGAGGAAACATTTCCTGTTTGTAGAGGCTCATATTTAGCCCATGTAGAGAGCAGCTTCGTGTCAAAACATCCTAGAACCCGGAACCTCTGTGCAGTTTCTGCTTTTTAAGCACTTTTGTACTATCAGGCCACTGAAGTTTGGTTTTGTTTTGTCTCATCTTAACTCTCATTTAAGAAATGAAATGTTACAGGTGCTACTAAAGGCCTCTGGCCCTTCCCACAGTCCTGTAGCTGGTGTGTTATATATGTAATGCCACAGCCTGGTTTTGTGTCTTTAATATACATAACAGTACTTCCAGAAGTTCACAGGAAAATGAAATTGAGAAGTTTATTTTAGTGTAAAGAAACCGTGGACATGCATGCCTAGTCCACAGCGTGTTTTCCTTGCATCTTCTTAAGGCCTGACTTCTGTCTGCTTTCCCAGCTTTGACCCTGCTAACTTGTTGGCCCAGGGTATGTGTTGCTTAGGGGCAAGCCTACGTATTCTAGCTTGTCTTGCAGCATACCCTGGCTGCTGCCCAGAAGATGCCAAATGCACACCACCTTCTTATCCTCATGCCCTTTTTCCACCAAGAAACGAAAATGTCTCCAGGCATTACCAAATGCCCTCTGGCCAGGGGTGGAACAGGGTGATGCAGGGTAGAAGGCAAAATACCACCATTTTACAGCCATATGAAAAAAAATTTAAAGCATAGCCTATTGTGGTGCATACATTTCAGATTCATTGAGTTGGTAATATAGATACACATTTGAGCTTTCCCTGTTCATTCAAGCTGTTCATTTACAGCACTGTTGAATTTTTTTTTCTAGCTGCTCCTATGTGTAATGGTCGCTTATGCAGCAGATGACTTGGGAACAGTTGAATTTTCTCTGTTTTCTTGCTGTGGTGATCAGTGCTTCACAAAATACTCTCAGCTGTGGCCTCTGGGGCCCTGACAGCTGCTGGGGCGGGGACTGGGACCGTCTTACAGCGCCTGGACACACAGCTCTCCACCAGCCTGGGGCCGGCTAGTCACCTCCTCAGGAGCTTGGAGCTCTCTCAGTTCCTTCTCCTCATCCCCGTGCTCAGAGCTGTCACTTGGATCCTGCCATTTCATGCTGTCTTCCCTCCATTCCCTGGCAAGTGAGGCTGAAGCCCACGTGGTTGTCAGCCCAGGGCTGCCTCTGCCGTCAGCTCTCCTCTCAGATACTCAGCTTTACTCATCAGTCCTTTATTTTTTCCCTTTGGCTTATTAAGCCACTGTTTGTGTTCTGAATACTATTCTTTGTCGTTGGTATATTGTATGCCTAGTCTCGTAATCTGGAGTTTGTCTTTAAAAAAAATCAATAATTGAGTTTTATCTTACTGGTAATATTGTGGTTTTTTAGCCATCTTTTAATAGTACTTTATGCTCTGTGTTTTTTAGAAACCCTTTTCCATCCTCATTTCTCACAAAATTGTAACTAGGCTTGAACATTTGGGGGACAGTTAAGACTGCACTCAGTTCACCCGCATCTCATATCAGAATCCCAGCTCCCCTCTCAGTCCCTGCTCATTTGCATCCTGGGAGACAGCAAGTTACAGCAGTGGCTCAAGGACTTAGGTCTCTGCTGTCCACATGGGAAACCCACCGTAAGCCCCAGGCTCCTGGCTTTAACCCAGGCTGCTGTTGTAAGCATTTGGGGATGAACCAGCAGATGTAACGGCTCTTTATTTTTCCTTCTCTTTGTGTGTGTGTGTGTGTCCCTTTCTGACTTTCAAATAAATTTTAAATAATGAAAATGTGAACAGTTTCGCTTTCCATTTGAATGTTTCATAAATGGAGTTTGTTTGTGTCTGTGGAGAGGGGCTTGCTTTATCTTTCTCCATGTCTGCCACACTGGTCCAGTCCTGCTTGTTGCAGGACCTGCCTGCCCTCTGCCTTCTGATTAGCAATGTGTCCTCTGTCCGTGTTTGCTTCTGACTTCTACACTCACTTGTGTTTCTTTGCATGCTTGCCCGTCTGGTGCTGAGAGTGCCCAACTGTAGTGACCCCCTGAGGAGTAAGTCCTGTGGCCTGGTAAAGAACCCACCTTTATTCCATGTTTTCCAAGTGCCCAACCTGCTTTGGAGCCTAAATCCAGTCCCACCAAAACACACACATACCAACATTTTTGAATTTTCACTATCCGGAAGTTGGGAATAGGCTTAATGCCATATGACGGCAAGTAACAATAAAGGACACAAACTTGAACACATCTGAAGTGTTAGACAACCCCAGACTGATGGGACAACATCCTGATGCTTCTTTTGTCTTGCTGTGACTTCCTCCAGAGTACCAGCCATTCCCTCAGCCGGGAAGGGTGTGCCCTTGCCCCTGGGGGGGCTTTCCTGGCTCTTGCTTACCCCTTCTGCTCAGATTCCGTTACACAGCCTGGGCCAGGTGACAGGAAGCTAAGACGGCAGCCATGTGTCCCAAAGGAGGAAATAAACCTATTTTTAAAGGAAAGAGAATACAACAGTGGGGAGCCACCCAGATGTCTCTGGTACAGGTTGACATTGACAGGGCCAGTGGGCGTCATGGGAATGCGCCTTCCCCGGGCGCCGCTCATGTAACACTCAGCAGTGTTGTTCGTTTGAGTGTGTCATTTCCTCCATAGAGATCCTGCCGATCTCTGGTTAGGTTGAATTGCTGAACCCTGTAAACCTTCCTGTTTGTAAATAGTACTATTTTCTAAAGCATTAGTTCTCATGCCTTATAGACACGCAGGTTTTCTAGGTGGACAGTCATAATGAATAATGAGTTTTGCTTCCCCCTTTCCGCCTATAAGTAAGATGTTGATTCTGGTTTGGGTTTTGTTCTCATTCTGCATGACTTCTTGTTACTTCATGGCTGACATTAAAGTTTGTCAAGTCGTATTCCTAGTTCTGTCAGGAGTAAAGCCAAATGTACATCTCAGCTGGTATTGCTCAGAATACTCTGGTCTTTGTCTGTGGTCAGTGTATGCTTGTTTTTGTTATCTCAGAGTAGACTTGTTGAGTCATACATATTTGTTGGGTTTTAGTAGATATTCCTGAGCAGTTTTAAAAATTGACCATCAATTTCTGCTTATTGATGAGCAAGTTTTATAGTAACTTTATATTTTTCCAGGAAATTATTCCATGAAAACTATAGTTAGAAACACTTTTATGATTTTTAAGTCTGCCATTTATTCATTGTGTGTTATCCTTAACATTAATTATTCATGCTTCTGTGCCATCAACATTGTCACATTTATTCAATTGACTTTTTTTAAGATATATTGATTTTATTTGGAAGGCTTATTTAGAAACAGGGAGAGGCCACAACAAACAGAGCTCAGCCCATCCCAATCCAGGAACCAAGATGGTCTGCTGGGTCTCCCATGTGGGTGTAGGGTCCCAAGACCTTGGGCCATTCTAGACTGCTTTCCCAGGCCCTAAGAAGAAAGCTGGATGGATGGAAACAGCTGGGACATGAACTGGCGCCCACATGGGATCCTGGCGTTTGCAGGTAGAGCATTAACATGCAATGCCGCTGCGCCAGCCCCTATCTATGGCTTAAGTTAATTGTACTTAACAATGGTTTTTAGCGTTCATTTCTCCGTGTTAAAGTTCAATATTCAGAACTTATATTGCTAATTAGTTGTGGCCCACAAACTTTCTTAGGAAATGGTCTAATATTCACTCTTAGTATCTCCTAATTTTATTCCTTTTTTTAAAAAAATCATAAGTATTTGTTTATCTGTATTCTTTGTACTGTTTCATTTTAAGGCTTATTTTATTTATTTGAAAGGCAGACTGACAGGAACAGAGGGAGAGACAAAAAGTTCTTCCATCTGCTAGTTCATTTCCAGAAAGGTTGCAACAGCCTGATGGGGCCAAGCCAGAGGCAGGAACCAGAAGTTCCATCCTTGTCTCCCACATGGGTGGCGGTGGTCCAAATACTTGAGCCATCCTCTGCTGTTCTCCCAGGCTCATCAACAGTGAGCTGGATCAGAAGTGGAGCAGCCAGGATGGGACCAGTGCTTGATACTGGATGCCAGTGCCACAGGCAACAACTTAGCTACTGTGCTGTAAGACTATGCCTGTATTCTTTTTTTTTACTGTTTATTAATATTTTATGATACTATTCCATAGGCCCTGAGATTTCCCTTATCCCCTGCCCATTTCCCTCCCCCCTCACTGAGTTCCCCTATATCATTACTAAAGTTTAGTTCTTCATACACAGTCATATGTCCATCCTTGTGGGCATGGACAATGGCACACAGTCCAACATCCTATTGTTAAGATATATTGAACAGTTTCATTGAGAGTCCATCTTTGTCTGGAAGTAGAGATGCGTACTGCATTGTATCCTCACATCTGGATATGATAGTCTCCATTATACAGTTACTGTACATCCCCTTAAATGAAAAGCCACAACGTAAAATCAACAACAGGAACAAAAACAGAAATTAAAAGCACCATGAAGTTAAATAACATGCTGCTAGATATGATAATCTTCATTACACAGTTACTGTACATCCCCTTAAATGAAAAACCACAATAAAAAATCAGCAAGAGGAAGAAAAAAAAAATTAACAACGCCATGAAGTTAAATAACATGCTACTGAATGACCAATGTGTCGCTGAAGAAATGAAAAAAAAAAATCAAGAACCTTCTTGAAGAAAACGATGCTACTGTATGATCTATGAGTCATTGAAGAATTTAATCAAAAGAAAGTGTTTTGAAGAGATAAAACTAACAAAAAAATCAAAATCCAAGAGATATAGTTTCCGCTGATCTTTGTTAGTGAAATGTGTCTCCTGTAGGCAACAAATAGATGGGTTTTGTTTTTTTCATCCAGTCTACTAATCTATAGTGTTTGATTGATGAGTTTAAGGCATTTACATTCAGGGTTAATATATGGGTGGTAATTTGGTCCTGTCATTTTAGCAATGGGTTGTTCATTGATTTAGTCTTCTGTTGTTATTTTACTGGGATGTTCTTCACATTTGCCTTTGGTTTTGGTGGGTACTATTCCTCTTCTCTGTCAAGAGAACATCTTGCAGTATCCTTTGTAGGGCAGGTTTGGAAGACACATATCCTTTTAACTTTTCTTTGCTGTCGAAGAATTTTATTTCATTTTCAAAGACAAAGGAGAGTTTTGCTGGGTACATTATCCTGAGCCAAGAATTTTTTGCTTTAAGAATCTGGAATATGTCACTGCATTCTCTTCTGGCCCGTGGAGTTTGCTGTGAGAGGTCTCCTGTGAGTTTAATTGGCATTCCTTTATATGTCAATTGATTTTTTCATGTGCACATTTAAGGATCTTTTCCTTATGTTCGATTGAAGAGAGCTTGATTATCATGTGTCGTGGTGAAGATCGGTTTTGGTCAAGCCTGTTGGGAGTTCTGTGCCCCTCCTGGATGTTGTTTCCCAATTCTTTCTTGAGTTTAGGGAAATCTTCCCTTATTATTTCATTCAATATGTTTTTAACCCTAGCTTCTCTTTCTGCACCTTCTGGGACTCCCATAACTCTTACATTTGGCGTTTTAATAGTGTCTTTCAATTCTCAAATACTTTTTTTAGCCTGATCCAGCTCTGCTTCCATCCTTTTGTTTGTTTCCCCCAGTGACAGGAAATATCTTCCAATTATGAGATTCTTTCTTCTGCCTCCTTAGTTCTATTTTAGGGACTCTGCACTGTACTTTTAATTTACTCCAATATATTCTTCATTTCTGATTTATCAGCTTTCATTTGGTTCATTTCATGTGTGACATATTCCTTAAATTCCTTGAATGCCTGCTTTATGAATTCTGTATCTCCCATTTTCTCAGTGTCTTCCTCAGTTAACAATGAGGTTGACAAAGGCTTTTGCTCCTTTGCAGCAAGTCTTCAGTAATATTCATTGTGCCTTTGTTTCTTCTTTTGCTCTTTGTCATTGTACTTCTGGTTATCAGATTCTTCTCCTTGGGGCGGGTTTCTAAGCTCTGTCACCCACAGGTCTACAGTTCAGTTTTACTTATTGCAGTTGGTACACAGCTCTTTGTTTTAAGTCACTTGTGCCACTTCCTCCAGTGAGTTCCAGGTCTGGGTTCTTATGTTAGATTTTCACCATGGACTCTGTAGCCCCAGCTCCTGGATCACCAGTCTCCACCTCCTGTGATACCTTGCCGAGGTTGCACTGTTGTCTTTGCAACCTTTCGCCCACTTCGGGTTGGAGCAGGTCCCAGGATTAGGGAGACACCAGGTGTCCTATAGAGCTAGGTTGTTGGTGGTACTGATCCTGCCAGAACCTGTTTGCCGTTAGGTCTGGGGACCATACGAACCTATTTTGACCCATACAATGCCATAGTCGGTATTATTTTCCTGTGGGACCAGTGCAGTGTACTGAGCTCAGTGAGAAATCACTGATTTCTCTCAGTGAGCATGCGCAACTCAGTGTTGTCCCTGCAATCTTAAATTCTTTGCCATACCATACGAAATGGCACCTGATGTGTCATCACTAGAGTTCTTGATCTACTGGCCATCAGGTCTGAGGGCTACTCAGACCTGTCTTGGGTGGAACCTGTAGGATGCCACATTGTTGCAGTTCACTGAGCCTGAAGTGAGTTCTCTTCCAGCTCAGTGCACACGCAGTACTGTCCATTCCCCTTGCTTCCTTAAACAAAATAGCTCTGGATACAGCGTTAGGGAGCAGACTGGGTTGTGAAATCCACCCTGTTCCCGTACTGCCCATCTGGGATCTGCTGCTCTGTCTCTGCTCTTCGTCAAATCAAACAGACCTGCAGGATGGGCAGTTCTTTGTCTGGATTCACCTCCTGAGCTCCTGATGAAAGCCCCTTCCCACCTGGTGGATGGTGGAGTTCTGACTTCCAGTGCAATGCAGATAACCACTTGCTGGATGCTACAGGGGTGTCTGTCACTGCGACACCAGCTGTTGTGTCTGCTGCTTTCCTGTGTCTGTCAGTCTCCAGGTACCCCTCTGCTGTTGTTCTGTCCTCTCCTGTTTCCTGGAATGTGCTCTCTCTGCTTCACACTGTGTCCGTACACAATTCTGCCATCTTCATTCTCCTATGCCTGTATTTTTTTAAAGATTTTTATATTTTTATTAGAAAATCAGATATAGACATTAAAGGAGAAATAGAGGAAGATCTTCCATCTGTTGATTCACTCTCCCAAGTAGCTGCAACAGCCGGAGCTGAGCCCATCCACAGGCAAGGCGGGGACTTCAGCCACTAGGCTGCTGCTTTGGGCTTACTATGCCTGTATTTTATCCGAGTCTTTTCTATTGACTCCCAAGTATGTGGAT
The DNA here is from genome assembly GCF_030435755.1 of Ochotona princeps. Lineage (NCBI taxonomy): Eukaryota > Metazoa > Chordata > Mammalia > Lagomorpha > Ochotonidae > Ochotona > Ochotona princeps. The sequence goes on along the minus strand of NC_080843.1, from coordinate 9,540,309 downwards.
TTTTGTTTTGTCTTAATTATCATTTTGAGATTGGTTTCTTATTTAATTGCATTGTAATGAGAAAATATTTTCTGTATAATATTTATATTTCGGCATTTGTGAACACTTCATATAGATCTAGGGCACAGTCACTTTATCAGTATTTGTCCTCTAGGTTAAATATGACTGTACATAGTTTCTCTTGGTATTTTATATCATCATATTTTGTTTGCTTGATCTATCAATTACCTAGTTAAATGTTGGAAATTAACTACTTGGCTGAGTACTCCTATTTCTAATTCTTCATTTTTGCTTTCTGCATACTACATATTGATATATGGTTGCTATAGTAATTTTATTCCTATTGTAGACACCTATTTTGTCTTACTTATTTGACACAAATATAGTAACATCAGTTTTTTTGATTAATATTTATCTGATATTTCTTAAGCTTGTTTATGTTTTTCCAACAAGTTCTTGAAATATGAAAATTAAAGTTAAGCTGATTATGGCAAAAAAAGATTTAAAATCCATGCATTTTTATTATTATATACATTTTTCACAAACTGCACACTTTTTGTACTTTTTAGGCTTGTCTGTTGAGAGTACCGGATCCTTGGAGTTCCCTGATGTTTTCTATCCAGTTTTTATAATGCCTATTCTTTCTTCTGTGAAAGCTATCTTAGTCTGAGACTTAGGATTTCCTGATTTGAGAATTGTTTGCTGTGGGTCTGGTGTGCATCCCTAGGGGTCCCATCCTGCTTACTGGCTCTTGCTGCTGCTGTGGGTTTATCATCTTGGTCAGCACCTCCCCCACAGCAACTTTGTCTGTAGGTCCCCCCACCCCCTGGTTCCAAGGGACTGCCTGCATCTTGCTGGCTCCGCCAACATAGCCATCTCCATTCCAGGCCCGTCTTCCGCTGGTGCCTTGCTGGGCTCCGAGCCCACTGTGTGGTGCAGGTTGAACCCTGGATTTGCCAGCAGTTCCAGATGGCAAGAAATGGCTTCATCATCAATTCCCTAGAGCCTCTCTCGACAGTGTGCTGCAGATCCCGACTTCCAAACCACTTGCCCGTTTGTGAGATTGCTCCAGACACACTAGCCTACCACTGGACCTAGTATGTTTCCGTCTATAGTCCGCCACCACTGCGCATGCTCAGATGATAAGAGGCGAGAAGGAGGAACACATGTTCAAGAGCTGCAGTGGGAGCCTCCTGCTTCCTGGCAGCCTGGTGTGAACTAGCTGCCACTCCCTGACTTCTTCCATTGGGATGGGGCCAGCAGGGACAAAGTGTGGGGCTCAGATGAGGAATGCTGGCAGTGTCTGCTGTTGCCTCCTGGAGCTCCTGCCCTGCTGCCTCCATCCTTTCTCTTCCACGCACCTGCGCAGGTTGCCGATTCAGGCCTGTTGCTGGCACAGTGTTGTGCTGAGATACAAATTGCTTGCCCAGAGCAGAGCAGTATGGCTGTGTCACGAGGAAGCCTCTCCAGGCTTTTGAATGTGTCTTCCCTTTCTGGGTTTTCTGATGTTGTATTGGTCTCTTTGTAGGGAGGGATGATCAATTGGAATCGTCTGTTCCCCCCGTTGCGTCAGCGGCGAAATGTAAATTATCCAGATGGCCGGCGTCCTGAACAGCAAGCATCCCCGCCTCTGGAGGTTTCGGAGGAACAGGTAACAATAGCTCCTATCACTTATCCTAAACCCACACCTCGTGCTTCAAGGGGTTTTTGCCAATAAGAAATCAGAGCTTGGTTTTGAAAGAAATCAAGCCTATAAATGCAAAGATTTTCACATCTGTCCAACTGCTGCCAGTGAGAGCAACTTTGGTCCTTTACTGATGACTGTGAATCTTAGGAAGTTCTTGTTGTGGTTTTAAGATTTGTGTTTGTTTGAAAGGCAGAGTTAACAGAGAGAGAAGTGGGGAGAGATAAAGAGAGAACAGTCTTCTATCCACTGGTTTACTCCCCAAATGGACACAACAGCCAGGGCTGGGCCAGGCCAAAGCCAAGATCCAGAAGCTTCTTCTGGGTCTTCCACTAAGTTACAGGAACTTAGGCCTCTTTGCACTGCTTTCCAAGGCCCATTAGCAAGAAGCACCTGGGCTAGAGCTACCACCTATATAGGATGCAGCGCTGTGGGAGGCAACTTAATCCACTACACCACAGTGCCGGCCCAGGGGTCTTAGGAGTTTGAGGACGGCAAGAGAAGGGGGGACAGCAAGGTACTGTGGTAGCTTATTGTCATACCTGCTACACTTGATGTAGGATTCGCCAAGCACCAGGGAAAGAACACCTCAGCTGAATATATAAAAAGAATTTAGATGGCCTTTATCCAGGAAACCATGGTCATAGGCTTCCCTTCCCCATGTAGCAGAAGGACTGATGTGAAGGAGAGGGCTACAGAGGAAGAAGAAGCCAGGAGGAGAGGTGCAAGGGGCTTTTAAACTCCCCCTGACCGGGTTGCTTTGGCCCTTCATTGGTGGAGGCAGTGATTGCACTGCCTCAGGCAACCGCCAGAATTCTGCCTTCTGTTCTGGGTTGCAGCCTGGGGCCGGGCTTGAAGCAAGCTCTGCCCTCCTCTGGTTACCGGGGCAACCATCACTTGATATACACAAAGGGTTGAAAGTCTTTGATGCCCGCCAAAGCAGGGGAGAAGGAAGTGGAAGGAGAGGGTGTGACCCTTCTCTGAGTTTACCTCTCGTGTGAATTTTACTTTTGTGTAGTTCTAAACCATGTTCACTGTATGTGTTCATAAAGCAAATTGTCAGAGACAGGGATCAGCATAAAACTGAGGAAACAAATGAGCCAGCTATATTTCAAATGAATAGCACAGTCACATGGGAAGCAGAACTCACCTTGGTGACTTTGAACATGGTATGCCTCATTCTAAAGATCTCTAAAGGGAGATGCTTTTTTAGTCCCTCTTGTTTTGGCAGCTGAGAGAAAAAGCTCCCCAAATGGCCACAGCAGGCAGGAACTCTCCCCTGGGGGCTGCAGCCTGGTTGCTAGAGCTGTCATCACTGTCCTCGGGTCTGCATTAGCAGAGAGCTGGAGCAGGAGCCTGAGCTAGTGAAAAAAATAACAAACCAAAAGCAGACACTCCAGTGGGTGACATGGGTGTCCTAGCCAGTCTCACCCAGAGGCCAGACTCTGCAAAACAAATCACACTCTCCTTTCTAGGTTTATTTTTTATCCTAGAGTGAGTATAGATAAATTTATATTTTATATGTGGTAAGTTTGATGTACGTTTGTCTTGTGTATTTTAAGTGAGGAAATTGGTTGCTCTCACTGTGGAAAAGGAGGATACCAATGTAAAACAAGGGTAGGCAGGGAAGCACTCCACGGGATTGAATTAGAAATAGCAGTACTATCATAGATTTGATGGATGCGTGTGCACATGATTGTCTATGGGAGAGCATGTATGTCTGAGTATGTGAGAGGATCTGTATGTGGGGTTGTGTCTGAAACTGAATGAGAATGTATTGCTGAGAGTCTGTATGAGTGTGTGTCTGTGCCTGTGTTTCTGAGTGTGTATGTGCATGTGAGTGTGTCTGAGGGTGTGCAAGTATATGTGTGCAAATGTATGTCTGAGCCATGACTCTGTGTGAGAGAATATGTGTATGTGCAGGCAGCTGAGCTTCTGTGGCAGTGTGTGAGTGTGAATGTTTCTGAGAAAATGTGTATGTCCGTGTGGCATGTGAATGTGCCTGAGGCTGAATATGTGTGACTGATAGTGAGTGTATGTGTGTGGGAGTGTGTGTGTGTGAGGATATGTGAATGTATATGTGACCTGAGAGTCTGTGCATATGTGTGTGAGCGTGTGTGTGTCTGTGCGACTGTATGAGCATCTGTGACAGTGAGTATGTGTGAGTGTATTTCTGAGGACATGCAAGTGTGTGCAACTATTTGAGAGCCTGTGACTGTGTATCTGCAGCTGAGTCTCTGAGTGATTGTGTGTGTGTGTAACTGAGAGCTTCCTATGCATGTGTGTGTGTGACTGGGAGTCTGTGGGAGTGAGTGTGCTTCTGAGAGTTTGTGTGCATGCCACTGTGTGTCTGAGAGTATGTATGTATGTGTGTGTTTGAGAGTCTGTGACTACAGACTTATGAGTATGTGGGCATGTGTGTGTAACGAAGAGTCTGTCTGTGTGTCCATGAAACTGTGTACCTGAGTCTGTGACTGTGCATGTGTCTGAGTATGACTTTGAGTCTGGGTTTGTTCATGTGTCTCTGAGAAAATGTGTATGTCCGTGTGGCTGTGTCTGAAAGTCTGTGACACTGTGTGTGCATGTGCCTCTCAGTCTGTGTACATTTGAGAGTATGTACATGTGCAACTGTGTTAGAGTGTACATGTAAATGAAAGTATATGAGTGTGTGTGTACAACTGTGAGAGTGTATGTGAATTTGTGAGTCTGTGACTGTGAGTCTAACTGTGCCTGTGTTTGTACAACTGAATCTGTCACTGTGTGGATATGAGTTTTTGTGTGCGACTGTTTAGTATGGTTGTGTGTATGTGTGCAACTCTGAAAGTCTGAGTATATGTGAGAGTGTGTCTTCTGTGAGTGCATGTCTATGTGAGAGCTTGTGACAGTGTGCCTGTGAATGTTACAAGTACATGTCACCTTGCTGTGAGGAAGGAGGAACCAAGCCACTCCAGAGTTACAGTGGATCCCAGGCCAAAGCAGGGACACAAGAACTCTGAAGCATCTGGTGCCAGGTGGTATGGAAGAAGAGCTCAGTAGCTGCTGGGATCTGTCCTGAGGCCATCAGAGCCTGCTGAGGGGATCCCACTAACCACATCTGGGATGTCATCTTTGAGCATCACAAGAAATAAGAGCAACAGTATGACAGAACCCCTTGGCAGGAGAAAACCCATGAGCCCTGAGTGCTAATAATAAATAAATATGTCCTAAACATGCACATGGGAGAAAGGAAATGCTTCAATGTCACCTCATTCAGAAGGAGTGCTGGCGCTGGAAAAACACTGTTTTGCAACCATCATAGTGAAGTTCAGCAGAGGGAAGAATCATCAATATATGAAGATTAGGCTGTTTTTGTACTTTCACACAATCTCCCACATGTGAGTTGTTGAAAGGAAAATAGAGGACTCAGCAGTCTCACTCAGCACAGACTTGGAAAGGAGCTCATCATTCTCTCTGTCTCCCAGCAAGTCTCCATCAATGGATTCCAGTGGTTTCCCAGCAGGAGAAGATGGTGACAACAACATTGGGACACAACCGGCAAGAGGCAAAATGAAACCACGCGATACATTTTCAAATGACGGCCTGCAGCTCCTTAACCGACATTTTGCAATAAATCCCTACCCTGACTTTACCACCAGGCAAGAATTGGCCCAACAACTGCAATGCAATATATATGTAATTGATAGCTGGTTTCAAAATAGAAGATCCAGGCTGCTGGCCCTGGAGGGACAGAGAATACAAATTGCAAAGTCTCTTCATCCAGACGCTGTGTATGATCTCTCAGGTGTAAACCCTTTGACCGCCCAGACACAGTATCCCAGCATCGCTGCCTCCTGCACCTCCACCTGTTCTTCTGAGGGCACCCCAGTGGCTCTGCTCAATGGACCCAACTCCTCTGCTCAACTGAAAAGAGAGGCCACTGATGACTCCAATGACCCTTATAACCCAGTGGCTCCGAGCACCCAGGAGAAAGTGAGACATGCTTTGGAAGGGAATGCAGAATGTACTGGAATTGGCTCCTTTCCCAGTGCCATACCAGGACAGATGCTTCTTCATCAGATTAAGCAGGAGTCTGAGCCAATTGAGATAGAGCCTGACCAGTGCTCCCTCATGGCCAATGTCCCTGATGCTCAGGAACAGCAGGAGGAGCAGCCAAGCCACCCCCTCCAGAGGGCCTCTGCCCAACAGCAGCAGGACCAGAGCGTGCCCCCTTAGAAGCAGCAGTAGTTGCTGCTGCTGCTGCTGCTGCTGGTCAGTGGCTCCAGGTCCTGCTGTGTGTGCTGCAGGGCTTGGGTCTGTGGGGCCCCTGGGAGACTGCCTGCTGCTGCAGTGGCAGGATGGAGTGTCTCCCAGGATAAAGACTTGCTGTTGCACGAGGGCAAGACAGGGAGCAAGGAGCTGCTCAGGTGCCCAATTTTGAAATCTAGAGCTTTCGGAAAGAGAAATATCCCAATTTCATCATCTCCAGCTTTTCACAGGGTTGCAGGGAAGGGCATGAAGCTTTTGCGAAGAGTGGACATGGCTCCTGCTTTGAGAACACGCTTGGTGCCCAAGGTCAAACACTTTACAATCCACGAGTGCCCAAAGAGGGTTTTGGCTTCCCAATTCAGGATTTCCATGTGCAGATAATGTTAGGGTTTCATTGCTGTTTTTACGATTGCCAAACCATGTTGCCCCTATCCCCTGAAGCTGTACTTGAAGTGACATAAATAGAGGTTTCTCAGATTTAATAGTGTTATGTTCATGGTGTTAATCCTTCATCAGTATGGCCATTAGAGTTGATAAAGTATAGTGTTCAGTTTACGTTTATGTTTCAGAAGGACATTTGCAATTAGGATTTTAGTGGTGGCATATTTCAGAATATGTTGAGTGCTAAACTAGAATGTTACCACTCATCTTTGCTAGGTTTCTTACAATTTTCTGAATTTGTTAAAATTAGAATTTTTAAATAAATGTTTGGATTTAAAAAAAAAAAAGGAAAATAGTAACTGCGGGGGAGAACCTGGTCACCACCTTAACCCAAGTCACTAAGTCACATGACCTGTAATGGCAAGGAGGCCGTGTGCCCCCTCCTGAGGACAGGGCAGGCATGTGTAACGGTCATGTTGTGTACCTTTCCCGCTTGGAAGGCCTTTCTGTAAAATGCATGGCTTGTAATCTTTAAAAGTTAACTATATCACAACTCATGCTGTACTAAAGCATGTAGGGAGGCATGCTACCTAACATGATTTGTGACCCTGCACTGGATTCTGTGGGGGAGTAACGTGTTGGTGAAAGACCAGTTTAGAATCAGTTGATGAAGTTGGACGGGGCAGGGACAGTCATATGCTGATGTTCCAGAATTTGGTGTCTATGTTGATTGTGGTTCAGAAAGAATATTCTTGTCCTTAGAGCATACACATGAAGCTGCAGCATGTGCAGCCCACTTAACAGGGCTCAGGAACAGTCTGCAGGCAAGTGGGCCGTGTGTGTGTGTGTTGTGTGTGTGTGTGATATGTAGACAGAAGGAAGAAATCAATTGTGACAAAAACAAGAGCTGGTGAATCTCAATGGAAGGCAAGCCAGGGTCCTCGGTACGATGCTGAAGCCTTCCAGTTTGAAATTGCTCCCGATACAAATGTGTTCAATCTATAAAAGCGAGTTGAGAGCACTGTAATAACACTTTGAACTTTCTTTCAGTCTAAGGTGTTCTCTCCCCAAACAAATCGAGGTCACAACTGGCCACCCCATCCAGGAGGTAGCCCCCAGACCCTGTCCCCAGTGTAGACAGACACCAGCAGGACACACAGGCCCCAGCCTCTGCAGTGAAACGGCATCCTGGCCCTTTCTATTCCCACATACAGCCCAGAGCAGACGCCCCTGCCACCCTCTGGCTTGCAGACGCCACAGTGAGCACTTTGAAGGGAATCACATCGAGAAGAAACAGTCACGGCCCTCGTCCACCTGGCCTGCTGGGCTGGCACTGGTCCTGACAGCAATCCCTCAGGCTTGGCAGGTGCCCTTGGGGCAGAGTTGCTGTATCCTGCTGGTAGAAAATTTCCAGACAGGTGTTTGCGCTATAGATAAGAAAATGAAGTCCAGCAACTCGATATTAGATTGTTATGGTAGTGTGTGAAAAAGTGAGATAATACTCCCAGATTCAGGTGGAAATGAAATGACTGTTTATTGCTATGTGACTCTATTGCCTCTGAGTCATTGTCCTCAGAGGCAGCCGTTAACAGCTCATGAGGTGTTCAAAAGTGAGGGCTTTCTTAGTTTGGGTATTTTGGGGAAAGGTGTCAAAGGGTGAGAACCAGGAGAGTGAGTGTGTAATTGAAGTCTGGAGGGGTTTTTTCTAGATGAATCATTTTTCCTTGATCCTCCCAAAATGACAGCAGAGAGGTTAGCACTTCAATCTCCGTCTGCAGCAGCCTTCACCCTTCATGGCTCTGTGTTGTGAGAAGGTGTGAGGACATGACAGATTGCTTGGAACATGCACATTCTTATGCATGGGTTTCCTATGCTTTGTCTCTTGATGTCCCTGAAAATGACAGTTAGAGACCCACCCCCCGCACCCCCCCCCCCGTGGCACCAAAGATGCAAGGTTCTCTCTAGAGTAATTTATTACATCGACTCTTCGCATTTTTTGTTTTTGGTGATGTTGTGGGTGCTAGAGATTGTGAAAGATAAGGATGGTATAAAGGTTTAAATCTTGACCTCAAGATGTTTACAGTAAAGGTTAGTGGTGTATAGTGAAGGTATAGTCTCTTCATGATAATGTTAACACTATATCATTTGTTAACACCATGTCAAGACACTTGAGTTAACTTTTTGCGCTTAAATTAAACATGTATTAATTTAACTTAAATAGATCTTAAGTGCACTTCTCTTTTAAGTGACAGTCATGTAAGTTTAATGTCTTAAGAAACCAACTGCCATTTTCAGGGAAGTCAAGAAAGCAAGCATAGAAAACCCATTTATGGAGGCAGCTAGGGCAAGGCTGAAGAGCACTGGGCCGTGCTTTGTGCCCCAGTCCCCTGATTTAGCCAGCAACACAGCCAGGATGGCTGAAGGCAAGCTCAAGGAACCAAAGGGCCGGCACTTACACCTCCTCTGAGTGAAGAGAAACATAGAAAGCAAAACCCAGAGGTCTGTCAGCTTTGCAGAGCTGCAGGTACTCTGGGTGGTAGGAAACAGTGTTTGGGGACAGAGAAGTCTGAATTAGATAAGACCTGAGCAGATAAAGCCTTCTGTGATGATGAAACAAAGGGCGCAGGCCCAGGTCAGGGATGCAACATCAGTGGGAACCCTGAGGCTCCTAGGCCTCTATCTTAGCCCCTCCTGTTTTTTGGAAGCCCACCCTGCAACCAGACCCACAGACCCCAGCTGCTTTGTTAACAGGGTGGTCAGTGGAGCATGGGGGAGAAGCAGCAAGGCTGTAGAGCAGCTGGACAGAAACCAGAGGGAGGACGTTGCCTCCACATCTGAAAGGGAAGTTGGTGGCACCAAGAGCCCCACCCAGGTTTCCCAGAAAAAGGTAGAAGAGGAAGACAAAGACCAAGAGGAAGAGAATAAAGAACTGTGTATTGAATAAAGAATAGGTCAAGGGCCCGGCGGCATGGCCTAGCGGCTAAAGTCCTCGCCTTGAAAGCCCCGGGATCCCATATGGGCGCCGGTTCTAATCCCGGCAGCTCCACTTCCCATCCAGCTCTCTGCTTGTGGCCTGGGGAAGCAGTCGAGGACGGCCCAAGGCTTTGGGACCCTGCACCCGCGTGGGAGACCTGGAAGAGGTTTCAGGTTCCCGGCTTCTGATCGGCGCGTACCGGCCCGTTGCGGCTCACTTGGGGAGTGAAACATCGGATGGATGGAAGATCTTCCTCTCTGTCTCTCCTCCTCTCTGTATATCCAGCTTTCCAATAACAATAAAATCTTTAAAAAAAAAAAAAGAATAGGTCAAAACCACAAGCAATCCAATATACTTTCCAGTAATCAGATGTGCTCAAATGTCTCCCACTTCAAGTAAACATATCTGGAGAGCAAATGTTCAAAAGGGGAGGTAGAGGCAGGTGTAAGCTCATACAAGTGCTGTGCAGAAGCATGCTCTCCCATAGGTCACATGTTACTCAAAATGAGGCTTCATTCCTCCTGAGGCAGAAATCTCAGCAAAGTACAGGGTGGTTATTTGGCACAGCCATGAGAATGCCTCCCCGGAACACCCTCATCCCATTCGGAGAGCCTGGGTTTGGGTTTGGCTCCACTCCAATTCTAGCTTCCTGCTAATGTGCAACCTGGGATGCAGCAAGCAACAATTCAAGTACCTAGGTCCCCTACCACATGTGTGAGAGACTTGGACTGAGTCCCCAGCTGCTGCAGGTGTTTGAGAAGTGAAGCAAGGGATTGGAGAGCTCTCTCCCTCTGTCTACCTGCCTTTGAATAGAGAACTTCTAAAGCAACTGTGACTTCTGGACATTCCCTACCCACCTGTGTGGCCAGGTTTCTGACCACGTCAATGTGGCTGGAGATTGCAGCTCTCCCTGCAGCAGGACGGAAAGCAGTGTGGAGACATCAGGGCTTCAGAAGCCCTTGGAGGTGGAGATGGATCAAGGCAGGGCATTAGCCAGTGACAGCCATTATCCTCTTTCTCTCTTCTCTATTTTTCTTCTTTTTCATTTTTTTCTTACCAGGTTTTTTATATACCCATACTCAAAATCAACAAATAGTAATTGTCACATTTGCTTCCACATTGAAAAAAAAAAAACTGAGGAAGTGGACTTACCCAGTTTGTCCCTTTGTAAATTCTACCCAAGCTTAGAAACAGCCTTCCAGGTAAGGTCGGAAGGTGGCTGGTGGCGCATCCTGGGGGAGAGGCCTCGAGCAGTTACACTGCAAGCACTAAGAACTGGGGCAAGAATTTCTGTTGTTTTGTTTTTAAGATTTCTTTATTTATTTGTAAGGCAAAGTTACAGAGAGGTAGGGGCAGAGAGATTGAAAGATCTTCAATCCACTGGTTCATTCCCCAAATGGCCTCAGCAGTCAGGCTTGGGCCAGCCTGAACTGAGGAGCCCCCAAGCTTCATCTGCATCACCCACATGACTGCAAAGTGCTTGAGCTTTCTTAGGCACATTGGCAGGGAGCCAGATTGGAAGTGGAGCACAGAACTGATACGCATGTGGTATGCCAGCACTGCAGAAGGAGGCTTTACACACTGTGCCACAGTGCTGGCCTTAAGTAGCAGGATTTTAAACAGGGAATGATGTCATTAGGCTTCCCTGGAGGATTGTGGATGTCAGGGAGGGGTTTCTAAGTACCTTAGCACAAATGTCATTTCTTTGCCCAGGAAACACTCAGAAGAGCGCCGCTTAGTGCTTGGTGCTTTACCAGTTAACACAGACATGCCTTGTGTCCTTTGAGAATTCTGCCTGCTCTCGTGGAGTGGTTTGAAGCCCACAGGCACTTCTAGTCTCAGCTACTAGTGAATCTTCAGGAGTCCTTCTCTCTCTGCAGCTTGGCTGTCCTTGCCACTCTCTCTAAGCAGCCCACCTAAACTAAAATGCTGCGCTTCCAAAAACACTGGCCACACTATGTCTTTGGCATAGACCTGAGTGTTTGTCATTGCAGGGAGCAGAAAGGGTGGAGTTTGGGGTCTCTCGTGGAATCTGCTTTCCCTGGTGGATGGTGCTTCCACCCGTGCTGAATCCAGCGAGAAGGCCATGGGTTCCCTCTCAGACTGCGTGTTTTCACTTGAGACGGGCTTCAAGGTGATTCTAGGCCAAGTCCTCACCTTTCTGAGGCTGGGGGTGGGAAATGTCTCCTGACGAGGTGACCTGGTGGGTGAGCTTGCAGGGCACCCCGGGGGTGTCAAGCAGCCCACAGCTTTGACAAGGTGCTGAGTGTTCCAGGTGCCATCAGGTCATGACTCAGGACCAGACACCTGCTGCGTCCCTGGCCCTGCCCTCAGGGAAGAGCTGCAGAGCAAACCAGGGCTGAGAGGAGTCGGGGTCAGCAGGCAGGGGAATAAGTCCTGTGAGGTTCTGCAGGTGACCCTGTGTCCACGTCAGGGTCAGCTGGCCCTGACAGGTCATAAGCACAAGGAGGGATGTGGAGGGACAGGGCAGGGGACAAGTATGACCCTGCCCCCAGAAGGGGCTGGCTGCACAGCTGCCACTCGAGGTGGACATCGCTTTCTGCTCGCATCATAATTTAGGAAGTAAGAACCCCAAAACCATTTGTTGTTGACACCCATAGCTAAAGGGAAGTTAAGGAAAACCACAGTCTTTGAACTGAGCTAGCAAGGAGGCTGCTGCTGTGACTGGAGAGAATGGGCCAAGTGGTGACCAGGACAGCCTGGTAGGGCCTGGAAGTGCCCTCAGCAACAGGTGTCTGGAGATGGTAGACATGGATCCCACCAACCACAAGATGCTTAAATTGCTACTGCTTTAAGTAGAGAAGGAAAGACAAATTGGTGCAGATTTCTCTCTGCCTTTGTAGGGTTTTTCCCTTGTTGTGGTCTCCCTTTGAAAAGCTTCACCTCGGAAAAACATTCCCGTGTTCTCTGGAACACTGTCAGCTGATGGTGACGGTGTCCTGTGGTGGCGCTCTCCCTGTCTGCCTTCCTCAGCCCCAGGTCAGCAGGCTGTGGGCAGTGTCACGCCAGGGCTTGTGGGGTCACTGACGCCTGTGCCTGTGGCTGTGACGAAAACAGCTAGCAAAGCAGAGTGCCGGGGTCCCACCATGTGCAGAAGTCCAGGGGGAACCCGGCTGGGACTGGCTGCTGCCTCAGGACCAGCCACATTATCTCTGGGCCTTCCACTTGTCAGTGACGGAAGCTGAGCGTGGGGGCTCCGTTTTCTACAAATCAGTAGATGTGTAAGAGGGAGAAACTTCGAGAAGCCAGCCAGCTCCCCATCGGCCAATGACCACAGCAGCCAACAGGCTTCCCAGGCAGGCTGGAAGGTGAGCATTGCTCAGCCTGGCCACGAGAAACCAGGCAAAACTCCAGTCCATTCTATTGTGAGGCAAGAACTTTGGGTGATGCCCTGAAGTGGGGCAGGAATGTGGAAGAGTTCTTGGGAAATTTCGGGGGGGAATGGGGCATCTTTAAATGTCTGCAGACAAGGCCAGTCAGCTCATGGATTGCCTTGATTGGGTGCTGCCTGCGTCACGGAGGGCATTTCTGCCATCCCAGCACCCTTCCAGTGCACCCCTCCTGTATTCTCCCAGCTCTTTCTGTATCCTGTGCCAGCTGCGCCCCAGGGATGGCCAGGCCCTTGAGCAGCTGAGATCACCCTGGAGGTTCAGCCTATCGCTACCACAGTGATCTTGGCTGTGGCTGCTGCCCTGCTGCTTCTAAGGCCCTGAGAGTCACTCCGAGCCTGACAGGAAAAAGGCCTATGCAGACACTGGAGGCTGGATGACACCCTAGGACATATGCATTGTGGACGGTGTCCTGGTGGCGTAGCTTCGCTGCAGACCACCCTTGCCCACACTGACATTCAGATGCCTGAGGCCCAGCTCCTCACACACTCCATGTGGTGTCTGCCAGGATCTGGGCTTCCTTTGCTTTCCACACTTTCCACATTTGACAGCCCTTTTCACAAACCAGATTTTCCGAAAGACTCACTACTCTTTCCCCCTCCGAGCCAGCACAGCCCTAATGGGTGCCAAAGTACCTGGGGGTAAGAGATTACCATGGGTAGAAGTCAGACAGGCGTGATCCCGGCACTCAGATGCGCCCTGAACTTTCAGACAGCCCATGGCCCACAGACACAGTACCAGGCCTCAGGCACAGTGCTGGGCTTCAGAAACGATACTACACTCAGGCTCGGTGCAGGGCCTGAGACGCATGGTACTGGCCCTCAGACTTGTGGCTGGGTCCCCTGTGCCGACCCCTCACATAGTTCCTGACAGCCAGGGAGATGCCTGCGCCCTGACTTTACTCCTGCACCTCAGCAAGTGACAGGAGTGCGTCCCAAAGTGTCTAGTGAGGACAGAGTCTGGCGCTAGAACCTGCTCTTCTGTCAGTGTGATAGCTGATGCCTCTCATCCCTGTAGCTGAACTAGAGAGTGGGGACACAGCCGTTAGAGTTAGGGACCCCACCCCGCTGTCCCCTGAGGGTCTAAACTGCTGCCCCCGACCCTGCCATCCCCTAGCATCTCCTGTGAAGGCACGGGCAGCATCTGTGTGCCTCCCTGCTTGCTAACCACAGGTCTGTGGAGCCAGTGTTGCCTTCCAGTCCCAGGGCCTTGTCCCCGCAGTCAGAAGGAGGCACACTGGAACTGGGGCCATCGGGCTACTCTGGCAGGTGTCTGTTCTCCATGTTCTCACTGTCCGCGAAGCAAGCACTTGCAGCCTCGGGTCACCTCGCCCCTGCTTGTCTTGCTGGCCATACACAAGCACTAGCAGTACGTTTTGTTTTTCCTTGACTGTTTAATTTGAACCCAAGTGGGAATGCTGAAGTTAAGAGCCTGAGCTGGGAATTGAACCTGGACACATGGAATGTGGAAGTCTCAAGGCTGTTACCCCCTCCTGATTTGCACCTTAGCTCACTGAGTACTCATGTCCCACCCACCCTATCTGGGACCAGCCCAGCTGAATGACAGTGGCATGGTTCCTACCACGAAATCATGAGATGAAAGGCACGCTTCCAGCCGTGGCCCTCTTCTCTCAGCTCCTTCCCAAGCTCCGAGGGAGGATGAAGCTGGGGCTGGACTTGGGTTGTCGCTGGAGGTCCCTGCATGCTCACCTAGGCCTGCACACACGTATCACTCACTGTATGCACATCTGGGCCTACACACACACACACACACACCACTCCCTGCGTGCTCACCTAGACCTACATACACATGTTGTACCCAGATTTTGAGATCCCCAGAAATCATCAGGAGTCTGAAGTCGATGCAAATGCATAAGGGCGGTTTGTTCAGGCCAGCCTATGCTGTCAGCCATCACTCACCCAGCAGTAGTAGCAGAAGAAGGGGCAGCAGAAGCAGCAGAAGGGCCAAGGTTGGACAGCACAGGGTTTTTATGCATTTTAGGCCAATTCCATGGTCATGACTGGTCAGTTTAACTGTTAACTTTTAAAAAGAGCAAGTTGGCAGGCTTCTATTGGTGGGTTTGAAGGAAGCAACTTTCAAATAGTACAAACTGATGGGCTGTGGGGTAGTGAGCAAGTCTTATCTAACACCTCCTTTTAATTTTTTTTCATTAATTGCATTGCATTATGTGGCACATTTTTATATGTACTGGGATTCCCCCTCCCCCTCCCCAAACCCTCTCCCCACGGTGGATTGCTCCACCTTATTGCATTTCCATAGTTCAAATTCAGTTTAGATTCTTTCATTGGAGGTATTTACCAAGCATACAGTCCAGCATCTTATTGTCCTGGTAAGTTCAATAGTTTCTTGGTGAGACCATCTCTGGTCTGAAGGTAGAGCCAGCAGAGTATCATCCCAATCAATTAAAAGCCCCAACATAATATTTACAACCAATTACAACATTATGGCATTAATTGACATGGTATTGATTAACCAGTATGTTAATAGGAAAATGCAGTTTCTCAACCACAACCTGTGACTTCTTCATAGACATTTCCATTTTGGTTTATATTCAACCGTGTTCTATACACCTTAAAATGGCTATAGATTACCATTCAGCTGTCTTGTGTCTATTTTAGTTTTAGTATTTAGCAGTTTATAGCATTGAAGCATGGTTTCTCTGAACCTGGCTGGTTTTTGGGTAGTCTAACTCTATAACAAGACATGTGTCAACAGTTTAGGTGAACAGTTATAGGAGGGGTGTGCAGAGAAATCTTCAGTAGCCCAGTGAGGAGTAACTAATCTTTGCTAACACCTCCTTCTTGAGGAATACTCTGCCATGTGCCCTGCCGGGTGTCACGTAGACTGTCAGGCCTGGAGTTCACACAGCCCCCAGCCAGGCCAGTAAGGCAGAAATCACAAAAGCAGAAAACACTGAGGTTTCTCTCACACACACACACACACACACACACACACACACACACACGCACCCCACTCCCTGCATGCTCACCTAGGCCTGCACACACTTTTACACACACACACGCATCACTCCCTGCATGCTCAACTAGGCCTGCGCGCGCACACACACACACACACACTCACACCCCACTCCCTGCATGCTCAACTAGGTCTGTGCGCACACACCCCACTCCGTGTGTGCTCACCTAGGCCTGCACACACACACACACACACACACACACACACACACACACTCCTTACCCCCACAGCATCCCCTCACCAGGAGACAGGAAAGTAGTCTGCCTTCTCACTGCATCGTTTTCCTTAGGAACGTCCGCCCCGGCAGCCTCTCCAGGCCCACATCGCTGACTTCTCAGTATGGAAGAGGGGCCAGTCTGACTTCATGGCATCTTAAGCTTTGTGTCTTTGAACAGTCACACAGAAAATGGGTTCCTCTGGCTAGTCCTGGACCATGAATATTTTCATAGAATGCTTTCTCATTCTGGAAAAAATGGTTACAGAGCAACTTGAGCTAGCACTGCTTGTTTTAAATTAGAAACTGCCTGAATGTGAAAGTGCAGGAACCCTGGCGAGTCACAGAAAGGATCGTGGCCGCCACAGGGCAAGCCTGCTCCTCCCCATGGTGGGTGGTTTCCGCTGCCTCCTTCCCATAGCTGCATTCCCAGGCTCAGCTCCTCCCTACCTGGGCTGCTGCTGCCCTCCGAAGGTCACCGGAGGGTGAGGGCGGTTCTGACCATGCCATGCCAGAGGCTGACAGTGCCTGCTACCCTCAGATCCAGTCTGCATGGGGGTATGCAGTTCCAGTGCAGTGATCAGTCGAAAGTGTGCGTACGAAACCCCAAGTCTCCTAAGTGACTCCTCAGTGACCTGCAGCACTAAGGAGCATGAGCACAGGGAGCCACGCTCTTGACGCTGCCCTGCTCTCCTGCCCTGAGCCGAGAGGGTCAGCTGACACCGTGTCCTCACCTGTGTGATGGTGGGGGTGGATGCTGTGGTGCAGCGGGTGAAGCCACCATACAGGATGTCCACAGCCCATATTGGAGTACTTAGTTTGAGTCCCCACTGGGCTCCTCATTTTGACTTGTCACAGGTCTGGCTGTTGCAGGCATTTGGGGAGTGAACCAAAGGGTAGAAGATATTGCTCGCTCTCACTCTCTCTTGCTCTCTCTCTCTCTCTCTTTTTTCTCATCTTTATTTTCTTCTCTGCCATTTCAAGGAGATGAAAGTAAATATGCACGCATTGAAAGTGAGATGTACATGAGAGAAGGCATACACATATATAGGCTGCATAGAGTGAGCACTGGAGTTTGTACCCATTATAATGTTATTGACAGCAGATTTCACGCTGAAATAAAGTGACTTGGCTTTGGCCCTCCCTGGAAGCACACGCAGGGCCTAGCGGAGTTGCAGCCGTGGCCTCAGCCCCTTGCGCCGTGTCTTTTTGCAGGTTGCACGGCTGATGGAGATGGGATTTTCTAGAGGTGACGCTCTGGAAGCCCTGAGAGCCTCCAATAATGACCTCAACGTGGCCACCAACTTCTTGCTGCAGCACTGAGGAGCCAGGAGTGGCCCAGCCAAACGACAGTGGTAAGGTCCCCACCGCCGATCAGGACTGAGCAGCCCCTGGCAAGCAACGCTGTCTTCAGGAGGAGGTGGTTCTGCTGCATCCATCGTTAAAACTCCAAGATTGTTACTGTTTTAGTATCAAAATAAGTTTGTCATTAAATTAGCATGTATTTTCTATCTTTCTTGGTATCTTTGTATCAAGTATTGCACTTAGCCTGGAGACTCCTCATGCACTCCCTGGGTGTTTAAAGTGCAGGTGGCCAGAGCCCGCCCCAGCTAGGGTCACAACTGCTGTGACCTCTGCCTGCTGGCCCAGGTGCACTGGCCCACACGCCGTGTGACTGGCGCTGTGCAGGGGCGGGTGGTTATATTCAGAGAGGGTCTGTTGCACAGTTCCTCCTGGGCCACCTTAAAGGCTGTTTTTTCAAATCCAGTGGCTTAACATGATCCACACCTTCTAGAGAGTGATGGAGGAACAGGGAGCTAAGTCCTGCTGCAGCCCAGACACTCTCCTGTGGCCTTCCCACCTCCACTGGAAAATGCTGACAATCAGATACCACTGAATGTTCCAGAATACTCCATGACACTCAACAGCGAGCTGCTTTTGCTGTCAATCTCCAGACTTAGCCGCTCAAGCCAGGGGCTAACATGAGACAAAGAGGAAGAGAAGTACAGGCTCTAGAGTGAGGCAGGACCAGGCCGGAGAGCTCATCCTGAGGACAGAAGAGGAGGTGCCTTGCCCAGCACTGTCCCCGCTGCAGAACAGCCTGCCTGGCCCTTGCCACGCACAGCAAGCTGAGCAAGGGGTGGTAGGGTGGGGCCCTGCACCTCCAGGCCCCGATTCCATGGCTGTGAGGCCAAGCAGAACAGAGATGGGAATGGTCAGGGACGAGGTCGGCTGCCAGGTGTCAGGTGCCAGGGCCAAAAGCCAGCCACCCACTGTGGTGACTAATGGAAATGTGGAGTGTTCAGTCCACTCAGTTTGTTTTCTGGATGCTGGGCACTTGAGAGAGATGCCCTGTTCCCGGACACAGTCCACAGTAGTGGCACGTAAAAATCCATGCAGGATACTTCCCATGCCAAGGACCAGGGCAGAGAACAGCTGCATCCAGAGCCACACCATCTGTTTCCTCTGCTCCTGCTCCCCTTCAGAAAGCACCCAGCAGAGCAAGGCCTGTCTGGGGCTGAGAAAGGACCCCAAAGCCCCCCTGCGGGAAATGTGGCTCACCAGCCACCTACAGAAACCCTACCGACCCTGAACCCAGAGGATTGAACTGGGGGCAGCCCCAGGCTCTTCCTGACTTCTCCCTGCCACTCGCCCAGGTCCCTGAGTCTGCCATGGTGTGCACGTCCCAGGCACAGCTGTTACCTTCCATCTGCGTCATGTGCTCCCCAAGCCCTCCCCCTCGTCTCCACTACCTCCAGCCCCATCACCACACACACGTGTGCTGCTCGCTCAGGGCCGCATGCTCTGAGCCTGACTGCATTTCCCTGTGCTGACTCACTGCTACTGCCTGCAAATACAGAGAAGCCAAACCCACCCCCTCTGATTTAAGACTGGGAAATCTCTCAGGCTATGCACCTGCTCTCCACCTTCAAGGAAGACCTTGCTAGAAAGGCATCCTGAGGGGGGGGCATCTGTGAAATGTCCACCTCCCTCTCCCTGCAGTCAGAATGGCTGAGACTGGGCTGACAGACCGGGCTTAATTATTTTTTTAATTTTTGAATTTTGTGGTACGATTTTGTATAGACTGGGATTCCCCCTCCCAACAGATTTTCCCCATGTTGCTACAATAGTATAGTCCATCCCAATGAAACTGTTGGAAATGTGTAGCCAATGCGCTGCTGGACTGTCTGACATTGTCTGTACCAGCAGTGTCGGGGCACACTTAAATAAGAGACTGATGGGATTATGACTCCTTATGTTGGGCTTAATTTTCAAGCAAGCAGAATGCAGAGAAAAGCATGTCTGTCATAACTCCTTCCCATTCCAGGTTAATAAAATTCTGTTTTTTGCATCCCCATTCGTAAACCCGGACTGAGGCGGTGAGTGGAGAAGATGGAGCATGAAATTGCAAGTGCATCCTGGTATCGCTCCCAGTGGACATATCCAAGTGGAAGTGTTCAGAACCAAGAGCTCTGGAACTTTGTCTTGCACAGGTGTCTGAAGTGATGTGTGGCTTGTGGCAACCAGAAGGTTTTCATTCCGACAGCTCCCAGGGCATCCCCTCTCGTCCCTATAAAGAGTTGGACCAGGAGCACCAGGCCAAATTTCAGCTCAGGCTCCAGGGTTAGTTCTGGAATGGAAATCTCGCATATGAGAAATACTTCCAGAATGCCCTGAGTTTATGTACCTGCTCCCCTCTAAAGAAGCTACACTTTGGTGGTACCACTAATAGGGCTGGGATTCAGGCAGAGAGAGGAGTAGGGACTTGGGGGATCAGCCCCCGATTGTGGAGGTCAGTATGAAAAGAGGCAGGGAGAAGGGAGCTGGTTATCCCAATGCTGGGATAACTGGAAGCTTGGGGAGAGGGAATGGGATCTGGGGAATGGGGTCTGGAGCTGAATGGGGGCTGGGTGGCTCCGGGTCCAGAGGGGCGCGTTCCTGAGAAGCAGAGGACATGGAGTCTGCCCCGGAAGTACAGGGAAGAAGGGAAGAAAGAGACCTGAGGCGCTGGCCCAGTAGCCATGAGGTGGGCCTGGCCTTAGACGCTTAGCCCTCCACATAAAGAGAAGGTGAGAGAGCCGCAAGCAAGTCGCTGACTCATCGACAGCAGGACTCGGCTCTCCAAGCACCTGGTGGTCCCCAACGTGCAGACAGGCCAACTGGAGCCCCTGTGTCTCGGTTCACAGAGGAGGAGGAAATGCAGATGACCCGGCTGCTGCAGAGGATGGATGTGCTGGCCAAGAGAGCTGTGGAACTGGGCGTGCGGCTGATGGTGGACGCTGAGCAGTCCTACTTCCAGCCGGCCATCAGCCGTCTGACGCTGGAGATGCAGCGCAAGTTCAACACGGAGAAGCCGCTCATCTTCAACACCTACCTCAAGGACGCATATGATAACGTGACCCTGAACGTGGAGCTGGCCCGCCGGGAGGGCTGGTGTGTTGGGGCCAAGCTGGTACGTGGTGCGTACATGGCCCAGGAGTGAGCTCGTGCCACGGAGGTTGGCTACGAGGATCCCATCAACCCCACATATGAGGCTACCAACGCCATGTACCACAGGTGCCTCGATTACGTCCTGGAGGAACTGAAGCACAACCCTAGGGCTGAGGTGATGGTGGCCTCCCACAACGAGGACACTGTGCGCTTCACGCTGCAAAGGATGGAGGAGCTGGGCCTGCACCCTGCTGACCGCCAGGTGTACTTTGGGCAACTGCTGGGCATGTGTGACCAGATCAGCTTCCCCCTGGGCAGGCGGGCTTCCTGGTGTACAAGTACGTGCCCTGTGGCCCCGTGGTGGAAGTGCTGCCCTATCTGTCCCGTCGTGCCCTGGATAACAGCGGAATCATGAAGGGCGCCCAGCGAGAACAGCAGCTGCTCTGACAGGAGCTCTGCCAGCGGCTCCGCACCCGCAGCCTCCTGTACCGCCCAGCCTAGAGCCCACGCCCAGGCACCCCGACCCCTCGGCCTCCGGGACTTCAGCCTGGGTGCACCCCGGCCATCACCGTAGCTACACCTGGATTCCAGGATTTTACACCCAACACTCCCAGACCTGAAGGCGGGCTGGCTGCGTCAGAGGTCCCCAGCCCTGTTAATATGGGCCAAGTCTGATGCCTGCCTGAGCTGATGAGAGTTGTGCCCCCACCAATCCCCACATAATCCTGCCAGGCTCTGAGCCACACAGCCCAAGGCAGGGGTACCCCATGAGGCCTGGGAGTGTACAGGAGGCTTGATGGGAGGAGCCCACCTGCTCAATAAACCACTTTCCACAAAAAAAAAAAAAATGCAGCTTGTATTTTAGGTCTCCCTCCAGCTTCTCAACTGAGCAAACAGGGAGGGGCAGGCCCTGACCACAATGGCTGGCTAACCTGTGGCCAACTGAACTTCACTGGTAGGCACTAGTCTGGGATTTGTCACTGGGTTTCAGACAGTCCCAGGGAACCGGTTGGGGCACACAGGCCCCCATCTCAGTATCTTCAAGTCATCCCTCAACTCCCCTGGGGAAGTCAGTCAGTCAAGACCTATGAATTTTCTAGAAGGTTTTAAGTTGCCTCAGGCGTGGAAGGACTTGGATTAGGAGGACAGCAAAGGGATCCATGCAGAGAGGAAACACACTCAGGTCCTTAGGCACCCTCAAAGCCTCTCTGGGAGTTCTGTTGGCCTCTTCCCAGAAGGCCAGACAGGTTCCAGAGCTTCCAGCTTCTCCACAGCCTCCAGCTTCTCCACAGCAAGACCCTGCAGCGTGTATTTCCTCAGGGCTTGCCTATAGATTCAGGTGCTTTCTAGAAGATTACTGTTGGTCACCAAACCATAAGCCCTCCCAAGACTGGTAGATATCCTCCCTTCGCCTGTGACATCTGGCCTGGAGTTGTGGGTTGGTTGGGAGTAAAAACACTTCAGTCAGCTCCACATATACTTCTAGTCTGGCCTGACAGGAGTCAGGAGCTGTTTCAGGGAGGTACAGAAGGGAGCAACCGAGGCGCATATTTGAGTCTAGGGGTCTGTGACCAGCCCCTCCAGGGCCTAGGGTGTCTGTGGGACACTCCCAGGAACCTGAGCCAGGTGATGCCCATGATGCAAGCAGACAAGTAGCCCAGTGAGCCCAAAAGCCAGGGTGTCTTTGCTGAGGTGGCTCTGGGTTGAGCTCTAACCGAGCTTCCACCAGCCCAGCGCAGTGTGCCACCAGGCCAGCATCTGAGTGACGTGCACACTGCCCCTGCCCTCTCAGGGCAGCCACTACTATTTTCATTTTCCTGAAGGTGACTCCTGAGCAAAGTGCATAAACAGCACCTGTGGACCCATGTCACGAATACGTTGTTTTAATTTAAAATATGTCAATGTGGATGTGACCAAGCCAACTCCCTCAAAAAAGGGAAAGGAATGGAAAGGAAAAGAGAGAGGAAAG
This sequence comes from Ochotona princeps, assembly GCF_030435755.1. NCBI lineage: Eukaryota > Metazoa > Chordata > Mammalia > Lagomorpha > Ochotonidae > Ochotona > Ochotona princeps. Next base: position 9,518,004 of record NC_080843.1, on the reverse strand, counting down.
GGAGGGAGGGAAGAAGGCAGAGCCCAACATACAGTCTCTCCTGCTGGCTTTCACAATCCACAGACCAGGGCAACATTTGTGATTGTGTGTTGGAGTTCCAGTGAACTGATATTTATACAGGCCGTTTCTCAAATGTTCCAAAATATGCAACTCAACCCTTACAAAATGCCTTTTGGGACTGGCTGGCATTGTGGTACAATGAATTAAGCCCCTGCCTGTGACACCAGCATCCACTGTGGGCACTGGTTCAAGCCTGGCGACTCCACTTTCCATCCAGCACCCAGGAAAGCAGCGGAAGATGGAGCAAGTGCTTTGGCTCCTGTGCCAATGTGAGAGACCTGGAAGAATCTTCTAGCTCCCAGCTTTGGATCAGCCCAGCTCCGGCCGTTGTGGGCATCTGAGGAGTGAACCAACAGATAGAAGATCTTTCTCTCTGTAACTCTGCCCTTCAAATATAAACAAATCCTAGAAGTCATACAGGAGCCAGCATTGTGGTGTAGCAAATTAAGCTGCTACCTGTGATGTCAGCATCCCATATGGCCCTGGGTTCATTTTTAGACTGTTCCACTTCCAACCCAGCTCTTTGCTCATGGCCTAGGCAAAAGCAGAAGATGGCCCAGGTGCTTGCATCCCTGCCACACATGTGGGAAACTCAGATGAAGCTCCTGGATCCTAGTTCTTACAGCCATCTTGGTGGAATAAAGCAATGGATAGAAGATCTCTCTCTGTGTCCCCCCTTGCCCTGCCCCATAACCTCTGCCTTTCAAATAAATAAATATTTAAAGAAGAGGAGGAGGATGCCACCTGAATGACAGTGAAACCTACAACTCAAAGCAGCAGCGCAGACCTCCCACGTCACTTCCTCCTGGTTGGTCGCTCTGGCAGCCTACCTCCCTGGCCATCCTGCTTCATAGGAGACACCTGCTCATCCCAGGGGTGCCCAAGCCCCCCTTCACCCCACAAAACACACCTCACCACTAATCCAGTCATCCAGCCCCAAACCAGGGAGCCTACCGTTTGCCCACCCCTCCTCCTGGATCAGCCATGCTACCTGAGCACAGGGCACATGTCAGCATGTTGTATCGCAGCTGCACATGTCCCTATTCACCTGTATGATCATGACAGGTCAGGCAGTGTCATTCATCAGCAGGTTTGAGGAGAGTCCCAGCTGCCCTTTCCAGCAGGGGGTCTGAGCTGGGAGTGCTACCGAGGATGGGGTTTCCAGTAGTATCGCCTCCCTGTGTCTCTAACACCTGACTTGGAATATGCAGCCTCCCAACAGCAGTCACTGCTGTCATTCACAAGCAGACGCATGCCCTTGCTTACACAGAGAGGGCTCCTCACTCCCCAGGACCAGCCATACAGGGCTGCAGCCTCAGAGCTTGGGCCTCGGCTCCTGGGCCCTCCAGCATCTGAGCCCTCCAAATTGTGACAACTAGGGAGGGAACATGGTATCCGAGTCTTGAGCCACGCATGTTGCCACAGGGTTGTGGAGCCCCAGAGTTCCGTGTCCAAGCCCAAGCCAGCACAGCCCAGGGGCCCTTCTCCAAGTCCTTCTGCATGCCTGTCCCTTTGTGGTCACCAGCAAAGTGAGAGAGAAGACTGTTGTGCAAATTGGGCCATGATCACCTTGGGCACACTGGTGCCCAGGAAGTGGTGACACGCAGTGGTTGGGGGAGGAATTGTGCTTTCTGGAGAAAGCCCAGCACCACAGGAGCAACTGATTCTCTATGCAATTGACTTACACACTCTGCAGTTCTCCCTTAAAATACCAAGCAACAGGCATTCTCAGAAGCCACCACACCATGCCATGGGCATCTTTCCCAGCCTGCAGGCTTGTCTTGCTTTCTGCCTTCCTCTGCGCTCCTCCCCCACCTAGTGGCTCTGATACCTCTATTTTGACATGGGATTCAGTCACCTTGACAGGTAGGTAAACCAAGAAGTTCAAATTTACCAGCTCATGTTCCAAACAGACCCTCTTACTTTTTCCTCCAAACTGTACCCTTTGCAAGGTCCCTGGGAAGGAGGAGGACGTGGATCAGGGATGGGGCAGGACTCCAGGAAGAATGTGTCCAGAAAGAGCAGTGTTCACTTTGGCCTAAGTGCACCCCACCACACCCCCCAAAAAAAGGTAGACCATGAAGCCCCAGACCCATGAGTATGACCTACATTGGAAACAGGGGCCTTACAAATGCGATCAGGTTAAAACGGGAGCGGGTCTGATTTGAAATGACTTGCTATCCTAGGAAGAAGAGACCCAGGGCAGGGAGAAGGCTAGGGGCAAGACCCACCAGGGAGGGAGAAGGTAGGACACCTCTGCACAAGGTGTCAGTGTAGCCAGAACAAAGGCAGCTGGAGCTGATGGGGGGCCCGGGGTGGGGGGAGTAGGAAAGGGGTTGGGGGATGGCTTCTTGCTGCCAGAAGGAATGAAAGCTTTGAGGGAGAAATTCGATTGGGTTGTGGAGAAATGAGTCTCTTTCCACCACCACCCTCCCGAAGGAGCACATGGCCCACACTAGCCACACCTGGGGACACTGCTGCTCATCCCCAGAGACCCCAGAGGGGTCTGCTAGGTGAGGAGCTGAGCCTGCAGGGACCCACAAGGCCATCTGTCAGCTCTGGGTGCCACACCTCGGAGAGCAGCTTCCCGCGGGACGTGGCTGTGTCAGACACTCTGCACTCATCTTGGCATGGGGCAGGTGAGTGTCATAATCTCCAGATGGAACAGTTCAGCTAAAGAAGTTCTTTTCCCAAGGTTAGTTGCACAGACAGCTCATTGTTCGGGTGATATGACAGAAATTCAGAGGGGTGACATGAATGTCTCCAACCCTTGCACTCTGGTGTCATGGTCACCGACTTACAATTTTCTTCCTCTGTTCCCCTTCTCTAAGTCCACATCTTCCCCAAACCCCACTTCCTGCCAGTTTATTCCTACTTCCAGACACATTCCCACGGACACTTGACCTTGAGTCATCTATGGATAGTGAACTTTGCATGTCAACTTGGCTCTAGGCTCTAGTGCCCCATGGTTGGGTCAAAACACCAGCGTATGTGTCATAGTGAAGGTGACCTTTAGGGATGATGAAAGTTGAAATTGGTGGCGTTCAAACACAGATCACCATCCACAACTGGGGAGAAGGGGAGGTGGGCTGAGCCAGTTGAGGGGTGTTCTAAGCAAAGACTTGGATTCCCAGTCTGGCCAATCTTAAAGATTCAAAGCTGCAGGTCCCACAGCTTTAAAAAAAGAAAAAAAAAAGAATCCCTCATATACATACGCATGCATACACACACAGATTTGTGAGCACATGAATCCTATATTGGTTCAATTTCTCTGCAGACCCCCAGCAATGAGAAAAGTCATGTGCATGAACCCCCCGCCCCACAGGAGAAAGCCTCAGTGGCCATAATAACACACTTTGACCTTGGAAGATTTCTAACATGCACACAACAATCCACATGATCAATAAGATAGCTCCAGGTACAGATAGGATCATTTCCTTCTCAGGAGACGGAAGAGCAAGTGTGGGTGGGGCTGCAAAGCCCCAGCAAGGTCTTCTCCCCACAGACTCCCCAGGGTGGGGCCCAGGGTGGGGCCCAGGCTGGTGCTCAGCCTTGGAGGCTTGGCCCTTGGAGCTCCTCTGTCCCCTTCCTCCAGCCCTTAGGCTGCAAAGGGAAGGCATCACTCCTCCTCCCTTTGCTGCGGCTTTCTGCGGGTCTTTTGACCCTGCCTCTGGCCTGCTCCCATCTCCCTCCCACACCTCCTCCAGATGTGACTCCCTCCTTCCTGCCCCACATCTCCTAGCCCGTGGCCCAGGCAGCATTGGAGCTGCTAGTGGCTGGCAGAAAGTCACTGGGTGGTTAGAGCATGGAAGTGCTAATGCCCCCATGGAACACACTGCACCCTGAAGCTATGTTTCTTGCCCAATATTATTAAGGCATTGTATAGAAGTACCTCCCAGCTGTGTGTGTCAGGTGGATATGAAGCACAAATGGGTTTTGTGTTTAGACTTGGGTTCCATCCCCAGGCTGTGTCTGTGTATATATGCAAATATTCCCAAATCCCCCCCACCTCCAAAAAAACAATACAAATCTGAAGCAATTCTGATTCGAAGCATTTTTGGATAAGGAGCACTAAACCTGTACATCTTATTTCTGATCTTTTTTTTCCCCTTAAGGATCCTACTCTTCCCCACTCCCCAAAGGACATCAGCTTCCAACCCCTAGTGCCTGATGGTTCCCGAGATTAAGCCAGAAAAGTTGGTGACCAGTTTGATCTGGCTCTCTGCTCAAGGCTGGTTGACACTTGGTGTTTTGGACGAAACTTTTCCCTGGACCAGATAAGGAGGAAGATGCTCTGAGCTTTAAAATACACAGGAGCCGCTTCTTGGAACGCGGGGCTGCGAAGAAGTAAATGACAGGGTCCATGCCGCAGTTCACACTCCTGAGAGCCGCCATGAGCTGCAGGGCCAGTGCAAATGCCCTCTGCTCAGCACAGGTTGGCAGGTGACGGGCCGCGCTCAGCACCAGCTGCAGGAGGTTCAGATGGTAGGGGTTGAAGCGCACCAGTACGGCCACCAGCACCACCAGGCTCAGCAGGCAGGCCCTTCGGGGCTGTGCCTGCCGGTGGTGTAACAGGGAGTCTTTCCCAACTGCCCTGCACCACTGCAAGGCGACCTTCACAGAGCAGAAGAACACCACAGTTACAGGCGTGCAGAAGCCAACTGCGCAACCCACCAGGATGGGGGCAGGCAGCCCCGTCACAGGCTGCACACTTCCATTCTCCGTGCAGGTCGGCTCACCTGTCACGGGCTTGGCCATGGGGGTCAAAAGCAAGGGTGCCATCTGAAGTAGTGCCAGACACCAGATGGCTGCACACACAAGCTTTGCCTGGCCAGCACGGTGGAGCGGCGGGCACCTTCGGGCGTGCACCACTGCAAGGTAGTGGTCCACACTCAGGCACATCAGGATGTAGATGCCGCCATGAGTATGCATATAGACCAGGAATGCTGCCAGCCTGCACAGCTTGTCCCCTAACGGCCAGTGGAAGCCCAGCGCATAGTAGATGATCTTTCCCGGCAGTGTCAAGGTCAACAGGAGGTCGAACAGAGCCAGATGGACCAGGTAGACACCTGTTGAGTTGATCTTCTTGCCCTCCCGACAGGCGAGGCCAAGGGTCAGAATATTCCCCAGGACACTGACGACCAAGAGGGCTGCGTAGAACAGAGCGAGTGTCATGCCAGCTGCCAGGCGCGGAAAGGGAGGCAGGCACTGGTTGGCATTGAGGGCCAGGCTGCCTGAGTCAGCCTGATTGAAGATCATCTCATTCAGGTTCTATGTAGGAGAGATGGAAAAACGCATCTGGAATGATGACAGTTAATGATTTGACTGGGGCAACATGCATGGGGAAGACCTGTCTCTTTTTCAGTCCATGGTATGTAGAAACAACATGCCATCCCGGGTATTACTACCCCCACTCCACCCTGGACGTACGTATAGCAGCCTAGATCACCTGACTCTGCTCATGCATTCTCTGGGCTGGAGTGTGGAGCAGGCTGGGGGTCCCCTAGGGGTGGCATGCCTCTGCTCCCTGATGCTGGATGCCCTGGCTGGGAGAAGCCAACAGTTGGGGGCCGAGCAATGGCCATGGTTCGGATCTTAGGAACATGACCCTGCTCATGCGTGTGCCAGCTAACGCTCATTGCTGACTGCAACCTGAGCCTGTTTGTCACCATGAGCACCTACTGTCAGTATGCATGTGTCTGGGTAGCCTCTGCATGAACCACTCCCTCCAGCCTAGCCACTGCTAGAGGCAGTGGACACCTCACACGGGGGCACACCAGCCCCTTTCTCTCCCACTCCCTGCCCCAGCCACATCGGCATGAGGCCAGACACCTGGAAACAGCTCTGCACCTAGAGCTCACCGACATGACTCCAGCTCACCTAGCCTAAGCCTGTGTACCCTGGAAATCACAAGAAATACTCTCAGCCACATTTCCTGCCCTGCTCCCTCTGTCCCCTGCCACCGCTGGGGTACCTGGCAGGTGCTGCCTGCCCCTTATGTTTGGGAACTGGAGTTGCAAACTCTGTCCTCAAAAGGAAGTCCTCTCTGCTGCTCTTGGTCCTGCCGCTCCCCAGATCTTAACACAATCTGTTTTCACACACAACATCACCTTGTCTAACCCAGCCTTGGAAATGCTTACCTAGTCACCTCCACTCCCTGCCTTTGGTCACAAGCAGGTCATGAGCCCACCCCCAAAATTCAAAGGGAGGGGAACCCTGACCCCACTTCAAAATGGTGAATGTTACCAAGATTTGTAGACATTTTTCTTTTATTATTATTATTATTATTGGAAAGCCGGATATACAGAGAGGAGGAGAGACAGAGAGGAAGATCTTCCATCCGATGTTTCACTCCCAAAGTGAGCCGCAACGGGCCGGTACGCGCCGATCAGAAGCCGGGACCAGGAACCTCTTCCGGGTCTCCCACGCGGGTGCAGTGTCCCAAAGCCTTGGGCCATCCTCGACTGCTTTCCCAGGCCACAAGCAGGGAACTGGATGGGAAGTGGAGCTGCCGGGATTAGAACCGGCGCCCATATGGGATCCCGGGGCTTTCAAGGCGAGGACTTTAGCCACTAGGCCACGCCGCCGGGCCCTTGTAGACATTTTCCAAAGCCACAAGGCACACATACAAAAATATGTGCTACTCAGGGCCAGCCTGATGGCAGTCACTGCGATCCGTGTAAGCACCAGTAGGAATCCCAGCCACTCCACCTCTGATCCAGGTCCCTCTCTGGGAAAGCAGTGGAAGATGACCCGAGTACATGGAGACCTGGATGGAGTTGCTGGCTTCAGCCTGGACCAGCCCAGGGCCATTGAAGCCATTTGGGAAATGAACAAATGAATGGAAGCTCTCTCTCTAACTGCATTTCAAATAAGTAAATAAATAAATATTTTTAAAATATGTGTGATTCATCAAAGCACACCTTGACAACTTTCAAAGTGTACGTATCCGTGTAACCCATCCTTCACCAGGCTGTTTTCGCCACTCCCAGGGTCTGTTTCCACACAGGGATAGTCACACTCCTGCCTCCTAAATACCAGCTCCATTTTACCTGCTTTGGAACTCCACATCAATGCAGTCATGCATGATGTATTCTTACATCGATGATTCTGGAGCTCCAGATCCGTTTGTGAGCTTCACCTCTCATGCAATCTCTCTGTTCTCATTGCCAACTGTGCTCCCTGCAGGGAGTATACCACTCGCCCACCATTCTGCTATTGGTGAACTCTGCAGGGTCTCCAGTTTTGGGGAAGACCCAGTTCTACTCTGTGCTCTGCCTGCTCTCTCGCTTGTCCATGGAGAAGTGCACAGACACACACACACACACACACACACACACACATTTTGTGGAGTACACAGCTAAGGAGAGGAAATGTCAAGGCAAAGGTTCTATAGGTATCTAACTTTAGAGGGGCCCAGAGTATCATATACCAGGGTAGCCTTTCTTAAAGCTGTCTGCTGCATGGGACAGTATCAAGGGCTCCCCGCACCTGGTACTGTCAGGTTAGTCATTTCAACAGGTGGGGAGGTGGCATCCTGTTGTGATTTTGATGGTGTTGCTCTGACCACTGCCAATGCCAAACACTTTCTCACTTCAAATATTTTGTCCCTTTTTCCAGTAGGCTGTATGTCACGTAGTTCTGTAAGCCTGATGTACACACACTGCTCACTCAGCAATGTCTTCTCTGATACACCCCTGTCCTTACAGCTGTGTTTGGAACTTCCTCCAACCCTTCATTTCCACACCTTCGATGGGCGCTCAATTCTCTCCGTGCATCTAGTCCACTGGGACCAGGGAGCCAGGTCAGGAGCAGGTGGTGTCGTCAGATGTTGATGCAAAGGGCACCACCAGGTCCATGAAGCCCGATGTTAGACATGGAAGGCCCCTCCTGGTAGGAAGCCTGCTGGAGATGGTGTACCTTGTCAATCTAGGCATAAAAATTGCTGTCTCCTCTCTGCAGGTTGAGAAGGTCAGGGCATCTGTTCAAGAGGAAAGAAAGGAATGCCCAGCTGCAAGGCAGGCAGAGGGGCAGCCAACAGGGTGTTGAGCCTCAGGCTGGATGATGGCGGATGCAGGTTCTAGGGTACATCCTGGGTGGTTATAAAGAAGGAAATGGAGAGATGTGCTGCATCAGACACATGTGGGCATTAAATGATAGCTAGCTGGTGAGAGAGATGATATAAATATGCTCCCTGAAAGCAAAAGTCACATTTTTAACTCTCTTGAGGTTTCCTCACAAGCTAGGCTAGCCCCTGGAAACATTCAGAAGGTGCAGAAGAATGCAATCTTCACCATTCAAGGGCTGTGGACCTCCTACAGAAAGCCAGGGGCATAGGGAAAAGCAAAGCATGACTGGACACTCTTTCTTCTTTCTTTTGGCCCTTATAAAGCAGCACCCAGGGGTGGGTGTTTGGAGCAGTGGGTGGGGTGCTCCTGGGGACACCCACATCCCGTACCTGAAGGCCTGGCTTCTGATTCTTCTTCCTGCCAGTGTGCTCTCTGGGAGGAAGTGGCTGATGGCTCAAGCATGTGTCCCTGCCACCCACACGGGAGATACAGGTTTGAGTTGCCTGCTCCTGCCTTTAGCGTGACCCAGCCATGGCTGCCTGAGGGCATTTGGGGAGTGGGCCAGTGGATGGACTGTCTCTCAGTCTCTATTGTTCTTTCTTCTGATCTCTACCTTCCAAAGAAAATGAACACAAAAAACTAAGCATCTTTAAAAGTGATTTGAAAAAAGTAAACCAACTCTACAATAAGTATATTAAAACATGTGCAATTATACCTGTGCAGCGTCTGGGTTGAGAAACCATAGGCTAAGTGGCTGTGTGGGACTCCAACATCCTAAATGCAGTAACAGGTTGAGTCCTGGCCCCTGGGCTTTCAGATCAGCCTCTTGGGAAGGCAGCGAGTGGCCATCCCTGACCCCGTCGCAGAAGTTACTGGTGCCTGACCTTAACCTGACCTGGCACCAGCTGTCATGAACAATTAAACCAGCAGATGGAAGATCTCTCTCTTGCTCTCTCTTTCGCCCCTCCCTCTCTTTGCCTGTCAAGTAAATAAACCTTAGAAATTCTCCTTCAGCTAGATCTGCTTTGTAGCTTTCTTTTCCAACTCTCTCATAAACAAGTTGCTTCTCTAGGCCTGCAACCCGGACACAGCAAAGATGCATACCCCGGGGCAGTTATATGAGCTCCAGTTCAAACCCCAGCTGCTCCACTTGCAATCCCACCCCAACATGGCCCCAGTAATTTCCTGGCTTCAGCCTAGCCCAGGCCTGGCCATTGCCTTCTCCCTTCCTCCCTCTGGGTGCCCCACTCACTTCCTTTCTCCCATGTATGCGCGCACACACACACACATGCATGCACACACACGTGTATACACCCATGAACTGACAAAGATGCCCTCCCATGACCAAAACTGAGTGAGGCTCTTCTGGGCCACAGCTTTGGGCTCCAGTGATATCCTTGTCCCAGGTATATGGTGACCCCTCCATCTGCGTTTGCTGCAGCACCAGGAATTGTCCATCCAGCCCTGCCCTCCCTTGGCTTTTTGCACCAGAATGGAGCCCAACCTGCCCTCAGCTCTCTTCCCCTGGCCAAAGTTCCTGAACAGCTCTACTTCACCACCCCTCTACCCAGCTCGGGTTTTCCCTTCCAGTCTCCTCAACACTGCCTTCACTAGCACATGCCCTGTGGAGCTGGATAGCCCAGATAGCCTGGAGCTGGACCCCCACCCAGCCCACCCCATTCCCAGATACCCCAGCTTCCTCCAGGCTCCAGCAACACCAACCAAGAGGGAGATTCCTCCCCCTCCTCCCTCCCTTCTTGCCAGCTCAATCCAACCTTGAGCCAGCAACCTTGCTAGCCGTTCCTGGTAGAGGGAGACATCAGGCAGGGGAGCTTCCAAACCTGCACGGGTGAGGAGAGTGGCCACAAGGGTTCGGTTCACAGCCCCGTGGGCCCAGAACACAGAGCGAGTGGCAGTCACAGATCTCGTTGGGAAGTTGAACACCTGCTGCTTGTTCAGGACTCACTGCTGAAGGATCAAGGCCAGCTCCTGACACCACAGCCCTTGGCAAGGGTCCACTTTCCTGACTTCTCCTGGGGCCTCCCAGCCTGGCCCTGCAAGCTCCTGCCTCGGGGTTTGCCCGCAGCTTTTGCTGACAATAGCCCCTGCTGAGTTTCCCCCTGGGGACCTGCCAGGTGTCTCCACCCCCACCCACCCCAGTCTCCCAATCTCTGCTCCAGCCAATCTGAGCCTTGAGGACTGTTCTGCCCACTTCCTTTTCTTGGAACATGGCACAAGACAAGTGCTTGCAAGGTTGGGCCCTGCTGGCAACCACAGAAAAGTTCCATTCAGATCTTGGGTTGGGAATGGTGGGGGTTAGGGAAGAGCTGTCACAGCAGGGAGTCCAGCGAGGGACCTGTGCTGGATAGACACAGAGCTCCCCACCACTTTGTGGGGAGAGAAGCCATATACCCCCGACGTGTGCCACATGGGACCCTGTGCGCGCAGGCTGCTGTGCCCCATTCCCACGCTGCCTCCAAGTCCAGCCAAGGGGATTGTGTCCCACAGACACCTGCCCGGAGGTGTGCTCCTTGGTCTACTCCATGTCCTCCACCCTCACCCTCCAAGCACAAAGCTTCCGGCTGCCCCCACCCCAGACTGCCCTCTCCAGAAATGAGCTGGTCCTTTAGGCATGAAGTCAGCCTTCTGCACATACTTCTTTCGCTGGCTGAGGGTGTTTGTTTGCCTCTTGAGATGTGGCTGGGATGGGATGGGGGGGTGTGGAAGGACAAGCCTGGGGACTCCGAGGGGGTGCCCAGGAGGCATCCCCCAGAGCTGACGCAGTGGGTCCCTGTGGCTAGGCAGTGCTTGTTGACCTCAGGCTGTCTCTGGTCCTGCACCAGAAGAGCTGACCTGTCCTTCTGCCCAGATTGGGACAGGGGAGGGTCCTGCAGAGCAGAGCAGAAGGAGAGGGAACTGATGGGGGGTAGTCCCCATGCTGGGGCTGCTGCAGAAGCTGAGCACCTGTCTCATGCCCTGCAGGAGACTCCTGGCCCACTCAGGCCACCCTCCAAGGGCAGCAGGAGGAGGCTGGCAAAGGCCAGCCAACAGTCAATGCCTGCTCTGGGACCTCCACACACTCTGTCTGCACTAATGGAATTGGGTCCCAGTGCCCGATTCACACTCTCTCTGGTTTCTCCCCTCCCCCAGGCAGGGATTCATACTGCAGATGTGACAACCAAATCCCCACTCCCAGGAAATACATTCAACAGCAGCCACCATCAAACTCTGATGAAAGTACTGAGTTGAGTCAGGCAGGAATCATTGTCTGGGGACCCAGAGAGGCGCAGGTGGATGGGGGCCTGGGCCCTGGCCCTGGGGCTCCTGGGCTTTGTGATCCAGGCAAAGGGCCACCCTGGCAGCCCCAGCTGTAGTCCCAGCAAGTGCCCAGCAGGGGCCCTCCCCACACCCTTATGGTTAAGACACGAGGCATCAGCCCATCTTGAGATAGACTGTGCCTCTATCCCACTGGTGACCCTGAGATGGGATGGGCTGCTTGCTGTGGGGGAGAAAAACCAGCTTCAGGCAGCTACTGGGTCTCCCACCTGGTCTGAAATGACTACGCTACAGCCCTTGATGCGGCCATGGCTGCCACGTGTCTCCTTGGTCTGTCTAGAATGTCGCTCAGCCACTGACAGACACCAGGGCCCTAAGACAGGCTCCCCCAAATCCCACATTTGTTATGTACAACTTGGATTAAAAACAACAACAACAGAAAAAAACATGGTGGAAAAAAATAGATATTAAAGGACCAGTGCTATGGTGTGCAAACTAAGCCACTTCCTGTGATGCCAGCATCCCATATGGGCATTGGTTCAAGTTCCAAAAGTTCTACTCTTGAGTCAGTTCTACTCTTGAGTCAGCTCCCTGCTTATGGCCTGGGCAAGCAGTGGAGGACGGCCCAAGTCCTTGGGCCCCTGCACACAGGTGGAAGACTCGGATGAAGCTCTTGGCTCCTGGCTTCAGACCAGCCCAGCTTCAGCCCATGCAGCCACTTGAGGAACAAACCAGCAGATGGAAAATTTCTCTCTCAGTCTCTCCTTTACTCTGTAACTCTGCCTTTCAAATAAATTAGACAGATAGATGATTTAGAGAGAGAGAGAGAGAGAGAGAGAGAGAGAGAGAGAGAGAGAGAGAGTTCTGCCTATCTCTGGGCCCAGCCCTGCCCGCCCGTGTGCACTCCCCTGTCCCGAGCAGCACAGGGTGGTTTAGCCCAGGGCACAGCTGCCACCCTGGGCTCCAGCACCTTGTTCTCACCATCTGCTTTCTTAAGTGTTGAGGAGGAGATGGATTGAGGGCGAGAATGACTCACTGGCTTCTTGCCTGTCCTCATTCCTTTGGTGGAGATGGGGGAGTTCCGAGCACCAGGGGCACACTGGAGAGGTGCTGTTGGGGCCTAAGTGGGCAGAGCAGTCCCCCAGAGTGAAAGACTGGGAGCGGTTGGCCAGACATGCCTGCAATGGAAATAGACAGAACGGGAGCTTGTGCAGGGATCTCTCCCTGTACCCAGAAGTAGGGTCACACTCTCTCCTGATTGTTTTTAATGATTTATTTATTTTTATTTGAAAGGCAGATTTTACATAGAAGGAGACACAAAAAGAGAGAGACATCTTCCATCTGCTGGTTCACTTTCCAAATGGCCACAATGGAACTGAGCTGATCCGAAGCTAGAAGCCAAGAGTTTTTTCCAGGTCACCCACGTAGCTGCAGGGGTCCAAGGACTTGAGCCATCTTCTGCTGCTTTCCCAGGCCATAAACAGGGAGCAGCCAGGACACAAACCACCCCCATATGGGATGCCAATATTACAGGTGAAGGATTAGCCTGCTACCCCAGCATGCTAGGCCCTAACGTTCCTGTATTATTGGCTGCCACAAGTCCCAAGGCCACAGCTAATTTGTTTCCTGTATGCATGTAGGGGACCTGGCTTTGGCCTGGCCCAGTCCTGACCATTGTGGCCATTTAGGAAATGAACTAGAGAAAGTTGCCATTTAATGGAATCCTTTCTTCTGACAATGCGTTAAGCTCCTTCTGTGTCCCATGCATCATGCTGGGTGCACTCAAAGGTTCAAGAGAGAAAAAAAAACAAAAACAAAAAACCCTCACACTTCATTGTTGGGCTGTGGGGGTGAGACCCAGGGACCTGCCCATCACTAAGCACACGGGAAATGCCACAGGGCAATTTGGACTTTGAAGACACTCGGCCAGAATTTCACGAGAAAATGCCCCAAGGATAGAATCAGGGAAATAAGGGCTGGGGAGCTGCCCAGCCCAGCTCAGCTCAGGCTGCCTGCCCGTGTGTCCCTGGCCCAGGACCCTGCTGGACTGGGTGGGGCCCTGCCTGGGGAGTACACGCAGCACCCCCATTGGGCTGTGAGGCCCAGGCTCTGCCTGCTTGGAGAATCCCTTTCTAGCCGTGGGAGAAAGGCTGCAGAAGGTGAGAGCGCAGGCTCCGGACTTCTGTGGGTTTGTTCATTTGCTTGCAGCTGGCAAGATGGGCGTGCCACAGTGTGGCGTTTGGGGCTGACAGGTTCCAACCCCTGCTACACAAAGGGCAGGGATCATGACTTCAGCGCATTTTCACGTAGCCAAGACACCCCATGTGACTCCAAACAGGAAGCAGAGCATCTTTAATACTCAGAGGCCCCACATGCTCTCTGCCCCAAGGTTACCTCCCACATGAGAGTTGTCTGATCTTGAATTTCCTATGAATGGAATCTTACAGGGTGTGTTTTTCCAACACTGGCTGTTTTCACATCACATTATCTAGGTGAGTAAGAGAGAAAAGCCAGCACTTTCCCTTCCTCAACAGACTGACCCTTGATGAACAAGTGGATGACAAACTCCCAAATCCAAGCAAAACTGTAATTAGATGCCCTGACTTGGCTCGCTTGCCACGAGGCCCCCAAGAGGTGCACTGTGCCCTGGGTAGGTGCACCTGCTCCATGTAGTGACTGGTAGCACTGGTAGCATGCTCTGCCTCACTGCTGGGTAATGCTCCCTTGTGTGCATGAGCCAGGACTTGCTCATTCACGCTCCTTCTGAGACACAGCTGAGCTTGGCTCGGTGGGGCTGTGCCCCCTATGTGTGCTTTGCAGAAACCACTTGCCTATGGACCTGCCTGGTCGGGATTGCCAGGCCAGTGGTCTTTCACACTTGATGTGATACAATGCTCAGAAACTAAGACTGACTACTTAGAAGGAAAGAGAGAGAACACTGTCAGTTTTCATTTTGAAAAACAAAAACACTGAAAATATAATTGTTGCCTAATCAATGTTGAGTCGAATACTGCTTCTCTGTGATTGAACAATTGTATGTTTCTTTTTAAGATTTATTTATTTTTATTGCAAAATCAGATATACAGAAAGGAAGAGAGACAGAGAGGAAGATCTTCCATCCATTGATTCATTCCCCAAGCAGCTGCAACGGCCGGAGCTGAGCTGAGCCAAAGCCAGAAGCCTGGAGCCTCTTCCAGGTCTCCCACACAGATGCAGGGTTCCAAGGCTTTGGGCCGTCCTCGACTGCTTTCCCAGGCCACAAGCAGGGAGCTGGATGGGAAGTGGAGCCGCTGGGATTAGAATCGGTGTCCATATGGCATCCTGGTGTGTGCAAGGTGAGGACTTTAGCCACTAGGCTACCTTGCCAGGCCTAGTACGATTGTATGTTTTCAAGAACAATTATAAAGGTGAATATAGAATCAAGCATTTTTTTAAATTCCTGAGTGAAACTCTACCCTGTTTGTTTTTGAAAGGCAGGGTGAGAGTGAGAGCAAAGGGCAGAGGGAGGAACACAAGGAGGGGAGCCCCGTGATCCTCGGGCTCGCTCCTCACACTCCTGCAATAGTCGGACAGAAGTTGGGATGCCCTCCACACCTCCCATGTGAGTGGTGGGAGCCTTGAGCCTCTGCTTCGCCTCCCGGGGCGGGCGTCAGCAGGGAGCTGCAGTCAGGAGCCAGATCTGAACTCATCCCGACCTCCCTCTCACGGGAGACGTGGGAGACACTCACCTCAGATTGGTTTGTAAAACAACCACAATAACAACAAAAAGTTGTGGGTGCTGAAATACACATAAAAGTTTCCATTCCAGTCATTTGAATGGATTTGGGGAGCATTTTCCTGGGTCATGATCAGAAATGAACAAGAAAAGAAACACACCCTGGCCAGCATCCATTGTGGTAAAACTTGTCTCACTGGCATGCGCTCTAAGTCATGAAGTGTTTGCAACGCTGGGGTCTGCTCCCCCATTCCATTTGCACAGCGGAAAACACACTTTGAGCAGGGCTAGCGTGTGACTCCTGCTCCCATACCACCGTGTCTGTGGGGGACTAGACGGGGCCATGGCTCTGTGGTCCCTACATTAAGGATCTCATCCTGTAGGTCCCCTGAGTTGTCCCCAACAGGCTGCGGAGGGTGGAAGGACTCAGCACCTAGCACCTTCGAAGCCCTCCTGTGTCAGCCATCTGACCCTGTCTACCTCAGGGTCAACCAGGAATAGCGCAAACCTTAAAACTTTAAAGGAGAGTGGGGAAAGGACCTGCGGTTTGACATTTTTCAGTATTTTTTCTCATGTATGTCTCAAGATCACTTTTTCATGTGTGGAAGCTCTGGGGAGGAAGCACTATAAATAGAAGGGGGCTCAGCGAGGAGGGGGGCAGCCCAGGTTGGGGGTGGTGGCAGGGGGAGGAGGAAGTGCTCTGAGGACACCTGCCCTGCTCGGCCACTAGGGCCCTGGCGGGGCTTTTCAGGGGACAGTTCCCAAGCAGATCCCACCCCCACCAGAAACTTCCCCACCCTCTGCTGCAGTGCAGGGCCCCAAGGCCTGCGGTTCCCACACACCAGCCCCAACCTCAACCCAAGGATAGCCCTGGCAAGAAAGGGCATCCTGGCCACCTTGAACCTGCCACCAGCCAGCAGCATGTCATTGCAGGCTCAGGCCACTGTCACATTGGACCAGTCCCCAGGGGCTTGGAGGTAAAAGGCCAGTCCACTCCAGGACCCAAGGAAGAGGCCCAGATGGCCCATTCCCCCAAGACTAGTGCTGGATACACGCAGATGTAGGTCCAGGGTGCACTTGCAAGCACCCACTGGGTTGACTTAGAGCTTTGGTTTTCTGGGGCAAGTCAAGTGGGTAGGGAACAAAACATTGTGTAGCCACCAACACCACCTGGGGACTCCCTTTGTCTAGCCACAGTCACTCCGGACTCTGTCCCAGCCCAGGCACCACTGGGGCTGCTTTCTGGACATGTCATGTGAGTGTGATGAAACAACAGGTGGGTTTTCGCGTCTCACTCCTGCCCCTGAACATGAAGTTGTTGAGGTTCATGTCACAGCGGGCGGTCATCGGTCGTCTGTCTCTTCATTGCTGACCAGCAGTCCCAGACCTGGATTGCTTTTTATGGAGGAGGAAGATATTTTGAGGGAGTTTGGCACAGGTGAGGCATTGCATTCCTGCAAGGTGAGACACAGTGGTGCTGCAGTGAGGACCTGTGTCGGAGGGAGTGCCTTGGTCCTGACCCTGACATGCTAGACAGCAAAGTTTATCAAGGTTCAGTGGCCTAGCATGATGACCAGAAGTCCACTAGGCCAAAAGAGAAAAATGCTTGCCTTTGCTTTCAAATGTCCGTCACTTGCATTGGAAGTGACTGGCCTGAGTAGCACTTTGGAGAAAGGATGGGGTTATAATAGGACCCAGAATTCTCTTGTGCCCCTGAGTCTACGGACAGGCAGCACCCAGAGAATGTTGGAGAGTTCCGATGCCCATGCCACTCTTAGAGCAGATTGAGAATCTCCGTGTGTGGATTAGGTGTCGCTGGTATGAAATCTGCCCAGGAGTCCAACGTGTGGCCGGGACACCCAAAGCAACGTCTCGGCTGTCCCAAGAGTGAGATGCCCTGTGCTGGCTTCCAGAATACAGTCTGCTTCTTCCAGCAGCCTCAGGCAGATGCCCCGTGTTCTGAGGCATCTCCCATCCCTCCTGTCCTGTGCCCGGATGGTGACCCCACAGAGAAGGGCTGCTGTAAACACCGAGGGGCTGTCCCATTGGAGCCCCCGAGTCACCTGCCTCCCTGCCCTGGTGGGCCAGCTGTCACAGGGCCCACAGGCCTAGTTCTTTCCAATATATCTTCAAAGAAAATAATTGACAAGCATGACATAGCTACAGTTTCCTTTGTAATTTCCTAATTCATTAAAAAAAAGTGTCCCCTAGGGTACAAACCACAACAATGGTTAGATACATAAACTTCTAGACACTTTCCCATGCAGTTGCCTCTACACGTAAGCACCCCTATTTATAGGGGCTTTTGGCTGCTTATAAACAAATGAGGCTATGCTTGAGGAATAAAGGTAGAACTTGCTTTCCAGTGTATCTTCAAGGTCATGTCGCGTCAGGACTCACAGCTCAACTTCCTCTAAAAAACCAACTCAGTGCATCACTCCCCCTCCCCTCCCAGGGGGAGTGTCCAGGCACTTGGCCTTGTCCATTTCTCCAAGTGCTGCTTCTCAGTCTCCTTGGCTCCACCTCCTGGTGCACATGCCCAGCTCACTTTTGTGTGTTTGTTTGTTTTTTCCCTCTCAGGGAGATTTTTAGAAGTAGAGGGGCTGGGACTACAACACCCATCGGTTCACATGGAAGACAGGGCTGGAAACAGAAAGACCCAGCAATTGCAACGACCAGCATGTGCATAAGCTGATTGAGGCGACGGACGGTGCCAGACCCTATACTGGCAAGCACACACAAGAATCAGGTCTGGGATCACCTCAGATGAAGTTTCTTTGGAGATCCTTCCAACTAAACTGCTGATCTCAGAACCCCAACTATGAAGGGACTATGTCAGCCATTAGATTCTGAATAGGTTTCTTCGCACTTGTAACGGCGAGTTTGGCAGCAATTCAGAACTTTTGAACTATCAAAACTGCATGAGCAGGACCCTCGGAGCGTGCCTCACATCGGGGACCTGGGATGGGAGGGAGGCTGGGTGGGACTTTTCCCTTTGTTTCTCCACTGACTGCAGACACAGGGGGAAAATGATGATATTAGTGTGAAAACAACTGTATTACCCACTTTCCTGTAGCCCTTGACCCTTTGTACCCTAAGTAACTAATTAAGATTATTAATTAATTAATTAATTAATTAAATTTAAAAAAAGAAGTAGAGGGGCTGGGGGATTCTGGGTCTACCTTCCAGGTTTGCTTGGTATCTTTGCCTTTTCCAGTGCCATATTTTTTTAAGATTTATTATTTTTTATTGGGAAGGCAGATATACAGAGAGGAGGAGAGACAGAGAGGAAAATCTCCATTGACTCACTCCCTAACTGACCACAATGGCTGGTGCTATGCCGATCTGAAGCCAGATTCCACGAGCTTGTTCCAGGTCTCCCACGTGGGTGCAGGGTCCCTAGGCTTTGGGTCGTCCTCGACGGCTTTCCCAGGCCGCAAGCAGGGAGCTGGATGGGGAGCGGGGCCACTGAGATTAGAACCAGTGCCCATATGGCATCCTGATGCATGCACGGCAAGGACTTTAGCCGCTACGCTATCACACCGGGCCCTCTTGTGCCCTTTTAATCACTGCCGTACAGTCAGTGGCTTCATTCTTGGGTTTAGTGTGGACTTGGTTGTTCTTACAGGTAATTTCTACTTGATTGTAGTTGCTGATTAAGAAAACCATTGATTTGGGGGGGACAGTAAAATGCATATAGAATTTACTATTTTTCAATAACTAAAAACTGCAAATAAATGCATCCATGTTGTGTAACCATGACTACTATTTATTTCTATCTGTCTCCAGAATGTTCTTGTCATCCTAGGAAATGTGTCTCTATTAACCTCTAGCTGCCCAGGCAACTCCCCAGTGAATCCTGGAGATTCTTCGTTTGGTGAATGGATTATGTCACTTAGCATCATGTCCTCAGGGTTCAAGTTCTTGTAGAAGAGGGTAGGATTCCCTTCCTTTCTAAAAAAAAGTATTTATTTATTTCAAAGTCAGAGTTAGAGAGATCTTCCTTCTGCTGGTTCGCTCCCCAAGTGGCTACAACACACAAGCCTGGGCCTGGCTGAAGTCAGGAGCCAGGAACTTCATCAGCTAGGTCTCCCATGTGGATGCTAAGAGCCCAAGTACTGGGCCATCTTCCACTGCTTCCAGGCCATTAGAATGGAGCTAGATCAGATGTGGGACATTCAGGACTAAAACCAGAGCCCACCTGGGATGCCAGCATCGCGGGCAGTGACTTTACCCACTACGCCACAATGCTGGCCCCATTCCCTTCCTTTTTACAGGTGAATGATATTCCATGATGTGCACTGATTACAGTTTGTGTATCCATTCCTCTGTCCATGGACTCTTGGTTTGCCCCCACCTTTTGGCTATCATAAACAAAGACCTTTTTAAGTCCCTACTTTCAATACTTTTTGTTTTAAAGATTTAACTAGTCTTATTGGAAAGACAGATCAATTTGCAGAGAGGAGAGACAGAGAAAGCTCTTCCATCTGCTGGTTCACTCCCCAAATAGCTGCAATGGCCAGAGCCAATCCAAAGCCAAGAGCCAGGAGACAGGAGCCAGGAGCATCTTCCAGGTCTCCCATGCATGTACAGGGTCCCAAGACTTTGGACCATCCTCTGCTGCTTTCCCCAACCACAAACAGGATGCTGGATGGAAAGTGGGGCAGCCAGGACACAAACCATTACCCACATGCAAGGTGAGAATTTAGCCATTGGTCATTGCACCAGATCCAGTGCTTTTAACTCTGTACTCACAAGTGGAATTGCTGGATCCCATGGTAATATTAGGCTGAATTTTTGGAGGAAATGCCACACTATTTTCCAGGGTGACTGCACCATTTCACATTCCCACCAACAGCGCCCCGGGATACAATCACTCCACGTCCTCACAAGCTCTTACTATTTTGTTTCGCTTTAGAGCCGCCACTCCATTGGGGATGAAAGTCTTTGCTTTTTATATCTTAATCTTGAATCCAATCGCCTTATCAAGCTTTCACAGTAGACTGTTATACAGCGCCATGATATTCCTAGGCATATCATCATGTCATCTGCTACAGTGACAACTTTGTTGTTTCTTGAGTCTGTCTCGGTGAGGACGCACATAACAAGGTTGGAGAGCGAGGTGACTTCTGCTTGGCGGATGTTACAGTCCACAGGCTTTTTAGCCCCCCCACCCTTTCCACATTAGTCCTTGACCTGCTAAGAGTCTTACAGACTGTTCAGTGTGGCTGCATGATTTTGGCTGTCTGTGGAGATAACTGTCAAGCGGGTGTTACTGAAGGCGTGGGTCTGATACATCCATCTCAAGGCCAAGGTCTATACTAACAGCCATAGATTCCCAACTGACAACTCAACCTTGCATCGGCTGGTCAAAGCTTTGTGAGAAAGCACTTGACCTTGGCCTGAATCCTGATAAGGACTCCTCCTCAAGGCCTCTGGGCTGCACTTCTTAACCCTTATTAACCCCGGGTATGCAGGGCCAGTGATGAGAAGAAAGAAGCCATCACTGAGGTCAGTACAATGGCTCAATTGGCTAATCCTCTGAAGGCAAGTGCTGGCATCCCATATGGACACCAGTTCATGTCTCATCTGCCCCATTTCCCATCCAGCTTCCTGCTTATGGCCTGGGAACGCAGCAAAGGATGTCCTAAAACCTTGGAACTCTAAACCCATGTGAGAGACTCAGAAGAAACTTCTGGCTTTGGATGGGTTTAGCCCTGGCCCTGGTGGCCATTTGGAGAGTGACCCAGTGGGTGGAAAGATCTTTTCTGTCTCTCCTTCTCCCTGCCAATCTGTAAAAAGAATAAATCCAGAAAAAAAGAAAGAAAGAAAGAAAGAAAAAGAAAGAAAGAAAGAAAGAAAGAAAGAAAGAAAGAAAGAGAGAAAGAAAGAAAGAAAGGAAGAAAGAAAGAAAGAAAAAGGGAAGAGAGGGGAAGGGAAGGGAAGGGGAGGGGAGGGGGGGAAGGAAGCCACCATGTCAGCCAGGGAGACGTCCCTGCCCACACCTCCCCCTCCCCTCCAACAGGGCCCATCAGTGAGGAAAATCCCAGAGCAGTGAGGTCCTTCAAGACCCCTTGACCCTGTGTAGCAGTGTTAACAGAGATGGTGGGATAGAGGCTCTGGTCTTTGTGTAAGGATTATCCTCCCACCCCAGGCATGAGACAGAGAGGGGTGGTAAGCATCAAGGTTGAATGGCATTGGGCCCAGAGGTGTGGCCTGGTGGCTAAAGTCCTCACCTTGAACGTGCCAGCATCCCATATGGGCGCCAGTTCTAATCCTGGCAGCTCCACTTCCCATTCAGCTCCCTGCTTGTGGCCTGGGAAAGCAGTCGAGGACGGCCCAAAGCCTAGGGACCCTGCACCCACGTGGGAGACCTGGGGGAGGTTCCTGGCTCCTGGATCCTGGCTCCGGATCCGCGCAGCACTGGCCGTTGCACTCACTTAGGGAGTGAATCATCGGATGGAAGATCTTCCTCTCTATCTCTCCATCTCTCTGTATATCTGACTTTGTAATAAAAACAAATAAATCTTCTTTTGGGGGGGTTAGACAATTAGTTCCGTATTGTTTCCTTCATATATCTGATGTAAAAGGGGATTTTAAGGGAGAAGCCCCGCCCAGTCTCCCACCCACCCCAGGTTCTGGATGTGGATCATGCTCTGAGATACTTGCTCAAGTGGTTTTGATAGTTCACTAGTTATGAATTGCTGCCAACCTCGCCACTCCAAGCATGACGAGATTGTTGAAGAATCCACTGATTGACATAGTCCATCATAGAGTCTCCATTTGCCCAGTTTTTCACTGCCAACATGTAGCTGAGATGGTTGATTGACTTGTTCTGTCCTCTGTCTTTTCATGGTTAGGGTTCTGAATCCGGAAGCTCAATTGGGGGGATCCCCAAAGAAACTTTGTCTGAGATGTTCCCAGACCAGATTCTTGTATGTACTAGCACAGGGCCTGACACAGTCCATTGCCCTGATCAGCTGGTGGTTGTGATCGCTGGGTTGGTTCTGTTTCCATCCCTGTCTTCCACTGGAACCAACGGGTGTTGCAGTCCAGCCTGGTTCTGCTCAACAGATACTCGGCCCGCGCATAAACCAGTGTGGGCTGCAGCCTAGTTGGAGCGGTCCACAATAACCCCCACCAGGCCTGCCCCCTAACTTGGTTTGCCAGTGTGTGCAGCAGACTAGTCCAGTCTGTCCCACATCCCCTTCTGTTCTCATACATGTCAATGGGTATTAAAGCCTTGTTCCATCTAACCAGTTCAACTATGCAGCCCTCACAGATGTTGTTGGGTGTCTATCTAGCCACCCCAGCCCCTGTCCTAGTTTTCCTGCCTTCCCGTGGGGGTGGTAACCCACGAGAGGGGAGCCCACTATTTCCCTCCCAGGCCACTCCCACTCCCAGATTATGCACTCTCCAGGTGGTTCTGTGGTTTAACTTGACAGAATTATCCCCCAGTGCCAGCTTCTGCCAGCTGATGCTGCGGCTAAGCCCAAACAACCCTCACCCACTCTGATTTATGCTTGCACCAGTAGGAATAATCAGCCCAGCCTGGCTTTTCCCTGATCTAGACCACATGAAGCACACAGGTGTTGTAGCCCTGTCTAGTCTGGTCTGCCCCCATCCCAGCTCACGCTCTCCAGTGGGAGTAGCATTGAGCATGAGTCAGAGCAGAGTGGCCCTTCTGCAGACATGACCTGAAGGCGTCCTGCCACTCAGACTGGGGGCAACAAGGTGATGTGGGTCAGTGGGCGGCTCAGGACAGACTGAGAGCGTCATCTGTATTCAGACTGGAGCTGAGAAGGGAATGGGCTCTAGTTCCCCGCCCCCTCCCACCTCCACCAAAGGGTTGGCTGAGTTTGCAATAGGTGAAATTCCTCCCTGAGCGTTACCACCCATAGCCCCTTTGGCGCTTGGCAGAGAGGATTCTGCTGGGGTGCTTCCTTGGGGGAAAGCTGAGAGCCCTGTAAAGTTACGGGATCTGGGCAGGACTTGGCGCTGCGAGACGCGGCACTGCATCCAAGGGCCAACTCGGCCTCAAATGCTTCATTTCCCTTGCGGGCCTCGCTCACACACAGGCTAAGTGCCAACTTCGTGTCCAGTAAAAAGTTCAAGGAAATTCTTACGAATACAAGGTAGTTCCTAAAGTTCACCGAAAACATACTTAAAAGTTCATTTTGGTTGAAAAGATGCTGCAACCCATACAGGGATTTTGTTTGTTTGTTTTGTTTTGTTTTTTTAATGATACACATTGCCTGTGCGTATCATTGCTGTGCCCCAAATGCATCAAAATGAACCGGAGGGCGAGGGGGTTGTTCTGGTTGTGTGTGGAAGGAATCCTGTGTCAAACAGCTCGGCAGGACAGCTTGAAAGACCCGTGTTGGGCTGAGGAGCTGGCAGAGTGGGGCTGGGCGGTGCCAACCAGCTGCAGGATGAAAAGGGAAGAACTAGAGGAAGAAGGGAAGGGGGCCAGCTGGACATGTGGTAGTGACCAGGCACAGGAAAAAGACATCATGGTCAAACCCTGACCTGGGGCATCCATGTGGTTTGGGCCAGGAGTCCCTTCCAACTGAGGTGGCTGTGCAACAATGGGGGCGAGCCCTGGAAGGAGCTCAGCTCCAGCTGGGGCTGGAAGACAGCCTGCAGGTGCACCGTGGCACCTAATGGCAGGGTATGCTATAGTGAGTGCACCGGACTGCCTCTGGCAAAGGGGGGACAGACTAACTTGGAAAACGTCACCACCATTCTAGTCCAGCGTGTGAGGACCCTGGGAATAGAACTCGGGTGTCTAGGAACTTAACTGAGAGAAAAATGACTTGGATCTCCCCTGGCCTCTGGCTGAGCAGAAGCAGGGTTTTCTCTGTACTGACGGCCGCAAGGACAGATGTTCTAAATCTCCACTTTGGTGGATGCTGTTGCCCCAAGCAGGCTCTGTGCCACTGCTGCTTGAAATCCCACCAAGGCAGCGTCCTGCGGATTGGGGTGTGTGAGGCCATGCTGGTTCCAGGGTTCAGGCTGAGGGAGGACAGGGTCGTCAACATTCTTACAGCAGATCCAGAGATGAGAGACCAAGGCAGAGGCCCCGGCCAGAGGAACTCGGGGACCGAGGGACCCTGGAGGCAGCAGCTGAGGAAGCAAAAGAACCGCTGGGGAAGGGGAAGCTTGGCAGAGCCTTAGGGGCGGGGCAGGGGCTCTCCGGGAAAGTGATATTTGAGCTGGTTTTTTCAGGATCTGTAAAGGAGCACAGAAGAGGGACACACAGGACTTTCCTTTGACCAGAAAAATCCCTCCTCGCTCTTGTGCGTCTCAGTTTGGAGATCAGAGAACTAGAAAGCAGAGATTTCCCCCCAGGCCTGGGGTGGGGGTGGGGAATGAAACAGAAAACCACCCTGGAGCCCACTGCACAAGGGGCTGGGGATCCCCGCCTCTCCGGGAGAGGGTGGGCATTTTCTCAGGAAGCGGCTGTTGGTGAACCCCCCCGCCCGCCCGGGTCTATCACCTGCCCTTGGGACTCGGTCCTGCCCAGGTCTGGGCTACACCCTCAGGCTTGTCCAAGACTGTCTTGCACCTGTGCTTCCTGCATGTTTGCTAGGTGAAGATATGCAATGGACACTTCCAGAATTCCGGGGAAGCACGTTGGTTTGGCTCTGAATTCCGGATGCCCCTCCCTAACTCCAGCTGCATGCTAATACCTGGGCTACCTTCAGGTGGGCTTGACTGCCTGTTCCCAGGCCTGCAGGTGTCTGAGGGAGCTGCCTGTGCTGTGAGGCAAGTGGGATTCAACTTTTATTCCATTAGGAGAGGCATCCTTAGTGCTGGCATATATAGCATACATTTTACTCAGATTGTGAGAAAGCAAACACACACCCATGTGAACATAGGTTGCTCCCCACAGAGAGAAACCCGCGGTAGGAAGTTGGCCCACAAGACAACGGAGTGGGCCAGGGGAAGGAGAGCTAGCCACCCAGCACCTTCTCCAGCTAGCACTGTCTGTGAGGTCCTGTGGCCCCAGGAACTTCTTCTCCATGAAGCTTCACTATCCGTATCCTCAGAGCATCCCAAGTGCTGACTGACAACTAAGAGGATGGCATTCTACAGCGGGTGAGGCCTGTGGCCAAGCTGCCAACCTAGTGCGCATCAGCTGGGGATTCTTATCCTGAGAGCCCGACCGGAGCTGGAAGGAGAACCTCGGGGTAGAGCAGGTGCCAGGCAGGGACCATTCCCCCAGGACACCCTCCCTGAGCTCCCGATGGGTGGCAGGAAGGACCAAGCTGGGTCTACAGCTTCCTCTGTTACCGCAGACCATGCTTTGGGCTGAATAAACAGGTTGAAGCCTAACCCATCCCCAAATCCTACAGAATGTGGTTGTCTGGCGAGAGAGACTTCAAGCGGGAGTTTAAGGTAACCATGAGGCCACCAGAGTAGGTGCGAACCCAACCCAACAGGTGTCCTAATGAGAAGAGGTCGTTAGAACCCCCACACGTGGGGGAGACCCATTGCAGGTCAAGGTCACAGACCTTAGGAGGAACCAACCGTCCCTCTCAACATCTTCCACTTGGGCCTCTGGCTGGCAGCAACACATGGCGCCACTGCCTGTGGTTGCAGTCCAGTGATGTCACTTGGTGGATTGGCAGTGGGTTCCCCAGGGCCACAGGGAGAGGGCGTGAGGGGGTCCCCACATTCTGTCAGGACCACCAAGAGCCACGGGTTACAAAGGCCTCGGGCCTGCAGAGCAAGTGTCAGGTTCTGGGTGACTTCTGCTTGCTGAACCGGAAGCGAGCTCAGGTCAGCTGAGGTAGATCTAACGCAGGAACCCAAGCAGGTCCCAAGTAGGGCTGGCCAGTTGGAGGGTTAGTGGGTTTTTGATGTTTGAGAAAAGAAGGTCCAGGAACCCCGTGGTCTTTTCTACCAGGTTTTCTTACAAACATACCTAACAAAAAGAGAAGTGTTAACAAGGCCCACCTTGTGCTAGAAATTCTTGGCGCCCATCTTGAAGTTTAAAATCCATTTCACTCCTGAAGTGGCTATGCCCAGAGAACAGGAGAAAGGTCAGGAGCCCACTGCCGCTGACCTGACCTCCAATGGCTGTGCGACCCACTCCTGCTGCCTCTAGAGAAAGTTCTGGAAACTCAGGCTGGACTTTACATCTGTGGGGGGATACCACCTCCCACCTCCTACACACTGGGCTTAAGGGTGGTCACCAACTCACGTTGCAGGCAGGGGAGCTGGAGGTGCCCACCTTGTGAGTGTGTAGCCACCTTGTTCTGCTGTGTTGTGGGCTTCACATGTTGTGGATGACAATACAAGCGGCACATCCGGGGGCCCCAGGAGCGGAACTAAGGTATTGGGGACGCACAGCACGGGCTCGGGTGAGGGCCTCACAGTAGCAACAGAGCATGTGTGGGAGGATCAGACTCAGGCTGTTAGTACAACGTGCTCACCCCAGGACCCTGGCCATCCCCTCCAAGGGCAGTGCTCCACATGGCCGGAGGGCCGCCATCACCTCCTGCCGCAGGGGTTTTCCTCATTGCCCGTATCAGCACCCTGGGGCCCCGAGCTGACATGTGAAATCTGGGTACATAAATTGCACCCAAACCACAGCACAGGGGCTGAGTCTGGGGTATCACTAGCCAGCACTCACGCCCTGTCTTCTCTCTGCACTCCCAATCACTGGTTCACTCCCCGGACAGCTGTAATCACCAGGGATGGGCCA
Organism: Ochotona princeps; assembly: GCF_030435755.1. Taxonomy (NCBI): domain Eukaryota; kingdom Metazoa; phylum Chordata; class Mammalia; order Lagomorpha; family Ochotonidae; genus Ochotona; species Ochotona princeps. Next base: position 9,491,171 of record NC_080843.1, on the reverse strand, counting down.
GGCTGAAGCCAGGAGTTTCGTCCATGTCTCCCACATGTGTGGCAAGGGACGAAGCCCTTGGGCCATCTTCAGCTGCTTTCCCAGATGCTTTAGTAGGGAGCTGGATCAGAAGGGGAATAGCCAGGACTCAAACTGGCATTCATATGGGATGCCACGATTGCAGGCAGCAGCATAACCAGCTGTGCCAGAAAGTGAGTTTTACAACTCCTGCTTCTCAGGCCTGCTGTGATGGCTCAATAGCTAAATCCTCACGTTGCACATACTAAGTCCTGCATGGGCGCCGGTTCATGTCCCAGCTGTTCCACTTCCCATCCAGCTCCCTGCTTGTGGCCTGGGAAAGCAGTAGGTGATGGCTGAAAGCCTTGGGACCCTGCACCCAGTGTGGGAGACCTGGAAGAAGTTCCTAGCTCCTGGCTTTGGATAGGTTCAATTCCAGCCATTGTGGCTACTTGGGGAATGAATCAGCAGACAGAAGATCTTTCTATCTCTCCTCTATATATCTGCTTTCCCAATAAAAACAAAATCTTAAAAAAGCAAAACAAAAACAAAAACAACCCTCTTGTTTCTTATTAGAAAAGTCATTTTTTCTCCAGTTGAAAGGGTGGTATACGCCATCATAAAGAAGAAAAACAGCATCGTAGCCCATGCCAGCTTCCAGAGGTGGCATCTCATTGGTGTCCTCCCTGTCTGTTTTCAGCGCATGGGAGGACCAAGGCCTGTTTGCCATAGCTGCCCAGTGTTTAGCAAGGTTTGCCCCCCGGCAAGCACCCTGGCAGAGCTGGTCGGTTTCTTGGACACCAGCAGGAGGAGTTCCCTTGGAGCAGAGCTCTGAGTAGTGGCTACCTCTCTGGGCAGGTCAAGTGCGCATACACACCTGGGCTGTCTCACTCCTGCCTGGGGGCTCTTGTTCAGCTTTACAGTGGTGTGAAAGTGCACTATACAACCCGTCCGTTTTTCACTTTCAGGACAGTAGTTCATGCATTTCATGAGGTGCAGCAGCCTGTACATTCCATGTAAGAGCCACAGTTGGAGTCCCGGCTGCTCCACTTCCCATCCAGCTCCCTGCTAACAAGCCTGGGAAAGCAGCAGAGGATGGCCCAAGTGCCTGGACCCTGGTGAGGCCTGGGTTGGGTTCTTGATTCCTGGTTTCAGGTTTGCCTAATCCCGGCTGGTGTGGCCATTCAGGGTGCAAACCAGCAGACGGTACATCTCCGGTTCTTGCCTCCTCCTTCCCTTTCTCTGTAACCCTACCTTTCAAATAACTTGTAAAAATATTGATAACTTGCATGGTATTGTCAACAAGGGTATAGAATGGGTGTTGTGGGAGGTGACGTAGGTTACTGTAAATAACCTACAGGCTGGGGGAGGCTAGATGCCTTGAAGGTCTTTTAGGTTAATACCAGCTTCAACCTGCGGTGAGTTTAGGGGGTTGTAACATCATCTCACGTGGAGACGCAGCTGTAGCAAAGCCCGCTCTCCTTCCAAGAGCACCAGGGACACAGTCTGAGGCAGGTCATTCAGAGAGAACTGCTCCAGCTGCTTGAACTCTGTCCTGGGAGACGCATGGCTAGGCTTGTATTCCTGCTAAGCAGACACATGCCTAGCTGACCCCCCCCTGTGCGGGGCCCAGCTCCGCGGAACAACTGAAGGAGGGCTTTTGTGTTCAGCAGGAGGCCAGGGAAGGAGCAGAGCATCCCCAGGAGGGCAGCCTCCCTTTATGTCCCGGTCCTGTGCTACCCGACGGGAGGATGCCAACTTGTGGCTCTGCTGGGACAGTTTGAGCGTGCGGATGCTCCCCCTGGCGGTTAAAAGGGAGAATGTCACCCTTTGCCTGGCCCCGTTGATTCACAAAGCTAACTTGATTTTTTTTTTTTAAATATAAATTTTCAGTGTTCATTGCTCAGGTGATACAATTGCATACCTATGTGGGCCACTTGTAGGACTGGAGAGGGCTGGGGGGAAGGAATGTTGCTGAGAGGGATTGTGGAGGAGGGAAGGGGAGAGGAAGAGAGAGGGCGGCTCCTTGTTGTCAGACCACTTCAGCGCCAGGGGAACAGAAATGGTATCTTGTGGTTGTCTCCAGGACCTCGGTGGGGGAGAGCCTGTCCTGGGGGTGTTAGTTGAGTGGTGGATGGGTAAGACTGACTGGGGGGAGGTGTGCCCTCTAGCCTGTGACCCTAAGCTTGCTGCGTGGTTGACCAGTTCTGCCCCTCAGGTCGCTGGCCAGAGGCTCTCCCTTCAGTGGCTGTAGCTGTGTGCCCTGCAGCCTCTTGGTTGTTCTGGGGCATTGCTGGCCTTACTGTGAGGTAGCAGGTTCCACCTGATGTCCCAGGGCTCTTCCTTGTTCTTTGTGTGGCCTCTTGGTTGCCCAGCTCTGCCACAGAGTGACCACAGGTCTGGGTGCTTTCCGTAGAGCTTGGCCCAAAGCGTTGTACCCCTAGCTTTTCTCTCGAGACTGTCTTTGGGACTAGAGGAGCTGGTTGTCTTGCCTTTCGCACGCATCTGGGAGTGTCTGCACCCTTTCTCTGCAGCAGTGCAGGTGGCCACGTGTTGCAACACCACTCTGTGGTCAGACCACACTGCCAGGGCCCACATGCGAGGGGCTGGAGCCTCCTCACACACTGCCCTCCTGCTGGCTGCCAAGCAAGCCAGCACTGGGCTCCTGCAGGCCCTGGGCAGCCGCAGTGAGCTCTCCCATCTCCAAGGCTGCATGCTGGGAACCTTCAGACAGCGCCCTGTCCGTCTTCAGCATGGCTGCCAGCACATGTGTCTCCCTGGGTCACCCGCAGGGTGTGGCCAGGCAGTGCTCTCTCCAGCAGCCAATTCTTCCTGGTCCCTTCCAGCATCTGGTGACTTTGGGCTCAAGGCCACATCATTCCAAGTCTGCCCCTCAGCTGGCTTCCTCTCTCCACCACCCTCTGAAGTAGACACTCATGAGTATACGGAGGGTCCCCTGGTCATCCAGGGTGCTGCCCTCAGGTCTAGCCCCTCCCTCATGTCCACACTGGCTTACCCCAGGCTCCAGGGAGCACAGTGTGGACACGTGGGGGTGGGGTGCTTTTCTGCACACATGAGTGGGATGCAAGAGACCAGCATTTGCTTGAGAGTCCAGCAGGTGCAGGCTTCCAGGTGTTGTTGGCCCGCCCCTTGGCTAGGTTGGGAGGCAGAGGACACAAGAGGCCTCGGGGGGAGGAAGCAAGCAGCACAGCGCTGTGCATGCCTGACCTGCAGACCAGGGTGGCCAGTGAGGCTGGCCGGCAAGACTGCAGACCCCTGGAGAGCTGTGCACCTGCTCTGTGTGGAGAGCTGTGGCTCTGAGTGGCCTACTTCTGCCGGAGAGGGGCAGCTGCCACTTTGCAGAGCAGTGCAGGATGAGTCTCCTCAGTAAGATGACCTGAAGTGCTGCTGGCAATGGCCACGTCCAGCCGGCTGTGCTTGTCCTTCACCCGCGCTATTCCTGGAACAACTGCGGTGAATTCCTGCTGCGGTGGTGCTGCCTCCACATTCTCCATCGTCCGGAAATCCCCTGGAGCAGAGCTGCCTTGGTCCCCCGCTGTGGGAGCCCCACAGGCTTGGAGTCTAGCCTGGCAGCAGTGGTCTGAGCGACTGTCTTGCTCCCTGAAAGGGAGCCATGTTGCATATCCGGCACCGCCCTCGTCCCTGCACTAACACACTGCACCCAGATGGCTGTGGTGGAGTTGCTGCTGAACTCAGTTCTGACCAGGGGATAGCTGGCAGTCCTGCTGCTGCCAGAGGCTACCAGGGCTGGGGCAACAGTGCAACTCACAGAGCAGATAGCAGACCCCCTGCACCTACGACAGGGGCAATCCTGGGCATAAAGCCGGGAGCTAAAAAGGTCGCATGTTACAACTGGGTTCCCGCAGAGCTCTCTGCAGCCCTGGGTACGATTCCCACAGGGCAAACAGTGGGCACACCTCAGAGTGCATGGCCAACTGGATGATGCCCAGGCCGGGGAGGGGAGGGTAAACTGTCATTGTGAGCTCATGCTGGCCCAGAGCAAAGCTGGGCCTGTGGGCACTCAGCTTGTCTCCAACAAGCGCCATCCCACGGACTGAAGCAGAGGCACTCCACCACGCCCGACTTCAGAGTCACTCTGGACTCCAGTTCAACTCGGAGCAGGCATGGGGGGGTGCCTGTCCCCCCGGGCGCCAGAGGAGCAGCCGGGAGGATCAGCATGTTCCAGGTCACATCACGGTCATACGACAGGGCTGAGGTCAGCGTGCCCCAGGCTTAGCACCTCAGCACAGACACGAGCTGGAGTCTGGGTGGCCGCAGGTACAGGACTGGCTCTGACCGTCCGCTGAACAGATGCAGGAGCAGCCTCGTGTCTGCGGAACAAGGACATGACAGGGGCAGACGCCCAGGCCCAGCTGGCTCCTGTCCCTCTGTCCTGTCACACTCCCCCAGCCCCCTCCACTCTCCTTCAGCTTTAGCACCGAAGCCTGCGGGCTCCGCCACCTGCAGAAGCTGCAGTAAGTCAATGAGGCCCAGCACTTGAGTCATCCTCCTGTCACTGCCAGGCCATAAGCAGGAAGCTGGATCAGAAGTGGAGCAGCTGGGACGTGAAACAGCGCCCACATGGGATGCTGGCAATGCAGGCGGAGGTTTAGTCTGATATGCAGCCCACTATTCCGTAATGCCAGCCTCAGGTCCCCTTCTGAGAATGTCAGAGGTGGGGGGCACAATGGGGCCACGAGCCAAGGGCGCCAGGAGTCCCCACAAGCAGATGAGGCAAGGAAGACTTCTCTGACTCAGGGGTGAGCCCCTGAATCCTGACTTGAGTCTCCACACTTGGAGAGACCAGCTAGCCATTGTTTCAGTCCCTGCTGTTTGTGGAATCCGGCCACCGAAGCCAGGACAGACTGGTGGGCACACACCAAAACTTTGTCCCTGATAAAAATCCCAGGTGGTTTGAGACACTGGGATTGCTTTGGATACCTGAAAATGTTTACGCTTATTACAATGAAATTAACATTATTAGGGCTGGCACTGTGGCATAATGGGTAAAGCTGCACCAGCATCCCATCTAGACACTGGTTCAAATCCCAGTTGTCCCACTTCCTCTCCAGTTCCCTGTTCATGCATCTGGAAATGCAAAAGAAGATGGCCCAAGTGCTTGGGCCCCTGCACCCACGTGGGGGACATGAAAGAAGCTCCTGGTTCTTGGCTCAGACTGGCCCCAGCTCTGGCCGTTGTGGTCATTTGAGGAGTCAAACAATGGATGGAAAATCTCTATCATCTCTCTCTCTCTCTCTCTCTCTCTCTCTCTCTCTCTCTCTCTCTCTCTCTCTCTCTCAACTCTCCTTCCCTCTCTGTAAACTTTCCTTTCAAATAAAATAAATAAATCTTTAAAAAAGAAAGTGTTGGGGAGAGGTCACAGTCTTCCTTGGAGCAGTAACTCCCGGCCTGCAGTACTGCATTATGTCCAGAAGAGGGCTCCAGAGCACCTAGGCAAAGGTGCCCGTCACTGATTCCAGGAAATGTAACAGTGCTTTGCTCTATTGCAGATACAAACGTCTCCTTTAAATTCGCATTATTTTTAGAATATTAACGACATGTGCACTGTGATCAGAAGGTGGAAACACTTGCAGGCTGGCTGTCCTATTTATTTGTTGACTTAAAATTTCCATACCATTTCAAAAGGCTTGATGAACAGTTGGCGCAGAAGTTATTTTTAAACCGTACCCTATGGCTGCAACTACCTTGTAATTTCTGTGTCCAATACAGCACAAGGTGGCATAATGTAAGAATGCCTGAAAAGAACAGGCCAGCCCACCTTGCAAAGATGCACAAGATATCCACAAGCCATGGCTGTGGGACAAGGACCTCATCCGGCACCAGGACATCACCCAGGGCCTGCCAAGCCTGTGCAGTACACACCAGTGGACATGGCCCAAGGCCTGCCGAGTGTGTGCAGCACACACTGGTGGACATGGCCCAAGGCCTGCCGAGCGTGTGCAGCACACACTGGTGGACATGGCCCAAGGCCTGCTGAGCCTGTGCAGCATACACTGGGTGGACATGGCCCAAGGCATGCCGAGCCTGTGCAGCATACACCGGGTGGACATGGCCCAAGGCATGCCGAGCCTGTGCAGCACACACCGGGTGGACATGGCCCAAGGCCTGCCGAGCCTGTGCAGCACACACCGGGTGGACATGGCCCAAGGCCTGCCGAGCCTGTGCAGCACACACCGGGTGGACATGGCCCAAGGCCTGCCGAGCCTGTGCAGCACACACCGGGTGGACATGGCCCAAGGCCTGCCGAGCCTGTGCAGCACACACTGGGTGGACATGGCCCAAGGCCTGCCGAGCGTGTGCAGCACACACTGGGTGGACATGGCCCAAGGCCTGCCGAGCGTGTGCAGCATACACCAGTGGACATGGCCCAAGGCATGCCGAGCGTGTGCAGCACACACTGGGTGGACATGGCCCAAGGCCTGCCGAGCGTGTGCAGCATACACCAGTGGACATGGCCCAAGGCATGCCGAGCGTGTGCAGCACACACCAGTGGACATGGTCCAAGGCCTGCTGAGCGTGTGCAGCATACACCAGTGGACATGGCCCAAGGCATGCCGAGCGTGTGCAGCACACACCAGTGGACATGGTCCAAGGCCTGCTGAGCATGTGCAGCACACACCAGTGGACATGGCCCAGGGCCTGCCGAGCCTGTGCAGCATACACTGGGTGGACATGGCCCAAGGCCTGCCGAGCCTGTGCAGCATACACCGGTGGACATGGCCCAGGGCCTGCCGAGTCTGTGCAGCACACACCAGTAGACACGGCCCAAGGCCTGCTGAGCCTGTGCAGTACACACCAGTGGACATGGTCCAAGGCCTGCCGAGCTTGCGTGGTGCACTTTGATCTAGTGTAGGAGACCCCCGGAAGCTGTATTTGGCAGGTCTCTTGGCTTTGGAGTTGCATTGAATTGTCAGAAAGGCCCAGCAGCTGAGCCATTCACATGCTTATCACACTTGAAGATATAACACTGGTTTATCCTTCTCTTTTTTAAAGATTATTTTACTTTTATTGGGAAGTCAGATTTCTAGAGAGAGGAGAGACAGAGAAAAACACCTTTCATCTGCTGGTTTCCTCTCCATGTGGCTGCAAACGGCGAGAGCTGAGCCAGGAGCTTCCTTCAGGTCTCCCACACAGGTGCAGGGTCCCAAGGCTTTGACCCATCCTCCACTGCTCTCCAGGGCCATAAGCAGGGAGCTGGATGGGAAGTGGAATAGCCGGGACATGAACTGGTGCCCCCATGAGATGCTGGCGCTTGCAGGTAGATGATTAGCCTGTTGAGAACTGCCCCCTGTTTGTCCTGTCACCCACCCCAGCACCTACTGCACGCCCACAGCTCTCTGCCCAACTCCCCTGAGAGACAAGAGGCCAAGAATCTTGTGTTTCTGTTTTCCACCCCTGCAGCTGGTCCCCTCTGCTCAGCTCTTTCTGGCACGTGGCGTGGTTCAATCCTAGAAGTCAAAACAGATGCACTCAGGTCTTTACGTGTGTTGTAATTTAGTCTTCTGGCATTGCTTATAATCCAGTCTGGTGGCTTAATGTGTGTGTTCCATGTAGCAAGTACATGTTTGTGACTTTGCGTTTTGCTGAAGGTAAATTTTGTGCTACCCTACAAAAAAAAAAAGTAGATGCTGGTGTTTGTCTGCTAAATTGTGTAAGATGGCTGTGTAAAGGACACCTGTGCTGAGAGCACAATCCTGTTGGTAGAAATACCGGCATTCAGTGTAAAATCTGTCAACTTCGTATTGTTCGAAGATTTCAAACTAGCTGTAGACTGTAGGTGACGCAGCTGTAGATGATGCTGGGAGAGAGCTTCAGGAAGGCGATGGACGCAGACTGAGAAGAGAAACTGACTGTGGTGGAAAACAGTTTGAATCCTGTGTCTACAGGGGATCTTCAAAAAGTTGGTGGCAATGTGTATTGTGGTGTGGGGAACATGCATGCATTTAGGATGTGTTTGAAATTGCCCACGTGGTGGTCCAAACTTGGCTACAACTGGTCCTGTGATGGGCAGGAACAATCTTCCATCTGCTGGCTCACTCCCCAAATGGTTAGAGTGGCTGGAGCTGGACCCAGGGGCCAAGAGCCTCTTCTGGGTCTCCCATGCAGGTGCAGGACCCAAGGACTTGGGCTGTCATCCACCGTAGGGAGCTGGATCGAAAGTGGAGCAGTCAGGACCAGAGCTAGTATACGCGTAGAGTGCTGGCTTCCCAGGTAGTGGTTCCTCCCCACCCCCACTAACCACGGTGCTGGGCTATTGCATATTTTCTAGTCATTAATATTTTTTCTGGGTTTGTTAGTGCATATTTTGCCTATATTTCTATTGAGTTATCTTATTGGTTTGCAAACACTCTTTGTATGCCATGAGTATATGCCTTTGTCTGTGTTACATGGTTAACATGTATTCCCCAGTCTCATGAACCTATTTGTGCTGCCATCCTCCAGGTGCCCACAAAGCTCTCTCAGTGGCAGTGCCCCAAGGGGAGAGCAGGAAACCCCTCCACCCCCAAGGTCAGGAAAGCTTCCATTCCCCCTTCTCTTACTCTGTCATCTTCATTCACAGACCTCAGGCACTGAACGAAAGAGGATGGAAGAAAAAATTCTCCTCCCCTGAAGGTGCCTGCTGTTACTACAACAAAGCTGTTACAAAGACAGGGTGGGCTGGACTCTGTGTGTGTGTGTGTGTGTGTGTGTGTGTGTGTGTGTATTTGCTAACAGAACTTTAGCCCAGCTCTCCTTAATGGGTTTATAAATTAAATATGGATAATGATTTTTTAATTTCTGGTAAAGACATTGGGTGAGCTTTGTGACTTGCATGCTGGAATTAAGTCATAGTAATACATTTTCTTTTTTCCGAAGATGAATTATACATATTGCAATAAGAGATCGGGTAGTGTCTGCCAAATCCCTGAGAAACATCTCTGTCTAACCATTCTTGTTCTTACTCTTAGAAGGTTTCTACTGAAGAATAAATAGGATGTGCCCCGAGCCTATGCTTCGAATCCAAGCTTAGGTTGTGTCTGGCTGGGCTGTGGCCCATCTGCGTCCCCAGGAGGGGTCATCAGAAGAGCTTCAGTTCCTCCCCTTTCTGGGTTAGCACCCGCCCTCCCCGCAGAGATTGGCCAAATGCCACTGCCTATCCCTCTGTCTGCTCTTGGATCAGAGTCAACAGGGCCCCAGAAATGCTCAACTGCAAACAAACTGCTAACACAGTGAGAGTTGCAAGATTGCGGAGCTCTTACCCAGACTGTGCCTAGCTAACCAACTTAGAGAACGAAAGGCGTTCAACACACACTCCACACCTCCCTGAATTCACCGATGGAAACCCAGTCACCAAAGTGATGGTGCTAGGGGGCAGGGTGTTCAACAAGCGACCAGGTTCTGAGTGGGATTGGTGCCCTCGTGAATGAAGCCTCACGATCTGCCCCACACCCTTCTATGTGCCAGGACCCTGCGAACAGCTGTCATCTGTGTAGCAGGCAGCAGGTCCTGGGCAGACACGGAATCTGTTGGTTCCTGCATCTTACACTGGCCTGCCTCTGTAGCTGTGAAAAGCAAGATGGTGTTGTGTATAAACTGTTCCATTTCTGGGGTTTTGTGATCCACCCACATGATCTCAGATGATTTGCACAGGACTTGTCAGTACTGTTGTGTGGAAACTTCCATCCCCCAGAGCATTAAATAGAGTCATGGTTGGATAAGACATACAACTGTAGTAGCTGTGTGCTAGGTACATGAGAGATGCTATCCTTTACCCTAACTGACGTGTAATTTACATCAGCTGAGTAAATTACTTCTCCTGAGCCTTGGTTTCTTCATCTACAGTTTGGTGTGGGATCAGTAGAGCCTGTCTAGGGGGCAGGTGTTTGTGTCCTGGTGGCTAAGATGCCTGATCCTGTATTCTAGGGCCTGGGTTCCATGTCCAGCTCAGCAGTGATGGCTTGAGTCCTTGCGTCCCTGCCACCCGCAGTGGAGACCCAGCTGCCAGCTTCAGGCTGGCCCCGGCCCTGGCCACTGCGGCTGGAAGTGAACCATTTCAGAAATGAATAGAGAGAGGAGTGTACACGCTCTCTGCTTGCTTTCAAATGAATAAATAAACGGGTACTTGTAGAATCGTATCTGAATAAGTGATTCGAAGGATATTACCCTTTTGTTCATAAAACAGTCTGCAATGATATTTTTACCTTGGGTTATTGAAATAATTCTTGTATTGTTTGAATTCTCTCAGCAGGAAGTTTAATGTTGAAGCTTGGTTAGGGGGCACGGAACAATGGCTCGATTGGCTAATCCTGCCACTTTAAGCGCCGGGGTACCAAATGGGTTTGAGTTTGTGTACTGGCTGCTCCACTTCCCATCCATCTCCCTGCCAAGAATGTGGGCCATACTCCACTGCTTTCCCAGGTGCAAGCGATGGGACTGGAGGAACAGCTGAGACTCAAACCAGTGCCCATAGGAGATGCTGGCATGTAAGCCACAGCATAGCCTACTGAGTCACACCAGCCCCAGACAGCAAAGCCTTTCTAAAGAGAGATTTGTGATAGATGTTTGAACATGTACTTCAAAGGTTGATGAAATTTTTGCCTGGGCATTCTGTTGCAGCCGTTTGGAGCATGAACCAGTGTATGGAAGATGTCTCTCGCACTTTCTTTTTTTCTCTCCTTCCATATCTCCGCCTCCCTGAGGCAGGCGGAGACAGGCAGAAAGGAGATGCTACTGAGATTGTGGTAACTACAGGATGCTGACCTGCCAGTGCCCCCTTCCCACAGTGCTGAGCTTTGCACAGGGTCCCAAGAGCTGCTCTGACACCCACTCCCTCCCTCCACCCATGGACCTCCTGCGGGCTCCAGCAGCCCCCAGGCCTGTGTGTAAGCAGACAGGACCCCGGCCTGGAAGGGTGGTGTCTCCGTGGACCCCCATAGGAGAATGCATTGTGTCTGCTGGACCTTCTGTGATCATATTTACCTGATGCCTTCTGGAACCTTCTGTCATGGCTGTAGTTGCCTATTAAAGCAACCTCCATGGAATATCATGATGCCTTTTTCTCTCACACACTGTGTGTGTGTGTGTGTGTGCGTGCATGTGTGTCTATTGTACCAACTACAAGATTAAAGCAAAACTGGCTAAGGGACTGTTCAAGAGCCTCACCGGAAATCAAATGCTGTTCATTTTTAGCTGTTGTCTTGGAGACACAGCTGTGATCACAGCAACATCGATTTCTTACACTGCTGCTTTTGCAGAGCTTACGTTCTGAGCATTTTCTCCAGGCATCACATCGTCTCTAGAGCTAGGATCTCAAAGATGTACCAGGTCCCACTCAGGCGGGGATCCCTGTGGGTGAGAGCTGGCACCTAGCGGGTGTCCAAGAGTGGCTGTGAGCAGTGTCCTAGGGCAGGAATCCCCGTGGAACTTCCCAAATAGCTGCAGTAACCCCACACTGTGGTTCCGCCTTGCTTGCCCCGTGCCTCTCCTTTTGGCGGCACTCAGTCTCATGCTTGCTGGAAGCTCTGCGGAGGAGTGCGAAGACCAGGGCTCACATAGGGCAGCCACAACAAATTGTGTTGAACTCGCACAGTCTGCCCACTGCATTCCTGAGTAAAAACCAGGTCCCTCAGAGAATGTGGCAAACACATTTGCTTCTGAGAATGTTCTAAAAACCGGGCCACCCTTTTCTGTGCCTGGAATGAACAGTATCTCACCACGTCTTCCTGTGAGGTGGAAACATAATCAGGAGAGGGAAGTGAGGCCTGACGACATCAGGTATTCAGCACACTCTCTCACTGCCAGGACTTCGCATTGTTTTGTCAAGTCGCATCGAGCTAGCATCAGGGTTCACCTGACCCCACAGGGTCGCTGCGTCCAGCTAGCATCAGAGTTCACCTGACCCCACAGTGTTAGACTGGGTCTCACTTTAGGTAATTGGCCCTCTTTGCTTGCTTATCTCTCTCTTGCTTCACCTTTGCTGGTTTGTCACCCAGCCACATTGACTCCCAGAAAACAACAGAAAGAATCAACTTCCTTTATCAGAGAGCAAGCATGAAATACAAACCAATCTGTCAAATAAGGAATTCAACACCAATTGTAAAACATAATCCCACAAACAGGTGGGAAATGGGGGAAAAAATAACAATAACTGTGGCCAGCAGGCCTGAGCCAATAAAAGATTCCGTAGAGCAAGCAAACACTGACTAACTGGCACCTGGGTGGCTCAGTGAGACCTCAGCCGGGTGGGCGCTTGCCCTCTGTCCCCAGCCGCTCATCCTGGGCGTCTTCTCTCAGCCAGCGGGCACAGTTGCACCGTCAGGAGGGCGGGGAAGCCAGCCAGCCCAAAGCCCAGCACACTCCCTGCGGGGAGGACCTCCTGCTTCCTTAGACATCCTGGAGCCGTTTGGACCAAACACGGTTTTAAATGCTTCACATCTGATAGAAAGGAATATCTTCAAACACCCAATCCCGGGAGAAAAGAGAAAAGTTTTGTTTTTGTTTATGTTTTTCTTTCCAAGATTCTGTTTGTGCCAGACACTCAAAGGGTGCCTTCAGTATTGTCATGGCAACTGGCCCCACAGCTCTCTGGCCTGTGAGGAGGTGACGTGGTAGAGTCTCTGGCTGCATTACAGAAATGCTGCAGGGGCCTCAGTGATGTGGACAGTTGGGGGAAGTTCAAGCTCATGAGGGGTGTTACCTGTGTGGGGCGAGGACTCCCTTTTCCGAGAGAAAGATCTTCCATTTGCTGGCTCATTCCCTAAGTGGCTACCAAGGCCAGAGCTGAGCCAGTGTGAAGCCAGGAGCCAGGAGCCAGGAGCCAGGAGCTTCTTTGGGGTCTCCCACGCAGGTGCAGGGTACCTTCTGCACTGAATGAATGAATCTGGGTTTCCTATGTATCTTTTCTTGATGATAGTTCAGTCCTTTTCATTGCTAAGTGACATTCCATCATGTGGCTGTACGGTTTCTTTATTCCTTCCCCTCTTGTGGAAACTTTTGGCTGCATCACCGTTTGCGGTCGTGATACATCATGCTGCTATAAACAGTGTTTGTGGGTTTTTGCATGGACATGACTTTTCTAGGTATGTAGTGTTCACTTTGCTTTTCTATGATCCATGATCTTAAGTCACCCAAAAGCCACCAGAATAAATAAGAACAAGATGGTAATCTTCATGAATGAGAGAATTTAATGTGCATGATTAATCAGGATATCCCCCAGTACTTTATTTTAAATATAGAGAACAAAAATATAAGAAAATATGAGATTTATGTGTTTCAAGGGTAGAGTAACAGACAGATGGGGAGAGAGAGAGAAGCCTACTGATCATTCCCTATATGCCTGCAACAGGAAGGCCTGGGCCAGGCCTCCCACGTGAAAGCCAAGGTCCCAAGTACTTGGGCCGTCACCTGCTGTCTCCAGGCACACTAGCAGGAAGCTGAATGAGAAGCAGGGACAGAACTCGATTCTAGACACTCCAGTGTGGAGTGCAGGTGTCCCAAATAGCAGCTGACCATCTGTGCCACGCGGCCACCCACTACTCATTGGAGAATCAGAGAAACATCTCCCCTCTACTGGCCATTCCCCCAAAGTTCTACAGCAGCCTGGTCTGAGCCAGCTAAGGCTAGGATGCCAAAGCTCCGTGTACGTCCCAGACGTGGATGGCCCACACCATCGTTCTGCCACCCCCCAGGGTGTACAACGGCGCTGTGCAGGTGGATGCAGCCGTGTGGGTTGTGTTTGAAGCAATCAGGCGGTGCTGTTGAACAGACCTTCTGGACAGGACTGGCCCGACAGAAGGAAGCCGCTTTGGAAGTGACCTTGTGGAAGAACTCTACCCACCCGGAGTGAGGCCATAGGTTTTTGTATTTTTTTTTTTCAGATTCATTTATTTTTATTGAAAGGCAGATATACAGAGAGGAAGCTCTTCTGTCCGATGGTTCACTCCCCAAGTGACTGCACGACTGGAGCTGAGCCAATCCCAAGCCAGGAGCATGGAGCTCTTCTGGGTCTCCCACACAGGTGCAGGGTCCCAAGGCTTTGGGCCTCTTCATCTGCTTTCCCAGGCCACAAGCAGGGAGCTGGATGGGAAGCAGGGCCGCCGGGATTAGAACCGGCGATCATATGGGATCCCGGGCGTGCAAGGCGAAGACTTTAGCCACTATGTTATCACGCCGGGCCCGAGGCCATAGGCTTTTTCATCTGCTGGGAAGCACACACCTCCTCCAAGAGACATTCCTTTGGGTCAGCATGGTCCGTATTCAGAAAGAACTGTGACCAGCACCGGCAGTCTAGGGCCTGTGCCAGACCGATCGCAGCCCTCACCCGACAGGTGTGAACTTGGTACTCACCATGCACTTCCTCTCTGAGGCTGGAAAGGCAGAACTCCAGAGCTGTCAATCAGCACACGCTGGTCTGTAGGAATAAACTCTGAAAGGGTAAGTAAGTGCAGGTGTTCCACTGAAGACTCGGGTCACCGTGGTCATCCAGGCCCACAGCCACTGATCCTGAGACCCCTGCCCCTCCCACAGATGGAAAGCAGCCGCTCCTTTCTACCTTCAAGGAGTTTAAGCTGGGTTTGTGTTCCAAATGCACCTCGTCTCCCCTCAGCCACCGCTACTGACCCAGGTTAAAGTCCTGGTCCCTGGGACCTCAGAAGGTGACCATGTCTGGAAATAGGCCCATGCAGATGAGATGGTTAAGATGAGGCCCCTAGGAAAGGTGTCCTAAAAGGGGCGGAGTCGGGCATGGACACACACAGAGCAGGCCAAGTGCATGTTACAACAGCCCCTGCTGGCCCAGGAGACAGTCCTGGGACAGACCCCTCAGCCCCACCCTCAGGAACCACTCCCAAGCCCTCCCTGATCTTGAACTTCAGCCTCTAGAGCTGTGAGAAAACACATCTCTGCATTCAGCCCCCTTGGTGACGGTCCCGTGGGTCTTCCTTCTGCTACATTTCTGCTTTCTGTGGCATTGGTAACACACAGTCAGCTGAAGCCTGAAGGTGTTACGGTCCATAGGTTCTGGCTTCCGGTTCTCAGTCGTGTGGTGAAATCACACAGTGTGCCTTGTGCCCCACCCGGGAGCTGGGCCAGCCGTTCGTCTGATATACCCATGCCACACCCACCGCTGCACTGTGGCAGCTGAGCGGGACCCAGAGCGCTCTCACTTCCCCTTTATGACAGCATATGGCACAACTGCTCTGTTTGTATGGGCAGTTATTGCTGTCAGTCACTTACTGTGCGTAGTTCACAAGTTGAGTTTGATCACGGATGTGCATGTATGGGAAGAGTCTTGTCTCTACAGGGTCCGGGACTATCCGGTTTCAAGCGTCTGCTAGGGCCTGGGGGTGACAGAAGTGGGTCAGGCCTATGCCTTGAAGAGACTGTCCCTCAGGTCTGTGAAGTGGCTGCTTCCTGGATTTTTATTTTCCACCCTTAAGTTGGTTGGAGTCAGTTTCTGTGGCTTGCAATTTAAAACCCTATTTGCTGCCTCTACCACCCTGTCTCTGACACCTCTAGCCTCACTTCCCCAAATTCTAGATGCTGCCTCTCCTATTGATCCTATTGGGTTGTGAACGGGGCCCTTGAGTGTGTGCCAGTTATTGTTATAGCACACCAGTCTGCTCTGCACACTGGCAGTAGAGTCATCTTTCTGGAAGGAGCCTCCATGAACATGTCACACACCTCCTCGCAAGCCATCAGCAAGTCTCTCACAACAAACGCCAAATTCTTGCCTTCATTCAAGGCTAGGCCAACAGGACAAGCCGTGGTCAGGCCACGCTGCATGCCCGGGCATCACTCTGTGCCAGTCTAGTGCGGGAATCTCTCCTACTTCTCTCTCAGCCACCTCACCAGGGAGAATTCCTAGCCCTCGTAGATCCTGCCAACACCCAGCTAACCTTGGCTCCACAGGCTTGCCAGTCGGACCATCCCTGGGGTTGACCAACTGTCTGTTATCTGCAGTCCCTATTTCTTGTCTGGTGGCTGGGGGTTCTAACGCCCCCTTTCCTCTGTTTTCTCGTGAGCTCCTGAGCACACCCTGGTTGGTGTTCCTGCAGCTTCCCAACAGAGTATCCCACTCACTTCAGTTTCCATTCAATGGAATGAGACCCTAGAAGCTGGACAGCTGCTGGCAGGCACCCGGGGGGGACCGTCTGGGGATTCCGAGGAAAGTAGCTTTCCAAGCTGGCCTGGTTCTTGTGCCGCTGGCCCTGTAAGTCCCTTGCCCGAGCTCCAGCCCCACAGCTCTGCTGAGGCCTCAGGGTCAGCTTCGCACGAAGTGTGGCTGCCGAGACACGAACCCACAGCATGCACACAGTTCTCATTCCTTACTGGGGAGAATCATAAAGAACCTGAAAGAATGAGTTAATTAAGTGAATAAAGGCATCAAGGGAAAACTTGTTCTAAAAACAGATGTTTTCTTCAAATATAGAGTGATTCATTACCATTCTTGAGATCATATTTTCTGAAAGATACTTGGTGTATACATACATATAATTTTGATCTTTTTGATGATACTATTTCATATTTTAATAAACAGAAAATTGTGCACAGAAAGGTCACATGAATTATTATGTTACCTTGATTCTTACTAGAATTTGCTATATTACACCCAGAATAAAGCAACAATAGAATTTAGTGATATCACCAAGGAATTTAAGTTTCTGATTGGAAATCCTACAGTTCAAAATGGGCTGTACTTTTTTCTTTTATCTTTTATGGTGTTTACATGGTTGATTAGGTTGGGAAGGGTGGAGAGTTAGGAGAAATAGGCAAGACCATTGTTTCCACATTCTCTTCTTTCTTCTTCCTGTATCTGGGGGAAGCGGGGAGAGAAGCAGAGAAGCCACACCCAGCCTCCCAACCACCTCAGTCCCCGGGGATGGGGAACGGGCCACCTCATGTCATCCTAGGGTCCTGCGTGGAGCATGCTCTGAGGGTTCTGCTTAGGTGGATTTTTTAAAATCTATTTATTTTTATTGGAAAGGCAGATATACAGAGAGAAGGAGAGACAGAGAGGAAGATCTTCTGTCCGATGGTTCACTCCCCAAGAGGCCACAATGGCTGGAGCTGAGCCAATCCAAAGCCAGGAGCCAGGTGCTTCTGCCAGGTCTCCCACAGGAGTGCAGGGTCCCAAGGCTTTGGGCCGTTCTCGACTGCTTTCCCAGGCCACAAGAAGGGAGCTGGATGGGAAGCAGGGCTGCTGGGATTAAAACCAGCAACCATATGGGATGCTGGCGTGTTCAAGACGAGGACTTTAACCACTATGCTATCGCGCCGGGCCCCAGGTGGTTTTGATAGTTCTGAAATGCTGTCGATCTCACCACTCCAAGAATGAAGAAATCCTTCCAAGGTCCATTGGCTGACATAATCCACCTTAGTCTCCATTCGCCCAGATATTTGCTGCCGATGCTTGTCTGGGGTAGTTGATCAATTTGTTCTGCCCTCCTTCTTCTGTTATGATCCTGGATGTCCTCTGCAGGCTCCAGTGGACTGCCACATCCTCCATGTGCATCTGGATATGTTGTCCACTGCTCCATCTAGGTCACTGAACAGGTCCAGCTCTGACACGTGCACCCCACAGTCAGACCACAGACCCTGAGATTCTACCCACGGCTGGAGTTCTGAGTCCAGTGGCTCAGTTGGGGGAATCCCCAAAGAAACCTTGTCTGAAGTGATCCCAGACCTGACTCTTGTGTGTGTTTGCCAGTACGGGGTCCGGCTCTGTCCGTCATCCACATCAGCCTATGCACACGGTGGTAGTGGCAATTGCTGGATCAGTTCTATCTCCAGCCCCATCTCCTATGCAAACCAATGGATGTTGTGGCCCAGCCCAACCCTGCCGACCACACACTCTGCCCTCATGTACACCAGCGGGAGCTGCAGCCTAGTCAGAGCAACCCCCACTAACCCCCCCGCAACCCGCCCTACTTCCCATGTTTGCTAGTATGTGCAGCAGACAGATTCAGTCTGTCCCACATCCCCTTGAGCTCTCATACATGCCAATGGTCATTGAGGCCTAGCTCAGCCCAACCAACCCCACTATCCAGCCCACATGCATGGTAGTGGGTGCCACCACATGTCTAGCCAGGTCTGCCCCCAAGCCCTGGTTCTCACACTCAGCAGTGAGAGCTGCAACCCATCAGAGAGGCGCCCAGTTTCCCCACTGGGCCCACTCCCAGTCCCAGACCTTGTACTTTCCAGATGATTCTGCAGTCTAGCTTGACAGGATTTGCCCCATCCCAACACTTTCTAGCTGATACAATGGCAACCCATTGGTTAATGGGTCCGACTCGGGGCTGACCCTGAGATCAGAAGCCCAGACTCCTGCCACACACACCACCTGGACTCATGCTGGACTCAGTGCCACACACACCACCTGGACTCATGCTGGACTCAGTGCCACACACACCACCTGGACTCATGCTGGACTCAGTGCCACACACACCACCAGTGGTGCCCTGGACTCCAATGCTTCTCTGGATCCTCGCATAAAACAGCTCATTAATCCCACCTAGCATGACCTTGCACAGGCAAGGCAAATCCTTTTGGACTCCGGGCTGCTTCCTCATACTTGGTGCTTGGTGGCGGTCCTCCTTGTCTCCAAGGGTGCTCAGGATGGAGTGCAAAGGGAAGCAGGCAAGTGCCTCCTCATTATGACTCCCCACCCCTCCCCCATTTCAAAAGGAATTCTGGCTGCGCACCAAGAAGTAGAAGTTGTTGGTTAATGGATGCTAATGGGAAACCTAATGGTGCAGCCCAGGCCCATGACAAAGCATGTTTGTGGAGGGAGGCAAGCGCTGCCAGTTCTTTCAAAAGAGAAGAAACATCCTTTCCAGAAGTTACTTTCCCAACCACACAGTGAAGCCCCTCTGTCCCCAAAAGACTGAACTAATTTGCAATAATGACAGGGCAGGTTTTCCTGAGGCAAGGTACATGTATGCATGTAAGTACGTATGTATTTTACCTATTGATGTAAAATGTCTCTACAAATGAAATGCATTCATTATTTTTAAAAAGAAAGATATCACAAAATCAATATGGGAATAAATAATATTTCTTTGCATAAATAATGTCTCCACTGTGGATACTTTCATGTCTGCTTATAAATATATACATATAATTCAACTTTAAAATGTCTACGAGCTTTAACATCCATACAAATCAGTATGTATGTCTGTCACCTCTCCTCCCACAATTCCCTCTTGAATGCCTTTACACTCAAGATTTCCTCCCCTGTAATTCCTGGCCCCCACCCATCTGTTTTTATTGACTTTAGTTTGGGGATTTTGAAAGCACCCCAGAACTAAGCTCTTAGAGAGTGCAATCTCCTGGGAGCTGGCTCCTGTCACTCAGTGCTCATGAGTTTCACACAAAACGTGTGTATCATCAGTTCACTCCTTTTAATTGCTGAGTAGTATTCCATTGTTTGAATATAGTACATGAGATGCTGGTGTCATGGGTCACAATGTCAGTCCCAGGAGTTCTCTACGTGTTGAAATTAAATCCTGGGTCTGGTATGGCATCCTAGTGGCTAAAATTCTCTCCTTGCACATGCTGGAATCTCACCCAGCTCCCTGCTTGTGGCTTGGGAAGGCAGTCGAGGATGGCCCAAGGCCTCGGGACCCTGCACCCATGTGAGAGACCTGGAAGAGACCTGGCTTTGGATTGGCACAGCTCCGGCCATTGCAGTCACTTGGGGAGTGAATCAGCAGATGAAAGATCTTCCTGTCCACCTCTCCTCTCTGTATATCTGACTTGGCAATAAAAATAAATCTTTTAAAAAAATGAGTTCTTCATTGCATAGGTAATTTATAAATACTGTTTCCCAGTTGTCCTTTTCAAGTTTTAACAGTGCTGTGGTGCAAGTTAGGTTGCTTCCTACAGTCCAGCTGCTCCACTGCTGGTCCAGCTCCTTGCTAATGTGCCTAGGAGGGCAGCAGAGGATGGCCTGAGCACCTGGGCCTTGGTGCCCACGTTGGAGGCCTGGCTGGGGGTCCATCCCGGGCATCGGGCCAGTTCAGGTGCGCACCAGCAGGTGGAAGAGCTTGCTCTGTCCTCACGATTGCCTCTCTTTCCGTAACTCTGCCATTCAATAGTAATAATTACACACACATTTTAAAAATTATAATCAAAACCTACTTATTTATAACATGCTCTTTCCATTTAGCAATGCTATCATTAACATCTTCCACATTATTAGTTCTTCTCAAAATACTTTCAATGCTACAGGTAATTCTGCGTAGGCATGGAACCGTGCTTTATTCAACATTCTCCCATTTGGACACTTCGGCCACTTCCGAATTTTAGGGCTGAATCTTTCCATATATACTAAATATTCTCCAGGAGAGATCACAAGAAGGAGAATTGTTTTAAAGAGGTCTTTAAAAAATACATAATGCAGGGGCTCGGCAGCGTGGTCTGGTGGCTAAGGTCCTCGCCTTGATCCCATATGGCTGCGGGTTCTAATCCCGGCAGCTCCACTTCCTCTCTGTCTCTCCTCCTCTCAGTATATCTGACTTTGTAATAAAAATAAAATAAATCTTTAAAAAAAAATACATAATGCCAAATCACCCTCTGGAAAGCCTGTGGAACACTCATTATCATGGATAAAATAAATTGAGTATTATCTCTATCTTCTAACATTGCTCCCTTGGAGGCTTATAAAAAAAGTCTCTTACTGTTTTTTTCTTTTTTTAAAATGTCATTGTTTCATCACAATAGCATTTTTTGCTGTTGTGTAATGTGTGTGTTTGTGTGTCAATAGTCTCTTACCATCTTGTGCATTTTATATAGGGTAGCTCATTCTATAACAAATGTTTATTTCATTACAAATGTTTTCCTTCCAGAGCTCTATCTCAATGCACCTTAACTATGCAGACTCCTGACTTATAAGCCAAGTATTCAGATTTAGCACATAAAAATAAGCAACACAGAATTAGTTAATAATTATGCCTCAAATAGGGGGCATTCTTATGCTAAAAATTAGTTATTTTTTAATCTGTAATTTTTATGTAACTAAGATTACTGGAGTCTATTCCTATATTTAGGGAGGAACTACAATTAGAATGTTGTTGAATTCTATGTTGGGTTCTAAAACCAGCAAACCTGGGGAAAATCGTATAAGGCCAAGAGGAAGGTGTTTGACCTAGTGATTGAAACATGCCTGCTGCACATAGTCACTGCGTGGACACTGGGCTCCAGCTCCAGGCTCCAGCTCCGTGTTAAGGCAGAGCTGGCTGAGCAGTGGGCAAGGCTCAGTGACTGTGATCCTGAGTAGCCCCGATTCCTCTACTGCGTGCATTCAGGGACTGAGCTGCTATAGGAGCTCTCTATCAGCCTCTCAAATAAACAAAGGAACAAGAACAGACGAGGATTTAGCACCGCTTAGGATGCACATGTGTTATCAGAGTCCCAAGGCTGGAGTCCCACCTCTGCTTCTGATCCAGTTTCCCACAACACACACCCTGGGAGGTAGCAAATGATGCCTCTAGTATTGGGTTCTCTGCCACACTCGTGGGAGACCTGAGATTAACTGGGGTTCCTGGTTTACACCTGGCCTGTCCCTTGTGGGCATTTGAGGAGTGAACAAGCGAGCAGGATATAGTTGTCTTTCTCCTTGCTACCTTTCAAATAAGCGAAAAATTCTTAAAAGAAAATGGACAGTCTTACTTGTGAAGAGCCCGCAAAAGAAGTTTTTGGAGAAAATTCCTTAAAATAGTGTTGGCGTCCAGCATGCATGGAGTCTTGCCTTTGGGTCTGTGTGATAATTCTTGCACAAAATCCTGACAGTCATTCAACCCATCTTACTCCTGTATCAACGTTTGTGGGGAGGAAAGCTCTGCCCACATGTTCCTGCTCACCTGCAGGTTTTATTGTTTGATGTCCTACATCTGAAATGTTTGAACAAGCATTTGCAGTTAGCTGTGGTGGCTCAACAATGCTGAGCTGCTTTTCACACGGGTGTCATGTTCCAAAGGCAGTGCTTGACAAAAGCGTGCCCAGAGTGCTAACTGCACATACAGTTACTGTTAGACAATCACCCTTCAATCGTGCTCCTCAAATCCCTCCACCTGGATTTTATTTCAGCAAACATCCTATCCCCACACCATGCTCCATTGTCTTCTGCTCAGCAGCTGCTGTAGACTCCTCGTGATTAGGGCCTCACAGCTCTTAAACGGTCGTGCCCCTTCCACGTGCCATTTGAGTCTTGTTTCCCTTTGTGGATGCTTTTCTGAAAATTTTGTTCAACACTGTATTTCAGTGAAATATACCTGTGTATTTTCAGAGGTCCCACAGCTGTCATTAGCCAGTAATGCAGAGTGACACATTCATTTCTCTCAAACACGGTTTCCTAATGACATTTAAATCCCAGTTGTTTCTTTATTTGTTTTAATTATTTAAATGTAATTATTTGACATCTAAAATGACTGAGAGAGGGGGAGAGCCAGAGACCACAAATGGCCACAATGGCCAGAACTGAGCCACACAGAAGCCAAGAGCCAGGAACTCTATCCTGGTTCCCCAGGTGAGGGCAGGAGCCTAAGCCCTCGGGCCATAATTCCACTTATTTCTAGCATATTCAAAATATTCTTGGGGATGGGGGAACCTGTGGCATGGCAGTTAAAGCAATGCCTGTGGCTCCAGTATCCCATATGGACACCAGGTCTAGTCCCAGCTGCTCCACTTATGTTCCAGCTCCCTGCCAATGTGTCTAGGAAAGTAGCAGAGGATGACCAAAATTTTTGCTTGGACCCCTGCACTAGTATAGGAGACCCAGAAGAAGCTCCTGGCTCCTGGCTCTAGATTGGCCCAGCACCAGCCATTGTGGCCTTTTAAAGAGTGAACTAGTAGGGCCCGGCGGCGTGGCCTAGCAGCTAAAAGTCCTCGCTTTGAAAGCCCCGGGATCCCATATGGGCGCTGGTTCTAATCCCGGCAGCTCCACTTCCCATCCAGCTCCCTGCTTGTGGCCTGGGAGCCACAAAGCAGTTGAGGACAGCTCAATGCATTGGGACACTGCACCCGTGTGGGAGACCCGGAAGAGGTTCCAGGTTCCCGGCTTCGGATCGGCGCGCATCGGCCCCGTTGCAGCTCACTTGGGGAGTGAATCATCGGACGGAAGATCTTCCTCTCTGTCTCTCCTCCTCTGTGTATATCTGGCTGTAATAAAAATGAATAAATCTTTAAAAAAAAAAGTGAACTAGTAGATGGAAGATTCTTTCTCTGTGTATAACTCTGGCTTTTAAATACATACATACATTTTTCAAAAAAGATTCTCTTGAAATAAAATACATTACTTTTATCCTGTAATAAAAGACACTGCTCAGTTGTCTGTGTTTTCTTCTATATATTCATATCCACATTAGTTATATTTATATATTAATGATATGTGCATGAAGATGTCCACTCAGACTATCAACTTTCAATCAGATACATTGCTTTTGTTAGTAAACAAAACCTAATCACATTGACTTTATGTGTTAATTTCCAAGTCCAACACAACATGAAAGAATCTGAAGGCTCTATTGTTACTATTGTGGCTTTAGGGAAATCTTGTTTACTTTTTTTCAATGGATTGGCAGGACCAAAAGCAAATCAAACATTGACAAGCAAATATTTGCACACACATATACCCTACCTTATGCATTCATGTGTAGTTAAAGCTTATATAGAACATGGAAATTTTCAAATGCTTGGAAGTAGGCAGAATGGCATAATCGCCTCCAAGAATGCAATGCCTTATTTCAGTGGTTATTAATTTTCTTATAATAGTGATATATATATATATATATATATATATATATATACACACACATATATATATTCTCTCTCTCTCTCTTTTTATAGAGGGAAAGATCAGGTATTCCTACCTTCTTTCTTACTCTCAAAATAGTCACAATGGCCAATAATAGGCCCTATTGAAATTGGAAACCAGGAACCCAATCTAAGACTCCCATGTGGGCAGCAGGGACTCAGCACATGCTGGCTCCCAGGGGAACGGCACCCAGAGCTGGAGTTGGGACTCAGATCCAGGTACTCTGATGTGGAATGCCCATTCCACATTTTAGGAAACTTTTTTACTTATATACATACAAAGACGCTCTGAATGTAAGTACAGGGTGTTATCGATTGTTGCAAAGTGACCGCAGCAGGCAGAGCTGCACACAGGAACAGCCCTGTGCCTTCACTACTTATTCATAATTCCCCAAAGCTGACTTCTATCTTGCCCTCTTACCACACCCATTAGCTTTGCTTCAGGCTGAACTCCATGTCAATGGTATCACACAAGTGTTCTTGTTACTTCTTTTATTTAAGATCAGGTTTGCGAGATTGACACATGCTGTGTTCTAATGGGTTTCATCACTGTGCAGGGTTCTATTACAGAACTATACTGTAATTTCTTTATCTGTTCTGTTGGTGAATGTCCTTTTTGGTGAATTTAGAACTCAGAGTAAAATCTCTGGGTTGTAGAATGTGTGTGCCAACTACTTTCCCACAAGCATACACTCTCACCAGGAGTGTCTACACATTCTGGTTGTTCCACCTCCTCCTCAACACATGGAATTGTCAGTCTGAAGTTTTAGCTCTTCGACTGTTTAAGTAGTCATATTTAATTGAGGTTTTAATTTGCAATTTCTTGATGGGTGATTATCTACTCTTGCAATATCATGGTTTTTTTTTTTTGGCTTCCTAAACATTTTTCTCTATACTAATTTTTTTAAAATCACTTTTAAAAGTTTATGTATTGGTGTCTAGCCTTGTGGCATAGGAAGCTACACTTCTACTTGGTGCCAGCATCCCACATAGGTGCCAGATTGAGTTTGAGCTACTCTATTTCTGATCCAGCTCCCTGCTACAGTGCCTGGGAAGGTAGCAGGGGATGGCCTGAGTGCTTGGGGCCTGCACCAACATGGGAGAGTTAAAAAAGGCTCTAGGCTCCTGGTTTCCATCAGGCCCAGCCATGACATTTACATCCATTTAGGGAGTGAACCAGCAGGTGGAAAAGTTTCTCTGTCTCTCTTACTCTCTCTGCAACTCTACTCTTTAAATAAATAAAAATAAATATATTTTTTAAAAAAAGAGCTCATGGGGCTGGTGTGATGGCTCAATGGGTTAATCCTCTGTTTGCAAGTGCCAACATCCCATATGGGCACTGGTTCGTGCTCTGGCTGCTCCACTTTCCATCCAGCTCCTTGCTTAATGGCTTGGGAATGAGAGGAGAACGGCCCAAAGCGTTGAGACACTGGAACCATGTGGGATACCTGGAAGGAGCTTCCAGCTCCTGGGTTCAGACTAGCTCAGCTCTAGCTATTGTGGTCACTGGGGAGGGAACCAATAGATGGAAGATTGTTTCCTTCTCTCTGTAAATCTGCCTTTCCAATATAAATAAATAAATTTTTTAAAAAGAAGAGTTCATGTATCCTGGATAGGAACTCTGTTGGCTATTTATACTATTAATATTACTCTATCTGCATTTAAAAGATTCCTAGGTTTGATATTCTGCCAGCTCTACCTTCAGACCAGAGATGGTCTCCCCAAGAAACTGTTGAATTTATCTGGACAATAAGTTGCTGGACTCTATGCTTGGTATATGTATGCAAAGAAAGAATCTTGACTGAATTTGAACTGTAATACTGCATCAAAGTGGAGGAATCCACCATGAGGGGAGGGCACCGGGAGGGGTTGGGGGAATCCCAGAGCCTATGAAACTGTGTTACATAATGCAACGTAATTAATTAAAAAAAAAGATTCCTAGGTTCATGAAAGAAAGCAAACAAGACTAATGCTGTTATTCATCATCTTATAAAATGAGGAGTGGGCCGTTTAAGAATCCATTAGCTTAACCTAGTCTCAGATGGAGTGTTGGCATCTGCCCTGTTTCGCAGAAGTGTCCAGTAAATGACAGAGGAGTGAATAATGGACAGGCTACCCAAACAAGGGGCACCTTGGGGAGAACAAGAAAAGCAGTCCTTGGCAAGGGCTGTGATGCCGAGGGATGAAGAAACGCAACCCCTTTCTCTACTTTTTTTTTTAAGATTTCTTTATTTGAAAGAGTTACCGAGAGAGAGAGAGAGAGAGAGAGAGAGAGAGAGAGATCTTCCATCTGTGGCTTATTTTACAAATGATCAGAATAGAATGGCTGGACTGGACCACGCCACTGCCAGGAGCCAGGAGCTAGGAGCTTTATACAGGTCTCCCAGATGGCTGCAGGTCCCCAAGCAGCTAAGCCATCTTCTACTGCTTTCCCCAGACCATTAGCAGAGAGCTGGATGGGAAGTGGGTCACGGGCATCACACAAGGTGGTTTTAACCAGCTGTGGCACAGCACCAGCCCCTACACAACCCTTCTGTAGTCATTTCCATAGAACACACAAAAACCCGAATGTTATCCAGACCATGAAATGAATCAACGTTCCCCTGTCTTGGCTAACATTAGCGACTGGTGGCTTCTTAACCAATCACGGCTTTAGTTTGCCCTCCTCTTAGATAAGCTTCATTGGTGGACAGTGGGAAGGCAGTGGGAGCTGGCCTGAGTACTTGAGCCCCTGCCACCCACTGGAGAGAACTGGACGGAGTTCCTAGCTCCTGGCTTCAGCCTGTGCCAGCTCCAGCAATTGCAGCCACTTGGGGATGTGAACTCTTAGAGGCAACAT
Organism: Ochotona princeps; assembly: GCF_030435755.1. Classification (NCBI taxonomy): domain Eukaryota; kingdom Metazoa; phylum Chordata; class Mammalia; order Lagomorpha; family Ochotonidae; genus Ochotona; species Ochotona princeps. Next base: position 9,464,503 of record NC_080843.1, on the reverse strand, counting down.
CATTCTCTCCCTGTCAATCCTTCTCTCTCTGTAAGACTGCTTTTCAAATAAACATGCAAATATTTTTAAAAACTAGAACTAAACCTTAGAAAGATTTATTAGGATACAGCATCTTAAAAATTATCACTACTGCTGAGCCTGGCACAATGTCTCAATGGCTAAATCCTTGCTTTGCCAGGATCCCACATGAGCAACGTTCATGTCTCTGCTCCACTTCTGATCCAGCTCCCTGCTTATGTCCTGGGAAAGCAACAGAGGACGGCTCAAGGCCTTGAGACTCTGCACCTGCATGGGAGACCTGGAAGAAGCTCCTGGCTCCTGGCTTCAGATCATCTCAGCTGTGGCCATTGGGGAGTGAACCAGCGGGCAGATCTTTCTCCTGTATCTTCTCTTTGTAAATCTTCTTTTCCAATGAATCTGTAAAAAAAAAAGAAAAAAGAAAAAAAAAGTTACCATTTGCTGGTAAGCTACCCTCCATGAAGGTGCCCTATGGTTCCCCCTGGTGGACATCCTCCCCTACTGCAGTGGGTAACGTCCCAGCCCCGGGGCTGTTTCTGGTGGTTTGTCACTGAAGGGAACGGATGGCGGAGAATCCGGAGCAAAGCAGCCATCGGACACCAGAAATAAGACTGACTTCCCAGGTGTGAGTGTATGTTATTAGTCAGGCTCAGAAACTGATGGGTAAATAAAATTATCTCTGGATGAAGCAAGTGGACCACTTTTTCCAAAGATTTATTTATTTTTATTAGAAAGGCAGATTTTACAGAGAGAAGAGACAGAGATCTTTCAATCACTGGTTCCTTCCCCAAGTGGCTGCAATGACCAGAGCTGGACTGGTCTGAAGCTGGGAGCCGGGAGCTTTGACTGGGTCTCCCATACGGGCTCAGGGGCCTAAGGACTTGGACCATCCTCTGCTGCCTTCTCAGGCCACAGTCAGAGAGCTGGACGGGAAGTGAGTGGCAGGGACACAAACCAGAGCCCATACAGGATGCTGGCGCTATAGGCAGAGGGTTAGCCTGACATGCCATCACACCAGTCCTAAAGTGGAAGAATTTATGAAAAGACAGAAATCTCCAGCAGTGTCAGAAAAAAAAAATGTTTAGAGATGAAAAGTGTGTTGGTGGTGGCTTGGGTGAAGAAAGAGGATTCCGTGTTGACAGCCATGGGGGGATTTTACTGGGGCTGTAAAACTCCCTAAAGCTGTATTGCCATGATGGTTGCACACCCAGTAGATTCACTAAAACCCATTGAATATTTGAAGTTGTGAATACAAGCGCGATCCCAGAGAAGACCTACTTAAATCTAGCAGGCAAATTCTCTCCCCTGAAAGGAACCTCTGTGGCAAGGAGAACAGCAGGTGGTTGGGAACAAATCAGTGTGAGCCTAGTTGGCAGTGCAGTTAGGATACCCAGCTAGAGCTCAAGGAAGCCACGCCCTGTCCTCGCTGAGACGTGGCTTGCTTGCTTCAGTGGCCTTCCTCTTTCATCGTTGTCCTGGCCAAACAATCCCCTTCCTGGCTGCAAGTGGTGGCTTGAGAACCATCCCTTATCTCAGAACTTGGCACCGACCTCCTAGGCGCTGCACTGATGGCCTTGTTCAGCGCTGGTTTTACTTCAGGTTGCAGTGTTTACACTGGACTGGTAAATGAGACGGGGAGGGAAGAACTTTTCCTGTACACCTTTAAATTCTGTACCTTGAGCCCAGAAAAAAGAGCTATTGACAAGAGAAAAGGCATACACACTTCAAAACAATTCATTCCAGAGGATGGCTTCATGGCATAGAAGGCTAAGCTTTTGTGTGTGGTACCAGCATTCCATGCGGGTACTGGTTTAAGTCCCAGCTGCCACACGTCTGACCTAGCTCCCTGCTTGGGAAAGTGGTGGGGATGTTCCTACAGAGGAGACCCAAGAGAAGCTCCTGACTTTGGAGCAGTTCAGTTCTGTCTGCAGCCACTTGAGGGATGAACCAGAGGATGGAAGATTCTGTGTGTGTGTGTGTGTGTGTGTGTGTGCGCGCACGCGCACCTTTCCTTGTCTCTGTAACTCTGCCTTTCAAATAAAAATAGAAGAAACCTTTGAGGGCCCAGTGCAGTGACCTAGCGGCTAAAGTCCTCAGGAGCCCATATGGACACCGGTTCTAATCCAGGCAGCCCTGCTTTCCATCCAGCTCCCTGCTTATGGCCTGGGAAAGCAGTCGAGGAGGGCCCAAAACCTTGGGACCCTGCACCCGTGCGGGAGACCCAGTAAAGGCTCCAGGCTCCTGACTTTGGATTGGTGCAGCTCTGGCCGTTGCAGTCACTTGGGCAGTGAGTCATTGGGTGGAAGATCTTCCTCTCTGTCTCTCCTCTTCCCTGTATATCTGACTTTACAATAAAAAAATAAAATAAGTCTTTTTTTTTTTTTAAAAAAAGAAGAAACCTTAAAAAAAAAAAAAAAAGGCATTCAAAGAACAGAGCAAGAATAAGAGAAAGATGGAGGAAGAGAGAGAGATCCATCTGGCGATTTACTTCCCAGATGCTGCGACAGCCAAGGCTGAACCAGGTCAAAGCTGTGAGCCAGTAACACTCCCCAGGCCTCCCCAGGGTGTGGTGCGGATTCAAGTATGTGAGCTGTAAATGCTTCTGCCCCAGGAACACAGGCAGAAAGTTGAATGAGAAATGAAGTAGCTAAAACTCAAAGCAGCCCTCCAACATGCGATGCACACACCCCAAGCACTAACCAACCGTACCACAATCCCCACCCAAGTATACAGATTGGATTCCTAATTTTACTTGTTCAGAACCTTCGCAGAAAAGAAATGAAATCTACTGGAAGCGTGTACGGCAGTTTAATAAAAGGCAATAAATTATGCAGAAATAACTAGACACAAGAATGGGGTTTGGGGTGATGGGGCAGTACATGGTAGGAAGATGACTAGCAAAGGTATAGTCAATGAAGCGTTGTTTAGCAGAATCTGCTAAATGGTTTCATCGTGGTGCTGGCTCAAGTTGTCCTGGCCAGTAAAAGGGAGCATTTTTTATAAAAGGGAATTAGTGAGTCCTCTACACGGGGACATTCTCTGCTCTAAGGCAGAGAATTTCCAGTGTCTGCCGTTTCTCTGTTGTCTTAAACTCAAATTAATTTTTACGTCAGAATGATGTATTTGGAGATGGTGTGTTCAGAGGTAGCTTGGAGGAAAGTGACTCCTTTTTGTCCCTTGGGATCACAGTTTTCCATCAACAAAAGACAATGAAAATCTTGAAAACCTCAATATTTACAGCATGCACCTGCTACTAGTAGAGTGTAATACAGACTTTACAAAGGCAGCATTTATGGTGATCATTTCCATTGCACACCTGGCAGGGTGACAGTGGCAGGCACTGTGGTGCAGCACACTGGGGAGTCTGTGTCTCAAGCTGGAGGGCTTAGCTTGAGTGCCAGCTGCTCTGTTTACTGTCCATCTTTCTGCTAATGCACCGGGAAGGCAGCAAATGAAGCCCAAGTACTTCAATTCCTGCCATCCATGTGGGAGATCCATTTAGAGTTCCTGGCTTCGGGCTGGCCCAGCCCCAGCAGTTCCAGGCATTTGGGCAAGTGAACCAGCACAGTTTCGTGTGACCAGATCAGAGAATTTGTAATGTACTTCATTAAAAAAATTATTCTTTGATCACCTGTAGTTAAAATCTTACTGATGGGCCAGCCTTTGTGGAGCAGGTTAAGTCAGCATCACATTGGGCTAGCAGCCGAGTCCTGGCTGCTCCATTTTGGATGCAGCTTCTCATTAACGTGCCAAGGAAGACAACAGACACCGATAGAAGCACTTGGGCCCCTGCCACCCATGTGGGCAACCCTGCTTCCACCTGGCCCAGTGCTCACAGTTGAGGCCATTTGGAGAGATAAGCTAGCAGGTGGAGGGTGTGTCTTTCTAACAATGCCTTTCAAATCGGTAACTTCTATTTTTTTTTATTATCGTTTGCATCATTGGGGGATTAGCACATTCACGTCATGGTGTGGCCATCACTAGGTTTCCACTAACTGAAAGTCAAAACTGCACTATTAAACAGTAACTCCAACTCTGGGTAACCACTGCCCACTTTCTTCCCCTATGAGCGTGATAATGCCATGTTACCAGTCTTAAACACGAGTTGGCAAATACCTAGCTCCCAAGTTTTACAACCGAACAAGAAGTTGCAGTTCTGGAGAACTGAAGGGAAACGCTTCCTCCTACTTTTAAACTAAACTCCCCCATCTTTCTTATGCCTAAGAGACAACCCAAGGGCACAAGCCTCACAAGGCAGGGGCTCCATTTCTGAGGCAGAGAGACCTAGAAGAAAGATCGCGGTTACTACCGAGGAACCACCTGCGCCAATTAACCAAGGCTAACGCGGGCGAGCCGGACCCCCGGAATGAACGGACCCGGAAGTCCTGAGTCCGCCCCGCCCGCGTCCCGGCGGAGCTGGATGACGTGTCGGCTGCAGGAGCTGGCTAGGTGCGGGCCGCCCCGACTGCGCGTGCGCCGTCGGCAGCGTGGCCGCGGCCCCGGGCCGTTGTGTTCGTTGAGGAGGACTCCACTTCTCCGGGTGTTTGTGGATGCCCACTCTTGCCTGATGAATGTGATAATGCCGTGTTCCTGTTCTTACACAGCGCGTGGCAAATGTTTCAACCTTGTAGGGCAACTGCAGCCCTAGCTCCCAAGTGTTACAAACGAACAAGAAGTCGCAGTTCTCAAGAGGATTGAGTCGCTCCTGGGAAGCGCTGGAAGGATTTATTGTCCTGGCTCCGCAGCCCAGCTCACAGCACCAGCTGAGCAGCTAAAGTTAGGTTAGCTCCCAGGTGGGCAGCCTGAGGTGGGAGTCGAAGTTATGGGGGAGCGGGGGAAGCAGGCGACAGCGCACAAGAACGACCCCTTCCCTCTTCTCTGCTTTTTGGAAAGCACATCTCCGTTTTGCTTTCTCCTGTTCTAGGTCTTTGCCTTTCGACTACCAAGCATGTATTAATAAACAAAAAATTTCTCCCAGCCCAAAATTGAACAAATACGTTGACTGAGAGGATGAGCGTGTGAGGGTAGCATCCTGCCTGACTCAACACTCACCATTTGGGTTTTTTCTCCTGGAAAGGGGCTGCCGAGCCTCGGGGTCCTGCAGCGGGCTTTCCGCACCGCCTTCGTTCAATCTTCGCAGCAGTGTGCACAGTCGGAGCTTTTCTCCCTGCCTCCTTGGCCAGCAAGGAATTTTTAAAAAATGAATTTCTTTGAGTTGGCAGAGACGGGCATAGAGGCTGAGGGGGGAGCTTCCATCCACTGCTCACACAGGCCAGGAGCCAGCCCTGGACCCAGCAGCTTCAGCCCCTATCTGCCACAGGTGCGCACATTGGGGCCATCCCGCCCCTGTCCTCCCAGGGCCAGAGCAGGACGTGGGATCAGAAGTGCAGCATCCGACCCGAGCCGTGACCACCCGGTTTGGGCCGGCAGGGTTTTTTATTTTTTCCTTTTTCTTGTGGTCACAGATCAGTAGTTCTTAATTTTTCCCCCAGTGGGCTAGATCCTTTTGAAACTCTAAAGCAAGCAACAATCCCTTCCTAGTATTTCCGTAGGGGCTTCGGGCCTCCAGGCATTCCTGAAGCTTCCTATTTTAGAATGCTGAACTAGAGTTAACTCCCAGAGGGACGATTCCTTTGGAGGTCCTCAAAGCACTTTTTCCCAAGCAGTATTTGCACTCTGAAGCTTAGCTGAATTTTTTTTCTTTCCGCTTGGAAAACACGGAGAAAATGCAACACGCAGCAAGACACGGATTCACATATTCACTGCAAAAAGTGGCAGGGATTTGCTCAAGGGCAATGCCATGCACACAGGCCAGCTGGGACAATTGTGCACAGACCATTAACGGTAGAGTTTTCGTCTGGAAAAAATATGTCAACGCTTCCCTTTTATCCACCTGCCCGCATTTTGGTCCCCACCTCACTTCCACTGATGCTGCCCAGAGAAATTAAAGGCTAGTTTCAGCGAGTTTTCTGTGCTTCACCCAACCCAGTGTGCGCCCTAACTTCTCTCCGCCCATCCACGCGCCCGCGGCGTAGGACGGTGCTCAGAGCCACGGACGCCCCCGGGCCGCTCCAGCCGGGAGCTCGGACTCGGGGCGCGCTCTGCCGGCCCTGCCGCCCCGAAAACCCGGAGAGTGGATTCCCTCGCGTTCGCTCCCGGAAATTCGCCAGGTCGCCCGCCGCCGCTCCGATCGCGCCTGCGCAGACAGCGGCGCGCATGCTCAGTGGCGGTCCGGTGAAGGTTTCTGTTGCGGGGCCCGCGGGGCCGACTAGCGCAACCGGAACTAGCCGTCGCGGGGCCGGCCTCCCTCCTCTCCCGCGGCCTTGTCGTCGTCCCCGGGTCTCCCTCGTCCTTCTCTCCCGCTTCACCCCCTCCCCCGAAGCTCCGAAATAGCCGTCATGACCGCGACGGCATGGCCGCGGCTGTTGCTGTTGTCGCTCGTGCTGCTGGGGGCGGCCCCGGGCCCGCGTCGGGGCACCGCTTTCTACCTGCCCGGCCTGGCCCCAGTCAACTTCTGTGAGAACGATAAAAAGAGCGACGAGTGCAAGGTGGGCGAGGCCTCCGGCGGGTGGGGTGCCGGGGGTCCCCGAGTCGGAGCGAGGGGAAGGGGGCGTAGCAGTGGGTGGGGTCGGGCGGCCTGAGGGGCACCCGGGGTTGGAGGCTTTGGGGGCGGGGAGGGACGGGTTTTGGGGGGCTCGCCCGCCTGGCCCCCAGCCCCAGCTCCCTGGAGCGGCGCGCGCTGCTGAGCTTGGGTTTCCTGGGCCGGAGTGTGTCGGTGTGCGGGGCGCCCACGGAGGGCACGCCTGCTTGGCCGCTCCCGGCTAGTCGCAGCCCCCAAGTCACTTTTGACTTGTTCGCTTCCTGCTTCGCTGGACTTGGCTGCAAGGGCTGGTTGGTTATGAGGAATTGTCTTCAGGACTTTGGTCTTCACCACTGACACCCACAGCCATAAAAACTGCACGAAGGCAAGATTGCTGTAGTGGCGTTCAATATTTGTAAACCACCCCCCCACCCCAAACAAAGCTTGACTGGACAAGGATGTGAAAGATCGCATTGCTTACTCTGCCTGAGCAGGCGATGACAGAGACTGCTGTTTTGTTAGGATAGCTCTGGGAAGTAGGGGCCGCTCAGGACACGGACACCGGCTTTTTCTTCAGCTGCTGGTAGAAGGCTACGTTGAAGTAGTAAGCTTTTGGGCTCCTCGGTGAGGGAGTGACAGTAGGCAAACTGCAGTTAGATCCCGCGTTACTAAAACTTGCCCCTTGGCAAATGAGGGGCTCTTTGAAGCTATTAGAGGCTTTAACACTTCAGTAATGGCCTAGCAAGCGTTTACTGTCCATAAATGGGTTCATTTACTAAGTTGGAATTTTTTTTAAAGCTGGTGTTTATTTTATTGCCGCCAGCGTTACTGTGAGCTGTGAATTTTCAGATTACTTTAGAGAAGCTATTAAATGTTCATGGCGTTTTGCAGTTTCTGGTTAGGTTTGTCAGATGTCCGGAATGACATGTTGATGCAAATGTTTAGCAGCTTGCTTAGGTAGGCATGGCTGAGCATCTCTGAGGTGTGCTCAAGTGGACAGTGAACACTTTGGACTTAACTCACCCCAACGCGCAAGAAGTGCTTTCACACCTTTTTTTTTTTTTTAAGATTTATTTATTTTATTACGAAGTCAGATATACAGAGAGGAGGAGAGACAGAGAGGAAGATCTTCCGTCCGATGTTTCACCCCCAAAGTGACCTCAGTGACTGGTGCTGCACCAATCCGAAGCCAGGAACCAGAAACCTCTTCCAGGTCTCCCACACAGGTGCAGGGTCTCAAGGCCTTGGGCCGTCCTTGACTGCTTTCCCAGGCCACAAGCAGGGAGCTGGATGGGAAGCGGAGCTGCCGGGATTAGAACCAGCGCCCATATAGGATCCCGGGGCGTTCAAGGCGAGGACTTTAGCTGCTAGGCCACGCCTCTGGGCCCCTTTCACTCCTTTTTAAGGGATCCAGATGAAAGCCTGTGGGTGCTTCCAGCGGGAGCTAGCCTGGCAGCATGTTGGTTTTTCTGTGGAAAGTTCTAGTAAGGCTAGTATTTGATCTTGACTTTGTTTTTAAGGTTTATTTTTATTGAAAAGGCAGATTTTACAGAGACAGAAAAATCTATCCACTGGTTCACTCCAAATGACCACACTGGCCAGAGCTGAACTGGTCTGAAGCCAGGAGCCAGGAGGATCTTCTGGGTCTCCCATGCTAGTGCAGGATCTAAAGGACTCAGGCTGTCACTGCTTTCCCAGGTCACAAGCAGGGAGTTGGATGGGAAGTGGAGCACCTGGGACGTGAACTGGTGTCCACATGGGATGATGGCCCTTGCAGGTGGAGGATTAGCATGTTGAGCCACCGCGCTAGCCCATTTACATTTTCTTTTTAGCAGCAGTCATTAGTCCCTCGCAGATGAAAAAGATCGCATTGCTCAAAGTGAGGGGACGTAAGCGTATGAACAGATTAATGCATTCTGATGTATAAAAGATGCATGCACCCAGCGTGGTCTGAAATCAGAAGGGGGTATATCTGTGGGTCCGAGTGTTCAGGGAAAGCTACAGAGGGGCAGTGACATTTGAAATAAAATGCAGGAACTGAAGGGGTGACATTTATATATGCACTGCCAGATGCTTTTTCCCCCGAAAGTCCTTCCCAGTGGCTGCCGCTGCTTTTTGACTGATTGGTTTGAAAGAAATACTTCTAAAACTTGCCTCCCTCCTCAGAAGCATGTAATGCAGACACTGGGCCAGACGGAGGCCTGGAGCCAGACCCTGCGGGGCTTCCCATGTGGGCACCATCGGCCACTGCTGGTGTGTCCATGGAAAGTCCGGTGTGAGCTGAGCGGTAGCCTCAAAGGAGATTGGAGCATCCTGGGCAGTGGCTTAGCATGCTGCACCACAGCCCTCACCTCTAAATGGCTGTCACTTACTTCATTTGGGAGATGCATTTGGATTTTTCACTTTCGTAGGTGTTAGGATAAAGCAGGCCTGGTAGAACATATTTCTGAAGTGTTTTGGATTTTCCTGTTTGTTGCCAGTTACTTCCAGTTGAAACAGCTTTGGGAAGAGGAGGTTGGATGTGTTTTTAACACTGGTTTCCTACAGTTGACTAACTGGTATAGAGGGTTTGAAGTAAAGTTTAATATAATTTCTTGGCTTTAAAGGAGATGTTATAAATGATAGTAAGCAGTTACAGTTTTTATCACTAAAGTAGTATTAACAATGATTTGTTCCCATCAAGTCCATATTTCCATTATTATTATTATCATCATTATTTGAAAGGCAGAGGTACAGAGAGAGGGAGAAATAGAGAAATTGATGTGCTGGTATACTCCTCAAATGGCTGCAAGTGTTAGAGCTGGCCAGACCAAAGCTGGGAACCAGGAACTTCTCCCAGGTCCTGCACAGGGCTGCAGGGGCCTAAGCATTTGAGCCATCTTCACTGCTTTGCCAGGCTCATCAGCAGGGAGCTGGGCTGGAAGTGGAGCAGGCTTGCAGACCAGGATTGCTGATAGTCTTGTATGTATGTATTTTTCAGAAAAGCGGAAGAGACTTCTTTTAAAGTTTAGAAATGAGAGTTGTGAATGGGAGGTGATATTTCCAAAAGTCCCTGTTGGTTGGGAGGTGGGACTCGAGTTCAGTGAATTATGGCATCAGTTAGAAATAACCATGTTACATGATTTGCTTTGGAGAGTGGTTTGCATTTCTTAGAGGAAAAGTACATTGCTAATCATTGTGATATTACAGAAATGAGTGTAGAGACGAAGCAAGTGGCTCTTCCATGTGAGTGTAACCTATGAGCCATAGTTCTCTCAGGTCCTGTGCGGTCAGTCCATGTCCAGCGTTTAGCTCAGTATGTACTCCCAGAAACAACCAGAAAAACCCTGAGGATTGGATCATTTTGCTGCCTTCTTTTGAGTGATTTTTATGTTGAATTTACTGGTAGACAAAAGGAAGTTCAGTAAACAGAATTTTATTTATATTGCTCCAGCTCTGGTTTGTGACCTCAGCCTTCACACACACCGTGATTGCATTTCTGTGGCTTGTTTTTTTAACTTACTGTCATGGGCTGTGCATATATTTGAGTATTAACATAGTACACATTCTTATGATTTTATGGACCGTCTAGTATTTCACCCTGTGACTGTACTGTCTGGTTTACTTCTCTTATAAGACATTTTGGTTCCGAATTTTCTCTATTATAAGTAGCTTTGTTAGAATGTATTGATGAGAGGTTATTTGTATATTCACAAAGTAAAATTACACATCAAAGACAAGAAGCGGTGTTATACTTTAATACTGCAGATTTATTTCAAGAAGGATAGGTTTGAGTTACAGTGCCCTGAGCTGATGATGATTCCTGTGTCTCCACAATACATTAATTTTTAAAATATCAACTTAAAAGTTATATGTTGGTACCTCAAATATTTTTGCATTACCTTCATTACTATTGAGGTTTCTGTGTTCCCCCCTTCCTTCCCTTATTTTAGATTTGAAAGCATAATACAGGATTTGAGCTGTGAAATTTCTTTCTTGTAGAATTTGTTGTACTTTCTTAAAATCCTGAGACAGTATGGGACTGCAGTTAGAATAATAGCATGAGTAGAAGTGAGTAGGTCTCGGGCTCGGCAGCGTGGCCTAGTGGCTAAGGTCCTTGCCTTGATTCCATATGGCTGCTGGTTCTAATCCCAGCAGCTTCACTTCCTCTCTATCTCTCCTCTCAGTATATCTGACTTTGTAATAAAAATAAATCTTAAAAAAAAAAAAAAGAAGTGAGTAGATCTCCATAGGGTAAAATGCGTGGTGCTAATTTAGTCTGTAGAAGTTTTGACTATTCCGGTTAGCCACTGCGTGCAGCTTGGCTTGAAGTCATGCGGTGTTGAGTGGCATTCAGATGACTAATAGATGAAAATTAGTTAGCAGTTCATCTTCCCTGCTTGTAACTGTCAAGTCAGTATTGGCTTGTCAATCTGAATTCAGACCTAAAAACTATAAGCAGTAATAACATTCTGCTGTTTTACTGTGTGATGTGCAAATCATGTTTTTACGGGAAAGATTTAGGATTTTCCTTCCTATGCAAGAAGCAGCTACCAAATGTTAGTTTAATAACTTTTTGGTAAAAATGAAGCTCAGAGTCGTTGTAGCATTAACCTTGTCTAGGTAGTTAATTTTTAGAATTTTGCAAATTCTGTTACTTTGGAAGCAGGTACCTTTAAATATGAAATAGGTGAAATTTAAGAAAATAGTCCCGAATCTTGCTCTGAATAGATGTAAAATAAATGCATATAGTATACCTGTTTTAATTTGACCATAAGAGTAATGTGAAGATTTTGGTGGAAAAGATACAGTTTGTTTGTATGCGTACTTAAAGTTTCTCTGGAGTAGCATCATTGATTCTTGACCTTCTGGAAACTAATCAGTATGTAGGTGTTACAGATACTATTTCAAATATAAACTCAGGCGTTGCAAAAACACTTTTACCTTGATAAATACACATTCTAACAATTGTTCTTTCCTGCGAAAAAGTGCATGAAACTGAAAAAGTCTGCCTTTCATGCTCAGCTTTTGAATGAAATTATTTTAAAACTGTGATTGTTCATTGTGACAAACTGAGGGCCATCATCTAGAAAGCAAGTAAGGTCCATTGGACTAAGCTCCTACCTTTGCCTGTGGTCAGAGGGAGGCCCCTGCTGAAGGTGAGGTGGCCGTGCGGTCACACCTCACAGCCTAGGCAGGGATGAGCTCTGCTCCGGTGGCCGTCCTGCTGCTGTCCAGCCCCTTGCTTCCCAGGGCTGCCCTGCAGGCTTCTGTGACGGAGACCATTGCGGGTACTGTATAGGTACTCAGCAAAGGCATTCTCTGTTGTCATTAGCTAATCCTCCTCCTGTAGCACTGGCATCCCATAGGGATGCTGCTGGTTCCTATCCTGGCTGCTTTGTTGCTGTTTCAGCTTCCCGCTCATAACCTGGGAGAGCAACAGAAGATGGCCAAGTCCCTAGGTACCTGCACCCACACAGGACGCCTGGAGGACGCTCCTGGCTCCCAAGTTTGGAGCAGTCCAGCTGTGACCATTGTAGTCATTTAGGGAGTGAATCAATCTATGGAATATCTGTCTCTCCTCTGTAAAATCTGCTTTCACATAAAAGCTGATATTTAAAGAAAATTTAAGCATCGATGAGAGAGGCTTTGGAGGGAATTTGTGACGCTGGTTTCTTTGCTTCTCTCATTCTCACCTTTCAAGTCTATTTATTGCCCTTGCTAAAATAATCCTGAAGCGAACAGTTTGTGTGTGCGGATATGTAGGACCTTAACGTTCGTACATGCTGTGCTTCCTAGACAGGGATCCAAGTCTCAGTAAGATATGGGAGCTGTGTTCAGCACACCTAGAGCACATAGGGAGACTATGATGTGGACACCTGCAGCCTGCCTGCCTCCCCAGCTGCTCCTTATCACCTTGGAAAGCTCCTGGATATTTAGGAGACCAGCTTCTGGGTATTCCTGCTCAGGTAACTCAGCTCCTGCACGTCCATTTGAGTTCCGGCATTCCAGTTGGGTTTTTTTTTTTGGTTGTGTCCGAGTTTATGTTCTTTCAGATTTTTCCCACTGCGGACATCTGAAAGAAAAAGTGTTTGGAGTTTGTAAAGCTTCCCATTTCAAAGGCTGTGCTTCGTGTCATTGCTTCGATTCCTGTACACAGCCACAATTCTTCCCTGAGATCTTTCTCCCTTGAAATCCATTGGTGGACGTGGAGGGGGTGGATGTGATGGAGGTCAGCACGGTCAGGCAGAGGGTGCAGCTCACGTACCTCTGAGTCATTAGACCATAGATGTGACCACAACTGGGATCAGATGAGGAAAGGGCCGATTCAGACTAGAAATTACATGCAGTTCAGAGAAGGATTTGGGAGGGAGATCCTAGAACCTGAAATCACATAAAACCACATAACACCTTTAGTACAGAATGATAGTCTTACTTTGACTACATGATTCAGGATTCTGCAACTTCCTTAAAATGTTTAATGTTCTTGAAATATTCTGTTTTTAATAGCCCAGGTGGGAGCAGTTTAAAAGCAGGAATGTGCAGGTGGCTTGCACCAAGGAGTAATAGGCTAAGCCTCCACAAGAGATGACAGCATTCCATATAGGCACCAGTCCCAGTCCCAGCTGCTCCACTACTGATCCACCTCCCTGGTTATGGCTTGGGAAAGCAACAGAGGATGGCCCAAGGCCTTCGGCTCTCGCACCTGTGAAAAGACTCAGAAAAAGCTCCTGGCTTTGGGTTAGCTTGGCTCTGGCTGTTGGCCATTTGAGATGTGAACCAGCAGATGGGAGAGCCATCACTTTCTCTCTCTTGCTGTCTGTCTCCTCTGTAACTCTGCTTTTTAAATAAAAATAAAATGAATCTTTAAATAAAACAGGAATGTGAAGTAACCAACTTTTAAGGCTCTTCCTAATGCTGTCAGTGATAATTTATAGTTGGCTGTCTCTGCTTAGGGCAAATTTCCAAAGGGATTTGGTTGGGGAATAAAGACCTGTAGAGAGGAAAACGCCCTTGAGATAAATCAGATATCACCATGTTCTAGCACAAGTTGCTTTCATGGTAAGAAAACTAAATCAGGTTAGCATTACTGTGCAGTGGGACCCCATATTGGAGTGCCTAGGATTGAATCCGGCCTTGGCTTCAGATCCAGCTCCCTGCCATTCATGTGGGAGACTAGGAGGGAGTTTCTGGCTCCTGGCTTCTGCCTTGCCCAGACTTGGCTGTTTTGGGCACTTAGAGAGTGAACCAGTAGGTGGAAAATCTGTCACTCCCGCTCTGTTTCAAACATAAAGAGATTGAAACAAAACTAATACACTAAATCCCAATGACACAGTAACCCACTCTCTACCCCCTGAACGTACAAATAACTTGGTCACTTTTTCCTTTCATGAATTGTATGCCTTGTCTCCATCAGCACTGTTAACTTCTCTGAAGACAAGCTTTCATGATTTTGTGTTACAATATCACTCATAACGCCTACTGTAGGGCATTATGAGTATTGAGTGTGTGTGTGTTGACTCAAGTTTCTCATCATTCAGAATTTGTTATGAATTGCATTGATTTTCACCTGTTGCAGTTTCCACTTTCTCCTCTTTAATCAGTTGATTTTGAATTCATTCTTCTAAAACATCTTTTCACCCTAAAATTTAGTCTTTTTCTAAGTTATATAGAAGAATTTTCAAAATAAAGAAAATGTGGAAAGAATGGTGCCTGATGGTCAGCTTTACCACAGTGTCTTGTTCACGTTTTTCCATGTTTTATTTCTCTGAGCCTTTATATTTTTTTAAAGATTTTTTTTTTATTATTATTATTGGAAAGCCAGATATACAGAGAGGAGGAGAGACAGAGAGGAAGATCTTCCGTCCAATGATTCACTCCCCAAGTGAGCCGCACTGGGCCGGTGCGCGCCAATCCGAAGCCGGGAACCAGGAACCTCTTCGGGTCTCCCACGCGGGTGCAGGGTCCGAAAGCCTTGGGCCGTCCTCGACTGCTTTCCCAGGCCACAAGCAGGGAGCTGGATGGGAAGCGGAGCTGCCGGGATTAGAACCGGTGCCCATATGGGATCCCGGTGCGTTAAAGGCGAGGACCTTAGCCGCTAGGCCACGCCGCCGGGCCCTCCTTTATATTTTTTAAAGATGAATGTTGTGATGTCTGTACTTTGACTTGGTTGAGCTTCAAGCCTTTTATTAATCCACATCATCTCTGGCAGTCTCATTTCCCTTCTAGTTTTCGGTTTTGTCTTGTTTATTATTATTATTATTTTAATTTGAAAGAGTTACTGAGTGGGAGGGAGAAATCTTCCATCTGCTAGTTCACTCACCAGATGGGTTCAGTGATCAGCACCGTGATTAAGTGGAAGCTGGGAGTGAGGAGCCTCTGGGTTCCCTACGTGGATGTAGGAATCAAGCAGGTAGGCCAGCTTCTGCTGCTTTGCCAAGGCCATTAACAGGGAACTGCATTGGCAATGGAGCAGCCAGGACACAGCAGCTACCCACATGGGATGCTGGTATCGCAGCTAGTGGCTTTACGCACTGTGCCACAGCGCCGCCTTCCCCCCTGGTTTTTAGTGTTTGTTTCACTGCCATATTAGGAGGAGCTGACAGAAAATTCACATTATCTTTTTATTCTGCTCTTCCACAAACTTGATATTCCCTCAGACTTTGAAATTTCTTGTCTTGCTAGAATGGTTAATATTTAAACTCATTGCAAATGTTGCATCCTTATAAATAAATTGTAAATGGATCTGATTCCTACTGAGAATGTTTTTACCTTTAAGTTACTTCAGATAACCTTAACGTTTTAGATGAAATTCTAATTCTTAAATTTTCAGGCTCTCACAACTTAAGAAAGATTGAGTGAAAGTGACACAAAAATAACCTAGATGAGTGGAATATTTAGTGTGCTTGATTAAGTCACTGAACAACAGAAATTGATTCAAATTAATTGTGAATCAAAGATCAGTTCACTTTCTTGTAAAAGTAAGCTTGGAAGGTTATCAGGAGACACAAAAAAGAAATTTAAGTGAGGAATAAAAACAGGAAAAATGAAGGTACACTGTTTTATATCTATAGTCCAGTTTTTAGAATTCAATTTATATATATTTTTGGATGGTGTTCACATAGTTGTGAGGGACAGACGCCTGTGTAGGCCACTGGCTACAGTGGGGAACAGATGTGTTCTGGTTTCCTTGTCTGAGTAGCCTGAGTGATCTCCAGCTGCTCAGGTGGTTCTGAGCTTGCTTGTTGTCTTTCCTTCCCTGGACTAACAGCCACGGTGAGTCATGAATGAACAGACACGGTAACTCAGAAGACTTCCTGCTACTGTGTTAGTGTGCTGTGCTACCCCACTGGGCTTCCCACCAAGGGAGGGCCTCTTACAGAAAGCGCGAAGGTCACCCGTGTGCTGCCGTCTGTGCAGGCTCAGGACTGGCCCTGGGATTTCAGGGAGCACAGAGCAGCATTCATATTGCCGTGTGCCAACTTCTGCACATGTGTGGACTTTGCTCAGTCTCACATTCTTTTTTTTAATCTTTTTTTTTTAAGATTTCATTTATTTTCATTGGAAAGTCATATGTACGGAGAGGAGGAGAGATAAAGAAGATCTTCATCCATTATCCCCAAGTGGCTGTAACAGCCGGAGCTAAGCCAATCCAAAGCTAGGCGTCAAAAGCTGCTTCCAGATCTCCCACGTGAATGCAGGGTCCTAAGGCCTTGGGCCGTCTTCCACTGCTTTCCCAGGCCACAGACAGGGAGTTTGACGGGAAGTGGGGCTGCTGGGATTAGAACCATCGCCTATATGGGATCCCGGCAGGTGCAGGGCAAGGACTTTACCCACTAGGCTACTACACCAGGCCCTCAGTCTCACATTCTAAGCTACTACCTGCCAGGAGCACGTGAGAGCTGCTGAGCGACAGACCCTCCAAACTGAAATCATCATCTTTATTTCTGTGCTCTCTCTTCTTCCTTTTTTTTTTTAACTTTGTAAATTTTTATTTAGATGGTGTTTACATAGTTGATCAGAGTGGGAAGGACCAGGGTTAGGGGAAAATGGATGTGATCACTGTTTCCAAATTTTGTATTTCTTCCTCCTGTATCTGGAAGAGATACAGCAGAACATAAGGGGAGAAGCCATACCCAGCCTCCTCATCGCTCCAGTATCTAGTGATAGGGAATGGCCACCCGGTATCAGCCTAGGGTCCCCAGTATGGCACATGCTCTGAGAGTTCTGCCCAAGTAGTTTCAGTAGTTTTGAGATGCTGTTGGCCTCAATGATCCAGTGGTGTAGAACCCCTTCCAGTGTCCATGGGTTGACATAGTTGAACGTACAGTCTCCATTCGCCCAGATATTTACTGTCGTCATTTGCGGTAGTTGTCCAGTTTGATCTGTCCTCCTTCCTCTGCTATGGTACCAGATGTCCTCTGCAGGTCCCAGTGGGCTGCCATATCTTCTGGGCCAGATGTCCACTGCTCTTTTCCACTGAGGAGACCTAACTCTGACACATGAACTCCACAGTCAGATCACCAATCCTGAATGTCAGACCCCAGGCCCCTGAATGACCCTACCTGTGCCATTGCCAGACTCCTGCAAGCCCACAAATCACATCTCCACAGTGAGCCCCCTCACTGCCATTGGCACCCTGGGCCACTTGACCAGAGCCCCTGCCTGGCCCCCCACTCCTGGAGCTTACAGACCCAGCAACTACTGCATAGGTGGGCCCAAAGACCTGGGACAAGGCGACCCAAGCCCTGTTGAGCCCCTACCTTTTCTGTGTTCTCCCTTGCTCTCTCTCTGTTTTTTTTTTTTGTTTGTTTGTTTGTTTAAGACTTTTTAATTTATATTTATTGGAAAGGAAGATATACAGAGAGGAGTAGAGACAGAAAGGAAGATCTTCCATCCATAGATTCACTCCCCAAGTGGCTGCAATGGCCAGAGCTCAGCCGATCCGAAGCCAGGAGTCAGGAGCTTCCTCCAGGTCTCCCACACTGGTGCAGGGTCCCAAGGCCTTGGCTGTCCTCAGGTGCTTTCCCAACCACAAGCAGGGAGCTAATGGGAAGTGGGGCCCCCAGGACATGAACCGTTGCCCATTTGGGATCCTGGTGCATGCAAGGCGAGGAAATGTGTTTATGATTACACAGTGAGTGTCAGCATGAAGTGTTAAGCCTGAGCACCTGGCTCTTCATACAGGTTCCTCATCATTCTGTACTAAACCAAGGTATGTGCCTCATTGCAGCAGGAAGGACTTAACTTAGGAATTTCAGAACTCAGAAACACAAAGCAGTGAAACTTAGTATCTGTATTCCTTCCTTCCTAGGAAGAAATCTCAAGATATGAATGAAGTTAGCTTCTCAGTCTTCATGAAGATTTGTTAAGAAGATAGATGGTTTGAATTCTCGTGTATCTTTCATAGCAGCGCTGCCCCTTCTAATTAATGAACATTACTTTGGCAGAGTAAGCTGTCATCTGGGAATTTAGTCTTCACAGCAGTTACTTGTATTTGTTAGCTATTGAAGCAAGCTCTGCTGTTACAGTGTCATGTCTTTGGACCAATGGTACAATGTGGGTACAATGTGGAATATTGTACACAGGGGGCCACAGTTAAATGTTTTGTGTTGGACTCAGTGTTGTCATTGATATTACATTTGAGCAAAATTGTAACATTCTTATATGTATTTTTCAGTACTTCAAGTGGGGTCTCCCTTATCTGAAGTGCTGGGAACCCAAAGTGTTTCAGATTTTAGAATATTTGCATATAACATAACATAATGACATCTTGAGGTTGGAACCCAAATCTGATTATAGATTCTTTGTTTCATGTATACCTTATGTACATGATATAAAGATAATTTGTGTAGTATTTTAAGTAATTTTGTATGTTTTGACTCTGACCCATCCATCATATTAGGTAAAAATGTTGAAGATATTGAAATTTTGGATTAGAGATGCTCACTTTGTGTGTGAAAATGCTCAGTGTGTCTCCCATTATGTTTCATGAACATGGGATGAACATTTTAGTGGATAAGCACTATGGTTTAGCTTTTCTGTGTTTTAAATATCTATTATTATTATTATTATTATTGATGTTTGTTACAAAGGTTGGTTGGGCGATTGGGAAATGTGAGTGAGGAAAATGTTTTCTCTTTGTCAGACTGTGTTAGTGCTAGGGGAGGAAGGTGGTCATCTTTTGATGTCGTCCCAGGAACTCTGATGGGGACAGGGAGAATGTCCTGGGGGTGTTACTCAAGTGGTTGGCAGGTGAGATTGATGTACAGTGGAGGAATTGTGACTTCTAACTGTGCCCCTGAGCTTGCTGCTTAGTTATCCTGATTCTGACTATCACGTATTGGGTCCTTCCCTCTGGCAGGAGACTTTCCATTCAGGGACTGTAACTATGTCCTCCACACCATCTTGATTGCTCTGAAAGATTGTTGGCTTTGTTGTATAAGAGATGACACTTTAGTTGTGGGCCATCGTGTATAGTACCCTAAGCCTCCTCCACCTGTGATGGCACATCCCATATGGGCACTAGCTCATGTACCAGTTGCTCCACTTTCATCCGGCTCCCTATTTGTAGCCTGGGAAAGCAGTAGAGGATGGACCAAAACCTTGGGACCCTGCACCTGCCTGGGAGACCCAGAAGAAACGCCTGGTTCTGGATCACCTTGGCTGCAGCCATTGCAGGCGTTTGGGAAGTGAACCAGAGGGTGGAAGGTTCAACAAACCTCCCCCACTCACTTTCTGTCTCCCTGCCCCCCCCCCAACTCTGCTTTTCACCAAATAAGTAAAAATGAGGTGACGCATTCCATCTGTCTTCATATAGGTTCTCCATTGTTCTTAAATTCTAAAGCCCATTGGCCATCTGTGTCCACTTTGGAACATCCACAAATGTAGGTGGTGGCCATAGAACTTGACCTGAAGTGTTGTTGTACTTGCTTTCCTTTCCACCCTTTAAAGAGGTACTGAGGTCTCCTGCCTTTCCTGTGCATCTGGGTGTGTTCTTCTGCCTGTGCTAGAGTCAGCCAGAGAATGCCTCCTCTTGCAACATGTGCTCTGTGGTCAGACCACGGATCTATAACATGCTCCCTGAGATTGGGTAACAGGTACAGCAGCGTAGTTGGAGAGACCCTCTAGGAAGCACCACAGAGCTTCCACTCAGACCTGCTCTCCTGTGCACTGGCAGGTGTGGCAGCCTATTCAGGGAGACCGAGTTTGTATTTTAAAATCAGATATGTAATACTTTGTGATTGCTAACTCATTTAATCTTTGTATTTCTATAAAGTAGGTACTGTTATTTCCGTTTGTAGAAAAACTGAAGTACCCATGAATATACTGACATAAAATAAGTTGACCAAAGTCACACTGTTAGTAAATGCTGGCTTACTGGGGTTAGACTGCAGATGAACTGGCATGAGCCCGTGCTCTTGCATGCTGAGGCTTGCTGTTTTTCCAGTGGCATTGTAGTCCTAGTTTGTTTTAATTGTACGTCAGATGTCTCCTCTGTTAGCAAATGGTGAGGACGGTAACAGCACTGATAAGATCAGAATGACAGGCTTTCTGCCATTTCAGGTGGTCTCCCGGGCAGGCAGGAGGCAGCCGTAGCAACCTAGACTCGGCTTCTTTAGCTCCAAAAATACTTCAGGGCAAAACCGACTTGCTGCTTTGTTTAGCTCTTGAGTTCCACCATGAATAGCGTGAGCTCTCTCTCTCTCTCTGTTTTTTTTTTTTTTTTTTTTTTTTTTTGAAGATTTATTTATTTGCAAAGTCAGATATACAAAGAAGAGGAGAGACAGAGAGGAAGATCTTCTGTCTGATGATTCATTCCCAAGTGACTGCATCAGCCGGTGCTGAGCTGATCTGAAGCCAGGAGCCAGAAACCTCTTCCAGGTCTCCCACATGGGTGCAGGGTCACAAGGCTTTGGGCCATCCTCGACTGCTTTCCCAGGTCACAAGCAGGGAGCTGGATGGGAAGTGGGGCTTCCGGGAATTGGACCAGCGCCCATATGGGATCCCAGTGCATGTTCAAGGCGAGGACCTACACTATGCCACCACGCCAGGCCCAGCAGTGAGCTCTAGAGGATGGATGAGTTTTGTCTGTGGAACTTCTACACCTGGAAAGGAAGTAGTTGTTTTAATTGTACTGTATTTCCTGGGAGGTCAGTGACAGCTTTTACCCTCTCTGCCATTGCTGGATTTTCCTTTCTCTTGGTAGATATATTCCCTCTTGCTGCTGTGTGTAGTTGATTCTCAGTGGATCAAAACTCCTTTGAAGCTAGACCAAGGGCTTGTTGTCCATCTTCTGTCGGCTTGAGAGTACATGTGTGTGGGATAGTATCTACCATAACATCCTAGAAATTCCTTAAATGTAGCAGCCTTTCTTGGTTTGCTATGGGAGAATTTAAATTTAAAAATATGTATACACACACACACATGTTTTCATACTGCACAATGAAATAATGACTTTGGAAACAAAATTTTTCAAAAACACATAGAGTTAGGCATCTCCCTAGTGTTTAGGATGCTGACTGAAGTCCACAGTGCTTGTCTCAGTGCCTGGACTCAAGTCCCTGCTCTGCTCCCAGGTCCAGCTGCCTGCTAAACCAACTTCAGGAGGCACCAGGCGCTGACTCACAGAGTCTCGTCCTTGTCCCAATGGGGGAGACTGGGTTGAGTTCCCAGTTGCAAACTGCTTGCTGTGGCCTGGGTGACCGAGTCCTGGCCAGCTGTTGTGAGCATCTGGGGAGTGAACCAGTGGAAGGGACCTCATTTGGTGTTTCTGTTTCTGCATCTCAAAAAAGAAAAGACAATGAAAGCTGATATTAAATGTAATGAATGCTTTTAGCTAAAATATCTCAACTTTTTAAAAGAAAATTCAGGGGGTTAAACATTTTTAAGGGGCTGGTGTGGTGGCTCAACAAACTAATCCTCTACTGGCAATGCCAGCATTCCCTATGGGTGTCAGTTCTAGTCCTGGCGGCCCCGCTTCTCCTCCAGCTCCCTGCTTATGGTCTGTGACAGCAGAGGAGGAAGGAGCAGGCGCTTGAGCCCTGAGCCCATGTGGGAGACAGAAGAGGCTCCTGGCTCCCAGGTTTACATCAGCTCAGCTCAGCTATTTTGGTCATTTGGGACGTGAACCAGCGGATGAAAAATCTCCATTTCTCTCGTCTGTCTTATAAATCTGCCTTTCAAATAAAAATAGCTAAATCTTTAAAACTTTTTTTTGAATATTGGGGGCACTTACAATGCTGAAAGTTGTGGTTTATTTTAAATACATACGAATCATTGAGTAAGTTTATAAGACATTTAAAATAGGTTGCATGTTGGAAAATCTCACGTTCCGAACACAAGTTCTTCAGTTCTGAGCATGACTTAAGGCTTTTTCTCTGGTTGCTTTTATTCTGATGATGTGTTTCTTCATTTTCAGGCTGAAATAGAACTGTTTGTGAACAGACTCGACTCAGTGGAATCTGTTCTCCCCTATGAATACACAGCGTAAGTTCTCAGCTTCTTTCAGTAAGGATTTTGTGACTCATCTGAACTTTGAACACGTAGAATTTTGCTTTCTCCATGGCTGTGGATGAATGTGTGTGTTGTTAAAGTGTGTGACGTGAGAACATGTTTGGTGGTGCGCTCTGCGGCCAGGGGAGCATTCCATGTGATATTCATTTTCTTTTGCTTTGAAGCACCACCTGCAATAGTTTCTTTACTTTTTTATCTGAATAAAAAGATATTTTCTTAAAATGTTCTAATTATGAAAAATCATGCATTTTAAAAATTTTTTAAAGATTTATTTATTTTTATTGCAAAGTCAGATATACAGAGAGGAGAAGAGACAGAGAGGAAGATCTTCCGTCCGATGATTCACTCCCCAAGTGGCTGCAACGGCAGATCGACAGACAGGTCTCCGACATGGGTGCAGGGTCCCAAGGCCTTGGGCCGTCTTCCACTGCTTTCCCAGGCCACAAGCAGGGAGCTGGATGGGAAGCGGGGCCACCGGGATTAGAACTGGTGACCATATAGGATCCCGGTGCTGCTAGGCCTACGCACTGGGCCCTAAATCAATCCTTTTAAAGAAAAGTTCTTTATGTCCCACATGATTGGTCTCCAGAAATGATTTTAATGTCTACTTTTGCACATTCTTTCTTTGAATATTCTTGTTTGTATAACTATTTGTGCATTTTTGCTTGGAACAAAAGTAGGCTCATGTTGTTATTTGATGTGTATCTTGTTTTTCTCATGGAATGTATTGTGGTTATCTTTCCATGTTGGGTATTTAATCACTTTGTTCTTTGTAGCAGCTGGTCTTTATTCCATTGTAGAGTTCTCTTGTGCTGTGTAGTTTGCTAATTCTGAATAATATTCTGTTATTTCCAGTTTTTAGTGTTATGAAACATGCTGCATGTATATCTAGTGTCATTTGATGAGTGAGTTAATATTGTAAATCAATTTCTGCACTTTTTAAAGATTTTAAAGCAATGTTTTTGCTGTAAAGTGTTACATATAAAAATAATGCTATCCCCTAAGAATTCATAATTCTAAATAGATATGAAAGCACTAAATTGAATGAATGTACCATATTTGTATAACTTAGAGACAGTGTACTTTTTTTTGTTTTGTTTTATTTTGTTTTGTTTTAAGATTTTTTAATTGGAAAGGCAGATATACAGAGGAGGAGGAAAATCTGTCTGTTGATTTACTCCCCAAGCGGCTGCAATGGTTGAAGCTGCTCTGATCTGAAGGCAGGAGCCCAGAGTCTCTTCTGGGTCTCTCACAGGGATACATGGTCCCAAGGTTTTGGTCTGTCCTTGACTGCTTTCCCAGGCCACAAGCAGAGAGCTGGATGGGAAGCAGGGCAACCAGGATTAGAACCAGCATCCACATGGGATCCCAGTGCATGCAAGGCGAGGACTTCAGCCAGTAGGCTACCTCTCCTGGCCCTAATTTTTATTCTGTTAGTAAACAAGCTCTACTTAAATCTTGGTGGATAGTCTTAGAAAAGTGAGTCTGGGAGACACAGAGTCTTCTATTGGAGCCTGCCCGGCTTCGGTCTTTGCCCACAGGAGACTGCCATTCCTCTTCAGGATCTCACCACTGTGTTGCCATTTCAGTACTGGTCTCAGACGAGCCTCATATCATTCCTAGTTGAACACAGAACTGCTTTTCATATTCTGTGGCAAGGCTAAATTAATCTGTAATGTTTAAACAAAAGTGCATTAAAGTTAGTTAACAATACAAGGGAATCAGAACGCAGAGAGAATCTTACATGTGCCTGGATAGGTGTTCCAGAACTGTGTCCTCAGAGGGTTTAGCTAGCCAGTGTACTTCTCACACTGGGGTGTGCTGGCTATCATATTGGGATGAGGCAGAATCCCAATAAATACAACCAATCTTCCTGAAATGTCAATTTTAAGGAAAGATGAAGTATGGAAAGTTATAAGAACAGGAGTTAAGCATGAAGATTCCCTCAACAATAAGGATATAGATAATTTTATGATTGGAATGAATAAAGCCAATTATAAAAATGTCAGTTTTTAAAGTCTTGTACATAATAAAAAGGTATTGGACTCCTGGTATTCTAGAGTACAGTTTTCAGGGGGTACTTTGTTTGGGGGAGGTGTTGTAATTGGAACTTGATAGGGAATGTCTTCATCTGCCAGAGCTGTCAGGAAAACCTGCTCTGGGGTTGTTAGGGTGTTTGCCTTTGCCTTGTTCCCTTTTGAGTTTATGTAACAATTGAAATACTCTTATCCCAGGTTTGACTTTTGCCAAGCATCTGAAGGAAAACGCCCATCTGAAAATCTTGGTCAAGTGTTGTTCGGGGAAAGAATTGAACCTTCACCATACAAGGTCTGTATTTTTTTTTTTTTAACAGAAGTTAGCTAGTTACGGTACTCTTGTTTTCTGAGTGAAAGCTGATACAAATTTAACCCTTTGGGCAAAAGAGGAACTCATTGTCCTTTTGTACTCAGGAATATTTTTTTAATGACAGTTTAGAAAGATTCTTGTGCTCACAATATATCATTGATAACACTATTGTAATGAACATTAATGCAACTCATTTTACACAATGAAATGATCATCTGAGGGCTGTACGTCTGGCCACCCAACGGGTGCTTGGCATGAGAAGTGATCTCAGGGGCTGTGTGTATGTCCTCCTCTGCAACAGGATCTGTTGATGTCTCTTTTGGCAGGTGTGACGCTACCGGTGTTCCCCAGCAGGTTTCAGGAAGCCAGCCCTTCTAGTTTGACCAATAGAAGTATTTGGAACATCTCTGCTGTATTTTTAGAGTATCAAAAGTATTCTCTTTGATATTTATACTTCATTACCTCCTAGAATCACTTCTAAATCTATTACCCATAAAGCCTGTTTTCATTGCACCTAGGATAGACTCTAGTTCATTTTGTATCTGTTCTCCTGCTGCACCAAAAGCAATCTTTTTTTAAGAAAAAGTGCTGGGGGCCTGGCCCGATAGCCTAGTGGAAAGAAAAGAAAGAAAGAATGCTGGGATTTATACAACAGTGTATCATCATATCTAGATGAAGTGGTGTGGAAGAGTAGAAAATGAAAAGGTGAATCTCTTTCCTTCAGTTTCTTTGGACTTGGCTTGTTTATGTGTGAGCACTTTTTTCTGCACTTTATATTTTTCCCTTAACTCTGTCCCTTGAGCATCTTTTCAGAAAATTCAGCTTACTAGCTGTAATTTGACTCCAGGTTTTACTCCCTGGCCATTGGTTGTCTTTCCTGACTTCTAGTCCTTTCTGCTTGTGGCTTAGACTTCACCTTCAGCACCTTCCCTACTTTCTCATTCAGGTTCTTCCCCCACCCCGTCTCCTTTGGCATTTACTGCAGGAGCATGTGCCTGGAAGACACTCATGCCTGGGTTGGTCCCACTGGTGCTGTCTTCCCCACACCTGGACCGGGGGGAAAAGGCTTATTATTGTACAAAATTCATTTTCTACCCTTAAAATATCAGCAGTTTTTAAAAAAATGTTTATTTGTTTTTATTGGAAAGACGGATATACAGAGAGGAGGAGAGACAGCGAGGAAGATCTTCCGTCTGATGGTTCACTCCCCAAGTGAGCACAGTGGCCGGTCGTGCACTGATCTGAAGCCAGGAGCCAGGAGCTCCTCCGGGTCTCCCACGCGGGTGCAGAATTCCAAGGCTTTGGGCCGTCCTTGACTGTCTTTCCAGGCCATAGGCAGGGAGCTGGATGGGAAGCAGGGCCGCCAGGACTAGAACCAGTGACCACATGGGATCTTGGCACGTTCAAGGCAAGGAACTTCACCACCACGCTACGTGCCAGGCCCAGCAGTTTTAACCAGTTATCAGAGACGGTGGCTGTGGCAGTCCAGTGGGATGAAGTCACTGAGAGGACGGAGCTTGGCAAGGGCCGACTGCATTAGCAGGCTATGCACAGGTGATCCTGTGAAAGTCACTGTGTTCTTTTTATAGCAGAGGGTCGTTTCCAGGCTTATTTGTTTAATGGTTATAAGCAGCTGCAGTATTCCAGTGGTGTCTCAGCCCTGTCTTTATATTTCTGTGTGCCTTGGGCTTGAGAAGATGGAGGGAAGGGCATTGTTAGTGCCCTCACTGAATGTGAAAAACAGTGGGAGTCCTTTAGCACTGCGCCAAAGGTCCCTAACACACAGCAGTGAACACAGGGGAGGCCAGCACAAGGTTCAGATTGACGGTGAGGATTTGGGTTGGAGGTTCAGATGCTTGCCTTCCCCAGTGGGACCTTCCTGCCAGTGCAGACTCCTGGCAGTGGTGGCTCAGGTATCTGGGTCACTGCCATCACATGGGAGAACAGCATTACCTTTCTGGCTCCTACCACACTTCACCGCATTTCAAGTCTGACTACTCTGAGGCGTTTGTTTACGCTATTAACACACTTGTTGAATACCTTCCATGTACTGGATCCTGTGATGCACATGGGATACAGTAGTGCTCAAGACCAACATCTGCCCTTGTGGGTCTTCTCTTCTGACGGCAGAAAGGAACAAATACAGTAATAAAGCGGTTGGTTAGTTCTGATAGAAGAGCTTTTGAAAACGAATAGGGCATGGGATGAGGGAATTAGCTTGCTTGCTTTATTTATTTGTTTGTTTGTTTTGGATGTTCTGTCTTTTGAGAAAGAAAATTCTTATTACCCAAGTACTGATAACAGTCAGGGATCGGCCAAGCTGAGAACAGGGCCACAGAGCTCAATTCAGGTACCCACCTAGGTGACAAGAATCCACTGCCTCCCAGGGTGCTCATTGATAGGAAGCTTGGTGGGGGATGGAAGAGCCGGGACTCAAATTGCATTCTGATTTCAGATGCCAAGGTCTCAACTGCTGCCAACATGCCTTGGAATTTGCAATTTTAAATAGACTAAAAAGGTGACATTTTAAAAATTTAATTTAAAAAGCCTGAGAGCAATTGAAGAGAACAGCTTGTGCCCTGGGTTCCTTAGGCTAATGCATTTGTTTTTCCCTTCTCTACCTTTAAAATATGAACCTGTAATGCTTATGTAAGGCTAAACATGTCAAATAATGATACAAATATTATTATATGAACAGAAAGAGCAGTGCAGCCCAAATTGGGTGGCAGGTATTGGCATTGGGGGCCACATTTATACATTCATTTCTGAGCCTATGCATAGCAACTGCTTTAGGAGTGTTAATAATTTACAAAAGAGTGGACTGGAGCAAGCATTTGGCCTTAGTGGTTAGGATACCAGTTAAGATGCCTGCTTTCCTCTTCCAGAGTACCTGCTAATGCAGACCTTGAGCGGCAGTCCTGATGACTTGGGTAACTGGGTAACTGTCACTCAAGTGTAAAATTTGTATTACATCCTGGCTCCTTGCTTCAGGCGTCTAGAGGACATTTATGGTGTATTGTGAGTGGGGCAGTGGATAGAGGAACACTATCTCTGCCTCTGAAAAGGGGAAACAGAAGAAACATATACTCTAAGTGAATCATACAGAACTTTTTGTTGCCTATAGTAAGGCTTTAATTTGTTCAAAATACACAATTATGGATCTATATAACTGATAAGTGACAGCCTTTTCTAAACTAGGAGATATATATATATATCTTTCAGAATAATTTTAAATTTACAATCAGAATGATGAAGTAGTACAAACAAGAAATTTTTAAATATAAATGGTTCCTGGGCCCGGTGGCTTGGCCTAGCGGCTAAAGTCCTTGCCTTAAACGCACCAGGATCCCATATGGGCGCCGGTTGTAATCCCGGCAGCTCCACTTCCCTTCCAGCTCCCTGCTTGGGGCCAGCCACCCTTATGATGCCAGCATCCCGTATGGACACCAGTTCATGTCCCAGCTGCTCCACTCCCCATCCAGCTCCCTGCTTGTGGCCTGGGAAAGCAGCAGATAGCCCAAGGCCTTGGGGCCCTGCACCCATGTGGGAGACCTGGAAGAAGCTCCTTCTTCCTGGCTTTGGATCGACTCAGCTCTTGCTGTTGAGGCAATTGGGGAGTGAACCAAAGAATGAAGACCCTGATTTCTGTCTCTCCTCTCTTATAACTCTGCCTTTCCAATGAAAATAAACAAACCTTTTTAAAAACAGTGACACTCACAATACACTGTAATGATAGTTTTACATTATCAGGAACCATTTATTTATTTTTTTTTTTAAAGATTTATTATTACTGGAAAGCCGGATATACAGAGAGGAGGAGAGACAGAGAGGAAGATCTTCCATCCGATGTTTCACTCCCCAAGTGAGCCGCAACGGGCCGGTGCGCGCCAATCCGATGCCGGGAACCAGGAACCTCTTCCGGGTCTCCCACACGGGTGCAGGGTCCCAAAGCTTTGGGCCGTCCTCGACTGGTTTCCCAGGCCACAAGCAGGGAGCTGGATGGGAAGTGGAGCTGCTGGGACATGAACTGGTGTCCATACGGGATGCTGGCATCATAAGGGTGGCTGGCCCTGTGATGCTAGATTCTTACCTCTGTTGTTATTTATATATTCTAGATGAATCTGTAGCTTTTGGACGTAGTTTCAAAACGATACCAATTTTTGTTTCAATTGTGTTTGAAAATAAGATCCAGGAAATTAAGTCTGTTTTTCTTTGGATGCCTGGGTAGGATACCATAGTGAGTGTAAATGTGGAAAGGGTCCTTTGTATCCTGAGTTGTTGTGGGTTTTTGTTGTTGTTGTTTATTTTGTTTTTCTTTTTAAGATCTATTTGGAAGGCAAAGAGAGAGAAGGATTCACTCCTCAAATGCAGGCAGGATTTGGTCCTGGGGCCTGGGTCATTGCCAAATGAGGAGCTGGAATTCTGTCCACCTCTCCTAGGTGGGTGCCTGGGACACAAGCATTCAAGCACTGCCTTCCCAGGCACATTAAGAGGGAGCAGGGTTGGAAGCAGAGTAGCCAGGACTTGAGCCGGAGCTCTGGTAAGGGGATGCAACCTGCTGTGAAGTTTAGAATTTCTTAGCTCATCCTGTTCATCTTAAGCAGTGCTGAATGTCCCTTCTGGAAGGCACTTCACACCATCTATTGACTGTTGGAATATAAAGACCATCTTATTGGAAAGCCATCAGTTCCAGAATTTCTGAGATGTTACTGTGCAAAGACTAGTGTTCTGTCTGTGTTTTCTTTGTTTTTCTTCCAGGACTCATTTGCTTGAAAGAAGTGGATAGAGTAAAATTACTGAAGAACTATTTGCAAAAGAAAAATTAATGGCTTAAGTATTTAGAGAAAGTTTAAATCTGATTGAGCTATGAGGAATTTAAGTATTTTGTTACTGACAAGAATGTGTTTAAATTATTTACTGAGATTAATGTGTACTTTGACTCTTACTGTTGTGAAGGTCCTGAATATTTTTTAATTTGCTTTCTACCTTTTTTTAATACAGTTTACATTTAATAAGGAGGAGACCTGTAAACTTGTTTGTACGAAAACATACCACACAGAGAAAGCTGAAGATAAACAAAAATTAGATTTCTTGAAAAAAAGCATGTTACTGAATTACCAGCATCACTGGTAAGACATGGAGCTTTTGGATGTTTGACTTAACGCCTTTTCAAGATGAAACTGCTGTCTGAGTGATGATATAATTAACCTCATTGCCTCTGTAAAATATAGCAAATCAGTTGATTTTGTTTTTTGTTACTAGTGGTAGTGGCATGAAGTAGTGGCTTTCATTAGCTTGGGAGATTAAAGTTAACAGGATTGTGTAAAATGCTGTGTTTTAACTATGCTTAGATTGCTGTAACTTTTTTAAGATTTTGTTTTTTTATATTTTAAAGATTTATTTATTTTTATTACAAAGTCAGATATACAGAGAGGAGAGACAGAGAGGAAAATCTTCCGTCTGATGATTCACTCCCCAAGTGAGCCACAACGGGCCGGTGCTGCGCCGATCCAAAGCTGGGAATCTGGAACCTCTCCCAGGTCTCCCACGCAGGTGCAGGGTCTCAAAGCCTTGGGCCATCCTCGACTGGTTTCCCAGGCCACAAGCAGGGAGCTGGATGGGAAGTGGAGCTGCTGGGATTAGAACCGGCGCCCATATGAGATCCCGGTGCGTTCAAGACGAGGACTTTCAGCCGCTAGGCCACGCCGCCGGGCCCGTCACGCTATATATTTTTTAAAGGTATGTTTAGTTATTTGAAAGGCAGTGTGCAGGAAGATAGATTTTCCATCTGCTGGTTCTTTTTTTTCTTTTTTTTTTTTATTTTATTGTATTGTTGTTGATCATCTTCACATAGTTAATTGCGGTTAAAAAAAAAAAAGGTTCAGGGAGTATAGGGAAGTGGGTAATACTATTATGTCCATATTGTTTCCATCATGTATCTGAGGTAAAGCCCCACCCGGTTTCCTGCCCACCCCAAGTCCCGGATGTGGGGCATGCTCTGAGATATTTGCTCGAGTGGTTTTAATAGTTCTCCAGTTATGAATCGCTGCCATTTTCGTTCGATGAGGTCGTCCACTGATTGATATGATCCATCATAAAGTCACCGTTTGCCCCATATTTCGCTGCCAACATATAGCTGAGATGAATGATTGACCTGTTCTGTCTTCTGTCTTTTCTTGGTTAGAGTTCTGAGTCCAGCAGTTCGATTGGGGAGATCTCCAAAGAAACCTTGAGGTATTCCCAGACCAGATTCTTGTACGTTCTAGCAAGCACAGGGCCCGGCACAGTCCGTCACCCCATTAGGTGGTGGTTGCAATTGCTGGGTTGGTTCTGTTTTCGGTCCCGAGTTGCACTGGAACCAATGGGTGTTGCAGTCCAGTCTGGTTCGGCCCAGCACATACTCGGCCCTTACATCAACCAGTGGGAGCTGCAGCCTAGTGGGGGCGACCCACAATAACCCCCATCAGGCCCACCCCCTACCCTGGTTTGCCAGTATGTGTAGCAGTAGACCAGTCTGTCCCCCATCCCATTTGGCTCTTGTACTCGTCAGTGGGTATTAAAGCTTAGTTCCATCTAACCAACTCAACCATCCAGCCCTCACGGATGTTGTTGAGTGCCTCTCTGTCTAGCCACCTCAGCCCCCGGACTAGTGACCCGGGAAGGGGGAACCCACTTTTTCCCTCCCAGGTCTCTCTCAGTCCCGGTTTATACACTCTTTAGGTGGTTCTGTGATTTGACTTGACAGAATTAGTCCCCAGTGCCAGCTTCTGTCAGCTGATGCTGCGGGCAAGCCCAAACATCCCTCACCCACTCTAATTTATGCTTGCACCCACAGGAATAATCAGCCCAGCCTGGCTTTTTCCCTGATCTAGTCCACATGCGGTGCACAGGTGTTGCAGCCTTGCTTAGTCTGGTCTGTCCCCATCCCAGCCCACGCTCTCCAGTGGGAGTAGCTGTCCGGCGAGGGGACCAGCCCCTTAATCCCCCTGCCAGCTCTGTCCCTCCCTTCCTGGATCTCACGTGTGCTGCAGTCAAATCCAGTACAGGCAACCTCACCCTGGCATTCCATAATGTGTACTGGTTTGTCGCAACCAAACCCGGCTCAACCCACACTCTGTTCTGGTGTTCGGATTTGCCAGTGGATGACATGGACTGATTCAGCCTGGTCTGCCCCTGACCCATGCCGAATGTGTGCCAGTGGGAAACTTTCCATGGCCTATTCTGGGCTGTTTCCTATCATGCTTCTTGTGCTTACCTGCAGGGACTGTGTCCTGCCAGAGGAGTTGCCCAGACTCCTCCATCAGAACCCCTCCCAATGCCAGATTTTGCGCATACCAGGGAGTCCTTGAGCCAACCCTACTCAGTTCACCTCCTGTCCTAGCAGGAACAGTGGCTTTTCCTGGCTGGCTTTCACCCCATTCTGGTTCTTGTTGTTGGATGTTTCAGCCCAGCCATGGCTCGTCCATACCCACATACAGCTCACACATGGCTCAGAAGGGGGTTGAGACCCAGCCTAATCAGTCCCACATCTACCCTGATTCTCCATGACACCAGATGGTGTTGAGGTCTGGCCTGGCCTGGTGCATCCAATCCCAGCCCACACTAGTGCCTCGGGTGACTGCAACGGTTTCCTAGATAGAACGCAGCCCCCATTCCAGCACACGTGTCTCTTGGTGGGAACCTCAACCCTGTTAGGGTGTCCAACTAGGGGAACTTATATTTCCACAGGATTGG
The DNA here is from genome assembly GCF_030435755.1 of Ochotona princeps. Classification (NCBI taxonomy): domain Eukaryota; kingdom Metazoa; phylum Chordata; class Mammalia; order Lagomorpha; family Ochotonidae; genus Ochotona; species Ochotona princeps. The sequence continues at coordinate 9,432,330 of NC_080843.1, read as the reverse complement.
GCCCACACAACCCCATAGAGTCTACCCCCAGACCAAGTTCTCTCGCGTGCTGGATACAGTCTTGACCTTGCCAAATGTGACCACTCCACCACTCCACCAAACAGTTGGGTAATGGTACCCATCACTGCCAAAGAGGCCCCCATCCATAGTATTGGTGTGGGCTGCTGTGTGACGATCAGTGATGTTCTAGGCAAACAGGCCATTTCTGTATTCCGAATTGGGTTGGTGTATCTGACTAACCGTAATTGTCTCCTGGGTACTTCCCTCCAAACCACCAGGTCTCAGTCCCCACGCATGCCTAAACCTTCTGTGACCCTGTCACTGGGAATCACCCAAGATTCACTACTCACCTACACTAAAATTGGACTTAGTCATGGGTGTCCCCAGGCAGCGAACATATCTTAAAAAACCCGAGAGCAGGCCACCGGGCGGCCAGCAGGCAAAGCTTGGCACTGCCTTGCGACAGTGTCTTTGGCGTGAGCCCCCAGCATTGGGTCCAACCCGGCGGGGGCACCCCCCACGGCCGCCACACTGTGAGGAGTGGCACTTGCCCCCAAACCCAAGGCCCGAACCCCTCCCAAACTCACCCAGCCCCAAGATATTAGCAGCTGGGTGGAGCTAGGAATTTTAACCCAGTTCCCAAGTTCCCTCATGGCGCACTTACTCTGAGGAAAGAGCTCTCTTGGGTCCTGGGGGAGGCCGAGGACTCGTTCACTGCCTTGTGGCAGTGTCTTTGGCGCGAGTCCCCAACATTGGGTCCGACCCGGCAGGGGCATCCCCCACAGCCGCCACACTGTGAGGAGTGGCTCTTGCCCCCAAACCCAAGGCCTGAACCAGATTTATTTATTTTTATTTGAAAGGTACCCACCGCCACTGCCCTGGCTGTGTCCTCTCTGTTGTTTTCTTTGGACCCCTTGCCTCATGTCCCTGTCCACCCAGAGTGCTGTTCTGCCCCTCCGTGTCCCTAGCCCCCAGGAGATAAGCTAACATTGTTGTATCTGCAATTTCTTAGAGGTTTTTAAGTGTATTACTATGGGTTAATTATTATGATTATGATGTCTGTGGACCCGCCTCCTACATGTCTGTGTTGGGTTTCCCAGGTGACCCTGGGTGTGGAGGAATGCATTGGCTCTGCCCTCCTCACCCTGCCCCCACCCCATGCTGTCTGGGTTACTGATTGGGTCCTGGAACCTGGAGAGAGCTCCCTTAGCCTCCACTCCTCTCCTCCCCTCCCCTTCTTTCCCCCCAGACATGACTTTGTGCTGGGTATAGGGAACCCGGCAGGCTCAGCTCTCACTGCCGAGGGCCTGGGCGCCATCTCAGCCGTTGCCTCCTCCCCACGGCCGCTTCGGGGTCAGGAGGGGCTGCTGCCCAGTCTTCTCTAAGCTCCCCCATGTTCCCCACTTGGCTCAGCTGCTGCCAGGTACAGGGACTGTTCCCTCCTATTACTTGCTGGAAAATCCAGCAGAGGAGCGGTGGCAGGTCCATCCCTGCAAGGCTCCAGTCTCTGTGGATTGGGCTGCCAGGCCCCAGCTCCTATGAGCCCCATGAACTCTTGCCTTCCCATCCCCGTTTGTACTTGGGAATACTTTGTTGTAATAAATCCTGCGACCGAGAAAAAAAAATGATTTATTTATTTTTATTTGAAAGGTAGATTTTATGGAGATAAGGGACAGAAAGATCTTCCAGCTGGTTCACTTCCCAAATGGTTGTGATGGCTGGAGTCAGGAATTTTCCCAGGTCTCCCATGTGGGTGCAGAGGCCCAAAGAATTGAGGCATCCTCCCAAATTTTACTTGACCCAGTTCTAGCCATTGCAGATATTCAAAGTAGATCAGTAGATAGGAGCTGTGTGTATCCTCTCCACATGTTTATCTCAAAAAAAAAAAAAGTCTTTTACCACATCGAGATTTTTAGTCCTTTTTTCTCAAAGTTGTTCCTGCTATTTCTCATGTGTTGTTTTCAAATTTTTGAGGTGTGAAATTTTTTATAAATATTTTTGTATGTGTTATTACGTTTGCTTGTTTGGTTTAAGAAAATTATGTGACTGTTGTTCCGGGTCAGATAGACCTGTAGATATGGGTCTGCCTGGGTTTTTTTCTTAGTCCTTTGATGTTCTATTATATGAACGTCTTATAGCTTTTCCCTCACAACACTGTAACTATGCACCAACTCATGATTTTCCTTATAGAGATCGGTTATAAATGGGAAATTTTGTTTTTTAAGTTGATTAACATGCTTTGTTCTTATTTGGAACTTGAGAACATAATTTGAGCATCTTTTTGGCTTACTCTTTCAGTAGCTAGGATGATTGGTGATTTTTGGGACTGACTGGTGTTGTGCTACCAACGCCAGAAACTTGAATTATTTCTAGCTGTGCTCCATGGATTTGTGATTCTACTTGCTTAGGTTTCGATATATTTATGATATATTTACCTATAAAATATAATAATTTAGTGAGCTATCAGAATACTTATGTAGTTTTTTACTGTCAAAATCCTGAGACTGCAGTTTATTGGTCAGAAAGAACCTTTTTTTATAATTATTTTATTTTTATTGGAAAGTCAGATACACAGAGAGGAGGAAAGACGGAGAGGAAGATCTTCCGTCCAATGATTCATTCCCCACGCTGCCGCAATGGCTGGAGGTGAACTTATCCAAAACTAGGAGCCTTCTCTGGATCTCCCACAGGGGTGCAGGGTTCCAAGGCTTTGGGCCCCCAGCTGCTTTCCCAGGCCACAAGCAGGGAGCTGGATGGGAAACGGGGCTGCGGGGATTAGAACTGGTGCCCATATGGGATGCTGGCACATGCAAGGCGAGGACTTTAGCTGCTAGGCTACCCCACTGGGCCCAGAAAGAACCTCAGTGATCTTTTAGTCTAATGGATCCCAAACCCAGATCCTACCAAGTAAGCAAAGAGGAAAGATCCACTTTTTTTTTTTTTTTTTTTTTTTAGATTTTTATTATTATTATTGGAAAGCCAGATATACAGAGAGGAGGAGAGACAGAGAGGAAGATCTTCCATCCGATGTTTCACTCCCCAAGTGAGCCGCAACAGGCCGATACGCGCCAATCCGATGCCGGGACCTGGAACCTCTTCCGGGTCTCCCACGCGGGTGCAGGGTCCCAAAGCTTTGGGCCGTCCTCAACTGCTTTCCCAGGCCACAAGCAGGGAGCTGGATGGGAAGTGGAGCTGCCGGGATTAGAACTGGCGCCCATATGGGATCCCGGGGCTTTCAAGGCGAGGACCCCAGCCGCTAGGCCACGCCGCCGGGCCCCGTGAACTTTCTTTAAGTCCATCATGCTGCTACTGAAGTGTCTCCATAAATTTACTTGAATTTATTTAATAAGGTTTGCTGTGTTGACATGGTTATTTTAGTATGTCCTATGCCAGAAAAAGGCTGTAATATCAAAGAACTATATAAATTCAGATGTTTACTTTAAAAAAAACCTAAATTTTTCATTAATTCCTCATTTATAATAGTTCTGTAACTTTTATGTAGTACTTGCTCTTTGACATAACATAATTGTAATATTAGTATGTATTTGTTGATTGGACTGCATTCTCAATCCAAGCAATTTGAATCTACTGTAGAAAATGAATTGTTTATTTTATATGGCATTGCTTTTGTGCTTCTATTATAGTCTTCTCATTGGAGTTAATAGCCTACTGGTTATAATAATAAGCAACTTAATAGTATAGTTGATGTTAATGCTTGGTACATTGGGTACTATTAAATAGCATTTAAGTGTAGCGAGATGTATTTTATTGGGTCATGAATATACACACTTGGTGAATATAGAATCATAATTTTACTTCCTAAGGCATACGTTAATTAAGAAATAAAACATGCCCTGGAGTGTTGTCTTAAAACTATAATATAGCTAGTATATTTTACTGATTTTTTTTTTATTGGTATCCTGCAGTGTGCTCTGGGCATAGGGGACCACATGCTCAGACTTAGATTAGTTATAAATGCTGCAGCACTTTCCTTTTGTCCATTTTCAACAAAGTTCTCTTTCATTGTAGAACTTAAAATTTGGTTCTCTAGCTTTCTAGCAGTGTTTCTTTTATAAATTACTTGAATTTATTTCGGTAAATACTATAAATTTTAATCTCTTAATTTGGCCTTCTTTTTTTTTTTTTGAAAGATTTATTTATTATTTTTATTGGAAAGGTGGATATACAGAGGGGAGGAGAGACAGAGAGGAAGATCTTCCATCCAATGATTCACTCCCCAAGTGAGCACAACAGCCAGTGCTGCGCCGATCTGAAGCCAGGAACCTGGAACCTCCTCCAGGTCTCCCACACAGGTGCAGGAACCCATTGGGGTTTTGGGCCGTCCTCAACTGCTTTCCCAGGCCACAAGCAGGGAGCTGGATGGGAAGTGGAGCTGCTGGGATTAGAACCGGCGCCCATATGGGATCCCGGGGTGTTCAAGGCGAGGGCTTTAGCCGCTAGGCCACGCCGCCGGGCCCTTAATTTGACCTTCTAATTAAATGTTTCATTATATCTTTTTTTCTTAAATTTCTTATATTTTCCTTTTAAAATTACTTGCTTATGTATGTAAACAGAGTGAGGGGTTCACCTTCTATACTTGTATTTACTCCCAACATGCCTGCAAAACAGCTGGGTACCCCAAAGTCAGGAACTCGGGGTGTGTTTCAGTGTATGTGGAAGGGGCTCAGGTACTTGAGGAATCCCCAGACTCGTTAGCAGGAAGAGAGTTGAATAGTCAGGTGGGACTTGCACTGGCACTGTGATATGGGTTATGGTTGTCTTAGGAAGCAGCTGAATCTGCTAGGCTAGTGTACCTGCTCCTCCTCTTTCTGTTGAAGTACCTGAGTGAGTAATAAAAGACCTTCACTTCTGTATTATTCATTGAACTGTTCAAAAGGTGCTCAGAGTATTGCTTTGAATGTTGTACTACATGTGAATTTTTATCTAGGTGGCAAAATCATCTCATTCAATTAGCAATTACAATTAATTTATAAAACTTCCTTGTCCTAAACTACATATTTATGTTTCAAAGAGGCTATAAGTTTTTCCTCACTATAATTTATCAGATTTGGCTTAATGTCCTTACTTTTAACATAATGTCCTTGTTTAGAAAATACTACGTTCCATTTAAATTCTTTGTGATTTTTGGAATCATAGGCATTCAGACATTCAACTTTCCCAATGTGATGACAGCGATATAGGCAGTAATTCTTAGTCATGTTTGGTATGTCGTCTGCTAACTTGACTTCTTTCTGTGCACAGGATTGTGGACAATATGCCTGTAACATGGTGTTACGATGTGGAAGATGGTCAGAGATTCTGTAATCCTGGATTTCCTATTGGCTGTTACATTACAGATAAAGGCCATGCAAAAGATGCATGTGTTATTAATGTAAGTTTGTAATGAACTCTGAGCCACCTTTTCAAATAGTTTTTGGTAGACTTTAGTCTGTCTAGGCAAAAATTTCTGAATGAGTACATTTTAGATGTTTTGAAGTATTTTATTTTTGGCAGAGTTAACTCCAGAATTAAAACAATTCAGATTCAGTTCAGCATTTACTGAGGGTTTCTGTTGTGTTCTAAGAGCTTTGTTGTAACTCTTAAAATTTAGATTCATACGTCATACTTGTATATTAGATGTAAAAATGTAGTTAGTAGAGGGTCAGAAAAACCTCACTGAAAGTTGCCTGAAATTTATGGCAGAAGTTTAGTGACATGCTTTGTTTAAATTCCTATCAGTCTTCAAGAATATCATTTTATATTTGAAAATGCCTTTAATACATTGAAGATATTAATGTAGAAAATAACTACAATTATGTAGACACTAAAAAAGAGAAACATCTTGTGTAATTAGATCAATTAGATTTAATCTCTTGTTGGGTCTGAACTGACAGACCTGGTTATATTGGTTAGTGCTTTTGTGAGAGTTGACCAAAGACAGTTGAATAATTTAGGCTATTGGTTTATGCAAAAGTTATGAACTTCTTGGAAGAAAAATATTTAAATGTATCAGATATAGCATGTTCATAACAATATTTAAAGTTGTCACTTTTGCTGTTAGTGCAAATTCAGTTTATGTTCTTTTTCAAGAAATGTTAATTGTAGTTGATGTAAAAATTGAGTCTTTTTTTTTTTTTAAAGATTTATTCATTTTATTACAGCCAGATATACAGAGAGGAGGAGAGACAGAGAGGAAGATCTTCCATCCGATGTTTCACTCCCCAAGTGAGCCGCAACGGGGCCGATGCGCCGATCTGAAGCCGGGAACCTGGAACCTCTTCCAGGTCTCCCACGCGGGTGCAGTGTCCCAATGCATTGGGCTGTCCTCAACTGCTTTCCCAGGCCACAAGCAGGGAGCTGGATGGGAAGTGGAGCTGCCGGGATTAGAACCGGCGCCCATACGGGATCCCTGCGCGTTCAAGGCGAGGACTTTAGCCGCTAGGCCACGCCGCCGGGCCCAAAAATTGAGTCTTTAAGAAGCACAATTTGTATCTTCCTCAGTTCATCTTTTACTTTTAAGAGCCTAAGCTTAATATTTAATATTTTAATGGGGAAGTATTAAAATTCTATCCAAGTTTAAATTTTATTATGGCCCATTTTAAATCTTATTTTGACTTTGTAGCCATTTTTCTGCCTTTAACTTTTTATTTATTTATTTATTATTTTTAATTCATTAATTACATTGTATTATGTGACACAGTTTCATAGGTACTTGGATTCTCCCCACTCTGCCTTTAACTTTAAGCTCTGTTCCACAGTCAGAATTTCATGAAAGAGATACATTTTACATCTTCAACCATGTTGACATCAAAATATACTATCATGTTGTTGAAACTGGATCCATGGGAGCAAGATTAGTGGCTGCTAAACTTGAACCAAAAAGGTAACTCAAGTAGATAAAAAGGAAATAAATGTAGTGAAATTTGGGCCAAAACCATAAGCATTTTGATCCCAATTTGTTTGTTCCTTAATCATTATTCTGGCACATGGAGGTTGATTTTACTAAACTTCCTTTCGCATGATTTGTTACTGCATTAAGAAAAGCTCAGAGAAACCACACAGATAATTGTTTTCCTGTCCTGGTCATCCCTTAAGCCAAGATGGCCTTTACTTTTCAGTCAGGAAGTTTTGACAGGATCCCCCGTTGTCAGTAGGGCTGGCGCAGGTGAGTGCTCGGCGTTGTGTCCTGTTACCTCTGGTCAAAGGCCCTGAGCGCTGTGACTTCTTGGGCCTTTGTGCAGTGTTAAATGCCAGTATGTGCCATTGGAAAAGTACTACTTGTAGAGTTATTGCTTGCGCTAGCATGAAAGTAGGTATTACTTATTGGTGAGATCCTTTTTTAATTGCTTTTCCGTGGCTTTTCCTGCCCCTGAATTAGCAATTTCATCCTGTCCCTCATGGTAGAGAAATGCATGCCATAGTAATGTATTGCTAGTTAATTTAAAGCCCCTCATTGGTTTTTCTTTTTGTAACTTAAAAAAAGAGCATAAGTATATATTCATCAAGTATAGTGGTTTCAGAAGTTTGTAATTTTGAGCAGTTATTCTGTACATGTACTTAAAACTGAGCCTATTATTTACGCAAAATTAATAGTTGTACTGTTAAATGACACATTTAATTTCACCTTTGTCGCATTGTGAAATATGTGCAAAATCTCTAACCTTAATTTTGCAAAATTTTTTTACGCTGTACTTTATCAGATCTTTCCAAAATGTTTCTTCCCTCAGCTTCAAACATACACATATAGATAAGCCAGACTGCTCTGGACCCCCCATGGATATAAGTAACAAAGCTTCTGGGGAGATCAAAATTGCCTATACTTACTCTATTAGTTTCCAGGTGAGTTTGTTTTTATCTTTGGTATGACTCAGAAATTAATTTTAAATTTGTACTACTTAGCCTAATGATTAAATTTACCAAATTAGATGCACTTTTAATGAATTAGTTTTTAGAAGTGTTTGTCATCTGGGAAGCCATTGGGTTACTCCTTAAATCTTAGGGACAGATGTTTATCCTAGCAGTTAAGACTTTGACTGGGTCACTGTATCCCGAATTCAGAGTGTGTGGTTGACACCCAGTTTCAGCTCCTGACTTAAGCTTCCTGCTTAGTGTGACCTGGGAATAAGTGGTGGTGGCTCAAGTCCATGTCCTGGCCTCTGCCCAGCCACAACCATCACCATTACGGGCACCAGAAGGGGGAGTGTGAGCTCCCTCTGCCTGACTTTTCTTATTCTGCCCTTCTGTACCACTCCCAGACCCCTGCCCCACACCACCTTGGTCTCTCAGTCTTGAAAATAAATTTTTCATGAGAAGATATATGAAATTGGAGAGTTGAACCTGATTTATATTAAACATATGTATAAGAGAAACATAGAACTAGGCCCAGAAGAGAGTGTGAAAATGTCAAAGATACATGCAGAAGCATTTGGGAAAACAGTACCATTTTTAATCTGAGGTTGGGATTTAATCAATCCTTCAGTGCAGAGTTTCCAGTAGTTATATTTTCTTTGGAAATTGAAGGGAATGTTTTCATCAGTGGTGAAGTTTCTTAAGAGTATTGTAAAGACTTATTGTGAAAATGTTAGGTAATATTCTGCCTGTTTTTCAAAACCTGTTTAGGAAAGCTAACAGAATTATGACATTTACTGTCCCTATATAATGTTTAGTGTTGCAAACCCAGCAGTGTATATTTGTTGGTGTTGAGAACAACACCATATGAGAAAGGTTTGCCAGATGGTTAGTGTGAGTGGATTTTGACTTTGTGGTTTGTTTAGCTGTCTCATAAAGAATACATTTTTCTGTTCAGTTATCTTCTTAGGAAATTCAGTGCAGCTTTAGATTTTGACATAGAAAATAAACCCTTACTAGTGATTTAAAGCAAGACTTTTAAAACACGGGATGTAGGTATTAGTAGGAGTGCTTATGTTTTTGTCTGTTTACACCGTCCTTGAGTAAACCTGTAACTCCGTGTCCCGTATCTAAACAAAGTGAGGAGAATTAGAAGCTGTAATTGATAATTAAATGGAAGGACAAACTAAATGGGAATTTTTGATTCTCAGTGTGCTTTGCCAGCAGATGCTTGAAAAGTTTTTTCCTTTTTCCCCTCTAGGAAGATAAAAATATCAGATGGGCATCTAGATGGGACTATATTCTGGAGTCCATGCCTCATACCCACATTCAGTGGTTTAGGTAAGAGCATGCAGCTGGCCTGCTTTGGGCTTTTTTCCCTTTGAATGTTTCATTTAGTCCTAATCTTCTTCAGTCTGGATTTGAGTTCAGTCGTGGCTCTAAGTCATGGGTTGTAAGTAGCAGGCCATTCAATTTCTGTTTCTTTATGTAGAAATACCTACCTCATAAGATACTTAGCCCGTGTGAATGTTCCGAGGACCAAAGTGTATGATGAAAGTATTTGAGAACAAGTTTACTTGGTGTGTGGGTGCGTTCAGTAAACAGCTGCTGCTATTGAAAGTACTTGTCAGTATTCTCTTCTCAAAGCCTAGTCATGATGTTATCTATCTTTCTTTCCTAGTTTGCTAGCCACCTCTATTGATACTAATTCACTGAGTAAACTCCTGAAGGGTGCAGGCCAGTATTTGTAGAGGCTTTGTGGCATGTGCTGCAGTGAATTGGCAATAGTAGTTACCTAATGATGGACTGTAGACCAGAAAATTCTAGTTCTGCATAGACTGTGCTGTGTTTTAAGTTTATGAAGTTGTTTATTTACTAGAATGAAACATGGAAGAACATACTTTGTGGAACTTACTGGATAAATTCTAAGTAGTTTTGGTTTTGATTGTAATTAATGCTGCTTTAATGTTAATAAATAGTTTAGTTTGTCTAATCTGGCCCAAAGATTAATTGACATGCTTGTTCCCACAGCATCATGAACTCCCTAGTCATTGTCCTCTTCTTATCTGGAATGGTAGCTATGATCATGTTACGGACACTTCACAAAGATATTGCCAGATATAATCAAATGGATTCTACGGTGAGTGGAAACATTTTAACTAGCTGGTGCTTGGTCTGCCAAATATAACTTTTATTCTTTCTTTTGAAAAAATTGAAATAGCAGCTTTAGAATCTGCTTTTTAAGGTATTGTTAAAAGTTTCCTTGAATTCACATTTGCAATGGGAAAATGGAATGTAGGAATTGCTCTTCCTAGAAATGGTTACCAGTCCATTCCAAGCTGCCCGTTCTGGGGTCGCCCGTGTCAAAGGACTTGGTGAGTGGACAGCTGCTGCTCTGTCCCTCCCCACCCCGGCGCCAGCCCCTGTCAGAGCTTCCCTTCCCAACACCCACCTAATTTGTGGAATGCCAAGCTGAGTGAAGTGACTCAAGCAAGTTTTATTTATATGTATGTTTAATTTTTTTCATTAAATTTCACTCTTATTATGTCAACCTTTTTGGTATATTCAGAGTAATTTAATGTCCCAGCCGCATTTAGTCTCGGTTGTAACATATTACATATTTTATACCTTTTAATTTCATGGCAACATAAATTTTCCACAAGAATCACAGAAATTTGTAATGAGTGTAAAAAAGTTTTGCCTTTTTTCTTTCTTTCTTTAGCCTTCCTCCACTCCTTTTCTGTTCTGATCGAAAAAGAGCATGTTATGGTTTTTTAACTTTTGATATTTCTAATCTACATCTTCTTTTCTGTGAATTTTATTGATTATATTTTTTAATCTATTTTATTAACACACTGTCAGACTGCTTTGTTCAGAACTGGCTGTTCCAGATAATTCCTGTTGGAGTCTTTCTGATTGTATACAGTTGCTCTATGGAGTACAGGCCCAAGCAACCCTGGTTTCCTTCTGCTCGCATTCCTCTGCTGTGTCCCTCCCCTTCCCATGCAGTTGAAGTGAATGTGTTCAGATCTATGTCAAAGCATTTCCTTCCTGAGGCTCCCATGTTGCTTGGGAGAAAGAACAGATCTCCCAGACGACACTGCGTTACTTCCCAGGGCTCAGTTGCAGTCACATAACCACCCTGCTGTCCTCAGCTGAGGCAGATGACCTTCTGCTCTGGTCTTCCCGCAAGTGTGTGCAGAGCTGGCTCCCTTTGCTCCTTCAACTCTGCTGCAGTGTGACCTTCCCACTGTGATCTTTCTGACCATCCCACCAAACATTATGTCCTCTCCAACCCACACACGCATACAATAAGTGTTTTACTTTGTTGTCTGTCTTCCCAGTGAGAACATACACCCAGGAAAGCATGACATTGCCTGCATTATCTCTGATGTTACACAGTACTGAGGATATGATTGGCTCTCAGTGAATCTGAAATGAATGAATACATAAGCCAGTATTATTTGATATACAAGTTATTGGTGCAATGCTGGGCTTAGGACAGGGAAGAAGTATGCAAGGATTAACTACACTGCTCCAGTCCCTAAAAAAGTGGTCCAAAGCCAGAGCAGGAACCAGAATACAAGTACAAGAGATTGAGATTCTCCTACAGCTCCATGCTTACAGCCCCTGTTTAACAGATGGAAGACTGCAGTCCTTAAGTCAGAGCCTCCCTCCTTGCTGAGTAAGTCTGAATTTTGGAAAGGAATCACAATGGTTCTGGGCTAGTGAGTGCCTCTGGTTCTGGGCAGAATTGAGTGGACATCCTGTGAAAAGTGTCTCAGAGTTAATTTTCAGAGTTCCTCCTGTTAAGATGAATAAAATATGAGCTGGTAAACAATTTATACATATTTAGAATAAACAACATATTTAGATTCCCTAAAATTTCAAGAAGTGAAACTTAATTATACAATGTAAAATATATGAAAAAAGAAATTTCCAGAACTGTTGAAAGATAAGAAATCATAACATAAAAAAATACAGTGCATCTCAAGCCAGGTAAATTTTCTGAAAATCCACGTTTACATCAATTGTAGCAAAACCGTAACACATCAGAGAAAAGACAAGATCTTAGAATGAGCATGGGGCAACACTGAGCAAAGGAAGCAGGCAATGAAAAACAGTTCGTGCCAGTGGAGGCTCAAAGACACAGCACATGTAAGTCCATGAGAGAAATGAACTCTTACAGGATGTCTACGGGAGGAAGCTGTCTTTCAGACAGAACTTAGGATACTTTTTTAGATGAACAGAAATAGTTGATCTTCTCTAAAGATCAGATATTTTAGCAGGAGGTCAGTAAGTAGAACCAACACTAAAAAGGAATTTAGAAGGATGGATGAAGTGCCAAGTAAACATTTTCTGTATATAATGGTAAGTCTGGATTTGGAAATTAATAAAGATATGTCAATAGAAAAAATAGATTGCTAATTAATTATATTGGGATAAAGTTGTGATCATCTGGAAAATAAGTCAGGTAGATTCCGAATTCATTCCTTAGATATAAGTAATGATTCAGATTAAACAAAGCTATAAAATACAACACATGGGAAGTTGCATTTAAATCTTAGGACAAAAGCTGTAAAAGAAATGGTTACTTTGTACTTTTTGAAGAAATCTAAATAGCAAAAAGTGTTAGAAAGTAACAAATATAAATATTGACTGCTTTTTTTTTTTAAAGATTTATTTATTTTTATTGCAAAGTCAGATATACAGAGAGGAAGAGAGACAGACAGAAAGATCTTCCGTCCGACGATTCATTCCCCAAGTGAGCCGCAACGGCTGGTGCGCGCTGATCCGATGCTGGGAACCTGGAACCTCTTCCAGGTCTCCCACACGGGTGCAGGGTCCCAATGCATTGGGCCGTCCTCGACTGCTTTCCCAGGCCACAAGCAGGGAGCTGGATGGGAAATGGAGCTGCTGGGATTAGAACCGGCGCCCATATGGGATCCCGGGGCATTCAAGGCAAGGACTTAAGCTGCTAGGCTACGCCGCCGGGCCCAAATATAAATATCAAAAGGGGAAAGTAAAAACATTTAAAAACCTGTCATGAAAAGATAACTTCTTAGTAAATAAACCCTAAAATCATTAAGAAAATAATCAATATCAGTAAAATTACAACAGAAGACTAAATCAATGAACAACCCATTGCTAAAATGAAAGGACCAAATTACCACCCATACATATTAACCCTGAATGTAAATAGCTTAAACTCATCAATCAAAAGTCTTAGTAGACTGCATTAAAAAAACAAAACCCATCTATTTGTTGCCTACAGAAGACGTTTCTTCAAAACACTTTCTTGTTAAATTCTTCAGTGACTCATAGATAATACAGTAGCATCATTTTCTTCAAGAAGGTTCTTGATTTTCTTTTTATTTTTTCAGCAGCACATTGGTCATTCAGTAACATGTTATTTAACTTCATGGTGTTGTAAATTTCTTTTTTTCTTCCTCTTGCTGATTTTGTTTTGTGGCTTTTCCTTTAAGGGAATGTATAGTAACTGTGTAATGGAGACTATCATACCCACATGTGAGGATACAATGCAGTATGAGTCTCTACTTCCAGATCAAACATGGACTCCCAATGGAAGTGTTCAATATATCTTAACAGTAGGATGTTGGACTGTGTGCCATTGTTCATGGCTGCAAAGATGGACTATGAAGACTATACTATAGTAGTAATATAGGGGAACTCACTGGAGAGGGAATTGGGGAGGGAGTAAGGGAAATGCTAGGGCCTATGAAACTGTATCAGAAAGTATAATAATAGTAATAAAAAGAGTAAAAGGAAAAAAATCAATAACCTAGTAAGAAATAGGGCAAGGTACATGAAGAAAGAGTCCCTAGGAAAGAAAAGACAAATAGTTTTGTTTTTAAAGATATGTTTTTCTTGGAATGGCAAATCTGCAGAGAGACAAAGATCTTGTTTACTCCCAAGGAGCTGCAACAGTCAGAGCTGAGCTGATCTGAAGCTAGGAGTTAAGAGCCTCTTCTGGGTCTCCCAAGTGGGTGTAGGGTCCTAAGGCTTTGGGCCATACTCTACTGCTTTGCCAGGCCACAAGGTGGTTAGGAAGTGGAGCAGCTGGGACATGAACCTGTGCGCATATGGTATCACAGCACTTGAAGGATTAGCCTGTCGAACCATTGCACTTGGCCCACAAATGGTTCTTAAGGCTATAAAAAGCAGTGACACCATTCTTAATTAGAGAAATGCAGATTAAAATACAGTGTGGGAGTGTTGGTTCATTTGACACATTGGCAGAAATGTACGTGCTCAGTCAGATCATATGCTGGGGGATTGAGGACATGACTGTGGAGATTTGTAGTGAATAAGGATGTAGAATCATTTTGGCAAAACCTTAGTTTGCATTATAAATGATTTGACATGACAGTTCTGTCCCTAGCTGGAAATTAACTTGGATACTAAGGATTTTACTATTAGTTTTTATTTTAAAACAGTATTTTTTGCTTAAAAATAGCAGAAGATTATAAGAAACCAAATATTCATCAATAGGGAGCTGTTTTTATAAATTACAGAATATCTGTATCATGTAATACTGTGTTCTGCTTAAAAAGGATGTAGAGAGGTGGGAATTTGACCCAGGAGTTGAAACTAGTTGAGGCACCTGCAAACCATCTCAGAATGCCTGCGATCAAGTCCCAACACTGTTCACTATGTCAGCTTCCTGCTAATATGCATCCTGGAAAGCAGTGAATCCAAGTAGTGGTTCCCCACCACTCACTTGGGAGATCTAGATGGAGGTTCTGGCTCCTGGCTTCAGCCTGGACCAGCCTCAGCCAGGACAGGTATTTTGAAATGAACCAGTGGACAGGAGTCCCTTTCTGTCTCCATCTGACTCTCAAATAATTTTTTTTTAAAGATTTATTTATTTTATTACAAAGTCAGATATACAGAGAGGAGCAGAGACAGAGAGGAAGATCTCTTTCAGGTTTCCCACGTGGGTGCAGAGTCCCAACGCCTCGGGCCATCCCCGACTGCCTTCCCAGGCCACAAGCAGGGAGCTGGATGGGAAGTGGAGCTGCCGGGATTAGAACCGGCGCCAATATGGGATCCCGGGGCGTTCAAGGCAAGGACTTTAGCCACTAGGCCACGCCGCCGGGCCCTCAAATATTTTTTTTTAAAGATTTATTTATTTTTATTGCAAAGTCAGATATACAGAGAGGATGAGAGACAGAGAGGAAGATCTTCTGTCCAATGATTCACTCCCCAAGTGAGCGCAGCGGTTGGTGCTATGCCGGTCTGGAGCCAGGAGCCAGGAGCCAGGAACTTCCTGCAGGTCTCCCACGTGGGTGCAGGGTCCCAAAGCATTGGGCCGTCCTCGATTGCTTTCCCAGGCCACAAGCAGGGAGCTGGATAGGAAGTGGAGCTGCTGGGATTAGAACCGGCGCCCATATGGGGTGCTAGCACGTTCAAGACGAGGACTAGCTGCTAGGCCACGCCACCGGGCCCAAATAATTTTTTTTTTTAATGAAGCAGTTCTGTATGTGTGGAGTAAAACGACATTTCTGATGTTGTTAGACAAAAAAGCCAAGGTATGAAATGATATGTAATATACTACCAATCTTGTTTCTAAAAAATAAGAACAATGTTTATTAAGTAAGAATAATCAGGATTCTTGCCTCATCTATTGCCCTGCCCTCTCCTCTTCTGAAGTAGGTATTCCACAGAGGCAGGAAGACCAGTATCCTGATCATCCCCATATTGTCAGCTCCCATTCAGTCTGGTTTGATCGGTAGAATCCCACCACACCCCTGTATTGTTTATGGATCAAGTCTGCTTGGAATCCCTGTATTGTCATTACAGTTCAGCTTATACATGCCTTATAAATGACCACGTACAGTGTAATTCCCAAGTGATGAAGTTTTTTGTACTGGGGATAGGAAATATTTTTAATCTTACTACTTAGACGTATAATTATCCATGTTTTGAATTCCAGGAAAACTATATGCAAGCAGTATATTAACAGCAGGATTGTTTGCTACTTGTAAAGTCGGAGTTTGAATGGGAATTGGGAGGAGGGATACAGATGGACCCAGACGTATTGTTAGGCAAGGAACTGCAGAAGTGAGCAGGGCCGCATCCTGAAGGACTTGTAAGCTGCACCGTTTGGTCATTAAGAAGTTGTAGAATTTGGGGCCCGCCACAATGGCCTAGCGGCTAATGTCCTCACCTTGAACATGCCAGGATCCCGTATGGTTGCCAGTTCTAATCCTGGCAGTCCTGCTTCCCATCCAGCTCCCCGCCTGTGGCCTGGGAAAGCCATTGAGGATGGCCCAAAGCCTTGGAACCCTGCACCCGCTCAGAGATCTGGAATAAGTTCCTGGCTCCTGGCCTCAGGTTGGCGCAAATCCAGTTGCAATCACTTGGGGAGTAAATCATCAGACAGAAGATCTCCCTCTCTGTCTTCACCTCTCTGTATATCTTACTTTGCAATAATAATAAATGTTTTTTTAAAAGTTGTTGAATTTGAAGCAGCAGTGACATGGCCACATTTTTGTTTAGGAAAGCCAGAAGTTACAAGAATTATTGAGCGAAACTGGTGGCCCAGAGACCAGTTTTAAAGCTATTATGCAGTTCTCAAAGACAGAATGGTGGCAGCAAGGAGGCAAGGAAGGGGCCAAATACAGAGGATTTATTGGGAGGTGGGGTGGTGCTGATGGACTGTTGGCTGTGGCTTGTGTAGAGGACAAAAGTCAATTGACCCCAGGTTCCTGGTCCAAACCGTCTGGCAATTAAAAGGATTCCTCTGTTACATTGTGTGTTGAACAGTTGAACCAGCCAAAGGCAGAAACAGACAAGCTTTTCTGTTGTTGAAGTAACGAGGTAACATGTGATGGCTTGAACCTGTAGGGCCAGTGGGGATCTTGTGGATATATTTTGGTGGTAGGTGTATAGGGCTTATTAAAGGGTTTTATTTTAGGCATGAAAAAAAAAATAGAAAGCTTCAAGAATTTGAGGACTGAGAGCTGTGAAGATGTAGCAACTGTAGAAAGTGGGAATTAGGCAGGGAAAATCATTGGAGTTGTAGATAGTTGTGTGTAAGATGCCTGTGGTCGACTCGGTATTTGTATATATATCTGGAGATAAGGGCTGTGGTTTGAGCTATACAGACTTGCTAATATGCCTACACCAAGTTCACTGTATTAGCCAATTAACTGTCACAGCACATATTATATGTTTGTTTTTGGAGATTATTAAGTGTGCATTGAGGGGTGGCACTGTGGCATAGCATGTAAAACTGTCACCAGTGACACTAGCTTCCTTTCTGGGCACAAGTTTGGGTTGTACCTGTTCATTTCTGATCAAGCTTACTGCTCATGTGCCTGGGAAAATAGTGGAAGATAGCCTAGGACCTTGGGTCCCAGTACTCACCTGGGAGATCTAGAAGAACTGGCTTCTGGCTTTAGACTGCCCCAGCTCCAGCCATTGAAGGCAGTCCAGGAGTGAACCAGCAGATGGGTGATATTCTCTTCTGTCTGTCTCTTTCTCTCTCTAACTCTACTTTCAAGTAAATAGATCTTTAAAGAAAAAAAAGCATATTATAAACTGAAAGAAAAGAGCATGATTAAAAATTACCAAATTGCATCACAAAGCTTGATTAAAAGTAGCACTGAGTAGGAATCAGAATGCCTTTGTTAAATTTCTCAATAGCTATTTACAGACATGATACACAGTGTTCTTTAAAAGAATCAAGAAAGCCATACAAAGTCCATGAGTCTAAAGCTATATTCCTCAAAAATTATAATTGATATTAACATAAATTATCAGTTTAAAGAATTTTTCTCTGTAATGGTATACTCAGCAGTTGAACAAATTGTTTGGTTGTCTTGGTGATACCTTATGACAGTTGAATGAATTTCATTCCCTTGCAGGAGGATGCCCAGGAGGAATTTGGCTGGAAGCTGGTTCATGGCGATATATTCCGTCCCCCAAGAAAAGGCATGCTGCTGTCGGTCTTCTTAGGGTCGGGGACACAGATTTTAATTATGACTTTTGTGACTCTATGTAAGTAATAGTGCATATTTTAGATAATACCTTTTCTAAATGGACACTTGAAACCAGTTCTACTTGGTAAAATACCAGGCTGCTTGGTTCTCAAAGGCTCTTGGAAGCTGTGTGCTTTGACTCGTTATTGACTTGGGAACAGGTTTGCAGTGCCCAGAGCGGATGTGGGGTGCCTCCTGTCAGTTCTGTAAGGAGCTATCTCGTTGCAGTAGCACTGGGCTGGAGCTGAGCAGCTCTTTGATGGGTCTGGATCTGACAGCCCAGTCACTCACCCAGCCTCCCCAGGAAGGGAGGTCTTGTGGAGAAGTAAAGCTGCCACTTTGCTATGCTGGCATCCCGTGTAAATACTGGTTTGAGTTCCAGCTGCTCCACTTCTAACCCAGCTCCTTGTTTATTGCCTGGGAAAAGCAGCAGAGGATGGCGCAAGTACTGGATGCCCTGCCGCACACGGGAGACCCAGAGAAAGCTCTTGGCTTCCTAGCTTCTGCCTGCCTGATCCCTACCCATTGCCACTGTCTGGAGAATGACCAGCAGATGGAAGATATCTCTCTCTCTCTCAAGTAAACAAACAAATAAATAAAAAAATTTTTTTAAATGAAGTTCTGGAGAGCCTAAGATAGGAAATGCAAAGATGCATTCTACTTCAGTACTCAATTATGAACTTTCTGCTTAAGGAGAGTTGGTTTCCGAGACCTAGAAAGAATAAGAGGGGGCATCACAGCTTAAGTTGTGGTCATCTCCCTAAACTCTGCTGCTGATCATGGCTCTGGGTGCCAGTCAGAAGGTGTGCATGTTTGGTCATGCGTGTAGTCCGCCATGCACATATGAGGGGTGCACACATGAGGGGTAAAATTGTTGATTTTCTTGCCAAAATGATTGATACACTTCCCTGTAATACCTTACTAGCTTTAGACATCTTAGCATGTTATAATTACAGAGCCCCAGCTTAAAGCTGGGCACCTCGAAGAATATGAAATTGCATTTTTATTCTTGTTAGTAAAGAGTAAACTGAGCTAACCAGCTCAATGAAGGTGGGTACCAAAGTTTACCAAGTTATTTACCAAGTATGTAGGTAATTTATTTTAACAAACTTTTCCTCCCTGTTTAGCTCTTTGGTTAGATTCCTTCTTATTTCTTAGGTTTGAATGTTTTAAGAATTTTTTTTCACCCTCAAAGGACCAAGTATGAAATGAAAGTGGAATATCTCATAGTGGGAATATTTTGTTCATGTTGATTTACAGACTGTTTAAATCTCAGAAGAGCTGTAAACACTCTTAAATCAGTCTCTTCTTGTCATGGGATGCCGGGGTCTCAGAGACCCTGACCAGAGTGGAGTTCCTTGTCGTGGGATGCCAGGGTCTCAGAGACCCTGACCAGGGTGGAGTTTGACTCATGTGTGTTTGCTTGCATTTAGTACACCAAGGATTACTAAGATTTGGTATAAAATTCTTTTCAGAACAGAGGAGAGAGTAAGGGTACCCATAACTCCTAATGGCTTGCTTTTTTAGTTTTTGCTTGCCTGGGATTTTTGTCTCCTGCCAACCGAGGAGCACTGATGACGTGTGCTGTAGTGTTGTGGGTGCTGCTGGGAACTCCTGCAGGCTACGTTGCTGCCAGATTCTACAAATGTAAGTAGGGGGTGTGCAGTGGGGGTCAAGCCTGCGGCAGCTGGACTAAGACTGCCCAGACAGTGTGCAGTACAGGTGTCTCTAGGTCTCAAATTAAGATGTTTTTTAGTCAAAAATATAATTTAAAAAATGAAAAAGAAAAAAAAGATTTTTTTAAAAATCAAAGATATTCTTAGATTCCCAGTTTCATTTCTGACTTTTGAACCAGGGGCAGACTGTTTTTAGCTCTGTACTTTACTCTTAGGTATTTTTGTTTTGTTTTTTTCTTAAGTAGAGGAAAAAGCAAATTATAGAGGGGCAAAAACAATTTTAAGCCAGTTAGGGCCCAGCAAAGTAGCCTAGTAGCTAAGGTCCTTGCCTTGCATGCTGGGATCCTGTATGGGTACTGATTCATGTCCCGGTTGCTCCACTTCCCGTCCAGTTCCCTGCTTGTAGCCTGGGAAAGCAGCTGAGGATAGCCTAAAACCTTGGGACCCTGCACTCACATGGGAGACCATGGAGAAGCTCCTGGCTCCTGGCTTTTGGATCGGCGCAGCTTGGCTTTTGCGACCTCTTGGAGAGTGAACCAGTCTCTCCTTCTCTCTGTAAATATGACTTTCCAGTAAAAATAAATAATCTTAAAATTTTTTAAGCCAGTTTTTTCTGTCAGATTTATACGTCTTCTGATCCGACATGTCTCTCGTCCATGCCCCACAGACGCCATATGCTGGAGGAGTGTTGGAGGGTCAGCCCTGCTACAGAAGCGTCCCAGGGTTCTAGTAGGAGAACCAGTTCTGTAATGAACCGCAGATTGCTGGGAGATCCCAGTGGGCTCTTCTGCACCAGTCTTGTTGATAATACTGCTTAGGGTTCAGTGGAGTTTGCCAAGACCAAATTTAATTTCACCAGTCTCTACAGTTACATTGTGAATTCAAATTTGTGTGTGCATATGTACAGTTATATGTGTGTATTTATATATATATTCATGATTTTGTTAGTGCTTATCTCATCTTTTAGATTCGGTACAGTTTAGAAAGAACTATCTAAATGAGTTTGTTCTGCTGTTGGCCTTAGATTGTAGTGACACAGAACTCCCAAGAGTGGGATGTGGCAGAGGTGGGCAGTGTGCTGCCATGTGTCCAGGGCTGGCACAGAGTTCACAAAGAGTAGACTTCAGGGTACAGATGTTTTTGATTGGCTTTAAAGAAAAGTCTGCATTTACCTCACTTTTTTGTTTCTTCTGTAGCCTTTGGAGGTGAAAAATGGAAAACAAACGTCTTATTGACATCATTTCTTTGTCCTGGGTAAGCAGCATACATTTTGAATAAATTTTGAATAATTTGCTGTAGTCATAGTTTAATCCCCAAATTTTCAATCTCTTAAGTTTTTTTCCTTTCTGTAAATTATGTACTAAAAAATGAATTTAACTTTTGAAAGGGGACGTAAAGTCAGTGTTTAGTGAGCATTTGCCAAATGAATACTGCATGTCCTATCTGGGAAATAACTCATTTATGAATGAGAAATCTCACTCTGTTTCTGCAAAATATTCCTCAGTCTGTAGTGGTCAGATTTACACATGAGGATGAATTTAAAGCTTTTGACCTAATCTCAGGAAAGGTTCTTCACCCGAAGTTAGTAAAAACAGGCATATATTTTTAGAATTTTTTTTTTTTAAAGATTTTATTATTATTGGAAAGCCGGATATACAGAGAGGAGGAGAGACAGAGAGGAAGATCTTCCATCCGATGATTCACTCCCCAAGTGAGCCGCAACGGGCTGGTGCGCGCCAATCCGATGCCGGGAACCAGGAACCTCTTCTGGGTCTCCCACGTGGGTGCAGGGTCCCAAAGCCTTGGGCCGTCCTCGACTGGTTTCCCAGGCCACAAGCAGGGAGCTGGATGGGAAGTGGAGCTGCCGGGATTAGAACCAGCGCCCATATGGGATCCTGGCACGTTCAAGGCGAGGACTTTAGTCGCTAGGCCACGCCGCCGGGCCCTATTTTTAGAATTTTTATTAAAAATATTGCCACTGGGCCCAGTGAAGTAGCCTTGTGGCTAAAGTCCTTACCTTACATGCACAGGGATCCCATATGGGTGCTGGTTTGCATATTGACTGCCGCACCTCACATCCAGCTCCCTGCCTGTGGCCTGGGAAAGCAGTGCAGAATGGCCCAACACCTTGCCGTCCTGCGCCCGTGTGGGAGACCCAGAAGAGGTACCGGCTCCTGGCTTTGCATCAAGCTCAACTCCAGCTATTGTGGCCATTTGGGGTTGAGCCAGTGGATGGAAGCTATTTTCTTCTGTCTCTGCTCTCTGTAAAATCTGTCTTTCCAATAAAATTAAATAAATTATATATATATACATATATGTGTGTGTGTGTGTGTATATATATATATATATAGCCACTTCGGGGCATGTGGGATAAGCTGGCACTCAAGGAGCCTGTATTCCATAATGGAATGTATTGGCTTAGTCCCGACTGCTCTGCTCTTAATCCTTCACTTGTAGGCACCTGGGAGGCAGCTGATGATGGCCCAAGGCACGAGCTCCTGCCCCCTGCTCCTGACATCAACTTGAACCAGCCCTAACTGTTGTAAACATCAGTATTTACACTTTCCAGAGATAGTAAAGTGGGGACACATATACTGAAAATAAACAGCTGTAAATAAAAACAGAACAAAAAACTTTGTCTGAAAGATAAACTCAAATGTCTGTTATGAACTTGCTTTCTCCCCGACTCACCACATGACTGGTGGACATGAACTGACCCATAGCAAGGCAGCAGTAGTAAAGCCAAAGGTAAAATCTAGAAACTAGGACTGTTCCATTTGCAAGACAGAAGCAAAATCCTAGCTGCTAGCATTTTCATAAGTGCAGTATTGTCTGCAAATGCTCCCTCCATTGAAGACCTGCACCTGCTTAGCCATTCCTGCTCCAGCAGATTGTTATGCTTTTCTCAAGTCATATCCTTTTTTCCCTCAGGAAGTGCAGGTGCCCCTCCTGGGCCAGCATTGTGGCATCGTGGTTACAGCCACTCTCTGCAGTGCCACTATCATATATGAATGCAGGTTTGTGGCCTGGGGAAAGTAGCAATAGGTGTGGCTCAGTTAGTTGGGCTGCTGCCACTCATGAGGGGACACTTGCAGCTCCTGACCTCTGGCTTCAGCCTGCAGCAGTGCTGGCCATTGTGGACAGCTGGGGAGTAATCCAGCAGGTGGAAGATCTCTATCCTTCCTTCCCTATCTGTAATCTGACTTTCCAAAATTGAATAGTCGGGCCGGCGGCGTGGCCTAGTGGCTAAGGTCCTCGCCTTGAATGCGCCGGGATCCCATATGGCTGCTGGTTCTAATCCCGGCAGCTCCACTTCCTCTCTATCTCTCCTCCTGTCAGTATATCTGACTTTGTAATAAAAATAAAATAAATCTTTAAAAAAAAAATTGAATAGTTCCCTCCTAGCCAAGACAGGCTCCTGTGAGTTTCTTGGGAATCTTGCCTTTGAGACACACTCGCCTCTTCCTTCAATATCTCTTTTCTATATGTTCTGTTGATGTGGTTCTTCTCTTATTGCTGCAAATATGCTTATGTCTCCCAGATCCTAAAAAGAAATTCCAATGAGCATCTTCCCAACAAAATGTCTTGGGAAAATAGTTTTTTTACACACCCTTATTCTGGGTTTTTTTTTTTTTCATCATATATTTACTGGCTAAATCCATATAAATTTGGAGTGTAAGCCCATCTAAATGTCTGTTTGGGGGGGGGGGTCTAGCATGATGGCTCAATTGATTAATCCTCCCACCAGACACTCACCCTTACTCATCACTTAGTTGTTTAGAGTAATGGTAGTTGTGGAATTGGCAATGGGACACCACAGGTTAAACTGCCACTTGCAGTGCTAGTGTCTCATATTTGGGCAACAATTACATCCTGGCTGCTCTGTTTTGAATATTGCTAATATGGCTGGAAAAACAGAAAGGTGGTCCAAATACTATGTCCCCCATGTGGGGACTTAGATGGGAGCTCCAAAACTTCAGCTTGGGCTTGGTCCCGCCTTGGCCATTGCAGCCATTTGGCAAATAAGCCAGCAGATGGAAGTTCTGTCTGTCTCTGTCACTCTGCCTTTCAAATAAGTAGTACAATAAATCTTTAAAACAGAAAGAAATGGTCTTAGCATTGTGACACGTGGGTTAAGCCACCCACCAGTTAAACCACCATCGCTTGTCAAAGTGCCAGTATGAGTTCTGGATGTTTTACTTTCTGTCCAGCTTCCTGCTAATGTGCCTGGGAAGACAGAGGAACATGACCCTGTTTCTTGAGACCAGAGTGAAGTTACTGGCTCCTGGCTTCAGCCTGCTCCATACCTGACTGTTGTAGCTGTAAAAGAATGAAACAGGAGGTGGAAGATCTCCTCTTCCTCCTTCTCTTTTTTTCCCTCTCTCTCTGTTCTTTTCTCAGTTTTTCTGCCTTTCAAATAAATAAATCTTAAAAAGTTAACACCAGGAAAACACACAGTCTCATTTTCCCCTCACACGTGGGTTGGCAATGTTTAAGCAGATTAAGCTACTGTTTGTTTCCTCTATCCTGTGTCGCAGTGCCAGAATTGGATCCAGTTTCCTGCTGTCACGTACCCTAAGAGGCAGTAGGTGACAATTCAAATAGTTGGGTGTTAGCCACCCATGTGGGATATCTTGATGCAATTCCTGTTGTGTGGCTTCGGCCTGGCTTAGCCCTACCTCCTAAAGACAGTTGGGGAGTGAACCAACACTGGAAGAGCTCTTTCTCTGTAACACAACTTTAAAATAAAGTAAAAACAAACATCTAAGAACAAAAACATCCTAAGTGGCATAATGATTAAGTTGTGCCTGGGAACACCCAAGTGCCATTTCAAAGTGCCTGGGTTTAAATCGAGGCAGCATACTATCCGTTAGCAGCTTACTGCTGATGTTCAGTGTGTGAGGAATTGGGGATGGCCTAAGTGACTAGGTCCATGCCTCTCAATGTGGGAGACCCTGACTGGTGTTTGGAAGACATCTGGAAGGTAGATGAGATTTGTTCTTACTATCTCTGCCTGTCAGATACATCCATGCATGCTAGATGTATGAGGCCTGCCTGTAGGGTGAGAATATGGAAGAGTACTGGGGCTCAGAGACTTCCTTCCCACGTCAGGTGCTGCTTGCCAGATGTTTTCCTCTGTCCAAATACTATTGGAGAGAGGGAAGGGAGGAAGAGGTATGAGCCAAGAGGCGAGGAAGATGGGGCTGCTTGGAATTGTGCTGACGGAACACATAGAATCTGTTTCCATGTTAATTCTTAAGAAGTAAAAGGGACTTTCTTAAAAGATAGAATAGGAAAAAGTAAGCATTTTTCAAATAGGAGGCTGGATATAAAAGTTGCTTGTATTATTATAGCCATGTTTTTAAAAAGGCAGAAGACTGAAAGTACACACAATTCTTGTGTTTGGGTTTAAAAAAAAACACAGGGAGAGCAGAATATTTAAAAGGCATCAGTAGTCGGACTCTAAATAACTCATATACTGACTTTGCAAAAGGTGGGCGTCTAAGTGAAAGACGAGTCATGAATGTGACTGTCAAGTCAGAGGAGGTCAGATTTGCAGTCAGCCAGCACCTGGTGCTGCACGCGCTTGTCACTAGGAGACAGGAGCTTTGACAGCAAGTGTGGCCAGAAGTGTGACGCCAATCTATGAGGAAGTGACCTTCATTGGCTGCTGGAGGAATATTCAGTGGGATGGATTCCCATCAGAGGAGCAATGTGGCAGTTTCTGGTCACGTTTTAAGTTCACATTCCCTTTAATGGTGCACTTCCATTTTCTTTGTATGTACAGTCAAGAACCCTAATCCAAAATATAGGAATCAGAAGTATTTGAGACTTGAGAGTACTTTGGATTTTGAAATATTTTTATAGATGTTACCTGTTGAGTCCCTCTAAAATACAAAGTCCCAAATGCTCTAAAATCTGAAGTAAGCCTCCAGAAAGCCTGGCAATGCTCACAAACCTTCCAGTCTTAGAGCATTTGGGGTTTTATATTTTCGGGTTAAGGATGCACAGTCTGTATTCTGAAGCACAGAAGTTGTCCTGTTGTTTCTGGTTTTGCTCCCAGCTCTGGTTTGATGTGTCTTTTGTGTCCTTCAGGATTGTATTTGCCGACTTCTTCATCATGAATCTGATTCTCTGGGGAGAAGGGTCATCAGCAGCCATCCCCTTTGGAACGCTGGTCGCGATCTTGGCTCTCTGGTTCTGCATATCGGTGCCACTGACATTCATTGGGGCATACTTTGGCTTCAAGAAGAATGTAAGTTTATAGGTGGCAATATTCTCCAAAAAATTCAGCCGTGGAAATAAGCATCTGCTCCTTAAAAATGTCATGAAATTGTCTAAAAAATGTGAACTTGCCCTCTAGGATCTTGGTTTCATGAAAAATTCTTTAAAGTGTGTGTGTGTGTGTGTGTATTTTTTTTTTCTCCCCCAAGATTTACGAGGGAAGGAGAGACAGAATGATCTGCTGTCCGCTGGTTCACTCCCCAAACAGCCATGACGGCCAGGTTGAGCCATTCTGAAGCCAGGAACCAGGAGCTTCATTTTGGTTTTTTTGTTTTGTTTTGTTTTTTTCCTTATTTTTTAATTATATTGTTGACAATTAATTACGATAAAAAGGTTCAGGGGCTATAGGGAAGTGGGTAAGACTATTATGTCTATATTGTTTCTTTCTTGTATCTGAGGTAAAGGGAGATATTGAGGGAGAAGCCCCACCCAGTTTCCCACCCTCCTCAAGTCCCGGATGTGGGGCATGCTCTGAGATCCTTGCTCAAGTGGTTTTAATAGTTCCCAGTTATGAATCGCTGCCATTTTCGCCACTCCCAGCCAGGAGCTTCATTTGTGTCACCCATGCGGGTGCAGTGGCCTCAGGACCTGAGCCATCCTGCACTGCTTTCCCAGGTCACAAGCAGGGAGTTGGATGTGAAGTGGAGCAGCTGGGACACCAACCAGTACCTGCATGGGTTGCTGCCACCTGCAGGAGAAAATGGTGCCATGGTGCTGGCACCCCGTAGAAAATTCTTAATATGGGAACAGATATTTTGTCACAGTGTTAGCTGCTACTTGCCATGCCCACATCTCATAGGAACTGCTTCTGCTTCTCATGGCTTTCAGCTGAGGACTCCCAAGCTAGGAAGCAGTGGATGATGGCTCATGTGCTTGGTACCCTGCCATCCATTTGGAAGACCAAGCTGGGGTTCACAGGTCCTACTTCTGCCTAACGCAACCACAGCTATTGTGGCCTTTGGTAGAGTGAATTGGCAGATGGGAGATTCCTCTCTCCATCTCGATCTCTAACTTTACCTTTCAAGTAAATAAATAAGTCTTTAGAAAAAAAAGAAAAATAAGGCAACATAGCCCGTGTAAGTGCACTGTGTGCAGCACTCCTGGGACACCTTTGCCAAAACATCCACTGCAAAACCCTAACTATACTCCTTTTTAAGTTTCATTTTCCAAATACTGATTGTCTCCTGTGTATTTCCTACGTTGTCTAAAGCCATTAGTCAGTGGTTAACTGCTGGGAACAATGTTGACTCGTTGCAGTGACAACTAATGCGGTTCTTGATAGTGTCCTAGTCATTGCTTCTAAAATCAAATTTCAGTTTGATGCTTAAGTGGACTCAATGCCGTTAGAGTCAGTATGAAAGCTGATCAAAAGCAGAAAATCTTTACAGAAAATGATTGTCAAGGAGCTAATGATTGTCTCTCCTTTCTTGACTGAAGGCCATCGAGCACCCAGTCCGCACCAATCAGATCCCGCGGCAGATTCCTGAGCAGTCGTTCTACACAAAGCCCTTGCCTGGCATCGTCATGGGAGGCATTCTGCCCTTTGGCTGCATCTTCATACAGCTCTTCTTCATCCTGAATAGTATTTGGTAAGCTAGTAACAGAGGCCCCTCATTACTATACTGTGTAAAATTTGTTGTATTTGAGTATTCAGTCCTACTTTCATTTCTTACTAATTCACAGAACTTGGAGGCAGGGATAATTTAGGAAAATGAGGCTTTGGCGATGTAGCCATGTGACAGAATTAACACATCTTCCCACACCTCTGTCCTGTGCCAGAGAAGCTGCCCTGAAGGCTTGTGGGGAGAACAAGAAGGGGTTCATTTGGTCTTTCCCAGTCACCAGCTGTGTTGATTCTTTGAGTTCTTGTTCACATGGAGGAACCTTGAGTCACTTCCTTATAGTATGATAGTTTATGTATTTGGTGTGTCATAATATTTTTTTTGCCACATTGATATATGTTTTAGACCATACCAAGGATTGAGATCTTGTAAAATTAGAGATAAATTTGAGCTTTTTAGCCATTAAAACTTATTCTTTGTTTGCAATCATTGAGTGATTTTCCAAACTCAACTAGATTGAATGTGATACACATATATGCTAAGTGGCCAAAACAATCTAAATATAGCAGGTGTGGCCTTTTCTTTTCTTTTTTTTTTCAAGTGTGGCCTTTTCTTAATTTGGCTCTGCATTTTTATTAAGTGTTTATCCAGTCTGTGTGACTCAACAGTAAATGAGTGTGTTCACCATATTTGGTTGAATGGGAGTTGCAGAATCTACCAAGCCAGGAAGGTGCTATTACTGTATTTTCTTCCTCCTGCCCTTCTCCACGGCCATCACCATTTAAATTCATAAAAATGTTTTTTGTTTGGCTAATTGGGAGAAAAAAGCAAAACTTTTTAGTTTAAGAAGAGTGAAAAAAATTGTGTAATCTATTATGTCAAAAGTATTTATGGTTTCATTTTGACATTTTTGGTTACAGGTCACACCAGATGTATTACATGTTTGGCTTCCTCTTTCTGGTGTTTATCATTTTGGTTATTACATGTTCTGAAGCAACTATACTTCTTTGTTATTTCCACCTATGTGCAGAGGTATGTATTAGTAATATTTGTTAATTCAGATGTTTTTGTGACTTTTATGTGTTGCAGCTTGAATACTACTGGTTGGGGCAGTTTCTGGAGATACATGTTCATTCTGTTAGTCATTGACCTGTGTTCCTCAGTTGTATGTGGTCATCTTTAGGATGGATGATCACAGCTTAACCACTAGAGATTCGAAGATGTCGGTTTCCTGACAATAGCATGTTGTGCTAAATTTTCACTTCTGAAGTTGTGTCTAACTGAAAAAGCTTATATATTTATAATACAAATATTTCTAGCCTCTGAAAATTTAGTAAAAATAAAAAATTAAATGGAAATTCTGTAAAATTCATTGATTAATTATAATACATGACATAAATGCTATTGTCATAAACTAGATAAAATTGCATTCTGAAGATGAAAATTATGTTAAATTCATCCTTTTATTTGATTTATTCATTTCTTTATTTGAAATTTGGTGTTACAGAGAGACAGAGGCATGCATAGAGAAATACTCCATTTACTGGAGTATTTCAAATGGTTCTGATCACCAGAGGTGGGCCACCCTGAAACCAGGAGAAGTAGCAGGGAGGTGAATTGGAAGTAGGACAGGCAGGACTGGAACCAGTGTCCATTGGGATACTGGCACTGCAGGCAATAGCTTTACCTTCTGCACCATAACACAGGCTTCTAGATCCATTCTTCTATAAAGACATCCATTTTATATAGAAGAGATAATAAAAACTTAAAATTGGTGTGACTTTGTAAAATTTGAGGTTAATTTCATATGACTTTAACCATTTTAAAAGTATCAAGACAGAGAGAGCAGGAGAGCATGTGTAAGCGTCTGATTTTCGTTACTGGTTCCCTCCTCAAATGCCTGTGATAGCCAGCAGTGGGCTGGAAGCAGGAGCCAGGAGCTCCATCCACGTCTCCTGCATGTGGCAGGGCCCCAAGGGCTTTGCCCGTCTCTCACTGCCTTGCCAGGTGCATTTGAGGCTAGAGGCAGAATAGCCAGGACTTGAACCAGTGCCTGTATGGTATGCCAACATCACACATGTTTTTGTTTAACCCACTGTGCCGTAATTCCAGTCCCTACACACTGCCACCTTAAAATATTGTCTTCCAATCCATAAACATGTAGTGGTTTTCCATTTGTCTTCTATTGTTTAATTCAGTATGTTTTATGATTTTCAACATAAAAGTCTTTGATCTCTTTGATTAAATTTATTCTAGGTGTTTGCTTTTTTTTTTTAATTATTTCATTTTATGACACAGTTCCATAAGCTCTGGGATTCCCCCCTAGTCCCTCCCCAAGCCTTCCCCCCTAGGTGTTTGCTTTTGTTTTAAAATTTTTTGGCAATTTCCTTTTTGAATTCATTTATTTATCACATACTGCAAAAAAGTAGGACAGATAGTATTCTTTCTTAAATTATCTGCTAAGTGTTAAGCAACTTGTGTAAATGCAAGAACTATTTTAATAGTGTACTTTATTTGGTAACTGATAACAAAAAATTACTTTCAACCAGGCATTGAAGGAATAATTTCTAATGTAGGGTTGACTGAACTTGAGTAGAACTAATCTTGAACCATGTGAGTAAGGTGTATGTTGATTTTTCTTGGAAGGCCTGCATGTTGAATTGTGGGTCTGATGTACTCTTAATCCGAAGCTGTGTAATATTTTTCCTTATGTCTTAGCCACTCTATAGTTCCGTGAGACGCATTTGGGCAAAGTTCAGGATACAGAAACTAGAACTTGTAGCAAAAACAAGATTTTAGGGACTGTTTGGCAGAACTTGTGCTTGCTTTGTGGCATTGTTCTCCAGCTCCATGTTACCTAAGTGTTGGAAAGTAATTCTGTTCTTTAATTTCCTGTGTTCCTAGGATTATCACTGGCAGTGGCGCTCCTTCCTCACCAGTGGGTTTACTGCAGTTTATTTCTTAATATATGCAATACACTACTTTTTTTCAAAACTACAGATCACAGGGACAGCAAGTACGATTCTGTACTTCGGTTATACCATGATAATGGTTTTAATCTTCTTCCTTTTTACAGGTAAGAACTTAAACGATTCTCGTTAGTACACTTTTGGACTATTTGTCAGTGTGCGTGGAGGTTTCTGCTGTGCACTGCTCCTGTTTCCAGCCCACAGCACAGCTAAGCATGGTGCTGTGTCCAGCTGTGAGGAGTGCCTCTTGGAGTGGAAACTGATAAGATGGAAGCCAAGACAGGGCTGGTTCACTGTTAGGCAGAAAGTGCAGGGCCCTGGGCCAGTATAGCTGTAGGCTCTGCTAGCCTGTTAACGGTACCCACAGTCTCCTTACAGGTCAGGGGTGAGTGGGAGTGGGAGAAATGATGTCAGGCTGAGGCTGAGAGGAGGCAGTGTGAGGACACTTGTTATGAGATTTTATATGCACTTTAAAATACAACTATCAAATAGGATATGATATTTGGTATATAATATTGCATTGCCTTTTGTTTTATATGCACAAAGTTAATAGAAAATGGAAAAATAGGCTTTTCTGGAGCAAAGCTTCTTTTTTTTTTAAGGGTTGGTTTATTTTGATTGGATAGGCAGATATACAGAGAGAGACAGAAAGATCTTCTGTCTGCTGATTCACTCCCCAAGATGCAGCAGCAGCCGGAGCTGAGCCGATCCGAAGGCAGGAACCAGGAGCTTCTTCCAGGTCTCCCATGTGGGTGCAGGGTCCCAAGACTTTGGGTCATCCTCAACTGCTTTTCCAAGCCACAAGCAGGAAGCTGCGTGGGAAGTGAAGCAGTTGGGATTAGAACCGGAGCCCAAATAGGATCCTGGCACATGCAAAGCAAAAACTTTAGGCTACCGCGCTGGGCCTTGCAGCAGACCTTTTAGTTGCATTTTCCTTGATAGTTTGAAGTGCCTTCATATGTGCTTCCTCTCTGTCCAGATAGGTCAGCTCCTGATGGTGCCTGGTAAGCATCGGGAGACTGTATCTCCACTGTTCCCTTACCTGGTGGGCCTTAGTTGAATTTTTAAATATGTTGGCAAGTTTAAAGTCTAGTGAATATTCTTTTGTAAAATTGAATCTGTTTATGAAACATAGGCATGATACAGTTTGTGTGTGTGTGCTTAAGACTGAAGTGTTTGAGAGGTTTGAAAGGCAGACTTACCCAGAGAGAGAGGTGAGGAGGAGAGGAGCAATATCTTGTATTCAGTGGTTCACCCCCCAAATGGGCACTAATGCCAGGATTGGGTCAGGTGGAAGCAAGGAGCCGGAAACTCCCTGTGGCTCTCTTACTTGGATCGCAGGGGCATGGGCACTTGGGTTGTCTTTGGCTGCTTTCTTAGCTGAACTTGTTGGAGGTGGAAAAGCTGGGACCCTCTTGTGCCACAGTGCTGCAACTGGCAAATAGTATAGTTTTTTTTTTTTTAATAGTATAGTTTTTAAAGAGTGCTGTACTTGAGTTTGAGTCCTAGGCATGATTATCAGCCACATGACCTTAGGAAAGTCACTTGCTCCCTTCTTGAGCCTTGTTTTGAGTACACTGAAGGAATGTTGCTGTATTGGACTCTAGAGTGATAAAAAAATAGCTGAAAATCAAGACATGTTTCATGAATTATCTCTGTAAAGAGTCTGGGGCAGATGAATTTCTCATTTAGTACGGCAGTTAAGAGGCCTGGAGATGCCAGTTGACTTGTCAAGGATGATACACAGACTTTGTGGTGGCACTGCTTGGTTCTCTGGTACCATGGTGCCTCTGGTCTTCAGGTGGGGAAGTCTTTGTTATTATCCTAATTAGGCCACTTGTAAAATTTCATAAAATAATGTTAGGCTAGCATTGTGTCACAGTGGGTTAAGCCACAGTTTGTGATGGTAGCATACTATTTCGTTGAGCTGGTTCAAGTCCCAGCTGCTTTGCTTCAGATGTAACTCCCTTCTAATGTGCCTGGCAAAGCACTGTAATGTGAACAAGTTCTTGGGGCCCTGCCACCCACAGGGGAAACAGGATAGAATTTTAGTCTGCTGGCTTTGACCTGGCACTGCCTCAGCCATTGTGGCCACTTGGAGAGTGAACCAGCTGATTGCAGATTTTTCTTTGTCCATCTCCCTCTCCAGCTCCACCACTCCGCTTTTCAAATAAATAAATAAATAAATCATTTTTTAAAAAATATTTTCGGGGCCCGCTGTGATGGCTCAGTGGCTAAATCCTCACCTTGCAAGTGTCAGGTGCCATATGGGCACTGGTTCCCATCCCAGCTGCTCCATTTCCCATCCAGTTCCTTGCTTGTGGCCTGGGAAAGCAGTCGAGGACGGCCCAAAACCTTGGAACCTTGCGCCCCATGGAAGACCTGGTCCTGGCTTAGGTCCTGGCTTCTGGCTTCAGATCAGTTTAGCTCCAGCCATTGTGGCAATTTGGATTAGTGAACCACCAGATAGCTCTTTGTCTCTGTCTCTCCTTCTCTGTAAATCTTATCTGCCTTTCCAATAAAAATAAATAAATCTTTTTTTTAAAAAAAGAAATATTTTCCTTTATTGTGCGAGTCTGGTATCATGTATAGAATATATTGTGCCATGAAAATGTATTTTTGTAACTTTATGATAAAATATTCTTAAATGGGAAAATTGTCAACTTCTCAGTTTTTAATTAAAACTTTGGCACATAGTAAGGAAAATTATGTGAACTTCAGAAAGCTTACCTCGTAGTATAAAAATTTAGTCCATTTCTTTAAATGTGATTTCTTAAGATGATTGTTGGATTTTTTTTTTTTTCTTTTCTAAAAAGCATATAGTGTGTGGCTGGCAGGTAGTTGTTCATGGTTTTGCAACTTTTTAAAGGAACCAGTCATTTTCAAGTTTGTATTTTGGTATAGATTATGGATCTTCTTTTGAAAAGGGATTTACTGTTTGTTTTCTTTTATAGGAACAATTGGCTTCTTTGCATGCTTTTGGTTTGTTACCAAAATATACAGTGTGGTGAAGGTTGACTGAAGGAGCCCAGAGTGTCCAGGTACAAAGAAATAAATTCAGTTCTTCATCAACAAAGACCTGTTTTGTGACTACCTTGAGTTTTATCAGACTTCTTGGCCTAGTAATCCTTCATAAACAACATAATTCCAAATACACCTCTTCCTATACACCTGTCTCCACAAAATGTGTTTTCGACACTAAAGCATTTGTATTGTGATTTGATTAAGTATATATTCCATTGTGCTCGGTGAAGAGAAAATTTAAATATTATGTGCATTTGTAAATACAATAGCTATAAAATTTTCAGTACTCTGGCAGAATAAAGGAGGCCATATTACATAATCCTGACGAAATGCAGGACTCTTCATTGTAAATAGGATTTTCTAGGCTCGGTAGGTGGAAAGAATTATTTTTCTTTGAAGGAAATAACTTTTTATCATGGTAATTTTGAAGGATGATTCCTCTGATGTGCTCTTAGGGGGATGTGGCTTTTCAGAATCTTGTATCGGCTGTAACTGTTCATATCTTCGTACTTTCTGTGTTGACTTCATTATTCCCATGGTATTGGCCTTCTGAACTATGTGCCTCTGAGTCTTTCAATTTATAAATTTGTTATCTTAATAAATATTGTAAAAACATCTTCGTTGCATCATTATCTGTTCTATGTTTACAGAGTTTCTCAAATTGTTTTCTTAAGAGTGTTTTTAAATGTGTTACATACTGTTTCATCAGATTTTACTGAATTCTGTTAATGTAACACTTGTTGAGTTGATCTAAATGCAGTTCGCGCTTTATGGGCTTTTTAGAGTTGGATTTTATGATCTATACATTAACAGTAACTACCAAATTTTCATCTTTAATATTACCGTGTTTTAATTTGGATTTTAGAGCAGCCCTATCTCTTAGATTTAAGAAAAGACTTTGTCAGGTTCATCTGATTGAATTCCATTTCAGTGGCATGTATAACTTTGGGATGACTTTAGAAGCACTAGTCTGGTTAACTCTGAGATATCCATTGTATTTTAGGGATTTATTTCGTGCTGCTTGTGAGAGTTAATCAGATAGTATTAAACTTGCAACTAAAGTTACTAGCTGTCACCTGCATGATGTTACTGGGTTCTTACTGCATAATTTTGTCATTGTTAATTTAAAAAACCTGACTTGTTGGCGTTATGGTAGAAAGTTCCTTTCAAACGTTTTTCGTAAATCTCTTGTAGTTTA
Source organism: Ochotona princeps (assembly GCF_030435755.1). Lineage (NCBI taxonomy): Eukaryota > Metazoa > Chordata > Mammalia > Lagomorpha > Ochotonidae > Ochotona > Ochotona princeps. Next base: position 9,397,761 of record NC_080843.1, on the reverse strand, counting down.
TTTAATTTTTACATGTAGTTCTGTTAATAAGATAGGCTCATTGTTGAGGTAGGCTGATTGATTGAACCATCAGAATAATTTTATTTACAGAAAATCCAGGTGTGGCTGTTGAGCTTAGTGGTAGAGGAGCTTGGGTGCCACTTTCCCTGTGGGAGTGCCTGAGTTCCGCTGCCATGTCTGACGTCCTGCTAATAGGCCCCTTGGGAAGTTACAGCTGATGGATCCCAGCTTTGGCCTGGCCCCTCCTGCGTGAGCAGACGGTGTGCCGGCTCTGTCTGTATGCCTCAAAGCTAAAACAATCAGGGATCAGGCTAGTTTGTTGGACGGAGTTTCCTCAGTTTTATTTATTTATTTATTTATTTCAGTGAAAGGTGGTGGCAGAAGATAGCCAAGTTGGGGCCCATGTTGTGGCAGAGCCAGTAAGGTGCTGTCCCACCTCAGCTGCCTGTCTGCATATGATGGCTAAGGTGTGTAGGTCCTTGCTGCCCCTGTGAGGGACCTGGATGTAGTGCCTGGCTCCTGGCGTGGTCCAGCCCAGCCCTAGCTGCTGCAGAGGTTGGGTCACAAACGGTGGAAGTTCTCTTATATCTGTGTTTCTCTCATCTGACTTTCAAATAAAAGAAAATGTGTAAGTGACCAACTCCCTGTTTTGGTATAAATTGTGCTTTGCTTTTTGCTTGGAAGTAGCCATAAGTCATACTCAGACAGTGGAGGGCCAGTTGGGGAAAATGAGTGTCAGTATAGAAGGCAGAGGGTGAGAAGGGGGAAAGCTGAGGAAGGAGAGATGCGGACAGTGACCTCTGGGCTGGGGTGGGGTGGCTGCCACACTTCGTTGAGCTTGTTCTGTAGGAGGGAGCACTCTGCTGGGAGCACAAGGGTTGATTTGAGCCATCAAAAAGCAAAGGGCTTACAGTAAAGATCTCGAGACGGTAACAGAGGCAGGGAAATGTTCAAGTCCTTTTGTCAACCTGGACTATTGGAGGAGTGAGGCATTTTGCGAGTCAGTCCTGACCACTAAAAATGAAGGTGTTTCCTCTGCAGCTTCACAGGAGGTCACCTGGCCTGACAGCCCGGTGGCTGCCCAGACTTACAAGTGGCATTCCCCTGGCTGTCCCATATAACGTGTGCTCAAATCTCCCCCCTTGCTATGAGTTGTTGTAGAACCCACGTCCCACCTCGTTGCAGATGAAACATGTGCACTCTTTGACCTACTTGTGCCTCCTCTCCTGCTCTCTGCCATCTGTCTGCCATCCTGGCTTCTCTCCTGGGATTCTGCTGAAATGCTGTACTGCTGTGGCCTTCACTGTCTGCCTCCTTCCCCCATACAGTAGGGCTTCGTCAGCCCCAAGTTCCCTGGGTTTTGTCGACATGGTCCTGAAAACAATATGGGCCCAGTACAATAGCCTAATGGCTAAAGTCCTCGCCTTGCATATTCAGGGATCCCATATGGGCACTGGTTCTAATCCTGGTAGTCCCACTTCCTATGCAGTTCCCTGCTTGTGGCCTGAGAAAGCACATGAGGATGGCCCAAAGCCTGGGGACCCTGCACCCACTTGGGAGACCTGGAATAGGCTCCTGGCTTCGGATCAGCGCAGCTTCATCCATTGTGAACACTTGGGGAGTAAATCTATGGACGGAAGATCTTCCTCTCTGTCTCTCCTCCTCTCAGTATATCTGACTATGCAATAAAAATAAAGTAAATTTGAAAAAAAGAAAGCCATGTTTCTTAGTCTGGGCTTGAATATCCTGCGGAGACTCCCAAGGGGGTTGCCACAAGTAGACCCTCACCCCACAATTGTTCTGGAGAAATGTGTTTTGTTGTTGTTTGTTTAAAGATTTATTTATTTTTATTACAAAGTCAGATATACAGAGAGCTGGAGAGAGAGAGAGAGAGAGAGAGAAAGAGGAAGATCTTCGTCTGATGATTCACTCCCCAAGTGGCAGCAATGGCCGGTGCTGCGCCGATCCAAAGCCAGGAGCCAGGAACTTCTTCCAAGTCTCCCACGCGGATACAGGGTCCCAAGGCCTTGGGCCATGCTCTACTGCTTTCCCAGGCCACAAGCAGGGAGCTGGATGGGAAGTGGAGCTGCTGGGATTAGAACTGGAGCCCACATGGGATCCTGGTGCGTTCAAGGCGAGGACCTTAACCATTACGCCACCGTGCCAGGCCCGGGTGGTCAGTTTTAAATTCTGAAATTTGTTGTTGAATGGCCTTAAAGACACTGCTGTGTGACTTCGATGAGCTGTTGTTTTGATTGCATAAAGTGATGTGTTTCACTGTGTGTGCCTCGGCATTGTATAGTACACTTGTTTGTGTTCATTGCCAGTTGTTAAAACAAATCAGTACTGGCAGCCCTTGGCCATCTCCTCTTACTCTGCGCTATTAGCCATGGAACCTGCCCAAGCAGAAAGCTGCAAGGAGGCTAATGAAATCAGAATGCTGGGTCATTCCTCATTCAAGCAAAACACATGGCCCTTCCTGCCATGCCTCTGTCACACATTGGGGGGTGCGGGGGGCGGGCAGCAGAGTGAAAGTGGCCCTGACTCCCACCCAAGCTGCCTGAACTCCCCCAAGGGATTATACATAGCTTCTGAAAGGCAGAGGATAGGGAAGAAAAGGTGTCTCAGCTACAGTGCCAGTTCTCTTCATTTTGTAGTTTTAAAGAAAAGCATTGCAACAGGAATAGTCACAGAAGTGACGGCTGATGCTCTGAATGTTTAATTTTCACTTCCTGTAGTTCCTCTTTCTCTGGAGCATTGGTTGGCCCTGCACACAGCCTACAATTTAACACGTGTGATAGGAGAAAACAAGATCCCATTATTGTCCATACCACTCATTTCCACATTGATACTGGGCAGCCAGGAAGCCGAAGATGCAGGGTACGGACCAAGGGGCCCTCCTGGAATCATCAGGGCGAAGCAAGGGTTAGCAGCACCCTCCCATTTCCGATTGTGACCTGATAAGCTCCCAAGCCAAGGCAGGTTTGGGAAGCTGCTTGGAGCAAAGGGTGCAAGGGGATCTGAGCCCAAGCTGAACCTGCTAGTGGGACCTGGCTGCAGCCGTTACCCTGCCTGGCTGAGGGGTAGGATATCCTGCTGCCCACTAGGGCTCTAGAAGGAGCTGAGGTGTTGCTACTATGTACCTTGCTGACCGTTTATTTCCCCAAGAAGGGATGGCCTAAGGATTGTCCATTTCTCCTGAGAATATAAGCTTTCTAGGGGAGAAGTAAAGCTTCCTCCATTTGCCCCCTTCCCATCAGCAGAAGCATCTAGAACTCACACCAGTGTTAAGCAAGCAAAGCGTGTTTCCCTAAGAGGGAGCAGGACACAGTTCTTTCCCCAGCAAGAATCTTTTGGTGTTTTTGCTTTAGAGAAAAGGATGTGTAACAGTAAGAAATAGAGTTCCCCTGTACCTTTTGTCCAGTCTCCCCCAGTGGAAAGCTGTGAGAAGCATGGTGCAGTGTTAGAATCAAGACATTGGCATTGACCGTTGTGGCCAGAACTTCTCGGTTGGCCTTTTGTGGCACCACAGGTGATGCCACTGCTTGGGACGCCCACATTCATATCACAGTGTCTAGTTCTATTCCAGTTCCGACTTCCTACTGGTGGGTACCTTGGCGGGGGTGGAGACTACAGGGGCTCAGCTTCAAGTACCTGGGACCCTGCCACTCGTGTGGAAGATGCAGATGAGTGCTGGGCTTGGGCCTGGGGCCTAGCCCAGTTCTGACCGTTGCAGGCGTTGGGGAGTGAACTAGCAGAAGGAAGACTCAACAACAAAAAAATATTTTTAAAAGAAGCAGAACTTCCATCACCACAAGCATCCCTCAAATCTCCCTTTTTGGCACACTGTCCTCCCTTGTCCCTCTCCTGCCCCTCCTACCCCCCATTATTCTCCATTTCTATCATTTTGTAATTGCAAGCATATTCTGAGGACTAAGCATTGTGGTACAGTTGGTTAAGCCACTGCCTGCAGTGCTCCCAGTCCGTTTGAATGTGGGTTTAAGTCCTGGATGCTCCACTTCCCATTCAGCTCCTTACTGATGTACCTGGGAAGGCCATGGGGGACCCAGTGCTCACCTGGGAAACCCAGATAGAGGTCCAGGCTCACAGGTGCTGCCTTGCCCTGGCGGTTGTGGCTATTTGGGAAATGGCCCAGTTGAGGGAAGATCTTCATCCGTCTGTCTCTCTCCCCCTGACCCCTGCCTCTCAAATAAATGTGTATGTTTTATAGATAAATGGTCTTTAGATGGACTCAGGAAGGATGGGAACCCCCAACCTCCAGGTCCTGGTGTTCCTCTCTCAGGTCCTCCCGGGCCATTCCAGCAGCCACGGTCTGTTCTGGCCACTGCTCAGCAGTATTCCATGGTACAGGCACGCCTTGCTTTGACACATTCACACGGAAGAGACTCCTACAGTGATTCCAGTTTGGGGCTATTATGAGAAAAGCTGCTATGAGCCTTCTTAAATATTTGTGTCAACATGGTTTTTTTGTCTTTGGAATAGATGCCCACATGTGCACCTGCAGCCCCGTGTGGTAGCTGCACATTGAGTTTCATCAGAAGCTGCTAAGCTGCTTTCCAGCGTGGCTGCCCTGCATGAGTCTAGATTCTCACCTGTATTTTAGGGTGTCACCTTTTTATGTTAGCCATTCTGATAGGTAGGTGTGACATTCTACTGCCTTTTTTTTTTTTTTTATAGAAACTTGTTTCTTTTTAAATTTATTTTACGTATTTGAATGGTAGAGTTACAGAGAGAGGGAGAAAGAGAAGTCTTTCATCCACTGGTTCACTCCCCAAATGGCCACAGTGGCCAGGGCTGGGCCAGACCAAAGGAAGAGCCAGGAATTTCTTCCCAGTCTTCCACATGGGTTCAGGAGCCCAAGCACTTGAGTCATCTTCTGCTTTCCTAGGCCATGAGCATGGAACTGGGTGAGAAGTGGAACAACTAGGACTTGGAACTACGCACATAAGGGATGCTGGTGGTGCAGGCAGTGGCTTGACTTGCTCTGCCATCCTCCTGTGTTTTAGTTTGTGTTCCGCTAATAGCCAGAGCTGTCGGACAGTTTGTGCGCACGCGCGTGTGTGTATATGTGCATGCCATCTGCATAGCCTCCACAATGGAATAAATATTTACCCCTGCCTTTTGCCCACTTTCACACTGCGTTATGTGCTTTGCTTTTGGGTCCAACACTGTATTGCATGGCACAGTGCTAGGGCAGGTGTACGTGTGGGAGACGTGGGCAGATTCCACAAGGAAATCACAAATCCTGTTGGATTCGTGAGTGGGTGGTGTTATGGTAAAACCAAGCAATTTAATTTAGGTGAGCTGGAACCATCAGCTGGGTACGCCCAACTTCCCAGGATGCACCTGTGTCCCATCCATGACCTGGGTACGTGCCAAGACCTCGCCCCTTTGTTTCTCTAATTAGGTAACGCCCCCTACCTTATAAGAGAAGCCGAGAATGGGAGAGGGGGTCTCTCCCTACTGGTCACACTAAGAGCTCTCTCACATCACACACTCGTACTAGCAACCCTCTGGCCCACTCATGACAGGCGTTTTTTCATGTAGAGCGGCCTACATCCACATATATAAACATAAGTGATATTCTTATGTGGGCAGAATGTATCTGGAATTCTCTCTGGGAACAAGGAATTGGGGTAAAAATGTTCAGCTAATCAGGCCAGTATCACTTTGTGGGGGTAGCCCTAGGCAGTGGCCTACAGCAGGTGGCTAGTAAAGTCCCCTAAGCAGTCTTCAGATTAGCTCAGCTGTGGGGACAGAGGGACACAGAATCATTAATCTGAGGGAGCTTTGGGGCCCATTCTTCTAACCCTGCTTCTGTTGAGTTTGTTCTGTGGGAGTTTGGCTTCTGTACTTCTGACTACAGATGACTTCACTGTACTGCCTGCCTCCCAGCTGAGTTGGGCTGTGGCCAGAAGTGCGGCACTGTCACGGGAGGTGAGGGAGGCAGAAGCTGAATGATCTAGGCTGCTCAGAAGCTTCCAGTCCAGGCTGGGACATGAGGACAAGGGTCACGGTGAGGAGGGCGTGCCCTCCCGGCCTGCCTGCCATCCATCGCAATGAGGCAGGAAGACTTTGTTTGCTTTTGTGGCAGGAAACAATGAAATCAACTCTGGAAGTTGCTGTGTGGGCTGGCAGCAGGTCCAGGAGCAGCAGAGAGGACAAGGCCAGGTCTTCCAATGTCCCATGTTCTGTTAGAGCAGCTCAAAACAGACCAAGACGGACATGTGCATCATTTTGTTTTTTTTTTTAAAGCTTTATTTTTATTACAAAGTCAGATATACTGAGAGGAGGAGAGATAGAGAGGAAGTGGAGCTGCCGGGATTAGAACCAGCGAACATATGGGATCAAGGCGAGGACCCTAGCCACTAGGCCACGCTGCCGAGCCCCATGTCCATCATTTTGAAAAGCAGAATTGTTTTGGGCTTGGATTGTATGCAGTTACAACAAGACACTTCAAAAAGTTTGTGGATAAAAGGGAATCAAAAAATGGTTTCAGCCCAAAACAATTTTTGAAATCCACACCTGAGTATTTAGCATGTATTTTTTCATGAACTCTTTGAGAACCTGCAGCAAAATAAATGTCTTTTTCGTTTGATTTTTTTTTTTTTTATTTATTTGAAAGGGTAGAGTTACAGAAAGAGAATCTTCCTCCTGCTGATTCCCTGCACAAATAGCCACAATGGCTAGGGCAGGGCCAGGTTGAAACAGGAGTCAGGAGCTTCTTCCAAGTCCCCAAGCACTTGGCCTGTCCTCCACTGCTTTTCTCGGTGCATTAGTAAGGAGCTGGATTGGAAGTGGAGCAGCCTGGACTCAAAGCAGAGCCCATAAAGGTTGCCAGCATCCCGTGTGGAAGCTCTGCCTGCTGTGCCACAATGCTGGCCTTTTGAATCCCAATTTCGTGGACATTTATAGCCTTAAACACACAGAGTTTTGGGTTGCAGGTCTTCTCACCCACATAGCTTTGTGTGTCTCTCACACATTGCTTCTAGCTGATCCACCCTTCCCAACACACCACATACAGCCTGCTGGTCCTGCCCTGCGCTCAGCATTGTGAGGCTGGCTGTGACGGGCAGCTGCCACCAACTGCACATCCTTGTGCACATCATGCTGCCGACAGTTCCTCAGCGTTACACGCCAGAAGTGGGAGCTCTGGATCCTGGATGTGTCCCTGAGAGGTCCTGAAGACTCCATGTTGCTGGCGCTCCATTGTCCTGCATTCCTGTCAACAAACACTCCCTGATTTCCTCGTTTTTTCCTGTGTTCAGGGTTAGTGTCTCTTACATTTGTATTTCTGTGACTAATATTTTCGTCTTTCCTCTGTTACATCCATGGTTTGTTTTTCTACCAAATTTTTGCCTTTTTAGTTAGCTGATGTCCTTCATCTTCTGGGTAAGATGGTGATAGACTTGGTCTGCCAAGGGACCAGGCAGTAAATGTATTTGGCTTTTCTCTGCTGTACTGACTCAGTTCTGTTGTGGCACAGCAGCAGCTGCAGACAGTGTGTACTGAGTGAGTGGGTCCATGTTTCAGTAAAGCTTAATAAAAACAGTTGTCAAAGCTGAACGTGGCATACAGATCATGGTTTGCTGGCGTGTTCAAGAGTTAATTCCTTGTTCAGTTTAGACATCATAGTTATCTGCACCCCTCACCCCTGCTGTTAAGGTATTCTTTGTTGACCAGTTTAATTATGATGGTTTCACATCCACTGGTTAGTTTGGGGGGGGGGGGGTTGTTTTTGTTGGCATACAGCTCCTGGCTTTAGAATTGATGTAATGAGTTTTTTTCAACTTCAAGAAGAGAAAGTTATGTGACAATTTTTTTTTGTTAGGATTCATTTATTTTTATTTGAAAGGCAGGTTTACTGAAAAAGAGAGGCAGAAAGAGAGATCTCCCATCTGATGGTTCACTCCCCAAATGGCTGCAATAGCTGGAGCTGGGTCAGTCTGAAGCCAGGAGCCTTGAGCTTTTTCTAGGTCTTCTGCATGGCTACAGGAGCCCAGGGACCTGGGCCATCATCCCCTGCTTTCCCAGACACATTAAATTAAAGTAGGAAGTGGGATTGGAAGTAGAGGAAGCAGGGCTTGGACCAGCACCTGTATACAGGCAGTGGCTTAACTTACTATGCTGTAGTGCCATGTTTTGGTTTTGGTTTTGAAGACGTATTTATTTATTTACTTATTTATATTGGAAAGGCAGAATTACAGAGAGAAGGAGAGACACAGACAAAGATCTTCTGTCCATTGGTTCACCCCCCAAGTTGCCACAACAGCCAGAGCCAGGAGCTTCTTCCCGGTCTCCCATGAGGTTTCAGGGTCCCAAGGCTTTGGGCAGACCTCTACTGCTTTCCCAGACCACCATCAGGGAGCTGGATGCTTGCAAGGTAAGGATTTAGCCACCAGGCCATTGTCCCCATGGTTCTGTGTTTTTGCCTTCACATTCAGAGTTCGGATGATCTGAGGCTGGCATTTGGGTTTAATGTTTCTTTCCCAGCGTACGGTAAGCCAGTTTTACCAGCACCACCTGTCATCCAATGCACCCTTTCCCCACAGGGCTGTGGTGGTGCTCATCATCCAGCTGCAGGTCCATGTTTGAGATCTTTATTCTACTCCTCTAGGTTATATTACTGGCGCCTCTGCTGTCAGCACCTTGTTTTATGAGTATGGCTCTGTAGACTGTCTTTCTGTCTCGTGGTATGAATATTTGTGTGCCGGAGCATTCATGGAAAGAAGGGACCATGTGCATTGGGCAGCCCTAATGGAGCCACCCCCCATTGTTCGTTGACTAACTACAATTGCTTGAACACCTGCTGAAGTATGGCTCTTTGTTTCAAGAGCTAAAATTTAAAAATACACTAAGAGGGCCCGGCGCGGTGGCCTGGCGGCCATATGGGTGCCATATGGGTGCCTGTTCTAATCCTGGCTTCCCATCCAGCTCCCTGCTTGTGGCCTGGGAAAGCAGATGAGGACGGCCCAATGCCTTGGCAGGCACTCTACACCCAAGTAGGAGACCTGGAATAAGTTCCTGGCTCCTGGCTTCAGATTGGCGCAGCTCCGGCTGTTGTGGTCACTTAGGGGATGTATCATTGGACAGAAGATCTTCTCTCTGTCTCCTCTCTGTACATTTGACTTTGCAATAAAAATAAATCTTTTTTAAAAAATACACAAAGAGTGTGTGTTTGGCATCGTGGTTAAATTAGCACTTGGAATGCCCCCATTCCTGGTCAGAGCCAGACCTGGTTCCTTTGTGTCTCATCCACTTCCTGCTTCTGTGCATTCTGGAGTGGAGTGGCTCAAACACTTGGACTTGTCAATTATACACGAGACCCAGATTGAGTTCCAGGCTCCCGGATGTTCTGGGCATTTGAGAGTGAACCAGACATATGAAAACACATTAATGGTAATAAACACATAGAATTAGTTCACCTAGCTGAAAGTCCAGTGACAGACATGCATTGGACTTAATGGTTCAAGTATATCATTAAGGTTCTCCCTTTCTGTCTCTCATCCTTGCTCTTCCGTGTTGGGTTATGTCTCAGGCAGTCTGTCTGCCCCATAGCAGCTCACACTTGTTTGTCTTGTTCTTCATATCACAAGAGACTGTTTTTTGCCATTCATTTCTATTTCCCCAAAATGGGCCCTGCCCATGCTTGCCTCGGTTGAGATGGCAGAGCAGTGATGGCCCCACCAACTGGTGGAGAGCTACCTCATCCAGGGGGCGGACATTGGGCAGGCCACACACCCACCGACGCCCCAGCCCCAGGCCCTCCCTCTTCACAGCCCCATGGTCCTTACAGCACTGATGACTATCATGGGGAGGGCATCGAGGCCCAGTGAGCTGAAAGTACTTGGGGGAAAACCCACAGCCATGTCTGTTTTAAAGCCCTCTATACCACCCAGTGATTGCATTGTACTGCTGTCACACCATCCCCAGCTTGGTGCCAGGTAAGCTCATTCTTTCTCCTAAAGTCACAAAGTTCAAGGCCTTCTAGAGTTGTCACCTCCTCCTTGCCCTCCCAGGTGTGAAGGCCTGGCTTCTTTTGTCCTGGAAGCCAAGCCCTTGGGGTGTTATCTCCTCTTTCTCCTGTTCCCAGGCTCATCTTATGGCACCTGCTGCATGACGCTGTCTTTTGCCACCACAGTCCATCCTGGACATAGCAACTCTAATATTAGAGCTTAACCCAGGAGATGCTGCATATTGCAGGTGCACTCACCTGTCTGCTGAGCACAGGTTGATCTGGGCTGGGCTCAGCTGAGGAGCGCAAGCTGACTGGGGCTGGGCCTGGCTGAGGTTCAGGAATCTGAGGCCACTTTGCCCCACTTCAGGCCTGCAGGGCAGCTCCTTGGTGCTAGGATGGGCTTCGCAGGACCATTCTTCTCCCAGTAGTGGCCACGGGCAACCAGAGAGACCCCTGCAAGGCCACAGCTGGCCTAGAATTGGGACTTACGCAGTCATGGACCAAACACTCAGTCAAGGGATAAAGAAGGAATCTGCCAAGGGGACAGATGCAGGGCAGGAGGAGGCCTTGCCCGGCACAGGGAGCGGGGGGAGGTCTCTCATAGGGGCTACTCTAAACTGCACAGCCTGGATCACAGAATCTTTGTGGACTGGTCTCAGCCCCACCCACCAACCCAACCCTGTCTCCACCTCTTTGAGTTACTCTAGTGGTACTTGGTGCGTGGACCTTGGGGGTCTTACAGAAGTTGGATGAGATCAGGCAGCTCCAGGGAGCACACTCCCAAGTATAAACATGTCATGGCCACACCCAGCTTGCCTGGCATTGTCTGAACCCACTTACCAGTAGACAGAAAGACATTCAACAATTTCTGTTCTAGGAAATAAACTGAGATAGAGAGCTTCTTGGTGATTTATTTTTTAAGCTCTGGGGGGAAAAATATCTCAGGGAATGGTTTTCTTTGTGACCAGTGTCCACTGCTCATTGTTGTTGGCTTCCTAGGTCCTCCCCCACCTTGTTGTCCCCCTGGATTGAGAAATTGTCTGCAGAAATGAGAGGCTTTTTTTTTTTTTAATGTGTGTGTGTGTGTGTGTGTGTGGCTCCTCTGGCTGGGAAAAAAAATAATAAAAGCTCTCCATTCTGTATTCGTTGCACTTCAAAGTTCTAAAAATTTGGATAAGGTACATCAGGGTTATGGGTGTTCTAGATTTTTTAGTCTTTTTATAACTTCCTCATGTATGACCTCTGGTTAAAGGAATGCTTTTGAAAAGTATGATGATTTGATCCTTGCAATGGATGTAGCAAAAATACCAGGGTCAGTAATTTAAAAGACTTTTTTTAAAAAACGGAGAAGAAAAAGAAGGGGGAAAAAAACCCTAGATTTTGCAGACTTTAAGCTGAGGTCTGCCTGACAATAGAAGAACTTCCTAGCAATAGTCTTATATATATATAAAAAGGCATAGTTTGAAAATAATTTTCAAAGTTTACTAGAGTAAAAAAGTTTGAAATAAAAGAAACTTCCTTCTCTAAGCTCTGAGCAGTTCAGCTCCCTCAACTTTCAAAGGCTGTCTCTTTGGATTTGTTTTTAGTGTTCTGATACTGATAGTCTTCATTTCTTTTCCTTGCACAAAAATCTGAACATGCCAGTATGTATTGAAGTTTCACAGTATAACCTTTAAAAAAAGTCTCAGTATATCCTTAAAAAAACTTGCCTGTAATAGGCAAATTTCAAACAGTGTGCATATGTGATGTTATTTGGGTTGAGAATTGTGTGTCTGCCTATCTTAAGACATTCCTAGAAGGAAGGTATTAGGATTTTTTTTAAAGATTTATTTATTTTTATTACAAAGTCAGATATACAGAGAGGAGGAGAGACAGAGAGGAAGATCTTCCGTCCGATAATTCACTCCCCAAGTCAGCCTCAATGGCCGGTGCGCGCCGATCCGAAGCCGGGAACCAGGAACCTCTTCCGGGTCTCCCACGCGGGTGCAGGGTCCCAAAGCTTTGGGCCGTCCTCGACTGCTTTCCCAGGCCACAAGTAGGGAGCTGGATGGGAAGTGGAGCTGCTGGGATCAGAACCGGCGCCCATATGGGATCCTGGCACGTTCAAGGTGAGGACTTTAGCCACTAGGCCACACCTCTGGGCCCGGTACTAGGATATTAACAGGTCCTTTTAGCTATTAACTTTCTGCCCAGGCCTATACTTATTCATATCTTTATATTTTAATTTGTCTATAATACACTATTACCTACATGATACTAATGGGATTTTTAAAAAGAGGAATAGACATTTAACAGTCTGGCTTTTATATCCAAAAAAGTGTTAATATTCCTTCTAATTCTAAGGAAACTTAACAATAAAACCTCCAGCTAGCGCTTGCTTTGCATGTTGAATCCTAGTGATACTGTTCCAATGGAGAAGGGCAAGGATAAATTGGGATCCAGCAACTGCCTTCTTTTCCAGGTGGTATTAATGGGCCCCCAGAGTAGCAGGAGCAATAGAGATGTGCAGAATTTTTGTGAGCCCAGGGCTCAGGGCCAGGATTTCCCCCTACAACTCACAGATGGAACTAACCAAAAAACGAGGGTCAGGCAAACCCTGCTAAGTGAGTCATTAACTGATGCTTAGAAATTTTTGTGCGTGTTCTGACACTTAAAAATAACAATTGCACGCTTTGCAATATTATGGATAAATTGGTTTAAAAAAAAAAGACTGGTGGCTCATTGTCAACACTGAATTGAAAATTACTGTTAGCCGACTTTCACATAAGCAAAGCCAGGAAGATTATAAACCTCAGTACTCAGCCAGTAGGAACTGAGGAAAGGAGCTACTTGCAGAGAGACACACTGCTTCCTCTAACTCCGCAGGGTGTGCTGCTTGGGAGACACCTGACTCTTCAAGAGGATTAACAGTCTTACTTTCCAAGCCCTCCTGTGCCGTAGTCCATCTCTTGAGTGGACGGGCCAGGATATTTCCTACTACTTCAAAAACAAAATGCATAGATTTGGAATTTCCTCCCATGGAACTGTGTTTTTTTTTTTTACCAATCAAAAAGAATTCCATATCTAATTGAAATTCATCTCCAGTTGGTTTTCCAAATATCATCTGAAATCCAGATGAACTTGTCATCGGAGCAGTCATGTGAGCTGGTAAGCAAGGCAAAGAGGATTTGTTATGTGTTAGCCACTCCACCTGTTGCTGGTAATGCAGAGATGAAGGAAGAACAGGCCTGTGCCTGCAGGGAATTCACCTTCTCACAGCAACAAGTCCATGATCAGCTTTGTTTTTATTTAGATCTGAGAATAGCAAATAAAGATGGAAGAATGCACTAGAGGCTGCTTTGTTGGAGTCTTGCTTTGCAGCCTACTCAGCTTATTGGCTCCTGCCATTGTGGGCCAGCGTGCACAGAGCTGGCAGAGGCAGGCAATTAAGGAACAGTTTAGTGCAACTGGATCACATGACATCCCAAACATCTGGCTTATCAGGGTGAATCCAAGTTTGGCTCCTGTTGCTGAAAGAAAAAATAAAAACCGATGCATGTATTATCTACAAGCTGACCCAGGGACTTGCCATTCATTATCAGCAGTAAACAGACTTGACTGTTTTTCTAAATCAGATTGGCAGAGCACAGGAGATTTGTCAGTGTCCGGATAATCCACACATCATCTGCCTGCCCTGCCACGTCCTGGAAAATGGGCGGTAACGAGGCTGGGGAACAGTCATCTTATCTGAAGCATTAAGGATAATCCATACCACCCAGAGGGGCGGAACCAAAAGCCTTCGTGTTGCAGTTGGCATTACACTAGCCTTGTTGGACATCACCTCCCTGGGGGCTGCTGGCTCTGTGGGCTGTGTGGGTCCCTGGAGCCCCACACAGTGTGACACTCAGGCGAGACTTCTGGAGTTGTTAATCCAGAATGGGACATGGAATCACACGAAACCCTGAAGCCACACAGACACACTAGTGCGTATGCCCTGCACATGCAAAGCTGTGGCTCACAGCTTTGAAAGGGGACACTGCCATCTCTTGTCTTCTGCTACCTTGTTAACATAATTTAACTGGTATGGGGTTTTTTGTTTTGTTTTGCTTTTTTCTGAGACAAAAGCAATGAGCCCCCATCTGCTAGTTGACTGCTGCAGCCCCTTCAGTAGTCTGCAAGAGAAGCCAGAAACCAGAAACTGAATGCAAGCCTCCCACTTGGGTGGCAGCAGGCCAGCAGCTCCAGCCATCACTGCTGCCTCGCAGGGTCTGCGCTAGCAGGAAGCTGGAGTCAGGAGCAGAACTAACCCTAGGCACTGTGCCAGGGGGTGTTAGCATCTTAAGGAATGTGTTGATTGCTAAACTGAAAGCCCACCCTTGCTTTCTCCTGTAGGCACTCATACTGGAGGAAGGTCTGGCCACAGCGAAAGCCTCATTGAACCTGATGCTGATGGAGGTGCTGCTGGTCCCTGAAACCACACTGGCACCCTGGACTTCCAAGTGGCCGTAACCTCCACTTCATAAACAAGGAACTCTTGGAAGGATTTCTTTCACTAGGGGTGCTAGGTTCCTATTGGTGCTGCCCTGTAATCTTAGTGGTTTAGCACATGTCCTACAGTTCCAGCAGAGGTGTGGGGCAGGGCTGTACTCTATGTCAAGGCTCCAGGGAAGAGGCTGGTTTTCATCTTTCCCAGCTTAGGCCACCTGCACACCTCAGCCTGCCCTCCCACACCTTGCCGGCCGCTCGTGCTGTCACATCTTGGTCAGTGTGTCTTGACTCTTACTTGCTCAGAAGGCTCATTGTGATGATCCTGGGCCTGCACAGGTAACCCATGGTAATCTTAGACACACCTGCACAAGTGACAGGCTCACAGGGTGCTGGGCATGGGGAGGTGGCACATCTTTGATGGCCATTATTCAGCCAAACGAACTAGGGAGGTAAGAGACACGGCAGTGAAAACAGCATGGGAAATTATTGGAAAGAACGCAGGAGGGATGCCTCGAGAGTCACCACTCTGAATTTGACATGATTGTTCTGACCTCCCACCACACTGCTACGAGTTCTTTCATGATAAAGCAGGGCCAAACCCTGTCCGGCTGGAGAGACACACAGCATCATACAGTAGGTCCAGTCATCAGGAGTGGGAAGCAGGAAGAAGAGACACGGGCGGAGGCGTGTGGAGGGCCCTGGGAGTGTGGGCATACGAGGAGCCGCAGCATGGTGTGATGGCCGGGATGAGCAAGGGTTTGCATACACAGCGAGCCCTGGTCTGCGGGAGCCAGAAGGAATTTCAGAGGTCACTCGGCCTAGCTCCCTCTGTCAGGGAGAAGCAGCGGCAGCCCAGGAGTGGTTGGGAGCTGTTCTTTTTTGGCCTAAATCTGAGACAGCCTCTTCTTGTCTCCCCAAGGCGGCCAGACGCAGCCATGGCAGCAGTTATCAAAGGCAGCGGGAGGTGGCAGGGTTTTGTATGCGAGCAGCAGGGGGCATGCGCCATCTCGCAGCGCAGCTCCATCTGGGCCACTGCTGGAAACAGGTTCCCGCGGATCTTCTGATGCGCCTCTGTCTGCGCGCAGGATTCTGAAGTCTCGAATCCGTGACACTGGCCCCGCTCAAGCCTTTTGAGACTCATCTTTGGTGAAAATTAACCTACATGGGCTAGACACCAAAAGGAAGGGGAGGGAAAAAAATTAAATGGTTCCCGTGGAGAGGCGTTGGTGTGGGTGCCGACAGCAAACCGCAGCAGCCTCTGAGCTTCCTCCCTTCCCTCTGCGATCTCCCAGTTACCTTAAATGTGATTGTCAACCTTAGGCTGAGCGGATGTTTTTTATCCAGTATCTGCTTGGATGTGCCAAGAAAGCCGACGAGCTGTTTGTTTCCTTAGGATTCTAAGACCAATGGCGAATGCTGTTGCAGAGGCCCGTGTCTGCAGAATGGACTGGACCATTCATTCGGGTCACTGGCAGTCTTGTCCCTGACAGCCCCTGGGAGCCCTTTGTGCTCTCTGCCTGCTCTGCCCTCCCCTCACTCAGTCTCTGCCAGGCCCATCCTCAGAAAAGGTCCCTCACTGCCTGGCTGTGGCCTCCCCTGGCTCGGCTCCTTGCCCATCTCACCAGTAGGCCGGAGCTGGGGCGGCTTTTGCACCCACCTGCCTGCCTCTGTGTGGTTGGTGGCTCTCTCCTCGCACCGCCCCTAGCACCACTAGATGGCTCTCTTGTCTCCAAACTTGCTTCTCCATGATTCCCACTCATCAGCTACAGCCAGTGACTCCAGCTTCCTCAGGCTCACACAGCTTCAGCATCATGCCCCAGTGCATCACCGCGATTGTCACTGTTGTCACACCGGTGCACCAGACACCTTTTTTTTTTTTTAAGCTTTATTTACTTTCATTGCAAAGTCAGATATAGAAAGGAGAAGAGACAGAGACAAAGATCCTCCGTCCAATGACTCACTTCCCAAGTGAGCGCACCGGCCGGAGGCTGAGCCAATCCGAAGGCAGGAGTTCCTCAGGATCTCCCTCGCGGATGCAGGGTCCCAAGGCCTTGGGCCGTCCTCTACGGCTTTCCCAGGCCACAAGCAGGGAGCTGGATGGGGAGCAGGGCCACTGGCATTAGAACTGGCACCCATATGGGATCCCTGTGCATGCAAGGCGAGGACTTCAGCTGCTAAGCTACCGTGCTGGGCCCCCACCAGACAATTTCTTAAGGAATACTGTCAATAAACGGTAGGTTTGCTGGAGCTGAGAAGCCTGGATGTGAATTCAAAATAAGGAGACCTGTGACTGACCTGAAGCGGCCAGACGTTAGCAGTGACTTCCCAGGGTCCACAGCCTGAGACAACACAGGCAGGCCCTGGACCCCTTGTTGACTGGGAAGACAGGCGGCATGGCCGCTTGCCAGTGTCCTTTGTGGATTACCGCACCCCGGAAGCACACAGGCAACGACACCCTGGCAAGAGCTGTTCGACTGAGCAGAGCTGTCCCTGTGGCAGCCGCCCTAAGTGGGAGGGAACTTCCGTATTGTAAGCCCCGTTTACAGCTGTACATGCCCAGTGACTAGGAGAACTGGCCACTGTGGCCCCTGGCTCCCTTCAGGACCCAGCTTTGTTCATCCTCTTTTAGCCTCCTGCTGCACCTCTGGGTCAGGAGCTGGAGCTGGGCGTCTGGCATGGAAAGCAGCTGGCTTACCTGCTAGGTTAAACACATCCGTCTCAGCCATGTTTAATAAAGGTCACTAATTGCACGGGAGTTTCCAGAAGCTGCCACACTTTTACCTTGTACTCCTTACACACCTGCCAGGGATAATTCACTGAGCTGGGTGCTGGGGCCATAGCCATGTGAGACACGCCAGGTCCCCGCTCTCCCAAGAGCTTACGCTTTAGTCCTGCAGATACACAGACTGGGATGGGAGAGGTTGCATCTCCTTCATTCCCCAAGTGCCTGTGACAGCCAGGAGTAGGCCAGGCTGGAGCCAGCAGCCAGGATGGCAGGAGCTCAAATGCTTGGGCCACTGACCGCCGCCTCCCAGGATGAACTGGCTGGAAGCTGGATCAGAAATGGATTTGCCAGGATTTGAACCTTCACTCTGATGTGGGATGCAGACGCCCCACGTGGAGGCTAGGCACACTGCACCCCAGGAGGTGTTCTGGAAGAAGTGCCAGCAGCCTTTCTCAGTGGCACTGCTGGACACTTCTAGTGCTGCCCACTGAACAATGCTGCACTCCAATGCCTGGCTGGCAGACAGGAATCTTCCCACAGGCAGAACATCCTGGGAAAGAAACAGGGTCGTGAACTCCTGTCCTGTGAAGCATTATCTACAATCCCATCTGATAGATAAGGAGACTGA
This sequence comes from Ochotona princeps, assembly GCF_030435755.1. Lineage (NCBI taxonomy): Eukaryota > Metazoa > Chordata > Mammalia > Lagomorpha > Ochotonidae > Ochotona > Ochotona princeps. The sequence continues at coordinate 9,379,962 of NC_080843.1, read as the reverse complement.
GGTGAGGTAAGGGGGCACTAAGCAACTTGCCCAAAGCCACAGTTAGGAAATCCTGGAAGCAGTTGGTGTTTGGTGTAGCAATAAAGACATGCATGGGCCATAGAGGAATGTATGGGGTAAAGTTCTGCTTCCGCTTGCTGCTAGCACGTGTTGTGAATAGTTGGTGATGGCTCAGACAGCTGACTCTGCCAATTGGTATAGACTTGGATTGAGTTTTGGGCATTTGGGCGCTAAACCATTGGATGGTAAACCTGTATCTTGACTGCTTTCCCAGGCCACAAGCAGGGAGCTGGATGGGAAGTGGAGCTGCTGGGATTAGAACCGGCGCCCATATGGGATCCCGGGGCTTTCAAGGCGAGGACTTTAGCCGCTAGGCCACGCCGCCAGGCCCAACCTGTATCTCAAACAGAAAAATAAAGAATTAAACTCGGGGACTCGGCAGTGTGGCCTAGTGGCTAAGGTCCTCGGCTTGATCCCATATGGCCGCTGGTTCTAATCCCGGCAGCTCCACTTCCTCTCTGTCTCTCCTCCTCTCAGTATATCTGACTTTGTAATAAAAATAAAATAAATCTTAAAAAAAAAAAAAAAGACTTAAACTCGGGAGCTGGGAGCAGCGTTACACTTTACAAGGTGAGCCAGGGTGGGGGGCGGCACCACAGTTAAGCTGCTGCTTGGAATGCCCGCAGCCCACATGCAGCACTGGCTTAAATGGCCACTACGCCATGTTCGCTATCCAACTTGTCCCTGCTAGTGCACCTGTGAGGTTAGCAGGTGATGGCCCAACAGATTGGTTTTTTGCTACCCACATGGGTGAAGCAGAATGAGTTTCTGGCTTTTGGCTTTGGCCTCAAATAAGTAAAAACTAAAATAAACCAGGCTGGTAGCAAAAGAGTTAACTGAAGGAGGGCGATTTGGAGCAAGGCAGCCTTGGAATAACCCAGATATAGAGTGGCACTGGCCAGAATGGGGCTTCCAGGCTGATTCGAAATCTAAGGGGCAACTTTTCAAACTTCAGTATTCAAGATACATGCTATTTAATATGCTAAATATCAAGGTAATGGAAAAATCTCGTTCTGAGTGAGGTTCCCCATTTTAAAATCCAGACAGGATAGGTGTTGGGGCTGAACCCCAGCTCGCACGCCTTTGGTGTAGGTGTTATCAGGCTCCCCTCTGCGGTTCCCCCACAAAGAGTGCCTCATTCCATCCAGGGAATGCCACCAGGGTGAAGCTCGGGACTGGCAGGAACACCCACCTACCCACACAGCCTAGACAGTCCAGAAATGCCCTTGCTGACCGGAGGGAGGCCACATGCACTGCGGACAGACCAGAACTCAAGATCCTATCGCAACCCCCCACTTTCTAACACACGCAGCCTTTGGGGCAGAGCCGGCGCGGCTGGGAACTGAGCCATAGGTGCTGGACACAGCAAATCTACCAACTGGCACCAACCGGGGGGGTTGGGCTGGGTTGGGTTGCAGACCCCGTTTTGGGGGTGTCACAGGCTTCTCCCTTGTCATGGCCTCCTGTGTGCATGGGCCAGGTACTGGCTGGACCCAGGGTGCAAGCAGGAATGTGGCCAGACCCCCCTGGCTGGATGGGCACAGTGTGGGAGCCCGGCACCCCTGGTCCGGCAGCCAGCTGGACCTTTCCTAGGGGTCCCCGAAACCCGCTCTGGCCGAACAGGCTTTTGTTTCCAACTGTCACTCCTCGAACAGCCAGGAGTGACAGTTCGGTGTCACTGTAAGTTTCTGAGAAAGGTTCTCAGGTCGAAGTTCTGGGAATGACAGGAACGTGGTCGCGCCGGAGGAGGAAGGGGCTGGGGGTGAGGCTGGCCGGCCGGGGAAGGGGCGACAGGCCCCCAAGGAGCCCTCCTGCACGCGCTGGCCTCCCAAACGGTGTCCGGCGGCGATTTTACCACGGAAACAGCCAAGTAAGCCCTAGAAACGGAGGCCAGGAAAGTCGGCCTGCTGTTTCAGCAGCGGATTCAGTCACACTCCTGAGGGAGCAGCCGCCCATTCGGATCCTCTGCGATACCCTCCCACGGAGACAGCGGCCGCAAACGTCCGGGCGGCTCTCGGGGACCCCGCGCCCAGACAGCCGCCAGGCCGGGTAACCTTGGCCGAGGTCGGGCGCGGGGGGCGGGGCGCGGAGGACGGGGCGGGGCCAAGCAGGAACCTGGGCGACCGGGCGAGGGCGTGGTCGCGAGGCGGTAGGGGCGTGGCCACGCGAAGCGCGACGGAACGGGGGGCGGGGGAGCCAAGTGGGATCGTGAAGACACTAGACGCGGGCTAATGGGCGTGGCCGAGCGCGGGCGGGGAAGTGGAGTGACGAGCGGAAGCGAGGACTCTTGGGTGTGGCTAAGCGTGACGTGGGGCGTGACCGAGCGCGGGCCGGGGCGTGGTCAGTCTAGGATCTGGATGGACGAGCGTGGGAGGGGACGCATGGGTGTGGCTAAGCGGGGCGGGGGCGTGGTCAGTCGGACCGGG